>NW_022631073.1:7065114-8515114 GCF_010015895.1 Lontra canadensis | reverse complement strand
ATACCCTGGTCCCAAGCTTTGCTTTGGGGACCTGACTTCTCACCATGCCTCCAAGTCCCCATTGACTGGAATGGCAGGGGACGTGCTCTAAGGGCGTGGTTCCAATGTTAATTCGTATCTTCAAAAAACATAGCGTCCAGCTCAAGTCTGCAGAATCGGGATCTCTGGGGTGGATACCAGGAGACAGAACCCATTTCTACCAACTCTGCTGCTTCTCTACTTGCAACAGGGATTGATGGCCCTCAGTGCCTCCACACCTGCCCCTCCACACCCGCCCCTCCCAGCAACCCAACAGTACATTCTCCCAAGTCGAGTCACCATTGCTAGCTAATATTTCCAAGAAACTCCAAGCATGAAAATCTGCACAGACTACCATGTTAGAATGTTAGAACTGCACCAGACCCTAGACATTATCTGAGTTCAACCCCATCCCGCTTCACAATAATAAAAACAGAGGCTCAGAAAGGCCCATGGACTTGTCCAAGGTCACACAACAAGAAGAAGAGCCAAAGCATACATCTCAGGACCTGTGCTAAGAATCTGCCAGTTATTAAGGATGATGTCCACCGAGGAAAGAAACCCCAGAGACACAATGTTCTAATCAATGAAGAGACACTAGGAAATGGCAGCTAATGATTTAAGCAGGATAGTGAGTTATAGACTCACCTTCAATCCTCTTTTGGTGTCTAGCCACCCATAAAGAAGGAGTGGAAATGGGACGATGAGTGGGCTAACTGAATCAGTGGGAACAGCCCCAGTGGAACACGAAGGCCAGAGATCCCAGCAGGGCTGGGCTGTCAGCATTGGTACCACTAAGCGGACAGCTATCGGGTCTTCACTGGCTTTATGTCCCAGGGACTCAGCAGCCCCGGAGCCACCAGGCGATCTTCCAACTTGTGACAGTGACTTTTAATCCAGTCTTGCAGGTCATCTCCCACTGACCAATCCACTGTTTTATAACCCGCCCGCCTCTGCCACAGGAACGAATGCATCGCTGAGAAGAAACAGATGGGTGAGTTAACACATATCTGCAAACACACACACATGAAGCCAGCGTGCTCATTTTGGGCCATTTACTTGAGGACTTGCTTCAGGTAACTGGCTAAAGGCTAGAATGAATGGTCCTTTTTAAATTTTTTTTTTCAAAGGTTTTATTTATTTTAGGGTGCCTAGGTGTCTCAATTGGTTAACCCATTGCCTTCGGCTCGGGTCATGATCTCGGAGTCCTGGTATCAAGTCCCACATTGGGCTCCCTGCTCTGCGGGGAGCCTGCTTCTCCCTCTCCCTCTGCCTGACACTCTCCCTGCTTGTGCTCTCTCTCTCTGTCAAATAAATAATTAAATAAATAATTAAATAAATTAATTAATAATTAAATTAAATAAATAATTAAAATCTCTCTCATATATATATATATATATATATATATATATATATATTTCATTTTAAAGAAAGAAGAAATGAGCAGGGAGAGGGACAGGGAGAAGGACAGGGGAGGGTAGGGGAGGCAGAGGTAGAGACTCTCAAGCAATACTCAGGGTGAGCTCAGAGCCTGACGTGGGGCTTGATCTCACAACCTTGAGAGCATGACCTGAGCTGAAACCAAGAGCCAGACTCTCTGCTGACTGAGCCACCCAGGCTCCCCTGGAACGGCCTGCTCTGAGCAGAGGTGACACCCATGGAGTTTTGCTAGAAAAAGTCAAGAGCATCAGGATGGCATCTGCAGGGTTTTCTTATTCTCCCTGGGTCTCTCTGTGAGAGAGGGGATTGTTTTAAGGTCCTTGTAGAGGTTTTCTAAGGGCCTGCCTGCCTAATCCCCCTCCAGGAGAACTGCCCACCTGTGCTTCAAGGGTGAGATGCAGCATCTGTGTTTGCGCCATCCTGACACACTTAGCAGCTGGGCACCTCTGCTGGGACACCAGGTGAAGGTCTGACCCAGAGGGCGCCTCCCTGTGGGCAGGGTTGGGCCAATCCTAATTTCTGTCCCCCATGTCTGGAATTGGAACATGGTGTTGGCTTCCTCAGAGCCTAGAGGTAATGTAGGATTTCTTTCCCTCTGGTGTACAAAAGAAATGGACATCTGGGATGTGGAGAGAGCAAAGAAGACACAGCTGGGCCTACAGACATGGAAATGAGGGGCCATGGGTCCCTCACAAATGCAGAGGGCCTCTCCTTCCCAGTTTCTGGCCATCATGAGGACAGTCCTATCCTTGCCCTTTTGTGAATTGCCCTGTGTCCCAGTCTGATGGCGGTTGTGGGAGGGGCAGGGGGGCATGGGAAGAGGAAGAAAGACTGGAGCTCTCCCATTCGTTCCCCTTCCTGGACGGCCATGTCTGGGGGGGGAGCTTAGCATATCCTTAAGGAAGAATATATTCTTTGATCGGGGACAACAGGAGTATATCTTGGGGCAGTCATTTTTCACATGGATGTGGGAAAAACTGTGCAACTGGCAAGTTCTGCCTGCTCTACCCAGGACTTGCACCTCTGCCTCTCTGTGTCCCACATTTTGATTCCTTCCTCTGCTGTCAATGATTGGTACAGGGGGTCAAATAACATCTCCCACAAATGCATGTCCAGTGGAGCCTTGGAATGAGACCTTATTTGGAAGTAAGATCTTTGCAGATGTGCTTGGTTAAAATGAGGTCCTGCTGGATTAGGGCAGACCCTAAATCCAAGGGCAGGTGTCCCTGTGAAGAGGAAAGGACACACGTAGGGAAGAAGGCCGTGTGTGGATGGAGTGAGGCTGCAGAAATGTGGCTGAAAACCAAGGAAGGCCGGGGGCCCTGGGCTCGCAGGAGGGCCTAGAAGAGAAGCAAGGAACACGTTCTCCCTTGGAGCCTCTAGAAGGACCAACCCGGCTTTGACCTCTGACTTCCAAGCTCCCCAACAGGCACAGAACAAATGTCTGTTGTCTGAAGCCCCCCAGTTTATGGTACGTTGTTATGGTAGCTCTAGGAGACGCACCCCGCAGGGAGAATGGCTGAGGGCCGCCTTGGAGTGTGGGCATTTTTGAGATCACTGTGGAGAAAATGGCAAAGTTTTATGCCAAAGTCTGACTGGTTGATGTCCACTCTTCGTGGCCCACAGACATGACTATTTTGGAATAAGTGTCCTCAAAATGCAAACAAGTAAGCCTGACTGTTCTCTTCACACCGATTTATACTCTCGACAGAGGGAAACGTGTTTTTTGGGCACATTTGCTTCCATGTTTCACATTCCAGTTCATTCTCACAACACCCACTTTCCTGCTCAGGAAACTGAGGGTCAGAAAATGCGAACAACTAACTAAGGGGCCCAGAGCTGACAAGGGGCAGACCTTGTCCGGGTTCTAATTCCAGACCTCCTCTCATGCCCAAACCGTTTGCAAGGAGTCATTCTATCCTTACAGAAAATCATTCATTTAAATCAGGGAGAAAGTGGCATATTCAGAGTGAGTATACCTGGAGTCCCAGACATGCAAGTAGTAACAGGCCCTGGGCCTTGGAGACACTCGGTCCCCACGCAGCAGCGTTCCCAAGAGCTGGCCACGGCTGCCCCAGTGAGCGCCAAGGGCATTGCGGCTCTGGAGACAGAGTGATCTGACTCCTGTCAAATGGCGTGGGGTCCTGGCAGGGGGCGGTGTTAGCCTTTCTCAGGGAGGGGCCCCCGGACAATGCGGCCCCTGGAAGAGATCCCCTGGGAATGGAGGTGCCTGGGAACGGTACCATTTCTCCCTTGTATATCTCATCCCTGTGTGTCCTGTCCTTTTGCACAACTGTCTAATTTGATCCTTATGACTTCCCCAGGTGATATCATGAACTCCACTGAACAAATCAATGAGGAAACAGAGAGGCTGAGAGCTTTGTCCAAGGTTGCACAGCTAAGAACCTCAGCTCAGGGCTCACATGATACTTCATGCCACTGCTGAGGGAGAGTCAAATGATTTCTGTTTGCGAACCGCCTTCTCTGCCTCAACAAAACTCGAAGGGTGAGAACGAATCAGTGAGCAAGAGAAAACTCTGCTGTGGTGGCCACTGTCCCTGGCTCAACAGATCACAGACCAAGTCCTCCAGGGAGGCCTCCTGGGTCCCCGCAGCCAGCATGGACCCTCTGACTGGGTCAGTAATGGCCACATGACCAAGCTGGGCCAATCACAGGTCTTTAACTTTTGGTTCTAGCTTGGGGTGGTGGGGATTGGCTCTTGTCACCCTAGACTTGGAAAAACAGATCCTGGAACAAGAACTGCGGGAAGAGTGGGCGGGTTGATGGAAACCTTTATCTGGATCTCTCTGTGCCTGAGGCTAACACTCTCCAAAAATTCCTTTTCCCTAGAGCTGGCTTGAGTTGAGTTTCCGAAAGAACGGCAGCGAATACAGATAATCTCCGCAGGATTAGGCCACATTCTCCTGGATAGTAGTTGAAATAGACTGACAGAACCTGCAGTGAGTGATGGCCCCCCAAAGGAGTTTATTTCACGTTTATGTAAATAGTTCAAGGCAGTTCAAGTTGGTAGTGGGGTAACTGTCACGGCTTTGTTTCCCCACTATCACAGGGGGGCGGGGGCAGACTTCCTCCCCATGTCAGTAATGAGCTTCTGAAGTTACCCTGGGCATGAGCATCAGCGGATGGAAAAAGAGAACACGGGGGATGGAATGTGGGATATCGTCATGGGCCAGGCCTGGGAGTTATAGACACCAAGCAGTGACGTGGCCCCAGATAACTGTAAGGGAGTCTGGGAAACGTCGTTTGGCTAGTGCCCAGAGAAAGGAATCATGTTTTGGTCATCACATCTCAGCTTCTGCCATACTTGGTAAATGACTTCAAGTCTGGTTACCATCCCCCACCCCGCTACGCACCCCTGCCCAGACACTCCACTTTTAATTAGCCCTGTCCTTTGCAGACAGTCTCAGGGGCCCTAGAGGAGAGAAGGCCCAGTGGTGGGCCTCTAGAGCACCTCGTAAAGGGGGCACTGTGGCAGGACCCAAGCCAAGCCACCCTCTTGGGATCCCCATCTGGACTGGTGGGAGGAAGGAAACAGCGCACAGAGGCTTCCCTGCAAAGACCAGACAGCTGAGACCCGCTATGTAGGTCCTCCTGTGCTGGGCCCCTGTCTCCTGAGAGCAGTTCTGTTAGAACCTCCAGGGGAGAGAGCAGTGGCTCCCTCCTTCCAGTGCAAGTTCCCAGCAGGCCAGAGCAGCAGGCTTTGGGGGTTTCCAAGCCACCAGCAGACAGCTGGGGTTTTCTTTGCTCTCCTTGGCTCAGTACATAAAGTGCTAAGGCTGAGCCTCTGGGCCCTCAGGTGCCCAGTCACCTACAACAGCTTCCAGAACCCCTAGGAGAGTGTCCAGTCCTGGCCCTCCTCCCTCAGGAGGCTTTGGTGGTGGTGGTGGGGGGGTGTCTATGACTTTGCAGACAGTCAGCTGTAGGTGCAGAGCCTGCTGTCCCTTCTCTGCCATGGGAACTCCTCCTCTTCCCACCACGCCCCTTCTAGCCATAAGGGGAGACAGCCCCTACCTTGGCATAAGCCCCAGAACCCCACCACCAATGCCACAGAAATCAGATGGCTGCAATCCAGTGTTGACCCCAGTGGGCTCCTCACTGGCAGGAACCTGGATGGTGGAGTTCTTGTGGCTCATCTCCAGGTCGGGCAGCACGCTCTGCCTTCAGCCTCCTCCTGCTTGGTTACATATCTGCAACACTGATTATTACAGTTTATTAAATCCAGAGAAATAAAATCTTACTGAGCTCCCCTTGCTGCCACCCCACTCCCCCACCAAAATGGAGTATCTTATTTTGCTAACTGCTTAAACATATAACTCCAACAGAAAAAAAATTGTCCCCGTGGCTCATATTTTTCATCATTTGGTCATTAAATAGTGATGGATATACACCTATAAAGAACCTAAACTGAACCTTTTAACAATCCATGAGCAATACTATCATTTCTTTAATAGAACCTGCTGACCGTGCCTCGCGCAGACACCATTTGTCATTTTCAGCACGCAATAATCAATAAGTTGGCTTGAAAATAAATAATATAACAGTCACAATATATTATCTTTCAGACTGGCCTTATACTAACCATAAAATTGGACCAAAATAAGAGGGAAACTTTTACATAAATGTTAAAAAGTTAAAAACTTACATAAATGTTAAAAAGTTAAAAACTTCACGGTGGTGCCTCGTACATGAATTAGATCATTGTCATTGATTCTGTCCCTAATTTGTGTTGGAGTTCTGTTGAGCTGGGCCTTCGCTGCTGCCTGCTGCTGAGGCCAGGCATTGGGACGCGGTGGTCAGAATGGTGCATGGGGGCCAGATCGGACAGACATCCCGGAGTTCATGCCGGGGACCCCGGCTCATGTAACTTCAAATAGAAAAGGTCTGATTGGTCGCACACCCAGTGCCAGGGCTGGAGACATTTTGCTTAGATCTAAGCGGGGGCGGGGGTACGGCCCAGATTTAGCCTCAGAGGCTTACATTCCGTGGGAGAGAAATGCCACAGAAAGTCCAGGCCACCTGGTGGCATTGATGGAAAGCAGGTTCTAGAAGCAGCAAATAGTGGCCCCAATCCCAGTAATGTTCCTGGACTGGGCAACCCTTAGCTGCCCTACCACAGCTCAGTTTGCCCTCACTGGCCATCTGATGCTGTTCTTCAATAATAATGGAGAACCCATTTGATAAAAAGTTACCAAGGGGGTGCGGCAGTGCAGCGTACAGACCAAACCCCCTCCCTGCTGGAGCTTTCGTGCCAGTCAGGGCCATAAAACAGAGCTAATATATGGATCTGTGATATGCCAGGAGGGGGTCATAGCCAGGAACCCCGAGCGCAGAGGCAGCACGTTGCTGTGAGGAGGGTTACCAGTTGTCCCTGTTCATTTGGGACTTCTGGTGCGGAAACCAGGGCAGTCCCAGGCCAACAAGGATGTTGGTCACCCTCAGACAAGTGTCAGAGCTGGATCCCAAACTCGCTTGGAGCTCAGGCTCTCGGTAACCCCCCACCCCACTGTGGGGGCATCTTCTCACTAAAGCTGCCTTACTCCTGGGACACTCTTGCAGCAATCTAAGACAGCCACTGCCTGTCAAAGTTCTAGTATGACTGGGCTGGCAAAGTCAGACTGAGGTTGTCTGGGCTTCTTTGCACAGAATTCCAACTCCAACAGACCGAGGAGCCGATCCCAGCCCAGCCACTCAGTAGCCGCTCAAACTACTTAACCTGTCTTAGCTTCGGTTTCTTCCTCCGAAGATGGAGGCAAATGTGCCTTTTCAGCAGGGTCTTTATGAAGATTAAACATCATGCATATGACATAGCCCGTGGTAGGTGTTCCATAAGTGGTGGTGTTATTAATACATAAAATATTTTGTCCCCGGAGCTGATGGGAAGAACTTCTGCTCCTGGGGGCGGTGTGGAGGTAAGAACCAGCGCTGGCACATTTATTATGAATCAGCGGGCTATGTGAAGCCAAAAATACTCTCTGTTGGTACCATCTCTGTGACTGATATTAAAAATGACTGATTTAAGGGAAAGTGCTTCACCCCTGTTGCAAACTGAGAAGGTAGGGCTGGAGTATTCTCAGCCTTAAATGCTGTCAGTATTTCATCTTTGGGCGGTCATAAAGGTAAAGGTTAATAGGCTGTACAAATGACAGAGTTTAAAGGGAAAAATGGGGAGGGGGTGAGGAGCTCACCGGAGGCTGCGGGTGCATTGGAGACAGATGACAGCTCACCTGCGGGGAGGAAATATGGAGGTGGGGCTGGCAGGGCGGCTCCTGGCCCTTTGGTGTCTGCCCCCATGTGGAAACTCCTTATCCCAAGAGCCCTTTTTCTGCAGAGGGGTTTCTCTCCTGGTAGGACTCAAGGACACGTGGTCTTGGAAAGACGGAGTCTGGGCAGGGTTGTGAAAGTCGATGCTTAATTCAGAGCCCCGAGTTCGAGGCTCTTGGTGGCCTGGGGAGAAGCCTGAAGGCTTCAGGTGGAACCGAGGCCCCATTTTCACGTGGCTGACCCCCTGTTCAGAGCTCTGGTTCTCTGCAGCACAGCAGAATCACTGAAAAGTTTGCTGTTCAAATGCAGATTCCTAGGCTCCTGCCCAGGAGGGGAGTGGGGGCCCAGGAATCTGTATTTTAGCAAATTTATACTCATCTCCAAAACGCGCTCTAAGACAATGATCCATGGGCACACTTGTGAAACGCCGAATCAGCAAATGCATTAAGGGTCAAGGTCTCGATCCAGATTCCTAAACCTTCGATAAGGACGGGACTCTGGGGGTTATCAAGTCATGAGCTGCCCCCAACTCAACCAGGTACTTGTTGAAACTTAGCCCCCAGTGGCTTATCTGCCAACTCTTGAAGACGCTAATGAGTGGCCAAGGGTGAGGCCCACTCACCCCTCCCCCACCATCATGGGGAACTGAAGGCACAGTCCAGGAACAACCTGCCCAAGGTCACAAATAACAGAGTTGGCACGGGCACCAAAGACCTCTTCTTTCTGAGGGTAAGGACATGGGTTTGCCTCACCGGTCACCAATGGGAGCCCTGGTGTCACTTCTATGTGTATTTGGGCCAGCTCTGCTCTGGGCTTTGTCTGGGGACTGACAAACAGAGGCCACGTGTGAAATTGTCCTGGCTGCAGGTACACGCATAAGGTTCCCTAGAATTCAAAGTTTTCCCCCAATCTGAAGTTTTATTTATTTATTTTCGAAGATTTTATTTATGTATATTTCAGAGAGAGAGAGAACAAGCTGGGGGAGCAGCAGGCAGAGGGAGAACCAGGCTCCCCACTGAGCAAGGAGCCAATATGGGGCTCCATCCCAGGCCCCTGGGATCATGACCTGAGCCGAAGGCAGTTGCTTAACCAACTGAGCCTCCCAGGCGCCCCAGGAGAAGATTTTTTAACTGAGTTTTTTTGCATGTACCAAAAAATATCTTCTCTCTGTAAGGAAATTAACAGATTCCAAAACACATTTTTTGTTTTATTTCCTTAGATCCTCCCAAAAGCACCAGAAGTACTGGGCAGAGTTTTACTTTAGGACAAAGAAACTGAGGCCCAGAAAGGCCAAGTGACTTGTTTAAGGTCCTTGGGTGGGCAGAATAATGGCCCAAGGATAACCACACCCTAATCCCCCAAACCTATAAATATGTTACCTTCGTGGCCAAAGAGACTTTGCAGATGTCATGAATTTAAGGGTCTGGAGATGGAGAGAGGAATCTGGCTGATCCTGGTGGTGACGCAGGTCCTTACAGGGGAGAGAGGGAGGCAAGAGAGTCAGAGTGACCCGGTGTGAGGACTCACCCCTTCACTGCTGGCTTTGAAGATGGAGGGCAGGACCTAGAACCAGGAAATTGGGCAGTGCTCAGGACCTGGAAAAGGCAAGGAAACAGATTTTCTCCTAGAGCTAGAAGAGATTCACCTCTGAAGACACCTTGATTTCATCCTGGTGAGACCCATCTTGGACTTCTGACCTGTAAAACTGTAAGATGAGGAAGTTGCGTTGTTTTAAGCCATTGAACTGGTGGTCCTTTGTAGCAGCAGCAATGACACATGAATACAGTCACCTAGAAAGAAAAGAACACAAATGAACCCAGAGTCACTGACTTAGTACAAGATCCCGACGCTGCTGAAGCCAGTGGGAGGGCTCCACCCCTGTGAGGGAAACTGCTGTGATTCCCGCTATCTGCCCTCTGAGAGCCAGTGATGACAGCCACTGGACGGATGGTAAACTACTCAAACTCCATGAACACCATCTCCCTTCCTGTCCTCAGCCACGCCTGAGCCCCCTGATCCACACCCCAGCCTCCTCCTTGCCTCGGCCTCAGGAACATGACTTGGTAAGCTCAGCCTTGCCCAGACCCCCAAGTCATTGATTCCTTCCTCCTCGCCCAAGGAGGGCCTGATGGAGATCCCTGCAGGGCGAGAATCCAGAGGAATCTGCTGCTTGCCCAGCTCCCGACTCTGCCCAGCGAATGCCCTCCAGCTCCGACAGGGTCTGAGGCCTTGGCTGAGGCCTCCAGGACAATCCCGGGAAGCAGCGTCTCGCGATCAATCTTGCCACAGTCTCCATGAATTTTAAATAATAGCGGCTTTGCTCTTTCTCGCTCACTCTCTGGGTGCGTTGGACTTGCAGCTTTTACAAGATCATATTTCTTCACATTTTCATACAATTATTTTAAATGGACAAGATAATGTTGAAATTCTTATTTAAAATGTATGCAGGTAGAGAATAAGCCTTCCTGCCTTTTATATTTAACACCAGACGGAGCAATAGAAGGGAATTTTAACAACAGAATTGAAGTGGAAGTGTCTTATGCATTCATGATGGACTCGGGGTTTAAGCAGCTGGTTTTCTTTGATGAATAAATAATTACACCCAAAATAGATAGTTTGGCCATTATTAATCTCATTTTAGACTCTGCACATTTTATTGATCCTTAAGTACAAGAATTTTGTGATGTTCACCAAAGGGCAGCTTTCTTAATTAAAATTGTAAGTTAAAGAAAAAAAGTTTCAGCAGTTTTGTCCAGGGTGGGGTGAGGGGGGGGCGTCGGGGTGGGTGGCAGAAGGCCTGGCTGCTTCTAGAATGAATACTTTCCAGACTAATGACCGCCAGAGATATTTCATGCAGCCGGCTCACTTCCAGAGCAACCAACGAGATCAGCAGAGGCCCAGCCAGAAGGGAGCCGTGAGACAGCACTGCCCGGGGGCAGCCTGGGTGCCCAGCAGCTTGCCACTCGGGTGACCCCAGTGCTCCCTTCGGCAGCACATATACTAGGATTGGAACGTGTGACTCCAGAAGGCAGAGATTCTTGACCTCCCCCTTCCCTAACCGCCCCCCCCAACTTGGGTATCTCTTGTGCAAACATTAAAGCAATTATGTTTTAGTCTGTGAAATGCTTACTGGGTCTTATAAACTGAGAACATTATAAAGAAGAAAATTCAACGATCTTATTGCACAGATAATACATACTGACCTTTATAAAATCAAGGGGGTAGGAATACTCAGAAAGTTCAAGTAGAAAAGAGAAGTAGCGAATATTTATAGAGCACTCATGTGATTTTCAGCGTACGAGAATCATGCAAGTCAGACATGACATTATCCCTGCTTGTGGACCAGGACATAGATGCTCAGGGACCCAGAGTGACGTGGTCGAAGTTACTCAAGTAAGCAACGGGTCTCTTGTGCCCATGAATGTTACAATTCTGCTCTGCTGCAACTTAAGGGAAAAGTTATAGAGAAAAAGAAAAAGCTGCTTGTTCCCCCAGCCCTTCCCACTAAGGGAATCACGGTCAACAGTTTCTGGTAATTTCTTCCAGAAAAAAATTAAATGTTTGGCACAGTATCGTATCCCGCTTATGGATGTCAGAAATGTGAAGCTGTGGGCACGTTTTCTTCTTGGCAAAATGGTGGGTCTGGTTGAAGCCTCACTCCCACTCCCAGTTTCCCAGTGGGGACAGTTCTTCTGCCTCGTCTGCGGTGGCTGTGGGTCCACCTTTCAACAAGCGGGGCTCGTCGCTGTGGGAAGCAGCCTGCCGAAACCTGAGGGCTCTTGCAGCTCCAAACACATCACCCCCACACAGAGAAGTCCCCTAGCCCCTCCCTAAAGGAGATTGTAGGGAGCGTGGGAGGTGGGCATGGTCCAGTGGTCCCTGTGGAGGCTCCAGACAAAAACTAGATTTGGGATCCGCCTGAGAATTCGTCCTTCTAGACAAGAGGAGCAAAAGCATGGGTCAGAAATAATCATGGTGCCAAGGAACAAAACCACTCTGGAAAGTTCTTTAAATCAGTCCTAAGTGTAGTATCTGTGCCATGCTTGCTTGGCATCTGGGAGACTGACACGGCACCTCCTGACAAGCGCAGCTCGGATCCCAGGGTTTTCCTCCAGCAGGAAGTGGTTGGTGGGCATTAGGGACCAGTGTTAGGAAGAAGACAGAACTTGAAATCCCGGGGAAACGCTCAGCCACACTCAGAGAGGGGAACAGAAACAAGGCTTTGGAGGGAGGAGCAGGGTCCATCCTGGATCCTATGCTCCCTGTCCCCCCATCCGTCCCAGGGCACACATCTAAGCAGGACCCGTCTCCCTCACTGGCCACTGCGGAATGAACTGAGGTTGCACGTGCATTTGTCTTTGATGACAAATGACCCAGGTCCTTTGGGAAGCCAGCCAGGCCTCCTCGTTGGGGTCATCTACTCATAACCATTCAACCACTAAAAATTCCAGTGGATTACCGGATTTACCCTTGCAGCAAACGGTGACACTTCTTTGGTCATCTTTCCTGTTGCCAAATCGATTTCACCTAACTTCTTTGCGGTCTTGAAAGCCAGTGAGGAAATGGGGCACGTGCTCAGAATTTCACTTGACACGTCACCTCCTTTGAAGGGCTCCTGAGTTCTGTAGCCATTCCTACTTAACGTGCTGTCTCCAGTGCCCGAGATTTACAACTAATTCTGATAAAATTTCAGGGGAATTGGAATGGTTATGGGTGTTTTTCTTTGATGGAGAATCAAACATGTGACTTTAGGTGAATACTTGCCTTTTATTACCCATCCCTGTCTGTAAAATATCTGGTTTATGTGCCAAGAAAAGTATAAACATATGGCACAGTATTGGTTTTTCAGTAACTTGGCTTAAGCCAAAGGGGGAAAAAAATCCCATCCTGACACTATTTATGAAACAATTAATGTTGTCAACAGCCTTCCCACCTGCTGAGTTACACACAGCCATCTAGGCCATGATGACTCCAAGAAGTGTCAACAATTCTAATATGAACTGTGGAAGCAAATCCATTTGAAAGGACTTATTTCTATGACTTATAAAACGTGATGATAGATTGCTCTGCAACTATAGAACACAAAAGATGCCTTATTCTCAGTAGAATTCCCCCACCATAAAGCTAATGTCAAGATAACAAGCATCCGTGATGTGCCAGGCATTTCCACAAATAGTACCTCACTGAATCCTAACAACAACCAGATGAGGTGGATGGTAGTATTTCCACGGGCCATCTTACAACTGAAAAAACTAATTCTCATTGAGGTCGAATAGCTTGTTCAAGGTCACGTTTAGAGGCTGCCCAAGGAATTTTGTCTCAGTCAGCCTGGACAGCTATAACAGAATGCCCTACACTGGGCGGCTTACACAACAGAAATCTATTTCTTCCAGTTCTGGAGGCTGGAAGTCCCCGATCGAGGGGCATGGTGGGGTTGCGGTGCGAGCCCTCTTCCTGGCTCCTCGAGGTGTCTTCACCCCGCAGAGATAGCACTCTGGTCTCTTCCTCTTTCTACGGGTGCTAATCCCATCATGGGGGCTCCACCCTCCTGACCTCATCCAAACCTAATTACCTCCCAAAGGCCCCATCTCCTAATACCACCATCACGATGGGGGTTTGGGCTTCAACTTGGATTTGGGGGCGCACAAACAAGACGCATACAGACTTTCAGTCTATAGCAAATTCAAACTGATCTTTGGGATCTAAAGGACTGCGTGTGTCCACGGCAGGTCACTGAGAGGGGCCTAGGTTGATGTTCACCTAAATAAATTGGATTTTCAAAATCAGTTTTTAAAAAAGCAAAAAGCCATGGACTACTTTTGAGAAACTGTTTGGCAGTTTTCCGTGAACTTAACGTACCAAACATAACTCTACCCAATGACCAAGCAAATGGACACACAGGTCCACAAAGACTTGCATAGAAATGTCCGCAGCATCCCGAAGCCGGGAACAATGCAAATATGTTTCAGCAGGTGAAGAGGCAAACAAACAGGGGTACCTCCACATACCGGTACCCTAGTCAGCAAAAGGGGTGAAGTACTGGTGCCAGGAACAATTTGGATCAAGCCCCGGAACATTCTGCTGAGCTAAAGAAGCCAGACACCAGAGAGTAGATATCACGTGAGTCCATTTACTGATATGAAATCCTAGAATGGACATAACTAATCTATACTGACAGAAAGCAGGTCAGTGGTTGCCTGAGGCTCCGGAGGGAGGTTGATTGCAAAGAAGTGGCTAGAAACTATCTGGGGAAATGGAAATGCTCTCTCTCTCTCTCTCTCAGTGTGGCAGTGGTTATACGGGTGTATGCATTTGACAAAACTCGTTGAACTGTGGACTTTAAATTGCTACATTTTTATGGCATGCAAATTATACCTCATTGTTTTCAACAAGGCAAGATGGTAGGGCATATTGAAGAGATCATGCTCTCCAGGTGTGAGGACCTGACCTCCTTGGCCCCACAATTTTATGGACTCATCCCATGGCGTGGGAACCTGTTGCTTAACCCCTCCAAGTCCCAGCTTCTGCATCCCTTAAGCAGAGGAGAAGATGCTAAGACTGTACTGGGGCGGGTTCATTTGGGCGGCACAGAACAGAATCCTGAAGCAGATTTCCCAGAGATGTTTACGACGCTTCTGCTTAGACCTGGGGGGGCTGAAATCTCATAGCATGGTCCTCCCCGCTGCAAGGAAGCTTCATCCCAGGCAGCGAAGTGCCCTCCTAAAATCTGTTTCCAGGGAGATGGGCAAGGATGCTGGAGGAGGCATCCATCAGCCTCTGCCCAAATAGTTCTTCTTCCCGAATGATTTGACGATCCAGAGTCCACATACCTGTTCCGTGGAGCTCAGAGCGCGCAGTTACTGATATCGACTCTCAATTAGATATTAGCGATGATTCCTTTTCTGAACGGAATGTGTTCTACGCAAAGCTGCGACTTTAGAAGCTCATTCAGTAACACCGGCCCCTCCTTTGTACCTCCATCCTCCGCCAGCAAGCCGAGTTCCTGGCAGGGTCAGGCCATTGCCCAAGTCTAGACCTCATGTGCGATAATTATCAAAATAATAACAAATACAATCATGACAACAGACATGAACGAGCTCAGACTGTGTTCCAGAAGCTGTGCTTAGTGCTTCCTATTCATTCTCCTACTTAATTCTCTCCACACCACCTCGAACTTGAGCGGCGGACGTTCGCCACGCGCGGGCCATCCGCCATGCGAACGTGACTAGGGACCCGGATCTTGGAGGCGGAGGCGGAGGCTCATTTACGCTGTGGAAGCTGCCGGGGAATCCGCAGCTCCTCCCACCCCTGGCAGCGAGGACGTGTCACGTGACCCGGGCTTGACCAATCAGATTCTCCTCCTGGGACTCTGGGCTTTGGGTCGGAGCAAGACCGGGCGTGGTGGGTCCCAGCAGAGGCTGCTGGCGGGACTGGAGGAGAACCGACCCCCCTCCGCCCCATCGCACTGCCAGCCTCTGCAACAGCCAGGCTCCTTCTAGAAAGTGCTTCTGACCCAACTGTATGTTCACAGCTGTCTAGACTCCTTTGGCTCCTGCTTTTTTCCGAGCCCGGTCTCCAGCCTTCCCATCTCTTCCTGACTTGCCCCGCCGTATCCTTCCAAAGAATTTCTCTCTGCGGAACCCACTGCCCCTTCCGCTCAGACCAGGCATTAGCCTGTACCTGGAGGTACCAGATGTCACCTCCGTAAGCAGGTAGGAGACTGGCCTCTGGTTCTGTCCCTGAGCCCAGACTCTCTTAAATTCTGCATGGAAATGGTTCCTCCACATTCGGTCCCCAGCCTCTTTCCCTTTCAGGGCTCCAAGCCAGTTTGCTGGGCTGGGAAGGAAAGGGGCAGACACTTGTTTCAAGTTAAGCAAAATTGAAATAAAACAAAATTCTTGTTCTTCCCTCTGCCAAAAACCAAATGCAACCAAACAAAAACAAAAAACCAACCTCATCCACATTATTAACTTATCAAAAAAGAGACCATCTCTGGTCATCACGTTTAAATGACCCAAATCCTAAATCCATTTGTGCATTTAGCTAAGAACCACCATGCTACCAAAATAACATTAAATACTCTGCATACATATAAGGCCACTTCTGATACTCAGCTGAAATCTGCAGGGAGAGACTCAGGCACTGTCTGAGCTGGCTGGTCATGTCAGGACACAGCCAGTTTAATTCATTCTTAACCATCAGCTTCACCATTAAGTGAATTCCCAATCTACTATAATTTGTTCAAATAAACTTATTTAATTTATTTGACAATCATTTTGTCCTTAGATTTCAACACTAATAGAAACCCGCACCAACACACCAACAAGGAATACTTATGCTGATGGAAATTCCCAACAGTGATGCAAGAATATTTCTCTTCATCTTCACCAGCATCAAGCATTATCTTTCCCCCTAGTTTTGCTAATTTAACAATAAAGAGGTATTTCATTGATGTTTTCATTTGCATTTGTTTGACTGATAGTGTAATCTGTTTGTTATTATAAACAAACTTCTGAACTAAAGGTGATCTTTATGAAAGACACATACCTCAGATATATGGCCCTGCTGGTTCTTCTTTTTTCCAGAATTTTCCATGTGTTTCCTTGTGGTTCCCATTTCCTCCCTCTCCACTCCCCTCTGATAGCCTTTGATCTTAACTAAATCCCATCCTCCCTTACTTTTGTCTCTGCCTTCACAAAACATTCTGGGTAGGTGTCTTACATATTTGCTGTCACAAAGGAAAGAGAGGACGCTTAGAGTTGAGCTGACCTGGGTTCAGATCCTGCCTTTGCTGCCTATTTGTTGTATGATCTCAGCCAAGATGTCTGAGCCTCAGCTTCCTTGTCTGTAAAGCAGGGTGACCATGAGGTTTAGGATCAAGGTCAAGTTCAACACAGAGCCTGGCTCACAGGAGCTCAGTAGCAGCTTCCATTATGATTGTGGTTTCCCCAGTTCCTTGTCCATCTCATTTTCAAGATCACCTTTCCCATTCCTCTGTCCCAGACCTGTTACTCGTTAGCTGGGTAACTCAGCAAGGCATCCACTGGAACAATCCTTATACTATGCCATTAGAAGTGAAATTTCTTGTATTATTTAATAATGATACCTTTTTTTGCTATTTTTAAATAATGGAAAATGTGTGAACTGTGCCTCTCCTTATTGCCAGGTGCTCCATTACTGTAAATTGTAAAATAACATTTTAGTGAGTAATATTCCTTCTTCAGATCATACATCAAGTATATGTCATCTTCATTGTTTAATTGACGCTTTATTCCCCCCATTAAGATACAAGCAGAAATAAATTTCACTTCCCCTCCTGTAGATGCAATTTCATTTCGATCACACGTGTCAGTGGGAGCAATAAAACATCAATTAAGCAATGAAATCGTGACAAATACATGGCATTTGATGCATAATTGCCCCCTCCAATCTCGTTTTCCCCAAGGCCAAGTCTTCCCGGACCATTCAGGTACTGTTTCGCCCTCTGAAGTCAAGCCCGAGCTTCCACCCCTCTTCCCGCAGGATGGATATCTTGAGTACACCCCACCCAGAAGGAGCTGGGCTAGGGGATTGGATCTTATCACAAAGTAGTGGTCTTGTTATTCAAGTGAGGAAACTGAGTCTCAGGGAGGCAAAAGCCTTGGAAGTCCCTCCTGGGTCCCTCCCGCCACCTCCTGGGATCAGGGCTGGGATGGACCTCAAGCCAGCTCACTTTCCTCCCGACCATTCATGACTACAGGGCAGGGTAGTTTCCAACACAGAAGGAGGGTAGGGAGGAAAGTACTAGGCACAAGGGCTTGTATCTCAGAGAAAGGGGGGTCCCTGGGAGGTCTGGGGTGGAGACTTGGCTGAGATGGCTCTCTCTCCACTCCAAGCCCCCAGAGGCCAGCTGACATTCTGAAAGCATGTTTGCATGTCCCATAGGTGGTGGGGCAGTTCCTGGGGACGTCTGTGGGGCTGGGTGAGTGGAGAGGGTGACATGGGTGGGGAGGGGGGATCCTCTTGCCTGGGCAAGCAGAGGGAGGGAGGGACGGAGTAACATGAAGTGAGTGCTCACTGAAGAGTGTTCAGTAGCTGAAGCAGCCACTGCCCCACCCCCAGACCCTGCCTAGTGCCTTGGCCAGAGGCAGCACAGAAGGGGGAAGGGGATTTGCTTCCTGGCTCCCAGCTGGGCAGGCAGGGCTGGCCAGCTCTGATGATCCCAGGAATGCTTACTGTTTGGGGGGCCTCTGCCACCTCCTAGAACCGGAGGTGGCTCCCGTGTTCAGGAAAGTCTGTCCCTGTGGGACCTTGGCGGTGGGCGGAGGGAGGAGAAGGGCTGTGAAATGGGCCGTGCCTGAGGTGCCATCGAAGGGGATGTTGAACTTCCACTCCCTGTTTCTGAAGAGTAATTTTCTGCAGAGACATGAAGAATAATAGGAGGAACTTGGCTCATTTTGGCAAATTGCTCCAATTTTCCCGCATTCTCGGCCCCCTGTATCACCTGCCCCCACCTGTCTATTTGGGCCACTTAATGCTCTGGATTCGGACCTAATAGAGGCTGTTTGTTTGGCCCTGGCCCAAAGGCTAGACTTGTTTTCAGGACAGAAGCTGGAAGAAAAACCAATCTGGACATCTAAATCACAGCCAGGACTCATTACATAAATGATATATTTACACAATTGATCCCTTTTCTACTGGGTAATTAATCCGGCATCGGAACTCTTAACGATTTAATTGTCATACGTTCCAACTGAAATGGTTGCCACAAATTTGCAAAGACAAGGCACGGGTTGAGGAGAGGGCCTTCTTTTGTCTGCCGAGCAGGGGCTGCTTCCCCATTGGTTCAGTATTGCTACCAAAACAAGGGAAAGCCAGCGGATAGCCCCAAAGGGCAAACGTGGATGGATGGGGTCTGTCTTGGTGCAGGTCTTGCTGGATTAGGTTAAGGGAGAGAGGGGGGCCTAGGGCAGAGGAAACTTAAATCCAGAAGCTACAGATTGGGGTCCTGCCTCCACCACTGAATAGGTGGGTGCAGGTTCTCCAGCCAGATCCCCAGATCCTGCACACACACATCTGCCCCACACCAACCCCACATGGCTTAGGGTCCCTCTGCTTCCCACTACAAGCACCTGTGACTTTCCAGCAGGACTGCTGAGGGGCTACCCCCCCAATGATAAGGCTGCCGCAGTAAGTGCCTGGGACTTTGTGTCCCCCCAGGGAGGCCTTACCTGGACCGCTTCTGGGAATGCAGAAGCATGACAGGTGCAGCACCTTTGCCTCTGACTAGGGCACTTGGAGGCATAATTGACTCATAGGGGCTCCCCCACGAGATCAGAGCAGGCCCACCCACTCCAGAACCTGGCCTGGAGTTGCACCTGACTCGGCTTCCGGGTCTTCCCCATCCAGCTCTCCCCGCACCTCCCCAGTCCCCCTAGGACTGCTGCCATAATCAAGCAAATCCTTACCTCGGGATCTGGATCTGCTCTGGGGGGCCCCCGACCTGGGACAACCGCTGTGTAGCTGAGTGACCGTGGCATGCTTCTTGCCTCTCTGCCCCTCTGAGCCATCACCTGTGAAGTAGATGAAACAGTAACACTCATTCCACCTGTTGCCAACAGCTGGTGTTGATGGAATGTGTGCCAGGAGTCTTCCATGAGACACTTTCACACATTCTCTCCTCTGATGCTCTCAGTGGCTCTAGGAAGAAGACACTCATATTACCCCTGTTATAAAGATGTTTCATTGAGGCACAGAGCAGTAAGCACTTTGTCCTCATTCAGCCGACTGGTGGTGGTAGGGACAGAACTCAAACCCAGGCAGACCAGTTGCAGAGCCGCCCCTCCCTTCGCCCCTCCCTCCTGCACAGCATAGCCCACCCCACAGTGCTTTCTGGTCTAGACTGAACTATGGGAGCAGAAGGCCCCGGATCACTCCAGCACAAGGGATGCTCACGTGCCCCACACTTGTTGCTCCTTAGTCCCCAGGAAGACAGGGCAGCGAGGTCGTCCCAGTCATGGGCACTGCCACATCTACACTGCCTCCCCTTCCGGGGAGAGGCAGAAGCACACCTCCCCCAGCCAAATCCTGCCTCAAGAAACTCTTGCCTAGCTCGAAGGACCCAACATGCCACTTCCTGGAGAAGTCAAGCTGGCCTGCGCCCCTTGCGGATAAAAACAGCTGAGCGACTGGGGCGTCTGGTTAGCTCAGTCAGTGGAGGTGAGACTCTTGATCCTGGGGTCATGAGCTCAAGTCCCACGTTGGGTGTGGAGCATACCTTAAGGAAATAAAAAATAGGGACGCCTGGGTGGCTCCGTCGGTCAAGCGTCTGCCTTCGGCTCAGGTCGTGATCCCAGAGTCCTGGGATCAAGTCCCGCATGGGGCTCCTTGCTCAGCGAGAGCCTGCCTCTCCTTCTGCCCTCCCCCTGCTCATGCTCCAGTGAGCTTGCTCTCTCTCTGTCTCTCTCTCTCTGACAAGTAAATAAATAAATAAAATCTTTAAAAAAAATAAAAAATAAAGTATTAAAACAAACACCTGTACAACATAAGGAGGTAGTGACCATGTCCTAATGTCACATCCAAGATTTGCTGAGAGAAAACCCTCATGAGGTGTCTGCATCACCCCAGGCCTCTCAGCTGGGTCAGCCAAGGAGCCTTTGCTGGTTGCATGTGCCCAGACTCTCCCTGACCCTCTAAACCTGGGCTGACTACTTGGGTCTGATGTCCTAAGTTCACAGCTTCCTACTTATGGGTATTCTCTACCAGGGACTTGGTATAGCATAGATTTAAGGACATATCCATGAGGCATTTAGCATCAGGACTGACTCCTACTCTATAAATATATGCTACAAATATCTTAGGGAACTTTTCTTAGTCATGCACATTTGAGTAAGAATCAGTCAGATTCTTCCTAAATTGACAGGTGAGAGTAAGTTCTCAAGGTAGCCTGAGCAGAAAAGGGAAATTTAGTAAAAGGACACATAGAACTAAAGATGGAGTGTCGTCAGGCCTCAGGAAGTGAGTGCAACCAGGGACAAGAAAGTCATCAGGGACAGGACCAGCTCCTCTCTGCTGGGCAGCCTCTTGCTTCTCTCTCTCCAGACCTCCTTCCTCTACTTCATCATGCATGTGGCTAGAAAAAACATGTCCAAACACTTCCAGTCAATGGGCATTGCCATGTGTTACAAGGATGGCTCCTGGGAATGTAGGGTGGGGAGGCACAGAGAGGGACAATTGCCAGGCAAGGAGGTGTCAATAACCTGAGGCCCCTTTTATGCTGGGAGTGAGAGTATAAGACTGTGGGCACAAGGGAAGGCAGCAGCGGTCTGTGAGGGAGAAAAATGCTGTGCTTGGAATTCATACCTTGGTCCAGCCCCTCCCAGCTTTGGGTCCCTGGGCAGGTTGATCAACTTTTGCTTCCTCAGGTGTAATCTTGCAGATGGGAGAGGACTGAACGCGATAACATTCATTCAACACGCCCCTAGCCAGCGCGAGCCCTGGAGTAGATGTCCAGGACATTTTGATGAGAGGGTGACGGAGAAAAATGTCACTCTTGCTAAAGGTTTGCCCTGATCACTAGGCTTAATCTCCAGGTTTGGCCATCTGGAAATTAAATCTATGGTTAAAGTCAAATGATGTGGAAGGCTACACACTAGAACTAGCAAACAAGAGGATCCTTTTTACCGTTGGCCAGTAAAAAATCGTATCATTCTCCTGCTTCTTTTTCTCGAAGTCTGAAATCTTGTTTCTCTCCTTTACTAGTTTGGCTTCCCCACCAGAGTGTGAACTAGTTTGGCTTTCACAACAGAGTGTGAACCCCGGGAGATCAGGGCCCTCCTTTGTCCTGGTCATCCCTGTCTCCCCAGAGCAGAGGCTGGCATCTGGCACTTAGAAAGTACTTGAGAAGTATTAATCTTGTTGGAGGGTGTGCCCCACTGTCTAACTCATGGTGGCAGTGGAAACACCAAACATGGATGTCACAGTGATCTGGTTGACCAGATAGAAACCAGGTGGAAATGGACATGGGAACATCACAAACCACTACAGTGTTAGGACATTTATAAGTTTGGGCAGAACCCAACAGCTTTAAAGTTTGGAAATTATCATCTATATGCACCAATACGGAAATGTACTATCAGGTCACTTTTGTTGAGCATTGTGCTTGAAACTCCAGGACTCTTGTTAGTCTGGAAAGGGCCAGGACCAGAATATTGTGCGTAAACCGGTGTTCCCTCTGTCTTGGTATTTTCTTTTATTCTGATTGTGCCTCTCTACCCATCCACTCTAAACCTAGATTCAAACGGGCAGGCTCCATAGCTCAGTGATTAGAGCACTGGTCTTATAAACCCAGATTCATTATTATCCCTGTCAGCATCGATCACCATTTGTTTTATGAGTTGGAGGATGGAGCCTCAGTGGGCCGAGAACCTCTACTTGAAGCTGAGGGTCTGATCAGACCTGGCTCCTCACCAGAGGCTGGGCTCTGGTCTGTCTAGTCCCGGGCCCAAGCTAAAGAACAGCCTAAGCAAAGCAGACAGCCAGACCTGAAGTCAAGGGACAGGCAAGTGCACGCATCATTGTAAGATGAGGGCGAGTCCAGGGTCAAGCTGGATGTCTTTGGAGTGGGAAGGACGAGCCTCCCATGGATGGGCTAACTATTTTGAGCAGCAATTTAATCTGCCACCAGCTCAAACCAGGTTTTCTTCTATATTCCCTAAATGATGGTACTTCCTTAATTCTAAGGTAGATATGCTTTTATACTTAATATTTCTGAAATTGAGATATGAATGACAATTAGTGTGTTTATTTATTGTAGCAAATTCATGTTTTGTTTTGTTTTGTTTTGTTTTGCCTAAAAGGCTGTTATGAAATTGATGGTGTATTTTAAGATTGATAGTGTCTGAGAATTGTGGAAATTCAGTAATTTATGACCGTCCTCCTGGATGCCGTGCTCTCAGGCACGTTCAGCTCTTCCCTGTCCCTGATTTCTGTGTGTAATTAGTTAGCAGGTCCTGTGGCTCTGCCTTCTTGATGAATCTCAAGTCAAGTCACTCCTTCCATCCCTATGGCCGTGTCCCTGTTCAGAACCTCATAATCTATCTCTTGAACTGTAGCCCAAACCTCCTGCCTGGTCTCCCGGCCACCAGACTCTCCCTGCTCCCACCTAGCCTCACTCTGATGGCAGATGTCTCTTCACGTACTATAGCTTCAGTCCTGCTGTGCCTTCGCTCCAATACCTTCTCTGGCTCCCAACTACCGCAAGAATACCCCAGCTCTCCAGCTGGGCATTAGGATTCTCGTGATGTGGACACAATCTGCCTTTATACTGAACTCTTGCTCCCACCCGCCACAGATGCGACAACCCCATTCTCCATCTGCAAGTGTCTGGGTCTCATCACATGCTGTCCTCTCTCCCTGGAATGCCCTCCACCCCCTCCCATCCATGTTTGTTGAAATCCCTGCTACCTTAAAGACTGGGCCTCTGTGTCACCTTCCTCTCCCACCCCCTTCACCAAGAGACTTTCCAAGACAGCTGCCCCCCCCCAACTTTTCAGATGTCACCTGCTGCTTTCTCTCTATCTCAGTGTTGGCACTCATCCTATCCCAACTTGAATTTATAGCTAGCTGTGACCCCTGTCTGTCTCCTGCCCTAGTCGGTAAGTTCCCAGAGGGCAGAGACCACATCTCTGACCTCTGGGAACTTACCATCTAGGGCAGGAGAACACATCCTGATCAATCCTGTGCCCCTTTAAGGGATCCAGACACACAGTAGTTGCTTAATACCTGTCTGCCAAGTTGAATTCCATTTTTCAGCTTCTAGACACCCCGTGTTGCAGAAAAACAACATCCACTCCCTGGAGCCTCAGTATACAAACCACACAAATCACAATATCCCACACACTTCAGGAGAAACAATGTATCTCATCAATTATCACAACACTTTCAGAGTTTTAGAAAAGTTGACACCTTTCAGGAAGGAATCCCCAGGGCTGGCGTTAGTTTAGGACCTCCTATTTATAGAGAAAATTGGGATAAACTCGTGTCTGGGAATGACTGCCTTCTGGCTGGCGTTTCTGAGAGAACCGGCCTCATCAAAGGTCAGTTGTGGAAGCGAGTGCAGGATGCTCTCCTTTTTCAATTGTGTCTAATTTGCAGGAGTTTCTCAGGGAAGTGAGAAAAGGACACAGCGCAATCACAGTTGAGCCGGATCTGTCTAGTGCAGCCCTTTACTTTGTGGATGAGGAAACAGGGATGATTGAGCAGTACGGAGATGACTCAGCCTCGCCACCCACGACTGACACCCAGGGATACCAGGACTGACTCAGATCCAGGCTCCAAGCACCCCCACCCCAGCCATTACAGACAGTATTTGTGTCCCCTGCCCGCCCAAGTCCATATGTCAAAGCCCTGACCTCCAAGGTGATGGTCCTCGGAGGCGGGACCTCCAGGAGGTGGCCAGGTCATTAGGGAGGAGCCCTCATGAATAGGATAAATGCCCTTGTAAGAGGAAGAAAATGAGAGATTTCTCTCCCTCTGCCATGTGAGGATATAACAGGGACACAGCTGTCTGTATATCAGGACCAGGGTCTCACTAGAACCCAGCCATGTTGACACCCTGATCTCAAACTTCCAGCCTCCGGAACGTGAGAGACAAATATTTGCTGTCTAAGCTTCCCCACCCCCATCTATGGTATTTTTGTCGTAGCAGCCTGCATGGACTAATACACCTTCCTCTAGCCCTCTGTCCACACCCCCAACATTTGATCAGCTACATTTACTGAGCAGGGACTAGCCAGATACTATGCCAAGCACTGCTCACTCATGACCTCATCTCAGCCCCACTGCTGTCCAGGAAGTGGGCACTGTCATGGCCGCCATCCGGGTGAGGAAACCAAGGGGACAGGGAAGCAGACAGCTTGCTGAAATCTGTGCAGCCCAAAAGGAGGCGGGTTGGGATGCAAGTAAGATCTGCCTTGCTTTAGATTCTAAACCGCTTGTTCTGTGTTGCTCCTCCCTTCCCAGCTGAATTCCCACTCCCTGTCAGGCCCATTGTAACCACAACGAGAGGAGAGAACTTTCTTTTGTGACATCGTGTGTAATGACCTTAGCTCAGTCTGGCATGAGTCTCAGCAGCTGAGGGCCTGATGCTGACTTCTAATGGAAGGAACCGTGCCCAGTTGTCAGGGAGGGTAAGGGCTCAACAAAGCAGTTGAGGAAGAGGAAGGCAAGTTGTCAACTTCCCTGAGACTTAGTATTTTTGTTTTGTTTTCTGAGAGGGAGTAATAAATACCCTTGACCACAGAGTCATAAGGAAGATGTGGGAGGTTGGGTGAGAAAGTGCTTTTCAGAATGCAACACATCTGAGGCCTGGCCAGGGTGATCTGGAGAGTTCTGGGAGTACAGGTTCTCTGTAGTACCTCAGCTCTGACCCTATCTGGATCCTTGCTTCCTTTTTGCTGTGGACTGAGTTTTGTCCTCCTCCCCCACCCCAACTTCATGTGTTGCGGTCTTAATCCTCAGGGTGACTGTATTTGGAGATGGGACTGTAGGGAGGTAATTAGAATGAAACCTCATAATGAACATGAGCCTCTGTCTGCCATGTGAGGACACAGCAAGAAGGCGGTCTTCTGCCAACCAGAAAGAGGGCTTTCACCAGATACCAAATCCACTGGCAGCTTCATCTAGGGCTTCCCAGCTTTCTGCCCCTCCCTCCTCTGACAAATCCTTCAACTTATTCAAGTGACCTTCCCAGAACTTAAACCTGTCCATACCTCTTGCCTCCTGTTGAAAATCCTTCCGTAGCTCCCCACCGCCTACCTCTTTGAGAGGCTGCCTTTCATTCATCAAAGTGTGCAAGCGGAGAAGGCAATAGAGTTAGTTAGTTGATAAGTTAGTTACCGACTCATGGAAGTGACATCCTTCACCTTCACTGTCTTCTCTTGCTTAGAGTCAAGTTACTAGGCCCAGCCCACACTCAAGGGGAGGGGATCACACAAGGTCATGAAGGCTAGGAGGCAGGGATCACTGGGGGCTGTTGTGTCCCCCAAAAAGATATGTTGGAGTCCTAACTCCCAGTACTCGTGAATGTGACCTTATTTGGAAATAAGGTCTTTGTAGGTGTAAGATACAAATGAAGGTAGATTAGAAGACACTGGGTTGGAGTGGCCCTCAAATCCAAGAGCTGGGATCTTAATAAGAAGAACATGTAAAGACACAGGGACACATGGAGAGGGGAAATGGCCACGGAAAGACAGAGGCAGAAATTAGAGCGATAAAGCTACAGGCCAAGGAAAGACAAAGACTGCCGGATGCCACCAGGTGCTGAGAGAGAGGCACTCCTCCCCAGAACAGAATCTTCTCTAGAAACTCACAGAGAGCATGGCCCTGCCAACTCCCCGATTTCAGATTTAAAGCCTCCAGAACTGTGAAAGGATACATTACGGGAGCCCTCTAGTCTGTGGCTCTGTTACAACAGCTCTAGGAAACAAATACACGGATCATACGAGAAGTTTGCCTACCCCAGCTAACAGAAGTGTCAGATTTCTGAGCCCGTGACTCACCACCACCTTGTGATCCAGTGGGTTTGGTGGAGTCTTGTTGATTTTGATGCAGGAAGTCAAGGGACCGCGCAAGGGAAATAGCTTCTCCGGTCAGGTTCCAGCCGGGCCCCCTCCAGCCTTCTGTGTGTGCCCCCTGCCCAGCATGTGAAGCCCTTTTCCAACCTCTCTGGCCATCTCCTGACTGTTTCCTCTGTCTGTTTGTCCTTCTCTCTTCTCTACCTGATAACATACTCATTAAGACTCTAGCTGAACACCTCCTCCAGGAAGCCTCCATCGACCACACCATACCACCAGACTGAATTTGTTTGTCGAAGTTCACCTAACCATACTCTCAGAATGTGTGCATTTCTTTGAGTGGTACACTGTCCTCAAAAAAGTTGAATTTTTAGAGGGGGGAGGAGCAGAAGGAGAGTGGGAGAAAAACTCTTAAGCAGACTCCACGCCTGGTGCGGAGCCCAACACGGGGATCAATCTCACAGCCCTGGGATCATGACCTGAGCCGAAATCAGAGTTGGATGCTTAACTCACCGAACAACCCAGGTGCCCCAAAAGCTGATCTTTTAAAGCCTAGGACTCTGTGGTGGTCCTATTTCACTCAGAATAAAGACGAAATTCCTACCCAGGCCTCCAGAGGCCCATGTGTTTGGAAATTCTGACATCTCCCATCTCACCTACTGTGTTCTCTTGGGTCATAGCGCCGAACAGCTCCTTGAACATACCAGGCATCCTTCTGCCTAGAGCCCTTAAACACATCCTTCTGCCTTGAGCCCTTAAGTACTTCCTTCTGTCTGGAACACTCAGCCTAACACCACACCTCCTCAGAGTCTTTGCTTAAACCCCACCTTCTCAGGCAGCCTCATCTGACCTCCTGATTTGATACTACAACACCCCCCCACCTCAGTGCCCTGCTCCCCTTTAAGTTTTTCCCCATGACAGTTATTACCTCCTAATACATTATAATTTACTTGCTCCCCCTACTAGAATGTAAGCTCCCCAAGGGCAGGGAACTTTGTTTTGTTCACTGAGACATCTCAAGGGCCTAGAACAGAGTCTGGCTCATATTAGGTACTCAACAAACATTGACTGGATACATTATGGTGATATTCTTAGCATCTAGCAAGACTTGCTTTGGAAATCTCGGCGGTATAGGAGAAACCAAAGAAGAGTGGCTGTGTCCACGGTGGGTCCTTAGGCAATGTCAGCGATGGTAGCTTCCTCCTGAGTGGAGGTGTGCAGAGCACAGGTGTTCTCAGAGGGCCAGACCCAGGAGTGGGGAGGACCTAAGGGTGGGCTTTGACAGGTTGCAAAGCATTTTCTCCAATAAGTATCTTCTTCTAAGATACAACGGGTGCCCTGCCTGGTTTTCCTAATAGAGTCATTTTGCTGTTTGTTTTCCAGATGGACACAGAGAAGTTCAGAGTCTTGTCAAAGGTCACAGCAAATTCTTAGCTGGAGCCCACCAAATATCCAGACAGTTACAAATAGTAGGATACAATAGAGCAAAATGCACCCCCACCCCAAAAAATGCATTTGTTTACCCTAATGAGAACATGTGAGAGATTCTTGTTTGGAGAGAAAGCTTTTTTTTTTTTTTTTTTTTTTTTTTTTTTAGATTTTATCTATTTATTTGAGAGAGAGAGAGAGATTGAGCACAAGCAGTGGTATGGGGAGAGGCAGAAGGAGAGGAGAACTCCCCTCTGAGCCCAGAGCCTGATGTGGGGCACCATCCCAGGACCCTGAGATCATGACCTGAGCCGAAGGCAGTCGCCCACCTGCCCCGGAGAGAAAGGCTTTTTAAGAAGACAAGGGAACTAGTCAGAGAAAGAGGGTCAGTGACGGGAGAGCTAACTTGCTCCTTGACAGTAGAATAAGACCTCCTTGGGTCAAGGCAGCAATTCCTGGGGTGTCTCTCCCTTGTAAGACTGCTAGCTTTCTGGAGAAAGAAATCCTGTAAGAATGGATTTCTGGGAGCACCTGGGAGGCCCAGTTATTAAGCGTCTGCCTTCAGCTTAGATCATGATCCCAGGGTCCTGGGATCAAACCCTGCATCAGGCTCCCTACTCAGCAGAAAGCCTGCTTCTCCCTGCTTGTATTCTCGCTCTTGCTCTCTCTCTCTGACAAATAAATAAAATCTTGGCAAAAAAAAAAAAAGTATGGATTTCTGGCCCATTCTGGGCTCATCCTAAAAATACTGTATTAAGGATACCATTAACCAGAGAGAGCCCGCTTACATAGGCTGTCTGCTGTCTTTTTAATATCTGTCCTTATAACAATGCCCTGAGGCTCATTTTCCTTTAGGACTCTCTCTACCTTGCCTGTGTCATACTCTCTGTATCTCGGTTTCCTTATCTGCCAAAGAGGAATAATAATAGCACCCACCTCCCCAGGTTATAGTGCCTGCCATATAGTGGGGACTCGATGACTGTTCGCTGATATTACGCCCGTGTAATTATCACCCTTAACTCTCGGGAAAGCGTTAGACATTCAGCCACTCTAAGAAAATTATACTTGACTCAGGATGCAGATGTGAGACACGTCCTACAGTCCTTATCATTAGCCAAAGGGAGGGGTCTTTGACAACATTCCTGGCAGCCCTGGAGCAAATGAGAACTTTCCAGTAAAGAGGGCCAAAGCACCTACAGACTGGGGCACAGCTTCCCCGAGATTATTACTCTAGACTTTTATCAATCCCGCCTGCAAATCAAGGACCTGCTGGGTGAGAAGAGTGAAGAGCTGAAATGTCATCAGGGTCAGTGCCCATTGTGTGGGCAGCCTCCGTGCCTGGGAACTTGGCAGCCTGAGCTAAAAGCCCAAGCAGACCCTCCCCACTCCATGGGTAAGCAGGTGGGCTCTCCCAGGAAGCTGTACGTCCAAGGAGGACCCTGTGGAGGAAAGCAGGTGAAGTTCTGAAGAATACGGACACGTGGGGCGCCTGGGTGGCTCAGTAGGTTAAGCCTCTGCCTTCGGCTCAGGTCATGATCTCAGGGTCCTGGGATCGAGCCTCGCATCGGGCTCTCTGCTCAGCGGGGAGCCTGCTTCCCCCTCTCTCTCTGCCTGCCTCTCTGCCTGCTTGTGATCTCTCTGTGTGTCAAATAAATAAATAAAATCTTAAAAAAAAAAAGAATATGGACAGCTCCCCTCCCCTAGGGAATTCACTACTTACTGACTCATTAATGTGCATATGTGTAACTGTTTTGTGTGTCTGGTGGCCACGGGAGGGGGGCAGAGGGGAAGCAGGGGAGAACACCATGCTAAGCTCTCCTTTATCAGCCCTCATTCTGTTTTGTAAAAGTTGGGTGCTAATTACTAGCATTCCCTAGGCCCCCTCTACCCTTGTCCCACTATGCTGCAGAGGCACTGTTCTCAACAGCCCGTCTACCTAGGATCAGCCTGTGAGTATCCCCTCCAGTAGTCCTATTGCTGGGCTTTTTAGATTTTAAAAAACGTGTTATCAGAGGACCTCAGGTTCTCATCAAGTTTTTTGAAAAATGCTATTGGCTATGATCAGGCTATGGGAAGAACCATAACTAACTAGACAAATCCTCTGGCATGGGAACTGTGAATTCATTCACTCATTCACTCGGGAATTCAGACACGGACACTAGTGCCTACTGAACACCACTGGCCCTTCCAGGGGCTCACAGGGACACCTCAGGGATCAGTTACTGGCAGGAACAAAAAATGGGTCCTAAAACAGGGGCAGGAAAGGAGGGTAGGAGTGTGGGAGGCAGGTGAGACACTTCCTGTGGTGGCCAGGTAAAGATCAGCAGTGATCTGCAGTCGATTTCACTCTCTGCTTCTTCAGGAATCCAGAGGAAAAAATGCTTTTGTTCTCTAGCCTGGCCCGGAAGAGTAAGACAGCGAGGGCTTTCAACGCTCTTCGCGGGGACAGTGGTTTCTCCCGCCCAGCCTGCAGGTTCGGTTTCGAGGCTGTCCCATAGAGGGCGCTGTTTGCCTGCCGTTGAATGGAGTCCGAGGCGTGAGTAAGCAGAAGCCACACCCCTCGCCGGAGGGCGAGCGAAGGGCTGTGTCCGCGCCAGTGGCCCCACATCCACCAGCTTTAGGGCAGCGGAAAGGAAAGATTTACTCTGTTCAATTGGCTGTTCAAGCCCAGCATCCCTGAGTATGGGCCGAGGGTGCTGAAACTCCTCTTTCTGGGAGACACACGCGCACACGGGCGCACCTGCGCGCCCCGGGAAAACTTGGGAAGACGAGAGAGAGTGAGTTCGGGTAGCCGCGCCCCCGCCGCTGTCCCGGACTCTTGTCCAGCCGGCCTGGACCCCTTGCCATCCGGGCCTAGTGCTCAGTTTCGCGGACCAGCCAAAAGCCCACTTCCCCCTCCAGAACTTTTCGGCGACGTCTGCCGGTCGCACCTTTTTCCTGGGAGATGAGCGGCTTTTCTGCTTGTCTCGGTTTAAAGGCGGCGTCCACGCGGCAGAACTTGAGCCGACTTTGCATGCGTCCGCTCGGGATAGGAGAGCTCCCACAATGCGCGCGAACTCACGCAGGGGCCTTTCTCTCGCAGCCTCCGCTGCGTAGCGGGCGGGTCGCGGCGGAGCCCCAACCCGCGTAGACCCGCGTGCGTCCAGCTATTTCTGAATTGGGGAGAAAATGACTTCTGGGTGTCCAGCACCGATTGGGTGACCTTGGCCCAGTCTCCTCTCCGGGAGCCCTGTTCCTTCTATAAAACCCCAGTGTGAGACCAGCCCTACTTGAGTTTCAGGGCGATGATTGATTTCAAACTCAGATTTTGGACGCTTTGGCGGTTTGCATTCCATTACAGCTCTGTACAAACTCAAGGGAGTAATAATGAGAATAATGATTGTTTATGGAAGCACCATTTACAATGCTTCCAGGTTTCCAAAGCAAAAATAAATTAAAAAAAATAGAGTTCACTACTGCAGACGAATGTTTGCTGAAAGAAGCCTTAAATGTGCGCATCGACATTTGGGGGGCAGTCTGAAGACCCGAATCAGATCAGAAAATACATACCCACTTCCCTACTGGGGAACCTTAGCGGTTGCACCTGCCAGGGCACGGCGGCCTTGACTTAGCGGAGAGATGGCTCTAACCCGCGCGGGGCGGGGGTGGGAGGGGGAGGCAATGGGGAAGGGAAGGAGCCATGAAAAGATCTTGGGTGTATGGAAGCTCACAATGGGTGGAGAAGAGTGATGGCCACTTTGCCGCTTTTCTCTGACCAGGGAGCTCTCTCTCGGGAAGGGACCCCACAAACAATCCTACTTTATCTGATGCTTAAATCTAGAGTCTTAAATGCCTGCCTTATGGGCTTCTTGTGTAACCTGGGGAGTTGTTTTTTAAAGTCGACGGAGTAGAGTGACTTTCGGCCCAGCTGTCCCTCAGAGGCCCAGCAGGGTTCTCTAGGGACTTGGCCGCCCTCGGGGACATGCTGCTGTGCCGCTGCCACCGCCACCACCGAGGAAGGTCCCGCCGCTGTGCCTTCGGTTCTCGTTGCTCCCTCTTAAAGCTTTAGGCAGCTCCAAACGCTGGCAGGAGAGATTTCCTAAGAGAAGTGCTGTCTTCGGGGCCGCCGGCGCGAGAGGAAGAGCGCCCTTCCGAGCGTAGCCGTCGGTGCCGCGACGCTGCTGCTTTAGCAGCCCGAGCAAGTGACACGCGGGCGTTAGCCCGTTTTGCGCGCACACGCGGGTGCGCCAAGACCCACCCCTGGTCCAGAGGACTCACTCTTCAGTTTCCAAGGGCCAAAGGCCAAGGCCACGCTGATTCCTGAGCCCGCTGACGCAGTGCAAGGACTTACACCCCGATTCCCTTCCTATCGATTAGACAGGAACCCAAATCCCCCTCTTCGTGGCCGCGCTCTTAGCAGGCTTTGGGGAACACGCTGAGGCCGCCGGACCCCAAAGGGTAGGAAAGAGCTGACTTCGCCGCGGGCGGGAGGTCGCGTCCTGCCTCCTGGGCCGGGGCTACGTGGCTCTCCAGCAGCGCGGAGGCGGCGGGACCCTGTCGAGCCCCTGGGGGCGGGGGATCGGCAGCTGCGAGTGCGGATAACCCCGAGGTGACCCGGGCGGGCCAGGCCCGCCCCTTCCCCCTCCCGCAGGCCTGGCGGCTGGAAGCGGGTCCCCGAACTGCAGGGGGGAGAGGAAGGCGCGGGCTCCGGGCGCCTCGGCTGTCAGTGCGCTCCGGCCGGGGGCGCCGCCGGCTCTGCGTCCCTCGCTCGCCTCCTGCGCTCGCCGGAGCGCTCCGAGTGCCTCTTTAGCGGGAGCCAATATCCTTTTGTGCTAATAGGCTTGTCCTCATTTGCTGCCTAATTGGACTATATAAAGCCAATAACAGGCAGGCTCTTATAGCCCGAAGCCAAAGCGCCAAAATCCAAGCGAAGGCGAGGAGGGGGCGGTGGCGGAGGCGGCTGCGGGGCCCGGACTCGGCTGCGCCTTCGCCTGCCTAATCCCATTTGCCATTGTACGCGCCCAATCGCCGTATACTCCCCGCATTTAACTTGGATGACATTTTGATTTCATCATTAGCATCCGGCGCCGGATTGACGCAGCCCCAAGCCCGGGACTGCTCCTGCCGCCTCCTCCCCGGGAGCTGCAGCCGCCGCCGAGCCGCCTCGCTCCCTCTTCGCCGCGGCTGGGCCGCTCCCCGCCCCTCAGCACCCCTCCCACATGCGAGCCCGCCCCGGCCGGGTCCTCACCCCGCCCTCCCGCCGCTGGATTTGCGCCCGGGGCGGCCCCCGACTTTGCGCCCCGTAGTTGAGTTCCGTTTATGGTCTGATTTCCGGCCGCCCGCTTGCTCGCCCGGCCGCCCGCCTGTCCCGATCCCTCCCTCCCCGGGACCCGGAGGAGAGGGGACCATGCCGGAGCCCGGGCCGGACGCCCCTGGCACCGCTAGCGCGCAGCCCCCGCCGCCGCCGCCCCCACCTCCCGCGCCCAAGGAGTCCCCGTTCTCCATCAAGAACCTGCTCAACGGAGACCACCACCGGCCGCCCCCTAAGCCGCAGCCGCCCCCACGGACGCTCTTTGCGCCGGCCTCAGCCGCTGCTGCCGCCGCCGCTGCCGCCGCCGCTGCGGCCAAGGGGGCTCTGGAGGGCGCCGCGGGCTTCGCGCTCTCGCAGGTGGGCGACCTGGCTTTCCCTCGCTTTGAGATCCCGGCGCAGAGGTTTGCCCTGCCCGCGCACTACCTGGAGCGCTCCCCGGCCTGGTGGTACCCCTACACCCTGACCCCCGCCGGCGGCCACCTCTCGAGACCTGAAGGTACCGACCTCTCTTTGAACTTTCGTTGTTCTCCCCCGCGCGCCAGTACCGTCCCCGCCCCGCGCCGCCTCCCACCTCAACCCTGAGACCCCCGCGCCCTCCAACCCGCCGTTTGGCCAACTTCCTCCAGCCCCTGGCTTGCATCTACTGCCCGCGCGCCCGGTTGCGCCGCCCGGGAATCCAATCCCACTTGGTGAGAAAAGGAGGTGGAATCGGAACCCAGGGCGCGGCGCTTCCCGGGAAAAAAGTGGCCTGGGGTGTGAATGGGGAGGCTTCAGCCGGCTGGGACCGGGGACGGGGCCTGGATGGAGGCAATGACCCGGTGGGCCCAGGCCAGAGGCGAATCTCTCCGTGGGCCCCTGGCGGGAGATCCGAGGGCTAGAAAGGAAGCGGTCGCTCTGCCACCGTCCCGGTCTCTCGCCTGCCCCCGGGAGGAAGGGGGATCCCAGGGTGCGGAGGCCCTGCCCTGGCCCAGCCGGGAAGGAGGCCCACGGGAACGGAGAGGCCTCGAGGCCTGGAGCCCAGAGGCCGGCGCGGATCGAGCCTTCGGCCCCCGGGCGCCAGGCCTCGCTGAAGGCTGTGTCGGTGTGCGTGTGTGTGCGTCCGTCTGTCTGTCTCTCCCCAGCTTCGGAGAAGGCCCTCCTTCGAGACTCCTCCCCCGCTTCGGGAACCGATCGCGACTCCCCCGAGCCGCTGCTTAAAGCCGACCCCGACCACAAGGAGCTGGACTCCAAGAGCCCGGACGAGATCATTCTGGAGGAGAGCGACTCGGAGGAAGGCAAGAAGGAGGGCGAGGCGGCGGCGGGAGCGGCCGGGGCGAGCGTGGGGGCGGCGGCGGCGACGCCGGGCGCCGAGGACTGGAAGAAGGGCGCCGAGAGCCCGGAGAAGAAGCCCGCGTGCCGCAAAAAGAAGACGCGCACGGTCTTCTCGCGCAGCCAGGTCTTCCAGCTCGAGTCCACTTTCGACATGAAGCGCTACCTGAGCAGCTCGGAGCGCGCCGGCCTGGCCGCGTCGCTGCACCTCACCGAGACGCAGGTCAAGATCTGGTTCCAGAACCGCCGCAACAAGTGGAAGCGGCAGCTGGCGGCTGAGCTGGAGGCGGCCAACCTGAGCCACGCCGCGGCGCAGCGCATCGTGCGGGTGCCCATCCTCTACCACGAGAACTCGGCTGCCGAGGGCGCCGCGGCCGCGGCCGCGGGTGCCCCGGTGCCCGTCAGCCAGCCGCTGCTCACCTTCCCGCACCCCGTGTACTACTCGCACCCGGTGGTCTCCTCTGTGCCGCTGCTACGGCCCGTCTGAGGCCCGACAGGGGAGGGGGAGGGAGCGCCCGGCCGCCTTCCCAGATCCCGGAGGAGACTGGGCCGGGCCGAGGGCGCCGAGACGTCCAGCGGCCTTCGGGAACCGGGGCTTCGGCTCGCCGCCCCGGCCTCCCCTCCCCCAATCGGTAGCGTTTTGTAAGTATTTGCAATGCATTTTCGTGCAATTCACCCTAACGGATTTGAGGCGCTTCCCCTCTTACTTTTGGTTTTAGTTCTATTAAGAAAGAGCAGGAAAAAGACAAAATTCCCGGGTCATATACTTCGTCCGAAAGCTTTTGTAAAAGATGCAACTCTTCCCCCTAAATTTGCATTGCGCTGTGGCTTTTTGGTTTTATTTTTATAGAAGAGAAATAAGCCGCAGAAACCTAAATCCCTCTAGTTTATTCACTTTCTATAGAACTATTTTCAGAAGTCCAGAGAGAGAGAGAGTGAAGGAGATAATTCACACTATCCTACTTTTATTCCTGGATTTCTGGGTGTGGTTCTCCCTCTCCAGCCCCAGTTATCCTGCCCAATTTTCAGAATCTGAGAAGCCCCTGGTAGGAACCCCCGCAAAGGCCACTTTTCCCACAGAGGTGTGTCACCGTTGGCTTCTTCATCCATCCTGCTTTGTGACTGTAGAATTCTCTAAGTGTTTAAAGGGAAAAGACAAGACAGCCCCAAATTAGACTTCTGATTATTGAAACAACTCCACATCTGGCCCGGTGTGAGTGGTCTTATTTATTAGTAGCATTTATTTTCGGGATTTCATTTGTTGGTAAATTATTATTATTACTATTATTGCTTTGTTCCCCGTTTTGAGAGAGTGATTTCAATATTTAAAAAAAAAAGGATCTGTCTTTTATCCTCTCCCCCCTTTTTTGTTCTGCAGTAACTGTTGGACTTTTGACCTGTGCAATATTGTACAAAATTTCCTGGGAGCCTGGTCTCTTTCTCCACGGAGAGGAGCAGACGTTTTCACTGTGTAATCCTGGTCATTCGTTTGGGAGGAGAAAATTAAGAAGGGGGAAGGAGGGAGGAAAGAAACAAGGATAGGTAGCAATGCTCAAAGGTAGCAATGCTCAAAATACTGGAGCGCTTTAAGTGAAGGACAATCAATTTAGGAGAATTTTAACTTATTTGATATATGTACAGATTTCTTGTAAAGTTCACCCTCAACTCCACAGGGCTCCTGGCTCTGCCACCCAATCTGTTTTCTTTCTGTTGGCTACACCTGTTGTTCTGCGATAGCTTGTCCTTCTCCCCACCCCCTATCTCCCTCATCACTGCCCGGGTTCAGTCCCTTTTTAAGAAAAAGAGAAAAAGGCCCACAAAATATTGTTACACTTAATGTTGTCGTGAAACTGAATTAATTAAAAAGAAAAGAAAAGTGATGCGTTTCGTGTTGCCAGAGTGTGTAACTTAGGACGATTTTCCGCAGAGCAGGTGTCTCTGAAACTGTTTTTTCTGCCTCGCTCCCCCGCTGCCTCTGTTTCGCTGAGTCCAACGTGGACGCACATCCCCGCAATCCAGGAGGCGGCAGAGACAGAGGCGGCTTTGTTCGCTACCAGGGCTGCTCTCTCCCCAGTGTCTTTTGCGGCTTGCAAAGCCCTGCGCTCAGGGGAGAATGCGGGGCGGAAGAGGCGAGAACCTAAGCTTATCTAGTTTGAGAAATTGAGCGAAGCGGCAGCCGCGAGCCGAGAACTGGCTGGTAAATTTCCGATCGCAGTGCCACAGCCTCGCATTCCGTGCCCAGGCCACGGTTCCTTCAAGAGCCGTGAGCTTCGGGGCAGGACATTCCCGAGCACTGGTTCGCGGGCCTGGATTGTGCTGGGCTCCGTTGCATCTAGAAGTGGGGTGGGGAAGAAGGGTGGGAGCTTAGAATTTAGCTGTGGCCAGAGGCGGGTCTCTAAGTCCTGCTGGGAGAAGCGGGATGGAGAGAGGGCAGACCCAGGGAGACCGACCACCTCCCGGTCAAGGAGGCATCCCCAGGGCTTGAGGAACTGTGGCTCTCCAGGCGGCTCGGGTAGGGGCGCGGTCCCGGTGTGCCAGGGAACACAGACCATCCGACTGTGGCAGCGGCCACTGAGAGGAAATTGTCTCCTCCCAGCCAGGCCCTTTTCTGTCCACCGGCGCCCACCACCTCCAGGGCAGCCTCTCTGGTCTGCTGTCCCTGTCTGGCCCATCCCCGGAAGCGCAAAGCTCGAGGTTCCCACGCGCTCCGTGGGCAGCCTGCGGAGGCGCAGGGCGTCGGGAACTGCTGGGAAGCGCGAGTCCGCTGGCAGAAGCAGGTGCTTGGGCGCTCCTTGCCGACCGCAGGGCTGCCTGCCTTAGAGCATGGGGTCTGTACGCCCAGCTCCTGGCTGGGCAAGTTTGAACGTGGGGAGCCAGAAGGGGGAGATGAAGAACCTGTAGACGGTGAAGATTCCGAAGAGCACACCGCCGGCGCGTCCGCTGGGGAGCGCCTGCACGCGCTCCCATCCCCTCTCTCAGTGCTTTGCTGGGTTCCTCAAACCCAATGGACACAGCTGAATCTACTATGGCTGAAATGTTGAGTATCCTTTCCTATTGACGGGCAACTGCCCCCAAATAAACTGGCATACGTATTTATGGCACAATTTTAGCCTGAACCTCAGTGAAATTAGATCTCCCTTTATTTCCCTGTGGTTTGGAATAAAAACGAGGGCATGTGTCCTAAATGAAAAATAAACAGAAATTCGGGATCAAAATATGTTGTTCCTTGTGTTACCTGCAAACACAGTGATGCCTTTTACTGTTGCCAATACTAACCGTGGGACAGGCCAATAACAGCTCATTAAAAATAATGTTGCAATAGCAAACATGTCCTTAGAGTTTACAGCCAGAACATGATGCTATCAAACGCCAAGAAAATACTTCTTTATTTGTGTTTGGATTCTAGAAAACGGTTCTTGACTGACCCAGTCTTTACAAAGTCAAGAAATAACTGGTTCCCTGTGCACACAATTTATCCTTTGTCCTGCTCCCGGTGGCCTCCCTTTCCCTCCTGTTGGGGAGCCCCGCTGCCCTGTACCGGTAGGTTTCTCCGTGGAGCCACCGTGCCTGCCCTAGGGGAGAAGGGCAGCGTCAGACCTCCAGGGACTGGCGGCTGTGTGAGCCTAGAAGCTGACCCAAGTGGGAAACTTCCGCTTCCCTCTTGTCTGGTCAGGGTGGTCGTATTTCTCACGATGGGAGAGAAAGAATTGAGCCTCAGTGTGGGGGCACCAAGCATCACTGCTCACAAGGAAACATCCTAGGCTCTACTGCAGGGCTTTCCAAGGCCTCGGTGTCAGGAGAGCCCAGGAAACCTCTCGGTGCATGTGGGTCTGTCACATCTGGAGAGCTGGTTGGGGTCAGCTTCCCCTCCAAAGAACGCCTTCCCCACTCCCAGTTCCCCAGGAATTGCCAGGGGCTGCTGGAACCATTCAGCAGGAGGGGCTATCTGAAGGAATGAGGGTACCTCTATGCACAATTCGTCCAGGACGTTCCACTGTGGGACGTCGGCCGTTGTCCCCTATGCTAGGACAGTGGACCAACACCCCAGATTTTATACATTCACCCTCCTTGCCCTCCCATCATAGAACCTACCCTAACTTCAGAGCCTTCCCTATCTGTAGCCCCTATTAATCTTCAAGTCAGTGCAAATGACCCGTTGTTCTGGCAAAATCCTTCCTGTATCATCCAAATAGACACACCAGCAAACCCCACATAGGACGCACTCACGTGTGACATAAACACTCACCACACACACACACTTTAGGTAGACCTTTACAGACCCATATCCAGTGGCCCACTGTACACCCACCCGCATATTTTACCATTACAGCTATCGCTAACACACAGAATCAGGCACACTTTGTTTGAGATGACCCTGGGTAGCTGGTTTTCTCTGATGGCCCCAGACGAAGGCAAGCTGGGTAGAATCCCATGGAAAGGACTGAGCCTGAAAGCAGTCCAGCAGGAAGGCCTCGTTCCTTCCTTCTCTCTCACCTGCGACAAAGCAGCGGAGCCTGCCAGCACCCCGCTGCAGACTCCCATACTTCTGTGGGCCGGGACCTGCCTCGGAGCTGAGGTCCCCACAATGTGGGTCTCTGCCAGTCTGAGCGCCCTCGATCGCCGGCGGGCGCTGGGAGAGCGCGCAGTCAGCGCCTGAGCTGTTTCTGTTAGCAACACAGATGTATTTCTTTTATTTGATAGTAAATAGAGCGGGTTTGTGTACATCAAACAGCGGCAAGACAGATATAAACTGCCCCCCCTCCCCATCACTGGGCGCTCATTCTGAACCGGGACGTCCTCTTGGCAGGCTCCCCACACGCCAGAGCCAGAGGCCTGGCGGGGAGAACCCCAGAGTGCTCCCGTTTTCCTGCTCTCAGAGCGCGCGCTGGAGGGTAGAGCTGGGAGAAAGAGGAGAAGGCCCGGTCGGTGAGATTTGCTTTCTCTTCTGCAGGCGGGCACGCGCCGGGCCAGCTATGGCCTGGGATTTGGGGGTGGGGGTCCGAGGAACGGGAATTGGAGGAATGGGGCCCAGAGGGCCGAGCAGCCTTTGGCCTTTGGGAGCTTCGGCTAGGCCCCGCGTTGTAGGGCTTCCCGGGCTGGGGCCATGCTCCCAGTGTGCGCACCGGACACTTCGGCTTCCCTCGAGGGGCCCTGTGGGGTGCAGACTCGACTGCCTGCCTCCAAGATTCCATTTTGTCCCACCTCTTGCGGTTGTCCGCGTCCCGCGACCGAGTGGCCTCTCCAGGAGCCTCTCCCTTTTAGGGACCTAAAACCAGACTCCGCAAAGCAGCTAGGAAAAGATCTCTCCGCTGGGTCGCCAAGACAGAGACAGGGTGTAAGAACCATGAGCACCACAGAAATCCCCTCTTAGGATCCAAAGCACAGCTGGGCAAACTCAGGGGACTCGTCCTGCCAGGGTGCGGACACCTGGCCCCGCAGAGAAAATCCGCCAGGCTCCTCTTCCAGGCTTCCCGCCCGCTCTCTGCCCACCACCTCGCCCTGTCTGCCGGCTCTCTCTGGCTGCTGGGGTGCCCGTGGTCCGAGCATCCTGGTGTGGGCTTCTGGAAGTGTGCGCCCCTTGTGTGCGCGTGCGCCCGCTCCCAGTAAAGGCGCGCTGCGCGGATGTTGACCCTTTGACCTATAAACAATGGGAGAGGTGTTGGGGGGGGGGGTGTCAAGAGAGAGGAAAAGGCCGCAAAGGTAACTAGGCCGGCTGTACTTTGGAGCCGTGACTGTTCTGACAGGATCTTGAGTTGAGATTTGGGGACACTTGTCTCCTCGCGTGGCCCCCTCCTGTGGAAGTACCGTAAAGGTTTCTCGGGTGGAGAGCAGGTCTCAGACTGCAGCGCAGCCTTAGCCCTCTCTGGGGTCTATTTAATCGTCTGGGATTACTTCCCACCCTTCTGCCTCTAGGGTCCCCTAGACCTTCATTCAAGCCTCAGGCAGTTTCAGAGACCTGGGGCAGGGGGTGGCAGGAAGCTGAGTGCCTCCTTGGAGAGTTCCCAGGCAGTGCACACTGGCTGTACCCGCCCAGACCCCCTTATCGGCTGCCGCTCCAGGTGACGAGTCTGCGGGGTGAAACTGCCCCAAATCTGGGTCGCCGGGGTCCCAAAGGGATTGCTTCTGGTTGCGGTGGAAGGAGAGGAAAAAGAGCTGGGGTAGAAGACTAGAGCGAGCGAACAAGCTCTGAGGAGAGCGCGTTGGCACCCATCGCTTAGTCCAGAGAAGCCAGGTGGAGTCACCTGGTGTGCCTCACCGGAGCGCTAATGTCTTAAAGAAATAGAAAGAATCCCCTTCTTTCCTGAGCTCCTTCGCCGCCCTCGCCCCCTTGGTGATGGAGTGCACGCATCAGATTTTCATCAAAGTTCTATTAAGTGAAACATAGGTTGCAGGGCACCCTTTGATTGAAACAGTTTAAATTTTAATTGTGTTTTTAATTTGACATATAGTTGCAGAAAGGAATGACACTGCGTCGCCAAGGGGCGGTCGATTTTCTTAATTTCTCCCAGAGGAATTGATGAGTCTATCAGGCCACTAGATTGGAAACCCATTAAAGCTCTCTGGTTAGGCTGTTAATTGGAACTTGATGGATGTGGGGGGGGGCGGTGTCGGGACTCGGCTATGCTGATCCAATCTTCATGACTTTCTGTTTTCCAATAAATTACACAATTCATTTTCCAGCCGCAGATTACATAAATTGTACACCTCTGGGGCTCTCTTTTTCAAATAGGGAGCCCTTTTCCCCAAAAGCCTATTGCGAGATGTCATTTGCACCAAAGAACGAACAGCAGAGGTCCTTGAATGAAAATCGAAACATAATCAACGTTTATACTTAGAAAATTTATTGAGATCATTTTCTCTGGTATTTCCTTATTTTAAAGTTTGGACGCACCATATATCATAATCCACTCCCGTAAAGGTGGGGGGGCAGACTGTGTTTAATATTTATCGAAGCTTGATTCCAAGATCAAACTTGTTTATGACTTCATCTGTCATTTCGGAGGGAGCCTCCTTCCATTACCCGGCTCAGCCAGCCTATTTCCCAACCGCTGCAGAGCAGAGAGGATCAATTTTTATTAGGCTCCTCGGCAAGTTTGCTCTGGGCCGCTTTAATATTGAGCAGCGGCATAATCTCGAGATCTAAACTTTAAGCGTCCTTTCAGCCTCGGAGAGTTTATCATTCCTTAGAACCCGGTTGTGTCTAATTCCTAGGGAGGGGGCGATCCCCAAAATGAGGAGGGGCCATACTCCAGAGTTTGGGCTGTTGATCCGAACGCTGTAGGGAGGGGCGGAGCTATCCCCAGACTAGGAGGGTGGGGCGGGAGGTGGTACAGAGTTGAAAGATTGCCACACTTGAGGACAGAGAGACGGGGTGTCTGTGGGGGGTGGTTCCTAGAGCTGAGGGTTCCTGGGAGTGTGTTTTATAGCTGTGCTGGACCCAGGAGAGGACGTCTGGGCCCTTGCACTCTGGGTGAAGTCTCGGGGACCCCCGGATGCCTCAAAGGGTTGGCGGGAAGATCGAGTCTTGGCCTTCCGGCCCCTGCTGCGTGACTGCTACCAGTGCCCTAAGGGCCGCAGCCCCCGCCGGTGACCAGCTGGGAATTGCAAGGGAGACCCCAGAGGAGAGTCCTTCAGGTTGCAGAGCCAGGAGTCTGCCTGGTCTCTGCCATGGCTTCCCTGTCTCCGTCGGGCGCCCACCATCACTTCCCTGGCTCAGGGCAGAGTGTGAGTGAGTGTGCGTGTGTGTGCGCGCTAGTCGGAGCTCAGCGAACGTCTGCTGACTCAGTGCGTGCGAAGGCGTAAGCGTTTATGCAAGCGCGTGCGTGCGGCTTAATGTGTGCGCGTCTGAAGATGTGCGGGGTGGGAAGGTGGCGTAGGCTCTGCAGGACTCACAGCGCGCCTCTGTGTAGACCAGACTGTCAATGCGAGGGGAGATAGCGAACAAACGGAGTAAGAGGGAAGCCAGATGGCTCCTTTTGACTTCCCAAACTAGCCTGGGGTGAGGGATAGGGCGAGGTTTGTGGGGTCGCGGGGCTGCGTGGTTTCCTAGTTTTGAGTCCCAAATCAGTCCTCAAACCTCAGCACACCCCACCCCGCTACACTCCCCTCCCCACTCTCGCAGCTCCTGGCCTTGGACCTGCTTCTCCGAGGTCCATCCCCAGAAGCCTGGCCGCCGCCTCACATGCTCCCCGCTCGGGCAGAGGCCAACTCCTTGGGTCCTTGACCGCACCCATACATCTGCCTCAGCGGTCTCCAGATAGCAGAGGTCCTCACAGTCTCCCCCGCAGCCGTTCCCCAAACTCCGTGCCAAAGCCTGCTCCACCCCTCGCCCCTCCCAAGGGCCTGCAATTGGCAGTGGAACAACCTTGAGCTTCAATCTTCCCTACTCTGCTCGGGCTCGTCAATTTTCCCCACTGGACCTCAGTGTCCCCGCCTGTACAACGGGGATGAAGATCTGCACCACAGGTTTGCTATGAGGATTAAAGTGAAGAGTGATAGGACGCTCCCGGCGTGTTCCAGGTTGCTGGGGCCAAGTATTTACTAATTAGAAGGGTCCAACCAATGCTCTCCTCCCTCGCAACTCCCGTATTCTTCCCCAGAGGGTGGCGGCCTCCACTCTCTGGGTTGGCCCATTTCCCTTGGGGTAGAGGCAGCCGGAGCCGCGAGACAGCGCCCACTTGGGGTACTTGAGGCAGGCGGAGAGGCCGCAGGCGGGTGAGAGAGTCGGCTGTGTCTTTCCAGGAACCTCCCCTCTAACCCCCAACCATGCGGGAGCGCGCGGGACAGGCTGCGACGTGGCCCCCGAGCCTGCGCCGTGGCCGCGCAGAGAGGACGCACAAATTGTATTTCAGCGCCGGGTCCTTCCGGGTTAATGAGCTGACACCATGATTAAAGCTGACCATTTGTAATGTGTCTCGACCCCGCCGCCGAGCCCTGAAGAGGTTAATGTGGTGACGGAGGCCGGCACCTGCCCCTCGCCGGCCTCCCGGGCCGTGGCGCACAGCCCGTAGCCTCCACCCCCTCGCCGGCCCCTGCTCCGCTGCGCCGCCGACTCCTAATCAATTAGCCCATTAACGAGCCCTTCGAGGAGTTAAGTAGCGAGAGGTTCTGCCACGGGTAGTGCTGCAGTCGGTAACTCACAGCGGCTAATGATATTATAAGCGCGTTACTCAATAACCCCGCGCGACGCGGGCAAGGAGGGAACTGCGCCGTCATGGTGCAGGGTCTGGACATTTGTGGGGACTGATTCCAGAGTCTCCTGTCATGTTGGTTGCTTTTGGGGGGATATCCTAGGAGCAGGGGCTCCCAAGAGCTCTTGGTCCAGCAATCCCAAGGCCGCAGCCCCTGGGCAGGGGACGGGGGAGGGGAAACGGGGGATTGTGGTCTTGCCTGAGTGCCTTGGGGCCTTACCTCACCTTCGTTTCCTCCATGCTTGTATAGACAACTGTGCCCCGGTACCGTTTTGCACGCACTAGGCTGTTTGTAGACCCAGTAAGAGCCGATCCGGGAATTACAGGGGTGAGAGCCAGGGCTTAGAGGAGGCCGCTCGCAGGGAACCAACCACGGTTTATTGAACACTTACCCGCGCCTCTGAGATGGCCACTTTGACCTAACCTAACTTCTTCGAGGTAGGCATTGCTTCCTCTAATTTTAGGAAGGGAGGAAACCAATGCTCAGAAAGTTTTAGTAGCATACCCAAAGCTACCCAGATGAGATTTGAATCAACTTTGCCTAATTCTAAAACCATAACCTGTTCTCACCTTCTTCCCACATCAAAGAGCTTCTATTTCTGCAGCAATTCCGCGGTCTGCTGTCTTTGCCAAAACTGGAAAATCACTTGTGAAGCCGAGTGTGGGCTGTGGGCTAGCCAGCAAAAGTTTACAGAGTACATACTATGGACTCCTAGTGCTTCTGGGCTTTCCACGCCTTTTCCACTCCTACCTAATGCCATCCTCAAAACAGGGGAAAGGAGAAGGTGCTACTGAGAAGTTCATGTGAGGTACCCTGTGAGGGTAATGAGGCTCTAACTGGAACTGGACTTGTCCTAGTTCATGCAGTCTGTAAGTGGTGGAGCTGGGACTTGAACCAGGATCTCTCACAACAAGATCCCACCCCCAAAGATCATGCAGGCCTGTGGGCCTGTGATGGGGTGAGATCTGTAGGGTGGCGTGGCCAGAAGTTGTCTACTCCCGGGCCTCCCAGTTAAGCTCCCAGGAAGGGCATCAGTACCGAAGCGCATGCTCTTAAATCCCTTCCCTCCCTTGCCGAATGCAGCGGTCTACCCGGCGCCAGCTCCGCACGCCGGCCGCCGGTCCCCGGGACCTCGAGTTCCTCCAACCGAGGCACTGGACCACTCCAGCTCGGAGCCCCGCGCTGTCCCCTGCCCCTCAAGGCGGCCGGAGTCGGAGCGGTGGGAGTCACCACAGAGGCTAGGAACCTGGGCTGGAATCTACATGCTGCTTTCGGCCCGGCTGTCCCTGGTTGGACACAGCTGATGCCGGCCGGCTTCTCGGCGCGCTCCGGGGCGCACAGTGGCTGCTTGCCCGGCCTGGGCTTTTTGAAAATTTCCGGGGCCGCTCGGCGGCGCTGCGATTGGCCGCGTCCCGGTAACCTCTATGCAAATGAGGCCGCGCCACCTCCGCGCCGGCGGAGACCCGCCGAGCTGGCGGGCAAGGAAGGGGCATTCGCGGCGGGGCTGGGCGGGCGCACCCAGAGCCGGGCAGGCAGCGATCCCGCGCAGCCATCCGATGCCCGCGAGTCCCCCGCGCAAAGGGGACGCCTCACCAGCTTCGCCGCCCCCTCCCCCTGGCTCCCCTCCCCGCCCCTCCCCCCGCCTGCCTGCCTGCACCACCTTCCACCCAGATCGTCTCTAAAGGGAGTTCTTGGTTTCCTCCGATTTCTTATGAACCCAGGATGGGCAGCAAGGAAGATGCAGGCAAGGGGTGTCCGGCGGCCGGCGGCGTCTCCAGCTTCACCATTCAGTCCATCCTGGGCGGGGGCCCCTCGGAGGTGCCACGAGAGCCCGCCGGCTGGCCGGCCAGGAAGCGCAGCCTGTCCGTGTCCTCGGAGGAGGAGGAGCCGGACGACGGCTGGAAGGCACCTGCCTGCTTCTGCCCAGACCCGCACGGCCCCAAGGAGCCGGGCCCCAAGCGTCACCCCCCCATCCCCTTTCCTTGCCTGGGTAAGGATCGCACGCCGCCGGGCTGGCCGCGAGCAAGCTCTAGGGGAGGGAAGCTGTGCCGGGGTGCAGGGCCCCTCTGGCCAGAACCCCGGCCGCCGGGGGTCCAGGGAGGAGGGGAGGGGACACGCGCGCGATGCTGTCTCCTCCTCCCGGAGGGAGCTCGGAGGTGATGGGAACGGTCTTGGATGAGGCTGGGTTGGAAGGAGCGTATACCACAGCGGGCCGGTGCGGGGCGGGCCGCACACACGGCTCTGCCCTCAATATCCCCTTTGTACATCGGTCGGACACTTTCCGAACAAGAGGTCTAGAAGTCGGGTCCCAGCGGTCCTTCTGTCTCTACCGCAATCTCTTCCAGCTTCTTTTTTCTCCTCGCTTCCTCTCCCCGCCCCCCCCCCCCCCCCCGGCCTGATTACCACTCCAAGATGATTGACAATGGTGCCTTTCAGAGATGGTTCCTCTTCACAACACTGACGAAGGGGAGCCCCGCGTTAGTCCTTAGCGTGATTTCCGAACAAACGGCCTGTGAAATGATGCCTCCCGATAAAGCTCGGGGAACTCTTCCAGCTCAGTTATTACAAGGCAAAATCACCTTTTAAAATGATGCTAGTGCCCCCCTCCCCCCGTCCAGACTTGCTCCCCGTTGCCACATGTCCTTTCTCCGAAGCTGGTTGGGGGGCACAGAGACCCCATACTCTCGAAGTAGCTGGGTCCCGCTGCCTTTTCAAAGCTAAGGTGCTGGGCTTCGGGTTCCAGCGAGAGGGAGAAGAGGAAGGCGTTGGGACCAAGGCTGCAGCCCCCTGCCATCCCCCTGGCCTCGGCCAGGACTGGGGGTCTCGGAGGCTCCCCGACTCCATCCCTCCCTGTCTGTTCTCCCTCCCCAGGTACCCCCAAGGGCAGCGGAGGCGCGGGGCCGGCGAGCTCGGAGCGCACGCCTTTCCTCTCCCCGTCACACCCGGACTTTAAGGAAGAAAAAGAGCGGGTGCTGCCCGCGGGCTCGCCGTCGCCGGGGCCCGAGCGGCCGCGGGACGGCGGCGCCGAGCGGCAGGCGGGCGCCAAGAAGAAGACGCGCACGGTCTTCTCGCGCAGCCAGGTGTACCAGCTCGAGTCCACCTTCGACATGAAGCGCTACCTGAGCAGCTCGGAGCGCGCCTGCCTCGCCTCCAGCCTGCAGCTCACCGAGACCCAGGTCAAGACTTGGTTCCAGAACCGCCGCAACAAGTGGAAGCGGCAGCTCTCGGCCGAGCTGGAGGCGGCCAACATGGCGCACGCCTCGGCGCAGACTCTGGTGGGAATGCCGCTGGTGTTCCGGGACAGCTCGCTGCTGCGCGTGCCGGTGCCGCGCTCGCTCGCCTTCCCCGCGCCGCTCTACTACCCCGGCAGCAACCTCTCGGCCTTACCTCTCTACAACCTCTACAACAAGCTCGACTACTGAGCGGCCGCCGGCCCGCGCCGCGCTCTCCCGGCCGCCTCCAGCGGCGCCCCCTCCCCCCTCCCTCCCCGGGGCTCCGGCGCGGGCCGGTGCGTTGCCAGGAATATTAAGAAATACACCATGTGTATTCATTATCTCTTATTTATGGCCTCTGCCCTACTTTTTGTTTTGATTGTTTCGGGTTATTTATCGGCATCTCTCAAGCCAGAACGCCTGCTTTCTAGCCAAAACAAACCAATACGCTTTGAAAACCATTTTGGAGGGGATGTTCTCGGGTGGCGGTGGGAAAGGGAGTTCCGGCCAGATCTACACTGATTGGTAGGGGAAAAAAAAAATCAGAAAAACACCAACAGAACCAGGTACACTCCTCTCCCCATACATACACCTGTATGGACGTACATGCACACACAGCCGGCCAAGCCAGCGGGGGCTTCGGACAATGATCTCAACGCCTCTTTTTGTTTTCCTCGTCCCGAGGATGGGCAGGAGGAGACCTCAGATCTGTAAATATTTTTAAAGAGGGAAAAAAAAATAATAAAACATTTTAAGCATCGTTGCTAATTTTGGTGAGATTGATTGCCCAGCGAGCTAATGCGCGGCTTTACTCGATTTTCGGTGGAGGCGCGCGGCAGTAGAGGGCTTGCTCGCCCCACGTGGCGGGTAGGACTGCGGTCAGGGGTTAAAGGCGGGGGCCGCACGCGGACTAGAGCTGCGCCCGCTTCCACTCCCTGGTGCCCATAGACCTGCAGCACGCTGAGGCGCACCTGGGCCGGAATCCAGCTCCGGAGCCCGGGCGGAGAGGGACAAAGGCGGGGAGCCTCACAGCTGAAGCGCTGCCTTCCCGGAACGAGCATCTTCCCCGCACTGGCAGCGCCGTGGGCTTAGCCGCAGCAGGGCGCCGGGCGACCTGGCCCAGCCTGGGCTGCGCGCCTCCTTCCAAGGGCGAAGGTCAGGTGGAAAGGCCGTGCCTGTACCAAGTGCAGAGCCCGCTTTGCTCGTCCCCCAACCCGGCGCGACAGGCTTGCAGCCGCGCACAGTTCCCGAGTGGGTGGCACAGTTGTGCGTGCGACGCCGCGCGGGAGCTGGACGCAGAGAGGCGGCTCTTCGGCTGAGGAGGGATCTTGAGGCTGGAGACTAGGCAAAGCGAAGAAAGCGGGGACTGCAAAGGCACTTCCGCGCACACTGTTGTTGTTGTTGTTGTATATTTTGCATTGTGCGTGGCTGAATGGCGGGGTCAAGGGCAAGCACGTGGCCAGTCGCGCTGAAAGGAACCTCGGCGGGGGCCTGCGTGCCCACAGGCTTCCGCGCCCTAACACCTGCCCCTGGGAGGGCGCGGCACCCAGAGTACAGCAGCGCGAGTGTCATGCAAATCACAGAGTTTTGCAATGTTTGATCGCAGCCGCCTGTTCCGAGTAAAACGTCGGAAAAGGTGGCTGGAACTGAGAGGAGGACGACGGTCCCGTGTCACGTGGGGAGAACCCCCCTGGTCCTGCCGCCTCCGGTTCCGAGGTTCCCTTAGCCCGTGCAAGGGTGCTGGGAATGCGCAGTGAGGAGGTCGGACCTTATGCTCTAGAAGGAAAACACTTGCGTGATGGACTTGTCTCTGAGCCGAGAGGCATCGAAATTATCAGCATTTTATGGAAATGCAGAGGCTCTCTGTAAACCGTCTGTGGGACCCGCAGTGTTCTGTCTGAACTGCTTGGCCTCCTGTCCATTTTGAGGTCGTTGTTTTCTCACATAAGATTTCATGAAAATTACAATCTCTTTCAAGATGACTTCAGAGGGATGTTATACAAGAACACATCTGCAGATGTTAAGTTAGTTCTAGCCCACTTATTTCATTCCAGCAAGTTCAATTCAGTAAATGTATACTGAGCCCTAGAAGTTGCTGAAAACTAGGCTAAGTATTGTATAGACAAAGAGAGAAAACAAAAGTGATACTGGATCTGTTTTCTTCTGACTTATTTGGTACATGTATTTTATTCCCAAAGCATTTTTTCTTTCCAGATGACCCACTTTAAATTATTCTTGTCCTTTAAAGTTGTTATTTGAATATTCCATGCAGAAACAACCAGTTTGCTCAAGGAACTACTTGTATAAGAATATCCCATCCATCTCATTATTGTCTGCATTTCAATAGATTGTTTTTGTCAAGAGATGATGGTTTTAACAGTATTGGGTCACTATATCCTCCTTACGCTTACTTCTCTTATAGAAAGTGGTTTTCTCCAGCCACTCTAGGCTCTTAATGGCAGAGTGATTTCGCCCTTAAGATTTCAGGGATGACCCTTTTCTGGTTTATCATATAGTGGATATTTCAACCCTTTTACTAATTCAGAAATTAGCAGCCAAAGGTGATCCAACAGTGTAATTAGTTTCTAGGAATTCCCTGCTCCTACAGGTAACTGAGTGTACACACACACACACACACACACACACACACACAACTTTGCATTTGGATTTAAAATGTTCAAGATTCCATTGTGGCCAGATCTCCTATCTCAAGGCTATCAATTCATTTGAATAATCAGCAAAATCATCAGCCTCCTTTTTAGGCTGTAAACTGGATTTTAAAGATTGACGTTTCTTAAAACTCAAATAGAGTCCGGCTGCAACTGTGTGCCCAGAGGGACCTGAATCATACACACACTGTATAATGAAATACTGTTAGATTTTATTAGCAGATAATTCATGTTCGGTATCTTGAAACTCTAATAGAATTAAATAAACAACTGGGAGAGGGAACCAAATAGAATTATTTGGAGATAAAATTATTTAGCCGAAGTTAGAACGGCAAGGCACTGCTTTTTAAAATTCTTAACTTCACCTTTAACTTGTTGAAAGAGAAAGTGTAGAGAACCGAGTACGAGGATTGGCATTGAGGGAGGGCAAGGATCTGTTCTTTTAGCAGTGATATCAACACAGTGGGCAGAAGGGTGATTACTGTGTGCACGCTCATTGTGTCAAGAATCCTAAAGAGAAGTGCACCTGAGGGGGTAAAGACCAACAACACTTCCCTTTATTAACATACCTTTAAAGTTAAACCCTTTAATTCCAAAAATTTCTTCCCACTTCATACAAAATCACATCATAAGATTCCGACACCCCCCCCCCGCCCCCCTGGCAAGAGGCAGTGAAAAAGAGGTTACAGTGTGGATTAAATTGAAAATTGTCAATGAGTTTTTTTATATTCAAGAGTAACTGAGCCACAGCATTCTAGTTATAAATTAAGAATTACTTTTCTTTCATGGAGATCAAGTAAGTTCCAGAAGCAACTTCTTGATTCTCCTATTTCTGGAGGAGTCTAGAAACAGATAATGGGAGCAAACTGAGCCTGCAATTCTAGGGAGTTTTGGGGGGTAGGGAGGTAAATGGGGAGAAGCTTGTAGCTGTCATTTTAGGACCCTGCTTAAACATACAGAAGTTTTGAGCTTGAACACACTGCAGAGTAATTGTTTTCCAGTCTGTCCACCCTTCTGGACAGGGAGCTCCCTTAAGAGCAAGGGCTGTCCGATTAATGCATCTTCCCAGAGGCTCTCACCAGGCCTGGTATTCAGTAGGTGCTCCATAAATGTTTGAAGAAAGATGGAACGGAGGGAGAAAGCATAGTATAAATAAGGATGGCTTTTTATGATATCAATAGATCTTAAGACAATGGAAAATGTGAGATCTTGGTTCAGGGGTGGAAACACCAGGAAAATGAGAATAAATCAGAGCAAAGTAATGCAATTGATTAGAGCAAATATTTCCACTCCAGTTTTTGGTTAACTTCATGGGCGTGTGCATGTCCAGTGAAAGGGAGAAATTTAGTATTGACCAAAACGGGGTTCTTGAGTCTGAGAGACTGAGGTGGGAAGTGAGCCACGGGTCAAATGGGAAAGAGCATCTTTCCCGCCTACTATTCAGATGAGCAGCCGGGCGTCGGCTCCAGGGAAACTACATTTCCCAGCGTGCCGCAAAAGGGCGGGAGAGAGCGTGGGCTCAGCCTGGGCGCGGGGCACTTCGGGAATTGTAGTTTCCACTCGGCCCTCACGAGGACCGGAGCCTTAGGCGTGTGCTAAAGGAAGCCCACGTGATCGGAAAAGCCGCGGTTTGCCTTTGAGCCGGAACAAGATGGCTGGGTTGACCAGCGCCGGGCCTCCGAGCGGACCAATTGGTTGCCTCGAACGAGACGTTGGCGTTTGAAATTAGCCAATGGCAGTCACACGCTGGAGCTTCCTCTCCGCCTCTTCTCGCCCAGCCCGCGAGTACTCGGAGGAAAGCGAGGAGGTGGTGGCGGCGGCCAGCAGCGGCTAAGTTGCTTCGAGGGGGAGTCCAAGGTAGCAGGGACGAGGCAACGGGACGCTGGGGCGGATTCTTGGGGGACATCCCAGGTCCGGAGCCGGCAGTGCCATCCAGGGGAACCCGTTTGGCTTCCATCCCTCTTGCTTTATTTTAGGAGCGTCCAGGGCGGTAGGCCCGGCGGAGGGGCCGGGGTGCGGGAGTCCGCGGAGGGTTAGGGGTGCCTCGGAGCGGGCGGGGCAAATTGGGGCGCCTGGAAGGGGCGGCGGTGGGTGGGGGGGTGAGTCCTGATTGCGGCGGGCGCGCTGATGCTGCGCAGGCGCAGACTCCCGGTCGCCGACTTACTCTAGGTCCCTCCCCCGTAAGACAGTTCCCCCCCCCCCCCCCCCCTAACGCACCCCCCCCCCCCGCACCCCCCCCCCCCCCCCCCCCCCCCCCAAGGCCCCCCCCCCCCCCGAAACCCCCCCCCCCCCCCCCGAATGCTCGGCCTGCCGTCAGCCCAACACTCCATCTTGGACCCTTGGGGAATGACTGACTGGTCGCTTGTTCCGTAGATGACCGGGTCTAACGAGTTCAAACTGAACCAGCCACCCGAGGACGGCATTTCCTCGGTGAAGTTCAGCCCCAACACCTCCCAGTTCCTCCTGGTCTCGTCCTGGGACACGTCGGTGCGCCTCTACGACGTGCCTGCCAACTCCATGCGGCTCAAGTACCAGCACACCGGAGCCGTCCTGGACTGTGCCTTCTACGTAGGTGTCCTCAGTTCGCGCACCTGCCCGCTTTGTTTCGGGATGTCCTGTGTTGGGAGCGTCCTTCCACTAGTGTCGGGCAGAAAAGCTTCTGTCGGTGGTGGTTTGGATAGCACTTCACATTTTCCCGAACACTGGTCTTGAGACAAATACAGTTTTTTTTGGGGGGGGGGCTGGGGTTATGCAGATGTCTAGATGTCAAAAAGAGTAACCTTGCAAACTTTGTGGGTATATGACATTTGTATTTGAAATTTGCAACAAGACGGCAAAATTTGGTTGCCCTTATCAAAAGGAAGGGTTTTTTTGTTTTGTTTTGTTTTGTTTTAAAAGCTAGGACATAGGAATACCTATGTGCTCTCAGCCAGTGTGGTGAATAATCCTTCCTTAATTTGCTGATGTTAATTTTGGTGACCAGTTATTTGCTGTATTTTGTGTGCGTGTGTGTGTGTGAGAGCCCAGTGTACATCATCCTGAGCATAAAGTGAACAGTTGGCTGTAGAAACAGGAATTTTGAAATTCTTTATAAACGTCTGTAACTTTTGAATGACTTGAAACTTTTTTTTTGTAGGATCCAACACATGCTTGGAGTGGAGGATTAGACCATCAATTGAAAATGCATGATTTGAACACTGATCAAGGTAATATGCCACATTTTTACCAGTTTATGGTTTTCTCAGCTAAGGTACTGAAGTGTAAATGTTTATTTAAGAAGAGTGGTTCCTGAATTGCTTAGTTTCCGAGTTGTTTACAAATAAAAGTGGCTTAAGTTTAGGACTTTTTGTTTAAATGATAACCGTTAAATTACTGAGCACAAAATACTGTCCATGTACTTTTTCAGTAAATTCATTTCCATGTAGATCACCACTCCAGGTGTTTACCTGAAGTTACCCTTAAGTGTTTGACCTTTACCTGTCCTCAGAAGTGGGCTGGATGCCATAGTAATCTACTGCTCATTAAAATTTTCCAGGACAGTGCTGATGTCTGAGTGTTCTCTTTTCAGAAGCTTATTTAGTTCAGACTGAAGGATGATAGGTTTTTAAAAATTTGATGTTATAAAATAGCCAGTCCTGTCCAACTGCTGTATTAATTCTTTTTGTGTGATGATTTAGCGTAGAATATGCTTCAGTTGCATTTATTGAATGAATAAGAAGATGACACTTTTTTTTTTTTTCCCACTTAATTTCTTCGAGGCCCGGATAGGAAATGTCTTAACCAATTTTTTATGTTGACTTTGGAGCAGAGCAGAAAGGGAATGGAACTCAAATGAATAGAATCTCTTGGAGCATTAAAAAGATTTTTTCTGTATATGCATACATTAGGTATAGATGTGCTTGAAGCAGTTGGCAAGGCACGAAGATAGGACTAGCTGAGGATGAGCTGGACAGTGGGAGGATGGACAGAAGATGAACACAATATTTTGTCAAAAAATAACTCAGAAGAGGTGATTTCAGGAAAGTCACTTTGTCATGTAATTTAGAACTGCATAACTATTTGGTTTTGTTAGCTTATTTCATATAGTAAGTTAGCTTGTGGGTTTGGGTCCTATTTGTTGGAAAATTTAGGAGGAAAAAAAACACGGAAATACAAAGATTTTTGATATGGAGACCATAGTTAAGGGAATTAGCTGTTTACTCTCAGATGGTCATTGTTGAACTACATGAGGTCCTCTTTTTCTTGTTTAAGTGATATAGAGGGAACACAAGCAGGGGGACTGGGAGAGGGAGAGGCAGGCTTCCCACTGAGCAGTGAGCCCCATGTGGGTCTCCATCCCGGGGCCCTGGGATCATGATCTGAGCTGAAGGTAGACATGTAATGACTGAGCCACCCAGGTGCCCCTTAAATGATATATTTTTTAAATAGGTAGTTTTCCTGTTTGAGTATCAGGACCACATACTGTTCTTTGTCATACCCTTAGCACATGACATAGATTTGGCACATACAAGACATTTAGGAAATGTTCGTTGAATGAATGGACGAGATAGTGTGAAGAGTTGAAATTGAAAGGAAAGAAATTGCCTTTTGGAAATCTGACCCACTGTGAAAACCAAGTGAACTTGTCATGAGACTTTTCTGCCTTCCTTTATCCCCCAGCTTTCAGATATCCTGTTAGACCACGTAAACAAGTTTCTTATAAACATTGGCTTTAATGCAATAAATTTTATCCAGATCCAGAAGACCAGACCCATTGTTTCATTCAGGAGGTATTTGAGTACCTACAATGTATCAGAACCTGCGGTAGATAAAGTCAGAAGTATAGAGTTGAATAAGGCTTCTTATTTTAAGGAATCTAGAATCATTGTAAGGAAAAAAACCCAGATATGCCACCAATTTAATATAATGTGAAATTCAGGTCAGCCTTTGGTAGGACCCATGTTAGTGAATCAAACTATGTGTTATAAGGTGAACAGAGAGGGATGGGTGACGGTTTGTAGTCATGGAGAAATTTTTTTGTATGCAGGCATTTTCATTGAGTTGGTGGAAGCGGATTCATTACAGTTTAATGAGTGTTTCCTTCTATTGTTCACTTGAGGAATCTTTGTTTAGTGGAGGTAATGAAGCTGGGTGATTTTTTTTTTTTTTCTTTTCCCTCTTGTAGAAAATCTCGTCGGAACCCATGATGCCCCTATCAGATGTGTTGAATATTGCCCAGAAGTGAATGTGATGGTGACAGGGAGTTGGGATCAGACAGTTAAACTGTGGGATCCCAGAACTCCTTGTAACGCAGGGACCTTCTCTCAGCCCGAAAAGGTAGGCTCTTGACATTCATAATAGGAATTTTAATCTTTGGGGTGATTTGATTTGATACACAGTTGGTGAGTATGGTGTTGAATTTGAAGGTTAATTAAGAGTTGATAAGGGGTGCCCGGCTGGCTCAGTCGGTAGAGAACATGACTCTTGATCTTGGGATTATGAGTTTGAGCCCCACATGGATGAGGCCTAGAGATGAGTTTTAAGAAGTTGGTTTTTTTGAAGAGAGGGATTGGATTTTGGTATTTGGGTCAACTTTTTTTTCTGTTTGTTGTCATCTCCGTACTGGATGGTAGTCGCTTTTAAATAAACCCACTGCTCTGTATTGTATTGTACTGTATTGTAAATGCTTTAAATCCCAGGACGGAGAAGCAACTCTGTGCCTTTTCGGAGAAGTCATTTAGCAAAGGCTGTTGGATTTCTTTAAACGGGGTTTGACGTGCCCAGACCAGGAAATGGGACAGAGCATCACTCATTTTCACTTACCACCTGAGGTTTCATTTGAGTGGACAGTTAAGAGGGTGGAGTGGGTTATCACTTGAAGTTAGTGAGAAAGGGATTCTGTATTCCCTGGGTTTTGCCATTTATTAATTTATTTTTAATGTTGGCAGATGGTGTTTGAAGGCTCTCCTGAAGAAAGCTTTTTAAAACCCAAACTTTGTGTTGTTCTGACCTTTTGATCTGTCCAATGAAAGTGTAATTGAGCTTTGTTGCTGGATCCTCATCAGACTTTATCAGGTGGTAGTTAATTTTAAAGATTGATTGTCTTAGCAGTTTAAAGGAATCCTTCACTCCAGTCTATTTCCTTAGTGTAAATATACTATTCAGTTCCTGTTAGCCATCATTATATACTGTAGTGCATCCAAAGAGCCATTATTTCTGTCACATCACAGTCGAATCTACTCCTGGCAAGACCTTTGTTCAGAATAAAATAATTGCATTGTTTCTAGTTTTGATTTATGGTTTTATGTAACATGTTAAGAGCTGTGATAAATTGCTGACAGAATATCGTATAATGGACAGCCACACTGAATCAAGCTGCTTATTGGTTCAGCAAGGTTCATTATGTCACTTTTTTTAATACTTTCTTTGATAAATGTATACACCTAGTCACTGGCATGACAGTGGTTTCACATGATTTACGATCAGTGGGGATAGAAAGCCCTGTTAGAAGCTTGGGTGTCACCTGTATAGTAAAGATTTAAGATAAAATTCCCAATCTGATTATACTGTTATAAATCGCTCTCTTTCTGGATTCTGTGTTTTTTAAGTTTGCCATCTCACTGTCGCAGGTTAATTTCTGTTTTTCTGCAAACACTGTGTTTTCCTGAATAAAGTGCAGTAGATCTTGCCTTTCTCTTACTTATATCTGCTTATGGTAATCTACTGTTTTGAGTCTTCTTAATTCCTCGTATTTCCCTTAGTCAAATTAGTTGTTGAATTTTAGAGAACATGACTCAGAAATCTGAGACTCTTGGATTGTTGTATTGTTAAACCTAACTTGGTATTTTGGGGTGGTGGTATAGAGTTAACACATTAGTAATTATTAACCTTGTGGTTTAGTGACTGAATGTTAAAGAGATGTCTTAGCAGGCCATGGGCTCTCTTCATTTTTTAATAGTGATTCTTCAGGTTTTAAAATATTAAATGAGATTAAATTAGAGTTGGTTCTTAGTTGAAAGTAACAACCAGAGTACAATTTTATGCCTGAAGTCTAGATTTAAAAAAAAAATTATTTAACATTATCAGGAAAATATATTTTGTCACCATTTTCATGAATTCGCTATTTGCATTTGACATAATTTGAAAGCAAACCACTTGAAATACTTGCAGGAAATTCTGTGATTTATTGTAAAGGAATTTTATGGAGATTTAAAAAAATACTGTAAAAAGGGTATTATATGGGGAAAATAAATGCATTTAAAGGAGAAAATGCTTTTTAAATTTTCGCTAAAGATGAACTTTGTCTTGAGTGTTTAGTAGGATGTCAGGGAACAAGAATGTTTTGTCACATGCCAGACCACTGTCCTTGTCTTTTAATTTTGAGTACATGTGCCACCAACAGCAACTAAGCAGCTAATTAATGATGGCTCCTTCATTCTTCTTGGAAAGGCCTATTTATTCACTGTGACAGCTAGAAAATCAAGATTTTTAGAGTTACAATGGGAAATCTTTTTTTAAAGGGCAGTCATAGAAAAATAACTTGGAAAATTATTATTTTGTGAAAAGCTAGAAACCTGTTGAGAGGTATCTTGAATTGTTATTATGGCTTTATTATCTCCTCTTTGAGTAGTTTTTACACTTTCGTGTTGTTAACTAAATGAAGCAAGAAGGCTGGAAAAATAGCTTAATAATTGAATTTGTTTTAGTAACCAAGAGAATTAAGTTTTCAAAAGTGTTTTTGCGGAATTAATTATAATGTACATTATATGATCCATGGCTAAGTAGTAAGAATATTTCGGGTTGATGGTTTTGTGCACATTACTTGGTTTATGTAACTGTAGCATTTAAAATTTAATAGCTGTGTTTGCGAACCTGATCAGCTAACTTTTTTAAGGTTTCACAATTAGTGGACTTCTTTGGGGGACAGAATGGCCTGTTCAGGCAAGTGGGTGGATTTTAGTAAGTTTTGGTCTTTCTTGAAAGGTGTACACCCTCTCAGTGTCTGGAGACCGGCTGATTGTGGGCACTGCAGGCCGCAGAGTGCTGGTGTGGGACTTACGGAACATGGGCTACGTGCAGCAGCGCCGGGAGTCGAGCCTCAAGTACCAGACTCGCTGCATCCGGGCATTTCCCAACAAGCAGGTACTGACCTGTCCCCACCCCACCCCCACCCCCACCCCCCCCGTTTGCGAATTTGAAAATAAGAGGATCTCGTCTCATTGGTCACTGCCTTTTAAAGCTTTGCTTTTACAAAAATGTTTTGAGGACTGATTTAGAATTTGCTGTAGTTACATTTCCAACAACCCTGTGTTACAGAGCAGTGTGTTAACCCAGTTTCAGAGAAGATCTCGATGTTCAGAGGGGTTAAGTAATCTACCAGTGGTTTGACTGGGGGCCTTCCGATTCCCTTGGTCCAGGATGCTTGACAGGTGGATGGTAATCAGGGAGCAGTTTGCACGTATTTCAATTTACCAAACCAGTGAACTCAGATTTAAATCTGGCAATATACAGGGTTATGGAATTTGCTGTTCTCTTTTTTTTTTTGGCCTCTTTGTAACTCTGATACTAATAGAGTTCTTCAGCTGGTCTGACAGCAGAACTTGGATTTTTTTTTTTTTTTTTTTTTAAGAGAAGATGATAATCCTTATGTAATGACTACCTCTTAAAACACAGGGTGGGTTCCCCTCCTGGTCATCAGTACTGAACAAGACTGCCCTGTTTATTAGTGAGCCCCTTTCCCCTGAAATCCTTAGAAGTTTGAAGGAGAGTTGGTGGTGGGATCAGCTACTGTAAGAATTTTATGAGAGGAGACGTCATTAAAAACAACAGATATCTTTGAAATCTTATGCTCTTCAGTGGTTGACGAGCTGGATGCAGTTATGTCAGTTACTCTCTTGGCCCTTTATCTCAAAGGGCTGGTACCTCAAATGGTGATCACAGTTCTTTTTCTCAGGAAATTTTGAATTTCCATTGAAGATAAGACATTGCAATTATGTGACTTAAAGATTTGACTATGTGATTATAAGATATCCTTGCATTTATAAATATTATTTTTATGTCTTAAGTCTGAAACCTTGTTAGAACATGTTTCTAGTTGGTGATGGAAGCTTAAGATTTCACTGATGTGTTTTTTTCTCCCTAAGTAGTTTTTGAGGAATAATTCTTCTTCATACCTTCAGAATTTAAAAAATAAATAAAATATAGGGTTCATATTTATCGTATCTCTTAGTTTCTCTGACATATTGTCATTTCAAGGGAAGGTGAGAACGGTTTGAAACAGTAAACCACTTTGAACATCATTGAAAATCTGTGGTGTTTGTGTGTGAACTCAGCTTGCTGTAGTTACATGCAAGAGGCAGAATGACTGAGGCAGAAGGCTGGTGTTCTAGTTGATTTGGATCGTTGATAACCCCTCCCCACTCTTTGAAGGGCACACAGTTCTGTTTGTTTTTTTTTTTTCTTTTTTTAAGATTTTATTTATTTATTTGACGCAGAGAGATATAGCGAGAGAGGGAACACAAGCAGGGGGAGTGGGAGAGGGAGAAGCAGGCTTCCCGCCGAGCAGGGAGCCCGATGGGGGCTCAGTCCTAGGACCCTGGGATCATGACCTGAGCTGAAGGCAGATGCTTAACAACTGAGCCACCCAGCCGCGCCCCAGGACACACAGTTCTTAAGAGTTGTTGGAGGTGTAGAGGCACAGAGCACAGCAGATTATATCCAAGTGATGGAACAAGTTTGAGCCCCGTCTGGACAAGACAACAAACAAATGATACTGAAGCAGTTGAAAATTCTTGTCTAGATGTGACAGAATTACTAGATGTGTTAGCCTTATTTTTCTTTTTTTATAGAACGGGTATAAATGTTAAACTCTTGGACCAGTCATAGCTATGTTAGTGTAGTTTAAAACCTGTACCTGGTTAAAACCTGGCCGTACTTAGCTTTCATTTCTGAAATAATCCTTTTTAATGCAGATTGAAGTTGGGAATTAGTGCCTTGTTTTTGGGAGCTGGAGTCACCAGGTTTGTCCTTCTCTGGTTCCTTCTTGGCAGGGCTATGTATTAAGCTCCATAGAAGGCCGAGTGGCAGTTGAGTACTTGGACCCAAGCCCTGAGGTGCAGAAGAAGAAGTACGCCTTCAAGTGTCACAGACTGAAGGAGAACAACATCGAGCAGATCTACCCGGTCAATGCCATTTCTTTTCACAACATCCACAACACATTTGCTACAGGTATACAGTGTGTCATGTGTGCCTACGTCCCATCATTGCGATAATGATTTTGCTTTATTTTATTTCCATTAAATTAATTGTAGAGAGAGAAGGGGATGAGGGGTAGAGGGAGGGGAGGGTGGCGGGAGAGAATCCTAAGCAGACTCCACACTGAGCGCAGAGCCCACCACGGGGCTCAGTCTCCCAACCCTGAGATCATGACCTGAGCCAAAATCCGGAGTCAGACGCCCAACTGACTGAGCCACCCAGCGACCCGACAGTTTTGCTGTAATTGAACACTAGACAGTTAAACTTAGAGTTTTGAAAAAAAAAAATTAGGCTTGCTTTTTCTGATACTTAGGGAGTAAAAATTTTACATGATCTTCTGGGGAAAATGTAACTTCTGTGACCTTAGAAATTAACCATGAAGGGTAATAGTTTTTTTCTGTACGTGGGTTTTTTTTTTTTTAAGGATTTTATTTATTTATTTGATAGACAGTGATCACAAGTAGAGAGGCAGGCACAGAGAGAGAGGGGGAAGCACAGGCTCCCTGCTGAGCAGAGAGCCTGATGCAGGGCTCAGTTCCAGGACCCTGAGATCATGACCTGAGCCGAAGGCAAAGGCTTAACCCACTGAGCCACCCAGGCCCTCCTGTACCTGGTTTTAAGAACCATTTTACCTCTTTTGAAATGACTTGCAGGTGGCTCTGATGGATTTGTAAACATTTGGGACCCATTTAACAAGAAGCGGCTGTGCCAGTTCCACCGGTACCCCACCAGCATTGCGTCCCTGGCCTTCAGTAACGACGGGACCACGCTCGCAATAGCATCGTCGTATATGTATGAAATGGATGACACAGAACATCCCGAAGATGGTATCTTCATTCGCCAAGTGACAGATGCAGAAACAAAACCCAAGTGAGTATGCTTCACCTGTATTTGAGCCTTTTCTCGCATTCAACCCAGGATTTATTAATTTTTCTAAATTCATGAATAGCATTGTTGATGCCTGCTCGATATTACAGCTGACTGTAGGGTTGGAGTTGATTTTATCTTGTTCTCCCAAGCTTTCAATATCCGTAGGTTGATAGACGTCTGATGGATAAAATTGTGCCTAGTTGTTTGGTAGAGAAGAATGTCAAACTCTCATTCTTCTTGAATAGGCACTATTATATGAATCTCTGGAGTTATTACCAGCTCATTGCTTCAAAATTAAGTTGAGGAATTCAAGAATAATTTATTTTAGCAAATTCTATTTAAGATATTTAAGAATTTGAACTGCCAAAAATCTTTCCTCTCCACAGAGGTTGTTTCTTTAATATTTACACAAAGCGAATGACCTTCAGGTCTTACTGAAAACCCAGAGTAATATGGCCTTGCCTGGAATAGCAAATTTCCGTAGTTTTGAAATTTTCATAGCTGCCTTTGGCTTTTGGTTGTAACTGTTGACAGGGACAGACGATTTACATTTTTTTGGTACCAACAGGGCAAAGCTCTTTACTTAATTACCTGCACCAGGTCTGAGGGAAAACTGATACTTAGGCTCTTGTTAAACCGTAAAATACCTACCCCCTGGGGGTCTTTGTCCCTGTTCTCTGTCCCTCTCTACCTAGGCCTCAGTAAATACGGAATAACTGAACGTTTTCAGGATTCTTCTACTTGTCTGAGTTAAAATGGTTTAACATCCTTGCTAAATTGGTTGAGTCCCTAAAAGGGGGCAGAGTAGTAAATATTCAATTACATGCATACTTTTACAGGTTTGATTTTAGCAAAGACTTAGCATGTGAAGCCTGTTGGATAAAGGGCTGTGTTTGCTTATAATCTCTCACTTTTGTGTTTCCTGTCCTGGCCAGCCATTTTGATCTCATGCTGTTCTTTTTTCTTTTGAACTTGTAGGTCACCATGTACTTGACAAGATTTCATTTACTTAAGTGCCATGTTGATGATAATAAAACAATTCGTACTCCCCAATGGTGGATTTATTACTATTAACAAAGAAACCAGGGAAATATATTAATTTTAATATTATAAGAACCTGAAAATAATGGAAAAGAGGTTTTTATTGATTTTTTTTTTTTTTAAATGAACACTCTTAAGTGCATGAGATGGTTGATGGTTTGTTGCATTAAAGGTATCCTGGGCAAACGAAATTGGAGGGCAGTGACCGCACTTTTGAGAATCAGTTTTGACCTTGGTAATTTTTGTTTCCACTGTGGAAATACATGTTTGTAAATAAATATAGGTAATAAAAATCCTTTTGCATTCTTTCTGGACCTTAAATGGTGGAGGAACAGGCTCTTGAGCCATTTGTTTCTTTTGCTGGTTGTAGTTGCTAATTCGAAAGCTGCTTCAGACCGCCTCATGAGGAGGTTAATCTACAATTAAACAGTATTTCCTCTTGGCCGCCCATTATGTTCCGAAGCAGATGGGTCATCGTTTCCTGGGCTGTTCCACAAAGCAAGGTTAAGTTAGACTCCTGGGAATCAGCTAGTTTTCAATCTTATTAGGGTGCAGAAGGAAAACTAATAAGAAAACCTCCTAACTTCATTTTGTGACTGTAAACAATTATTTATTAGCAAACAATTGATCCCAGAAGGGCAAATTGTTTGAGTCAGTAATGAGCTGAGAAAAGACAGAGCATATCTGTGTATTTGGAAAAATGATTGTAGCGTAATTGTAGTACATTTCGACAGGCATCTTTTTGGACCTGTTTCTGTCTCTAAATGAATTTTTGGAAACATTAACGAGGTTTACATATTTCTCTGACATTTATATAGTTCTCATGTCCATTGCAGTTGCCCAGCCGCTGGTGATTAAGGTTAAAAAGAAAAAATTATAGTGAGAATGAGATTCACTTTAATGTAATGCCCTGAAGCAGAACACGAACTTAGCTTGGTCTATTCTAGCGAGTTCCAAATAGTATTTTTGTGGTCAGACTTCGGTGTTTTATTTATATTATTTGCAAATGTGTGTTTTTGAATGGGCCTTGGACCCTTACTGAAATTTACACAATGACTTTTTTTTTTTTTATTCTTTTGATACAGAGAAAGTCTTGCTTTTATTTTGTAAGCATTTCAGTGAAAACTTCGTGTTAAGTGTGAACCCATCTTTTGAAATGTATTTTCTTCATTGCAGGTCCACCTAATCATCTCGTGAAAGTGGTTTCTCTATGGCAAGCTTTGTTTTGCTTCCTACAAATACATACTCATCCCCTAAGGGATGCGTTGTAGTCATTGTGGACACCTTATTTAGTATGTGGATTTCTCTGTTTTCTGTCTTAAAAAAACTTGTTCGTGTGCCCTTCCATGCTGACTTTGTGTAGGATGAGGAGTCTTTGTGTCCTTGGGTGATAGTCCGAAGAATTGTTTTTACCCCCAGAAAGCCCAGTTGCTGTTTCGGAGCAGCTTGAGCTCTTTTTGTAAAATAATCTAACCCTGTTATTGTTGTGCTGTCTAATAAATCAGAGATTCAGAACCCTTAAATGTTGGATGTTTTTAAATGTTGGTAATTAATGTAATTTACTTCATAAAAAGGCTTCTGTAAAGCAAAACTCGTTTCATCAAGGGCCTGGTAGGGATGACATTTTACCTTTAAGTCCACACGGCCTCGTTTAATTACGTCTGTTTTTGTGTACGTTGGGGATTCAGTCCTGGCTAAAGTGATCTGTTGGAGTTCTGCCATTTCTCTCGTGCCCTCTTGCTGGATCAGCAGGGGCCTTGAGCCAACTGTGTAGCTTCGCAGGGTGGGCACAGACAGGGTGGCAGCTGACGGGCACCCTTCGGCCTGACTCTCCTGCGCTGGTGCAGTAGGGGTCCTGCGGCTCCCCCGTCCGTGGGCCGGTGCAGTCATCATATGCGCCTGCACAGAGCCGGGTGACGGACCCGTCTGTACTTCTCCATCAAACGCTAAATCAAAGTGAAGCCCTTGGGATGGTAAATAATGTAACAGCCAGAGACTAACTGATGGCATTGGTGTTGGAGTGTGATTATGTGCTTTTCAGACTCCTAACCACTTGGTTGAGGACAAAGCATAAATTGAAAACATTGTTTAACTGAAAGGGAATTACTATGGTGTTGTAAAAGGTGACTAAAATTAAAGCAATGTTGGTTGGGGACCTGTTTTGAGTTCGTGGTGTGGGAGGGCTGTTTTTGTACTTCTATCTGCATGTCTTCTTTCTCTTGAAACCGGATGTGTCTCAACCTGAAGGTGTCTCCTGGCCTCCCTTGTGGACCTGTTAACCTGCTTGCTCTCCTTCACGATTTGCCTGTTTAGGATTACAGCCACCTTTCCCCCCAGATGATCCAGGGGTAAAAACCTTAGTGTTCTCCTTGATTTCCTTTGTCCATATCCTCTTCAGTGTTTTTAAGTGTCTTTTCTGATGATTTTTCTTTCTACTGCCTGTCTCCCACTGCTACTCACCCACCTGGGATATGCAGCAGGGTTGGGGCTCTGCCCCGAGTTCTGCATCTGCTGGAACAGTGACTTTCAGACTTTTTTAGTTGTGATCCAAGTAGGAAATACATTTGGACTGAAGTCCAGAACACACAGAGGTCAATCCAGTATGTGTAATAGAGACAAATTTCATAAAGTATTCCTTGTTCTTTGTACCTATGATGTATCTGTTCGGTTTTTTCTTTTCTTTTTTTCTTTTTTCTTTTTCCTTTTTTTTTTTTTTTTAAGAAATGCTGGTTTTGGTCCCCTGAACTGATTTTTTTTTTTTTTTAAAGATTTTATTTATTTATTTGACAGAGAGATCACAAGTAGGCAGAGAGGCAGGAAGAGAGAGAGGAAGGAAAGCAGGCTCCCTGCTGAGCAGATAGCCCAATGTGGGGCTCGATCCCAGGACCCCGGGATCATGACCTGAGCCGAAGGCAGAGGCTTTAACCCACTGAGCCACCCAGGCACCCCTGAACTGATTTTTATAACACATGCCTTGCCACCTCTAATTTGAGAAGGCTGCTCTATGCCACGTAAGACTTTAAAAACAGTTGCTCTGTTTCTCATGCTGTGCTTGGGATTGTCCAGTGCGCCCCACTGCTCATAGAAGTCCCTGAATCACTTTTACAAGAAGGTATGTGCCCAAGGCCTGCAGATCACCCGCAAGCCACTGCTGACTGTCCAGGTGCTCTCCGAAGAATGGGGCGGGGCTGGCCACGGGGGACTCTGACAAGTAGATGGATATGTGGGGGTAGCGGTACCTGGTTTGAGTTCTGTGTAGAAACTTAAGGGTACATCCGCAGTTCCTCTGTTCTGGGGAAAATCCAGGCCTGATTGGACCAGGGCCAGACTGAAATTTGCCTTTGGCATTCAAGCCCTTTATTGTTTTGGTTCTGTTCTCTGTCGAAGAGGTATGTCCTGAGTTGTTTTGCTGTGCATGAATCTCTTCAGTGAAAAAGGATGGCAAGGTCAAAGAAGATCTCTTCTCCAGGGGGAGGAGGCTCAGTGCACCTTATCCCACTAGGCGCTTGAAGAATTCCACCGGTAGAGACAAGCCTGTTAACTTTGATAAACCTGGTTTTCTCAAATGCCTTTGCCCCGAGCCTCTCCTCGTTGCCCCATTCCCTTGTCCCCGCGCCCTCCACACCCCCCAGCCCTAACACTGCGCTTCTTACCATTTCCTGGAGAAAACTGGATTCTGGACTCGGAGTGCTGTTTGCTTTACTGTTGCTCAGATCATGCCGACTACCAGATTTCACAGACCGCTCGGGCTTTTTCCATTTCCTAAATTGCTTTTTCAGTTTTAATTAGAACCTGCAAGGTTCTGTTCGGGATCCCCTTGACCACAAAGTCTTCCGACCTTACTCCAGCTCACGAGAGTACATCCTTACTCAAAGCTTCACGGAGCACCTCCTGTTTACATTGGCTTTAACATATACTGCCTGGTATTTCAACATTTTTGTATGTACAGACCTTGCTCCCTTAGTCCATTCCATCAAAAGCAGGGACCACATCTTTTTGTACACTCTGGCAAGTAAGCATTGGGCCACTTTGATACTGCTGGATGATAGAGGGGATCTCTTTTTCGAAAGCAATTTTCAGTATAATTTTGTTTTGTTTTTTAAGATTGATTTATTTTAGAAAAAGCGCAAACAGCAGGAGGGGCAGAGGGAGAGAGACTCTCCAGCAGACTCCCTGCTGAGCGCAGAGCCCGATGGCGGGGTTCATTCTCAGCACCCTGAGATCACGACCAGAGCCAAAAAGAGTCAGATGTTCAACCATCTGAGCCACCAGGGGCCCCATCAATACAGTGTTGCAATAGTGTACTGGACATGTGACCTTCGGCTGTGTTAATTCAATAAGCATTTAGTAACTGTTACAGAATTAATATAACCTGTTCATTGTAGAAATGTTGAGATAACAACATGCAAACAATGAGTTGTATTATCACACAATCCTACAGTAGGAGAGAAGGTTGCGGTTATCCAAAATGCATCCTTCAGAATTCTCTGTGAGTAACCGATTTTGTTAACCACATCAAATGATGAAAAGCCTGGGTGAACATATTTGGAGATTCTATGGGTGGTGTATGGTACATGCCGTGTGTCCTCGTGGCATTTACTCTGAGGAGGTAGCCTAGGTGTACTTTGAAGTAATGGGCGGCTGGTCTTCTCCCAGAGCATTTGAAGCATGAATGCAAGAGATCTTACAGCGGTGGCTGAGAGGAGCCTGGTGCTGGAGAATTCGTGACAGATGGACCCCCCCCCCCATTGTCATTCATACTGGGCAGGTGCTCCAAATGACTGGTGACAGTTTGAAAGTGAGCTGCTTCTCACATGGCCTCATTCTTTCGGCCGTTCCACAGAGGCTGCAGGTGCCTGTTTACGTACAGCTAAGATGCTCCTGAGCAAGACCAGGGGCTGTGTTATGTGCAGTTTCATACCATTTGGGTCACAGGGAAGAACCTTGGCTTATACACTTAATGTAGTAGGAAGAGTCTCTCATTTGTTTCTTGCCTTTTTTTTTTTTTTTTTAAGATTTTATTCATTTGACAGATCACGAGTAGGTAGAGCAGCAGGGAGAGGGAGAGAAGCAGGCTCCCCACTGAGCAGAGAGCTCCATGTTGGGCTCCATCTCAGTACCCTGGGACCATGACCTGAGCTGAAGGCAGTCACTTAACAACCAAGCCACCCAGGTGCCCCCAAAACATACATGTTTTTAAGTTGCAGAAATGGGGGGCGCCTGAGTGGCTTAGTCAGTTAAGCGTCTGCCTTCAGCTCAGGTCATGATCCCAGGATCCTGGGATCAAGTCCCACATCGGCCTGTCTGTTCAGCAGGGAGCTTTTTCCTCTGCGTAGTGCCCCCCCCTGTTCGCCCCCCCCCCCCCCCGTCAAATAAATAAAATCTTAAAAAAAAAAAAAAAGTTGCAGAAATGGTATACTGTTTCTATCTTGGAATGAGCCTGCCCCTATTCTCCATCAAGTGTGGTTAAAAAAATGTAGAAGGAAAGGGGCAAAGACAGGATCATTTGTAGGGAAACAGCAAAGCAGCAAGGTTGTAGAGTAGAGTGACTGAGCGAGTGCCCCCTTTGTCCTAGGAGTGAGATTAGCCACCATCTTTCACTTGGGTAACACTTAAGCTATAAGGTCTGTACAGCAGTTTCCTTTAAAAAATAGCCCCTGGCTGCCTCCATTGCTTTGGAACTGGCACAAAGAGAAACTCGCTGTTGAGCGTGGTGCCCACAAATGCGCTTTGGACCATTGAGTACAAAGGTATTTTTACCATGATCAAGGGTGTCTTGCAACAATGCTTTTATATATATATATATATATATATATATATATATATATATATATATATTTTATTTTTTTATTTTTAATTTTTAATAAGTTTCACACCCAGTGTGGAGCCCAACATGGGGCTTGAACTCATGACCCTCAGATCCAGACCTGAGCTGAGATAAAGAGTTGGAGGCTTAACTGAGGCAGCAACCCAGGCGCCCCAACATTGCTTTCATTTTTGAAGGATGCCCACAGAACTTGTGGGGTTGTCGTGGGGTGTTGGCTTCTTAGTTGGGAAGTACTTTATATCCTGAGGGAAGGAATCTGACCGTCCGGGCAGCATTGTGATTTATGGTGAGCTGTCACGAGGCAAGTACAACACAAGTTAGCCTGCCGGATTCATAGAACTTAGGATTTGGCAACCGGGTTTCAGAACCTTACTTTAAATGAAAAGCAATTGGTTTTATTTTGTTGTTTTGCTCTCCATGAATACACCACTGGTGGTCTGACTTTCCCGAGTCACCTGACTTGAGCAGAGAAATGGAAAAAAATGTTTTGCTTTCCTTAGCTTTAATGCAGCAGCGTGTCACGCTGAAGGAATTGAGGGCTCATTTCCAGTGGTTTATTCCATTAACTAATTCCCCACGAAGTATTCTTTCACCTTTGACCATCCTGGCCGGCAAACCTGAGGAAGCCATACAGGGTACACCCGGTCGTCTGGGAAGCCCCGAAGTTTGCTTTTCCAGTGTCGTAATGAAGTACCTTTCAGCCCCTTTATAGGACTGTGTTACAGGCTATTGCAGTAATTTAAAACCTATGTACCTAGACTCCTGACCTTGTTATAACATCACTTTATAATTCTCAAAATACTCGGCTCTCGAAGATTTTCTTAGTACCAGCCATGTATTCTTAAAGAGGCCAGACGATTTGTCTTCGGTGCTTTATTAGCCATATCTCCTCTGCCGGTGACACCCGACGTTCTTAGGGAATCGCCTGACAGAAATCACTCCGCTCCCTTGTTATTTCACGGCTTACCCTAGCAGTCCGTTTTCAGCATTCGCCCATTTATAGAGACACCCTGGGTTGGAGTAATGGCCCTGTGCACCTCCCAGTTTCCGGTGTGGTGGAGGCTCGGCGGCAGGTTCACGGTTAGTTCATGGCTGGGGGTGGGGGGGGTGGGGGGGTGGGGGGGCGGGGGGAGGCGCCTGGGGAGATCCGGGAGGAGCCTGGCTTCCCGTACGCGGCCCAGGGAACCGTAGTCCTTGCCGCAGGGCACAAGCGTGTTGACAGTCACTCCGCGCGTTGCACTTTGTTCTTCTGTACTTCTGTCTGTCAGGTGAACGCTGACTTCAGTTACTAGCAGAAGTCTGGAACAGGCACTGTTCATTGACAGCTTGGTCCTCCCTTGATGGCTCGGCCTTCTGCTTGTGTTGGGGGGGGGGTTGTTAAATGTACTTGTGAAGGTTGAACTCGGCCTTCGCTTTGCACTAATGCGTTCTGTTCCAAAGCTTCTCCTGCGCAGGGCCCACCCTTAGCCACGGTTTTATTTTTGACTCTGGCCTGAAGCTATTGAAGAGGAAGAGAAATCTCATTTGTTTGGACTTCACTAACAGAGAATTTGTGATAAATTGACTTGACTTAGGGGAAAAAGCAAATGAGATCAGAGGGAATATATTTAACTCCTGAAAGGTGAGTTCTTCATGGCAATTTAGCACTTTGTTAGAGAGAGTGGTAATGTTGGATCTGGGCATCTCACAGGGCTTCTGCCTGGAGACGCTTGAGGACCCGTCCCCATTCCAAGAGGCTGGGCATGTGTCATGTTTCTTTTTGGCCAAAAACGGTGAAACAGTTTGATTTACCCGAGACCTCTAAGCTGGTGATCGGGGACAAACCTGTGGAAACATGCAGAGACTGGCTTCTTGGGATTACTTGGGAAACAGTAGGACTAACCTGAAATTTAAATTGGGCTATCAAGGCAAAATTTTACTTTGGCCACCAACGAGAATTTTAGAAAAGGTAAGAGCCAGGAGAGAGGCTTATTTCTGTTTCCTCTTTGGACAGCATTTAAACCTCTCTCCGCAACTTTCTTGATTGATTTCATCTTTTTTGTGGTTTTTCCTTGACTGGAGCTTCTTAGTGGAGTGGATGAGAAAAAAAAAAAATAGAGAAAGTTCTTTTTAATTCTTGTTGCTTTGAGCATATCTAATTGTAGATTTAGACTCACAGAGACAAAAACTCCTGTAAGAAGTTCTCCCTTTTTGGCAACTCGCGGCAACAGAGGGAAGGGGACACGCTGGAAGAGGCGACAGTTGCTCTGGCGGCTATTCCTATGGTGGTTGCGGGTGGAATTGTCATTACTTTTGGCAGAAGGGGATTCGTCTTTGTTTTTCTTCGCCCTGGAGAAGTGCAAAGGTCAGGAATTAGAAACTGAGGAAATCAGTTTGAAACAAGCCTCCTTGGACCTTTGCCAGAGCTTGCTGAGCGAGCGCTCTCCAAGTCCTTGGACATCTGGAGAATGGAGACTTGAAAAGCTTCTTCAGGTCTGGCCTCTTACTGAATGTTGACGGCTTCATAGAAAACATGGAGTCATATCCATTCTAATGGAACCATCCATTACTGCCAAGTACCTGCTGGAAAAAAATATCAGGTCTCTGACAATAGCGTCCTCATCCTCAGCGATCAGAAGCCCATGCCCAGCTGCGTGTTAAAATGGCGCATCATTCAACGTCTTTTGGCCGCTGTATAGAGCTAATCATCAGATCTATAATTCAGGGGATACAGTCCTTCCTTTTTTCCCGCCTCTGTTCTTCTCTCACTTCCTTCTCTTTTCTCCTTCTTGCCTTCAGTCAGCGGACTGATAATAAAAGGCATTTTTGTAGAAGTTGACTTAGGAAAATAAAGCCATTTGTGGGTTTTTGAAATAGACGCTCAAGACACCATTGTGCCTTTCGGTCCAGGCGGTTGGAGGGTGGCACTGGGTAACTCAGCCCATTGTGTGCGTTATGCTGTGAAGTCACTGGGCCGTTTGGGAGCACAGTGAAAGAGCACGTTTTCCTTTCTGTACATGAAAACACAGAAACACAAGCACTTTGGAGGGATTCTTCCAGATAGTAGCTTAGGAGACCCTTTCATTCCTGCTTCTCAGCAGGGCTCATGATAAGCAGAACATGCCTCTGGCCTACCTTTCAGGGTGCCCTGGGGCGCAGGGGGAACCCTAGGCTCCAGTTCTTTCTGAAAGGCTCTCTGAGGCTCCTCCCCATGCCGACATGGCCTGATCTGCTGTCCCTTTGCCTCTGAAAAAGGCAGGGGTTCTCAGCTTCTACAGGGATGGACCTGTAATGTTTCTAAGTATTTGAGTAGATGAAGGTGAAGACAAATAAGCGTCTTGCCTCTGCCTGCTCAGAGCCCTTCAATGATTGTAGCATCTCCTAAATGACACTGGGTCATTTTTGTCCTTGCATAGTGTTCTCCCTCCAATCAAAGAGGGTGATATTATGAATCTGCTTGACAGACAAGGAAACCAAAGCTTCAAGGAATTAAGCAACTGGGCCACACTGCTAGTATCTGTAGGACCAGGATTCATACCTGGCCTCATTCCAGAGCTTGAGCACTTAACCTGCTATGCCGTTTTGTTTCTATCTCTATAGTTGATGAAGTTGTATCTTATTTTCCTGTTTGTTCGTTTGTTCATTCATTCATTCATTCATTCTCTCTATATCTGTTTTGGCCCATACTGAGTTCCAGACTGTGCTAGGTAGTGAGTTCATTCAGGATAAGGATGGTGTCTTGATTTTCATTTTTTTCTACAGTGTCTGGACTGGAGTTATGTGCTCAATAAATTTATGTATGCTACATGAATACCTGTCTGGAAGGATGGACATAGTTCATGGTACAAGAGTTTCCTTGACCCATCCAAGAGTTTCCAATTTCCAGGCGCCTGGGCTGCTCAGTTGGTTAAGTGACTGCCTTTGGCTCAGGTCATGATCCCGGGGTCCTGGGATCGAGTCCTGCATCGGGCTCCCGGCTCCATGGGGAGTCTGCTTCTACCTCAGACCTTCTCCCTTCTCATGTGCTGTCTCTCTCTCTCTCTCTCTCTCAAATAAATAAAATCTTAAAATAAAAGAAGTTTCCAATTTCCTCCATAGGCATGAGTTCTTTAAACCCAGGATGTACAGTACCCGCATGGCTCAGTTGGTTGGGTGTCTGCCTTCACCTAGGGTTATGACCTTGGGGTCCTAGGATTGAGTCCCTGCTCAATGGGAGCCTGCTTCTCTCTCTGACTTTCCCTCTGTGCTCTCCCTTTCTCTTTCTCTCTCAAATAAATAAAATAAATAAAATCTTTTTTTTTTTAAAGATTTTATTTATTTGACAGAGCACAGAACAGGGGGAGCAGCAGAGGGAGAGAGAGAAGCAGTCTCTGCTGAGCAGGAAGCCCCATGCAGGGCTCCATCCCAGGCCCCTGGGATCATGACCTGAGCTGAAGGCAGAAGCTTAACCAACTGAGCCACCCAGGTGCCCCTAAACAAATGAAATCTTGAAAAAAACAAAACAAACCAGGATGTAACACTTGGTAGAAGTTGTTTATTACTGTATTTGAGATTTAGTGATGGAAGGCATGGATAGTCACTTTGCTGTAAGTTAAGGGAGACACTTAGAATGCTTCAGGTGATCTACTGGTAAGTCACGCCTCCACGGACCCTCCTCAACAAGTTCTTCAGTTTATCTTCAGTGGTATTCTCCCTCCTCCTTCCTTATCCCCACCTCCCCATCTGTCTCTTTGCCTCTCTGTCTCACATATACCTTCTTTTGATGTTTTAATCTTCAAGGTCCTCCCACCACCTCCTCTAAGAAGCCTTCCCAGATTTCCCACATCACATTGATCTCACCTCTTCCCATATTCCCCAAGGCATGTTTCCTTATACTTTTCAAAGTCCAGTTTGTTTCTGTTTCAGAATAAATTTTGTGCACAAGTAGTCTCTTGCCTCTTGTGCTGGCTAATGAACCCCTAGAGGTCAGGAACCCCACTAGTTCACAGCACCCCAGCATCAAACATAGTGCTACATGAAGTAGGATGCAGTAAATATGGAATTGTTGAAATTCGTCAAGAGCTATATTCCAAATGCCAGTCTTCCTGGTACTAAGTGCTGTGAGGGCCTTTAGAAGTAACATAGCACAGTCCCATAACCTCAAGGGGTTTGAGAAAAAGAAGATAATTTTCATAGTGAGTGAAATGAATACCACTGCCCCAGCAATGGCCAGAGAAGAATAGCTATTGATTTCATAAACTGGCTGAAATATTTCTTGCCAGATTTTAACGTGAGCTGGATAGATCCTTCATGTTTTTGAACCCAAATAGCCATATTCATTTTTTCATTTTGGGTCATTTCCATTTCAGTGCACTTTTTTAAACACCTAGGTGTGACATGTTTCTTGGGCTATCATGCATGAAGACCTCGAGTTACCTTCTGACCATATTTCAATCATGGCTTTAATCACATCCTCCACCATTTGAATTATTTAGCATCTTTTTGAGATTACATTTTTTATTCCTAATTATATGACAAAGATATATACCATGAAATATTTATCATGTAATTATGATTAAAATGTACAGTCTCCCCAAAGATATGAATAATAATGTTAAATATTCTATATTTAATTGAAGGAGTCTGGTGGACTATGCTGGATTGCCTTGGTTAAGCTGAGAACTACATTTCCCAGCATCCCGTTGTCTGTATGGTTCCGGGTGAGATGTGGTCCAAAGAGGAAGGTACACAGACTAGAAACATGGCCGTAATTCTTTAAGATTTGTTGCTGTCAGGTGCAGAGACGGATGGCAGCAGAGGAGTCTAATGGGTGCCTAGCTTGTCCTCGCCCCAGCATTTCTTCCTGACTTGGCTGTGATGCCCAGCTGGAGCCTGAGACCCACCACCAATTGTGTGGGTGAGACTCCCAGGACAGCAGCTACACAGAGGCCTCTTCCCAGCTCCCCGCTGTAGTCTTTTTTGTGGCCGGACATGCCTGCCCATTATGCTTGTTTGGTGACTCCTGATCTGCCAGCACCTTCACGCCCTCTCAGCTCCTTCCACAACTGCATACAGTCAGGTTCCTAGAATAAAATCCCATTCCACTTCTTTGTGGTGTCTCTGTTCCCCAACTGAACCCTGACTGACCCAAGGAGGAAGAGAATTAGAAGCAAGCGTGAAGTCTTTTTTTCCAAAGGGCTTTCATTCTTTCGAAGCCTTTTGCTTTTAAAATTGTTAAGGGCAAGTGTTTAGTAGTGGACAAAAGTGCTAAAACCTTTCTGCCTTGCTTCTGTGGTCTCTAGGACATAATGAGATGTCCTTTTTTATATGAAGATGACCCTTCTGACTCACTACCATTTGTGAAGGGGGTGTTCGTGCTGATCAAGATAAATTCAGATCTGTGAAAGCTCATGAGAGAGAATAGACACATGTTTATTTCTGTCCTTCATCCCTTCTTCCTTTCCTTGTCATAGAACCTCTTATGGTTTTAGGACTAGTGGTAAGGATCTAAAGTTTTAGGAAAGCCAGGAATACAGATTCATGCCCTTCCCCTCCCTCAGGAACATGCCTTAATGCTTCTAAGCCCACTGGCCACCAAAGTATTCCCTTTGTGGGTCACTTTTTTGTTTTCCTAACATATTCCTCCACTACCCACCAACTTACCATCCATCCATCTATCCACCCGTCCATCCATCTTCAGATCTTAACACTTCTGAAGACCTGCCTTGAACATAGCATTGCGTTTAGAAGGGTGGGCTTTGTGGTAGACCTGGTGGGTCTGAATGTAGATGCTGTAACTCACTGACTATGGAATTTGGGGTTGTTATTTAACTTCTGAGCCTTATGTCCTTAGTCTGTGTGGTGGTGATAATAGTGTGTATTTTACAGAATAGTCATAAGGATTAGATGAGCTAACAGGTGTAAAGGGATTCACACCAGTGTGTGGTATATTAATAGCACACAGTGCTAACTGCTGTTACTGTTTTCCAGCTTTAATGAGATAGAATTGATGTGTAATTGTTACTTTTTTTTTTTAAAGATTTTATTTATTTATTTGACAGAGATCACAAGTAGACAGAGAGGCAGGCAGAGAGAGAGGGAGAGAGAGAGAGAAGCAGGCTCCCTGCTGAGCAGAGAGCCCGATGCGGGACTCGATCCCAGGACCCTGAGATCATGACCTGAGCCGAAGGCAGCGGCTTAACCCACTGAGCCACCCAGGCGCCCCTGTAATTGTTACTTTTAATCAAAGATGAACCACATGCAGTCTTTGTCTTCAAGGAGCTGACAGTTTACTGGGGAGGGGCAAACACAGAAGCCAGCAAAGTGGCTTGAGGCTGAGAGGAAAGGGACAAGAGTTAGGTGTTTTTCTCTTAAGCTTAGAGATACTGAAAGTATAGGTGGATAAGCATTATGTGGCTACATACATATTTAAAATATAATCATAATCATCGTTAAAACAAAAAGGTCTCCCAAATTATCACCTCCCCAGCATATCTTCTGCACAACACAATTGCTCTTTCGGTCCTGGACCGAGTCCCCTTCCATGGGGTGGTCTCTAAAGCCACAGAACTATATACACCCACCTCCTCCTCCTTCCTACACCACCTCCTCCTCCTTCCTGGCACGTTAAATGGACTTGAGATAGATATTTGACCCAAGGGCATCTGATTTTCTGGTAGGAAATAGGGTGGTGACCTTGGACTTTCATTGTCCTCCAACTCAAGAAAGATGAGTTGTATCAACTGGAATTCATTCCTTGGGCACTAAAGAGACTGCACCAGTTGGTGGTCGGCTCTGCAGCTGGATGGAGGCTCTTGTACATTTCATGGCTGGGAAAGCTCCTGGTCCTTCTGCTAGGGCAGGCAGGTAAGTAAGGTGGGGAGAAGGGAGCATAGGTGTGCACCCAGGAGCAGAGACCATGGAGCCCTTGAGAAATGGAGATCCTGCTTCCACTGAGACATTTGATCAGTGGTGTCTAGGCTGTATATTCTGTTGCGTTTCTTGCATTCTTAACTCTGTTGGGATCTCTGGGATGAAGTTCTACAGACTCATCTATAGGCCCTTTTTTTCTGTTCCACAGTGTAGTTGTAAATCACTTGACTACTGATTGCCAGATAAATGCTATTACATTTAAAGAGTGGGGGCTTTATTTTTGGAGATTCAAACCCTATCCAGCTGTCTTGTGAGTTTGTAAGATGGTCCGTCCTAAACCTTCAGCATTTAACGTGTACCCCAATCCAGAGGGAAGCAGTTGGGTGTGTGTGATCCATGCTTTCTGCTGAGGAAGGAGTTTCGTCTACACTGAGGATGCTGCAAGTTCACAAGAGAACTGCAGCATGACCAAAAGAAATCCTTCCTTTTCTGAGGGGCTCCCATTTTCTGAAGCGTGTGGCAGCTAACTTGGTGAGCAAGGCTGATCTTAAGTTTTATAAGAGAGAAAACTGGAACGGGAGAAAAAAGTCCTGAGGTCTTATGACTTATGGACTGGAACATTCCAAAGCAGACAGCCTGTGATTCAAATCCTGGCTTTGCAGGTGACCAGCTGTGTGATCTGGGGTACGTTTCCTAGGTCCCAGGCTTCACCCACCTCATCTGAAAAAGGTGATTGCTAGGAGGATGACGTGAAAAGTTATGAAAATTGCCTCGCCCAGTGCCTGACATACAGTGAGGACTCAATTCATGCTAATTAGTTACATAATATATTATATAATATGGTAATATTTTGTTACGTTGGCTATTATATAAGCTGTATGCCTTTGGAGGGTGAGCTTTGACCCACAAAGCCAAAAATAAACACAAATTCCTGTTTTCCTTTTACTTTTTTTTTCGGTTTATAGGAGTGCCATTGTGTAGCGATGGACTCTCATGGGAGTCAATCGAATATTCTCTTTCTAATCTAAAAGGACTTTTATTGCAGAGAAGGTCAATTATCATATGGTATCACTTGTGGAATATAAGGAATAGCATGGAGGACATTAGGAGATGGAAGGGAAAAATGAAGGTGGATATCAGAGGGGGCGACAAACCATGAGAGACTGTGGACTCAGAGAAACAAACTGAGGGTTTTAGAGGGGAGGGGCGTGGGGGGATGGGTGGGCCCAGTGATGTGTATTAGGAGGACATGGATTGCATGGAGCACTGGGTAGTATATGCAAACAATGAATCATGGAACTCTGCATCAAAAACTAATGATGCACTGTATGGTAACTAACATAACATAAAAAAATAAATAAATAAAAGGTCTTTTATTTCAGGCGGTGCATCTTGTAACTACACACCCCCCCACCCCCAGCCCCGCCTTATTCCTAGTCTCTTTTAAAACCCAAACTGAGCTCTAAACTGAGCTGTTACTGTGGGAACAGAAGCCCTCTTCTAAGGATGCTCGCTGTGCATCCAGTGTCATGAAAATCTCTCTGGCCACAATGAGATGTCATGCACATCCATGAGAGCAGCTGTTATAACAAACCCAGAAACTCACAAGTGTTGACGGTGTGGAGAAACTGGAAGCCTTGTGCCCTGCGGGTAGCAATGGAAAATGTGCAGCCTCTGTGGAAAATAGTAGGTTTTTCCTCAGGAGAGGAAATAAAGAATTCTCCTATAATCCGGTAAACCGACTGCTGGGTATATAGCCAAAAGGATTGAGAGCAGAGACTTGAAGAGACATCTGTACTCCCCTGTTCACAGCAGCGTGAATCACAGTAGCCAGAAGGCGGAAGCAAGTAAGCGTCCATTAGCAGATGATGGAGGAACAAAATGGGTTCTGCACCTGCAATGGAATTCTGGTCGGTCAGGAAACTGTGACACAGGCTCCGCACGGATGAACTCCGAAGACAGTGCGCTAAGGGAGATAAAGCAGTCACGGAAGGAGAAGCTCTGTGTGAGCCCACTTCACATGAGGTACCTAGAGTCGTCAAACACAGAAAGTAGAATGGTGGTTGCTGCTGGAGGGGAGCTTGGAGGGGCTTGTTGTTTAATGGGAACTGAGTCTGGGAAGACGAAAAAGTTCTGGAGATGATGGCGATGGCCATGCAGCTATGGGAAGTACTCCATACCGCTGCTGTATACTTGAAGATGGTGAAACTGGTAAATTTCGTGTATGTTTCACCACAGTCACAGGCCAAACACAGGTCTTAGCACCCGGCGCCCAGTCTGAAGAAACACTGGCTGTTAGAAAACCGAAGTCCCTCTGGGTGTGCGTGTTCTGGGTAGAGTGTGACTGATTTCAGCCTGACGTCACCCAGCTGTACTGAAGAGCGAGAACGTGGCTTCTAGGTTGTATAGGAGGGGAGAAAAAAGAGAATTTGAATTCTTGTTGGATTTCTACTTGAAGTTTTCATGAAGCTGGTAGGATGTAACCACTCTGGCGCGGAGCTGGGGAGCTCCAGCTGCTGCTGGGTCTCCGCGCTTCTCCGGGCCGGGGTGGCCGCTCTCCATTCTAGTGCCGTGCAGTGCGCCGCGTGATTTCTTTCTTGCCTGGGTCTTGTCCAGTTGTCAGATCAAGTTTATTGTTCGTCCTCTAAGACAAATTGGGTAGCTCCCCCTATTTTTCCAGTCTCTGAAACAATTTAAGGATTACTTGATCCTTGAAGATTTGGTAAAAGCTGCCTAGAAAATCATCTGGACCTTGTAGGTTGTGAGTGGTAGGGAAGGTAAGGAGATTGATGAGTAATTAATTCGATTTATTCCAGTTTTCTGTTTCTTCCTGGGTCAATCTTGGTAATACATGTATTGCACTTCATTTTATGTGAATTTCCAAATTTATTGTTTGTAGCATTCTTTTAGGATTAAAGAAATCTTCACTACTTACTTTATTACTCCTAATATTGGTTGTGACTTTTATTGATTGGTCTTGCTAGAAGAATGTCTATCTCATTAATTGCCTCCCACCACAGAACATTTTTGGTTTTGTTGCTCCTGTCTGCTGCTACTTTTCTATTTCATTAATTTCTCCTTTCCTCCAACTTCTTTTTTTTTTAAATTTTATTTATGTATTAGACAGAGATCACAGGTAGGCAGAGGGGCAGGCGGGGGGAGGGGGAAGCAGGCCCCCATGGAGCAGGGAGCCTGATGCAAGGCTCGATGAACGGCTCGATGTAGGGCTCGATGCGGGGCTCGATCCCAGGACCCTGGGATCATGACCTGAGCTGAAGGAAGAGGCTTTAACCCACTGAGCCACGCAGGCGCCCCATCTTTTCTTCCAACGTCTTTAGGTTTTCTCTTTGGTTCTCTTTCTTGCTTCTTGAGTGGAACACAAAGCTCACTAATATGCAGTCTTTCTCAATGTAAAATAAATGTATATAAAGCTGTACGCTATTTACTTTTAAGTATATTCTTTGCTCTATCTCATCAGTTTTGATAGGAGTTATTTCATTGTTGTTTGGTTCCACATACTTTATAATTTCCATTGAGAATTCCTCTTTTAGTCATGAATTATTGAGATGTACATTTTAAATTCCAAACATGTGGGCTATTTGTTGATTTATAACTAAATGACAGTGTAGACAGGGAGAGTGGTCTGAATGATACCAGTTTTTGTGATTTGTTACGCTTTCCGTTGTGACACATATTTTTTATAAATGGCTCATGTACATCTGCAAACAATATTCTCTGTCAGGTGTAGAGTTCAATTTTTATATTTATTAGAAAGTTAATTTTGTTGTTCAAATCTGTTATGTTCTTATTAAATTTTGAACTACATTAGCTATCAATTTTCTGATGTGTTAAGCTCTCCAACTAAGTTGATTTGTCAGTTTTTGCTTGTAATTCTGTTTTTGCTTTGTGTAATTTTTTTTTTAAAGATTTTATTTAGTTATTTATTTGACAGACAGAGATCACAAGTAGGCAGAGAGGCAGGCAGAGAGAGAGAGAGGAGGAAGCAGGCTTCCCTGCTGAGCAGAGAGCCCGACGCGGGGCTCGATCCCAGGACCCCGGGACCATGACCTGAGCCGAAGGCAGAGGCTTTAACCCACTGAGCCACCCAGGCGCCCCTGCTTTGTGTAATTTTTTACTTTATATATTTTTATATATTTTATGAATTATGTTATTTTGAGGTTATGTTATAGGCATATACATGTTTGTGATTATTATATTTTCTAGGTGGATTTTTTTCTCTTTATTATGAAGTATACCTCTTCATCCCTATGAATACCTTTTGCTTTATGTATTATCTGATATTTATTACTCTGTGGGCTTCTTTTGGTTAACATTTGTATGTGATATATATTCCGATATTTTCAAACTTTCTTGTGGGTTTTATGCATGTCTATTTTAAGCATCATATAGCTGGATTAAAAATGGAAATGCAGTCTAATAATTTCAGTCTTTTAATTGATGAGCTTAATCCACTTAGGTTTTTATGTGATCACTGATGTATATGAGTTCATTTCTATAGTTTCTACTATTTCATTGATTTGAGTACTGTTATTTACCGTGCTTTTGTTTTCTCTTTTCTCTTTCCTCTGCTCTCTGTGGATTGATAAAGTTTTTCATATTCCTCCTTCTCCATCTCACTTCAGTTTGAAGGTTGTAGATTGATGGCTCCCTTTAAGTTTAAACACTCATAATTAAGTATAAAACTTTCTTTAAAAAAGAAAAAGATTTTATTTATTTATTTTTATTTTTTAAAAAAATATTTATTTATTTATTTGGCAGAGAGAGAGATCACAAGTAGGCAGAGAGGCAGGCAAAGAGAGGGGGGAAGCAGGCTCCCCACTGAGCAGAGAGCGCGATGTGGGACTTGATCCCAGGACCCCGAGATCATGACCTGAGCCAAAGGCAGAGGCTTAACCCACTGAGCCACCCAGGCGCCCCCAAAAGATTATTTTTTAAGTAATCTTTACACCTAGTGTGGGACTTGAACTCACAACCCCAAGATCAAGGGTTGCCGTGAGCCAGTGAGGCACCACAAGTATAAAATGTTCTATCAGACTCTGTGCTCAGCATTGCTAGCCTCCTCCCAGCAACCGTGGTCTCACACATTACCTGTTCACTAAACACTCCTTCCCATTATTTTATAATTGATGTTTACAGTTTTAATTTTAGTTTTATTCAATTTTAAAATACCAAAGTTAGTTATTTTTTATAGTTAATTAATTACATGTATTAACTTTTTAAAAATCTTTACCCATAGTGAGCATGAGCGTATCTTTGTATCCAGATAATGTCTTTATTTGTTCTCGCTCTTGAAGGGTGGCTTAGCTGTACATAAAATTCTAGCTTGACAGTTAATTTTTCCTCAGTCTGCTTTAAAAAAAAAAATTATTTATTTGAAAGTGTGAGAGAGGGGTGGGGAGGGGCAGACGGAGAGGGAAAGAGAGAATTCCCAGCAGACGCCCTGCTGAGCACAAGCCCCAAGCACAGGCTTGATCCCACGACCCTGAGATCATGACTTGAGCCTAAATCAAGAGGTGGATGCTTAACTGACTGAGCCACCCAGGCACAGTCTTTTTTTTTTTTTTTTCCTTTTTAAAAACTGTCTTTATTTCCACATCTTTTCATTTGTCTAATTATGATAGTTTCTGAGCAACTAATATTGGTAATAGTAATAGATAATATCAATGGAAAATTCTTCCACATTGCTAAACAGTTTAATTATTAAATTTGGGCTGTATCTGTTGAAAATTTGCTTTAGAGATGCAGCCTGCTTTTTGTTAGCATCTGTACTTTCCTGCTGAGAAGCCTGTTACAAGCGTAACTATTGTTTATAGAGTATCTGTGTTTTTTCCTTCTGTATATTAGTCGAGATTCTCCAGAAAAAGCATTGATAAGATGTATATGTGTATATAAAAAGATTTATTTTAAGGAATTAACTCATATGCATTTGTGGAGGCTTGTGAGTCCAAAATTGGATATGGGGAGTCTGGCAGGCTGGATGCTAGTAAAGAGAGCACTTCAAAGGCAGTCTTCTGGTGAACTAGAAAGTGCTGATTTTGCATATGAAATCTGAAGGCGAGCTGCTGGTCGAATCCTCTCTTGCGTGGGTCAATGTTTTGTTCTAGTCGGGCCTTCTACTGATTGGGTGAGGCCCACCACTTCATGGAGGATAATCTGCTTTCTTCAAAGTCCACCAATTCAAATATAAAGCTCATCCAAAAACACCCTCATAGAAACACCCAGAATTATGTTTGGCCAAGTATTTGGCCACCGTGGCCCTGTGAATTTGACACATAAAATTACCTGTTACATTATGGAAGCTATTAAGATCTTCTTCTGATCCTTTATATTTTGTAGTTTCACTGTGATTTATTTTATCTATACCTGCTTGGTACTGAAAGTGTACAAACTTTAACTTCTTGAAAATTTGTCACATTTGTATTTGTGAGTATTGCTTGCCTCAGATTCATTACATTCCCTTGTTCTGGCATTTCTGCTTGCTGGAAGTTGTATTTTCTCTCTGTGCTCCATTCTGAGTGTGTTCCTCCGGACTCTCTTCCAATGTATTAGTTTTCTCTTTGTATTTAGTGTAGAATTTATTTCACCCAGTAAGTGTTTTTTGTTTCTAGGATTTCTGTTTTTTTTTTTTTATATCTGCCTCTTCTTATTTTATATTTGTGTATTTTTGATACATAATTTCTTAAATTGATTTTAATGAAGTCATGCCTTCTTTGACCTCATTGAATATTTTAGACATAAAGAAAGTCTTTGGTTGATAGAGCTCTAAAATGAATGTCATCTGGAGTAAATATATATTTCAGTTTGATTTTGATGGCTGACTTATAATTTTTTTTAGGCTTATTATTTTCCCCCATCTCTATTGAGGTTGACAAAATTGTAAGATATTTAAAGTATACAGTGGGATGATTTGATATATGTATACGTTGTCACAGGAATTCCCCATCGAGATTTTGAGTAAAGGTTCTTAATTTTGGTCCTTAGTTGTTACTACTGGTTTTTCCCTCCTTCCTGTCTAGTAGTCTCCTGTCACCCAGCAGACACTAAACTCCCTGCTGCTGCTTTCTGCTGACAGCCTCAGAGATCAGCTCTTCAACTCCACAGAAACGTGGGTTTCTGGTTTTCGGGTCAAAATCTGTCTTTTTTGTTTCTCTTCTAATTTAGCCATCTTTGCTGTGATGTCTGGAGCAGAGGGTGATCAGAATGTGGGCTTAATATGTCATCCTGATGAGCTAGCTCATGTGGTTTAAACAGTTTGCTTTATTTGCACCAGATAGATGACCTGATGAGAAGCAATTAGAAAAATAAAAGTAGTGGCTCAAATATTTACCATCTCCCGATACTGCCTACATTGAGAGAATTAATTTTGGTTGGTGAAATGAAACCAAGGGGTTGGACTTATACCTCTTAGGCCAGGCGTATCTTCTCTCAGGATTTGTTTTACCAGCACTAGCAAGATGACCACCAGGTCAGGAGGAAGTGTCACTTGTCTTGGCTGCTGTTGGCAGGATGACTTCCTCCAGGTCATTTTCTGTTTGGGTGCGAAGTGGGTATTGTGCTGTCCTGATTGACTTCACTGGAGATTGGAGGTGTGAAAGCGCTTTGAAAAACATCTGGAAGTCCTCCGCCACAGTGGATGGTATTATTATCAATCCTCCTTGGCAATTCTTCTTGGAGAAGATAGTGCAGTGGGGCCCAAGGGAAGGGTTTTGGAAGCAGGTGGATCTGTGTTGTGATTCTGGGTCCACCCTTATGAGCTGTGTGATCCTAGTGGGTAAATCAGTTAACCAGACTCTTGTTCCTTAAATAAGATAAGCAGTAGCTGTTTTTACCGTGCCCCCTTTTACTTTGCTCCATTAGCTTGGGATAGGAGGTCAACTTCTCCTCATTTCCCGTCTTCTGGAAACTTCAGTAGTGCCAACCTCCATCCTGGAGTTAAATGAGAGGGTTAAAGCAGCCCAGGGCACTTTGCCCTTTATCATCCCTCAAAGTGGTTTCTGTTTCCAGAGCATCATGTGTATGAAACTCTTCTCATCCCTGAGGAAACCAGCCAATTGCCTTTCATTATTTTCTGATTTCTTGGGTACCGGACCTAGAGAGTGGTTCAGAGGGCTATGGCCAGGTGGCTCTGGGAGGCAGAGGGACAGATCAGCCTCAGGTCTTTCCTGCCTTAGCACCCCGGCCTTCCTGGCCCGCCATCTTCGAGCTTCCCAAGGGCAGGTGCTTGCGATGAGCACACCCAGAGTGTCAGTGGTTCGTGGGGTTCTCTTCTGCGATCCTTCACGTGTGCTGCACCAGGAAGGAATGCATTTGGGCCATAGAACCTGCAAGTCAAGAAGAGTTCAGACATGGTGTAGAAGCAAGAATGTCATTCCTGCCTGACTAAAAGGCGACTAGTTGATGTGTAGGAATCTGGACCGGGACACGAGGGACCTGAACGGCGAGCTCAGTAGCCTTGGGCTGGTTTTAGCTTCCTCACCACTGTCCATTTGAAAGGAATGGCACCTTTGGTTGCTCGGGCTGTGCCTCTCCCAGGGAAGGGGACTTGGTGTCGCTGAAGGTTAGGGGTGGCTCCTTAAAGGGTCTTCTGGCAGGGTCCTCAGGATGATACTGCGGTCTTCCCTGACCCCAGTTTCTTCTTTGAAGCGCCTTATTCAGTCCCTTCTTGGGTCATTTACGAAGCATCTGACCAGTACCAGTTCCTTTCTGATTTTCCTTGCTCTAAAGTCAAGACACTGACGAGGCAGCCAGGACCAGCGCACCCAGCTCCTCTGGCTCCCGGTGTGAGTCAGGGTGTTGTTGCAGGAAGGTGGGTAGTTGTGTTAACATTCACTGCTTCGATGCTGAATTTCGACAAATGTTGAAAGTGAATGGCGAAGGGGGAGGGGGCATCCCGACCCAAGCCGGGAGGCTTTAGAGTGGCTGGAAAAATCTTTGTGCGAAGTCGCAATAAACATCAATCTGCAGGTATGTTATAATTTTCTGTTTTTAAGAGAACGTGGAATGGCTGTAACTGCTTTTGTATCGGAGCAGGGAAGCTGTACCCGAACCTGAAGATCTTTCATCTGTTGTCCCTTAATACATACCCACAAGTGCGTCGCAGTCTTGAGGAAGCACAATTAAAAAGGGGGTAATCCTTTCTTCAAGCCCTCAGGTTTAATTTTCATGATTATGGTAGATTATGAGTCATTCTGAGTCTTGGTCTCCAGGAGAGACAGCGCCTTCTCTCCAGTCCTTTCAACAGTTGTTTATGGCAGTTTCAGCCTCTTTCTGCCTCTCCGAGCCTCTTTATTTTTAAAGCAAGGCAGACAAGGCCGAAAATTATTCCATTAAAGAGGGGCAATTTTTGTAATGGGACTTAGAGTGCTTTGCAGAAGTGCAGGCAAGTTTCTTCAATATCCTGAGCATTATTCGCTCATTTAGTTAAATGATGTTTCTAATTCCCTGGTAATTACGTGTAATGAGGCACTTTTTCTCTTCTTGATGAGACTTTAGCCTAATATGAGATGGCGTATTTTTTCTTTTTTTTTTTTTCCATGGGGATAATTACCCCTTCCCAGGAAAAGCAGGGTTTGTTGTGCAGAATATAGCAAATTATTTTATTTCCTGCCATCTTGACTGCCAGTAAATTATAAAATTAAGTTTCAGTGGCGCATTAGCACCATTTTGGAAAAAGCTCAAGACTATTTTTCTTTTTCTTTTCTTTTCTTTCTCCCCCCCCCTTTTTTTTTTAAATTCATGTACCGCTGTCCTCTGCGACTGTAGAGGCTATTATTCATAGAATAGATATTTTTCTGCCAATTCCTAGTATTCAGATGTATTGAAGCAGCAACATAGGTTTAATTTTTCTGGCTGATATCCAATGTAGAATGTTCTCGTAAGCGTCTTTGTGTTCAGGTAATTATCATCACAAAGTTAAGTAATATGTCCCCTCTTTTCTCTGCTCTCCCCTCACTCCTCCTTTGGATGGCAAATTACCTTTTTTTGTGTGCAATGCTTCAATTAGATGCAAAGCAACTAAATTTGAATCACATGAAGGTGGTGACACCAACTATTCAAAGGCAAGAAATTCAGAGTTAATGCAGTCACTCTACTTAACTCTTCCTGTTGTTAAAAAGCAAATTTGAACAGAGAAAAAATATGAAGAGAGCATCATTAATTAAGTACAGTGTCATGCTGAACGTCGGTTTTCCGGATTCGATGATTTTTTACTAGTTTCAGGAAAAGTGTGTGTGCGCGCATGTGTGTGTTCGTGTGTGTGGGCATCTGCTTTTTTGGTTTTTGTTTCTAAAGGAGAAATGTTTCTTAGGAAGCGACGGGAGAATGGGATGGAAGGAGAAAAAGACAGCTAGGATGGGGAGTCAGGAGCCTTGAGTTTTAGGGCAGACCTTGTCTACCTCTACCTAGCCATGCGGTTTGGGCCAGACAACTTCTTTGAGCCTCAGTCCCCTCCTCTGGAAAGTGCTACACGGGTTCCAGCGGATGATTTACAAGGTCTTCAGGTTAATTAGTGAAAGGATCATGTGCTCCGTCATTCTAAAGCAGCCCGGATTGGAGGGGTGTGTGTGTGTGTGTGTGTGTGTGTGTGTGTGTGTGTGTGTGTGTGTTGTGACTCTCTTCTCCATCACCATACCTTGGTAAGGAGTCTCGTTCCCAACGGCCTGGCAGTTCCTGCCTGGTGTGTGTTAGTTAAGCTGTGGTTCTGGAAGGCAGAAGGATGCTCGCCAGAGCACGGCTATGCAGGACTACTTTTCCACCTGCCAGTGAACCCAGGACCCTTCAGCCCAGCACTGTTTCCCTTTGGCGGGAATGTGTCCCTGTGGCTTTTGACCAATGTTTCAATAGGTGACTGCAGACTCTTTTCTTGAGGGTGACTGCAGACTCTTTTCTGCTTGTTTGCACGTCTGAAACCAACAGCAGTGTATTGAGAATGATACTATCTTTTTCAGATAACTGGCAGGAGTCTGTTTGATGTGGGCGGACTTCTGCATGTTTGGGCAATGGGGGAGGTTGCCAAAATGATGAGTCTTTCTTGCTTGTATAATCAGTCTGCAATAAAAGCCTCCCATCTGGTGTTTGGGGTAATTTGTTTTAGGATACTTGTGTTGCTTACTTCATTTTTCTCCTTGGGATCACTGCGGAGACCCATGTGCTGCTTCCTGGCAGATTCTTCTCAGGCATAGCTCCAGGTCTGGCCCTTTGCAGCTTACCTCCCTCACGAGATCCCCGCGGACCATGGAACAGCGTCAACTCCACATCCCAGCATGGACCAGACGGTGGGCCCTGGAGTCAGACAGATGAAGGTCTGAGTTCTCGATCCAGCACATTTACGAGCTCTGTGATTCTTGGTCAAGTTGCTAAACTTCTCTGAGTCTCAGTTCCCTCGTCTGTATAATGGGTTTTATAGTAATCCCTCGTAAAATGAGGATAAAACGAGACAGCACGTGTAAAGCCCTTAGCACAGGGCCTAGGATTTAACCGCTTAGCTATGTGAGTTGCTATGATTGATGTTATTATTAAAATCTCATCTTGTTCTGTTGGCTTAGATGGTTAGATGTTTGAATGCTACATTTCAGCCACTATTCCCCAAACCCAAGCTCTCCAGTCCTTGTGCCTCTGTTTATAGGGGTTCCTCTGCCTCGCATCCTTCTCTTTCTTGCTTCCTGTGCCATGAGCTCATTCACACTCTTGTTGGCGTGTTCATCAGGTATGCAGGGAGCCCCCAGTATGTGCTGGTCCCACATGCCTGTGGTGGCTAACGTCAGACATGCCTTTGCTGACTGCCCTAGTGGGAGGGGCCCTCTCTCTGTCACTCCCCTGACTCGGGGCTAATGCAGTGGCTCCATGAGAGGCACTATGTGAGTGCAGACTAGAGGGAATGGAATCGCTTTCAGAATCCCAACACCTCCACCAGGGCTGTTTGGAACATGCGCTGTCTTGCCAGTGGCGGTCCCTTTTCTGAACTCCCTTGGTACCCAGATTTCCTGTGACGGTTCTTGGTCCTCTCTGCTTGTCCCGTGGGCTGTGTGCATGGTGAAATGACCAAGCACAGGCTTCCAGCCCAGGCTTCCCACTTAGCAGCATGTGGCCTTGGGTGAGTCCCAGAGGACACACTTGATATGACACCTCTCACCGGGCACTATTGTGAGGCCAAAGTGGGGCAGGGAAGCACTTAGCTCAGTGCGTGGCATACTAGGGAAGCTCAGTGAGTGGCAACAGCTATTGTTGTCATTATAACTATTATTACTAGTTTTTCTACCAGAGAGGTTCTCAAACTTGGCTGCTACCCATCATGTGGACAGCTCTTAAACATAGACTCCGGGCCTCTCCTTGACCTCCTGAATCAGACTGCCTAGACGGATTCTGGGAATGGGTTTTTCTTGTGTTTGTTTGATGGCTCTGGAGCTCAACCTGGGAAATCATGGGGCGCGGGCTTCTGGCACTGACAAGTGCCCGTGTTCTGTGGGGTCAAATACCCCTGTGTTGTGTTATGAGGTGGACCCTATACTGGGTTGGATAGGTCCCCACAAAATTTGTGCCCACCCAGAACCCGTGAACGTGACCATGTTTGGAAATAGGCACTTTGCTGATGTAGTCAAGTTAAGATGTGGCCGTAGGGGATGGAAGGGGCTCTAAATCCAGTGTGACCAGCGTCCTTGGAGGAAGAAGGACATGTGGACGCAGAGACACACACAGATGGAAGCCGGAAGCCGGGACCAGAGGGATGCAGCCACAAGCCAACAACGCCTGGGGCCACCAGAAGCTGGAAGAAACGAGGATCCTCCCCAGAGGCTTTGGAAGAACTACAGCCCTACCAACACCTTGATTGTGGCCTCCAACTTCTGGCCTCCAGAACTATGTGAGAATAAATTTCTGTGGCTTGAGGCCTCCAGGCTATGGTCATTCATTACAGCAGCAATAGGAAACTAATGCAGGCTCCACCGTCACATTTTGATGATCCTGCAATTAGGCAGAAACTCTGCTGATGAAGTCTATTTGTGACTAGTTCGACCTGTTTCCGGCATTTATCAACATCCATACATATCTTAGAAAAGACTTTCCCCCTTAGAGGAAAATGGTCTTGATGGCTTTTAATTTTTTTAATTTTATTTTTTATTTCTTTCAGCCTTATTGAGCTAGAACTGACATAGAACACTGTGTAAGTTTAAGGTATACAATGTAGTGATTTGATGTAATTATAATATTATGAAATGATTCCCACCATAGCACTAGCCAACACCTCCATGACCTTACAGAATTACCATTTCTTATTTGTGGTGAAAATATTTAAGATCTACTCTTGTAGCAACTTTCAATTTTATAACACAGTATTAACTATCATCACCATGCAGCACATTAGATCCCCCAAACTTACTCATGTTAAACTAAAAGTTTGACCCTTGACGAACATCTCTCCATTTTCCGGTAACAACTGCCATTCTACTCTCTGTTTCTATGAGTTTGGCTCTCTTGGAATCCACATATAGGTGAGATTGTGCAGTATTTGCCTTCCTCTGACTTATTTTTCTGAGCATAATGCCCCCAAGATCCTTCCATGTTGTTGCAAATGGCAGGATTTCTTTCTTTCTCGTGGCTGAATAATATTCCAGTGTCTATCCATTCATCAGTTGATGGACACTGAGGTGGCCGCCATGCCTTGGCTATAGTGAGTAATGCTGCAGGGAACCCGGACCTGCAAATGTCTCTTGGAGATGCTGATCGCGTTTCCTTTGGCTGCGCCACCAGAAGTGGGATTGCCGGGCCATATGGGAGTTCTTTTTTTAACTTTTTGAGGAACCTCCATTCTGGTTTGCGTGGTGACTACACCAGGCAGTATTCCCACCAACAGCGCACCGGGTCCCCTTTTCTTTGTGTCCTCACTGACACTTGTTGTCTCTTGTCTTTTTGATGACGGCCATTCTAAGGGGTGTGAGGAGATATCTCGTGATTCTGATTTGCATTTCCTCGTGGATAGTGATGTTGAACATCTTCTTATGTATCTGTTGGCATCTGTACGGACACATTTTTAAAATGATGGTTAAATGCCTAGGGCATGAGATGCCTCTTGGCCACGTGGGACTGGCCACATCTCAGGTCCCATGTCTTCTCAGCCCTCTCTGAGCATCCCTAGGGAAGAAGCCAGCATCTGGCCTGGCTGGATGGAGGCTTCTAGTTGTTTGTTGTTCCCTTGAAGGAACCTCGGGATGTTCAATGACCATCTCAGGGGAGATGAGGTCAGTAGGCCTTGTGTAGCCTCAGTTTTTCCACCTCTAAAATGGAACTACCAAGACACTATATTGTTGTGAGCGAGTGAGCATCAGATGAAATCAAGACTGTCTGATTTAACTCTGCCGTGCTGGGCTGTGTGGGTAGTTTTCATTGCTTTTGTTTGTATTTTACGTTGGTGAGCCGACTCACCAGGTTTTGAAACATACATGGACATGAAATTGGTGTTGCAATCTTGAGCTACAACCTTGGAGCCTTTATTAAAGGAGAAGGAATTTTTTTCATTTGTAAGAATGAAAAATGGTAGAGGAGGCCTATGTGGCACCGAGTTCAAGAAAGAGAGCAACTGGCCACGGGTGATGGGCACATTCTGGAAGGTTCTGTAACCTTTGCTTGAGTTCTTCCTCACTGCAGCCACTCTGGACTCTATTCACTGAAACATCTCCAGGGTTCAGGTGCCCTCCTGTCCCTCTTGAGGTGACCAGATGTGGGGGCTGAGAGAGCAGGTAAAAACGGAGAGGGCTGGAAAGTTCTTCTTAGCATAGGAATCAACACAGATTTGAATATTCAGTCCTAAGGGTTATAAATAATGTGAGTTTTCATTGATGTGTAAGCGGAGCTACATTTAGTACAATAATTAGTTATTTGATTACTTTTGTTTTAGCCTGAAGTAGAGGACAATTGACAAATGTGAATACCTCTGAGACTGATGGGGCCCAGTAAACTAACTTTATTTATTACAAAATGCAATTTTATTAATATGAATTGACAGTAATTAATTTGCTAGTGTTGATGTTGTTAATAATTGCATGTAATTTGTGAAATATTTATGCTAGAGCAGAATAAAATAATGCATAGGTCCTCTGGCTTATTTGTTAAAAAAGTCTGAATATTTCAACAAAGATTTCTAATTCAATGCATTCGTATTATAGTGTTTTGAAATCCCACAAAATAACAAAAAGCATTTTAATTGCATTGTGCCTTCACGTTCCTTAGTTTAGTGGTTCTTAACTTGTTTTCCAGGCACTTTCAGGAATACCTGAAGCCTGGACTTTAGGGTTCATGAAATTCCCTGAAATCAAACAGGATGACACAGTTTCTGCAAGTCTCCTCAAGAAGGTTACCACCGTATCATCTAATTTAATCTTCATAAAAGTTTTAAAAATGGTTCTTTTATTCCCATGTCACAGATAAGGAAACCAAGGCTCAGAGAGAAATATCGGTTCTAAGTCGCGTGCCAGTTGGAAGTGGCAGAGACAAGCCTCAACCTTGGTCCTCTGGCTTCCAAATCCAGGACCCACGGAGTGCAATCTCATTTTGCTTCTATTCCAAATTTTTTTTTTTTTTTCTGAATGAAAGTATGGACTGTTTCCCCCTCCTAATTCAGTTTGGGCCTCTTGTTCCTAGAAAAGGATTGTAATTGGAGAGAATCACAATTGAATTGAGCTAATGTGATCAGTGACAAGGGGCTGGAGTCTGTGACCCGGCTCTGTCCAGGCCTTCAGTCACTGCCTCGCTTCAGAGGATCCTGCCCGGTTCTGGAGGCTGCAGGCGGCAGGCCAGAGGGCAGCTGTGTGTGGGGCGGGGGGCAGGAGAGGCAGCTGTGGACGCTGGAACATGCCCGCAGCAGTCCTGGCTCAGTCCCTAAGTCCCAGGGCTGACTTCACCGGGCACGTGACATGCTCCCACACTGCAAAGTTTCATTTTGCACCAGCCCCAAAAATTACGTCGCTGGTGTCTGCACTCCCTCTGGAAATCGGAGGCAATTATTTTGCCTCTTGGAGCCTCAGCTTATCATTTGTGAAATGGGGATAAGATATTTTACAGCCCCAGATTCTTGAGGGGGTTAAATGAGAGCGTGCCCGTGAATGCCTTATACATTCTAAAGCCCAAGGCCAATTCCAGGGATTTGTATTAGAGATTATCTTCTCCAGCATCTGCATCTTCCGGCTCTCACTGGAGTCCGCAAGAGTTGGAGCTTCTCCAGAAAGAGGCATCCGAGAGACAGAGTTCAGCCCAGGGTTCTCTCCAAGCCCCTCTGAGCCTGCGTCCCAGGTTAGAGATGTTGAGTGATTAAAGACCCAACAAAACCCTAAGTCCTCAGGTAATTCCAGGGGATATGTTTGCCCCCCACGCTTGGCCCGGCAGCCTCGGAGGCCAGCTCGAGAGCCAGCCTGACACAGGAAGGGTTAGGGTTCAAGAAGCCACCCCTGTGGTCTGTGTATTTCTACCTCTCGGGCACATGCCTGACTCGTTTGAGAAGAAAAGAAAAATGCTTTCTGCACCAAGTTGCCAACTCACAAATCATTTTTCTAGCTGTGACCTCAGACACGTTTTCCTCTCTGAACTCCGCTTTCTCGTTTGTACACTGATCATAATAATTCCAATTACCTCCTGAGGCTGTCGGGGTCTCAGACTAGGAAATGCAAGTAGAGCTCCGAACACAGTGCTCGGCCCATAGGAAGCCCTCAGTAAGAATGAGCTTTTCTTGGTCTTCTTCTTCTGATTATTATTAATTAATAAATTAATAAAAAATAAAAAAAATAAAATCTGTGCGGCTAAGAGATGCCGGGCTCTCTTTGACAGGGTGGATGAAGGGTGAAACTGAGGGTTGGGAAGATGCTCTAAGCCTGCCAAGCCCCTCCGGTGGCCCACCTCCCCCATCTCCCCCCTCTGTTGGTCCTCCATGAACAGGCCAGGAGACCTGTCACCTCTACGGCCTCCAACCCCCCAAATGGGGGGAGAGGTTGTGGGTGGGAGCTGCGCTCTCCGTGATCTCGCCGCACCGGATTGTGATTTAAGTGTCTGAATGCCTGGTGAACTGACAAAGAAACCAAACCCTGAAAGGAAAGGACCTTCTAGTTATAGAGCGCACTTCTTTCCTTTTTTCACCATTTTGACCATTTTTCGGTATCCAGTTCAGTGGCCGTAAGCAACCATCGCCACTATCCATTTTCAGAACTTTGCATCACCCTATATGGAAACTAACTCCCCGGTCCTCCTCCTCCAGCCCCTGGCAGCCCCCATTATCCTTCCTGTCTATGAACGTGCTGATTTTAGGTACCGTCGTATAGTGGAATCCACTTCTATCGTGGAATCCTACAACATTTGTCCTTCTGTATCTGGTTGCTTTCTTAGCACGCTTTCAAGTTTCATCCATACTATAGCAGGTATCATAAATGCATTCTTTTTTTTTTTCCTTTAATAACTGAATAACATCCCACTGTAGGGATAGACCACTGTTCGGTTCATCCATTTGTCAGGCAGTGGGGTTCTTTGGCTTGTGTCCCCCTTTGGCTGTTGTGAATACTACTGCCAAGAAAGTGGATGTTTAAGTATCTGAGTATCTACTTTCAGTCCCTTCTTTTTGGGAAGATTTTATTTATTTGTTTACTTGCCAGAGAGAGAGAGCACAAGCAGGGGGAGCAGCAGGTAGAGGGAGAAGCAGACTCCCCACTGAGCAGGGAGCCTGACGTGGGACTCGATCCCAGGACCCTGGGATCGTGAACAGATCCAAAGGTAGACGCTTAACCGACTGAGCCACCCAGGTGTCTCCTTACTTTCAGTTCTTTTGGCTATATACCTAGGGATGGAATTGCTGGGTCATACGGTAGTTCTGTGTTTAACTTTTTTTTTTTTTTATGTTTAGCTTTTTGAGGGACCACCAAACTGTTTTCCACCATAGCTGCAGCATTTTATACCCCCACCCAGGCCATGTCTGAGGGCTCCCCTTCTCTACATCCTTGCCAACACGTGTTATTTTAGATAGCACTTTTAACCACTAGGCAAATGATCTCGTTCTTCCCATAAATACACAGCCACTTTGGCTTAAAGTAGACTTCCGTTCTAAGCCAGGAAGAAGGAAAAGAGAGGGCATAGGAGAGACAGGGGCCATTTACCTGTGGTCTGTGGTGCTGACAAGAGTCCTGCCCTTTTGTAAACGGTCAGGCAATCTCCCAGCTGCTGAGTGCTCACGTTCCAGAGACAGGAGCGTGGGGGAAATGGAGGCCATAATGTAGGTGAAGTGATGGCCTTCTGATGCCACTCTTGGTTAATTCTGACCAAAGAATGGAATACAAGTTTGTCTCCGTGTGACCGGCTGCAACAAGTCATGAGCTATTCTCTGGGCAAGATGTGGGGGCCGGGGTCCCCGGACCGGCGGGATGACTATACCAAGTGCTATACGCCGAGGAGCCGGGCGTTCTGGATTGACAACGACTTGTTTTAGCCATCCATGAAACTCACGGGGACACCGAGCTATCAGCTCTGCCCGCCCTTCAGATGGGACCCTGGCGGGTGCCCGTTAGGGGCTGCTGTGTGAAAATGATGGCCTGGGGTTCCAGAAGACCGTGCCCCAGCCTACCCCATGCAACAGGGAGCCTCAGCTGAAAGCAAACGGCCTGGAGGGAACAGGAGAGTCCCTGTTTCTCCGTGCTGAGAGTCCCTCTGCGTCTGCTAGTGATCCGGAGCTGTCTCAAGGCCGTGGCCAAGTCCTAGGGACGGGACCAGTCTTCATCGGTGTAGCTGGCTACCTTCCCTCGGTGGGTCTGAGGCCAGCAGGAGCCTGCAAGGGTCCCCGCATCTGGCTGCGGGTCAGGACGGCTGTAGGTTGCTGCTGGTCTGTGGCACAGGATCAACGTGCGGGGACCCATAAGTGAAGGTAGATGGAGAGAGGCAGAGACAGAGCATGTGCCGATGGCCAGTATTTCCCTAACACTCCGGGCTCAGTCCCTGGGGGAGGGGTGGCGGGCAGAGAACACCACCTTGCCTTCTTGGGCTGTTGCCCTCCTTGTCTCCCCCTTGGGCATCGAGTGGTGTCTGTCATTTACTGAGGGGTTTTGTGTGTGAGACACTAGGCCATGCACTCGACACACCCCTTCCCACCCATGCTGTGGTGGGGATTCCCGGCTTCTGGCTTGAATTGTGACTCTGACACGTCCCAGTTGAGTGACCTTGGGCAAGTCAGTTTATCTCTCTGAGCCTCAGTTCCTTGATCTGAGAAGTGGGGATACGGAGCTGCACGGGGACATTACGTGTGAAAGCACTCTCCGTAAAGGAAAAAACGTGTTTTAAGTGTTAGTGCCCTGTGGGGCACAAAGTTCGGAATCACGAAGCTGTGTTGCTTAAAGAACTCATGAAGATGTAATGAGTAAGGAAAGGCTGGCCTGTCCTGCGTGTACAGGGGCGAAGACTGAATTTGCTGAGCGCACCGTAAGCAATTCTTCCACAGCTAGCAGGGAGTGAAACTCCAGTCCTCCAGAGGTCAAAGCCATGTCCTTCGGCTCCACTCTGCAGGCCCCGCCCCCCTCGCCAGAGCTTACAGGAGTCTCAAAATCCCACCCTTCCCCAGGCCAGGAGGGAGTTCAGAACCGCCTTAAGAGATGGGGAGGCTGAGAGGGAGGAGCCGATACCTCCGGAAATCACGCGGGGGGCTGAGTTTGAGGATATTGATTTTCAGGTGCTAGAAGTCATCATTCATTTATCCAGCCAAGAAATGTTTCCGGAGCAGCTATTATGTACCGGGGGCTGATTTGGGAGCTCTGGTGAACGAGATCAGACGCGGCTGCAGCCCTCGTGGAGGTTTCGGGCTGTGGAGGAGACGGAAGGAGCCGCGTCGAGGAAGCAAGCTCCTGCAAGTGACACACGCGGGCTATAATGGGGGCCTAGAAAAGGCCACTGGGGGAGCTTCCCCGAGGAAGTGATGAAGGACTAGAAAGGAGGATAGTGGGGCAGGGGAGCCTGAGCAAAGGCCCTGGGTCAGGTACAGGGGACCGTGACGCTGGAGTTGAAAGCAGGCAGTGAGGGTGGTGTGATACCAGGTTGGGGAGGAGGGTTAGGGCCATGTTAATCCAGAGCCCATCGCGGTGAGGACTCAGGGTCCCTCTAAAGCAGAGGAAATGCGAGTGTCAATACGGTGGATGGAGGTGGGCTCCTCTGTGTCACACACACGGGCCCCATCTCCCCGGAATTTCAACACCTGCTGTAATGGGAACTAGAGGCAGGCCAGTTGAGTGAGTTTAAGAGGGAGCCTCGGTCTTTTTGGCAGCCATCTGGGGAGAGACACCAGCAGGAGAGAGACGGGAAAGAGAGGGCAGATGGTTCCCGGAATGAAGGTTTGCTCTTTCCTCATGAGGAGGCCTGGGTGCCAAGATGCACCTGTCTGCCTGCTTGGCGCCAGCCTCTGCCACCCCACCTGGCCTGATCTGTGACTGAAGATGGGCCAAGTCATGAGTCCTTGGGGGTGAGGGGGAGAATGAAACTGTCCCAAAGCAGCGTGCTGCCCAGTGTCCGAAGGCGGAGCATCAGCTAGAGCCAGAGGGAGTTGGGGAAGGCTCACGTGGTGCCTGAGGACCCCCAATCTGGGGCCGTGGGGGCCCAGGTCGGAGCTGGGATTCTCCCGGACTGAGCTGGGTTTGCTCAGGCTCATGACTTCTGAGGAATGTCAGCGTGGGTAAGTGACTCATTTGTCCTGGTGTGTTAATGATCTATTGCCAGGTAACAAATCACCCCAAAACTCAGTGACTTCACACATAAAGCCATGATTTCAAACAGCCTGCGAACCAGGAATCTAGGAGCGGCTGAGTTGGATGGTCTGGGCGAGGGTCCCTAAGGAGGCCACAGTCTCAAGCTGTTGGTGGCTTGTCGAGTTGTCTCAAGGCTGGAGAGGGGCTGGAGAATTTACCTCTGAGGTGACTCACTTGGCTGTCTGGGAACTTAGTGGCAACTGTTGGCAGGAAGCCTCTACTCCTTTTCACAGGGACCTCTCCGTGGGGCTGCCGGAGCATCCTCACAGCACGGCGGCCAGCTTCCCTGAGCGCGGGCAATGCGCGAAAGAGCAGGGTGAAAGCGATGACTTCCAGGACTGGCTTCAGAGGTCACGCTCCGACATTTTGAGTCGCACTGTTGGTTTCGCAGGACAGCTCCCTTGCGTACAGAGGGGATTGCATAAGGTTGTGAATTCCCAGAGGTAAGGATCACTGGGGACCATCTTGCTGGCTGGCGACCCCACCTGGCCCCAGCAACTGTGCCTGCCAGCTGCCCTACTGTGAGGGCACAAGTAGATCCTGTGTGGGAAAGAGCTCGGAGAAGTGGGGGTGTGGAACGTGCTGGGGTGGCTAGAAGCTCAGGCCTGGGGCATGGCAGAATGAGACGTTGGAATGAAGATGTGCTCTAAGTATCAAACACACTCTGGGCTTCCAAGACTTAATATGAAAAAGAGAATGTAAATGACCTCATTAAATGTCGAAATGATACTTTGGATAGTATGCTAAAGACATTTTTTATCAAAATTAATTTCCCCTGTTTCTTTTCATTTGTTAATTTGGCTACTAGAAAATTTAAAATTACACATATGTGGTTGGCATTTTATTTCACGGGACAGCACTGGCCTAGGCCAGGAGCCGGGGACTGCTGTCCTCATGCATTTCGCCCCATAACTTCCACAGGGCTCGGTGCTCAGGGGGTATCGATACAGGCCCGAGTGAGCACTCTGAGCACAGCGGCCCCCCAGGAGTGATGACCAGGCAGCTTAGGGGAGAGGGAATAATACCACGATCTTCCGAGTCCGACAAACCCAGATTCAAATCCTGACTCAATTCGCAGGTTCCCGAAGCTCCCTGACCGGAGATCCCACATCTGCAGCATGGGCCAGTGGGTTTGCTCCTCTCCCTCTGCTCAGGTGGGAGGAAATGCCAATGAGGGTGACTCTGCACTGAGGGGAGGCTTCCTTGTGCCGGGGCTTTCGCATAAAGACCTGTTGGCCTTGGGCTGAAAGCACCTAAGGGGCCTGGGGCAGGCCCAAGGTGTCCCAGACCATGGCCAGCCGCACCACCTGCCGCATGCCAGCTGTTGGCAGGAGTGGCTTTCGATTTCTGATTTTCCTGTCCTGTCGCTGTGCCCTGCTGTAGGCCTGTCTTGATCTGTCCTACGTACTCGGGTGAGAGTAGATCAGCCTTTCCAATGCCATACTGCCCCCTTAGCCCATCATGGTGACAACTGGGAGCAGGCGCCTCTCGACAGGGGAGACTGGTCCCTGAGCAGCGGCAGGAGGACATGTCAGAGGGACAGCCCATGTCCCCAGGGCTCCCTCCCCCAGGGCCTGCCCGCCTCGATCCCTCCCTGGCTCTGAGCTCTATCCCCTATCTCTGTTCCCAGAGGGACTGGAGACAAACAAAAGGGAGACATGTTTTCTGTTATCAAGACACAAAATCCTTACACTTAATTAAAATGTGCCATGGCAACCGGCCGGGAGCGGGTAGCAGGGCTCGGTGTGGCCATCTCTGTGAGGGGGGTGCCCACGTGCTGTTCCTTTGTTCCTGGCTCCAGGAGAGGCGACAATCCTTTTGTGAGTGTGGCCTTTGTCTGCAGCGCCAGGGGCAGAGACTTGGGGCCTCCATGGAGCTGACGTCTGTGGCCTTTTCCGGGCCAGCCAACCTCCCCAGGCTAGGAAGGCCGGCGATCCCAGAGCCGACCGTGCTGGGGTCAGGGGTGTGACCAGATGCTGTCCCCCAAACTCCAGAGCTGCGGGGTGGGACACACACAGCCAGACTGCTACTAGAGAGTGGATAAGGACTTTGGTGGGGTTGGGAGGAGAGTGGCTGAGTTGGGGGCATCCGAGAGGACTTCCCGGAGGAAGGTCTGCCTGAGGGACAGTCAGGAGAAGGCGGACAGGAAGTGTCTGGTGGGAGGAGTGGCATAAGCCCAGGCATGGAGGTGAGAAAGAGCAAGGCCCGCAGAAGCTTCTGCAGGTCCGTGAAGTGCCAGAGCCAGCAGCGGCGTTCAGGCCGTGCCAGGCGGACGGGCACTGACGCCCTGAGGTGTGGGTGAGGGGGAGCCACAGAACGTTGCTAAGTAGATCAGAGTCGGGTCAGAGGCTGCTGAGCCGGGTTGTGCTGGAGGAACTCAGATGGCCCCTGCGTCTCCCTGCGAGGTTTAGACTTGTGCCGTGGCCACCAGGGGACCCTGCTGGGCAGAGTGGGATGACCTCCGAGAACCCCCACGCCCACCACAGAAGGACACGCAGAGGGCCTGGACTCCTTTTCTACCTGAGGTAGAGAGAAAACCAGTTGTAGGAAGCCCATAACAGGTGCTTGCTGCCTGTAGGTCCTTAACTCGTGACTCCTATTGTTTCCAGTTAAAAATGACACACATGTGGCTCAAACCCAGTGGTGTTCCCTGATGTAAGAGCCTGTCACTTCAGATGTCTCCAGGATCCTGAGGGCTTTCGGGGCTGGCTGTGGAGAGAGAAGGGACCACTGTAGGGAAGCGACGCCCTTCTTTAGCAGTGGCAGAGAACCCTCTAGAACACAGGGATGGGGGAAAGCTTTCCTTAACTGAAGGGATCCTAGTGCCTGCCCGCCTCAGGGCATCTGCTTCACCCACTGCCCGTGCACAGTGAGCATTGGATATTATGGAACGAACGAAGAAGGGTGGTGTTGACCCAGCGGCCCAAGCAGATGTCAGGAGACGCCGGGCCAGGGGTGACAGCACTGGCTGTGGCCAAGCGTCACTGGTCTTGGATTTGAGATCCAGGAGTGCGAGGTTATATTATAGCAGCCTTAATGCCTTTGAGTCAAGTCCTATGATTAAGGCTTCTTATGCATTCCAGATGCTTCTATTGCAGAGAGAACAGAGGCGCTTGGGTCATGGGTCTTATGGCTTTGAACCTGCTGGGAAAAGGCACAGCCAGGCATGGCATGCGCTCGCTAGAGACAGAATGCATGTCAGTACAAAGGCTGTTGCGTGGGTGGAGTAAATTTCTAGGGTCTTTTAAAACCCATAAGCACAGAGGCTCTGGTTTAAGATCTTAAAGACAATGGTTTGTTTTTTGGTTTTTTTTTAGGTCATTTATTCAGCATGAGCCCCTCCCCCTCCAGTTTTACCCTTTTCTTCTCTGGGCCAGCCTGGAAAAGAGGAACTGCTTTTCCTTAGATAAATATGGGCTACCGCATCCGATTCAAATAGGGGCAGTCTAGGGCCCCTTGTGATTCCTCAGTTCTCTTGGAAGGTGGAGGACTTGGAATGAATTAAAACACCAAAGGCAAGAAGCCTAGAAGGGAGAAATGATGGCTCCCGCTGGCTCCTCCCGGCCCCTGCAGCTCCCGTGGCAATTCGCCCCACGGGGGGCCCGAGTCACTAAGAGGGAAATGGTCCAATTCAGGACCGGTTAGAAATTGGGCTCATATACCAGCCATTAGGGAACTTTACTCGATGAGAAAATGAGAACTTTTTGTAGTTGCTAAAGAAAGCACCATTTTTAATTTGACCTCTTCTTGGCCGTGGGAGATGGGGTGCTTTATCTGAAACTCAAGTGCCCAGAATAGGAAGAAAAAGAAAGCCACTGGTGTGAGGAGTCCTGTTCCCCTGAGGCCACATGTCTACTTCGGTCCCTGGAGCAAGTGCTAGAGAAAAGACAGTGTCAGGGCGCCTGGGTGGCTCAGTCAGTGAAGCATCTGCCTTTGGCTCAGGTCACGATCCCAGGGTCCTGGGATTGAGCCCTGAGTTGGGCTCCCTGCTCGGTGGGGACTCTGCTTCTCCCTCTCTCTCTGCTGTTCCCCCTGCTTGTACGCATGCTCTCTCTCTCTCTCTGTCAAATAAATGAGAATTTCTTAAAAAGGAAAGAAAAGAAAAGACAGGGTCAGCAACACCCGGGCAGAGGCTCTGATGGAAAATGGGCTAAAGATGCTATGTACATTGGCCCACGGAGCTAAGTGACTTAGTACTTGTAGCAAGGGACCTTTATAATGAAGGTTTAAAAGATGCAGGTTTTCAGTAAGCAAAGCCCAGGGCTGGGGGGTTGGGGGGGGCTCCCAGAGTGATAGGGTGGAGTTGCTTCAAAGAAACATTAGCGGGAAGAAAGTGAGACTTTTACGCATGGTACTTCTAATCCTGAGATTTTGTGACTGGAGTGGGAAATCAGCTTAAATAGAATGCCTACAGAAAATGGCCTGGAGGATCTTTTATCGTAAGGATAAATTTTTCTTTCCTTTTTTTTTCTTAAGATTTTATTTATTTATTTGACACAGAGCGCACACATAGGGGGAGCGCCAGGCAGAGGGAGAGGGAGAAGCAGGCTCCCAGTGGAGCAGGGAGCCCGATGCGGGGCTCGATCCCAGGACCTTGGGATCACAACTCAAGCTCAAGGCAGATAGATGCGTAACTGACTGAGCCACCCAGGCGCCCCAGGGATGAACTTCTTATCTCTAAAATGGTAGCACTTGTAAGTCCTGTGGAGACGATCACTGTCAGACTGACAGTGCGGGGTGAAGGTGGCCCGTTGCCTGGAACCCAGGCCCTCTCCTTCTCAGTAAAACGAAACCTCAGCAGTCTTGGCCTATGGTGTAGGTACATAGGGGTTGCTCATTTTTTTTGGACTTTTATTTGAATTTCTTGATTACAGAAGTGGTTAATTACCTTTTCATATGTTTATTAGCATTTGGATTTCCTCTTTGGAAAATGTCTATTCAAGTCCTTTGTCCTTTAAAAGCCATTGGATTGTTTGCGTTTATCAAACTGATTTCTGAGGCTTCTTTACATATTCTGAATATGAGCACTTTGTTGGTTTTAAGTGTTTCCGATTTTTTTCTGCTCAGTGGCTTCCCTTTTGCTTAATAGTATGTTCTGATAAACAAAAGTTTTTAATGTAGTCAGTGTTATTAGCATTTTCCTTTATGGTTAATATTTTGTCCCATTTTATAATTTTTCCCACAAAGACCCGATTTTGCGTTTAGGTCTATAATTTGCCTAGAGTTGATTTTGACTACAGGGTGGGGTAGAGATTCAATTAAAGTTTTTTTCTTATGGATACCAGATTATCTCACCTCCAGTAAGGCTCTGCTTTGACAGTTTCATGACAAGTTTTATTTTCTGCTTTTACTCTCTGGCAGGACAACCCCTAACTTGTTCTTCTTAAGAGTTTCTTGGCTGATGTCGGCCCTTTGCTTTCTTATATAAATTTAAGAATCATCTTTTAATTTATAAAAAAATACCTGTTGAGATTTTGCTTTTTGACTGCCTTGAATCTATTGATTATTTTAGGGGAGGACTGACATTTTTGCAACATTGGGTCTTCCAATATATGAGCATGATGTATCTCTCTATTTGCTTAAGTCTACTTTAGTTTCTTTCATTATTACGTGGCTTTCTTAGGACTTCAATGTCTTCTGCTGGAGATGTCTGTACGTGCTTGCTATTTTTGATGCTATTGAAAATTGTATCATTAAAACTTTTTTATTATCTGTATTCTATACAGAAATATGGCTATTTTTTATATATTGATTTTTCAAAATCAAGGAATCCTGTCAAATTCCCATATATATGTTTTATTTTTATTATTAACATATAATGTATTCAAATTCCCTTATAAATTATAATAATTTATATAAGAATTCTTTTAAAAAAACATTTATTTATTTATTTTAGAGAGAGAGCATGAGCAGGGAGAGGGGCAGAGGGAGAGAAAGAATCCACAAGCACACTCCCTGCTGATCACAGAGCCTGACGCAAGGCTCGATCCTAGGACGGTGAGATCCTGACCTAAGCGGAAACCAGAGCAGACCGCTTGACTGACTGAGGCACCCACCGCCCCCAGGGATTCTTTAAGATTTTTTTAATGTAAACAGTAATACCATCAGTAACAATAATGACAGTTAAAGGTCTTCCTTTTCGTTCCTTACCCTGTTTATTTGCTTCTTTGCCTTATTGCACTGGCTAGACCTTCTATTAAAATGCCGAATAGAAGGGTGCTAGGAGACATTATTGTCTTATTTATGATCTTAAAAAGAAAACTTCCATCATTTCACCATTAAGTATAATGTCTGGAGAGAGTATGCATCCTCTAGTTTTAGGAAGCGTCCCTTCATTTATGGTTTCCTACAACTTTTTTTTTTTCATCAAGAAAGAACAATATTTTTTTTTTTAAAGATTTTATTTTTTTTAAATAATCTCTACACACAATATGGGGCTGGAACTCACAACTCTTGACTGAGATCGAGAGTCACGTGCTCCGCTGACCGGGCCAGCCAGGCACCCCAGGGACAATAAATTTTATCAAGTGCTTCTTCTGTGACTATGAAAAGAACCAATTTTTCTTTTTTAGTGTGTGAATGTGGTCAAATACATTCACAGGTTTTCTGATGTTAAACCAACCTTGAATTCCTGGTAAAATTCAACTAGTTATATAACATCATATTCTTTTCATATGTTGCTGGATTTAGCATGTTAATATTCTGTTTAGGACTTTTACAACGATGTGAATGAGAGAGATTTGGGTATATTTTTCCTTCATTGTACTGTCTCTGTCAGGTTTTCATGTCAATATTATGCTAAGGACTTGGGGGGTAGAGCAATGATATAACGATGTTTTGGTTGTAGACACTGCTGTTTCTACTAGATAACCACCATTGCGACCACTGCATCATTTCTCTTCTATTTCCCTATGTGTTTGAGGTTCAAAACCCTGGGTGGAGGTGTCCCACTGGCTGAGCAGGCTGCCATGGTGCTGGGGAGAGGGAGCGTCTGGCTCTCTTATCTTTTGTGGTAGGAGGAGTATACTGCTTCCCAAGACTGGGACGAGACTGTAGGCTAGATAGTTCTTCTCTCCTCCCTCCACCAAAAAACAAGCATTCTTGAAAATAACCCTGTTACGGTAATTCTCATACTCACTAAAAATTGAGAACACCAAGTGACCAAAGGAAGAACTGAAAGGGAATGTATACACAGATGTTTGGGTAGTCCCAGTGTTGCGCATTTAAGATGACCTGACATCTCAGATGGTAAATGGGAATTGGGTGTTTGAAGGGGCTCTTGCTTGGGTGCAGGACCCAAGGACTTGGGAGCAGGACCCTATAGTTGACTGTATTTTAAGTCAACATCACCATCTCTAACCATCGCTTCTAACACATGTTGAAGCATTGAGGACTCAAGGAGGTGCTAAATGTGAAAGTACCATGCACAGTGACCAATACACAGTACATGTTCAAGAAAAGCTCATTTTGAATCTAAAACATGCTTCATTCCACGGGCAATGGTTTTCCAAAATGTTATAGAGAAGACCATGGCTGCTTGCTTTTTGCCATTCCAAGCTGGTTGATTGGTAGAGTCATAACAGAAAATGTCACCCGTCTTGTGTCCTTGGTCACTGGTCTCAGGATGTTTAGGATAACCGAATCCTCCTAAGGGTCAGGTTCTAGAATAAGCTCCTAAGTTAAATTTGTATATAATGGGATTCTACCATATTCACTTTATACCACTCATTATTTTATGGATTTCGATCATGTGTGTCTTTAACTGACCCCTTTCTAAACAAAGAAAACAAAAAAGCTGAGAGGGCCTTGTGTTTCCACTGCTTTTCCTAGGTTAATGGCTCGTTGCCTTCAGGCGCTTTGAGGATCTCCTCTGTCCCCAGTAGGTCTTGCTTGTGTGATCCCTGTTTGTGATGGAGTAGGAGGGCATACTCAAGGTTGTGATCAGGCTTTCTGCCTTTAGATATTTGACAATTTTCATGGCCTTGACAGAACAGTGTTTTCAGAATGCAGTGAGTCCTTGTGTCTCTATCTGGTATGTCACTGATCACTTGAAGTCCTCAATCCTTTAAGAGAATTGCATCATGGGGCGCCTGGGTGGCTCAGTGGGTTAAAGCCTCTGCCTTCAGCTCAGGTCATGATCCCAGGGTCATGGGATCGAGCCCCGCATCAGGCTCTCTGCTCCGCGGGGAGCCTGCTTCCTCCCCTCTCTCTCTCTGCCTGCCTCTCTGCCTACTTGTGATCTCTCTCTCTCTGTCAAATAAATAATAATAATAAAAAATATTAAAAAAAAAAAAAAAACTTATAAAAAAAAAAAAAAGAGAATTGCATCATTATTATTTTGTCTCCAGATTTCTCTTCCACTTGCCCACTGTTAGGGTCCTCTGCCTCTTGGAACCTTTCATCAAGCCCTAGAGATTGCTTTGCAGTTTGTGTCCGTTGAAGAACTGCAAGTAACAGCTCCCTGGGCGCATGGAGGTGTCACTGTTGCAGTGTTTTAGTCCCTACTCCATGACAGTTACCCCATCCGGAATGTTTAGGGGCCCCCACAGTGTGACCTGTTTTAGAGAAATGCCAGTATGTCTCTGCTCTTAGGTTCATCGATGGTGTTGATAGGAGTCATCTTAAAACAAAGCATAACACCTAACTTGAAGAGTTTTTGTTTCCTTGTGAAGACTAAATTTTCTGATTCTATTTAATTCCTTTGGCTTCTATGCTGTTTGTTTCCGTGGTCACAAAGATAGCATGGTGCCCAGCAGGCAGGAGGCAGGCAATACACAAACTACTGAATGAACCCTGTCTTTAAAAATTCTTTTATTTCTCTTACTTCCGGCACGTTCTTTGCAGAAAGTTCCAATGATAGACAAGTGTCTGAAATTAAGTGTGTCTCCATGTCCCCTGCTCGAGTCCCACTCCTCGAGGGTTATTATTGTGAACAGTTTGGTGGGTATTATTATAGGCTTAAAAATTGTGAATATAAGCTTCATGTATTTGTACCACATCCACCGCAATTGTTTCCCCCTGAAAATGGGATCATTTTGTCAGTAATGTTTCTCAGGTTACTTTTTTCGACCTGCTTCCCCTGCCTCCCCTCGCCAGTATATCCTGCATATCGTTCCATTTCAGTAAATATTCACTGGTCTAGTTCTCTAACGGCTGTATAATAATCTGTGTAGTCAGGCCCTTTGTTTTGCCATAACGAACGACGCTGCAGCCAGCTCCTTGGACAGCTGTCCTTGCACAGCTGTGTGAGTGTCTCTGTTTCATTGATCCCTAGGATAAGATAGGACCTTTTAATTAAAGCCCCCAGCACAGACCCCAAGCCTTGGAGGGCTGTTCCATAAATATGGGTTGATGACAATACTGGGTTGTCATATTAATTAGAACAGGAAGAGACCCATTAGGGCGACAAATGCACATTCACAGGGCAGCCTGGTTCCATGGCGGGAGGCTAAAGCACTTAATATTCTCATCTTTGAAAAGACAAACCACATTAAATGTAATAAGTAGTAAGTTGCCTGTGTACCGGTGTGTAAAATATTCCCCAGGGAGTGGTAGCTTTCAGAATGCATAAAGATGCCGCATTAAAGATAAAACAGAGGGAATATTTACCCAGCATAGTTACCTAGAAAATATACAATTTGATCTAGATAGAGGCTTTTACTGTATAAATTATTGTGGCCTCTACTTCAGTCACAAACAGCCTTCGAGTTGGGCAATCGCCTTATAAAAAAAGAAGAGAACAGCTTCCAATTGTCTGGAATGAGCTTCAAAAACAGGCAACTCGGTTCTGATAGAACAATTTAAACCGGCCGTCTCCTTATCTGGTGTGGACATCATTTCTTGGAGGGGCAAACAGCTCAAATTAAATAGTTTTGCAGCAGACAGTCTGTCTGTCTTTTTCGTGTTTTTTTTTTTTTTTTTTTTCTTTTTCCCCTTCCCTTCGCCAGGCAGGGTGCTGCAGCCTCTGCTAATTTAGGGAGATTGGTCTGGGCAATGCTAAAGTGAGATGAATAGAAACAACTTTATCAGAGAAAAAAACATGAGTGATATTAAGAAAAAGAATGAAAAAGGATAGTAGGAGGCTGATTTGACATGGGAGACTACATTCCTGTCTGGTTGATTGCCTCATAAACCCTCTTGAAACCCTGGGTTTTATTTGCAAATAGTCTCTACTGTGGACCACAGAGTTCAACAGGGAAAGTAATGAGCAAAATCTAGGAGCTGGCTTGAACAAAATAGGGCTATCGCGGCATTGTGAGGAGAGGTGAGCGAGAGCATTCCTGACACCATTTGGGTGAAATTGGAGGCTAAGACGGGGGCTGCTTATCTTCCTGCCTCAGGGCCTTCGCAGGCCACCTCCTTCCGCCATTTTCACCTAGGGGAGTGCTGGCGCTCTGAGAGGAGGGCCCCCTTCATGGTGCTGGGGGGTGGTTTACGAAGGTTGGGGAGTGTGCATGGGTGTGGATACCTTGAGGAAATCCAACGAAGGCTTCTACTTCTTTGTCGTCTTTTTTTTTAATCAGCTGCAGGATACCACAGCTCCAAGCCTGTCCTAAAGTTGTCTTTCCTCCCAGCTTACACATGTACATGTGTGTGAGTTTGACACAATGTTTATTTGGAAATAATTTCAAATTTGTAGAAAAGAGCTCCTGTAACCTAGATTCGCCAGTCGGTACCATTTTGGCACATTTGCTTTATTTCTACAGTTTCTCAGAGTCTGTTCCCTGGAACCAGGACATTCCCTCATACAACCATTGTAAACTCATCCAGGAAATGGAACACTGACACATGCATGACACTATCTAGCCCACAGCCCATTATTCAAATTTCTACAGGTTCCCAATAATGCTGTCTATAGCAAGTATCCACGAGCCCCCCTCCCCTACCCCTTGGATCCATGATCCAGTCAGGGATCACACATGGCGTGTATTGTCCTATGTTTCTAATCACTTCCTATCTGGAATGGTTCTTTAGCCTTTCTTTGCCTTTCATGACCTTGACATTTTTGAAGAATATAGGCCAGTTTCATTTTGTAGAATGTCCCTCAATTTGGATTTGTCTGATGTTTCCTCGTAGACTCAGGTTATGTGTTTTTGGCCATAAACCCCAGAGATTGTCTTCTCTGGACATCACCTCAGGAGGCATACCATGTTGATTTGTTCCATTCCTGGTGACGCTAGCTTGGATAACTTAGTTGGTATCTGTCACCGATAAATAACTATTTTCTCCTTTGTAATTAATAAATAATCTGAGTCTTGTAAATATCTTGTTTCCCCATCAAAATTTCACACAATAGTTTTAGTACCCATTGGTGATTCTCACAGACATTTTTTTTAAAGATTTTATTTATTTATTTGAGAGAGAGCAAGAGCAGGAGAGCATGAGCAGGGGGAGAAGTGGATTCCCTGCTGAGCAGGGAGCCAGGTGTGGAGCTCAATCTCAGGACCCCGGATCATGACCTTAGCTAAAACATACCTTCATTTAGTCCTCAGAAAACATCAACTGAGAATTTGCCGTGAACGAGGTTCTCTTTGAGAAGACCCAGTCCCATCTCAGAGGCTGGTGGGAAGTTGGCAGTATGGGGACCGGGCTGTGGATAGAGGGCAGGCCTTTGGAGAGGTGAGGATTACTTCACAGAACAGGTGTCTTGTTTGTGAACTTTTTATGTTGAAATAATTATAAATTCATAAAAGTTATAAAGATCATACAGGAAGATCCCACATACCTTCACCCAGTTTATACCAATGATTACATCTCACATAATTGCAATACAATATTGAAACTGGGAAGTTGCCATGAGTACAATGGGTAGGCTCTATGCTATCTTATCCCATCTGTAGACTTGCATATTCACCACCATCATCAAGACACAAAACTGTTCCATCATCATAAATATCTCGCCCTTTCTAGTCACACCCATCCTGTCCTCCCTCATACCCCTTTCCCATTCCTAACTCTGGGCAACCACTAAACTGATTTCTCTCTCTTTAATTTTGTTTTAAATTCTCTACAATGGAATTAGGCTTTATGTGACTTCAGAGATTGGCTTTTTCTACTCAGCATAATGCCCTTGAGATCCTTCCAACTGTGCACATCAATAGTTCATTCCTTTTTTTGCTGAATAGTATTCCATAGTATGAATGTATCACAGTTTATTTATCTATCGTGTGACATTTTGGTTGTTTTCAGTTTTTGGCTATTACAAATAGAGCTTCTGTGAACAATCATGTACAGGTTTTTGTGAGGACATAAGCTTTCGTTTCTATGGGATAAGTGCTCAGGAGTGCAGTGGCTGGATTGTATGATAAGTGTCTGTTCAGTTTTTTAGGATTGCTATGTCTTCATGATAGAATGACCCTTTTATCATGATGCAATCTTCCTCTCTGTCCCTGGCTTTTTGTTTTTTTTTTTTCTGAGAAGTCTAATTTTTCTGATATTAATATAGCCACTTCTGCTTTTTTTGGGTTAATGCCTAGATTGTATGTATTTTTCCATCCTTTTATTTTCATATATATGAAAGTCTCTGTCTTTTAATTGGTGCATTTAGATCATTTACATTTGATGTAATTATTGAAGGTTAAGCTTTAGTCTGTGACTGTGGTTTGCTTGGACATTTTTTAGGATTTCATTTTGGTTTATATATGGTGCTTTTGAGTGTATCCTTTTGTATGGCTTTTATTTTAAAGATTTTTTTTATTCATTTACTTGAGAGAGAGAAAGAGAACATGAGCAGAGGGGAGGAATAGAGAGAGAGGGAGAAGCAGACCCCCTGCTAAGCAGGGAGCCTGACATGGGGCTCTATCCCATGATGTGGGTTGAAGGCAAATATTTAACTAACTGAGCCAACTAGGCACCCCTCAGCCATTATTTTTTAAGCACTTTTTTTTTTTTTTTTTAATCTTTAGCCACTTTTCCTCTCTCCCTGGGACTCCAATGACATGAAGTTTTGATCTTTTGTTATAATTCCACAGGTCTCTGGGATTTTGTTCATTATTTTAGTCTATTTTCTTTCTGATGATTTTGGATAATTTCTGTTATTCTCTCTTCAAGTTCACGGATTCTTTTTTCCTGTATTTTCCATTCTGCTATTCAGCCTACACACTGAGTTTTTGTTTTTGTTTTTGTTTTTTAAGTTTGGTTATTGTATTTTTTTTTTTTTTAGGTCAAATATTTCCTTTTGGTTCTTGTTTATGGCTTTGATTTCTTTGATGATATTTTCTATTTCTTTGCTGAGACTTCCTAGTTTTTCATTTATTTCAAGTATATTTATAATTACTCACTGGAGCATTTTGATGATGATTGTGTTAAAGTCCTTGTCAGATAATTTTAACATCTCTGTCATTTTGGTGTTGGCATCAATTGTCTTTTTTTTTTTTTTTTTTTTTTTTAGTTTGAGATATTCCTAGTTCTTGGTATGACAAGTGATTTTGATTAAAACCCAGGTATTTGGGGTATTTTGTTACAGACTCTGTGTATTACTCAAAACTTGTGTTTCAGCAGGCTTCCTCTGACACCACTCCAGTGGATATAAGGGGAACTGCCTTGTTACTGCCAGATGGAGGTAAACATCCAGGTTCTTCAGTCAGCCTCCACTAACACCCAGAGTGAGGGACTCTTCCTTATTGCTGGGCAGGGGTGGTAGTTCAGGATCTCACTAGGGCTCTGATGATATCTCACTGGCTGAGATGGACATTTGTGCCTTGTTTCTGCTTCCCACATGGCCTCCACTGACTCCGTGTGTGTGTGTATGTGTGTGTGTGGGTGTGCTGGGAGGGAGGTAGCCTTGTTGCTTCCTCTGATATCACCTCTATGAGAAAGCAGTGGGGTGCTTTTTCACATCTGGGTTGGGGTGAAGTCTAGAATTCCATGTGCTCTTTATTGACATGGGGTGGGGGGGTTACTACTTCTGGGTGTGGGGAGGATGAAAGCTCCAACTTCCCATTCAGCTTTTTTGGACATCATTGGTGGGGGTGATTGGGATGCCTTGTTATAGCTGGTGAGCGTGGATGTCTAGGCTCCCCAGTTGGCCTTGGGAGGGGGGAGGGCACATCAGAAAGTTTTGAGAGAGGTGTGGCAAGATCTGACCACAGTTTTAGAAGACTCATTCTCTGACTGCCTTGTGGCAAACAGACTGGGTATAAGGCAGGCAAAGGGAGGAAGCAGGAGATCCCAGGGGAGAAGATGGTGGCTGAACAAGGATGGTGGAAGTGGGGGTGGTGGGAGGCGGGGAGACTCCACATCTATCCTGAAAGTTGAGTTGACTGCACTTGCCAATGGACTAGATGTGAATGTAAGAGAAAGAGAGGAGAGGAGACTGACTAAATCACCATAGGGTATGATCTTGTTGATCTGGGAGGTGCTTTTTACTGATTTTTTATTTTATTTACTTATTTATTTTTTTAAGTAAAGTAAAGTTAAAGTGTCCTCATTTGTTCCCACTGGGAGCCAGATATTTAGACAGCTACCTGGGAGAAACAGGCAAGATGCTTGCAAAGTCATCCAAGTCGCTGCATGATCTCGGACAAATGTTTTGGTTTCGTTTAGTTACTTAATATCTCTAAGTCTTGGTTTGATCATCTGGAAAATGGAACTAAAAATATAATCTCTCTCAGAGATAACCCTTTTTGTGAAGATTCAAAGAGATGAAAGACACATAGAGCACAGTGTCTGCCATCCATGAAGAGATGAGTAGTGTGAATACTTTCTCTTCAAAGTGGAAATGAGATGGGGCTGCCTCTTGTGTTCCCTGGTCTTCGCTGGTTCCACCCACAGTCCTACTCCCCAGTCCTGGGGCTGACATGGGAGGGTGTCCCCTATAATCCACATCTGTGCCCCTTATCAGGCAGTCCACTAAAGGGTTTTCACTTGATATGGCAGGTGCTGTGGACACCCTGGAAGCTGTTGAGAAGGGTCCAGTGGGATCTAGATTGGTGTAGACCAGGCTTTCCCAACCTCGGCACTATTGATGGTTTGAACCAGATAATTCTTTGTTGTAGGGGCTGTCTTGGGCACTGAAGAATGTTTAATATCATCCCTGGTCTTTATCCACTAGATGCCAGCAGCACCACTCCCCTGATGTGACAACCAAAATGTCCCCGACATTGCCAAATGCCCCCTCAGGGATCAAAATCACCCTGATGGAGAGCCACAAGTGTAGACCAATTACTGAGGCATAATGGCCAGGAAGGCAGAGGAGAGGGGTCTTTAGTGCCTTCAGATGGAGCCCAGGGCGGGAGTTGTTTGTACATTAGCGAGAACATCAGGAATTTCCTCTTGGCTTTTCCATCTTCTTTTTTTTTTTTAAAGATTTTATTTATTTATTTGTCAGAGAGAGAGAGCGCGAGAGTGAGAGTGAGCACAGGCAGACAGAGTGGCAGGCAGAGTCAGAGGGAGAAGCAGGTTCCCCGCTGAGCAAGGAGCCCGATGTGGGACTCGATCCCAGGACGCTGGGATCATGACCTGAGCCGAAGGCAGCTGCTTAACCAACTGAGCCACCCAGGCGTCCCGCTTTTCCATCTTCTTACAGAAAATGTCTCAAGGACTCAAGCTCAGACTGTGCTCTGGGGTGAGGAGTAGGATGGGGACATGGCTCTTGGCTCCTGCTCCTCCCTCCTTCCTGGTGGTCTATAACCTCCAATCCCATTTTCCTCCTCCCACTATTCTCCCAGTGTAGGCCAGCCATGGGGCAAGTGCTGTAGGATGAAGCTGAAGAAAATGTCTAAGAAGTTCCCAGGCCATCATCATAGAAGACAGGGGTAACTCTACGGTCCCTCAGCTGAAGCACGTACCTGTAAACAGAGAACAGCCCAAGAAGAAGATCTAGAGTTGGGGCAACCTGCAGTCAAATGCTGTCTCTGCCATTTCCTAGTCATATGGCCTTGAGGGCAACTGTCTTCTCTGGGCCTCAGTTTCCACATCTGTACACTGGGATAATCACATACATACCTAGTAAGGCTGTTGTAAGGCTGAAATGCCCTTGTGGATGTAAAGCATTTGCAGAGTGTCTGCCATATCCGTGTTAGCCATCACTATCATTGTCATCATCATCGTCATCATCAACAAAACAATTTTGTTTTGCGAAAAGCGCCTTGGGAATCATTAGGTTCTCTACACACAGTGGTTGTAGGAAGGATGTATTCTGTTGAGAGACACAGGGTTGCCTTAACACTAAGCAGGTCATTTAATAGCCAATCAATTCTATGTTTCCAGCCTCAGAGATAACCAGATGAAAACTCTCTTCCATGATGACCAAGGCATAGGACAGGCAGGGAGAAAGAGATACTGATTTCATCTGCTTTGTTACTTACATCCTTCCCTGGAGGAGTTGGGATGAATAGGGAAAAAAAGTTCATGAGTAAATCAACTTTCAGTCATTTCTTCAGAGGGGTCAGGCATTCAGAATGGGAAGGTACCCTTGGACACTGGAAACCTTTATCATGCAGATATCTGAACTTGACATCTGCCCTGTAGGGGTCTGGGACCCCAGACCCCATCTTTCCCTGTCCATCTGTCACACATCAGGGCATGCTCTGCCATGTCCAAGTAAGACACGGTGTCAGTTTAACCAAATTGCCCAGGTCCTATTGCCACTGTTGGCTGCTTGAGAGCAAATCAGGAGACAAGGCTACCAGCTGAAAGTAATGAGTAGCTTCCATTAACCTGCCAATGATTGGACTGACATGAAGAATGGGTCTCAACCTTCTACTGGTTGACATGAGTTCATAAGGTGACAGGTGGGATAAGTTGCTTGAAGTTACACTTGGTGGGAACTTTATGATGACATCTATCATGACAATCTTCTGCTCTGTCTGCTTACATATTTCTGGAGAAGGTTTGAAGTATAGGGCCAAGTCTCTGCTTTCTTAGAGCTACTGAATTCTTTGACATGACCAAGAATTGGCTATTTCCGGATTGAGGTGGTCCTATTCTGGTACTGATTGGAGAACATCTCAGGATGATCTAGGTGGGGTAGTCACCTTAGTTCCATGGCCTGTGGATTGGTCCCTTTCTCAGGGCTGGCACTCTGATGCCAGATCTACCCCCAAAGCCCAATTTAACAGTATTTGGTACAAATGGGTGCAATTCAGGAGAATAGTGGCTGCTTTTGTAAGGAATGGGTGGATGGGTGAACAGGTTAGTCTTAAGATTTTTTTTTTTTTTTGGTTGCTAGTAATAGCAGCTCACTACACACTAGAGTAAATAAAAATAGGATCATGTTGTACTGTAGGGCCTTATAAGGGAGGAGAAGCAAGAATTGGAAAGTGTGATGTACTAAGGCCACCATCTTTTTACCTTTTCTCTCACTCTCTTTTCATGGCTCAAGATGGCTGTCCCATAACTCTGAGAGTTGACCTGTCTCCATTCTTATTGGTCTCAGGGAACAAGCCTAATATATCCCAGTTTCAGTTCCAGACTTCATGCCAAGGCCATTCATGTATGGGTAGGGAGTTAAGTACTACCAACAAGGCTGCTGGGATCCTTCCTCTTGGATTGAGAGCAGTAGCACTTACAGAAAGGGATTTTTAGTAAGTCTGGGAGATCCTTGTTTCAGTTGCTATGTAGGAAACTACCCCAAAACTTAGTAGCTTGAAAAGGCAACCACTTAATTACTTTCCTGATTCTGTAGATTGAGAAATTGGATGGGGTGTGGGATAGTCAGCCCATCTGTGTTCCAATCGATTTCCACTGGGGCTGGAATGGCCATAATGGTTTCTTTACTCATATCTGGTGGCTCAACTAGAAAGGTTCCAGGCTCTGGGGCTGTGTTGGCTCAACAGGAGTTGTGCTGGGACTCTCTGGCATCTGGGTCCTTTCTCCTCTAGAGAGCCTCAGGACCTCTCTCTCCCCAGTGCCTTTCCATGTAGCCTCTCCACTTCATGTCTCTAGTAAGAAGCCAGACTTCTCACATGGCAATGCAGGGCTCCCAAGAGGCAAAAAGCACAAACTTCTAAGCCTTCTGTAGGCTTAGGCTCAGAACTGGCAAGATGTCACTTCTGCATTTTATAGGTTCGAGTGGTTATAGACTCAGCCCAGATTTAAGGGGAGGGGTCTACCCAAAGCCTTGGGTACTAGGAGGTGTGATTCATTGGGGATTATCAGGATAACCCAAGAGCATCTACTACAGAAGATGACCAGATCAACTTTATTTAATTAACTAGCTGTTCCAAGAAGGTGTACATATCCTAAATATAGCAAAGTTAGCTAACCTCATTGACCCCAGAGATCAACATCGATCTGCAGTTGTCCTTAGCCCAGACACAAATCCCTAGTTTGAAATGCAACCATGAAATGAGGCTGAGTTACTATTGTTGACTCCTTTCAGATCTTGCCTTGGCATCTTATTGGTAGACCATTCCATTACTTCCTAAAGGGCATCGCAACTTGCAAAGTATCTTCGTTGTAATCTATCCTATGGTGCTCTGGTTTAAAACTGGTCTTCCTGCCACTGTATTTTCCCTCTCTGGTCCTTATTCTGGATCTGCCTCTGCTCTTCCTTGTCCCCTTTCCTGGAATGTCCTTCTTCTTTCACCCATATTCGCATCAGTCCTTCCCACAGACCGCATATCCTTCCTTTCCCTGCTACCCCAGGCCACAAGGATCTCACCGGAAGCATCACCTCATGGGGAATCCCTGAATTGTACCATAATTATATTCAATTCAGGAGTCAGAAGGAACTAAGGAGGGACAATTGAGTTTAACCTTCCACTGAGAGTGGGATCCCTTCTGTGGCAGAAGGTAATGGGCAGCCTGGTTGAACATGTGAGCTCTGCATTTGGATTAGCAGGCCTCATTCTTGGTTCTCTCAGTCACCAGCCATCATCCTTGGTGTTCTCTTCTGAAACTGGGGAGATCAGTACATCGTTAAAAGGTTAAACGAATATATGCCTGTCAGGCATGTAGCAAGGAGCTCGGTAAAAATCAACACTCAAGATCAGGCCACTGTCTTCATTCCATCATCATCCATCTCTAACCTTGACTTGAGGGATTTGAGGACATCTATATTTTGCAGAAGCTCATTCCTTAGTTTGGTAACCCAAAAGAACCTTAGAAGGTTCTTCGTTTATGGATTTGCAATTTTTCTATTTCTACCTTGAAACCATTGGCCCTTTCTCCAATTGTGGAACGACACAGAAACCTAGACAATCTCTTTTCTGGAAGTCTCTCAGATATTGAAGGCATCTATTATGTTCCCATGAAATCCCTTCTCTAGTACAACTCCCTGTTTCCTTTCACCATCCTCAATACATGTTTTGAGATCTTTGGTGTTCGGTCTGGACGAAACATTGGCCAGAACAGACTGTCCTTCCTACCCTGCCACTTGTTCCTTTGGGATCTAAAGCTTACAGATCTGTCTTCAGCTGCCAACAGAACACATTGGCACACCAGCTGCTCCTCAAGGACCAACATTGCCTCCCAAAAAGGAAGTATCGATTTTAGAATATAATATAAAGAACACATTGTCCATCTGTCCTCTGGGAATTCTAAATTCTACTTTTTGTATCATGTTACTTCATCAGCCAGTGACATGCCCAAATCACATTAGTGTATGCTCTTGTAGGTGGCCTTTCTGAATTATGTTGAAAATCCATTTCTCACTTTTTTCCTCTGAAAAGCAATGCTGTCAAATCTTGTTTGCACTTTCTGTGAAACCATTTGTCCCAGTTCTCTTCTCTTTTTCCCTCCAGATCTTCTCTTCACCTTTCTCTGCCTTTTTCCCCAAGAGGCTGCCTGTGTGGATTGCCTCAGAGGGGTTCCTGGCTTCCGGTTGGGCTCAGTGAGAGCCCTGGCCAGAAACCGGAAGGCAGGGGGAGAGTGAGCTCCATTTCTCCAAGGGTTACCTTGGGCTGGCTTCATTCCTTCATAGTCTCCTCTAGCTTGGGGTGGTAAAGCCCCACCACTACCTGCCCCTGGGTATTCACTACTCCTCGTGGCTCCCTAGTTATGCCTTTGCAAGTCGTCCTTTATTAAGCTCCCTGCAAATTGTCCTGAACTGAGTGTGCCTCAGGACTGCTGGATACCCTCCCTGAAGACATCACGATAGGCCCTGTATTCCCTGTGTGAGTTTTCAACGGATAGATTCTTCTCAAAATTTAGTACCAAGATAAAAATGAATCATCTTTCTGTGGGCAGAAGTGAAACCAGTCATGCTTCCCTTCTTGCCCTGGCTGCTGAGAAGCTCAGGGTCAAAGTTCCTGTTCAATCTTAGAAACTTCTCTGGTTTTTCTTCTTCCTTTTCATGGTTTTGATTTTCTGATTCTGTTTTTAGTAACCTTATTTCACATCTCTTCTAAAGGATGCTACCGCAGATAGATAGGTAGATAGACAGAAAAAGATGACAAGCCACAACTCGGATGGACGTGGGTTCTGGAGCCTTCCCAGGTTTAGCACCTGTCTTTTGAGGGAGGAACTGTTGGAGGCATGGGCCTGGGGCTTTGAGCGTTCCCCCCCATCACAGATCTACTGCTATCATCAAGGTGCATGGTGTGTCCTTGTTCACAAGGCTACCAGGAAAACCACAGTACCAGTTCTGTATTTTTTTCCTGATCTACTTGTCTAGCCACGCTGCATAAACGCTTTTTGTCTGGAGGGAATTCTTAAGTGAATTCATGTTGACTCTCGATAAAGAATACTTTTCTTCCCCCTCCATTTGGATGAGCCGTCTGTTTATTAACCCACAGACGAATTTTAGGAAGGTGTGGGACACCTGGGTGCCTCAGTCAGTGGAGTGTCTGACTCTTGATTTCGGCTCAGGTCATGATCTCAGGGTGGTGAGATTGAGCCCCACGTGGAGGTTCTCTTCCTCCCTCTGCCTCACCCCCACCCTGCTCATGCTCTCTCTCTCTTTCTCAAATCTCTCTTTCTCTAAAACAAGCAAATAAATCTTGAAAAGGAAAGAAGAATTTTTGGAAAGTGTAAAATCAAGTTCATCTCTCAGTTTCTTTCCTGGAGTCCACAGTCTCTCATGGTTAGTCTCCCCCTCTGATTTCCCCCACCTCATTTTCCCCTTCCTTCTCCTAATGTCCTCCATGCTATTCCTTATGACAAACTGAGGGTTTTAGGGGGAGGGGGGAGGGGGATGGGTGAGCCCGGTGGTGGGTATTAAGGAGGGCATGGATTGCATGGAGCACTGGGTGTTATATGCAAACAATGAATCATGGAATACTAATGATGTGCTGGATGGTGACTAATGTAACATAATAAAAAAAACTATAATAAATGCAAAAAAAAATCAAATTCATCAACCCAGAGTTTCTGAACACAATTTATTTGAAAGTAGGAATGCTATTTTAACCTGTTTTCTAGTGAATGTTGAGTCGTACTCAGATTAAATTCAAAAGTCCTGGACAAATATATTTGCACTGGAAGGCTTGAACCAATTTGTTGTTGCTGTTGTTGTTTTAAATATTTTATTTATTTATTTGACAAAGAGAGAGAGTGAGCACAAGCAGGGGGATCAGCAGAGGGAGAGGGAGAAGGAGGCTGAGCAGGGAGCCCTACGCAGGGCTTGATCTCAGGTCCCGGGGATCATAACCTGAGCAGAAGGCAGACACCAAACCGACTGAGCCACCCTGGTGTACTGTTTACTGGTTCTTTTTTGAAGATCACCTCTTCATTTAAGATGGAAAAGGGTCATATTATCCACCTTACCCAAGTGATGCAACTATGTTCCTTTCCCCTTTTACCTTCCAAATAGAGCTAAACCCTCACAGGTAACATTTTTGGGAGGGGCATTCTCCCCTGGGTGGGGGGACATGGCATGGGCCTACTGATGGACTAGATGAAGTCCAAGGTTCTGTCCACCTTAGGAATTAACCTTCTGCTTGTAAGTACCACACGTTTTCTGTTTAGTGATCTGGGAGCTATTCTTATAAGTTTAGGACATATATTATACTTGCATGCTTTCCCCCTTTGCTCTGTACCTCTTTTGCTTCTCCCCCCCCCCCCCCCCCCCTCTCCTTTTTCTCCTCGCCTCGGGTGGGGGTGGGATGGTTTTTTTTTTTTTGGTTTTTTCCCCCCCCCCCCCCCCCCGCCGCACTCCGCCTTTCTCTTTGGGAACAATTTGATTGCATGATTAGAACTGACTTCTTCGGAAGTTCTCATATGTCCTGAACTGAATGTTGAGCTCTTTTATGAGAAATTTTTGAATTCTACTTTAATAGGCTTTAGGCTAGTGATTTTTGATTTGGACTTTCCATTGGAAACATCTAGAGAACTTAAAAGAAACAGCGCTGCCTGCCTTGGGGCCATCCCTAGGACTTTGGAATAAATCATTTTGGGGTGTGCCCTGAACACTGGGGTTTTTTAAAGTTTCTCAAGAAATTCTAAAGCACAGCCATGCTCAAGAACTGTTGGTCTAGAACTCCAGGTTCATGATTCTGAACTGAGTTCAAGGACTAGTGTTGAGCCACCAATTCTGAGAAAAGACAGTGGATAGCAGGACCTTCTGGTGTGGATTTGACCACAGCCCAGAGTCTGTGTTCTCTCTGCTCTTGTCCTGTGTGGAACTAGAGAATGCTCATAGGAGTGTTGTGCTCCTGTCTGGCTTCCTCTGGGGCAGGGGAGGTGAGAGTGGCTGCCCTGAAGGGGTCAGAGGACAAGGCAGGGGATGGAGCCAGGACCCAACGTCATGGAGGATAAGCCCAGGGGCTCCTTCCTAAGCCTCAGCACTACTACTTGGTGAGTGGCCTTCTGCCCAAGGCATAAAGAAAATGACAAGGAAATGGGAAGACTGGCCAGGTCCTTAGAAATCTGTCCGAGGCCATGGAGACCTCACAGCGTGGTCCCGAGTCTCCTGCACAGTGAGGCTCTCTGACTGGACAGTTGGAACACGTCTTGACAAGAGCCGTCAGGGCTGCCCCTCCCCTGACCTGCTGAGGCAAAGGGCCCCTGTGCCGGTCTGAAGATCAAAGTAAAGTATCTTAGTTTGTATTATTTTCAAACCACTTCACGTTTTTTCCTACGAGTAGCTTTAGGCAGGGGGCAAGGAAGTGTTTTCACAGATTTACTGGGCATTTGTGGACTTGGAATTTCTTTGGAATTCATAGAAAATGGAGCATTCTCTGGGTTCCTGTCCCCTGTGGGCCTTCATGTTCGCGCTGGTTCGAATTCGCTTCCCTCTGTGGAGCCCGGTGAACGCGTCACGGGCTCGCTGCGGCGATGCTGGTAACGGCATTGTGACAGATCGTGTCCCCGCTCGGGACCCCCCGGCTGTGTATGTCATCCTCCCTGTAGACAGGACGGCCCATTTGTCTTGGCAGAGAACAAACAACTCACATTTTGAGATCACCAGAGCGAAGGGCGAGGAGGCCTCTGCCGGCGCAGTAGGGGAAGCAGCGGAGGATGCTGGGAGCCCACAGCCACCCCTAGCATTTGCCTCAGGAATCTGCCGCTTCTTCCTCAGGAACAGCTCGGCCGTGGTCCCGTATGAATTTTAAATGCCTTAACTGAAGTAAATATTTGTTGCTTAATAGAAGAGAAAGCCACCGTGGTTTAACAGGAGCTCTCTGAGGCAGAGAAATTGGAGGCCTCCGTCGGCGCCCCCAACCCCCAACTCATTGCCCCCCGCCCCCCATCTTCCTCCTTCTCGAAAGGCCATTTGTAACCATTACTTGGGTGTCATGTTCGGTGATGAAGTGCCTTCTCGCCCTTTGCTTTGGCGGCTGCGAGCTGGAGCAGGCCTGGCTGCGGAGGTGCGAGGAGGGCCGGCCCCTCTCTGCCCGAGGCCCATGAATCACATCAGGCGGGCTGGTAACCTGAGCTCCACTCGCCCCTCGCCCCGGACCTCCATGACACTCCTGCCAACTTAATTTCAGCCTAAGGGATGCTTTTAAGAAGACTTTAGAGCGCAAAAACATCTCCTCAAAAGAATTGTAGTTACATTAAAAACTAATTATCAGAGCTTAGGGGTATGGATCCACTGCCATATTTTACGCAGGGAGCAATTCATCTCCCAGACCCTGAAATATCATTACATAATAGGTTAAGGACACCAACCCAGGGGATACGGGGGAAAAAGTAGTAAAATCACCAAATGCCTGGAAATGACGAGCCACGTGATTATGACAAAATAGCTCTGCCCTGTTCCAGCCTTTTCTAATATGATACAATTTTTAAAGTAACACATCCTAAATGAGCCCATGCATTAAAGTGTGGGTAAGCATAGTTTGTCAGGGGCCCTCAGGTTACATGTGATATTTATATTTGAAAGGCTTGGCTTTTTTGGCACAAAGAACCTGATGTGACAGTGAGGAAAGGTGCTGAGATGTTCCCATTGTTCGAGGGCTTGCCACAAAGAGGACCGTGCAAAGTATTCCTGTGTGTTACCTTCTTTGTGCCTCACAATGAACTAATGAAGGTGAAGAAATACTGTTATTTATTGCTATTTAACGATGGAGACTCTGCAAGTTAGTCAAGATGTTTTTGGCCACAGCAGAAAGCCCAACTCAACTTGGCTCATATAATAATTTATTATTTCAAGTAACTGAAAGACCCAGAGTTAATGGCAGGTTAGGCTGCAGTCAACAGTGTAATCATGGTCCCCGTTTCTTTCCATGCATCTGCTCTGCCTTCTACAGAGCCCAGTTTCTTCTCAGGCAGATTCTTTTCAGGAGTCCAAGATGGCTGCCTGCAGCTCCCAGAATTCTATGCTTCCTTCTTCACATCCAGCCAGGTGTCTTTGTCTCTGCATTCCCTCTAAGATCCTGGGGCTCTCTCTGATTGGACTAGCTTGGGTCACATGGCCATGGCTGAATCAGTGAGATGACCTTGGGGATGGACTGAGTTGGTTGGCGTAGCTTAAATCACTTTTGCTACGGTGGAAGCTGGCATTAGAGTCAGTGTTCTTGGATCCATGAAGACCCCAAAATGGAAGCCTGAGGGAATGGAGGCAACCCCAGATGTCCAACAGGGACAGGGATGTCAACTAACTGGTTTGTGGTTCATGCAGATGGTTAGTGACAGAGCCTGAATTTGAACCCAGGCAGCCTTACTCAAGAGCCCTTTCTCTGAGCCATGGTCCTTCCAACATTCCCTAACTCCTGAAGTCCTGTAATGAATATCTTACACACATCTCTTATTGTTTCTTCGCTAAGAATAATACTCTGTAACTAAGTGACGCTAACTTTGGGCAAACAATAATTCCAGAAAACTATAGGACGTACTATCTTATGACATGAATTGGTAGAAAGGGCACTGGATTAAATATTGGCACTTGGTTCCCCCCATTAACCTGGGACTGGTCATTTCACCTTGCAGGGCCTGACAGATGAGGGGTGATGCCTCCCCTTATGCACCCGGCTGAGTTGTTCCCAGATCAAACAGGAGAGTGATGTTTAGAAGAGCCTGGAAAACGCTAAACATTTGTGTGTACATAAATAATTATTATACAAAGGATCATGACCAGTTTTGTTCCAGAGATGAGAAACCAACACTAAAAAAGGTCTCTTTCAAACCTCAGACACATACACTAATTTAAGGAAGTTTTATGGTGCCGTAGCCTATTGGTATCACCCAAATGGAGAATCAGCGGGTCTTCAGGGATGTTTCATGAAACCTATGCCCAGGTGGCAGGATATGCATTCATAAGAAGCTTTTAGTTGCCTCTTGTTGAGGTGTGATGATTATATATGTAAATGTTATTCTACTTTTAATTAAACTACAGCCTCATTGAAATGGAAGGTGGAAAGATCCTGACCAGCTCCATTTCAAGACACGATGCTCTTATTAGGTAGAAAAAAGCACATGGAGAGAGCAGGCATCACATGGAACTTGGAGATGACATCTTTGGCCTCCCCCACCCCCACCCCTGTCTCTCTGAGGCTTCCTTATGAATGGAGACAGGCAAACGAGGCCCATGCTTACAACAAAACGAAGGAGTCAGCCAGAATTGACACTGATTCTCACACATGGGTTTTAAGGATAACTCGTGACCTTTTAGGAATAACGTAATCACCAGGCATTCCCTGACCTGGGTTATTTGTTGTTTTGATAGGACGACCATAAAGGTGCGTCACGCAGGGAAGTCAATGCTATCCTTCCTTCCTCGCTTGCTTCCTTTATTCATTCCACAGTTATTTGTTGAGAGCTACTGTGTCTCAGGCACAGTACTAGATGCCAGGGGTGTGACAGTGATTAAGAGGGGACAAACCCCTGTCCTTGGGGAGCGTACTGTCGAATGCCTTGCTTCTCCTCCCTTGGGATTCCTGGGACAAGATGGAACACCACAGGTTGATTTGAAACCCTACATGAAGAGAGGTCATTTAGGGCCTGGGTGGGTAGGCCCCTGGAGATGTGCCAGGGGTTCTGGTCTGTTTTCATCCAGGACATCAGAAGGGGGCACAGTCGACCTGTCCTCTATATACCAGCCATAACCAACTTCCTCTCCTCTCTGAACTTTGTACACTCTCTTTTCCTGCCTTGAACATGACTCCCAGTCTGCCGCTCTACCCTCTGTCCTCTGCCTGCCCAACTCTGATCATCCTTCAACTGTTAGGCTACCTGTCATTTTTCCTGATAAACTTCTTCTATGTCCTAAGTCTGTGTCAGGTGCCCCTACTAAGCATTTCTTGACTGTGCTTACCTACGTGCTTGTCTAGCTGTCTGTTGCCCCATGAGACTCTAGCCGGACTTGGTCAGCACTCTGCTCTACCCCAGGACCTAGCACACAGCTTGGCGAGGGGTGGGGTCTTGAGAAGTATTTGCTGATTGACAAGCAAGTTCTTAACTCTCCTCATCATCAGATCCAGGAGACTTTCTTTTCTTTTCTTTTTTTTTTTTTTTTTAAGATTTTTATTTATTTATTTGACAGAGATCACAAGTAGGCAAAGAGGCAGGCAGAGAGAGAGAGGGAAACTGGCTCCCAGCTGAGCTAGAGAGCCCTATCTGGGGCTCAATCCCAGGACCCCACGACCATGACCTGAGCCGAAGGCAGAGGCTTTAACCCACTGAGTCCCCCAGGCGCCCCCCAGGAGACTTTCTAATCTCTATTTCTTATTCGACCTCAGTGGCACATAACACTTGTAACAACTTCCTCCCCGAAATTCTTTCCTCCTTGGCTTCTGAACCACTGTTTTTTTCTGGTTTTCTTCCTCAACCTTGGCTCGTCCATGTCAACCTCTTTTCTGAGAATTCACTGACAATGGACATTTGTTGGGTGCCCCCCTGAGCTTTTTTTTTTTTTAAAGATTTTATTTATTTGAAGGAGAGAGAGAGAGAGAAGCACATAAGTGGGGGGAGAGGGAGAGGGAGAAGCAGGCTCCCTGCTGAGCAGGGAGCCCAATGCAGGGATCGATCCCAGGACCCTGGGATCATGACCTGAGCTGGAAGCAGACACTTCACCGACTGAGCCACCCAGGTGCTGAGAGTATCACATTCTGACACACAGCCTGGAATCCTCTGGTGTCTCTGAGGAGAAGTCTCACTGTCGGTATGCCCCAGCCCGGCTGGCGTTAGCACGGTCTAGTTTTCCAAAGGAGACACCTTTCCAAAGAAATACATCCCTTTGTTCCCAAAGGAGACAATTTAGAGTGAACACCTTCCATTCCTCAGGGCTGTGCGGTTTGAGAAGAAACAAAGGAAGTTAACAGAAAGGTTATTAATGAAACAGTCCATCTAGGATCAATGTTTTCTTAACAGGCAGCGTAATCGAACGGGTAAAAAATAACCTTGGAAAATTGTTTTGTTTCTCTTTTTCAGCCAGGCTCCGCCCCTGCCAGGTGGAGTGAGCCAGGGGAGGGTTTTGTACCTTTTTTCCTTCCTGGGAATACCCTCCCTCCCCAGGGGCTCGAAGGAAACTTACCAGCTAAACCCTGGGGCTTAAGTAGAAAGTTCAGTTTATTTGCTATGATAACTTGAAATTGTGGGGTAAAGACCATAATTGGCACAGAGTTGCTGATTTCCCGAGCACATAGTATGTGCCACCGCCTGTCGTGGGGTCAGTGGCTACAGTTTTATAAGATGTGATCGTTTCTCCAGGAAACTTGTGGTCCAGTCCAAGAGGCAGCATACTCAACTTCTGCTATTTAAGAGAGTGCGAAGTGTTTATACAGGAGCCACCTGTACACGAAGTTCAGGGAGGCTGCGGACAGCCATGCGCGCAGCACGCACTTGTTGAACACCGTCCCCCCCACCCCCGCACTGTGCTCGCCATCTCCAGTGCACCAGGCTCAAAGCTGGGTTCTAGGGATATGGTGCGGGACTCACAGCTGAGAGAAGGGGCAGGTAGGTAAATAATTGCAGGATGGACTGAAATATACTATAATAGAGGTGTGGACGCCATGATTTGAGGGAATAATTCTAGTAAGGTTTCTGGGAATCAAGGAAGTCTTCTCATAGAAGGTGACTTTTTTCTTTTTTTTTTTTTTAATTTTTAAGATTTATGTATTCATTTGGGGATGGAAAGGACAGGGAGAGAGAGAAAAGAATCTCCAGCAGACTCCTGGCTGAGCAAGGAGTTGTGGGGCTCTCTCTCATGACCTTATGAGGGGCTCCGTGTGGGGTTCGATCTCATGACCCTGAGATCATGACAAAGACTCAGATCCTCAACTGACTGAGCCACCCAGGCGTCCCCAGAGGTGACCCTCCATGAGGGATATGAATAGATGTGTAAGTAAGGTGCTGCCATAAAACAACTAAGGAAAGAGAAGGAAGGCAGGAAAGAACCTGAGAGAGAGAGAGAGCAGAATGATCAGAGTGTGGAGGAGAGAGACTGAGGGTGGAGGCTGGAAACAACGGCCGGGCTGGGAAGCAATGGCTGACGCCGAGGAACGGAGAGGTGTGATGGGCTCCCCTCCCTGAGACGCGCGGGTGGTGAAGCCATGAAACTCCCACATTCCTGTATCCGTGTCATCATGATTGTCAAGGAAAGCCAGAGGGCACCCCCAGGGGGAATTGTGAGTCCGAGTTCCGCTGATCTCACTGCTCCACCTTTCACCCGTGGTCCTTCCGGCAGGCCACCTGGGCTGTAGCTGGCCAAGTGAACTGCCTGAGAGCTTGCACATCTGTCGGCTGTCAGACTCCGCTGCAAAACCGAGAACCCGGTGCATTGGGTGGATCTGGGACACTCCCTGCAGGATTCCAGGCACTCAAAGGAATGAACGGATTTTGCCAAGACATAAATACAGCCTTCTCACTGGTGACAGGTAAGCCTGCAGTCCTCACCAGCAAGGGCTGGGCGGCTTATTGTTGCTAAGTTGTTTTCAGAGAAACTTGCTAAGACATCAGAAGATATGGGGGTGGTGCTGGAGCCTGTGGCAGGGGGGCTGACTTGCTCCTATGAACCCAGGGCTGGTGTGGTGGGCAGCAGATGGGCAAGGAGGTAGGGGAAACGGACCCCACGGTAAGCGGAAAGTGAATATGTAGTCTGATCCCGCTTAACCACCAAACACTTGCTGACAACCTCCTATGTTCCAGACACTGGACCAGACTCTGAAGACTCAGAGATGACTAAGACATGACCCAGCTTCCAAGGCACTTGGGAGCCACACTATAACGTAACGTTTAAGGTCTTGGGCTCCCAAGCCAGACTCTTCCAAGTCTGAATCCTGCCTCTGCCACTTGTTAACTGTGTGACCTTAGGCAAATGACCGAACCTCTCTGTGCTTCAGTCTCCTCACGTGCAAACCAGGGATGATGAAAGGTCTTACCTTGCAGGGATGCTGTGAGGACGAAATGAACTCTGTGTGGGAAGTACTCGGTATGTTTCATAGCTAGCAGTCACTAAAGCTCTGACTTTATGTCCGGCCCGGGAGATGAATGCCCCCACAGTGACAGGAGCTGGGACGGTGGTATATCTAAGAACAGAGGGGGTGGTCAGGTCATTCTTTACGTCATTTCCTCTTTGCTATTTTTTTTTCAGGTGGACTCATGTTTGCACCTTGCGGGTCAGGCCATGCACTCTGCTTTTCTTCTTGGGCACAGGAAGTACATATGTGTTACCGGCTGGCTTATTGGTGGAGACAAATCTATTGGAGTTCAGTTACCATCAGCACACATTTTCTGACAGCCATGCACTTGTTGGCCAGACCTTAGTGTGTCCACTGGTGGCTCAGGCACTGGGGATGCCGAGATGAACCTTGTCTCTCCATGTTTGTGTGTCTAGCACAGGAACCAGACTCAACAGTAAACCATAGAATGCAAGCTTGTGCCTGCTGTCGCCATCCCTGGGCCTCAGTATTAATGCTACCAACTCCAGTGACAACCGCTAACACTTAATAAGTGCTTATTATATGCCAGGCACTGCTCTGGGGTTTAAGAGGTATGACTTCTTTTCATCCTCAAGGAAACTCTAGGTAGTAGGGACCATTATTATCCCCATTCTACACCCAGGGACTCAGGCTCAGAGAAGTTAGTGATTTTCCTAAGGACATGGAAGGCTGCCATCTGCCATTCGTAGTTGTTGTATACATTTATGCTCCGTGTAGGAATATCGTCATTCTTAGCAAAATCCCTTGTTGCCCTCGGAAAGCCCCAAGTTTCAAAAAACTTTCCAGTTCTTATGGACCAAATACCCCCTCTGATTACTGCAGATATTTGGGCTCAACATTCACCAGCCTGTAGAAGTTTACCCAATTCCAAAGGTTTATTTGGCCAAAATCTTACCCATAAATGTGTTACGATACACACTTGAATTCAATGAAAACAGTTTTCCCTCAAAACTTCCATAATCCAAGTTTTAGTAAGAAAAGATGTCTCTTGTCTCCAACAAGTGAGGTTTCAAGCAAACAATAGTTAGTATCTCTACAGGGACGTTGGCCTGGCTCATGAAAATGTCCTGGCAAAACTGGGAGCATTCAGATCCTGGGTCGGGACAGGGTTCATGACAGAAGTGCTGGCTCAGGACAAAAATAAAATCAGACAAGCAAAAAACAAGTTGCAGGTGAGGGGCGACTGGGTGGCTCAGTCGGTTGGGCGTCTGACCCTTGGTTTCAGCTCAGGTCATGATCTCAGGGTTCGTGGGATTGAGTCTCATGTCAGGCTCCCCACTGTGTGGGCAACCTGCTTAAGATTCTCTCTCTCCCTCCTTCTGTCTCTCCCTGCCATGCTTGCTCTCTCTCTCTCTCTCAAAACAAAAAAAATAAAAACAAGGGCAGGTGATCCCTTGTGAAGGAAGGCAGGGAATGAGGGCCACACGAGAGAATTTATTTAGTACCTCCTGTCGGCACTGTTCGAGACCCTTGGGGTGTGCTGTCAGAGTAATTTGTGACAATAAAACTCCCCCCACAAAAAGTTAACTCTGCCACTCCATTCAGAAACATTTCTAGCCTAAGAAAAGAAAGAACTGCTATAAAACCATGTAATTCTTTAGCAGCGGGCGTCATGGGCCTTGAGGCTGAAAGCAAATTGGGTTTGTCCAGTGATCTCTGTGTCCTAAAGCAGGGCGGGGCAAACGTATTCTGTAAAGGGTGGATAATAAATATGTTAGGTTTTGCAGGCAAACACAATCTCTGCCTCAAGTACTCAGCCCCGTCACTGAGGTGTGAAAGCAGCCACAGATAATACGTAAATGAAGGGGAATGGGATTGTGTTTTAATAAAGCATTACTTATGGATCCTGAAAATTGAATTTCACATCATTTTCGGATGTCATGGAGAATTCTTCTTTTGACTTTCAAAAACTTTTAAAAAATGCAAAACCAAAACCATTCTGAGTTCACAGGCCATATAAAAGGAGGTGGCCGTCCAGACTTGGCCTGATGCTGAGTTTGTTGACCCTTGTCAGAAAGAAAAACCCTAACTTGTAGCGGGATGGAAATCATACCTGAGTCATAATAAGCCTAGAGGGGGAAAATGTGAGCTTTAGAATAGCTCACTTTAACTGTGGTCACCCCACAGACTCTTGAGAAATGGATCATCATCTCTTAATCCAAATAATTATCTGTGATTTCCATGCCGGCTGCTCTGTTTTCAGATTATTGAATAGAGCAGACAGCAGGTTAAGTAGCCTGCTCTCCAAATCCTAGTTCTGGCAGATGAGCCAATGGGAATTTGGATATAGTTAGGATTTTGATGAGATGGAAAGTTGCACTTGAACGTGTCCACTGCCGAGATGTATATTTTAGCAATTCTGATCTCTGCCTGCTTCCGAAGGGATTTGTTCATGGTAGGAGCTTGTGGTGTGTGTGAAAGCTGGCGATGCATTTTTAATCACCAGCTGCCTTCTTTGTATGTAAGCTCACCTTTCCTGCAGGCACCAGGATAGCCCACCTGCCACACCCGAGGAAGAGAATCACTCTGAATGGGTTCCTGCCACGACCACTTCTTTCCCACTTGGGAGCATCTGCTGTTTCAATGTCTGGAAAACCAAGAGATTTGAAGAGGCTGCAGACTGCACTGTTCGAGGAACCATTATTAAAAGCGAACGAACTTTTAGCAAAGGGAGAAAGTTGGGGTGGGGGTGGCGGAGCAAGCAATCAGTTGATGCCTCTGCTTCTTTGAAGGGAAACGTTGAAGAGTAAAAGCATTTTTTTTTTTTTTTAATCGTCCTGGGAAATGTAATTGTCCCACCCCCCCGGCCCCGCCCCGATCTGTGAAGAACAAGCTCTTGGATCACCTAGCCTGCCAAATGATCAGGTTTCCTACCGGCCCCCCAATTTTTCTCTGAGGAACAGAGCTTTCTTTTAAGTTAACACTTAAGGGGGCACCTGGGTGGCTTAGTGGGTTGAGCTTCTGCCTTCGGCTCGGGTCATGATCTCAGGGTCCTGGGATCGAGCCCCGCATCGGGCTCTCTGCTCAGCAGGGAGCCTGCCTTTCCCTCTCTCGCCTTCTCTGCCTGCCTCTCTGCCTACTTGTGATCGCTCTGTCTGTCAAATAAATCAAATCTTTAAAAAAAAAAAGTAAACATTTAAGTCCTAGTGGGGCCATTGGTGGGGTGTCACAGTAATTAAAGCTCAACTGAGTCGCCACATACGTGTCTGAGCAGCAGCACGTCCTGTGGAAGTCAGAGAAGGCCCGTGGGATCCAGCCAAGCAGACCCTGGCAGGACTGCTGTTGGCGATGAGGAAGAAATAGCAGGAATATCTCCGGGATACACGTGTATTATACAGAAGTTAAAACAAACAAACAAAAACCCCTCTCAACAGTGGTCGACTAGTGATTAGGGCTTTATTATTATGCTTAGCTCAGGATAGATTAACATGACCCCAAAAGAGAGAGGGCCATGTTCTCATTGGTTTTTAGGTCTTGTTCATTGGTTAAGACCAGGACGCAGAAGCCACTTTGGTCTGTTTTCAGCCTAAGAAAGGCAATTCTCTGTAAGCTTGCAGGGCGTTCTTCTAGAACCCAAGAACACTGCAGCCAGATCCTGGAATGCAGCCGCCCCAGAACAGGAAAGCTTGCTATGGTCACCTCACATCTCTGTCTTTCTTCCCCACGGAGAAGGGAACGTTTGCTTCCAAAGGCCTCCTGCTAGATGTCTACCAACCTGCTTTCTCGGGGAAGATAGCCTGGATTCAGAGTGTTTGCCAATCCCCTTCATGCAAATCTAAATCCTCCCACCACGGCTGATCCAAAGCTACCAACCTGAAGGGGGAGCTGGGGAAAGAGGTTTACTAGCTCCCCATTAGCGTCTCCTCCAGACTCTCAGGAACACAGATACTAATAAAATACAAAATAATAATAATAAATGTAATAATAATGTAGAATAATTAGGAAGGGATACGTTTTTTGAGTATTACCTTTGTTTTTAATATAATTTATTCATTTGTAAGTTTACATAATTTTAAAGATTTTATTTATTTATTTGACAGAGATCACAAGCAGGCAGAGAGGCAGGCAGAGAGAGAGAGGAAGGGAAGCAGGCGCCCTGCTGAGCAGAGAGCCCGATGCGGGGCTCGATCCCAGGACTCTGGGATCATGACCTGAGCCGAAGGCAGCGGCTTTAACCCACTGAGCCACCCAGGCGCCCCAAGTTTACATAATTTTTAATAACGGCCGTGTCAACGAATTTCCCTTGCAGAATTCCTGATTCGGAAATCAGCTCGTGGGAGCTAGTGCGCATGCACCGATTCGAGCCACTGCTGGTTTTTTTCCACTTTAGTGCCCCGCCCCCGGCTTCCATGCCCGCGGGGTCGCGGTCAGGACCCCCGGCCCAAGTCCATGGCCCAGGAAGAGAGAATGTGGTTGGCTGAGCCTGTTCTCATTTGGCCAGTCAGCTGTGGCTGGGGATGGACGGGTCTTCCCTGAAGGGGCCGGGATACTGCGTGGCCAGAATTTCCAGTAACTTCCTTGTCGGCGGGAAATGCTCAGAAGGTAGTGTTTGTTCTGCGCTTGCCCTGCACGGAACCCGGCTTCTCATTTTGTCCTCAGAACCTGTGATCTGGGGGTTTCTGTCTCCATTTTACGGAGGAGGACACTGAGGCCCAGGGAGGGTTAGTGGCTGGCTTGAGTTCCAGCCAGTAAATTTAAATCACAGAGCTGAAATTCAGGTTCAAGCCCGTCTTTACCCAAAAGGGTTCTCTCCACGACCCAGGCGTCTCATGTGGAGATGGGGCTCGGAAGCCCGCAGACGTCCAGCTCCTGACCCTGTGTGGGAATTGCCACAGCTCCTCCTCCCAGTGGGTAGAGAAGAGGGGGTAGAAGGAGAGAGCCAAATAAGATACGGGAGCAAAAGGATGTATTATTTTTAGCCCCCCCCCTCCCCCCCATCCCAGTGTCTCTTGTGCCTGCCTCTTTTCTTTCCTCTGGTCTCCGGGGGCGCAAGGGGCAGATACTGGCTTCATTGTAATTTCGGGTTTTGGTGCAGACCCTTGGAGTTGAATAGGAGTGTGGATGCTTGTTTTTTTTTTTTTTAACCTTATTCATTGTTTGCCCTGCCCGGCTACTTTTGTGTGTTCCTGCCCCCAGGTATTGGGTCCGGTCAATTCTTCCTGCAATTAGTATTCATGGTCAGCTGAGCAGAACTAATGCAACAAACCGTTTTTACTTTGAAGGTCAGATTACATGCTTCTGAGCTCCTGCAGGAAAAGGCTCTTTATGAGTAAGTTCTTCTCGACTATCTCCAGGAATTTAATTTTCCCTCTTCTGAATTTTCAAACCCGCCTATTGAATTCTTCCATGTGATTCCCCAGGAAATAATCCAAGCCAGACAGATAGCCAGATACAGCCAAATTGTTAGTATTAAAACAAAACAAAACAAAAAAACTCCTTCCTGGGGGTGTAAGACACGTGCAGTCTGTGACCCTGCCTGTGTTAGAGGGGCACCTATCTCTCCCCTTCATTGCTTCCTGAGATATAGGTCTGTCATTACTATCAATTGCATTAATTAAAAAAAAATGCCCATTCATTTAAAATGGATAAAAGGAGGGCGCCGAGAATTCCGACTTCTGATTATTTTAAAATTGTTTTCAGTTATTGCAGGTAATTTCCCAGATAGCAGAAGCAAGAAATATTCTTAAAAAAAAAAAAAAAAGATTTGGAAAAAATTTTTTTTAAGAATTGTAAAATGGCGTCTCTGTACTGAATGCGTTACCAATTAATATACCTATTACTACTTTAAATGAGCAGAAATGGCTAGAAAATTCATTTAGCTGCTTTGGAAAAAGCCTAATCAGTCCACAAGGATGGCATAAATCAGCTGATTTACACCTGGGGCGATGTGAACACACTATGTCTCCGCTTTTAAGATGTGCCGACACCACAATTTTGTCCTATTTTCTTTCTTTTTATCCTCTTTATAGGTAGAAATAGCATCTGAGTTCCTGCTGACACTCTTCAGAGGTTTATATTGCATGAGAAAACAAAAACAAAATCTAAGAAAGCAGTCGTATCTGGTTTTTTAAAAAAGATTCTGTGAATTCTTGGTTCCTAAATCTTATGCCAGATTTTGTTTATATTTTTCATTTCAGACTAAAAGATTTTTACTTATATATGCATCTTCTTTTGGCAGCGGTGAGCCTCATGTCCCTAAGACTGGGTTTTCCATTTTGCTTTGGCTGCTAGGAAGCTCTGAGCCAAAATGGTGGCTGGCTTTCAGCAATTTATAGGACCCTGTGGTGCTGAGCCGGGTGTATGAACCCCAGCTCTGGATTCCAATCCATGCCATCCTTCTTCTTTTTTATTCGTTAACATTTTGTGCGTGGATTCTTATAGGTCACTTTCCTCTCATCTTCACAGTTAAAAGGTGAATGAGCTAGATAGAGTGTGTTACAAAAATCTGCTTACGGAGAAGATGGTGAAATTCCTGAGAAGGTGATTCCCACCCCTCCCCCCCCACACACACCAGAGCCTTACCCAGCGCTGGGCCCTCTGGTGCCCAGTGATGAGGGGGGTAAAAAAATATATAGGCAGATGATAAGGAGGTTGAGGAGGGCTTAGCAATGAGACCCAGGAAGTTTACTTTCCATTTTTTTTATTATGTTGTTAGTCACCATACAGTACATCATTAGTTTTTGATGTTGTGTTCCATGATCCATTGTTTGCATATAACACCCAGTTTCCAAAGGGCTCTTAAACCTACTGGGAGGAAGCATTTCTGCTCTTTGTAAATGAGGTCTTCCTACTGTAGGGGCTCGGGAGCGTGGCCTTGGTAAATGGGGTGAGAGCCTTCCAGGCTGGCGAGTGTGGGCAGACCAGAGTCTGCAAACCCTTTCTTAGCGATGTTATGCTGTTTCTATCTCCATATACACGCATTTATACACAAATTTGAAAACCTCACTGTCTTCTCCCCCATCTCTTCCCTCCCTCTTTCTATCCCTCCAGTTTTCCTATTGAGCGTTTCCTCATCAGGGTCCCCAGAGACAACATTTGCTTCCAGGGAATGTTGCCCAGACATGTCTACCCTTGCCCCATCCCTGCAAGACCCTTGCCCCACAGGAAAAAGGAGGTCTCCTTGGAAAATATCTTTTTCCTCTGGAGGGTTCACTTTAACAACTGTATAAAAGCTATAGCTGCCTCTGGAAGAAAAAAGTAAAGGTGAATTTTCTCCCTTGTAATCTGTTTAATTAATTAATTAAACACAGAAAATGCAAAGCCAATTTTTGGGATCTGATCAAAGTACAGAATATTTTCTTGCAACACACCAAATGATCATGGCTTTCTTCCTGACAATGCTCGCAGAATCCAGTATGTCGACTACTCATTTCTAAAAAAACAAAAACAAAACAAAACACCCAACCTCTCCCCCCACCCCCCTGTTCCCCCAAAACCCCTCTGTTGGTGGATTTCTTCTCAAAATGCATGTTTAAGACAGCAGAAATTTCTGACAAGTCAAGTACAGGTGATTAAAGCTTGCAGCATAAATCAGTTAACATCTGTAATTTTCCTTGTTCTTTAATGCTATTAGTTATTTCAAGGGTAAAAAAGGATGTTTTACTTAATTTTTTTGAATCTTACTAGGTACCCGTAGCTTAACTTAATGATTTGTATAAGTGATAGTAATTGCTGGGACTACAGTTGAGTATTATTAGCTATAAAATGAACATGGTTATATGTCCAACAGAACTAGCAAGGGACAGAAATGCAGTTGTATCCAAGAGAAAATAATTATAGCAATAATCAGTGTAATTCATGATAATGGCTGAATTGAATTTCACACCATAGCTCCAAGCACTTACATTTAATGAATGTAGTTTGTGCTTGTTTACTAAAAAGGTTTTTAGCAGAAAATCGATAATGTAACTTCAGTGTTTCTAATTGCAAATGCAATTATTTTTTTTTAAAGTAGCGGTTCAGTAAGGATTTTGTAGAGAAAATTGAGGTATGTGAGTGCTGCACATGCTGGCGCTTTAATTAGTCTATCTGTACATTAGTGCTATGGCGCCTTAATATCTATTTATTACAACATATTGATTAAAATGGATTTGTATTCAATTTTAAGGCTAGCTAATGTAATGGACATTGAAACTTTTCTGGAAGCGTTGGCTGGGATTACAGCATGTCACTGGGTAATGAGGCTTTCCTTCAAGAGGTGATTTCAGAAATCACCCTACAAACCCAATAGTGGTGCCAAGGAGGGGAGGGCCAGGCAACGTGCCAGTTTCCATGGAGCGAGTGGCAGGGACACGTGTGGCGTTTGGTAAAACAGGTGTGTGCATCTGTAGCATGACTGCAGATTCTTGCTTACTTCGGGTAACTCCTGTGTGCGCCTTTTCCAAGCCCACGGTATGCTTAGGGTGGTTATTGGGCGTTGATAATTTCTCCAGAGTAAAACCTTTGGATGGACTTCTGAATTGGAAGACCCACAGCTAGTCTAGCCAGAAGCTGAAGGCAAGGGCACTGTCTCAGCTCTCAGGACTTTGAGTAAACCGATGGGCTCACTTGAGGTCCAGCGTTTACGACACACACTGATGTGAACTGATGGACTGGCCTTCTTTGCATAGCGGGATCCTTTGTTCAAGACCAGCCTTACGCCCAGCCTTCTCCCTGCTTACGTGGTCGCCACAGTCAGCCTCACGTCAGTGCCACCATCATCATCGTCATCCTCTTTCTTGAAGTCTTGTCTTGTCTTGATACGGCCTTGCTGAACATTATGGGAGCTTTATTCCACAAGATCTGATCCTGGACAAGCTGAAATTCTCTAAGAGCCTAAATTTTAAAGGATATCTGCTGGCCTGGGATTTCTGACCTTGCTTTGATGAAATCCTGGTGTTGCTATCTCAAAACCAAATTAATTGTAAACCTGAATGTTGAGTGGGAGGAAGGAGTGTATATTACAACTTTATAAGCAACATTGATATGCTACTGAATCCCAAAGACCTTTGGCGGGGGATGGGGAGGGACAGAGAAGAGGGAGAGAGAGAATCTTAAGCAGCTTCCACACCCCATGCGCAGCCCAATGCGGGGCTTGATCTCACGACCCTGAGATCATGATCTGAGCCGAAATCAAGAGCGGTTGCTTAACCGACTGAGCCACCCAGGCACCCCTGAATCCCAAAGTTGTTTTTGTAGAGCTTTGAGTCTAAGTGAGAAGCAAATGTACCAAAAAACAGAGCTCCAACGGGGTCTTCTATCAAGGTTTAATTAAAAATGAGCCCCTGGCAGGAGGCTGGTTGAGTTTCTGGACGGCTGTGACAAGGCCTGGGGTGTTAACATTTTGGAGAACTGCCCCCTAGCCTCGAAGGGTTAGCTAGGCTCCCACAGCCTCCAGGAGGCTTAAGAACCGGGGAGCGTGGGTCACGCCCTCCTCTGGCTTCCTGTGGCTCATCACGTGAAAACCGCACAGAGAGCCCTTCCCGTGTGCCCTGCACTCTGCTGGGTGCCTCACCTCGGTCCTCTCCTGCTGTGACAACAGCCCTGGGAGGCAGGTGGTATTGTTAGCCCCGTTCTCCAGATGAGGACGTCAAGGCTCAAAAAAAAAAAAAAAAAAAATTGATGTTAAGTGGATGGCCCAGACTCAGATGGCTGGAAGGTCATTGGAGGAGCTGCAGTTCCCCATCTGTCCTGCACTTCGCTGGCTTCCCGCCGTCTGTCTCACGTGTTCCACACCCTGCGATTATCAGGTCGAGTCACCAGAAGGGCGTTTTTCTCGCGGCTGGGCTGAAAATTAGATTTTAGTCTACCTCTCCCCACCCTCTGCTCCCCTTCCCCGCCACCTCCCTCCACGTCCGGTCCCGTCCATAAATCAGTCAGAGTGAGGTGCGCGAGCCATGCCAAGACACAGGGGCGTCTGACTTGATTGTCTCTCTTCACACAGGGAGCACGGCTGCCTTCCGTGTCAGGCGGGAGCCTCTGCACCGGCCTCCTGGAGTCTGGGGGCTGAGCCCGGGGCCCCCTTCAGTGTGTCGGGACCTGGTTGGCTCCAGTTCAACAGCACCACACAGGTGGCTTTCCCTTTCCAGGGCACGTCCCATGAAGTAAGTGAGCTGGGGAATTGGGTGTCACGTAAATCTGTTGTCGGGGTGGGATGAAGGAGCGGGAGGACCCTCCCCTGTGGGACCTCTGGGGAGTCCCTTCCCTTCCAGAGTCTCAACTTGCACATCTGCAAAATGGGGCTAATACCCTGGGTCCCTTCTGAACTTGACAAGGCTCAGACTGGGGGGGGGTTGTCGGTCATCCCCGCTGCACTTTGGAACATTTAAAGTGCTTGGCCAGGGTAGGGGGGTCCTTCTAACTAAGAAGGAAGGTAAACAAAAGCAGCAGGGTGGGTGGAATTTCTAGCCTCAGCCAGAGTCCCATCCAGAAGGGAACATCCGTAAGACCCCCTGCCCCAGGCCTCATTCTCTGCCACCCTTAAGGATGAAACAGCCCTGTCCTTTTTCATGGTCACAGTCATTGAGTGGGGGATTAAAAAGTTAATGTTTTGCCAGGCTTTCTTTTGTTTTCTTGGATTGGGGGAGGCTCATGGTGTGTAATCAGTATGGCTCCTTGGATCCAACCAGGAGCTGCTGCTTGATGGAAAGATCTCGGTCAGGCTGGAAAAGACAGACACCCTAACTGTTTGACCAACAAATGTATAGAAAATAGCAGCTGGTTCTAAGTAGCAGTTACATAATGATCTTAGCCCAAGAAAATGTGGGCTCAAATTAAGATGATTTCACCAGGAAAACATTAAGGTAGACAAAGAGTTTTTAATAAATAGAAATAAATAGTGCTGGGCTCGCGCCATGGTTATTTTCGGTGGTTCTGTGCCCTCGCCGCTGCCTCTCAGGCTGCCTTTTCCGCGGGACTCAGAGCGACGTTTTGCTCTACAAAAACAACTAGCTCCTTTCCAGCCAATGATTACTTGTAATTATGCTTTCCCCTGCTATTATTCTAATAGACCTGTCATGTTGCTCGGAGGACTCTGGCATTTAGAATATACGACGGCTTTTATGGATGGACCGCGGGAACACTTACTAGAGCTCTATTTCTGAATTATCAAGTTCTAGCCTTTTGAAGTCTGTGTTAGTGGATCTCCTATTTATGAGAGGTGCTGTGCTTAAAGGTTTGCTATTGATGAAGAGGTCCAGCAGAGCCTTTATCGAAAGCACGGCAGCGTTCTCCCTCAGAGACAAATAGCCGTGCTAAAAGGTATGGTGTGTACCTAGGCTGCAGATTACTAGCAAGTCCCTTCAGAACAGTGTACTTCAAAAATACCTTTATGCTTCTTGTTTGTTCTCTTTTCCATAGAGACGAGTGACAGTTCTTAAAACGTAGCGGGGATGGATGCATGTCGGGCGTCGCTGGGCATCGACAGTCCTCGGGTGGGGGGAGCGTGGCCGTTCTGGCCCCGGGTATCCGCGTAGATGCCTAAGCGTGGCTTACATTCCCCACGCTTGCTGTTTCAAGAATTTGCTTTTCTTTAAGTTTCTTTTATTTAAAGGTGTACTTGGCTAGACTCGAGTACTTTTGGGAGGCAGAGGACGGTTTATGAACCGGGGTGCCTGCTCCGGGGAGTCTGGACAACGCTGCTGGGGGCAGAGCAAGGGCCTGTGGCCAGGGTCTCCGGGCGGTGATGTGTGCAGGGGGCGGGCAGCGGCATGTGGCTCCCAGCAGGGTGGGCAGGCCACGCGCAGACACCTTCAATGGGGCGGCCAGACAGAGAGCTTGTCATCAGAGGTGGTTTCCAGAGGTCTGAGTATCTGTTTCTGAACAACTTAGGGACCACCAGCAACTTAGGGACGCCGGCAACTTAGGGACACCAGAAGTGTCTTTTAGCAGTTAGCCTGGTTGCTTTTTCACAGACCCAGCGATGCAGGCGTGGGAGGCTGATGGAACTGGGCAGGGTAGGCACGTCTTGGGGCCTGGGGTTGAGATCACAGGGAGAGACGCAGTGAGGTTGACACGCGCAGGAATTTGCCGGGAGTCATGGTGTCCTCGAGTTTTCAGCAAGCACCCCCGATGCAGCCAGAACTCCCTTGGAGGCTGACATCCAAAACACAGAAGCTGGACCCTAGAGCCGCTTTAGGCCCGGCGGCAAGAATTTGCCCCGACTCCCCAGAGAAGGGCGGCTGTGGCTCAGGAGTGCTGGCCTGGCGCTTTTCACTGGGACCCGTCATGCCTCAGAACCCTGAGTCCACACCCCCTGTCTAATTCATCGTCACCCATATATTTTACCATTACAGATCGCCTTCCCCTTAAGCTTGTCTATTTACTAGCCGGTGTGACAGATGACAGCGAGCGTGAGCCGCGGTGGATGGCATTTGTACGGCTCTGGTGCCAGAAGCGCTCCACGCACCGTGTTGCATATTTATCGATCTCCATATTCCCAATAATCTGATGCCCGTCGACGTTATGCGGAGAGGTCAGCGAGACGGGGCTAATGAAGCTGTTGTGAAGATGGATGTTGTTCCCACAACATTACCCTTGCAAATAGCTCTCAGTGGGGCGTTTCACTGTCGGGCAGGCATTTGAGGACTTTCTATTTTTTTTTTTTTTAATAGTTGACGTTAACATTAAACAAAACCTGAAGCTATTAAATCTTAGTATTTATATACGATAGAAAACATGGACGCCCTGACATCCTTCCAAATGAAAATCTTATTAACAGACACAGTGCTTGTGGCAAAGTCCTCAGCAATCAGAGATTGGCTCGGCTGTCTGGAATGTGTGACGGATTAGTCCGAGCTGATGTGAGGGACCAAATGGGAAATGGCTGAAGTCTGCAGGATTAAAGGGGCAAACGGGAGGGCGGGCTGGCGCTGCAGGCTCTGCTGCCCGTCTCCCAGCTTCCAAGCTGCGGCCAGCGGCTGACACAACCTGCACTCGGGTTTCGAGAACGCTTTGCAGGAGAAAAGGAAGAATATGAGGTAGTATTTGCAAAGAGGATCCCATTTAATAAATGCGGCATGGGAACCGTTGACCCCGGGAAGGCTTCGGGAGCGCCTAGGGAAATATTCAAGGTTGCCCACACTGCCTCCGCACCTTTAAAACATAGAAGGTTTCCCACACTGGAGCCTAGAGCCCTTCGAAAACCCTGCAAATGGCCTTTTAGAGACTCTCACATTGTCCGTCCTGAGGGTTACTGTGTTGGACAATGATCTAGACATTTCTTCTAAGGAGCCTGTCTTGGTTTAATTTGAGGTACATATTTATTGGTTAAAAATTCATTGAGAAGTTGTAAGCATCTCTGTGCCAATGTAGTTTTTGAGAAACCTGTTGCATATCTTGAACCCCTGAAAATTTGGGGTTCTTTAAGAAAAGCATAATAGAGCTTAAGTTTGAAAGGCAATATTTTGCAAAGGGGGTGTGGTTCAAGGGTTTTCGTCATGACACCGTTCCTCCCCCAGCCTGATCCCACAGTGGACACAAGCAAGGATATGCAACAGAGCTGATAAGACTTGGCTACTGGCTCATCCAGAACTTTCTCAACCGTGAACTCATTTATCCAGTGCTAGCATTTAGGAGCATTAACCCACCACATTCCTTCAGTCACAAAATCGAAGAACTTCTTGACTTGTTTATTTTGTAGGGCTGAAGGACAGATGCCAGAGAGGAGAGGGTTAACGATGGTGCCTTTTTCTTTGGTGCAGCTGGTTCCTCTTTCTATCACCCCTGCCTTTGTTTCCATGTTTGCCTTTTGCATTATGTTGAATGAAGAGGTAGGAAGGAATTGAGGGATTCAGGAACAGTGAAGTTCATTGCCGGGCAGAGGCCTGTGTTCTTTTCACACGGAAAGCTTGTTTCTCCTTCAGCCCGCACCTCCTGGGGTAAGCCACTATATACGCATATATGTATACTAACTTGTATATAGTGTGTTGCCATATAGTTCTAGGAAGATGCCATTAAGAAAGCATTTTCTCTCTTTGATGCATCCCTAAAAGTCATAGGGGAAACAAAGTCAGGTGATGGCCCAAGCCGGCTCCAAGTAAGGTAGAGTGGTCCAGCGTGCTGCCTACAATTCAAGAGACACAATTCTCACTAAAGCAAAACACCATTGAAAAGTCATATGTGAGAGTTGCAAGTTAAAGCTACCCTAGGCAGCTTTAATTTAGGCATGAGCCAATTACATGGAGAGTCGTTGCTATAGTAACTAGTAGACAATATGGTGTTTATGTTGCTACTGAGATATCTTGGTCTTTACCAAAATGAGAGGAAAAAAAAAAAGGACTTCCAGGAGCATACAAGCACTGCATGAAGGGAACATTTCTCATAACCATTCTACTTCTGCCATTTATTTATAATGAAACGGATGTCTACAACTAGATACTACCCAAGGGTTGTTTTATTGTTATTAATATTTTCCTAACTAAGATGTCCTCTTAAAAGCCTAGCCCCTGAGGCGTATATGAAGGCACTGTGACCGACATACTGAATGGCCTCCAGGAGAATTCTGTGGTTGGGCATGGCTCACCCTGAATGTAGGCCAGTATGGGTCAGTCGAAGGTGAACCTAAAAACCAAGAACGCTCAAGAATTCAGGGCAGGACGGATGCTGTGAGAGCTTGTGCTGTTAATGCTCGTGTGGGTATCGGGTAGTTAGCATGATTTCAAAAAGCATTGGAGGGCCTTTCTAGAGGCAATTAAGGTGTTCCGAAGAGGACTTATGACAAAATACAGTTGCCTCGCATTGAAGGCTGCAGCTGATCGACAGTGAAGAACATAGTCAAGTGGGCACTGAACATTTTGATGCAGGAGTCTGACAGGCGGACCCCAATACCTCAGGTCCCAATTTGGATATTGGGGTTTGTCAGCAAATTCCTTGCAATTCATCTAATAGTTGCTCTGCGCCAAAGATTTATTTATTTGACAGAGAGATCACAAGTAGGCAGAGAGGCAGGCAGAGAGAGAGAGAGGAGGAAGCAGACTCCCCGCTGAGCAGAGAGCCCGATGCGGGGCTCGATCCCAGGACCCTGGGATCATGACCTGAGCCGAAGGCAGCGGCTTTAACCCACCAAGCCACCCAGGAGCCCCAGTCCTTTCACATTCTTAAAGTGAAATTGATTTATATTAATTTATTTTAAAGACTCTTGTCAATTATGGCTTATTCCTTTTGGGTGGCATGGGGGACTCTTAAGAAGGGGAGATGCAGAGGTAGAGTCCCAGCAGCCCCCGCTGATGGGAGTAATGGAAACAAAGCTTCAGTGTACCAAGATGTCTCGATCTGTAGATACTTTTGACTTCATACTCTTCCTAGCCAGATTCATATGCCTGTTTTCCTCTAGAAAGACAGCATGGAATAGAGGAGCAGACATTGTCTTTGGAGCCAGAAAACCCGAGTTCTAGTCTCGGTTCTGCTTTTTCCTAGGATATGGCCCAAGGGAGGTAATCCGTTAGTATTTCCCATCTGTAAGATGCTGCTGATGATACCCACCCACAGAGCCGGGAGTGGGTGAAGCAGGGTGCTGGCATGCTCTGGCTGGGGATCCGGGCCGTGGGTTCTTTTGTCATCCCCCCTCCCGCTTCGGCCAGTCCCAGAATGTGGGTGACTCACTTGCTTAACCTGGTCTCCGTTTTCCCATCTGCAAAATAGCATCCCAGGCCCTGCGGGCCCGGGAGTGGCCCTGCTTCCCCTCACATCCTGCGATTACGTGGCCCAAGCTTCTGCAGGTTCTTAAATGCCTTTCTCTTAAGAAACATGCGCAAAGACTTCTCGAGTCTGGAGTCTGTGGTCAGTGGCCAACCCCTCCTTTCCCCTGAGTTTGAACTGCTGCCCCGCTGAGAGCTTGGTCTGAAACAAAGTCCTGTACGTATGACAGACCCGGCTTCCGGAACTTGAAGGAAACAGGAGATGATCCATTTGAGCTTTTCGCCTTTAGGCTGATGGTGTGTTTTTAAATCTCATTATACAGATGAGGCGATTGAATCTCCCAGAGTTCATGTGACCAATGCAAGGCCTCACAGTCCTCAGTATTTTGGTGGCCTCCACCTGCTCTAAGTTTAGACTTCTAGAGGGTTCACCAGAAGGGAGCCGTTTCCAGGAAAAATGTTCAAAGGCTAAGGCTGGGGAATCTTGACTCAGTGGCTGTCAAAGCACACAGTGCATTGCATGAGAAAGACGGGGTGGGCCAGGCGCCCACAGGAGATGGGAGGCGGGGGAGGGAGGGGGCTGGAACTGTTTGAGGACCAGGATTTGGTCATCTGATCCATAATTTCCCTCCCATCTCCGAAGCCCTCTGTATCTGAGCTCCTTCAGCGCCCTGCCACCCTGCACCATTGCCTCCAGATTGCAAAACCCATTAGACTGTGAAGTAAGGCGGGGAAAAAAATCAATTTTTTGTCTAGCCTCAGAAATTCTTGGAATAATACGTCAAAATGGTTATCTCGTCTGTTGCAACTGGCTTGAAAATATCAGAATTTCTATGGATATTTATGAGATTTCCATGTACCATCTGGCTCTCTCCGTGTGAGTGTGTCTACACAGATGCTGGGATAATGTATAGGGACCTAAGCGTATTTATTTTTACAGAGGGTAATTATTACAGTCTCTCCTTCCAGAAACGAGCCTTTTGTTTTATGTTTTCAGTGAGAACTTGTGAAATATTAAGATATTTTACTGCCTTAATGTTCTGAATTGTTTGCCTCTCCATATTGCAATCTAAAACTCATTAAGAGTTGAACAATTTAATCAGAATGAATCAAGTTGTGAAATGGATACATGGGCAGTTCACATGGCCATAAAGCATGGCTGAAACTTTTCTGAACAGCTTAATAAAACTTAGAAGGCAGCAAGAAATAAATGATTATCCTGGACAGTATCAGAGTAAACAGAACCCGGAGCCATGAACTTGGCAATTGTTCTCACTCAGCACATTTGCTCAGGCTTGGTCTTAATTCATGGGATGGACCCATGATTATAGGGATTTAAGTTGCCAGTCCTGTAAAATTTTTCTCTTCATAATGTGCGTGATCAGGGAAGCAAAGTGGAAGTGGGGACATTAAGCCCGAGTTTAATTCCAGAAATGTTCTTCCATTACAAATAGTCTCTGGGGATGCCTGGAGGCCCCAACCCACAGTTTTGGGGGAAGACCGCGATCCCAAGAGTGACCTTTTCGTTGTACTTTAAGAATATCATTTATCGCGGCATGGCATTCTCCCTGCAGAGGCAGCCAAGTGTGTTTTCTTGAAGTGGGTTTTAGTTTCATTCCCAAGTTTCGATTGTATCCACATCAAATGTTCCAAAATATTGGGCAGATCAGCTGTATTTTGCACCTGAATTCAGGGTGCCCAGCAAGTGACCAACTCATCCTTGCTTGCCTGGAACACACTGACTCAGGTAGATTGGGGTGGTTGGTAACCCAAAAAGTCTCAAGCCGCAGATTTTTCCTAGCCTCAGCGCCAGAAATTACTCTTCTTTCTAATGCAAGAATTTTGCCTACAGCTTCTTAATCAGATGATTATCCAGAATTGTTTCATCTCCCCCTCCTCCCTCCAACCTCCATTTCTTCCTTTCTTCCTCTTTTTGGTAACAAAATAATAACATTAATTTTTTAAATCCCATCTTCTGACAATGAATTGAAGCATCTGTTTAGGATTCTAGCATGTGTCTGGGTTTTGAAGTTTCCCCATCTCTCTCTGGTCAGTGAAAACTTGTAAAACAACAATATATTCTACGCTTTGGGTATTATAAATTCAAATTGCACCCCTGTGCCCTGTGTCTTTGTTATTTTTGGAATTGGCATCAGCAAGGCCCCAATCCTACCCAGCCCAGCTTTGTGAGGCCCCAGATGGAGAAGCTCCTACAGTCTTGTCTCTCTAGTTTCTCCCTCATTATTAAGCTCTCGCCTTCAGGCTTGTGTTTGTCAAGACCTGGGCTTGTCAACATCCATTCCCGCTCTTTGGACTGTTCAGTTGGACGAACTCTAACTCTACCACATCCTAGATGCCTCACCAGGAACAAAGGCTGTCCCTTATTTTGTTCTGCCTCATTTTTTTTCATTTGTGAGGTGGAGATGGTAGGACCGATGCTGTTGAATTGCCTTAGGTACCAGACCATAAGGGCCAAGTGCTTTGGTGTGTGAGAGCATGCTTAGCTGTGATTTTTGCCAAGTCTGACCGAAGCTGTGGGCTGTGATGGCTGGCAGGTGCCCATTAGCGACTGATCAGGAAATGCTGATTCCAGTGTAAGCACAAGACCCTAGGCCATGATTTCAGGGGCATCTCCTGGCCCACCCATGGTCAAAGAGGCACCATTACAGAAAGAGCCATCTCAGTTCTTTATGAATTATTGCTGGGCCTGCGGAATGTTTCAAGTTCAAAGTCAAAGTGAATGTTGTATGACAGTTTATGTAGAGATCCCAATCCTTTACTGGAGATTCTGGTCTACCTGGGTTTACTTCTGAATATCCCTTTCCCTGACTACTCTTCATTGGAGTAATCAATTTTGGCTGTGATATGTCATTTCTATTTGTTTAGTGGTTAACCTTAAGATTTTAAGATGCACATTGATATGAACAGAACAGAAATTTTCTCAGTATCCTTATCCTTCTTCTAAACAATATGAGGTCGTGAAAACATTACACGTGGCCAATAGTAACAGTGAGCGTTTTGGCAATGCCGTGTCATCTCTCTAATTATTACTATAATTGTTATTATTATTATTAAGAACTGCAGATCCCAGATATCATGTCTCACCACCTAGAAAGACTTGAGCTGACAAGAACTCATTTCCCTTAAATAACCACTATGCCATGATCCCAGCAAACCACATTAGCACTAATTTGTTAATATGACCACTTACTCCTTCCATATGTAAATTTCCCCAGTTGTCTCAAAAATCCCTTTTTACCAAGGGTTTGTTTGAATATATAGTCAAGTAAGGTTCGCATATCACAGGTATATATGTTTTTAAAGATTTATTTATTTTTAAGAGAGAGAGAGAGGGAAGGGCTCAGGGAGAGGGAGAGAGAGAGAATCTAGGCAGACTCCCCGCGGGTGTGGAGCCCAACGCAGGGCTCGATCCCACGACCCTGAGATCATGACCTGAGCCGAAATCAAGAGTTGGATGCTTAACCATGGGCCACCCAGGGGCACCTCACACATACATTTTGAAGAAAATGTAGAATGCCCTATAATCTGAATTTTGCTGGTAGCTTTTCCTTTGTTTCCTATAACTTGTTCTTCTGGTCCCTGAGGTACTATAAACCTGTGTTTGAATTCAGTGACTCTTTGAAATTCAGGACTTTTGGGGTAATAACCCTTCAGGGATGTTGCTGTGTATGGATTGCATCATGCCAAGAGGCGCAGGAATGTCTGGCATCCCACGCTTACTGATACTAAGATTGGTCAAGGTTCAGAGGGTCTCAGCTGAATCCTTCATTATGAAGTCCTCCATAAAGCTTCCCATGTAATACTTTTTTAAAAAAAATTGTGGTAAAATCGACGTCACATAAAATTTCTCATTTAACCGTTTTTAGGGGTATAGTTCTCTGGCATTAAAGCATTTTCCCAGAGTTGTGCAATCATCACCGCCATCCATTTCCAGAACTTTCATCATCCCCAGCTGAAACTCTGTGCTCATTAAATAATAACTCCCCATTTCTCTTCTCCCTGGCCCCTGGCAACTGCTGTCCTACTTTCTGTCTCTGTGACTATCTGTTCTGGGTACCTCATATAGGTAGAATCATACCAGATTTGAACTTTTGTCCCTGGCTGATTCCCTTAACATAACGTCCCCAGCGTTCATCCATATCGTAGCGTGCATCAGAATTCCGTTCCTTTTTCAGGCTGAATCCTACTCTACTGTAGAGATAGGGCACCTTTTGCTTATCCATTTATCTGTCCGTGGACACTTGGGTTGCTTTTGGCTATTGCGAATACGACAAGGGTGCACTCACCCAATACTTCCATCATTCACTGACAATATTTGTCCAGGTCCATCATTTCCTTACAGGTTGCAAAGTGATTTTAGTTCTTGTGTCCTTCCACACAACTCTGGTGGCCTTTTATCACTTCTTTTATTTCTGGTGCAACAAAAAGGTATCCCAGACAAACCTTGTACATTTCCTACCTGAAAGAGGAAAAACTCCTTTCCTCCCTCCTGTGGTCTAAATATTTCACTGCTGGATAGCAGATGTGTTCTTTCTCAGTTCTTTGTGGATGTCAACTGGAAGTCCTACAGGTTAAAGACTCAGTCCCACAAGATGGCCCCCACCCCACCTCAGACACCAGTTGTGCTTCTTACTATGAATTCAAGGTTCCCAGGTACCTTGGGTACCTCCTCAGGTTCAGTATTTGTTAGAGTGTCTCAAAGAACTCAGGGAAACTTTATCATAAAGGAACAATTCAGGAACAGCCAGATGGAAGAGATAATTGCCAGGGCAAGGTCTGGAGAAAGGAGTGAAGAGCTCTCATGCCCTCTCCGGGCACTCCACCCTCCTGGCCCCTCCATGTGTTTGCCAACCCAGGAGTTCACCAAACCTTGAATTTTGCTATGGTGGTTGTGTTACATAGGCATCATGTTGGCTGAATCATTGGCCATTGGGTATTAATTCAATCCCCAGCCCCTATCCCTTCCCCGGAGGTGAGGCTGAAGTTTCCAGCCCTCTAATCCCATGGTTGGTTCCCCTGGCAATTAGCCACCATCCTGTGGTCGTCTGGGGGCTTTCCAAAAATCACCCCATTAATATAAACTCCAGTGGGGTTGAAAGGGTTTTAAGAATAACAAAAGATACTCATTTCACTGTTCTTATCAGTAAAAGTTTTAGAACTCTGTGCCAGGAATGGGGACGAAAACAATATGTGTTTCTTATTATAGATCACAGTATCACACTATTCATTCCTGAAATCAGCCATTTTTTTCAGAGAGACCTGGTTCATTTGGGATTTGGCTGTTAGAGACTCTACAACCTGGGCATTTGGTGTGCTCATTACCAATGGATTGTCATGGTTTCAAGACTTTTCAGTAAACAGAGCTAAGATGTGTATTTTTCGGACAGAGAAAAATTATAAAATCATACTGAGATATTAAATTCAAAATTTATATCACAGTGTTTTCACTGCTTTTATATTTGTATATTTTTAAGATAAAAATCTTAGTTCTGCTGGATTAATATGATTGTTTTATTCTAGGATATACCTAGAGTAGTTTCAAAATAATAATGCCAGCGTTTATAGGATAAGATTTCTTTTCAGTTGTTGTTCTTAGCTTGGATCCCCATGAAGGATGTATAGTCAAGCACCGTGCTTTAACATCAGTTCAAGTAAACTTTTTCCGTCAGTGTGTCTCTACCACTGACTTGCTATACAGGTATTAGGTGTACTGAAACACCTCAGGATCTTTTCTTTTTTTCTTTTTTTTAACTAAGAAAAATATTAGGGGGTTCTAAAGAGAAAAAACTATATGTAACCTGTGTATTACTATAGCTATTAGTATATAATAGAGATATCCACAGGGTTCTTGCGTCCATCTTTTCCCACCCCATTCTGTATCTTCTTTCCTAATGAAATGGAACATTTTCCCCCTAATGAAATGGTACCCTTCATTTGTTTCCTTTTAAACATATAAGCAGACTCTCACATATACACCCTCTCTTTTCTTAGACAAAAGATGCATACTTTTCAGTGTGCTTGGCCCCGCACTGCGACGCCACTCCAGGTCTGGGCATTTGGGTTCTTTGCAGCACTTAGTACTGTAATCGTGCTGAAATTAACAGCCTTGTGACTACATGGGTTTGCATTTTTTCCCATGGTATCTTTGGGATAGATTTTTTTAGCAATGGGACTGCTGGGCTGAAGGGTAGATGGGGGGTAAATTTGTGAGACTGTGCCCCACTTCCCTGTGTGGAGTTTATCCTCCTGTGCGCCCCTGTAATCACCCGTAACATATGAGCCTGACTGCTTCCCACGGCGTCAGCAGCCGTCCTGCGGGTGTGTGGTGGTGTGTTAACTACTGGGAGCATTTGCCGCATTTTATTTTTATCTTGAGATTCCTAGACAGTACAGATTTGGAATCTGCCCCCCCAACCATACGTGTTGGGGTTTTTATTTCTTGGAGAACAGGGGAACTTTTTGCCTTACCCAGAGCCTCATCAGATCACATTAGTTTTTGAGGCTTCCTAACGCAGGAATTTTCTGGTTTCATTTTGATGGAGGGGGCAGCCTTTGAGGGCTCCTGCATTTATGCTGTGTCTCTGTCTTCATCTGGGTGTTCTGCCCTCAGTTCTGGACCGTGGAGCTGTATAGAGATCTGATACCCTCTTGGGTGCCAAGTTTTCAGCTTCTGTGTTTTGCCAGGCCCTCTTGAATTCTGGCACCTGGGCGAGATTCCTTTCCTTTCTTTACAGCTTCTCTGCATTGTGTTTTCTATGTATGCTTCTGTGTATAATAGAATAAGTGTGTGTGGGGGGGTGGTCTTTAGAGTTCTCAAGTGTCAAGGTTGCTAGAAGAAACTCCATGGACATTTATAGAAGTCACACCAAAGTGGGGAAGTAAAATGGAAATTGGGAATGAAGTGATTCTTGGCTATGCAAAATCAGTCTTTAAGATTGGGCTCCTAATGTGTGAAACTAAAATTTTGCCTCTCACCAAAATTGAGTTTGAATGTATTACACAAAATGGGGTACCTCTGTTGTGTGAAGGAGCTGTCTCTCTCCCCCGTGTGAGGAGTCTGGGCGGTGGGCTACACATTTGCGCGTGGTAGGTCTGAGCAGAGAAAAGACAATCACTGCATTATCCTTCTGGCCTCATTCCAAAGTTCAAACCCCAAACACACCACAAAACATACTGTACCAGATAGGCCTCTGGGAGGAATAGATCATGAAGGGAAAAGGGACCAGGATTATCCTTAATGGGATAATTAGGAAAATCCTTTAGTCAATACTGTTTAATTTCCTTTCAGATTCCTAGTTGCCTATTAGCAATGTAATCAGTGCCTTCTGACAATTTCCAAAAGGATCTAGGGCTGACCTTTCCCCTTTCGAAGGGGTGGGCCTTTGGTTCTGTTCTACAGCTCCACATACTTCCACACGCTGGTCTCTGTTGACTGTGGTTTTGTGCCAGAAATCACATTAGACGGGAAGTAGCCCAGATGGCGGCGAACGGAATAGAATGTTGACGTTTCCTGCGGTACAAGATTAGCTCAGCTTGTATGCCAACAAGAGTGCTTTCAGGTGATGCACTTTATAAACAGAGAACAAGTTTTGGGGTTACCTGTTGCTGCCTTGTCCCGTGGAACCTGCCAGCGTGTGCCCTGTTAGGTATGGAACGGTTAGCCCTCTCCTTGGAAGAAGAGTTTTTGGAAATCTTCTCTAGCTTGGATAACTCCTAGCTGGTTTCTTTCCTTTAATTTCTCCCATATTTACATTATGCTAAGTAAACAGGATGAAATGAAACGTCTGTTTTCTCAAACTGATCATATCACTCCCCTGCTAAAAACACTGTCCCCTCCCTCCCCCCTGGAGAATCAAGTCCAGTCCCCAGGCCTGGCATTCAGGGTCCTCTAAAGGGGGCCTCATGAGCTTCTTCTCTTTCACTCTCCCCATCTGGCAGCCCAGATGCCCCAAACTCCAGCCTTTGCCCGAAACTCTTCCTTGGGCCTGTGACACCCTTCCCATCAGAACCATGCAAGTAACCCTTGACTTGTGGGACCACAGAGGGGCCAAGGACAACTGTGCCAGGGCTCCTGGGCCACTGGTTTTGAGCTTTACCTGTGATGGTTCTGTGGCTTTACTTCCCCTTTGTGCAGAGTCACTCAGCTTTTCCAGCTTGATGTGGCCATTTGCTGGGATTGGACTGTCTTTCCATCTTTGCCTAGCCAATTCCTATCTGTCCTCAAGACTTGCTGCCCTGGCTCCCAGAGCATGCCCTCCATATTTTTTTTTTTTTTTTTTTTTACCTCTTTTTCAGCATTTGTCATATTGAATTATAAACTTTCTCCAATTTTTGCTTGGCATACATACCAGAGGAGGAATCTTGCCTAGTAAGAGGAGATTAATGGGTAAGGTGAATTAATGAAAGAATGGATTCCGAAGAGGTATTTTCAGCCAGGCACCATTTTGCCTGGAGGAAATTGGACCAGAGGATTTGGTGGGGCCCCATCATGCTGTGTAAGGAAAGGGGGTAGATTTCATCCTGTTACTAGCCAGGGTATTACCCTCATTCTGGCCTGCTCTGCCATGAAGTTTAAGCTAGTTTCCTGGACTGAAATATCAGGGGGCAGAGCCTGGGACCTCCCGATCCTCCCCAAGGGCACCCTTCCTATCAGAGGAGATGCTGACTGAGTCGATTATGAGTCAATGAGATTGTGTGAATAAGTAAGAGAAAATTCATTATCATGATAAAAAATATATATATGGCGGCCTCTGGAAGGGATCTGAGGACTCAGTATGAATAAGAAGAACAATACAAGGTTACTTCAGTCTAAGGAAGGAGAATGAGCTGAGCTTTGCATGTGAAAGAGAGAACAACAGGCCCAGTGAAAAAAGGAATGGAGTCAAGAGGCCTGGACTTAGCTTCATTGTGACCCTAGGTCATTTGTGTTCAATTGTGTAGCTTCCCATTCATTCATCTATCTATCTGTTTGTCTGCTCAGCCATCAACCTGTCTTCCCAAACATCCGTCCATCCAGACATGCATTCCCTTGTCCACTAATCCATCTGTGCATCTGTCCATCCAGCCATCCACCTGTCTGTCTAGCCCATCCAAACATCCATCCCTTTCCAGACATCTGTTCATCCATCCAAATGTCTATCCACCTGTCCATCCATCATCTGTCTGACTGCCCATCCGTCCTTTCATCTATCTGCTATTCATCTGTCATTATTAAACACCCATCGTTACATCGACCGGAAACCCAAATATGAGAAAATCATTGTCTCTCCCTCCATGGGACTCAGTGTACTATGGGAAGAATGTCAAACAAATAATTACTGTGTAATAAGATAATGTTAGAAGAGTCTTCTCTCCTCTGCTGAGAGCGAGAGCATCTGTTTGCCTAGAGTCAGCAAAGGCTTCCCAGAGGAAAAAGTGTTTGAGTCCAGACCTGAGCAAAGACGTGTTTATCACCTTGGGCCTCAAGTTCTCCCTCGCCTGTGAAAGACAGGCATGGGACCAAGTGACATCCATGTAAAGCTGTCTGTGATTATGTGAGTAGCAGGTATACTGGGCACCAACACGTAACATGGGAGCTAATGGGGGGCACAGAACCAGTTAAATACTCAGCTGGGACTGGAGCACCCCATCTTTGAGGGACCCCCAGAGCCCCCCATCCAGGAACTGGTTATTTTCTGTGGGTTGTTGTGGGGAAAGCTTTGCCGCCCTCAGTTACTCCTTTCCTGGGACAAAGCTAGACGTGGGCTTTCCAGACTTGTTCAGGGCCCAGGGCCCATTGTCTGTAGTGTGCCACGAACTCCATGAATTTTAATAGCCTCCATTCAGAGTGATTAAAACCTTAATGAGATTTAATTATCTTGATGTTAAGTGTTTTGTGTTAAGTTATTGCATTCTGACCACTCATTGTGCGCGGCACGCTCAGGGCGCCTAACCCTACCTCTACCTTAATGGAAAGGAAAGTTGAATATATTTAAATGAAATTTCCCCCAAAGTAATTGCTTTCAATGAAACACCAAGTAGGCAGCAGGATTGAATTTATAAATTGGGCTGGCTGCAGATGAGAGCTACCATATTTGGAATGGTTTTCATTAATCCAGGGTCTCCAGAAGGAGCGATGTGAAAAGTGCAGAATGTAAGTGACAGGTGTTTATGGTTCGCGATTGCATTAAACAGGCTCTTAAGTGCAGGTTAAAGGCCTTTGTGAAATATAGAATATACCTTAAAATGTGGCCTAAATTTCTGCCATTTGGGGCTTTGCATGACTGAAACCCACAGAATTAGCCGAGGTTTGGTTAATCAACTGTCAGTGTAAATTGCAGCCCAGCAAAATGCTGATAAGTACTGGGAAGCACAGTTTGCTCGGCCTGTTGCTTTTTTTCCCCCCTTCTTCTTCTTCCCCTGGGCCTTCCAAAGGCCTTCAGCTGATGGAGAGCTTTTAATTTCACATTTTGGCCCCCACCGCAGGTGATAAACAAAGGTTTCCCCACTGCTCTGGCTGGGGTCAGTTAAACGGCCTCCCCGTCAATCCCACTCCCCGTAATTACACACAAAAGGGGCCTGAGATCCACAGCTAATTTGTGGCCTCTGTTTAGCAGAATTTAATAGCAGGTATTACTGCTGCCGCGGTAATTAAGGACCTTTGTCAATAAGACGGAATGGATGGCCACACTTGGTTGTAATCAGTGGGCTCTCGAGAGCCAGAGGAGTGAAAAGGGAGAGAAGCAATCCATTTTGTGAATAACACGGCCCTCCTCGGCCCTCCCTCCCTCCCAGATCAGGCAATGGAATAATAATTCCCCAGGCAATGAAAGTACAGGAATAAAAGTACTTACCCTCCAGCCGGTGATTTTTTTTTGACTTTTTATTTACTCTACTGAGCTTTCTTATTTGCTCCAGGCTGCATTTGATGAAGTATTGTTTAAACAGCACAGAGCAAAATGGATGTTGGGAGGTGGGAAAAGGAGGAGGAATTTTAACCAGGTGGCGAGGGAGGCGCCCTGCTTTAAGGTGGACAGCCGTTGGGTTTATCAATTATTTCTCCAGGATACAAAAAAAAAAAAAAAAGACAAAACCAAGTGGCTTCATGAAGAGGTGGAGGGTGTCATTTAGAGCTGTCTCTGCACATAGTCATTCAGCTCTAAATGGGTCGCCTGTAACAAGCGAGAAGTGAACTTGGGGGAGCATTGTCACCCTCTGCCTCCTCCCTAATGTACCAATGAATGGCCCTGCAGAGGGGGCGGCAGGGGAGGGGAAGGGAGGGGGCTGGCGGCCACAATTCAAAGAGACCTTCAAGGTGTGTGCCCCTCGCGGTAATTGGAGAGGAAGCTGCCTTTCCCTCGCCTATTCCCTGCCTTTTTACTGGTTTTAACAAGCATGATGCTTTTAATAGTGCTTTGAGTACCATCTCTTTATACGCCTCTCCCTTTTTAAAGCAGCTTTAACTATACTCTTTCTGTCGCTAATGCCTGAAAAACTTCTACCTTTAATCATTCCCGGATGAGGCGGCAAACAAGCGGCCCCCTTTCCTTTTGCAATTACAGTGGCTGCCGGCAGGGAAGGGGCTGGTGGGTGGGAGGGAGCAGGGGAGCTGCAAGTCTGTGGACTGTGGGATTTGCTGCCAGGCCCCAGAGCTTGGCGACATTACAAGGGGCCTCTTGTTAGGGCAGGGCTGGGGGTCAGTTTTAAACAGCCCAGCCTGCAAGGTGGAAGACAAAAATCCATTAGACTGCAGTGAACAACACACCTGGCTTGGTTAATTAAAAAAATGGAAACCTGTTTTCCAGTATTCCAGGATACCCCCAACGTCTTCCTCTCCAACACAGGTTTCCCTTCTTTCCCACTTAGAAGCCAACCCCAGCTGGGCTAAGGGGTGAGGTCCTTCTGGGAGATGAGATTGAGGGGTTTCATATGCCCCTTCTGGGCTGGGGAGGGATTCAGTGTGGGCTGGCTCCAGGCACAGGTTCATAAACAGAGATGCAGAAGGAAGGGTCCACCCATGCCCCCCAACCCCACCCCCAGCCAGCATTCCCACAGCTTTTGGGTTCTTCAGAGAGGTGGCAGGGAGCAAGGCCAGGAGCTGCAAGGCCCCCGGGCTCAGTTAAGGGGACTCATGAGCCCCTGGCCCCATATAGCCCAGGAGGGGTGAAAGGGCCTGGGAGGACCTTAGTAGAAGGACTGCTTTTTTTGGCTTCTGAACAGGATTTCTTCTTTCTGGAATAATGTGTCAAACCAAAGATTGGGAGATATTCCAGAGGTGAAATCCTTCCCAGAGAGAAACTCTGGGGGAAACGACGGTGAGGGGTTTTCCTCAGAGCTTGGAAACATCCCTTCTCCAAAGACATCAGCCAGGAAAGCACCCCTTTGGTCCCCTTCTCTAGCATTAAGGTTCCAGTCTGGTTCACTTGTGAAGCCTGTTTCCTTGTCTGTAAAATGTAAGTAAGCATAGTTCCTGCCTTCTCAGGGGGCCCATCTGGGGTTGGTGATGAGACCTCTCACTGCCTAAGGAGCCCGCCATTCATACTGGACTTTGTTTTCCTCTGCGATCTAAAGGTCCATTGGATTCCTCTCGATTATCTGGAGTTTGGGGTGGGGGTTGCAGCCTGGGTCTGGGGTTTGGAACAGCAGGCTGTGCTGTGGATTTCCATGCTGTGGGTTGTGATGGTGCCAATATCCTCCGCCAAGCATCCGCGTGCTTCACGATCACTTAGGGAAGTTGTGCTTTGCCCAGAATCACTGGGGAGAAGTGAATGTAGAGACGGCTGGCCAGAGAAAGAGGAGCCCTTGTTAGGAGGGCTGGGGGTCAGTTTTAAACAGCCAAACCTGCAAGATTGGTCTGCCTGCCTCGGGGCCTAGAGAGTAGGCCCAGTGGTGTTCCCTAAAGTTACCATGTCCTTATCCCTGGAACCTGTGAATGTTCCTTGTAAGGCAAAAGGGTCTTTTCTTTTTCTTTCTTTTTTTTCCAGTCTCATTAAGATACAACATTACATAAGCTTGAGGCGGACCCATCAGGATTTGGTCGATGTGTGTATTGGGACATGATTGCCATAAATTTAGTCAACATCCGTCTCCTCACACAGCTACAAAATTTTTTTCCCTGTGATGAGAACTTTGAAGATCTACTCTTAGCAACTTTCTCATACGCGATATTGTCAGCTGTGGTCACCGTGTCATACTGTTACATCCCCGGAACTTCTAACTGGAAGCTTGTGCAGTCTTACCACCTTGACCCATCTCTCCCCACCGCCCCCCCACCCCGCCCACCCTGCCATCCCCTGCCTCTGGCAACCACCCATCTTTCTCTGTTTCTCTGAATTTGGTTTTTGAAGAGTCCTCGTGTCAGAGAGTTGTATAGTACTTGTTTTTTTTTATTTATTTCACTTAGCACAATGCCCTCGAGGTCCATCCATGTTGCTATGAATGGCGGATTTCCCGTTTTTATGGCGGAAGAGTTTTCCATTGCGCATATAGACCATGTTTTCTTTATCCATTCACCCACAGGTGGGCACTTAGGTTGTTTCTGTGTCTTGGCTATTGTCAGTAATGCTGGTGGGAACATGGAGCTGCGGATGTCTCTTTGGGAGAGTGATTTCATCCTCTTTAGACAGATACCCAGAAGTGGGATTGCTAGATCATGTGGTTGGTAGTTTTATTTATTTATTTATTTATTTATTTGAGGACGCGCCATCCTATTTTCCATAGTTGCTGTAGCAGTGTCCATTCCCACCGACAGTGCACAGGGATTCCCTTTTCTCCATATCCTTACCAGTGTTTGATCTCTTGTCTTTCTGATGGTAGCCACCCTACCAAGTGGGAGGTGAAAAAGGATCTTTCCAGATACAATCAAGTTAAGGACCTCCGGATGGCGGAGATTATCTTGGATTATATTGGATTATCTGGGTGGGCCCTAGGTGCACTCACAGGTGTCTTTAGAAGAGGGACAGAGGAGAATCTGACACAGACAGAAGAGCAGAAGGCAGTATGAAGATAGAGGCGTAGCCACAGGCCAAGAAATGCCAGCCTGCCCCCCCCGGAAGCTGGAAGAGGCAGGAGGTGGACTTCCTGGAGCGTCCAGAGGGAACACAGCCCCACTGGTGCTGGGCTTTCGGCCTTTTGGCCTAGCTCTCTCTTGTGCAAACTACCCCGTGTGTGGTCATGGATGACGGCAGACACAGGGGACTAACACAGGCATCTGGTGGAAGGTCCTGTTCTACAAATGAGGCAAGTGGGCACTTGAGGAGCTGGAGGGAAGGTTCTGTGCCAGGAAGGGCAAGGTGAGCTGGGGCTGCTGGTGTGTGACAGGTGCTCTGATACGTGAGATCCAGCAGGGGTGTCGCTCTGGGGCTGTGCCCGTGGAGCAGGCTGCTGGCCAGCCCTTGGGGAAAGGGGTATCAGGCAGGGGTGGGTGAGCCTGGAGGGGGTGGTATGGTGACTAGAATTCTGGGGCAGCGTCCTCCAGGCCAGGCTTTCATTGGCTCAGCCAGAGAGCAGGACCAAAGCTGTGAGTGGCATCTCTTAGATCTGCCTTCTATCTTAGGTCTTCGATCCAGACCTGGGACAGACGGGTGACATGGCCTTACCCCATTTAATGAAAAGAACATAAACACAACACAGATATGTTTCTATCTCCTAGTGGACAATTTTTCTTATGCAGAAATGGGTATATTTTCTAATGTATATAGAAATGTTCTTATAAGTCTGTGTAGTACTGTCTCTTAGAGGTCTCGTTCCTTTACACAATACCTTAATACTATAGAGTCACGTTTTTGGTTAAGGGGTAGATTGTGTCCATTGAATCACTGGTAAGTTCTCCTTTTTCATATTTGGATAGCGATTCTAATTCATAGCATGATGGAGTGTAGAGTTTAGAAACAGAACTGTTTCTTGATTGATTTTTTTCGTTCATATTTATTGGGCGCTGGATCTGCATTATGAGGATGGAATGAGACTGTGGGGTAGGGGAGGTGAGAGACTCCCCCCGGCAGGCTGGTGGTGGTCGCACCAGGCTGTGAACGCCGCCATCAGATGGCAGAGTGTAGCAGGTAAACTCCCACGCTTTTGGAAGCCAAGGTCAAGAATCATTTCTGGGAGACCTGGTTGTGCAAATGGCACCCGTCCCCGGGCCCGCCCTGGGCTAATCCCTCTTCCCTGCCAGGTTTAGGCCGGTACTTGGCACGTGGGTCCTCAAGGAGTGGTGGTTGTTTTCTGTTGAATTATCACTAGCAATTAAAGAGGCCTCCAAGCGTTCTTGCTAAATGGAATTTCTTAGAAAGGCATTTCTAAGTACAAGCAGAAGTCAAGTTTGGCCAAAATGATTTGCAGACATCAGAGGTGTAAAGCATGTTCTTTGAGCTCGTATGGAAGAATTGTTTATTTGTTCTAGAAACAGAATAATTAAAGGGTGACGTCCGTCAAGTGGACATTACGGTTGCTTGCACTTATGTCCAAATCCCTACAAGCCTGAACCTTCATTTTCAGGGTGGAGGACAGGCGAGAGAGAGGATGTTCTGCTGTTTCGGGGGGTGGCATTTCTGGCCAAAATACACCACGCCCCGGCCTTTCCCGCACGGCTTTTGCCCCACAGCAGGCTTCGAATCCAAGAGATTCCAAGATTCCATAGGTGCTGCTGTGTAGGCAAGATGAGCAGGGCCAGCCTCGAAGCCAGAGCCTCTGCTCAGTGGATGGATTTCGGTTTTGCATCCCGCTCAGAGCCCCAGGTGGGGTGCGGCTGCGTTTGCAGAACTGCAGAGACAAGCGGGTCTGGAGGGTGGTGAGCTGTGGTCGAGGCAGCAGGGCCCTGTGACAGATGGAGGCTCAGAGCAGGGAGACCCCGGCGCTGACAGCTGGCCGAGTCCCGACCGTGTCACTTGTGGTGACTGTCTTCACTGTTCTGTGCTGCAGTTTCCACACTGGAAAATGAGAACCATCTATTAAAATTACGGGGATGTTGAGAAGAGTAGCTAGGATAAGCTGACCCAGGGCGCAGACGGCTGGCGGGCATGGGTAGTGACGGCCCAGCGGGACTGGCCGCTGTCGTTAACTTGGGGAGAAGCCCCGCTCCTGCTACTCCACAGGGCCCTTATCTGGAAACCAGGGGACACGTCCTGAGGGATGATTAGGAAGGTTCAATGGGACACTTTGTAGAAAGCACCTGGCTCATATAACTTCTTAACACATTGTTGCTTCCCTCCTTTTATCAAAGCTTCTAGAACTTAAGGAATTTCGTGTTTTGAGCAGTTTCTTCTTTGGCTGCAAGTTACATCCTTTAGGCTGCCATTTGAGCCCACTGACTTGATTTACAGGTCAGTTGACACACATTCATCCCCCCGGGGCCTGCTCCGTGCCTCCCATGGTTTCCATTGCTGTAGTGTGGGAGGTGAGGTGCATCGGACTCAGTCCCTGTCCCCAAGAACTGTCCCCTCACATAGGGTTGCCAGACAAAATTCAGGATGCCCTGTTACATTTGAATTTCAGATGTTCAACAAATAATTTTTTTTAGTGTAAGTTTGTCTCAAACACCATGCGGGATATACCCATACTAAAAACAAAAAGTATTTATTATTTACCTGAATTAAAATTTGACCAGGTGTCCTGAATTTTTGTTTGCTAAATCCGACAACTTAATAGTTCTCCTCCATAAAAATGCCAAACTTGGGGTCACTGCCTATCGGTTTGAGGAATCCCTCTGACATTACTGATACCCAGGATCTGACCCTGTTCCACTGTCCCTTCCTTGGTCATGAACTCTGGGCAAGTCTGCCCCTCCCCCAGTCTCTGCCTTGGTTTCCTCCTCTGTCCTGGATTATCCCTTAGTGGTCCTTTCTGGTCCCCTTTCTTTGACTTCAGAGTTGGTGGAAGACATGGGGCCAACCTGGGCCTTTGGGATTGTGTAGACAAAAAACCCCAGTGGCTTGATTGTATCTTTCACTTTTCAGACTCTTGCTTTGGCTTCCTGGAGACACTATCCAAGTGCTTCTGACCTGCCCCCTCCGCCCCAATTCTGAGCACTTGTAAGGAAAAGTCTCCTAATAGCACAGTCCGCTCCCCCAGCTGGGTCTCTAAAGGGCATATTGAAGTCCTTTTAATTTCCAATCCATTAAAAAAATAAATCCTTGGAGGATTTGCTTCCCACATAGCAGCACGCTTTTTGGCTTGACAGCTGTCAAACTGAAAAACATTCCATGAATTCTCCAAGTAATTTGAAAGTTGCTCAGACTGAAATGCAGGGTGACGTCTGTGCCGCTGAAAGGGTGCCATTTGTACCTGAGTCATTCAGTTCACTTGATTTTTTCCCCCAGGGAATTACTTTCCTAAGGAGAAGGAGTACATTTTCCTCAATTATGAAATGGGTGCTCTGATCTAACTTGGGACCATTTCTAATCGGTTCTACCTTTCACTGCCCCTCTGGGAAGAGAGATCCCTTAAACCATCGCTTGTCTTGGGCAATAATTACTTTTGGCTGCGAACCAAAAGTCCATTTTGGGGACGCTGTCCTCAGTGACGTATGTGCACATATAAAAAATCCTTTTAGGATCTAAGCCTCCCACTCACGAATTTCCTTCTCTGCTGAGATTAAAACACTATTTGTTTGGAGCAAACGCAGTGCTGCGAAGTCCTGTAATAGCTTTTTGGGGATTTGGAACAGAGATTTTCTTCGTCATCTTGCTAACCCCTTAGAAGGTCCTGGGTGCTTCCCAAATGTCTGCGCTGACTGCTCATTTGCTTAAATGTCCCAAGTTTCTCCTGCTGCCCTGAGTTATGGCCCCGCTCGCTTTGTTTCCTCTCTTCTCTCTCCTTCTCTCTCTCTCTCTCCTCCCTTTCTCCTTTTTCTTTCTCTTGTCTCCTTCTTGCGTGGATTTGAACTTGTTAGTCTCAATAAAAGGGCTTGATGTCTGCCATCAGGAAACCTTACTTCCATTTTTCCCCCCAGAAAAATGGAGCAGGTTTCTTTTAACTAGTGCAAGGCTCTCCTCTCTAAAAGGTTTTTATTATTGACTGCCCGGGGTCCTTAGTTTCAGACATTTATCTTCCAGCTAAGCAGGAACAAAAGAGGGAGGCAGCCTTCTGCACCTTCCGTACCCCAAGTTTTCCGAGTAATCACCCAGCGGTTAAATTGAAGTGGCCGCAACATCTTCTTCATTGTGTCACTTTGGACTTGCTTGTTAATTTATGAGCCGCACCTGTCAAAATAGTTTGTGCAACGGACCCTAAAAATGGTGATGAATCCTATCAGTCAATTGGGTTTTATTGGCCTGGTTTCCCTCACCGCGGGTCTGTCTGCCATCTACAGCATCTTGGGAAGAAAGCCGCGTTCACAACAGATGTGCCCCCAGTGAGTGTGTAATACAAAAAATGCACCTCTTCATGGAGGGCTCTAGGATATTTGAAGTGTCAACAGTGCTCCGGCCCCTCGGTTCTCAGGGTGGAAGCCAGAAGCTCTTGGACCCGTTGGGAGGGATGTCCTTATGGGGCAGTGCTGTGCTGGGTCAAGTGTACCGACTCACATTGTTACATCTAGGAGCTGCCAACATGGCGTCCTTCAGAGCCCTTTGGACAAGCAACGTGGTAATGAGGTATGGAAGATAAGGGCAAAATTCAGCTCCAATGAGACAGAAATTTTTCTTTTAATCTTTGTGATTATAGAAACGGAGTTGATAGTTGGTAACTCATAAAACTTGTTTCCGGATTTGAAGTGCCTTCAGATACTGGCCTACTTTCCTAAAGCAAATGTGTCAGAGGTGGGCCAGGTGAAATGTGGGGGTTTCTGGGTTCTTTCCGGATTCTAGGCCCTCGCTAGGGCGTCTTTATTTTTATTTTTTATTTTTTAAAGGTTTTATTTATTTATTTGACAGACAGAGATCACAAGTAGGAAGAGAGGCAGGCAGAGAGAAAGAGGGAAGCAGGCTCCTTGCTGAGCAGAGAGCCCGATGTGGGGCTTGATCCCAGGACCCTGAGATCATGACCTGAGCCAAAGGCAGAGGCTTAACCCACTGAGCCACCCAGGCGCCCCAGGGTTTCTCTATTATGCAGATTTTTTTCACCTTTTAAAAAAATCACAAACACAAGTTCATTATTGAGAAACTTGAAACATACAGAGATGGGAGAAGAGAAAAACCCTTCCCTTCACTCCAGGGCCAACTTCTGCTGACGTGTGGTGTATTTTCTGGCTTTTCTTTGTGTGTGATTTTACGTATTTGAGACAATCTGTTTCTGCCATTTTGTTTCTCACTTTAAAAATAACTCTCCAGGCATTTTACTTATTTTATGTTCGATCCCTTCATTGGCATGTACCCTTGTTTATTTCGTCACTTCTCTTACGCTGAGTGTTTTTCTAGTTTACCACCATTTGTTGTTGTCAACAAGAAGCCCAGCTGAGAGGCTTTCTGAAACAGTCCCAAGCTTAATGATCTCCTGAACCGGACACGTCCCTCCAGATAGCTTCACTCATTCCAAGAGCATTGTGAAGCCCCAGTGCCCTCTGGATGTGAACTCTCACTGGGGTGCCCTTTCCTAACCACCTCTATGCAGCCGATGAACTCCTATTCATCCTTCAAGACCCAGCTAAAGCAGCCCCCTTCTCTGTAAATTCTGGGTTCTCCCTCTCCACGGAGTTGGCCCCACCCTTCTTTGTGTTGGTCTCCAGTTAGCCTATCAGTGAGGTCACTGGATGGTATTTAGCTGTCTCTCTGGCCTCCCTCCGTCCATGTCATCTGTCTTGGTGATGCTGGCCACCCTCGGCTGCCCAGGACCGCCTGGCTTGCATGGACTCTCCAGTTTTCTGAAATGTGCCTGGCGTGCTCACAGAAAAGCCTGTCATTTAGAAGGTAGAGGTCAGGGGTTTGGATGACTGGGATGAAACAACACGAAGAAAAAAATCCACAAAAAACCAAAAACAAAAAAACAAAACAACAACAACAAAAAAAATCCCCAACCTTTTCAAGCTCCTAGGACTCTTCCTTGATTTCCACTTCAGGCATGAAGACATTTCCCCAAATGTCCCTGTTGCTGATAGCTGTTGTCAGAGTTCATGATGGCATTTGTACTGAAAACTCCTAATTTGATATTTCTCTAGTGAATTTAATGAGTATGAAAAAGTGTCATTTAGACCTAGTTTTCTCTTTGTGCTTTGAAAAATGAAATGCATGTAGTTATCTGTAAATGAGATAATTACCTCCCTACTTTGCTAAAGGCACCTACTGGTGATTTTTTAGCTTGTTTCACTTAATGAAAGCTTTACAAAATGGGGAGCCCAGAGCTGTTAACAGGCTTGTTGTAATGGGCTCTGAGGAAGGCAAATAAAAACCAGTTGTTCCAAACCAGTCACAGAAATAGCCTGGTGAAACGGCTGGCAGCTCAGACATAAATTTAAGTCTTGGTTGCGTTTAGAGCAAATGTAATAATAGCTGCAACCAATATTTTTAATATTACTGATCTTTCAGCAATAATTACCTAGAACTTTTAATGTCTGCAATTAGAACGCTAGCAATTCAGTGGTACAGACCAGTGGTAAACTGCACGAAATTGGATACTTGCTGTAATTGGTAATTAATCACTTTTCATTACCAGGAAGGGATGTTGTAGTTACTCTGAATAGATACATCATGCTAATTACAGGCAAACACAAACCTACATATTTGAATGTAGAGCTTTTAGGAAAATAAGCAACTCATGCCAATATTCTATAGCTGAGAGGAGATTAGTTCACCCAATTAAAATGATGAAGAAGGGGCCGTGTCTATTTTGACAAGAACCCATCAACCCCAGAGAGGTCCCCTTTTCCTAAGGGTCTCGATTGCATTTCTGTTCACTTCTGTAGGTAATTTAAATTCCCGTCTTTATGCAGATTTCAGAATGGTTCCAAATAAATATTTACATGCGTGTATCTCACTTGGCAAGCTCGCGGGGTCACAGAGCTGCGTCTCCTGCCTCTGCCTACGTAACCGGCACGGCCACAGCTCCTGGCCGGACCTTTCTCTCCAGCCCGGTTCTCTCCCAGGATGTCCACCAGCATCCCGGCCCCGCTGCCGTCTCCATCCCTGCCACGGGGAACTGTTCTGTGAATGGGACTATCATTTTGCCAGACTTGAGACTTCAGCGATTTTTCTCATCTTCCCACCACCTTGCCCCAGACCTCCCTCATCTGTCACTCTTCCCTTCACAGCCCTTCTAGCCTTTGCAGGCTGCACCCCACCCCCTCACTGCAGCTGCTCATTCCTGGGGCTCCATGTTCTTGTCACAACTGCATCGCAGGAAAATGCAGCCTATGGAAAAAGGACTCATCAAAGAAAAACATGTCTGTAAAAAAAATCTCATTCCATGCCTAGGTCCCGGCCTCTATCGGTACCACCCCTGACGGTCAGTATCACAGAACACGCCTCCCATAGATCACGAAAGAAGAGCCATGGGGACAGTTGAAACTGTTTCACCAAAGATGTAGTCATGGAAGTCTATGGTGGCCTGAGTGATGGGGAGAGGGTGGGATTATCCCCATCTGTCTTTGGCGCCTTCACACGTATGTCAGGAAGCCCAGGTCCAGATGAAAGGCAGGAACTAAAGTTCACTGAGGGCCTAAAAGCCCTGGGTTTTTGGTGTTCTTTAGACAGCGAAGAAGGATTGCCGTGTTTTCTGCTTGCTTTTGTGAATGGTGTTTTCCTTGAGATACCGTCTCTCTCCTGGCCACAGTTGCGTACGATCTACCTACACCATCACTCCAAAATTATGTCTCCACCATTAGGTGGAGAAATGGGTCCTGTGTCAGTAAATACGCTACTTAGAGGCAAAGCGGTGTATGCTGAAGCCACCCCATCACATGGACCTCCATGGCTCTCTGGAGCCTCTTCCCTGTTCTTCCAGCATCAGAAGATTTCAGGGGCATCTCGGAGCCATGGCATTTCCGGTTCTGCTCCAGCTGCTGACTCCCACGCACCTGGCAAGGGAGGGCTGGCTTTGGTTTGGATTCAGAGGATTTCTTGCCTTGATCGTGGTGGTAGAAAGACCGTTCTTCATGGGCACGTGCACGGAAAGGGGGAGGCCTGGTTTTTAAAGTTGCAGGTGATGGACATAGCCTGCCCTTGACCTAAGTGGTTGGCATCTCCCCATTTCTGCCCCAGTGGCCAGTTGCCTTCAGTGACAGGTTCATCCCAGGCACATTGGAACCAAATTAGTACATGGATTGAGATTCAAAAAAATTAGACATGATATGAATTGCCATATACGTGAAATGATAAAGCACCAACTTCTTCTATTTCCTCCTCAACATGACCCGTTACACGGAGCTTCTTCAGCCAGATTTCATTTTGTTCCCTAGTCCATCATTGCCAGGGCCCCTGGATTGGTTACTCACCCAAAAGTGCCATTTCAGCCACGGTCTCTCTCCTCTGCCTTTGTCACAGAGCTGAGTAATGATGTGACAACATGTGATTGGGCGATTGATGTCAAATGTTAGCAGCAACATTCATTTTCCCCTGAAATGGACAAAGAAGAGTATTAGTCATTTAGAAATTTTGTCTAGAAGCTACACCTCACGAGTGATATTCCAAAATTGAATTGGTCTGAAATTTAAAGTGGCTTTTAAGCTCCTCTCCTCTGATTGCTCCTCGGGTCACGCCGAGTTGTAAGAGGCCAAGGGAGCAAGTTAGCGGTGGGAGCTTCAAATGTCATTTGTTAGCTCCCTGGCTCCTCCGTAGAAGCCCATTCCTCCAGTGACAGGGTGCTCCCACGACCTGGTGTCTCACGGACGAAAGTCTGTAGGCTTTGGAGACGGGCAGGTCCGGGCTCCAGGCTCACCTCTATCACTTAGTGCTTACTCCGTGAGCCTCAGTTTCCCACTCCGTGAAATGGGGTGGATAATACTGATTATTATCAGTCTCGTTTTGCAGAAATAAGAAAATCAGCTCTAGAGAAATGAATAAGGGGTCCAAATTACAGAGGGAGCGAGGGGGTAGCACGCAGCCCTCTCTGGGGCCATTGATGCCCTAGCTCCTACTCTCAGTCTTGTTCTGCCTTCCAGCCTCCCCAGGAGGGCCCTGGGCTTTTCACAGGACACTGTGCAGCCGGCTGCCATCCCTCCGGCGATAACCAGCCCATGTGTGCCTGTGCTGGACTTGGGTGCAGAGACAGGGTTCTCCTGCTATCCCCCAGTGGTCTTTCCAGTAGAAGCCAACATGGCCCTGGATGATGGGAGCTTCAAATTCCCACTCTCTGCAATCAGCATTTTTCAAGACAAAGAAATATGTAGCAGGCCGTGCTAGTTATTTAACATCTGGGGAGGCTCCGTCTTGCTCTCAGCCCTCTGTGCGCTCCAGAGGTACTGAGCTCATCGTTAGAGATGGCTTCCACCTACGGCTCTGATTCATGGCCTGGTTATGATGGTGATTCATAGCCTGCTAAAAGGCCGGCAGCCGTAGGTATGTTACCTAGAAGCTGTGCCTACGACTAAGCCCACTGACGTGGTGCAGCCACATATGCTAATGAGCTCAGTGCCACCTTCCATGAACCAGTCCGAACCTCATTTGCAAGTGAGTGTTAATAAGGAGGAAAAGCTTGGTGCAGGCTGGACCAGGATCAGTGGTGTGACTAGTTCTTCCTCGGTTAAATAAGATAATTTGTTCAATTTGTTTTATGTCAGTAAGTGAAGAACCCTTTACTCACTTTGATTCATGGAAGGAGGTTAGACAATGGTACAGTAGAAAGGAAATTAACATTTAACCTGCCTGCCTGGGTTTTCTAACGGATGTCTTACTATGACTGTGGTGGTGTGCGTAAATTCTCCTGATAAACCAGAATGAAACAGCAGCTATTAAATCCCAGAGAAAACCTGGATGGCAGATCCTGTAATCCAAAGCGAGACCAGTGGTTGTTGGATCAGGAACCGAGAGACCCGAATCCTCATCTCGTCTGTTACCGGCCACGTGACTTTGAGCCGTCAGCTCCCCTGGCCTCCGTTCTTGCACCTGTGAAATGGTGTTAGTGATGCCGACTGCAAAAGGCTGCTGTGAGTTTATAAAGTACAACACGCCAGCCTGTCAGTTAATTGATCTAACAGCCACGTGTCCGCTAGGTTCCAGGTACTGTGACTGTTGCTGGAAACACCGGGGTGAACAGAATTGTCAGGGGCCCTGGCTTAAAGGAGATTACAGTCTGATGAGGGATCCTTTAAAATATTTTACTATGAAAATGTTTAAACCTTCACAGAAGTGGGGAGAATATTATAATGAATTACCCATCACTCAGATTCAAGTATTAACAAGATTTTTCCACATTTGCTTTGCCTCTCCCCTGGATTTTTTTTTATTAAAAAAGTTTTTTAAAAAAGATTGTATTTATTTATTTGAGAGAGAGCGAGAGCATGAGTGTGGTGGGGCGTAGGGTAGGCAAAGGGAGAGGGAGAAGCTGACTCTCCACCAGGTAAGGAGCCTGATGCGGGGCCGATCCCAGGACCCCGAGATCATGACCTAAGTGAAAGGCAGATGCTTAACCCACTGAGCCATCCAGGTGCCCCTGCTGGATTGTTTTAAAATGAGTCACACACACACACACACACACACACACACACACACACAAAATAAAAATAAATAAAACGAGTCACAGACATTGTGTTTGTTCTAGGTTGCTATATAACTGATTACCATAGATGTAGCTGCTGAAACAATACACATTTGGTATCTCAGCTTTGCTGTGGTTCAGGACCTTGGGCACAATTTAGCTGGATCCTCTGCTCAGGTTTTACAGGGCTACGATCCAGATGTTAATCAAGGCTGGGTCTCATTCAAGCTCACATGGTTGGTGGTTCACATGGACTGAGGCCCTCAGCTCTGAAAGCCATCGTCTCCATAGGCAATGGACAACATGGCTCTTTGCTTCTCCTCTGAGGCCAGCAGGGAAATCTCGTTAACATTTTACTCTCTTCTAAGGGCTCACCTGATTAGGGCAGGCCCACCCAGGGTAATTTTGATTCACTTGAAGTCCACTGATTAGTAACCTGTCCTGGGAATGATATCCCATCATAGTCACAGGTCTCACGTCCAGTCAGGGGTAGGGGGTTATTCAGAGTGGGTGCAACAGGGAGTGTGAATCTTTGGGACCATCCTAGAATTTTGTCTACTATGGACATTTTATTCCTACCATCTTAAATATGCATTTCTACAAATTATGGACATAATCATGAATAACTAAAATTTTGTGTTCATATCTGATCGGGACTGTTATGTTAGCTTAGGATATATCAGTCAGCTTAGGATACATCAGTCAGCTTAGGATAGGTCATAACAAATGACCTTTAAATCCCAGTGGCTTCTGACCACAAAGGTTTCTTTTTTGGCTCAAGTTCCACACCCCACAAGGATTGGCTTCACTCTTTACCCTCAGACCCATGTTGAAGAAAGAGCCCATTTCTTGGGAAAGGGATGGAGGAACATGCAAAGGCTTTTCAAGCTTCAGCTGGGAAGTTACCACGTTGTTCCTTCTCTTATTTGTTCATCCTGCTCTCAGGGGCCTGGGAAATCCAGTCTCTCCTTAGGGAGGGGCCTGATAGAAGGTCAGCCTCAGGGGGCTGGGTGTATAGTTTTAAGCAAATGATAGAATATTCCAGTTATCGTTTATTCTAGAATACTCTCATCCACATACCTTTTTCCCATAAGCCATTGCCTTGTTAGAAAAATTGATCAGTTGGTCCATAGAATGTTCTACATTCTGGCTTTGTCTGCTTTCTTGTGATGTCATTTCACTCGTGACTTTATGTCCTGTATTTCCTAGAAGCTAGGTTTAGCTCTCATTAATTTATTCCTGGTGGTATTTGGTTCTCCAAATTTTAAGATATCAAAAAGCATGTGATGTTTGGTGAGAAAATCTTCCAAAAACTTCATATTTTTAAAGTGAGATTCTTACTCTTATCTCCTTATATCCATTTATTAGACATTTATCATTGATTAGGTCCTGTAGCAAGCCTGGGGGTATGACAAGATAAATAAGACAAACTCCCTGTCTCAAGGATCTCATGGTTCAGTTGGAAGGACAGATTTCAAGTGCAATGAGAGTAATTACACAAGAAAAAGAAATAAAAAGTATCCAAGTAGGAAAAAAAGGAATAAAAATGTCTCTTTTTGAAGATGATATTATCTTATATATAGAGATTGATTCAGAATCCACAAAATTGTCTTTATGTACACCAGCAATGAACAATCCAAAAATGAAATTAAGAAAATAAGTCCACCCACCTGTGTCACCAAAAAAAAAAAACCAAAACAACAAAACCCACCAAAAACCAAACAACAACAATAACAACAACAAAAAGAAAGAAAATAAGTCCACCTACTTATAGCCTCAAAAATTTAAAAATTCTTAGGAATAAATTTAACAAAAGAATTTTAAGTCATGTATACTGAAAACTACAGATATCATTGACAGAAATTAAAGAAGACTTACATGGAGGATATCTATGTTCATGGGTCACAAGACTTAATGTTGTTAAAATGGTAACTACTCTCTAAACTGATCTATAGATTAAACATAATCCAAATTAAAATCCCACCTGGCTTTTTTTGCAGGAATTGACAAGCTGATCTGAAAATTCATATGGAGTTGCAAGAGACCCAGAAGAGCTAAAACAATCCTGAGAAAAGAAAAAAGAAAAGTTGAAGGACTCATACTTCATGACTTCAAAATGTATTATAAAGCAGTAGTATCCAGGAGAATTGGGAGCTGGCATAATGATAGATGTAGAGAAAAATGAACTAGAATTGAGAGTCCAGAGATAAATTCATACATTCATAGTTGATTAACTTTTGGCAAGAGTGTCAAGACCATTCCATGGGGGAAATAAGAGTCTTTTCAACAAATGATGCTGTGACAGCTGGGTATCTACACACGAGAATAAAGTGGGATTCCTACCTCACTCCATATATAAAATTAATTTAAAATGGATAAAAGATCGTAAAAGAGAAAACTACAAGGCTCTCAGGAGAAAACATACGCACAAATATTTGTGATCTTGGATTAAGCAATTTTTTTTTTAAAGATTTTATTTATTTATTTATTTGACAGACAGAGATCACAAGTAGGCAGAGAGGCAGGCAGAGAGAGAGGAGGAAGCAGGTTCCCTGCTGAGCTGAGAGCCCGATGCGGGGCTCGATCCCAGGACCCTGAGATCATGACCTGAGCCAAAGGCAGAGGCTTAACCCACTGAGCCACCCAGGTGCCCCGGATTAAGCAATTTAAAAAAATATATTTTATTTATTTATTTGAGAGAGAGAGAAAGAGAAAGAACGAGTTGGGGGAGAAGCAGAGTGAGAAGCAGACTCCCCCAAGCAGGGACCCCCCCCCCACCAACATGAGACTTGTTCCCACGCCCCGAGGATCATGATATGAGCCAAAGGCAGATGCTTAATCGATTGAGCCACCCAGGCACCCAAGCATTGGTTTCAAACTTAGATATAAAACCAAAAGCCCTAAGCAATCCAAGAAAAAATTAATTGGATCCCACCAAAATCAGAAACTTTTGTGTTTCAAAGGACCCTATTAAAAAAGGGAACCCATAGAATGGGGAAAGATACCTGCAAGTTGTATGTCTGATAAGGGCCTAGCATCCAGAATATATAGAGGACTCCCACAACTCTGCAACAAAAGTCCAAACAACCTGATTAAAAAATGGGCAAAGAACTTAAGCAGATATTTCCCCAAAAGAAGATATATGTATGGCCAACAAGCACATGGAAAGAGGCTCAACTTCACTGATCATTAGAGAAATTCAAACCAAAACCACAATGAGATACCACCTTGCCCGCATTAAGATGGCTGCCATAAGAAAACCCATCAGAAAATAACAAGTGTTGACAAGGATATGGACAAATTGGGACTTGTGTACACTGGTGGGTGAGAATATAAGATAATGCAACTGCTTTGGGAGAGAGTTCGACAATGTCTCAAATGTTAAACATAGAGCTACCCTGTGATTTAGCAATTCCTTGTGAGGTACACACCCAAGAAAATCAAAAGCAAACATCCACATAAAAATGTTCATGGATGGTCATAGTGATGTTATTCATAATGGCTAAAAAGTGGAAACTCACATAACTGTCAACTGACAAATGGATAAACAAAATATGGTAAGTCCATACAATGGATGCTTCTTTGGCCATAAGAAGGATGAGCAAACTGCCACAAGCTACAACACAGGTGAACCTTGAAAACATGACGCTGAGTAAAAGGTAGTTACGAAAGACCACATTGTGCATGATTCCATTTATATGAACTGTCCAGCATAGGCAAATCCGTGAAGATAGAAAGTAGATTCACAGTTACCAGATGCTGGTGGGAGAAAAGGGCTGGGGGGTGCAAGGTTTCTTTTCAGGGGGAGGAAAATCTGGGAACTGGTAGTAATTATTGTACAAATTTGTGAAACTAGGTGGCTGCCAAGCGAGAGTTCAGTCCACAAGGGACAGCGACTAACTCTGTTTTGGGGCCTGGGGTGGGGGTGTCAAATAGAGGCAACCATAGAGGACACCCACCAAAGATGGGGAGGAGTTCAGGGAGCCAGGCGGCAGAGACAGGTTGTGAGATCCCGACAAATCAATGTGTTCGCTGAGCACTTGGCCTCTGCAAAGTTGCATGATCAAGAGCTGTGGGGGACTGGAGCTGCATGGTCAGCCCGGAGGCCCCCATTCCTGCTTGAACTAGAGCAACTCCACAAGCAGCTGTGAAACTGTGGGGACCTCTGGGTAAGATTCTATGGGCACAAGGAATTCTGTGATGAACATCACCCAGGAGTGAACAATCCTCGGTGTTGCTCCTTGCCTCGTTAGCACATTAGTGAATCCACATTTAATAATGAGGAAGATGATGGCATTGACAATGACCATCCTCCACAATTACAGCCGCCATTCAGAGGGTACTGAATATGTGTCGGGCCCCATTCTATGCACGTTAGAGTCACTGTCTCATTTACTTTTCACAAAAACCCTAATGCAGTGAGTGGTCTTATCCTCCCTTTGCAGATGGGGAGGGAAGCTCACAGAGCTGTCCTGACCAGGTTCACACAGTCGGGGATGTTGGTCTGGGGGGTGAGCTCAGATCTCATCGTCTTCCTCTCTTGCACTTGAGCACTGCTTTACAGGATGCAGAGCCGTTCGTAAGCTGTACCTCTGTGGATGGCTTGAAAGACTGCTGCCTTGTTATCCCCATTCTACCGTTGGAGGGTTGAGGCTCTCCCTGAGTCCGGCCTGCAGAATGCTGAAGTGGAAGGGATGCCCTGGGTGACAGTGAATCTGCCGCAGCCCCCGTGGTCACCAGCTGCAGAGGAGCTCACCAGAGCACGGAGGTTTGGCCAGTGCTCATTGTGGTCACCCCTCCCCGGCTGTCCTTCTCAGTATACATGAGATGCTCAAATTATGATGTTTTATTCTAATGACAAAGGGTATAACAAGCACAGGAAATGGCCTGGCATTAATCTCCACTCCATCTTGTGGCAGTGACTGCAATGAAAATGAGAAATAGTTTAAGCTTAACCCATTCTCATTACAATCATAATTACATTTTGTGGTCATTCTTAGTTTCTAGCAGAACCCAACTGCTCTTCATGTCAATTTGAAAGATACAGACAGCCCTTAATTTTTCTACAGCATTCATCTGCCCAGCCATCTGCCGAGGACTGATCTTTGGGAAGCTGAAAATTAGGCTTAAGGAACTTATCTGTTTTATGTTTTAAATGGTTTGGCACGGACCTGCTACACATCTGGATAAATGCAATTTGCATGCATGTGCCTTAAAAACATTAAATTGGGCAACTGATTTATCTTTCTAATAATATGTTTAATAGAATACTAAAATTTGGGCTCCAGTGATACTGCTAATGACACTGACAGCTAACCAGAAAGCATGCTGGGTGTCCACAGGAGCTGGGGACCACAAGCAGTCTTCCCAGTTCTTAGGCTATCACTTGGGTACCTACATACATGATGCACCGCCGGTGTTCTCTGGAATAACTACACAGCACACAGGTCTGTGGCGTTCCCTTGTGGCTGTTATGTAACAAATCCATTTCCCAGTATCTTTCCCAATGGTTCTTTCATTCTTTTTGCACGTATTAATTGAGCACTTGTGATGTGCTAGATGTTGGCTTGGAGCTGGGACGTAAAGACCAGTGCAGCAGAGACCCTGCTTTCAGGGGGCTACTTTATGGTGGTTAATCAGAGAGTACAACACAGCACAGAAAGTTGTGTATGGGGCACAGAGGAGAACCTAACCCTCTCTCCAGCTCCTGGGGTAGGGGGTGGATAGGGATGGCCAGCAGCAGCCCAGCCTGGCCTCAACTGATTCTGGGACTATGGATAAATCACCTGGTATCTCTGGGCCTCAGCTTTTTTTTTTTTTTTTTTTTTTTTTTGGTCTTTGTAGATTTCTACTTGGGGTGTTGGGAGTTAAAGCAGATAATGGGGATGAAATGCTTCGTAGAGGCCCTGGTGTCTATGAAGCCCTTACTAAGTAGTGGGCAGGGCTTTACTAGGAGCAGCCGCAGGAAGTATGTTCCAGGGCGAGGGCTCAGCCGGTGCTTAGACCCAGCACTTTGAGAGAACACTTGAGCCCGGCTGGGCCCTGGAGAGGGGAGCGGCAGTAGAGGCCATATCCTGGAATGTCTGTGTGCCAGGCCAAGGGAACTGGATGTTTTCCCAAAGCCATGTAGCCAGGTGGGGGGAAGGAGAAATGATCAGATTTGCACTTTAGAAACATTATTCTGGCTAAAGAGTGGAGAACGAATCCCCCAAACTGGGGCAAGAGTAGGAGCAGTGAGGTTATGGCAACAATTCCAAAGGAAATCTTGGTGGTGGTATGTTTTAATGGATTGCGTTTTATCGTGCATGATATTTTTCACAGTTTTGCTTAAGTGAGCTTTTGGAGGATTTCAGAATGTTTTCCACTGGAGCCTTCTGCCCAACCTAGTGGGCGGAGCTGGCTTGCATTTTTACTGTGAGTGTCCACTGGGGGCAAGGAGTAGAGCGTGCTTCACAACCATTCCACATCCTTTCCACACGTGAGCTTGGGCTCTGAGGGCCGAGGTCTGGCTTGCATTCAGAGTCCTGGGGTGTGGAGGTCCCTCCTTCCTCCTCTGCAGAACACTCATCCTTGTCCAGTCACCAGGAGCTTTAGATCCGTGCAGTAAGGTGCTGCAGTGGGGGCGAGGCTCACGGACCTGTTTTCACTAGCGGTGTGATCGAAACCTGGCTTGATTTCTCTGGGTCACCTTGCCTCATCTCTAAAAGAGGGAGCAAGGAAATGGAAGAGCCTGTGGGAAGTGCCTCTGGAGGGTTGGGTTTCAGGGTCATGGCTTCCGGTATCTGAGACGTTTGGACTGGTTTTCCGCAGTGGCTCAGCGTCCAGCAAGTCAGCATATGTTTACATATTAACCTGCTGTGCTACCACGCGTAGTGTTCCGCTGTGGTTTTGACTGGTTTGGAAACATAATGGTAGGCCTCCTAACACTGTTTAAAAATAAATTCACAGATATGGACATGGCCATTGGCAGAGGACATCGGGACAGTAGATAAGTGCTGAAAGGGAAAACACTGTGATAAAATTGGAAAAGTAAATTAGACTTTTACAGCCAGGAAATGAGGCCAGCCCTAACTGATGCAGCGATCCTTGCACGAACCCTCAGTCGCACATGGAGGCCTGCCCTTTCTGGTACAGCTGTCTCTTCCCCCAGTCCTGAGTCATCCTCAGCTGGCTCTGAGCTGCGGCTTTGGGTTTGGCAGCTCATAATAGGCAGTGGAATTAGATCTGACCTTTACAATTGTGGGCTTTTTTTTTAATTATTAAATTTAAAAATGGTTAAATCTCAAATGAGCTGAAATCTTTTGTACGAAGAACCCGTCTATCATTGCTTTTGTCCATAAAATATATTTAACCTCAACCACGTAATTAATGCCAGTGAATCCGCCAGGCCAGTTGGGTTTATTATGTGAGCAGAGAGCTCAGCCGATCTCATTTGAAAAGGACAGTGGCGGTTCCCTCGCGGGCATTTTCTTGAGTTGCTTGGCAAAAGCTATAGGCAGGAAGTTGAATCTTATCTGGAATAGCTTCCACTTTCCCTCGTCCTGTTCCCTCCACAATCTGGGTTGAGCAGAAAATGCTTCACAATTAGAGAGAAATGCCCAACAAAGGACAGCCAGGCTGACAGCATGTTCAGGGGTGGGGAGGGGTATGTATCGGGGCAGGGATGCAGAGGACCCAAGTCCCACTGTGAAGCCCTTAAGCTGAGGCCTGGCCTCAGACACACAGCTGCAGTTCCCAAGCAGGGCAGAGAAGAGGTCTCTGGAAGTCCAGTGGCATTGACAAAGGAGATTCAAAACGTGGTTCTGGGAATCCAGGCTTCCGCAGTGAAGCTAAAAGAGCATTGGCTTGAGAGTCCAAAAGACTTGCTTTGTGATGTGTATCTTTGCTGCATTTTAGTGTGTGCATTTGGCAAGTCATTAAACAATTTTGAGCTTCAATTTTTGAATATATAGATAAAGATAAAATAAATAATTCTCTGCTCTGCAGAGTTATTATGGTTTAAATGGGATAATGTATGTCAAGTTCGTAATATGTAGAAATCAGCTACTGTTCTTTTCCTTTTCTTCCTCCTCCTCCTTCTCCTCCTTTTCCCTGCAGGAAAATAGGTCTGCCAAACCCATTTGCCAAATAACCAAATAAAAGTGTGTGTGTGCATCAGGGGGTGGGAACAAAAGTTATCCAACAACAAGGGTTATTAGAAGCTGCGGTCTTTGTGGTGGTGTGGTCTGGCCCAACCACAGACGACAGTCTGAGGAAAGGGTGTAGAGCCCAGAAGAAGACCAGGCATACGTGGCACCACAGACCATGGGGAATGACATGATCTACTCAGTAAAAAGCACAGGGAATGCTGGTTAACCATGTGGGAGAAACCGAATGGATCCCTACCTCACACCATGTGTAAAAATCCATCCCGGGTAGATTAAGTACGAAAGGCAAAACTTAAATATTTTAAAAAGGAAATAGAGGAGACTGCTTCACAACTTCAGGGTAGGATAGGGTTTCTTAAGCAAAACACAAAATGTTAGTGAGTTAGACCACATTCAAATTCAGAACTTGTTTCACCAAAAACTTAAGACAAGATGTAAGATTAATACATGGAATATAGACAGATGGAAAATAATCAGTAAGAAAAAAAACCCCAATAGAAACATGGGTGAAAGACATGAGCGGGCCTTTTACAGAAGAATAAATTGGATTGGCCAGTTGACATGTGAAAAGATGCTCCATCTTCATTTGTAATTAGGAAAATGCAAATTAAAGCCACAGAGGAACTCTGTGAGGTGATGGATGTGTTAACTAACCTTATTGTGGTGATAATTTCACAATGTGTACATAAATCATCGCATCATACACCTTAAACTTCTACAATCTCAATAAATCTGGGGAAAAAAGCTTTATCAAACCAACAGTAATCTTCTACAACTAATCCTACTTGTTTTATACAAGCAGTCACTGAAGTTTTCTTTTTTTGTTTTTTTTTCCCCTAAGTATTACTCATCACCTTAAAATAGTAAAGATATGACTGTATTTAGGCACCAGCACATATCCACAAAAGCCCCACAAAGGTCTAGCATTTTGTACTTGCCAGGCCGACTGAAGTCGAGAAATCCAACAGTGTCTCTCGTGGGTGAAGTTGTGGAGACTGGGAACTCATACATATGGCTGGTGAGAGAGTACGTTGGAAGAGCACTTGGAAAACACGTTGGCATCGTCTTGGAAAGCAGAGCACGTGCGTCCCCACAATCCCGCTCTTCGGTGGATCCCTTAGAGGGACTCATGTTCACACATAGCAGGGCATGTGCTGTGAGGACTGTCAGAGCACCACGGGCTGGAAACCACCCTGCCATCCACTGATAAGAGGATACTTCTGTAGGCTGGGGAGTATTATACACACGTGAAAATGGATGTCCCACAGCTCCCCACAGACACATGTGTGAATATTGGGAGTCTTGAGCGAGAAAAGCAGACTGCGGAAGATCATATAGCATAAAATGCTATTTTCTATGAAACAAAGAAACCAGTCAACACGAAAGACTACTGTTTAGATGGTAAAATGGTAAATACACCCTTCAGACCCTTTTGGGGAGGTAAAGGGTGAATTAGGATGGAGCAAATAGGGGGTGCTAACACTATTGGTCGTGTGGTTTCTCCCGGTGAGGGCGGGTGTCAGGACATGCATGTTACAATTAGGCTTCAAGCTTACGTGTTCTTTGTGTTCTTCTGTGTGTCAGGTATTACATAATTAAGAACAAGAATAGAAATCGAGTGCTGCGGCGTTTGGGGGGGTGGTCAGGACAGGACCATCTGCAGCCGCAGTCCCAGATTGGCCCCTGGAAGGCGGGGAATGAAGGGATCCCTGTGCACTGTCACCAACGAGTACAAACTGGCCTAGTGGGGGTGGGGGGGCGTGGGTGGGTGAAAAGAAGGGAGCAGAGCTCGAAAGGGATTGCAGCTTCCTTCAGAGATCGTACAGGTTTGGGGATGTCCCGTGAAAATGGGGGTGGGTGGGGTACTAAATGTAAAAGAGGACGCTCTTCCAGCATGTTCATGTATGAAAAAGAACAGAGCCCGGCGTTTTTGGTAAGGGGACGAGAGAGTAGAGATTCTTGGGCATCTCTATTCCCACCTAATGTGTGATGTTCGTGTTGTACGGTGTTTGCTGTTATTAAACTCTTCAGCATAAAAATAAAGCTGCTGTGATGGGGGGTGTCAGTGAGTTTCCATCTCAAGGCAGTTTACCTATCTGTAGGGATATGGAGCTGGAGGGGGGCGGGGATCATTCTATTTTCTATAGGTACGGGGACACTGGTTTTGAGGACAAAGACAGCGGGAGGGGGCTAATCAGTCATTTGACATATTCATAGTTCTAGAGAACTTTCTTCCTTTCTTTTTTTCTTTTAAGATTTCATTATTGAGAAAGAAAGAGAGAGCCGAGAGAGGGGGAGAGAGGGAGAGAGAGAACGAGCGTGCATGAGCAGGGGAGAAGGGCAGAAGGGAGAAGCAGGCTCCCTGTGCAGCAACTTGATCCCAGGACCCCAGGACCATGACCTGAGCCAAAGGCAGATGCTTAACCCACTGTTCTAGAGAATTTTCAATGAAGTAAAATAAAATAATGAAAATGTAGAGTGTTCTTTCAAGTTTAGGGCAGTTTTAGAGGGACGGCTGTTTGCTCTGTGGAATGAGGATCAGGCCCCAGTAGGGGAAGGTGACTTGACTGTTCTTTGGTTCCCAACCCTCTGTGACCTTTCCTTCTGGGTGTGTTAAAAACGCCCTGCTCTCCCACATAATGGACCTGAAGGACCGTAGCTGGTCCACTGTTTCAATTAAACGTGGATTAACGTCCCTGAAAGAGGCCCTGACAGACTCAGAGGAACGCCTCTCACAGACCCAGTGTGACATGGCGGTGACCGCAAAGAGATGGGTCACTGGAAACATTTGGAATTTGATGTGTTGTTTTTTCATTTTGTTTATCCAGAAAAATCTCCGTTTGGGTTCTGTTCCTGGTCATTTAGCAAAGGTCCCGGTTTGATCTATTGTTTTATGTGACAAAGGAGGTAGAGGGACCATGTGAGGCGGGAGGCTTGGGTCTCTGCTTATGCCAACACTTTTGAAACCGTGTGACTTTTTAAAAATGCCATCCTAACGAGATCAGCAACAGAGATGAGCCGGAGGAGCTTACTCTCGGAAATCTCGAATTTGATCTCTACTGGGGATTTTGCGTCTTACTGTGTAGTTAAGACAGGATTCTGCTCCCTCCCTCTGTCGTTTTCCTGTCAGCTTCCATATTTAAGTTTGGTTAAAAATGTCTGCCCCAGATTGATCTGAGAGGCTCCAGGAATGAAGACAGTCTCTGGCTTACAGCGAGTGGACTTTAATTGCAAAACCTAATTCGATAATGCATGGCTTCTCCGTGCTTTACGAAGATGGATTTTTAAATGTGTGCAGCGTTAGAATATAGAAAGCCTGGGCCAGTCCCCTCACCGCCTGCCCCCCGAAATACTTAACATTTGCCCCAGTGCTTTTAAGTATGGACCAGGTAAGAGAGCACTGGACTCCTCAGTCACTTACGGGCTTTATTTTTGTTGGAAACAATAGAGTCACGTGTGTTATTGCTGCATTAGATGAAAGAAGCGTGTCAGATCGTTACCTATGATCTCTTGCAGTGACTGGCCAAGCCACGGGCAAGACCTACCTTTCTTTCCCTTCGTCGTCCGCCTGCCAGGTGGGAGGATGGGCAGAAAACCCTAGAAAACCGGTGGGCTTCTAATTGTGTCTTTACAGCCAACTAGGCTACCAAAATGATTGTCTTTTTCTCTCCAAGCCTTACTGACCTGTGGCTAATGAGATTTGTGCTTCGATTAGTTGTAGAACATAAATTAGCCAATCAATGGCAACGGATTCGCATTACTTCTCATCCGTGAGTTCTGCGGCAGGGATCTGTATTGAATATTCAAGTCAATTTCGAATACTCCAGATGGTTCGGTTCATGTGGCCTGCTGGAATCCGGAGGCCTCTGCAGCCTCACCAGAGAGGGCCAGGCTGGGCCCCGCCAACATGCTGGCCTTCCCTGGCTTACCACGCTCGGGCAAATTGCCTTGTTCTCCCTTCCACAGTCTGGGAGAAAGTTGTGTGTGAAAAAGGCAAGAGAGACTGCCCCGGGGCGAGCACACAGCCTGACGTGGCCTCTTTCCCTGAGAAGGAATGGGTCTAAACGGGGATTAGAAAGTAGGTGAGCTGATCTCAGGTTTTGGACACGCAAACTTTGCAAAGAGTGGGTCTCGGGTCCATGTCTTCACTTTTCCCTACCAGGAAGCGCATCTCTGTGCCTTGCTTGGTTGTCTCATCTGTACAGTTAACCGGCATCTTGGCATAAAATGTGGAAATTTGTACAGTCTTTAAGGCATCTGTGGGCTTTATGGTAGAAGTTCTGTTAGTACTGAAGCCACAGAAAATTAAATGTTCCCCAAAGAACTTCCAGATGTGCTTTATTCTAATGGGGTCATTATGCAGTAAATTAAAAGGCAGGGTAAATGGAACTGTAAAATTTAAATTACTCTAAAACCACATCTCTTTGCTTTGAGCATTCATTTGTGGGGTTGCATTTGCAATAAATGTGAATTAGGCAGCTGCAATAACTGTTAATCATATATTTATAAAATAGTAATGAGGAAATGAATAGCAGAGTAAGACAGCTGCACATTTCTCTAATAGTGTGTCAACTGTGAACATAATAAGATGTGGGACATTGTTTGGTGCTGGGCTGATAATACAGCTGAGTGTAAGAGATCGCTTCAGCCTCTTAACTTTACATGAAATTATACATAAAATCCATAAAAGCCCATAATAATGCATTATGCCTCTGAATTGTGTTCAATATTTTTCTTTGCTTTGATTTTCTGAAATGAGCTCTACTTTCACCGAAGCCATCTTCCAGCCATCAGCGAGCCTTCTGTTTCGGGCGGTGTCGGGCTGCGAAGATTGCAATTGGATTTAAAAGAGGCAGGGCCGGTGCCGGCGACAAGTTCATGGTGGGGCGTTGTGTTGCTCTCTCCGACTTGCTGTGCGTAGCGGGAGGGCCTCGTCCTGGGGGAGGGCGGGGGTGGGGCGCACAGGCCTCTCCAGGTGCCCCCTGATGTGGCGGGAGGCCACGCCCAGTCCACTGGAGACCGCAGGCAGCAGATGACTTTCAGCCACTGTCCAGACAAGCATCTCCTTTGGGGCCCGGGCTGGGGGCTTGCAGGGCTTTAGAAAAGGCAGTGAGCATCTTACGGCCTGGTGTTCGGGAGGTATGGCTCTCCTGGTGGGGTGGGTGAGGGGGGATGGATGTCTGTTACTCGGAACCCTCCATGACCTGGGGTTTGAACAAACCCCTTTGCTGTGACCATCTGGAAACTGGGGCTTTGAGATGGGTTTCTCCCTGAGTGCAAAGAGTCAGGAAAGGGGACAGCACGATTGAGTGCCCATGCGGAGAGAGCTGGTCCTGGGCCGATCTCCTCCATAATGTGGTTGGGAGAAAGCAGGGGCTCCTAATGAAATATTTAGGGCTCTGCATGGGGTAGTCCAGGCGAATCTCTCCGATCCTACAATAAACACCCACAGGGTCGCAGACATGCCACGGTCTTGTGTTTGGTGGCTTTGCATGTGCTGTCGCCTTGGTCTGGAATCCTCTTCCCTGCTCGGTGCCTTCCAGTTGTCCCCAGACTTCCCCTCATGAAGCCTTCCCAGACTCGTAGGCACCTTTTTCTTCTTCCCTGGTGCTCACTATACCATGTGCCCGTCTCCATTCGAACAGCAGTCTTCCTGCCCCTCGGGGTATTGGAACTTGGGGTCAGCGTTCTCCTCTGACTGAAGGCTCCGTGATGGTACCCTGAGGTTTGGTGCTCAGTACATCTTGTTTTGGAGAATGAGCACAGAATATAGTTACTGGGCATTGGTACAGGTTTAGACAAAATGGCCTAGAAGGGTCCCACTTGAACTCTGTTGGTGTTTCTGGAGCTGGAGTGGGTTCCCCTTTTCTAAGGGCAGCTCCCAGCTCTTTGGATGAATGGAGGCTGTCTGTAAGGGCTAAAGGAGCAGTTGTAGTGGATAGTGTGGCCCTGAGATGTTCAGGGTGGGAGGTTTCAAAATAGAACGTCGACAGTCCGTAATCACTCTGTCCGTCACGCAGGACTTCCGTAGGCCCTTGCTGAGTATAGTGTGTTGGAAGAAACTGGAACCCACCATTTCCCCTGGGAGGGAGGGAGGGAGGGAAGGAGAGAAGAGGAGAGAGAGGTGGGGAGGAGGGGGAAGGAGATCGCTAGACACACACACACACTGAACATTCTGTAATCTCCTCCTAAACCGTATTTACTTCCCAGTATTTCAGTATTGCATTTTTTTAACCAATGTTTTAAAAAAATTGTATTTATTCATTTGAGAGAGGGAGAGAGAGAGAGAACAGGCAGGTGAAGCAGCAGAGGGAGAGGGAGAAGCAGGCTCCCTATGGGGCTCCATCCCAGGACCCTGGGATCATGACCCAAGCCAAAGGCAGATGCTTAACTGGGCCACCCAAGCACCCCCACCATTTTTTGTTGTTGTTGTTACAAATATCTAATATGGTCATTATTACAGAAAATGTGGAAAATAGAACGTACACAAAGAAGAAAATAAACGTCACCCGTAACCGCTCCCTATCTGGAGATAATTCCTGTTAACATTCAATACACTTCCTTCCAGTCTTTGTTTTACTTGCGTTAATATCCGTGGATCCAAACACAATCATACTGTGCAGAACATCTGAAACTGCTTTTATGGGAATCACTGAGATTATTTTTCCCGCCATTAGATAGTCTTCTACCTCACGATGGGTCGTTTGACGGAACTTCATACGGTGTAACATAAGGAATTCCAGAACTGATGTAAGAGCCTTTCGCTTTTCTTTAAAAATTCCAGAACTTAATCCTTATCTGCATGTTTAACCGTTCTCTTACTGTTTATTTAGCCATTCTTCATTTGTTGAATATTTATGAACATTTTTTTAAGCTTTTAAATAATGTCATTTAAATCCTTAAAAAAAACCTTGGCTAGTTTCATAAGTACGATGCCTCGGTGTAATTTTATTTTTAGTTTATTTTATTTCTAGTAAAGTCAGATTTTTCTTTTTGTTTTTTGCTTACTTACATGTATTCCCCCCACCCCCTTTGGAGATGATTAAGCACAGCCTTATTGAATTAGGGAACAGGGCGAGCATCGAGTGTTTATGGGATACATTATTCATTTAGTCCTTATATTAACCCTGTTCATAGACACTGTGGTCCGTGGAATGAGGGGGACCAAGGCCCGGCGGGGTTGAGTGTCCTCCCTGGGACACGGTGAGTAGATGGTGGAGGGTGCTGTGTTACAGGGCGTGATGCATCATTTTTCTGCTGGGATGCTGATGGCTTCCTCTTTAACCTAATGAGGCTGTTTGCATATTAAGTATTTAATTTTCAGTCTGTGTATATACAGTGTAGCCCTTTAAAAGGAAGCTGTCATGTCGCAGGGAAAGCCCTTACTCTTCCCATCTGACTTTGTTCAGAGCTTTACCCACTTTGTGGCTCCACGTTTTGGATTCTTGTCATCTTGTGAAATCTTGGCCATTTGCAAGGGGGGTGGAGTGGCGACTGTTGCTTGTCCCATTCATGTGAGGAAACTGAGGACTGCCCAGGGTTAGCGATCTGACAGGCAAGCCAATGAAAAACAAACAAACAAAACCCCACATAGCATTAACACCCACACAAACCAACAAATCAAAGGAAGCAGAACAAAAAACACCCCAATATGGTGAGTCATTTGGTTTGGACTGTGGGGAGGCTTGCCGGATAACATGTAGACGGCTTTGTTAAATGTGAATTTGGATAACCAATGTTACAATCACTAAAAATAGTAAAACCAAACAAACAAACAAAAAAACCTCTAAAAAATGTTCTGTGCACCATTTGGCACATACCTACCCTAAAAAAAAAAATTATTGTTGTTAGCAATTTGTTAGGAACCTTTTAATCTTTTTTCAAATACAATTTTATTGGGAGCCCTAACATATGTAACAGATAAAAAGGGCAGTATAAATTTATTTTTGAAGTTCAAATGCACGGTATTTTAAAATTGATCGATAAGAACCATAAAGCTGTTTTGAATTTGGGTCTGTGAGTTACCTTTGCAGCTTCTACTGGCCTCAGCTCCAGTCCAAGTTAGATCATTCTTTTTCCATGGCGGTGAGCAAGTCCTCTTGCAGATGGTGGTTTAAAAAATAGCTTATCTTGAAATGGAAGGACACTCATCAATTAAACAGTACTCGAGGAGAGTATTTATTCTGAGATGTGCTCAAAAACGAGACGCTACATTAATTAATGCATTCGAGTATCTCCACTGTGTTCAGTTTTGGCAGGCATGCGGTTATGGTAAAAAAAAAAAAATGTATGGTAGAAGATGAATTTAAATCAAATTCTACAGACTCTCTCAGTACTCAGGAGAGCCCCAGCCTAGAGTAAGACTTGGGGGTGGCCTGCCCTTGTCTGTGGCTCTGGACAACAAGACTATGTTGTGAGGTTGGACTGGCCACTGCCCAACCTGAAATCGCTGGTCATCTTGGCATCAAGAGGCTGTTCTTGGACCACAAGCCCAAGGCTTGCCATGGTAGCATCAGTGCTGCTCCACGTGAGGGCTGGTGTCCTATGGGCCTGCAGGTCCCTGACCACGGTCTGTTTTTCCCTCTGGAATAGAAACAAGTGCCCTTATTGAGCAACTGTTAAGTGCCAGGCCTTGTGATTATGGTTTTCCATCACCGGAAGTGTACTGTGATGGAGAAATTGCGAGTGCTTACATGACTCCCAGGCAGAGGATTGGGTGTGGCTGGAAGGGACACTCCTGTTAGGGTGGATGGCAAGTCTGCAGGACCAGAGCTGAAGGGCTTTCTGGAAGGTGGGTCTGGTAAACCACATAGCCTTGGCTTTGATGAGTGGGCTACTCCACCGTGGAGTGGGATGCTGTCCCATGGCCTCCCTTCTGCCTCCTCTCCACTGAGCAAGGCAGGATAGGGCTGTGATGGCAGCCCTCACGTGAGGGCTGTTATTGGTTGAGGAGCAAATGAAGAGTGTCAGACATTAGCCTGTTCTGTACATGCCCGTATCTGTCCAACCCTGGTGGAGGATAAGCAGAGGGGCAGCCTGAAGACGGCCGATGTCTTATGACTATGAGCCAAGTCACCCCCCTCCCCCGCCACCTCCCCTGTGTCTCGCAGCCATGTTTGTGTGTGATCTGCCCCTGACCGTGGATCTGACCACAGGGGACATTAGACCCAAGCCAGGTCTTGTGTTCTGTCTAAGAATATGGCGTTGGGGCTCTGGGATACAAGTTGTTCTCCACTGTTTACTTAAACACGTAGTGGCAGGTGGCAGGGGATGTCTCTGTTTTCCCATACAATGCCCAAAGCAGAGAAAGGAGAGAGTGGGTATCTGATTCCTGAAAAGAAGGGGTTCCGTTTAACATTAAACAGTGTCTGTGGACAGGACTTCCAATACTCTGATCTTGGAATAAATGATCAGTTCGGATGCTTTAAAAGTGATGAGGTAAACCTTTGCATCCTTCATAGATTAAGGTGAGCCAAGATGAATTTTCCGTGCTGTGTTAACTTGACGGAAGTATTCTTTGTTTCACGGAGAAGAGGTTATGCCCGCGAGGCCATTTTTCCCCACAGGGGTGCATGGGGACAGCGGTGAGACTCCCCGATAGAGCCCGTCTCCCCAGCAGCCTCAGTCACATGGCCTGACGTTCTGGTGGCAACAAAGGAGACGGGTTGCGCAGGTCGCGGTGGGCCCTCATGGAGGACCGCTAATCTCCCCCAAATCACTGGCCTTTGCATCTCTGTTGCGTCCAGTTCTCTTTTTGTATATCAGCTCCATTTAAAGTGATTAAACTGGAGATCGGATTGGATAAGGTCATCCAAATTCCGTAAACGCCGCTTCCACACAAATGAACGCTTGCAATCAATTTAATTTTTCAAATAAAATGATTAAATTCTATTATTGTCAGATCATTTTTTATTAAGAAAAACCTTTTAAAATGTTAATTATCGGGCCCCTTGAAACACTTTCATCTTCCCCGACTTCGCTCACGAGCCCGACGCGTCTGCTTGTTCCCAGCACCAACCAAGGGGAGACGCAGGCTTGCCTGTGCTACATCTGCAACCGTTCTCCTTCGCTCTAATATTTATGTGAATTTAACTTTAATTTTTCTGCCTTTCATCTTCTGAATTAGTCGTATAATGCACAGATCACTCCTTCACCGCTTCCTTCCTGTTTATTTGCCTTAACAATAGATTCATTAACTAGATTTGGGTGCTCAAGCCATGCGACCACATCCATTTCAAAGGAAGATTTAATGGCATTTCATATTTTTCTACATTAAGGAAGATTAAAGTATATTACAATACCCTTTACTGCCCTATTTTCTTCATTTTAGAAGTGGTCAGTTTTAACATTTTTTTTCCCCCTCTCTTTCTTTCATCTGCAGTGTTCGATAAATTGTCCGGGCCTTTCAGATGATAGTCTCAGCAAATTGAGTTCTATATTACAACTCGGACGCATTGTTTAGCCCATCAGCAGTCAGATAAAGCACCCCTATTCACACAGGACATCAAAAGAACAAATATATGTTCGAAGTGGGTAAAAAGAGGACTGAAGCTCAGATACCTCATTTTCTTAATTGTTAGTGATTATTGGGCTAGTTTCAGGATGAACATTTTGCTGACTCTGAACCTAGACTTATTTGCCTCATGGAATAGTGCTGTGAAATCTACATCTGTAATGTAGATTTCTGCATAGATCTGGGTCTAGATTCCTGACCGCGAATGACACCATTTGCAGACAGGGCAGGTGCCACATCTTTTAATAGCCCAAGGAGCAGCCCTACTCACATTTTAATAGTGGGCAGTGATGGGAAACGCAGGATCCCGACTTCGGCCTTTTTTATTTCAGCGAGGTACAATCTTGTGAAATAGTCAGGAGACTTCCAGGCATTCTCGAGTGAGAACAAGGGAGATATTAAGATTTAAACTTTTTTATTTTTATTTTTCATAAGGTAGGGGAGGTCAAAGCTGTCAGGTAGCCCTCGGGTCGAGGTTTTGCTCAGGGGTGCCGTCTATCAACCCAGCTGGTCACAGGGAGCCCTCCCCCAGCTCAGTAAATGCAGCACACCCTTGCTGGACACTGAGTCTAAACAAAGTTTGGCGATGTCGGTTCGACGCGGGAGGAACAGAGCAGAAGACAGATTTTACGACAGTACAATCACAGGGTGTGGGTTTTAGGCAATAAGCAGGTAGCCTGGTTTTCTCAAAAGAAAAAAGAAAATAATGGAAAAGTGTAACATTCATTCAGAGGCCTCAAAGGCATAAAAAACCCAATTCCAACTGTTATAGGTCCCTGCAGGAGTCTACAAAAGAACTAAGCTTTTTAAGTAAGAAAACTAGATTCTGGCCCACAGGGCCCTGTCACTGCTGCTTAATGGATGAAACTCTTTGGATATAAATATGCTGTTTACTTCTCAGCTTCAGCTTTCATAAAATATAACCTTTTTATGATTTACGACCCACAGAAAAACTGGAGGATGGATTTTTAGCTCTGAATTGGTTGGGTGTCAACAAGAAAAATATAGACAACATATCGAGGTAGCGGGGTGTTAATGCCACACAAAATGATGAAATTATTTTTGTTTAGAAAAGTTAAGTTTGTTCTTCAAGTTGTTGGTGGATGGCAGTTGGGAGAGGCAGGGCTCATGAAAACCTGTGAAACGTCTCCCATTTTCCCATGCTTGGCCAGTGGCTTCTAGCTTGGGCATCTTGACTCCGGTCCTCGATCAAGAACGTCTTGGTGAAAAGTTTAGGCTAGCCACGGATTCTCCGAAAGTGGGAATGGTCCTTCTTTGTCCACGTCACTCATTGCTACATTTTGCTGGTGTTTCGCAGGATTGAACGTAGGAGCCGACCCTGATCCTGCAAAGAGGAGATGACAGAGTGAGACTTCTTTTTTCCTCACAGATGACCCCAAAAATGAAAACCAGAAGCCAGATAAGCAAACTAAACCCCCAAATAAGCAAGCAAGCAAAAGCAAAACCCTCAAATCAAAAGCAACTACAAACTTCCCACTTTATACTCACAAAGGCCAACCTAGTCCTTTGTTGTTGGACTTGGAACAAGACTGGATGCTAATTTGTCACTCAGGGATTTCTGTTTGTTTTGTGGCTTTCTTGTCTGGCATGTACATTTCCATATCTAGTTTGTCTTTTGTTCATGCCTTTTAAAAATTCATATAACATTAAAAATAAAGTTACTTGTTTATTTATTTGTTTGGATGCTTATGGAAAGAACCTGATCCCAGATGAATTGGCCAAGAAGTTTGAAAATAGGATTGCCAGTTGAAGGAATGAGGTTGTCAAAACTGAAAAGGTTTTCTCTTTTGACTCTTTCAAGAACTGAAGGAAGGAATTCACTCTGTGTTTTGAAAGCTGCACTTAGCAAATTAAAACCTCATGCTCTGGGGTTGGAAGACCAGATCTTTAGTTTTTCTACAATCTAGAAAGGGCAGAGGTGTGAGACCTGGCTTGAGGGGCTGTCTTGTGGTGACCAGATGGAAGGGATCCTTCTCACCCACTGGTTTTAGGAAAAAGATCCACCAAGAAAGGGCACCTGGGTGGCTCAGTTGGTTAAGTGTCTGACTCTTGATTTTGACTTAGGTCATGATCTCCGGGGTCCTGGGATGGAGCCCCTTGTCAGGCTCCCCACTCAGTATGGAGTCTGCTTGTCTGCTTGTCTCCCTCTCCATCTGTCCCTCCCCCTGCTCGTGCTCTCTCAGCTTTCTCTCAAATAAGTAAATTAAAAAAATTTTTTTTTTTTTTAAAGATCCACCAAGAAGAGCACCAAAGATGCCCACATCCTTGGGTAGCAATGCATAGCTTCTGTCCTTGGGAGAGACCTAATGTAGAGCTGCCATAAGCCATGTGGTTTATGGAAAAAAGAACATCAGTTAGCATTTTCGTGTGAGTGTCAGCATCTATGTGGTGACTATCTCAACTCTCTTGTATTCTCTACTCAATCAAGGTTCAGGAGGAAACTTCAGGTAGTCTGCTGGCTTTCTCTTCACTCTTAGAGGAACCTGCTGTATATCTTTGGTTAGAAGACCTCAGGGTGGAGAAAGGGGCTGTGTGTTCTCAGCTAGGACCACTTAGTCAAAGTAGGAACCAGTGTTGAGTTGAGGCAATGTTGCGTAAGCCGTGAAGAGGGCCCTAGGGCTCCTAAGGTCTGTGTTGGTTGTTAGGAGAATACTAAGGTAGATTTCCTCATATACTTGGTCCATATAGTTGGGTCACTATAAGCCAGATGCAGTACCAGGTGTTTGGACTAAAATGGTGCTTTCATTCCCCACAGGACTCACATTTTAGAAGGGGAAACCTATAAACCAGCAGGTAATTGTAGTCTAAGGTGATACATCCTCCTTTTGGGATCACATGGAAAGGGCGCTAAATAGACCTTGATAGGGATGGGGATGGTTATCATGGAAGGCTTCCTGGCAGGAGAAGCAATGGGAGTTTCCAGCAGCAGTAGGACCACCACATGGAAACATTTGGGGGTCGACAGCATTAGGGGATATAATAAAGGAGCAGAAGAAATTCGGGATGACCAGAGTATAGAGTATACTTAGAGTGGGCATCAGTTCATAGTTCAGAATGGTGTTTCCCAATCTTTAGTGAGTGTGTATGTGTGGTGGGGTGGGATAAGGTGTAGGGGAGAGCTCTTGAAAAGTACAGATTGCTGAGTTCCAACCAGAGAAATGGCTGACCCTTCCCTCACCTCCCGTAGCCCGGCACACATGACACAAAGCCTCAGGTTAGAGAGCATTCAGAAGACCCACCCCCAAGGCAGAGCCTTGCATGAATCCCCCCTCAGAGGAGATAAAGTAGATAGACCCAAGATTGGCCCGGACAGTGTCCAGGGAGCATGGCAAACCTGGAGGGGAAGTTCCTTGTAACCTCATAACCTTAGGAGCTTCTCTCTCAATCCTAGAGGCCAACCTTGACTCTCAAATGTCTTCCAGAGCAGACTGAGTGGTCCACTCTGCCCTCCATACAAACAACTCCCATTTATTCAGCCTACACTGGGTCGTTGCCTAACCGCGTGGTGTGGAGAGAGGGCTGTAGCCATGCTGAAGGCCTTGTTGCACCAGAAGAGGCTCCAAAACAGGGTTTTGTTAATTTTCCAATTTAAACGAAGTAACTCCAATCCTCATGACTCCTGTTTCAAGAATGCCCTTCTCTGCCTTCCGGGAACACAGGGTCCATGCGTAGGTCAAGGGATCAGTCCTATGACTCTCCCCTTCTTAGGCTTTATATCAATTATCTGGACCTGACCATAATTGCACCTGGTATCAAAAGGATTACCATCACCATCACCATCACCATCACCACCATCACACCCTGAGAGCTGTTTTATGTCCACAACTGCACGTTAACAGTCCTGGGGCATGTGTGGTGTAGGATTATTGCTTCCATTTTACAGATTGAGAAACTGAGCTTCAGAGGTTTTGGCTTGTTCAGGATCACACGGAATGTGTGATCTCTTGCACACAAGGAAGCTAGCTCCCCCTGGCAAAGAGATGTCAGGAGCAAGAGCTGAAAAGAACGTGAAAAGAACCGAGCCGGGAGGCTCTCTCTGCTGTACAGCCAAGGCTTACAGAGAAGAATGTACCAACTACGAGGTCTGTCCCAGATGAGCTAGCCGCCCTTGGTTTCTCTGGGTCGTGGAGAAGGCCCCATCCAAAGGGGTGGGCACAGGCTGCAGAGCTGGGAAGACAGAGGTCTCCTTGTCACCTTCAGGGCTCAGTCTAGAAATTCTGGATGAAGGAAGTAAGCTTGACTCAGACTGGGGAGATGCCGAGGGCTGGGCTGAGGGTGATCTCTTCCCCAGGATCCCGACAATGCCCTTGAATTATTCTCGCCCCAGACCTGGGTTGGAAACTCGCCAAATGTTCTCAAAGCCCTGATAGCTCGGTGTGGTCCTCCAGGGAGGTTTGCAGACCTGTCCTAGGGGTGCATGTGAGTGGGTGGGGAATGAGGCACCTCACGGCTGGGGGCTGAGGGTGTTGGGGTGCTAGGAGTCAAGAAGGAGGTCCCCCTGTGTATCCTACCACGGTGCCAGGCGATCTGGGATACCAAGAAATGGAGATGAGAACACTTCCGGTCCTTGGGGAGAGGGTGTGGGTGGGAGGGTGTGATGGGCGTTTCACCTCCCGTGAAAGGTCATGTGATGCACTCATCAGAGGATCTCACGAGGCATCATAACCCGGGTGGGGGCTCAAGGACCAATGCGGCAGAGGGAACAGGTGCTCTGAGTGGGGGAGAAGGAGGTCTCTTTAGACTGGGATCGGCAGCCTTGATCTGGGCTGGGGTGCGGTGGGGGCTGCGCGTGGGAGCTGGGGCGAAGGGGAACCACAGGAAAGGAGTAGGCGACCTCCAGTGGCACAGCTGTAGAGAAGCCAGCAAGAGATTTAATCTCTCAGTCTCACTCTCTTCATCTAAAAATGGGGCTCGTAACGTGGCCCTTCACACACAGCTGTCACAGGCAGGATGGGAGTTGTTTTCTTGGTTGAATTAGTTCTGGTCTTGTTTTCAGTCTTTTCCAGTGCGAATTTCCAAATGAGGGCCTGAGGGTGCTGAGTAAATATTTGTTAAGGTCTTGAAGAGGGGAGCAGGGGCTCGTGTGGCCTGCAGGAGGCCGTGATTATAAGAGATTAGGAAGCCCCACAGGCCTGTCTAGACATGAAGTGACAGCCGAATCAATGGGCGTCCATGAGAGGAGGAGGAGGTGAGGTGGGCTGGACAGAGCTGGGGCTCGGAGTCGGCCATTGTGGCTTCTGTTCTCATTCTACCTCGAGGTGCAGGGTGACCTTGGGTGACTCCCTGAGCCAGTTTCCTTGACTAGAAAAGGGGGTGGGGTTGGTCTTCAAAAGGCTTTTCCAATTCTGACATGCTGAGAGTGTGTTTGGGGTTGAACCACTGTTGACCTAGAACCTGCTCCTGGCCAGGCCCCGTCACCCAGGCCACCACGTTGTGAGATAACCCAGCCCATTTTAAAGATGTGGAAACTGAGACCAGGGTGAAGACCTGGTTGTCCACAAATGGGTCCTGTTCGATCATTTTGGGTGATGCTCCACACTCATAACCCCATCAACCAAGGGGATCCACTGTGCCAAGTTACATGGGAACCTCAGGGGTGATCAGAGTGTGGTCCCCACTGCCAGCTAGGTCCCAGCTTCCTGTTAACCATTAGCTTGGTGCTAAGAAGGCCACATCAGCATGCTTTACAAGAGGAGGTGCAGAGTGCTCCTCGGGGCCTATGAGCCATGAGTCTTCCTGCATCAGAGGACACTTGGACCAGGCGATCATTTCTGTCTCCCCCTTGCTCCAGGATGTGGTTGGTCCTGGAGAAGTAAGACGAGGCTGGAAGTCTGGTCATTTGTGTCACAATAAAAGTCTCACATTTTTTCTCTCCTCTCATTGGAATTCTTTCGTCTTGGCTCAGAGGGAAGTCTTTGGAAGGTGGGAGCTCAGACTCCCATCTCCTATGCCACCTTCGGGTGAACTTTTAGGAAAATCTGTTGCCATTGCTTTTTGACCTTCAGTTGTCCTTAGAACTCCAGGCCCAATTTCCAGACTGGCCCTGACACAGCTAACTCATATCCAAAAGGAACAATTGGTAGGGAAGAAAAAAAATCTTGGTGCTTTAATTAAAAATCCATGTTTGGCTTGTGTTCAGAGGCATATTTTTGCATCTTAAAACGTTTCTTCTCCCTTTGTAGTCGGGCTTTGCTTATAAATAGCGCTGGCTCGGAGTCACATTAATTTAATTTTATCTGTGATCCAGATCAGCCCAGAATGCTATTAATTTGGGTTTGACTGCCAGCAGAAAACAGCATTCACTAATATCCACTTTTTAGCTAGGTAATCGTGTAGTAATTAGGATGCGTGTTGTACATAATCTTGATTTAAATAATCCTCGGTTAGTTTTTTGTCTACATAGATAAAAAAGCTATTTTGTCAGTATTTTGGAAGTAGGAAATCATCTTGATTATTTTAATCAAAATCAGCATTTGTGAATTGTGGCATTCTTTTAGGAACAATCAGTGTACAAGGCAGAGACTTGTCTCCCTGCCCTGTGTTGTAGATCTGTCTTGAATGCATTAAGATAGAGCAGAAGTGGCAGTCTTGCGGCCCCAAACACACACACATCCTGGCCTCATCCCTAGGTCTTGGTGGCCTGACGGTTAGCTTTGGAAGCAGCTCCGTGTGATCTCCAGTCCCAGCTCTGTCACGTAGAAGTTGGGACCTCGGCAAGTACTTAAAAATGACCATACTTGAGTTCCTCATTTATCAATGGGGAGACCGATACCTGCCTGGGGATTAGTTATGGCGTGTTGAGTTCCCTCCAGTGTCCGTCCTTTATGCTCTCATCACCGCGAGGCAGTGTCCCACGGTGATCTAAAGCAGGAATCGGCAAGCTTTTTCCCTAAAGAGCTAGATGGTAAATATTCTAGGCTTTGCAGGTCGTACGTCCTCTGTCGCATCTACTCAACCCTCTTGTAGCTCAAAAGCAGCCACAGACAATACGGAAATGAACGGGCGTGGGTTCGGGCCACGCGTGTTTGCCAACCACTGATCTGGCACAGGGCTTGGAATCTGGTCTGACCCTCAGCTCTCACGTGTGGCTTTGGACAAAGTTCGTAAAGTTTCTTTTTTCCATATGAATCACAAGGCTGGAGGGAGGACATGATGAAGTACGGAAGAAAGGCTCTTAGCACGGGGCGGGCAAGCGCTCCGTCAGTGGCCGCTCACATTCTTAGCCGTGATTGCCTGGTCTCTTGTCTTGAGCTTCATCTATTTGATGAGCAGAAGGTGTCATAAGGGAAGCCACAGGGCCAGTGGCCTGGGCTGGGGCCTGGTGGGGTGGACCGGAAGCCCCACAGCTGGAGAAGCTGGTGTTGGAGATGTGGCATGCAAGGACCACTCCCACGACCGATGCCCCTCTTGGTAGTGCGTGGTCATCTGTGACATGTGTCCTTTGCAGTCTACTTAGTGTCCCCGTGTTTTTCACATTTTGTTGCTTTTTTGTTGGCGATCTTAAAACAGCCCGCGGGTTCAGTGAAGTGCTGTGCCGGGTCCCGAAGTGTAGGAAGCCCGTGATGAGCCTTGTGCTAGGTACGTTTCACCCAGCCATGAGTTACAGTGCTGTTGGCCACCAGTTCAAAGTTAATGAGTGAACAATATATATTAAATAATATGTCTTTAATAGAAACACAGGGGCGCCTGGGTGGCTCAGTTGGTTGAGCGTCTGCCTTTGGCTCAAGTCATGATCCCAGAGTCCTGGTATCGAGACCGCACTAGGCTCCCTGCTCAGCGGGAAGCCTGCTTCTCCCTCTCCCTCTCCCCCTGCTTGTGTTCCCTCTCTCGCTGTGTCTCTATCAAATAAATGAATAAAGTCTTTTAAAAAAGACAAAATCCCCAGAAACACACATAAAACAAGGTACTAATTTTTGAGAATGTGCCCGAGCCTCCTAGAAACCTAACCCTGCACTTCCTGGAGGAGCAGGGGTGTAGTACTTGCTTGTCCCATGTTCGCGGCAACTTTATTGACCACGAACACTGCAGAGAATGAGAATCTCCTGGATTAGGTCATTGTATACCTTAGCAAGAATGGTGCCGGTTGTATAATAAGAGTAGGAGGGGCGCCTGGGTGGCTCAGTGGGTTAAGCCTTTGCCTTCAGCTCAGGTCATGACCTCAGGGTCCTGGGATGGAGCCCCGAATTGGCTCTCGGCTCAGTGGGGAGCCTGCTTCCTCCTCTCTCTCTGCCTGCCTCTCTGCCTTCTTGTGATCTCTGTCTGTCAAATAAATAAATAAAATCTTAAAAAAAAAATAAGAGTAGGAACCAGATGATGGTGTTTTGAGGATTGCACGGGAGGTGGGGAAGTGTAGAGAGCAAGTGAGGCCATGTTCTTCGTCCTCGTCATTAAGCGTCTGCCTTTGGCTCAAGTCATAATCCCAGAGTCCTGGGATCGAGCCCCACATCGGGCTCCCTGCTCAGCGGGAGGCCTGCTTCTCCCTCTCCCACTCCCCCTGCTTGTGTTCCCTCTCTTGCTGTGTCTCTCTCTGTCAAATAAAATCTTAAAAAAAAAAAAAAAAGAAAGAAAAAAGAAATGATTGTCCATTGACTTGAGAGAGAAAGCTGAAATTTAAGTTCCTTAATGGATTCTTCTGTTTTACGTTAGCTGGATTCTCCCTGTCACTTCGGAGAATCTTTAACCTTAATCGAATCATTTAGTTTCTGTCAAGAATTATGCTGACACGCATGACATGGAGTTGCCTGTGTGAGGAAGAGTTTGGTTATGAGATGGTATCTGTGGTTGGAGCTTTGTAGCTTTCCATCTGAGACTTTTTTTGAATATTGTCGCTTTAAAACCTGTCTGTTTGGTCAGAGTCGCCAGATAAGGTATCATGTTCAGTTAAATTCGAACTTCAGGTAAACAACACATATATTTTTAGAGTACGTGTGGTGCACGCAGGACTAGCCGTGTCTGGCAACTCTGTATGGCGTCTTCGTGGGTTTGGTCTCTTTGCTGGGACTGGTGTCTCTCCGATGCCTGGAGCTCCTGTGTCAGGGGAATAGAGGGATTTGGGATTTCACTGGCACCTCTCCCTGAATGAATTCCAACCTGACGCAGGGGCTGCCTATTAAGTCAGACCATTGCAAATGTACTGAAAACCCAGCTCGCTCGGTGTAGGTGATCAACTCAATCAGAAGGAAACCTGATTTCATTTTCATTTCTATGGCGTTTATTGCTGTTAGCACACAAAGGAAGGAGGTATGGCTGATTGTGGATTTAGAAACCTGTGGATCATCTCACCTTTGCGCTGGACTGGCTGTGTGACCTTAGGTAGGTCTTCAGCCTTCTGAGACCAGGAGGTCTTTGGATCTGAAAATCAAGTGGGATGGTTCCCAAGGCCCTTGGCAGCCCTGAAGCCCACTGAAATCAGGAAGAGTAGGCGGATAGGATGGTCTTAATTTAAAAACCTAGAATTTTTCCATCTGGAAGGGAACTGACTTGATCATGATTTAAAAAAAAAAAAAAAGATGCATTATATTTGTTTCCTAAATGCTTAAAAACATGATTGACTATAAGAGAGAAAATCCCCAAACCCTTAAGGAAACATTCCATTTTATGGTGTATCCTCTTTTCCGTTGAGGAAACATTTGCAATCTGTTTAGGGTAGAGTAGTGTCTGAATCATTAACGCGACTCTGCACCAAAGGCAAGAATTTTCTTGGGCCGGAAAATGCCAGAAACAGATGCTGCTGCTCGCGGGCAGCTATGCAAATGGATCCTGGTGCACAAACCTGTGGAGAACAGCGAGGCTGAGGCCAGGGGGCCACACGCAGGAGTGATAGACCCGAGATGGTGACAGCCAAGACTTTCCGGTGCCCAGTGCTTCGTCTCTGGGCGCTTGGCACACTTTATCTCTGGTTGCCACGATGGCAGCCACTGCACAGGAATGCACATGGCACCGGCCTCATTTCTCTGTCCTTGTCCAGAGGGGAGTCGGACTGCGGGACCAGGCCGGGGGAGAACGCTTCATCTTCCGAGGCTGGGGTAGAGAGACAAAATTCCTGTTATCCTTATTTCAGCGATGATGAAGGTGAGGCTGGGAGAGGTTCTGATTCTTTCTAGGTCTTCCGCACGAGGCGCAGCTGCTGTTAGAACCTTGTTTCCTAACCCTCCTCCCAAATGTATCCTCAGCCCGGACGCGAGAAGGGAAGAATGCAAAAGGTATTTCTGATGGTGACACCTCGGTTCCCAGGACCATAGGGATGGAGAACGGTGGAGTCAAGAGCCTGAGCCTTGATCACGGGCTCCAGGAGCTGAAAGCCAATTTGTATTTCACACATAGATTGAATTTCTGGAAGCTGACCCAGCAAACGCCTCCATGCGGTGGACTCTCTGATTTAAGGTAGAAAGCTGTAATTAAATGTAACCCTCCTTGTGAATCACAACAGAAATACAGCATGCGAGGGAGGCCTTCCTGCGGAGCCTATCTCGGATCTTTAACTCTAATGTGTGAGACATTTGCATGTATTTGCATACGTGCTCCGTGTTTTGAAAAAGGGCATCACTTCAGGGATGGACTGTCTCATTCCTGAGGATCTTGGTGGTACAAATAAAGCCGAGGTTTCCATTTGGAGGAGGCAGTAAAGGCCGAGAATAGAGAGCGTGGGACCAGAACCTTCAGTTCAGATCCCACCCTGGATCCCCAGCCTCTCTAGAGGGGAAGTGCCACCTTCTACTTCTAGGCAGAACCTTGGTACCATTTGGTCTCCCTCCCTGGGATGTTCTCACCAGAGTTGCTCCTGGGGAACATGAAGACATTCAGGGCTTGGGGAAGGGAAGAACCTGGCCTGAAGCGGGTCATCTCCAACCTGCTGCTCATTATCCCAATTTCCCTTTTTCTCCTGAAGGGGGAGTTGATCCAGATAATTGTGTTGGGGGGGTGCTGGCTCCAGGAAATGGATGATGGAAGAGGTAGAACCACACTTCGAATGAGCTCCCAGCTGAGAGGGGATGAGGGGCAGATGTCCCTCTAGGGGATAAAGAAGGTGCCTGAAAGTTTGGCAAGAGAGCACCGAGTTTGCAATTTTTCCTGGGAGTGTAATTGTGTAATTGCGAGTTTGTACTTCATCACCCTGAACTGTGAGAATTAGACTGGATTCCTCTATCAGGTGTAAACCTCCTTTAGTCAAAAGACTCGATTACCATGTAATCTGAAAACCCAAAGTGTAAAATGTGGTTTAATAAAAATGATCAAATTTAGTCCAAAGCAATCATGCCTGATATGGGGGGTGGGGGTGGGGAGAGGGGTGCAGGCCTTCTAGGGGCATGGGGAGCAGCTCATTTCATTTTTACTACACTTCTGTGAGGCCCAGACTCTTACACCCATTTCACAGGTGAGCAGTTTAAGGCTCGGGAGCTCAGGCAGCTTGCCTGAGAGGTTAACCAGCCTTGTAAGTAGTGTTTGGTTTCAAAACTCAAGCCCTTTACCATTGTAATAAACCATATAAAGAAGTGGAGACAAAAGGAGCTTGATTTGACAAAATATGCAGGACCCCACCTGGGCAGATGTTGTAAGAATCACCATGAAACATACCTGCAAGTGTGAAGATTTTACATTTGACTTTTAATTTTTGGATTTTATTAAAAAAAAAAAAAGGCATTATGCCAGAGTGGGAAGGTTTCATCCATGTAGTGAATTCTCCAAATTCTCATCTAGAGGTAGAGTAGACCTGGAGAAATCATTTCATCTCATTAGGACTTCCCTTTCTAAGGGGTATTTAAGGGTCGAGGAACTTTAGTACTTGGAGAGTCATTTTGTCCTATTTCCAACCCAAGAGTGCCCTTTGAACACCACATTTTTCCTGGGACGATAGCTGTCCTTCCATTTCATCTCTAAACGAAGCTCTGTCAGCATAGGGGTTTTTGAGCCCTGCGAGCAATGATTCTGCACTTGCCCTTACCGCCCCCCCCCCCGGCGACCCCAGGAGTCCAGCCCCTCCGGGACCCCAGAGGTGGGACTGGCCCAGAGGCACAGGATGCCATCCCTAAAGTCACCCAGGAAGATGTGGGCAGAGCCAGCCCTTATGCCTAGGCTCTTGACCCCTGGGGGTGGGTTTCTTGCAATGCCTCACAAACACTAACTAGCACACGAGAGGAAGAAGCTGCCCCTCCTGGGGTCCTGCAGAGTTGAGGGCTCATTTTATAATGAGACATTTTATAATAAGACACAGTGGGAATGGTTTATGGCCTTGTTTTGCTGAAGCTCCCCTGTGAATTTGGAAGAGTCAAGAACATCGTCCTACGGTCCAATCTTGAAAACCTTGACAGTGGTTATCAGAGGCTCCTAGGCTTTCCTTTTTCTAGGTTAAGTTTCCTTGTTTTAGGTCAGGTGACGAGAGAGACAGAAATATCCAGGAGGAAATGGAGGGGATGGTGGAAGGTCTGGGAACCCATAAACATGTTAAAATGGACTTGGGGTGGTTGGGCACAGCCATTCTCTGCAAGTACACGAAGGGATGCTGCTCCCAGGGAGGAACTGGTGAATTTCTTAATAAGCATAAAAAAGGCTGAACTAAGACTAACAAGTAGACCATATGAGCCTTGAACTACCTGAAGTCAGAGGTCCTCTGACTTGCCATGCACAAATCCCCCTTCTTACCCTTTAATTACTCTGATCTCCGTCTGCAGACTCTCTCCTTCCTGCCGCATAGAGACCAAAATGGATCCCCATACTCTAATGTCTGATTAAAAAAAAAAAAAAAGTAACCAGAGATACCATTATAACTGGCACAGGAGCTACAAGACAGCACAATTCAGCTCCTTCATTTCCCTAATAATGAGTAAAATCACACCAGCAATTTCCCCTTGAATACATTTGTCAATCAAAGACCCAACACTTTGAGAGCTCCCCCCCAGAGTGTCCTCCAGGTACTATCTGGAAGCGAGAGGAAGCCCACTTCTCAGCGTCGTTACAACGGGAGCAAATAGGCTGAGAGCTTGTTTAATTTTTTAAAAGAGTGTTCTCCAGCTTTTGGCTGGTCTAATGAAAACTGGTCTGTGTCTACTTTGGCTGAATCCTCTGCACAATGACACTGCCCTGGTCTATAATTTCTGCTAATTGCCACTTGAACAAAAGCCACATTGTATAGCTTCTGGACTGCTCTGTAGTCTCAGAGAACTGGCCAGAATGTCCAAAGCGTTCTCGCTGTGAAAGCTTCTTCCCCGGGACTGGTTGTATCTGTCTATACTGGAGGGGCTGAAAGCCTGTTTTCAAACTGGGTCTGAGTATGTTCCATAGAAGAACAATTTTAAACAGAGACCCTGAGTCAGAAACTCCGATTTTTACATGCTGATGACATCACCTTTTAATATTTTCATAGAGTAGGAATATTTGTGACTTAATAAGTGAAGCCTTCAAGAATCAATCTTCCTTCCTTCCATCCTTCCTTCCTTTCTTTCTTTCTTTCTTTCTTTCTTTCTTTCTTTCTTTCTTTCTTTCTTTCTTTCTTTCTTTCTTGTAGGCTCCTCATCCAATGTGGAGCCCAAATGTAGGACTTGAACTCATGACCGTGATCAAGACCCAAGCTGAGGTCAAGAGTCTGATGCTTAACCGACTGAGCCACCCAGGTGCCCCAAGAATTTCTATTTTGGAATGAGTTCATTTGCTTTAGAAACTTAAGAGATTTCATTGGAATTTGGAGGGTTCAGGGATAATAGTAAGTAAAATGGTGACGTTAGAGGGATCTTGCATGAATTTTCCCTACACCCTTGGGTTCTGTGACTTCATGAATATTTTCTGGCTACGAAGGGCCCTGTAAGTGAGCTTAGATGATTATCCATGCCCCAAGAACCTTCCATGCATGGGGCCTTAAAAACAGAGGCATAAAATTGTAGGGTTGGGATAAAGGTCATTACAGCCTGGTCACTCAACCATCCATTTTAAAAACCTAATTTCAATATCCTCAGACTACATCAGAGATTGGTCACTTTTGAGGACCTGATAAAATCTATGTAAGCTATTCCCAGTTTTAGGTATTTCATAGGCATGTTAAAATCTAGACATAAAGGGCTTTAACTCCTCTTTCACTCCACTTTAAGAAAATCTGGCCTGGATAAATACAGTTGATCCAAGGACGAGGTCCTATGGTGACTGGGCTGAGTGGACTGCTATAGACTTTGCATTTCACAAAGCACTACCTGTTTAAAAAAGAAAAAGAGAGAGAAGTTTTGAGATAGAGTTGCCAGTTTTTAATTTTGTTGGGTAAAGACATAAAAACAAGATCATCTACTACCGTGACCATTCCATAAAACAAACAAACAAAAAAATACAAAAGGAAGTGGTAAAGATATAATCTTGGCATAAAGGAGAATCCTTCAATTGAGTAAATCTTTATTAAGAAATGACTGAATTTTTCTGTTTTTAAAAATGCACCCCAAATTTATCAAGTCCTGGTGTTTGGCAACGATAGCTGTAAGGATTTTGGCCATTTCTTTCTTTGGACTACAGTATAGAAGCTACACAGAAGAGTTTTTGTTCAAGGGGCAACTGGCAGGCAAAGTGGAACAGGACAGGGGCACCGTGTGAAGGATTTAGCCAAAGCAGATTCAAATCCCTTGTACAGCATCTTTCCGCACCCTTTTCTCAGTGGTGGTGCAACCTCCCCTTGATCACAGGCAGTGGAGGGAAACTTACTATGTCCAAGACCAAATTTTGAGGTTGCTGTACTTGTTACAAAATCATTATGGTGGACTGAAACCCAATACCTACCCATTGTCCCTTGTTCTACCCTCTGGGGCCATAGGAAACAAGTTTAATTCCTCCCCTTGTGACAGCTCTTCACAAACTAAAGACAACTAGTCTGTCCTGCTTTCCCTGAAGACACCAATGTGTCTTTCCTCCCCACTCTTTTGCTTTTCACCATGGGAAACATTTCTAATCCTTCCATACTTTCAAAGCACTTTATCATCCTGATGGTGGTACCCTGGCATCCAGTTCAGTCTGTCTTAGAGGGTGTTGTACAGAACTGAACCGTGGACCTTGGAGAGTCTCAGCTGTCTTAGAGGAGGGGGTAATTATTGCTTCCCTTTTCTGGATGCAGTTTTGTTTGTTTGTTTTTAAGTAAAAAGAGTCTGATTTTTTTTAAAACTCTAATTGAACTTGTAACTAAAACTGGTAAAGTTTTTATTCATATGTGGCCATTCAGTTAGTTGTCTCATCTTACAAATGTGCTCATTTCATCTTTTTTCCCCCAACCCTGTTTCTGCCCTTACCACTCTCAGTTATCCAAATTGATCCTTTATGAGGTTGGTGTTACTCAAATTCAAAACAAAGGACAGTATATAAAACAAACCAAAACTACAGTTTGATAAATTTCATGAATAGAGATGCAAAAATCCTTACAAAACAGTAGCTCATGGATAGGAAAAGTCAGTATTGTTATGATGTCAGTTCTCCCCCAAATAAATAAATCTGTTGATTCAGTGAAATCATAGTCAAATAGCTCACGGCTTTTTTTTTTTTAATTTTTGTTTGGTAGTAATTGACAAACCAAAAATAATAATAAAAAAATCAAAGTTGGAGAATTTACATATTTCATTTTAAGACTTACTATAAGCCTGTAGTAAACAGGTAAGTATATAATCAGCATAAGTATAGAAATATAGATCAGTGGAACAGAATAGAGAGTACAGACGTATACCCACATATCTCTGGACAACTGATATTTGACAAAGATGCCAAAATAATTCAGCAGGGTAAGGATAGTCTTTTTCAATAAATGGTGTTGGAAAACTATATCCTTGTGGGAGAAAAAAATGAACTTTAGTCCTGACTCATACCACAACAAATATTAAGATGAATCACGGATCTAAATATGAGGGTTAAAACTCTAAAACTTCTAGAAAAAAAATATGAGAAGATCTTTGTGATTTGGTAGAAGGCCAAGCTTGTTAGGCCACAAAAACATAAACCATAAAAAAATTGGTAAATTGAACCTCATTAACATTTAAAGCTTTATTTATAATCTTTGAAGGATGCCATTAAGAAAATGGGTAGACAAGTCCCAGACAGAAAATATTTGCAATATATATATATATTTGGAAAAGATCTTATATTTAAAATATACAGAGAAACCCTACAGCTCAATGAGAAGACAACTTAATTTTTTAAAAGATTTTATTTATTTGAGAAAGAGAGAAAATAAGCACAAGCTGGGGGGGAAGGGCAGAGGGAGAGGGACAAGCAGACTCCCCACTCAGCAGGGAGCCCAATGTGGGCCTCTATCCCAGGACCCCGAGATCATGCTAACTTTAGCCAAAGTCAGATGCTTAACCGACTGAGCCACCCAGGTGCCCCTTAAAAGATCTGGCAAAAGAAGATATGTAAATGGTCCATAAGTGCATGAGAGAAGCTCTACATCGGTAGTCACCAGGAAAATGCCAAATGAAACCATGAGATACCCTACACAATTGCTCGAGTGGCTGAAGTTGAAAAGACTGACGATATTAAGTATCGGTAAGATTGTGGAAGCCACTGGAACTCTCACACGTTCCTGGTGGGAGTGAAAAATGGAATGATCACTTTATAAAACATCTTGGAAGTTTCTTCACAAAGTAAACATACCTTATCATATGATCCCAAATTCCACTCCTAGGCATTTTATGCAAAAAGAATGAGAACATTTCTTGTATGCAAGGAGACACATACAAGAATATTCATAGAAGCTTTATTTAGAATAGCCTTGAGTCTGCTCCAGAGGTGATGGATTTACCAACTGTGCCATGTATCTGTAGGTCATTTCTTTTGACTGCTGGATGGACGCCTTTGCCTTGATAGCTTATCCAGGCAAAGGTGTCCATCCAGCAGTCAAAAGAAATGACCTACAGATACGTGATGCCAGACAAAGGAAACCACACACAGGAGAGAACCTGATGACGATTCTATTTATATGAACTTGTGGAATAGGCAGAACTAATCTATAGTGACAGCAGAGCCGTTGTCACTTGGGGCTGGGACTTGGTGTGGGGACAGACTGCAAAGTGATAAGAGGAAACTTGGGGTGGATGACAGTGTTCCCCATTTTGATTTTCATGATGGTTATTTGGGTGTGTACATTTATTGGAATTCTTTCAACAGTATACTTAATAGAGGTTTTGTTCACTGTATGTAAATTATACCTCAATCGAGTCCTCTGTGTCTCCTGTATCTCATGTCATCTGGGCTCTTGTTCCGAGAGGGAGTAGGAAATGGTTAACTCTCAACCCCTCAGTATGAGACTTAGAAGGCCACAATGTGTGGTGTTTCCAGAACATTCTCGGGCATGCAGGAACTACTGTTTTTGTCAGGGTGAGCACACTGTCTCAATCTGTCTGGGATGGTCCCATTTTACTATAGTTGTCCCTGCTTTAATATAAACAGTGCTGTTTTCACACTTCCAACTATTGCTGGTTTGGATGCTAAGTTATCTGGCTGCTGGGTTATCCTGGCCTCTTACTTAAGGTATTGAGAAACCAGGCCTTCAGGAATGTGCTGATGGCCTGGGGGCTGCTGACCACCTTCTCTTGGATGCCCTTATGCAGCTCTCTGGGATGGGGATTCCCTCCTGCTAGCCGGTGTTTTTGGTGGGCTGCCCAGGGGTCTCATGCCGAGTGCTCTGTGTGGCCCAATAACCTTCAGTACTCAGATCAGTGCCCAGAGGGAGGGGCCCCTCTGTAAGTGATGATTTTGGAGTTTCGAGAAGCCAAATCCTGACTTCCACTCATCAGACTGTGTGTGTGAAATTAAAGATACTGAGAAATTAAAGATACTCTAAATAGATACGTGTGTGTGTGCGTGCGCGCGCCATGGTGCTGGAGGTAAGCCCCAGTGTCCACACTCTTGACCGCTCAGTACGTAACACTGCCTTTATTCAGACTGGAATGTACTTTGATCTGCTGCAGTCATAAGAATTTTTTTTTAAGCAAAATAAGCTGGGGCAGCGTTAGGCCCGGGTGATGTCATGGTGACCTCTGGGCATAACTCCTCACTGTGGGCTCCAGTCAACGCGGCCTTTGGGACAGGAGCTCAGCGAGTCAGTCTGCTGGCCGAGGATAGGTTTGGATTCATTTTTCTGCTAAAGTGAGAAATAGGGATTTTTTCCTTTCCTTTTTAAAAAAGATTTTATTTATTTGTTTATTTATCTATCTATCTATTTATGAAAGAATATGAGTGGGAGGGGCACAGGGAGAGTGAGAGAGAGAATCCCAAGCAGACTGTGTGCAGTGGGGAGTCTGATGTGGGGCTTGATTTTAGGAACCTGAGATTATGACCTGAGCCAAAATCAGGAGTTGGGCGCTCAACCGAATGAGCCACCCCAGTGCCCCTCTTCCTTCCTTCCTTTCTTCTTCCTTCCTTCCTCCCACCCTCCCTCCCTTTCTCTCCCTCTTCTTCCTCCCCTCCCTTCTTTCCTCCCTTCCCCTTCCTTCCTTCCTCCCTCCCTCCTTCCTTCCTTCCCTCCCTCCCTCTCTCTCTGCCTCCCTCCCGTCCTTTCCTTCCTTCCTCCTTCCTTCCTCCATCTCTCTCATTCTTTCTCTTCCCTTTCCTTTGCTTTCTCCTCCCTCTCTTCTCTTCTCTTCTCTTCTCTTCTCTTCTCTTCTCTTCTCTTCTCTTCTCTTCTCTTCCTTCTATGTTTTTGCTTTCTTTTGTTCATTTTGTCCCCCTGTATGTTTGTCTGTCTTTTCCTACTAAGGCTACCACCTCTCTTCCATCTCTGTGTGAATCCCCATCTACGATGGGTGGGCCGTGCACTGAAATGCCCACAGTGCCCCAGAAAGGAGACCCTGGTCACCCTAGCAGCATTTTCAGCATCTCTTCCTGCTTCTCACTGGAGAATAAGTTCTCCTCTGGATGGAAATCCTATGTCTGTGAGAGGAAAGGGGATTGGTGTCCTGTTGGCTCAGTCCCCAAGTGCAGGGTCAGTCAGCATCGTGGCCAGATGGGCACACACCGCAGTGACTCCAGCCTGGTGGTCCAGCTGGAGTCTCCTCGAGTGGGTGTCAGGATGGGCGTGGCGTTTACAGGGTCCCAGACTTGGGGCACTTGGTGCCGAAACTACTTCCTTGCCACTCGGCTCTCCAGTCTTCTGATCAAGTCACAGAGCAAGGCTCAGTTTGTGCGGACTTGTCTCTAACACCTGGCTGCCAGGGCCTTAACAGGCCTGGCCTTAACACCATCTGGTTGGTTTGTTTTCTTTTTAAAAAAGATTTTATTTATTTATTTATTTGAGAGAGAGAGAAAGGCAGAGAGACAGAGAGAGCCCAGAAGGAGTGTAAGAGGGAGAAGCAGGCTCCCTGCTGAGCAGAGCCTGATGTGGGACTCGATCCCAGGACCCTGAGATCATGACCTGAGCCGAAGGCAGACGCTTCACCGACTGAGCTGCCCAAATGCTCGGTTGGTTTTGTTTTTCAACAAAGGGAGTAGGTGCCATGTCAGAGCCCTCCTCAAGCACACCCCTCTGGCTAGAAGTTTTTGTTTCCTTTTTATGGCTAACGATGCTTAATAAAGCCACTCTCAAAATACTGATTTTTTAATAATGAAAACTTTTATTTTCTAAAAATTTAAAAATATGGAAAAACAGACAAAGTATAATTTGTTATATTTTGATGCCTTTCTTTTTTTAATACTAAAATTGAAATCATATTCTTTTAATGCTTCTGTTTCCTTTCCCGCTAATACAACAGCATCCCTACTGTTATGTTGTCATAAGTGCTGTGTAAACATAATATTTAAGGCTTATTTCATTTTTATTATAAAAATAAAATGTAAGAAGGTAAAAAGATCAGAAATTAAGATAATACAATTAGGGTCTGTCACTGTTATAATTTTAATGTCCTTTTTTTTACTTCTTTTCTTATATGTATTTGTAAGACGTTCCTGTAATTGACAAAATCAAATCACAATTTTACAGGAACAAGTTTTCATGGTTGCCTCATATTTTAACCCTATCCTGTTTTTTATACATATGTCTCACATATTCCTTCATTCTTTATTCTTGTGACATGGGGTTGTTTGATGTTTTGTATTTATATGTTGCTATAAATATTATGTCACTAAACAATGTAGTAAACAAAGGTTTTTAAAAATTTTAGATTATTTGGTTGGGTGACAGACCCCAAAGGAATAATTGATTGAGAGGGTGAGCAATTTTAAGGTTCTTATATGCATCCCTCAATTATTTTCTAAAAGAGGTGTTTTAATTTATGGTCCCACAAACAAAGTATAAACGTGTATCGCACCATCTTCAGCGTGGAGCGCTATCATCTTTGAGATTTTAAGAACTGATCTCATAGGCAGACAGTCCTATTTTCAGTTTTTCAACTTGCGTCTTTAAAACCCTGCTGGGACTGACCCTTCTCGCTCCTGTTTGTACAGTTCCTGCTTCATCATTTCTGCTGCTGCTGTGGGTTCTTGCTGGGCTGCTCAGGTCAGGAGGCTGGGGTTTGGCCCAGTGATCTGGTAGGGGAGCGAAGTCTTAGGAATTTACCCTGAGTACATGGAATTACCTTTGGTTTCTCCATGTTTCATGTCTCCAGTAGGTGGCCGTGACCTTAGCCTGTTCACCCGGTTTTAAAAACCCGAAAGTTGAGGCCATTCTTCTTTGGAACCCTGAGACAGACAGGAGAAGTGAGGACAGGAAGTGATGAGCGAAAAGAGACTGGCAGCCTGATGAGGATTCATTAAAACTAAACATCCCCCACCGCCGCAATAGAAAAAAAATTAATATCCGGGATACATGAGGGTTGTTGGTAAGGGTTCACCCCAAGCCCCAGCATATTCTAAGCTGCCAGAGCTGGATTGGAAGGTGTATAGACAGACCTGCATTAGGACCCTGCCCCTACCCCCATCAAGCTGTGTACACCTGGACAGGTTGTTTAACTTGAACCCAGGTTCAGCGTCTGCAGAATCGGCCTATGATCCTTTCCTTTCGGGACTTTGGGTGATTACATCAAACACTACTGATTCAGTGAAGAAAACCAAGGCTGGCACATGTAGGCGTTCAGTGGACAGGAGCTTTTAGAAAAACTCCAGACATGGGATTTTGTGGTCTTAGCAGTGGAGAACTAGAGGAATGACGAGTTTGAAACCCGGTCCTGAATTACCAATAAAAATAAATAAATAAATAAATAAATAAATGGGGGGGGATCAGTTATACTTTCAGTAGTTGGGGGGTCCGTATTTTTATTATATTTCAATGCTTGAACAAATTGGTGAGACAATGATATTAGGATTTTATATTCTTAGAAGCTTTCAGTCTTCCCATCGTTGATGACAGTATGCTTTCCAGTATTTGCTCCGAATCTGCTGGAATTTTTAGGAGAGGATTTATCACAACTGAGAATAACAGTGTTTGGTTTCTTGAAAAAATCACGAATAATTTATTTTTTCTAAGATTTTGTCTTTTTAAGCATTCAGCAGATCAAAGTTGTGGCATTAAATTGCTTTTATTACTGGTTGGGTTTCATGAAGTGACAGGATGGTATTTCCTGCTTGCTAAGCACTACCACCGTCCCCACCCCCCCAACCCAGCCCTGCCTTTCTGGGAACTTGCTGAAGTCAGGATGACAGTGGTAATTTGGTAATGCCACTCAAGGTCAGAGCACGATGCTTCTGCATTGGAGTATTCAGACGATGAACTCGGGGAAGGCCAACCCGACATCGTTAAGATCTTAGTGTATGGCGGGTGCGCCAACCACGCCCACCAGAGAGCCCCTTCCTCCCTCAGTGGGGTCTCCTTCTTCCCCATTCAGAGTGAAAACAGAGAGTGAGGGCCAACACGGCTATATACGAGAGGCTGGAAAGGAGAGGGTGGGCTCCAGGGACAGGAGAGGTGGGGGACAAGAAAAGTCTCCTGGAGGAGGGGGTTTGGTTTCTCGTGACTGTGTGCTTGTATTGGAAGGACGTGGGATAATAGCCACGTCCCCTGAAAGGCCACGAGCAGAAGGAAACTGGGCAGCTTGTGTCGACCCCACACCTGCTGGGGTGCCGCGTGGGTGGGAGATCTGGCTGGGCCTGAAGACACAGTCAGCTCCGCACCACCAGAAGGGAGTGGCAGTGGGGTTAGGGCGGGCTGGATTCCCTGAATTCATTCAGCTGTTGTTTTCTGGGTGCCTGCTTATGCCAAGCCCTGTGTTGCAGGCCGGGGGTGTAGGAGACAGGACCTGGGATGGGACACAGACGGAGACAGGAATCCGGCAGCATGAGGTGGTAGCTGCCAGGGGAAGCCCACAGAGAGGAGAGCATCGGCGGCAGGGGTCGGGGCTCAGGGAGCTATGCAGAAGGCAAGATCAGCTCAGTACGTCTCTAAGGACGCCCTGGCATTTCTCAAGCAGATGGGAGCACGGGAGGCACTTCCTGCTTTTATTTTGCGGAGCCTCACGGATGAGAACTAGAGCTCAGATGGGGCTGGGTTGGAATCTGGGGGGCTCTGTGGCTAATTGTGTGGCCTTGGACAATGACAACCCTCTGAGCCTGTTTCCTCACCTGTAAATTGGGGGAATTGTTGTCAAAGACTGTGTGGAAATTGAACGCATGCATGGCCTCCAGTAATAATTGTATTGGTTTTATATAATATAATAAATATATGATCAATGAAACAGTTGTGGCTCTGCTTCAGCCACAGGCCGGGCAAGCCGTTTCGGTTCTTTGGATCTAATCCCCCTTGTAAAATGGGCGCATCGGGTCACACGGCCCCAAACTTCCTTCAGCTCGAACATCCTATGATGTATTGCTTTGCGTTACTCATTATCTTCTGTGGAATCTTCCTCCTCTACATGCTCTTTAGGCTTTACTGTGCCTGGAACAGGGACTTCCTCATAGTCGGAGCTTAAGTAGTATGAGCGGAGTGATGATCTCATCACAAACTTGCTGTTTGCTTGAATCCCACGTGATCACAAACACGGTTTTTAAGACATGGGGGCGACTTGAGCTCTTCCAACAGAATGAATGTGTTCTTTACGTGGCTGAAAAGGGTGTGGGGCTTTGAACTTGAAGAGTCTGAGGGATATCTATATTCTCAGGCAGATGCAGGCCAAATGCTTGTTTCTGGCACCCAGGGGTGCAGGTCAGTAGAAAGAACTGAAATGGTACTTTCCTGGAGGTGGCAGCTGTTCCTGGGTGAGGGCCCATAGTGGGGACTTTGGGTAGTCGCTGGGGCCCCCTCGCCCTGCACCGTGCAGGGTGGTGGCTCTGCTCCTTGGCCTTTGCTCCAAGTCACTTACCTGTCTTTTTAGTTCAATGTGTGGGTATTTCAGGTGCTAGAAAACTATCCCATGGTTCATGGGCATTACCAGTCCAGATTTCTGTGTTCTGGGCCCTTTCCTTTTTCCTTTATCCTTTATCCTTTTTCCTTTTTTCTTTCGTCTCCTCCCTTCTCCTCTCCTCTCCTCTTCCCTTTCCTTTTATTTTTAAATTTTAATTCCAGTACAGTTCACATCCAGTGTCGTATTAGTTTCCGGGGTACAGTACAGTGATTCAGCATTTCCATACATCACCCGGTGCTCGTCAAGATAAGTGTCCTCTTAATCCCCATCCCCTATTTAACTCCCATGTCCCCTGCCCCCACCCCACTCTGGTCACCCTCAGGTGGTTCTCTGAAGAATAAAGAGTTTGTTTCTTGGTTTATCTCTTTTTTTTCTTGGCTCGTTTTATTCCTTAAATGACACAAATGAGTGAAATCCGCACACCTTGCAGACCCGGCTTCCAGAGACACAGAGCGCTGGAGGGCCCTCTCTGTGAATGATCTCCATCCCCATCCTGACTCCAGCTTTGTAGGCGGATGGAAGACACATTCTACTAATGAGTCTTCTTGGACTTTATTAAAACGGATACCACTTCCCGTTTAATAGGAACAGAAAGCGGCCCTAAATTTGAATCCGTTCTCACGAGGAAGAGAGTATCAGGCTTGGAAATGAAACAAACATGTATTTTTTTCTTGTTACAGTGTTCCCATTTTGATCTGGAAGCCTTCTTGCGGTCCTAGTTTTCCTTCCCTCCTCTTTGCCACTGCATTTACCGCGATGTGGTTTTTCTCCCTTGAAAAAAGGGTCATTGCCCCCATCATCTCATGCCTGTCCCTGGGGCTCCGGGCATCCTCTGAGTCCCTAAAGAGGTTGAGTTGAACATCTCCGCAGTGGGTAAGGAAATCCTCGGCCATTCACAGGATGCGGTTTTGCATTAACCGGCTCCTGACTAATCCCCCAGAGAAGCAAGAATAGGGGGCATTTCTCCCCGCTGGCGGCCACGGCAGGGACAGTCACAGCACCACGATCCCCTGGATTTCGGGTTATGGGACACCAAGTCCGCGGGCTTTAATACGAGGAGGAGGGAGGAAACCCACCAAAATCCCTAAAACCTTTCCGACATCGGTAATGTCCCATTTCTGCCGACCAGAATCTCACGCCAGTGATTTGCTCAACAGCTGGGTGATGACATGCTTTTTGGGTACGATATATACACTAGGCCATTAGTCTGCAAGCAGCAGTTGTCAGCTTTGTTCCCATTTAGAGTAATTTTCTCACTAATATGGCATATTCTTCAGGGATAAAATGCATTTTCCAGCCAGATATTCTCCCTAATAGTGAAGTTGGTGTAATGACCGGGTTTCAGCCGAGGGAACGTAAGCCTGCGATCGCCGCTGGTTGTGTGCTGAAGCTACCAAAGCCGAAAAGGCTGATTTTAAAACACATTCACACGAACAGGCAAAAACCTCTCCTTTCCAGATTAATGAAACTCATTTGCGGGGGAAACTTAGGCATGAATTTAAGAGCTTAAGTAAGGTACTTAGAACCTGTCGGTGCAAAGCACACATACGTATATGTTTTTGAACTGTAATGACGGCTGGTGGGGTTTTAATAGGGGCAGTGGTAACTGGGGACCCACAGAAAGGCAGGTGTCTGTAGGCTGGCCCTCCCTGGAATGACAACCAGCGATTTCTTTCCCCCTCCATGCAGAGGCCTGGAATATTCAGATCAATTAAACAATTAATTCCCACCCTGCAGACTTGCATGTCAGGCTGAAGCCTGCGGCCGGTTTCTTTGGTTGAGTTATAACCCCCGGGACAAGCTGCCGGAGTCTCAGGTACACGTGGCAAGTGGAGCTGCTTGTAATTAACTCCACTTTGGATCCCCCTCCCCCATGAATATTTTAAAGATTTTTAATTAAAATAATTACATGAATTTATGAAAAATACTCGGACACCTAAAGTATTTCTACGGGCCCGCCGGTCTCAGTGGTGTTCCTTCCTGGTGTCCCTTGGGTGTGGATTTCCGCCCCATGATCACCCTGGGCCCAGCCGGGGTGGGGTGGGGTGGGAGGTATTTCCAAAGCCGAGATGTCTCTTCCCTTTTCCCTTTTGGACCTCGGTGTGAGGAGCAGCATGTCCACAGCCAGCCTTCTGGGCTTGTCAACACTGAGCTCTTTTTTTCCTCCATGGTTCTTTTGTTTTCTTTCTTGCTTTTGTTCCTCCTTTCCTTTTTCTCCTCACTCTTTGTTTATTCTCCTGCCATGATACCCTGGAGACAAGAGCCCTTCCTTTCTCCCTTCTTCACCTCCTTTATAGAACTCCTAAGGTCCTATAGTGAGGAGGTGTGGGGGGTATAGTCAGTGAACTTTCTCTGCAAAGGGCCAGATGGGAAATATCTCAAGCTTTGTGGGTCCCCTGGCCTCCGTGGCCCCTAAGCTCTACCGTTTTAGCACAAAAGCAGACATGGGCCATACATAAATGAGTGAATGTGGCTGTGTCCCAATAAAACTTAATCTGTGGACATGAAAATTTGAATTTCATGTGATTTTTAACATGTCACAAAACATTCTGCTTTTAATTTTTTTTGGTAAGAACTATTCTCACCAAACCAGCCATTACAAAACAAACAGCAGACAAGGATTTGGCCCTCGGGGCACAGTTTGCCCACCTGTGGTGGTTTTTCATCCGGGATCAGACTGCTTGGCTGTTCTGGCTGTTGCAAGGTCCTTGCTGTGTGACTGTGGACCTGTTGCCATGTCTCCCTCTCTGTGCCTCAGCCTCTTTGTGTAGAATGTGAGGATGAGAGTGATGGTTCTTGGAGTCTGGCTGTAATGATTCACTTTGATGATAGGGACAGTAGTGCTCACCAAGGGACATCTCATCTTGGCTCTGACATTAATTTGCTGTGTGATCTTAAACAGATGACCAGAATTTTCTAGACCTCGGAGCCCTCATTAATTAGAACAAACAAAAACCAAAAACACTGAGGTTCGGACTAGAGCATCCAGTGGAGCCTCAGACTAGAACATCCAGTGGAGCCTCGGACTAGAACATCCAGTGGCCAGGTGTGGCCCCAGGGAACCTGATGTCCTTGGGGTGAGTCCTGCATTTATTGGATAGTGGCCCCTGGTGGGCTTTGCTTCTGGTGTGTTCAGATTCTGTGACTGTGGAGTGAATATACCTCACCCCAAGACAGTCAGTGGTGACTGGTATCTCTTGGGTGCTCCTTGGAAGAAAGGACTGGGCCCTTTTGTTTTCGTACTGGCCCAGAGGTGAGCATTTCCAGGTATTCTGATGGCTCTTACTGTCCTCATCAGCCCTGTGTTGTACACCATGAAATCAGCTGGGAGAGGATAAGACCAACCCCAGATCACTCAGGAATTTGAACCAAGGTTGTCCTGACTCCAGAGGCCAAACTAGAGTTATTCTCCTTATGATTGTTGCCATGTCTCTATATCACCTTACTGCTGTCTGTTTAATCTTTTAAAAATAGTCTATTTGTACTTAGTCCTTCTAAAAAATTTTCATTAGAACCAAACTGATTTTGTAGTAGAGCTATGATGTGCTGTTTATATTTTAGCTAAGAAATATTTTTTTAAAAGCAAATGAGTGTATAATGTGGGCCACTGAAAACCATCTTCAGGATGGCTGGTTGTCTTAAGGGTGTCTGTTCTTCAGAAAACATTGCATCAGGCTCTGTGCTCCCAGCTACATGGGTCCAGAGCCTTGGCCTCTGGCCAGGCCTTTCAACGGCTCAGCCTGTCCTATGGCCTTGGCAGCCATTTCCAACTCCTGTTGGGCGCCATGTCAGGACTAGCTCTTCTCAGAGGCCTTCCTCCCATCTCCTCCCCAGCTTGCCACAAGGCCGCCTTCTGCAGCTGCCAGTCACACTAGCTCCATGGTCACCAGACTGGACATGCCATCCTCCCTGCCCTCCTGGCCCCCACCCCCATATGGGGATGTTCTTGACTTCCTTTTTTTTTTTTTAAATATTCTTGACATCCGAGTGCCTTGGAAAATGTCCATTTTGATCCCATCTGCTCAACAGCTCAGTGCCATGGCAGGATTTCCATCCTCCCTGAGACCTGCATTCTGATCCCAAATGGGCCTCTTGCCAGCTATGTGGTCTCACTCAGAAAGCCTGATTCCTTTCAAGCCTCAGTCTGCTTACTTGTAAGATGGGGGTATTAGTAATTTTTTCAGGGATATCATGAGGATGTACAAGTGGAAGGTCTTGAATGTGCTAAGTAAGAAGTAGTACCGTGTTTCTGTAAGGAGCAGAGGCTCTGGAGGCTGACCTGCGATCCAGCCCCCTCCCCACCAGTACCACTGCCTCCTGGTAATGTAACGGGGCGAGCTAGAATGTTGGTGATGGCTTGTCGGTAGAATCACAGATTCCCGGTACCACCTGTCTCTGCTTCCTTCCCCACTTGGCATTTCTTTGTCTAAATATGGCTCTCCTTTGGACACATCCAGAAATAAGAGTCTTCTCCAGGAACCCGCGAGAGGTCTAGGCAACCAAGTTGAGCCGCTGTGGCTGCTGGCCCGCCCCGACCTGTCTGAGAAAGCCAGCGGGCATCCCTCGTCCACCCCACCTGGGCCAGGCCCCAGCCCTGTGCTACCATTGACTTGTACTTGAATCCATCTCCTGTTGATTTTATGAGAACTTCCCCTGAAAATCCCCATGTTCAAAGACGACACTGCGGACCCATGGAGCAGGCTCATCATTTGAATAATCAGCCATTTAGTGACATGTCTAGCCCAGTTTAATGACTGAATCAGTGAAAGTATGACCCCGAGTGCCGGTTAACTTTTAAAATAGCTGTGCCCACTGCGTGACACAGCCAACAGGAAGCCATTAAGGCGCGAGCAATTACCACTTCCATCCATCGGCAAAGTCCCTATTTTATTTTAATCTGCGTAAGTGCATTTTCTGCACGAGGTTAAAATAGAAATCCCTTCTCCTGAACAAGACTGGTTTTCTGGCTGACTTGAGAGCACAATTTACAACTGATTTAATTTGTTCTTCACAAACATTCCTAATGACATTACCCCGGTGCATATACAGACTGCCTCCTCTTATTCCATTAACTCCCAAATCGGGTTTAAAGACCATATTGATGCTAGATGTTATTATGGGTGATTATCAAAACAACAGACAACTCGGCAAAGTGTTTACTAACTGGTTTATATATAATTTCTGTAATAACGACAACAGATGGTAATGCTACAAACACTAAATCACGCTTTTCGCGGCTGAAACAAATTGGCAGCCTGCGGTACAGAAATGGTGTACGTAGCTATATACAGATGCCTCGTTCATCAGCTATGGTGTTCATCTTATTAGGAAATGGGTCTGTTACCGCTATTACAGGTAATCTTTCCATTTACAATTACAAAATGTATATTTTCAATGAAAATGGTTTTCAGCAGCCAAGCTGCCTGAAGGATATTTCCCCTCTAATGACCGGCTCCGCGAACGCGCGCCCCCGGCCGAGCCACGCACGGGGGTGTTTGTCCTAGTTAATGGTGGCGGCCGCATCTCACTTGCGCCCAGAGGAGTCTCTTCTCGAAGACTCTCCACCTCTCGCTGGAAAGGGCACCGAGCAGCCCTAGGAGGCGGGTCCGTCCTGGTGCCCGCAGATGTGGCCTGCGAGGCTCCAGTCTCCTGAGTGTGAGTTTCAGATGCGGGAGAGACCACGTCCTCTGTCGGTGCCCCCCTGTGCGTTTTAAAGGTGGGAAGTGGGGGCACCCAGGGTCGGGGGGGCTCAGTCGCTTGAGCGGCCAACTCTGGATTATGGCTCAGGTCATGATCTCAGGGTCTTGGGATGAGCCCCGCCTTGGGCTCTGCTCTCCGCAGAGTCTGCTTGTCCCTCTCCCTCCCCCTCTGTACCCCCCCTTTTCAAATAAATGAAAAAAAATAAAAGGAAAAGAGAAAAGATGGAAAGCTGATGTCCAGGAGGCCCAGGGAGAAAGGGACTTAGAGCAGTTCGTGGAGTGTCAGGGCTGCGACACTTAGGTGGGCCCGGATAGGGAGCCCAGTGTTTCTTTTGCTCCAGACGGGAGCCCTGTGCTGTGCCAGGCCCCACTGGTGCTCCCCTGGCACACGGAACGCTGAGACAGACAGCGGTCCGAGTCTCAGTGGCCCTGTCGTGAGCACCGCACGCGCCCCCTCCCTGAATTTTGCGGACAGCAGGGAAGAGGAGCACGGCTGTCTCCTGTGACAGGTGGGGAACCCCTGGGACGCCAGGATGAAGTCACTTGCCTGGGATCCTGTGCAGCTGCAGGAGTCAGATTTGAATCCAGAGTCTGGGCTGAATCACTGCTTCAGTACCCGCCTCTCCGCAGCGGGGCGTGGGTGCCCGTGGTCTCTTAGGGGGAACCAAGGAAACACCACTGAGGGCAACGAGGGGGCAAAGGGCGGGTGGTGTTGTGGGCATTTCCAACCTCGGAGAGCTCCCAGCCTTAAGTTCCTTGACCTTTCACTTGTCCTGTCAAGGTGTCCGCCGGTTCCCGCACCAGCTGAGAGCGGAGCAGCACCGCCAGCGGAGAAGCGGGCCGAGGGGCTGGAATCAGGCTGGGCTCTGGCCTGCTCGCCCGCCCGCTTTCAGCTCAGCTGTCACCAGCCGTGGCACCTGGGGGACTCCCTCACCTTCACCTTCGGAGGCCTCCTCTGCAGAGGGAGGCTGATCCAGGGTGCATTTTGTCATCTCAGCGCCCGCTGGAGGCGGGGGCCTGAGCATTGGTGCAGGAAGCAGGGAGTTGGGACAGGGCCTGGTGTAGAGCAGGGGCTGGAAGCGTGTTGCCTCCGTTCACTGCAGCCACCGCTGCTGCTGGGACGCTCCTTCGTGGGCCCGCTCTTGGCTCTGGATGGCGGCGGGACACCCGCCTCCGGGCACGGCCGCCAGTGCTGAGCGCCCCCACCCCTGCCCACGGGGCTTCTCTGCCCGTCTGCCCTGACTGGCGGGGACTGTTTCTTTCCTCTTTGGGACCTTCCTTGGTCTGAGGCCTGGGCCCTGAGGGGATAAGGCTACTATGGGCCTCAGATCACAGATGTCACGGAGGGGGGACAGATGAGGAAAGGGAGGCCCAGAGCAGAGGTGGCTGGCACCAGCTGCGCTGTGAGTGCTTCCTGGCTCAGCCCACACCCAGAGCTCTGGAGAGGCCACCAGGCCCCCTGGAGTCGGCTCGGAGGACTGACCCTGGACAGGACCCGGCCACGCTCTGGTGAGAAGCCAATCACGCGCTTCCCAATGAGCACTTTGTGAAGGGACAAAGAATCGTTTCCTCCCTGTAATTTTCTGCATGGAGCTCTCCCTACTGTCCCCCCGGCCACTTCCCTCTGACCTCGGAGGCGGCCCCGCACCCCGGCCACATGGCCCCGTCTCTTCCCTGGCACAATGAGCCGCTGTTCTGGGGCTTGTCCCCAAAGAGCATTGCCTGTCCTCCGTGGTCTGGAAGGAAGCACCTGGTCTGGGTGAATTTTAGGAAGGACCCCGGCTGGGCCTGCGGCCTCACCAGCAAGGCTGTGCGGGCCTCCGCCCAGGCCAGGCATTTGCTGAGGAGAGCCTGAGCTCACAGTGTGGGCCCCCCGGGCCTTCTCTCTTCTACCCTACAATTGCTCCTTGGCCTTGGGAGGGCTGTGTAGCCGGTGGAAGAAGCCCTTGGGAACCAAATTTGAGTTTAAAGCCCAGCTTGTGGCTTATTTGACCAATAACAAACAAACTTTTCCTCTTTGAGCCTCAGTCTTATCTTTAAAGTGGGGATAATAGAATCTCTGTGGAACGACTCAGCACGGAATGGAAGCTTTTATTAGCCATCTCTGTGACCTCTGTGAGATTTGTGGGATTATTAGACATTTGACATTTCTTTCCAGAATCTACGCCAGTGGGAAGGTCAGCTGTGCCTCTAGCATCTCTGTGCCTTCTCTAATAGCTCTAATTTGGGAAACCTTTCCTTGGCCACATCCAAACCAAAATCATAGTCACAGGCTGATTTTAACCCATGAACCTATTCCAAAGGAGGACCCTCTTTGCATTTAACATAATACACTGGTTGGGGCATGTGAAAATAATATCTGGATTACATGATACGAAAGAAGATATTTGCGGGACGCCTGGATGGCTCAGCTAGTAGAGCATCTGACTTCAGCTCGGGTCATGATCTTGGGGTCCTGGGATCGAGCCCTGCCTCCGTCTCTGTGCTCAGCAGGGAGTTTGCTTGTCCCCCTCCCTCTGCCCTTCCCCACGCTCACGCACGTATGCCTGCTGTCTCTTCAACTAAAAAAAATCTTAAAAAAAATACTTGAGTTCTAGTGAATGAAATTTAGTCTTTTATGACAATGTTTTCTTTAATGGGAAATTTTATCTGATGAAATATTGAGAGAAGACTGGAATTTGCAAAACAAAAACAAAACAGGCCTGATAAAAAGTCCTGCTCTACCTTATGGTAGTCAGGGGATCTTGGGCCTCAGTTTCCCCATCTGTAAAATGGGGGCCGAGTGGGGATTGAACTATTCCACACCTAAGGATCTCACAGCTCTGACGTTTCCGTGTCTGCAACTGTTGGGAAGTCCAGGAAGCAGAAAGAATTCCAGAAGCTGCACTCAGGGACACCCTCCCCAACTCCTACCCCGGCTAAGCAAGAAACAGGCTCTCTGCAACTTTTCGGGGCTTTGGGGGAGGGCTCAGAACCACCTTTAACAAACAGCACTGCACAAGAGGACTGCCCCTCTCCCCCACTGTCTGCATCACCGCCCTGGCATAATTAACAGACATGTTGCAAAGTGTATCTAGCATATCTAGCAGGTTGAAAAAAATGTCTCCCAAAATTATAAAAGACTTTAATTAGAATTTCACAAAGGTAGAGTCTGAGGATTTGCTAATTGCCATTCCTGATTTTTTTTTTTTTTTTTTCAGTGCTCAGCGCAGCTTCAGAGATAGGAAAGAGCGAACAGTGTTTTAAGGCCACGGGACAATGTGACAACAGTGATAGATATGCTAATTTCTTCATTCACTCCACTTCACTTCTTTTATTCCTTCCAATTAAAGCAAATGCTACTGAAACTGTAATTAAGCCGGGGCTGGGCCCTGATTGCCTGCTGTTTTAATGAAACCCTATTGATTTTTCTTTTCTTTCTAATGGCCACACATGGTGCTCAGTGGTCAAACACGGGCCCTGCTACAGTGCCCCCGGCAGAACTGAATTTTGGCCTGGGAAAACAGAGGCCGGATGGAGAAGCTCCTAGAAGTAGTGGCAGAGGTGGGGTGTAAGGCTCTCCCTTGTGAGGCCGCGCTGTGACGAGAACCCCCCACAACTCTGGGGCCATCCAGAAGAAATGAAATGCCTTCGGGAGGAGTTCAGACGCGCTTTTATGCTAGTGCTAGTTCCAGAAGGAGCGGCGTGGTGTTCAACTCCAGTGGCTTACCTAAGCTGGATGTTAAAATCTGGGCAATTTGGAGCCCTGGATGTGTATGTTCTTGACACGTGTTCACAAACTAGAGAGCCGTTTTGGAGACGAAGTATTGGAAGAACATTTTACCTCTCTTTGGCATTAATTTGAGAATGAAGTTTTTTTGTTTTTTTGTTTTTTTTTTTGAATGAAGTGTCTTTGAAATTCCTCTTGGCCATATACTCCTACCCTGCTGTGAATATGGAGATTTAATGCCAATAAAATGAGGGAGAGGAGTATTGGCAACTGGGCATTTCGATAGTTCGACAGATATTTAAAGGGGCAAATTAATATTCTGATCTGAAAGTAGGGTCTTGGGTATTGTGGGTGGTTTTCTGTATCAAGCGACAGGGTTTCCCATGTGGACAGGAAGGAAGCACGAACTTGTGGTTCCTACAGAACCCTAAGGGCGGGGCGGGGTGTGCAGAGTCCTTGTTCAGGCCCTTATCAGAGCCTTGGGGCTGCCATTCCCAGTTGGGGAGGAGGAGGGACGGGGAGTCGGGGCGCCCATCCCGACAGACCCATCTTAGGTTCCTCATTCTTCTCGCGCTCCTTCTCCGCCCCTCCCCACCAAATTCTCATGAGTCTCTGAACTACTTCCCACACTGGGGTGATTGGATGACGTTCTTGGAGTCTGAGTGGACACATTCTTGCCGTTGTCATAAAAACCTGCTAGAGAGGGGTGCCTGGGGGGCTCCGTCGGTTGAGCATCTGACTCTTGATTTCGGCTCAGGTCATGATCTCAGGGTCATGAGATCGAGCCCCTCATCCAGCTCTGTGCTCAGCGGGGCACCTGCTTGAGAGTCTCTCTCTCCCTCTGCTGCCCTCACCCCCTTAAAAAAAAAAAAAACAAAAACAACCAACACATGCTGGGTGGCAACACTAAGGGGCAGCATTGTCCTTATCAGCGCGCATCATTCTGATTCATCTGCTCCCTCCCTTATTGTACTTCCTTGAATAAAAGAGGAGACAGGCCAGAGGGGATCTGGGCAATTGCCAAAGTTATGTAGCTTGAGTCCGGGAACGTGGGTCCAAAGCATATTGCTCTCCAGGGAGGAGAAACAAGGATGACCCATGTCAGGATAATGTTGGTGATCAACCCTGGGACACTGGTGACTTGTCCCTTTTAAGGCAGCCCATCTCTCCTCTCCCTAATAAGGTGTCAACTGCCTGAGTGTAGGGTGGGGGGCAGGGTTTGTCCCCTTCAGCATGGCTGACTTTTTGGGTCAGATTGTCCTTTGTGGTGGTGGTAGGGATCAGGGTTGTGCTGCGATACACTCACTGTAGGATGTTTAGCGAGATCCCTGGCCTCAACCTACTGCATGCCCGTGGAACCTCCCCAGCTGTGACAGCCCAACATGTCCCCAGACACTGCAGATATCCTCTGGGGGAGAAAATGGCTCTTGCTTGAAAATCACCAGTCTGGGCATTTATGTTTTGTTGGCTTGAAACATAGTACCCACTTAAAATAGACACAGCAGATACTTTGTTTTGGTCTAATGGCTTATGCCATTGTGTAACACCATTTCTGGTTTTGAATAAAAATGAAAGCTCAAAATTCTGATTGAAAGACTAGACAAGAAGACCGTGTCGATTTTTTTTTTTTTTTTTTTTGAAGACCCTAGAACCTTCTCCAAGGGAATTTTCAAGAAAGAGCATGGGTCAGAAGACCTCCGGGGGGTCTCAGTCTGCTCCTTGCTGGCTGGTATGTGGGCAAGTCCCAAGTCCCCTGAGCCGTGAGTTTTTGTCATTAATGTGAGGAGGATGTTGCAGTGACTCATCTCGGAGGGTCCTGGTGTGGGACTGACGTTCTTAATCATTGAACAGAAGCGTAATGAGGAGTACAAGTGTGGAATCAGGGAATTTCCAGTTATGGGCAGAATTCACGCCATCCGATCCAGGTAAGGAGAGCGAGAATAAGAAAGAGAACTGATGGGAGAAGCTGGCACCCAAAATTCAGGAGAAATCGTGACTGTTTGCTCAGTAACCCAGCTTCACATCATCCAGCGGTTTCCAAGCAGATTCCTGCTCATGTCTTTGTCTAAGGAAAGTCGTACAGAGATTAGATTTCTTTTACAGAGATTTGCTTTACCTTTATGTCCGGATGGTTGAAAAAAAAAGTTGCCTTGTGGCCCAGGACTGCTTGCATCCCTACTGACACCACTCCGGGGCTGGAGAGAAGTCTGTTCTGAGATGTTGTGGGATTCTAGAAGCAAGGAAGCAGATGGCTGCCAGAGCTAACTTCCCCAGATAACAGAGAAAATTTAGAATTGTTTCAAGAGCAAAGGCAAGTTCTCCTAAAGCTGCTGTTCTTCCCAGGGCCGACCCACCCAAGGCAGATCACTGATGGCGGCTTCTCCACTGTGGAGCGGTGGAAGAGAAGGGCATCTCTTCTGGAAGGAGCCGGCTTCCCGCATGGGCAGCAAAAAACCCCTCCCTCCCCCCTTGCTTTGCCTTCATTTTATCTTTGAGGACTCACATCTGTAGGAACAAGCCGTTTTTGAAACCCTGCAGAACCAATGACCTTCATTTTACAGATAAAGAGGAAAGCCAGATTTTTAATTGGTTTTTAAAAAATTACATGTACTTTTGACAGAGATGAAAGACCCTTTTCTTGGTGTTACCTCTGACATCTCGCTTGTTAGGACCAGAGAGAAAGAAAAACGGACCCCAGGACCGGAGCTGCAGGGACCCTGGAAAAAGGGGACACTATCACGCCACCGCCGAGTTCTGTCAACTGTCAAGTTAATTAGAATGAAATTAAAAACACATTTGCCAAGATGTTCCGCAGCCAAACCAGTTAAATAGAGATTTTAACAAAATTGAAAGCATATTATGCTGAGATCTGTGGATCCTGGCCCGGTGAGTGAGTGCCGAAAGTGTGATAAAATAACAAAATTGCTGCCTAATAATCTATAGAATAATATTGTCAACTAATGGCTTCTAATAAAATAAAAGCTGTTATTAGGGTAAAACATTATAACAAAATCCAACTTTATTTGCAGTGCCTCCCCCTTAATGGTTTTGAGCATTTTGAAAGGTAATTTAAACAAGTACATTGTATCCTTATTGAAACTGCTTCATCTCGCTGGCTGCTGAAAATGGCTTTAACCATCTCTCTGAACAAAAGCACCCCTAATAAGACAACAAAAAGCCCCAAGCAATGGCCCAGCAGCATCGCTCTCTGGCGAGGAGGAGTGGAGCCTTAGCAGCAGCTTTCTCCTTGCATGTAATTAGATGAATTAAAAGGACAAAGTGGTTAATGTAACTGTTGTCCGGGAGGGGGCCTAGCCTTTTCCATCCCGTCCATTTCAGACAAGAGCCTGTGGCTTTCGCTCCAGCAATGCCGAGAAGAATGTTGGCGGTAGGGAAATTAACAAGCTTAATCTACAAGGAATCTGCTCTGAGTCACGGATGAAATGTATCTCGAGCAACGAAAGGCTACTCATTCCTGCTTCCCTTTTATATGCCTAATAAAACTTACAATAAATTAACTGCATTTTAGTTTGCAGCCAGGCTCTGTTAATCAGGGACGAGGCGCCAGGTAGTCAAGTCACAAGGAGCCTTCAACTGGTGCATTTCAGCTATGCGGCCGGGCTGGGGGCAGCTCCTCTAATGAGCCTTCCTCCCGGGGTTGATGTTTTGAGGACTGGGTCATCGCTGCAGCCTCATGGTTTTTAGTCCCAGGGAGGTGAGGAGGGAGGTCTGCCTTATCCGTCCAGGTCACTCGGCTGAGGGGAGGTGGGACGTGGGAGAAAAATGTTTCTAAGACAAATTGATTCTCCATCTATAGTTCTCCAAAGAATGGATCCCGTGAAGTTTCCTTGATAACTGCGCGTCGTGTGTTGTCCGTGGGCCACTCCGGTTCTTTGCGCTCACCGATGGGGAGTGCTACCATTCCAGAATTATCTTATAATAAAAAGCAAAATGAATTTTCATTTGGGCCTTTGGTTTCGTTCTCTGTGCAGCTGGGAAACCGACCCAGCTGGGTCCAGTGCCTGAGAGGCTGCAGAAGCCACGGCGGGCCCCGGAGAGGCTCTCCTCTGTTGTTGTCTGCCATTTTGTACTCTTGGCCTAACACTGACTCAGAATAGCAACTTGGAGCCTTCCTTGACCTATTGGCGAATTATGACTTTGTTTTATTATAAAAAATAGAAAGGGGAAAATTAAATTCATTAGCTCCAATTACTAAATGATTCATCTGGCTGGTTAATGAAGCCGCACATTATGCTAACAAGATAAAGGCAAAGAATAACATGTGGGGTCAGTGGCTACAGGCAAGCTGTGCTCTGCTCCGTTGGAAACGCTTAGCCGAGGAGTCTGTACCTTGAGATGGATGACATGACCCGGGGCTGCTGACTGGGGAGCCCAAAGCGGAGAGACAGGAAGAAGGGGTGCTCTGTCTGCCTCGCAGGGAGATCTGAGGAAGCTAAGTCAGGGCTGACAACACTCCAGTGGTGGCAGTGGGGGGAACCCTTCTTTCGCTTGCTGGGTTGGGAAGGCCAGTGGATTCTTCACCGGAAGCCCTGCGCTGCTGACAGAAATGGTGCCAGCCATCCCAGGGAGGGTTGGGCTCCTCAATCCAAGCCCCTTGAGGCGTTGGAGCTTCAAGGAACCACCAGGTTGGCGATATGGGGTCATTAGGAACAGAGAGACTGTGGATGGTGTCCATGCCCTCTATGTTCTCACCCTTTCCCTGGGCCAGAGTTGGGCTTGGGCTCACGGTGGAGGTTAAGGCTGGCTCTTTGGAGCCAAACTGTATGGATTTCAATCTTGGCTCCTCCAGGTCTCAGCTTTGGGACCTCAGGCAGGCTTTTCCTCATCTGTAAAATGGGCACAACCATAGCACACACCTCATAGATTTAAGTATTAGTCTTTTTGTTTTGTTTTGTTTTTAATGTAGGTGTTGTGAGTAGTACCTGAGGTCCTATGATTCTCCTCTCTCCCAGCCCCCACCCTTTGGGCCACGACTGCACCACATGCTTCCCCACACCTTTGTCCCGATCACGTCCTTTGTTCATGTTTCTAGGTAAGGGGGCCTCCGAATATAGATTTGTCCATTCACGTCCCCGAGCGAACACACCCACAGGTCACTGCTGAAGCTGTTGACTCCAGACTTCACTGGCTCCACTTTGCTTCTTGGAATTCTGGTCCCGACTCTCCGATTTTCCCCGGGCGCTCGTCCCTAACTGGCCGCCAGGAGCAGGTGGGCCTCCAGCTGCTTTGCAAATGGCCATCAGATGACTCTGTCATTATTCCCACCACTTGAACGGAGTCAATCTGATCCTCGTTCTGTAAAATACATTCCTCAAATAGCAAGAGTAACCCGCTCTTAACGGCAGCCTATTTCTATGCTGCACAGCAAAAGGAACCTGGGATTTTGAGTTTGAATCCTAGCCCTCCTGTGCGTTCTGTAACTGCAGCCAAGTCCTTTCACCTCTTGGGGACTGGTGACAATAATGCAGCTTGTGGAAGGTGGGAGATGTGAGTAAGGCTCTTCTGAAAGGGCAGAGCGTTAGGTCAGATGTCCCCATGTGCATGTGAGTCCTCTTCCCTGTCGGCTGCCTTGGTGGGAAAGGGGAGCATCTCTGCCACCCATCAGGGTCCTGCCTTGGAGGAGCTGGGCTGGGGAACTGGGCCGGCAGGCTGAACTGCACGCTGCCTATCGGCGCCGTGACTTTGATGCTTCCTGCACCTGGCGTAGCCAGCCCGTTGCCTGGGCAGAGGAGTGATGCCCAGCGAGCCGTGCCTCGAGGTTCACCTTCTGCCCTTCACCCACGTAGATGTGTCACCGTCCCCTCCCCTCTCTGCGGATTAGCGCCTGTATTGTCATTGTCTTCAGAATTGTCCTCGTCTTGGTCATAACCATCTCAGCCTTTATGAGCCGGCTCCTGGTTTAAATAAAGAAGGCATCTTAACGCTGGGAAGAGTGTGAGTCAGACACTTCGAGATAATCTGAGGTTTACCCACACTTGCCACCGCTGTCACCCTTGCTTACGATCTGGGCTCCAGGCATCGCAAGACAAGTTTGGTAACACCGCGGAGGCTGGGCGGCTCTCAGCAAGCCTGGGTGCTGCTCATAGTGGTGGCCGTCTGGCTTCTGTAGGCATCAAATGTCTTTTTTTCTGAAAGATTTTAATTTGGCAAAATTACGTTCAACCAACGAGCAATGCGAATGGACTTAGGACCTCTTGTAAATGGTCTTTCCCTCAATATGATTTACTAGAAACATGTGCTTAGCGGGCTGGAAGCCTTTGTGTTACAATGTCCCGGAAAGTCCATGGAAAAGGAAAGGAATGTGTGAACCTTACATTTTTTGAAACGTAAAAATATTAAAAAGAAGCATGAATAATATGTTGCTTTGGAGTTTGGGGTTTTGCTCTGGTTGTTTTTCTATATTTTTTTAAGTCCTTGGTAACAGCTGTGTCTAAAGTGGAGGATGGGAAGATGTCAGGGGAGCGGGAAGGCACACGGGGCTGCCACGGAAGCCTCGTGGGTGTTGGCAGAGGACGTGGATGAGAACACCAGGGACAGTGCTTTTGCACATGAAGCTTCGGGTGGATCTCGGTGACAGCTCGGCAGGGCTGTCCACGTTCTGTGCAAAGCTTGGTACTCAGGCTGGACACATGACTTGGGATGTCTACCATAGCACACGAGTCAAGAAGAGCTTCAGGGGTGAAGTGGGCAGTGGGCATGGGGCAGGGAGCCAGGCAAGGGTAAGGCTGGTGGGTGAGTCCCTGAGTGGGGAGGCTAGAGCATGAGTGAGTGAGATGTGTGGCCTCCTTGACCTTCTTGCGGTATGTCTGCGACCCTCAGCTTGCAGGTGTCTGACAAGGCCCTGGTGCCAGAAAGGGGCCGTGGGAGACCCTGATTCTGGGAAACAGGAGGATATGCTGCATTACATGTCCTTCTGCTTCCTGGTCGGAAAGCAGGTCACCAAACCTGAGAGGGGAGGGGCAGGGGAGACCCCAGGCTCCAGGCTAGAGCAGCCTCTTAGCATAAAGCTAAAATCAGGACTGGTGGAGGGAGCCATCTTCAAGTATGAACTTGGTGAACTTAACGTTTACAGATTTCAAAAACAGTAGAAGTGGCTGTTTCTGGTGGGAGGCCTTGGTGATGTGATTCATTGGAGCAGGGTGAGTGAGGAAGTCTCCGGTAGTTCCCTTCCACGGAGAAATGGCTCCTTCCTTGGCTCCCAGTTAGAAAGCTCGAGAAGCCAGAAGGCTGACGGGTGGAGGCAGGAGGGAGGCTCAGAGTACGTCAGCAGTCCCCTGGGTGCTAGTGCGGCCTCCAGCTGGCTTCGTTTGGACTGATGTCATCCATTTGTAGTTCTGGACATTTAAAAAATATTTGCCATTCATATTTAACCTGTGCTAAGAGATCTTTTTAGCAATGTGCTTGTTTGGTTCGGAAACATCCTGTCAGCTACTGAATGATGCATCCAGGGAAGGTTCTGGAAGCAGGCACTGGGTTACAGTGCCTCCCAGTTCTTCCCCCACTCACCTTCGGAAGGCCCCATCGGGCATTCAGCTGACTGTGCCCCGAAGCTGCCACAGCAGGTCAACTCTGGGCGAGCTGGTCCTCCGATCTCCCTTGGCCTCACAAATGCACCAGCCAGAAACACAAGCCATGAATATTCCAGAAGGATCTTGGGTACCAGGTGGGCATACTCCCTGTTCTTAAAATACCACAGGGTGAGGAAGAAGCTGCTACCCTTGGATCTTCTGTTGCCACTGCCTGGACAGCTTCATCATTTGTCAGCTTATCCAGAGGCCTTTCTGGCCACCCCCCCCCCCCCCCCCCCCCCCCCCCCCCCCCCCCCCCCCCGCTCACAATGGCAGCCCTCCCTGCCCTCCATCTTTCCTTATTCTTCTTCAGGAGGCTGCCACCCCCTGGTATCCCTTGTGTTCCTTGGCTGTCTCTCCTCACTGCAGCGCACGCTCGGTGAGGGCCAGGCTCTTGGTCTGGCTCACTGGCGTCTTCGTGCTGCTGGTAGGCAGTGTGTGCTCAGAAAGATCTGGCTGCTGGACTCATGAGCGGGCATGAGAGGCCCCAGGTGGGACTGTGTTGAAGTCCCAGCCTCTTCTTTGATGGAAGCCACCTTTGATCGGGACGGTGCTTGCTCGAGATGGGGACTCGGGGCCTGGCATGTTCCCCTCCTCTCCCCACAGGCCTCTCTCTAGCTTGTCTTTGGCTCATCACACACTCTGCCACTTAGAGGGAGCTGCTTTATGAAACGGCAGGAAATGGCAAAGTGCACCCCAAGGCAAGAGAGGTAGCTGGTCGAAATGAAACCAGCCCACCCAGCCTGGTGGGGGCTGAGCCCGTCTCTCCGTTTGTCTCTTGCATTCATTCAGCAAATATCGAGTGTTTGAAGTGGGTGAGGCCTGTGTGGGCCCTGGGGCACAGCGAGGAGGGGAAGTGGAATGGTTTCACTCCTATTTGTGGAATGCAGGGAAGTTTGCGCTCCAAAGGGGAGGCAGCCATTGATTAAAATAAAAGTCATGTAACTAAATACTTTCACACCTAATCATGAGGGCAAGGAGGCAGGGTCCCGTGGGAGTGGGTCAGGAGCTTGACTTGGCAGGGTGGTGGATGTATCTGGGCAGGCTTCCCTGAGGAGGTGACCTTTGAGATGGGATCTGAAGGAGAAGCAGCCAACGAGGGGTGAGCTGGTGAAGAGGGTCGGGGCCCAGAGGGGAAAGCATTCCAGAGACAAGGAACAGAATGTGGGGTTGTCCTGGGACAGGAAGGGTGATGGTACAACTGAGGGATTAAACAAAGGAGGGCAGTTTCTTCCTACCTTCTTCCGATCCTTGTGAAACATCTGCTTTACTCCTTCTGGGTCAGCATTTCAAAATGACCTTGCCTTTTGCAAATCTTCCTGAACATGTTATTTGTGCCTTCCAGAAGGACTTGACACCTTCTAGACATTCATGCCTTGCTAGGCCTGTTCTGTCCAGGAGAAGCCCAGTGGGGAGTCCCTGGTAACTAGCGCCCCCCGAACCCCATGTCTACACTGTCGCAGTCCGACCCTCAGTGCCTCTGGAAACCTCTTCAGTGATGTCCCAGCTCCACTTCTTAGGGAAATTTTCAATTAAAGCGTAATTGGGCAGGAGGCGTGAAAAGGAACAAGTGTCAGCAGTTGACATGGGGACACCCCCTTTTACTGCCCGAGTGCTGGAACACGGGAGTAACTGTCTAGAGCTTCCCGCACAGCAGGCCTCTTTTAAATATGTAAAATAGAACATCCCAATGCTCCGCTAATTATTTAATAATATAGTGAGTTAGGCCTGAGTTGTGAAAATCCTGACCTGGGTAATTACAGTGCATACTGCCCTAATTAATGGCTTTCGAAGATCTGTTTCCTAAAATTACATTCTCTCTGTGACCGTCATGAGCAACGGCACCATTTCGGTGGAGGGATAAGGTGGTTTCCCCTATGACCAAACATTGACCTTGGTAGTGATTTCTAACCGACTCTCATTGGCTGTCTCGTGGGAGGAGCTGTTGCCCCACAGACACCAGACTGCGAAGCCAGAGGCAATTTCTAAGTCCTGGGGCATCTTTCTAGCAAGAGGGGAAATAAAGTCATCCTGCCCCGGTCTCACGGGAAAGCCAGGCATTGGAAGCCTTCATTCTGCAACAGGGGTTCAACCCCGCCATGCGGTGAGGCCCGTGTGGGTGCCTCGGCTAGGGAGATAGTGAAGCCCAAACAACCTTCCAACTCAGACTCCATTTTTTTTTTAAAGATTTATTTATTTATTTGAGAGAGAGAGTGCGGGAGGAGGGGCAGAGGGAGAGGGTGAGGGAAAGAATCTCAAGCAGACTCTTGGCAGAGCAGAGAGCCCAACGCAGGGCTCGATCTTATGACCCTGAGATCAGGACCTGAGCTGACATCAAGAGTCAGATGCTTAACTGACCGAGCCCCCCAGGCGCCCCTCCGATGTTATTTCTGAGAGTCACTTAGCAGTTTGTTTACCTCATGAAGGTATTTTTTTGAGCACCTACTGAACATGACGTCCTCTTTGAGCGTTCCTGGCCCTGAGAGGCTCCCGGGGGGCAGGGGAGGCCGGCAAGGGGGCAAGCCAGCAGCGCTACGTGTGAGGGCTGGTCTGGGGTGGTCACACGTTCCATCCCAAGCACCACCCGCCCCGGGGCCGTAGAGAGTGGCTCCCAGCCCGGAGTTCTCACATACACAGAGAACCAGGGAAGCCGAACTGAGTTTGGAGAGGATGAGGGGACGGGAACGATTCCAGACATCCCCAATAATTTCGAAATCCCTGACAGCCAGCCCACATCTGGCGATAAGGGATCACATGCTAATGGAAACGTGACGTACAAAAGGCGGGGGCTGAAATGTGTGTTAGTTCAGTCTAGTCAGATGGCTTATCCCATCCAGCTCCGAAGGACTGGAGGTCTTGCTGTGCACCTGTTTTGTTTTTTTTTTTTAAAGATTTTATTTATTTATTTGACAGAGATCACAAGTAAGCAGAAAGGCAGACAGAGAGAGAGAGAGAGGAGGGAGCAGGCTCCCCTCTAAGCAGAGAGCCCGATGTGGAACTTGATCTCAGGACTCTGAGATCATGACCTGAGCCGAAGGCAGAGGCTCAACCCCCTGAGCCACCCAGGCGCCCCCACGTACCTGGTTTTTGAAGGAGTAACTGCTGGGTCCGACCTCACCAGCTTGGGGTATGAATCACTGATTTTTTTTCTTTTTGCATTAAAAGGGGCCTGCCCGTGGACTGGCCACATTCAGCACCAGCCTGGGGTCTCTCCTCCCCGCTGAGTTGGACAAGAATCTGAAGGGGGCTGACCCACTTCTGAGGTGGCACAGGAAGAGCTGGGGGAGCTGGGGATTGGAGAAGGGCTCAGTTGAGGACTGGGAAGGGCGGCTCCATCTTTGCCACAGGCGTCACTGTTGCAATGGGCCCCATGCTGTCTGCTCCCTTGTCGGTGGCCAGGATGGGACCCTCCCTGGCCCAGGCCCTATGTGGGGAGCAGTCTCGGCTCCCGGGCTTCTGACTCCTGACCTACGCTCAGGTTCCCGCAGGCTCACCCTTGCTGTCCCTCTCTCCTCTGACCCCAGCTCCTGGATAATTCTCAAAATCCTTCAAGTCTCAGCCCAAATGCCGCTTCTCCCCCATCAACTTGTGCCCCAGCCCACAGGTGTCACATTACAGACATCGAGACCCCTTGGTGTGCACAGTGGGTCTGTGCAGGGCTGATGGTCCATGCGTGGCCCCGGGCTCCGGCCACACCTGGCTGTGGGTCATAACTCTGCTCTTGGCAAGGTTTCCAGGCCCGTTGGGAGGCAAATGACCTACCAGGCTGTTGTGCACCGAGTCCATTTCCTAGGAATAATGAGAGATTTAAGCGAGAGTAATCTCTTTTCCCCTCATTCACCACGTTAATGGTGGTCCAGACTTTTCCACCTGAATAGCCTCATCTTTTCTCTACAAGCTTGGTACCTCCTCAACCACGGGGCCCAGGCAGCCAGCAGCTGCTTGAAAACCCTTGATCATAGCAGACTGGCACGCAGGAGATAGTGTTTTTGCTTGATGAACCTGATTTTTCACTTTTAAACTAGCTGTTTGGGCATGGTGTGGACAAAACCCCAGGAAAAGCAATAATTGAGTATTGAACCATCTTCTGCACTGACACAAACAACCTTGGTGATTTCCAGGGTCCCGTGCCGTGTCACTGAATGGCTAATTTGATCGTAAATCCTCCTTGTTCCATGACAGAAACACTCGCCGATGGAAGCGTCCAGAGAAAGACCCATTAGATTAGACTAGCAGCTGCTGATCTGGGTGCCCTAGTTGATCTATACCACAGTCCCACTTCCGCTTTTTACACGAGAGTGTACCATCTATGAAAGGAAGCCAACAGATGTCTCTAGCATTTTAAGGACAGGATCCCTTACATAGCCTCATTTGTACAAATTCAAGACTCTTGCCATCTAGTCTGAATAAAGGCCAAGGTAGATGGACATGGTAAGACACCACAAGGGCTTTGTTGCTGGATGTTTCCTATTTGAGAGGGGATACTATCTATTGCTTGTGTGTGTCCAGCGTCCTCCCTACTCTTTCGTGGGAATAGTCTTTCTTTCCTTGGGGGACACCTTCTCCACTCCATGCAGGCCTGGTGGGTCTGCAAGGCTCAGTGCACTGTGCTGGCACCTGGCCATGGGAGGCAAGTGTGTGACCCAAGAGGTCCCCTACTAGTGGCCGCGATGCACCTCCTGACACGTGCAGTGAAACCTGTAGTGGACGTGTGACCCAAGCCAGGGGCTTCATGGTGCTGTCCCAAAGCTGATACAGAAATGATAGAAAAAAGAATCTCTCTCTCTCTCACTGTTGGGCTGGCTTAGTGGGAGCTGCCGGCAGCCATGCTCCCCCTACCCCCCGTTGTGAAGGCCCATTTGTAGTAGGAGCGAGTGAGGAGGAGAAAGAAGGGGGAATGTGAGGCAGGTGGCTGGTTGGCTGATGGATGGGGAGAAGGGAGAATGGAGAGAGGAGGAGTACAAAGAAGGACAAGCAGAAGTAGAGAAGGACCCTCCATTTGCCCCCATCCGCTCACCCCCACACAATTGGGTTGCATATTGATTTCTTAAGATACTGATTCTTTAGCTCATCTTTAATTTGGGGCTACCCCAACCCAGTATTCCTGTCCCTTCATACATTCCTTTTCTTTGCATGGTGGTTAGAGGATGGGTGCTATCACTTGAACACAAAGGAGTTCTGAGTATCACTAGGAGGGACATCTCCACAAACCAGAAAGTCATTTTAGATGAGCGCCATCGTAAGACATCATCAGAAGAGACACATGAGTGTTTCAAAGATTCTAGAGCATCAGTGTTGGAAAGGACCAAAGCTGCCATCCTGTTCAGCATTTCGGGTGTCACCTTACGATGGCACATCTGGTTGCTTTGTGGGACTTATGAAGAGTCCTTGAGAAATCTTTGACGGAAGTGGGAAAAGGTGGATTCAGTAAGTGGTGGAACAAGTTTCTTGACTGCAGGACTTCTCAGAGCCTTTAGAATGCTAAGGAGCAGTGTGAGTCTTCAAGAGGGACATAGAGAACATAGCATTCTCCAAACCTTTAACTGTGAAAGCCTTTTAAGATTCATTAACGTTGCATAACTGAAATGTAGTTCAAGTCACTACATTAGTGGCTGAGAGTCAGACGTTGAAGGGACATGGCTGCCGTCTGACCCGGAAGCTGGGATCCTGTTCAGAGCTCTTCCATCACTCTGCATGTTCTCTCCTGCAAATGTGCTGTAGAAAATAGACATCCAGACTTGACAAGGAGGGCCCTGCTGGCAAGGCGCTGGCCTCAGAGCCCAGGTGGTGTGTGTCTATGCTGTGTCTTGGGCAGTGATGGTAACGCCTCGGCCGGTAACTGCAGACGGCTGGGCCGAGCAGGGGCTGCACTGTAGCGTTCCTGTCTCTGTCTAACACACAGCACAGCAGGCCCCGGGAGAGCTGGGCCTAAGTGACGTATGGTCACTATTATGGCACTCAGTTGGCCAAATGTCTTCAACAGTGATGGACGGTCATCTGGAAGGTCATTACCGCAGGCATTAGAAATGCCCCCTAATTTTAGAAACACTAAATAATTCATATTGGCAGCTGAGAAAAAAAAATTTAAGGCCAGTCTGTGTTAATTTACCCAAAGTGAATTTTGGCGTATTATTGTTGTGGTGGCCGTGGTTTGGTGTGAGACAAGTTATGGCAAATGGGGGATGGCCTTGTGTCTGTCCTTCTGCATGCGGGCCCTCGGCGCGTGTCACCTTACGATGGCACATCACTGCTCAACGTGGGACTTTCCACACACATGGCACAATGTAGTTTCTCTTTGGTTTTAATTTTTGGATCAATATTCCTCATATTAATAATCATATGTGTGTGTATGTGTGTGCATGTGTGTTTGTGTGTGCTCATGTGTGTGCATGTGTGCATGTGTGTAGTGCACTGGTGCCATCCACAACAGTTATTTGAATGTCTCTAGGATTTCTAGCCGTAGAAGTCAGGAGGCCATTATAGTGGAGGAAGCCCCAGTTTGGTGGTCCCAATGTCATTGTCTAACTGCTCTTAGGAGTGGGTTGCAATCGGTTGTCTTGGACACCTGCTACATAAAGGACAAAGAAGACAATGGGGAGCACTGGGGTCCACCTGGAAATCCAAAGCCACACCGAGAATACAAGTCACTTCTGGCTGGACACACACATCTTAGATGAAGACGTAGCTTCTTCGGTCAAATGAAGGTGTCAGCAACATGGCAATACCAAGACAACGACTGGGACGACAAGGAAGGAGCACTCCTCCCTGTGCCAGAGGCTCCATTCACCCTTTATATGGAAAGGGCTTGGCCTTTGGAGCCTTCAGCCCCGTCACTTCCCACCAATGCGTTCGTTGGCAAGCCAGCCAGTTTCCTTAAGCCTCAGTTTCTCCTTCCACAAATGGAGATGGTAAAATCTTCCTTGTAAGCTTGTTGTCAAATGTAAATCCATGCTTCAGGGACAACTTAGATCACCTGACATACAGTGCGGGGCCCAATACAGAGTTTCCTCTCTGTTGGGAGAAGCTGTCACGGCTGGTTCGCAGTGTTGGGTGAAGCGAAGTGTGGAGTGTCGGGGTTCGGTTGCAGGGGTCCCACACCCAGGGCTTGCATTGGGCTGGGATCTGGTTGGTCCTGACTTGAACCTGCAGCTGCGGCACTCGAGGGTCTGCGTGGGTGGGATTTGTTCACTCCATTTCAGCTGGAGCCCGTGCGATGTGCCAGGCACCCACGCTAGGCACACGGGGCTTGGGCATGAATCGGAAATGTGGTCCTTGGTTGGAGTAGATGGGTCTGGCAAGACCCTCATCTCCATCCTTCATGCTTGAAAATCTCGTAGAAGACACACCTGGGAGCCACCCACATCTTTCTCCTGTGTGGAGACCATCACGTCTTCCTGAAATGAACCCAGTTCCCTGCAGACCCAAAGCCGGAGGCTGGAACACACTCCCGTCCCAGTGCTCTAGACCCCACAAGGCCAGCTAACAGAACCAAAGGAGGGCGGAGGCGATTGTCTGGATAATTGAGACAAAATGGATTTTTTTCTTCTTTCTTTTCTTTGGGTCCTGAATAGTCCAACTCACCGGGGCTGTTCTCTCCGCCGTCAGAGAAAGGACCACCAGGACTCCCTCTGAGTATCCCTTTGTTGACCAAGGGGCCCAGCGCGTGTGGCTTATTAGGGCAATAAGCAGAGAGGGTGTATCATAGAGGCCGCTGTCCCTCTGCCAGCATTAACTAATTCTAGTAGCTGCTTGATGGGGTAAAGCAATTACGATGCATTTTTCATTCAATCAACTGAATCAATTAATTGCTTTACTCACATAGGAACAACAAAAAACAAATCCCAAAGCTTTCTTGTTAAATAGTAAGCATGCTAGATAGGCTGCTTTTAAATCCAACATTTACATGAAATTATCTTCTTATATAATTAACAGCTACCAGTTAATAAACATGCCTCAGATAAAAGAATAGCCCTATAAATGAGCAAAATGAAAAAGCACCATTTAGCATGCTAAAGGTAATAGGAGCAAAGCAGTCTCTAGCAGGCCCGAGAGCCCCGCTGGAGATGTTTCCGGAAGAGCTGTTCTCAGAGGCCATGTGGACAGCTGAAAACTGAGAGAGAGAGAGAGAGAGAGGGAGAGATTGAGAGTGAGAGAGATTGGGAAAGCCTTTCATTTAAAAATCTCTTGGACGGAAAGTATGGCGCACCTCTTGAGAGATGGTGGCAGGGGTGGAGGGAACTCTGGTGGCGGTGCAGGGGTGTGGCTCCCCTGGAAGAGTGCGTCTTATATTGGCAAATATTTTGTTCCCTCGAATAGGAAAAGGTCTAAATTTCCAGGGTTGCCCACCAAAAAAAGGGGAAATTGAGAGAGATGTAGATGGCAGGGCCCCCACTAAACGGACCTCAGATCTGGTGGGCCAAGTTCACCCTAAGAGTAGTAGCAGTATTTGAAATGAAAAGGTCTGCATCACTCCTTGGGAGCATTTTTTTTTTTTTTTTTTTTTCCCAAACAAGCACGTGAAGGAGCAAGGCCACTGCAGCTCTGGGTGAGATTTTACCCAAGGGGATTCTGCAAAGTGGGAGGCAAACCATTCCACCTCTGGAATGTAATATTTATACCTCCATCAGGGGAAAGCACATGACCCTTTTCTCCCATTGTAATGGGAAAAAAGGGATATATATTTAAGAAAAAAAAAGGTGTTTAAGAAAATCTCTCTCTTAATGAAGAGAGGGAACTCTCCGTAAACACCAGAATGAAACCCAGGATTGGGGGGGGGATATCCTGTCTGGGCGGTTTGAAGGGAGCGAGTCCTCCGCTACCAATGGGACCCGGCAGGATATTCTGTACACTCAGCGGGGAAATGGTTTGTGTCAGGTTGCGGTGATTTGTGTGATGTTCAGGTTCCAGTTATACCCCAGTCGCTCGTCTAGGTGTAATTCAGGGGCTGTATTCATAATAGCGGGGGGGGGGGACCCCCTTGCACCTCTGACAGGTGAAACCAATCTGAATCACAGAAGCCCATATTTGGAGGGGCCCGACAGGCCCTGTGGAAGGAGGGAATGCCTTCCGATGGGGGCAATGCTGTCCCAGCTCCAGAGATGACAAGGACACGGTGACTTCTCAGTGACCCTGCTCTCCAAGTATAGGACCCTGGACCACAAGACCCAGATGCAGACCTCCTTCACACCATGGCTGGGGAGCACATCACTTGAAGTCAGTAATGTCTCATGTGCGAGTGTCTTCCCCTCCTGAAAACAAACGAAAAGACCACGATGGGGAGCGGAGGTGGTCTCGAATCTGGAATACAGCCATGCACACCTGAGATGGACGTCTCCTCTCTTTCATAGTGTGATCAAACAAGATAATGGAAGGCGAAGTGCTCAGGAAACCATCTCGGGCCACCACAATGTAACATAATTAGTGTCATCATTTCCTATTTGCAACATAAACCCAATTTGCTTTCCCGGGACCTCCATAGGTGATGTGCCTGATACAGGTGTGAAAATTGTAGCTTTCCTGGTTCCTCCAGCCCCTTTGTTTGTCCGGAACCAGCTAGAAGCTGGGGGGTGGGGTGGGTGGGGTCGTTCTGCTCATCTTCAAGGCTTTATCTGAAGGTGTGCAGATGTTTCCTCCTGCTTAGCTCTGTCTCTGCACCCTTGGTATCCAGAGGCAGATCATGGCTCTATAATCTGCTCGTGGGAGGGGGGTGAGACGGGGGGGGGGAGATCATAGTAATTTGTACTGGCTGCTTACTGTGTGTTTGGCACAGGGCTGAGCATTTTACGTCTATTGTCTTCTGGTATCCTTTCAACAGTCCCATGAGGGCAAGTACTATTTTTACCTCCATTTTACAGATGGGGAAACTGAGGCTTAGAAACATTGAGCAACCTGCCAGGGTCCCACAGCTAGCAAATGGCTGAGCTGGGAGGCAAACCTAGGTCTTTATGATTCCAGAACCCTTCATAATCTTAACCAGTAGGCTAGCCTCCCTGATGGTTTTAAAGAAATAAAACCCAACGTGAAACCTGATATTTGCGTGTTTCATGTCAGCAAAGCCACTGACTGCTCTTACGTTACAGGACTTGTGCAGGACATGGACACATGGGAAAAGTCAGCTTTGGTCATTGCATTTGAGGAGCAATGGCCGGGGTACAAGGGGCAGGTGTGTAAGGGACAGGTATGTAAGGGACAGGTGTGTAAGGGACAAGAGAGGAGGGACTGGCTCTGGGACAGTGGCTGGCTGAGTGAAGGCGGCACTGGCGAGGTTCATCTAAGTGGTCCCAAAGGGATGAAAGGGGGATTTTGAGGTCCCAGAGCACTGGGGACGGGGTGGACAGCTGCAGGACTGAGCAGGGGGCAGGGGAGAGACTCCCTAACAGGACAGAAAATCACTCATCAAAAGGGAGAAATTGACACCTGGACTATTTTAAGGCCAAGATGTGATCTCAGTTCCCTGCACCTCTGGAACAAATACCAGAGACTGGGCTGCTTGCTTCCACGGCAATTTGCTTCTCCAGGGTCTGCAAGCGGGGAGTCTAAGAGCAAGGTGCCGGCCAGTCTGGCTTCTTCCCAGCTCGCAGACAGCCGCCTTCTTACTCTGTCCTCACACAGCGGGGTTGGGGGGAGGTGAGGCTCTGAGTTTCTTCTTACAAGGGCCTGAACCCCACCCATGAGGGCTCTACCTGATGACCTCCCTAGGGCCCTGCCTCCAGGCATATCACCCTGGGCTTGGGCTTCAACCTGTGAATGGGGGCGGCGGGGGGTGGGGGGGGAACAGAAATATTCAGTCCACAGCAGAACTAATATTTCTCAAACACACCTTAAAAAGAGTGACCAAGCAAACCACAGAAAGCAAGGCTTCCAGCAGCCTCCAGCTGGGCTGAAATGTACAAAATGGCAAATGCCGGGTGCCGATGCGGATGGGAGACATTCTCCGAGGCCGCTGCTGCACGTGGCATTGAGCTCCCCACTTGGGAACATGGTTTGCGAACCAGTTTGCGAAGCTGAACGCCATGTGCCCAGCAAGCCCACCCCGGTCGTGCTCCAAGTGGTGCCGTGTGCACACACGAACCAAGGAGCATATAGGAGGGTGGGTGTTCAAAGCAGCCTTCTTCGAAATACCCTGGACCAGATGGCACCCACCTGTCCATTTAGCGCAGAGTAGGTGAATGTGTGGTGATGTTCCCCTGCGCAGGAGTCTTGTACATGATGGAAACGCATAACCTGTCACAGCGGGTGACACTGTGTATGCGTTGGAAACAGACTGGAAAGACAGCTGAGGGTACAATCCTGTTTAGGTAAAAGGACAAGAATGGTCAAAACTGGTTCGTGCTGTTAGAAGCCAAGAGAGGGGACATCCCCTCGGGGAGGAAATAGTGACTACAAGGGGGCACAGGGAGTTTCTGGGGGCTGGGAAGGTTCTACGTCTCAACCTGGGTGCTGGTTGCGGAGAGTGCTCTGTCCGTGAAAATATTGAACACTTGTAATGTGCTCCTTTTGAACATACCTTATATTTCAGGATAAACTAAAAGAAAGCTGGACCACTAAAACAGTGGCTGTGTGCCAGTGTAGTGTTGAATGGTGCCCCCCACACCCCAAGACATGGCCGTGTCCTAATCCTTGGAACCTGTGAACGTGACCTTCGTTGGAAGAAGGGTCTTTGCAGACATAATTAAGTTAAGGATCTCAAGACGCTATCATTCTGGATTATCTGTGTGGGCCTCAAATGCAGAGGCACGTGTCGCTGGAAGAGATAGGGCGAAGAGGAGAGGGGGTATGGAGACTGCTGAGAACAGAGCAAAGCTGCCAGGGGCCGAGGAGCACCTGGAACCACAAGGACCGGAAGAAACAAGGAAGGATCCTCCCCTTGAACCTTCAGAGGGAGCCCGGCTCCGCTGACACCTCGAGTTGGACTCCCGCCTTCCAGAACTGTGAGAGAAGGAATTTGTGTTGCACACCATCCAATTTGTAGTAATTTGTTAGCGCAGGCCCAGAAAACTAATAGAGCCACATAAACCCAGCTCTCAGCTGGGGTGAGGCTCGAGATTTTTTAGGCAGGTAGGGACATGTTTGGAGTGGTGACTTCAAAAGATCCTCTGGGATTCTTGTGGAAAACAGGGGACAAGGGGACAGGAGGCAGGAGACAAATTTGTCATGTCCTGTTGAAAAAACACAACTCATACATGCATCAGTTCCTCAAATAAAATTCCATGTTCTTGTCTGACCAAAATTTGGGGGATGGAAGGAAAGAAAGCAGCCAGCCCTCTCCCTTCCTTTCCCCAGTACTTGGCGCAGGGTTTGTGGTGGAGCGAAGGCTTGAGTGGCATGTAATCTACGGAGAGTAAGAGCACAGATCTTTGTACGCTCTGATGGATTTTGATGAATGTGTACAGTCCTGTAACGAGCCCCTTAGTGAACATTTCCATCACCCACTTCCTGTCCTACTCAACCACTGACCTGATTTCTGCTAGCATGGATTAGTTTCGTCTCCTCTCCAATGAATGTCGTAGAAACAAAGTCACATATCTTGTCCTCTTTTGTGTCTAAGTTATTTCACTCAGCATGTTTTTGAGGTTTATTCATGTTTTTGCTTGGCACTTTGGGCATCTCTGTCATGAAATAGTATTCCGTCATATGGATATACTACAGTTTATCAGTTCTCTTGTTGATCGATGTTTTGGTTATTTCCAGTTTTTGTTACTACGAATAAAGTAGCTACAAACATTCTTGCACAAGTCTTTGTATGGATGTGTGCTTAACACAAGTGTGTGATTAACTGTAAAAGATACTGCCTATTGGTTTTCTAAAGTGATTTTATTGCTCTGGAATTTTTGCACCACACCAACAGCAAATGAATGTTCCTATTGCTTTACGTCCTTGTCAAGACTTGATACTATCATTTTAGTCAATCTGGTGGTTAAAAGTGGTTTTAATTTGAATGTTGTTGACAACTGATGATGTTGCACTTGTTTTCGTGTGCTTGTTGGCCATTCATATATCTTTTGCAAAGTGCCTGTTCACGGTTTTTGCCCATTTTACTTATTGGTTGGTTTGTCTTATTACTGAGTTGTAAGAATTCTTTATGTATTCTGGATAGAAGATCTTTGTCAGATATATCCATTAAAATATTTTATCTCAACCTATGTGTTATCTTTTCATTTTTAAAATGGTTATTTTTAGGGGCTCGTGGGTGGCTCAGTTGGTGGACAATGGAATCCTCGATCTTGGATTGTAAGTTTGAGCCCCAAGTTAGGTAGTGGTTACTTAAAAATAAAATCTTTAAAAAAAAGTTATTTGACCAAAAAAATGGTTTTTTTTTGAAGAGCAGAAGTTTTTAGTTTTGATGAAGTCCAATTTATGACTTTATTCTTTAAGGTTAATCCTTTTTGTGTCCTAATAAATAGTTGCATACCTTGAGATCACAAAGATTTTTCTCCTGTGTTTCCTTGTGGGAATTATTTTAGTTTCAGCTTTTATGTTTAGGTCTGTGATTCTTTTCAGATTAATTTTACCTGTGGTTGGTGGGGTAGGTCTAAGTTCATCAATATTTTTTCAACTGAATGAAAAGGCCCAGGCATCCAGGTGAAGAGGGCAAGTGAAAGGACATTGGTTTCCAACCATAAACTAACTAATTTGACATTTATCTTGGGAACTTACTGGGTGCCCATCACGATCTTAGGCCCTAGCGTTACATAATGGTTGCTAACTACACATGTCTCCTGCCTGTATGGAATTTGTTATTTAGGAAATAAGTAGGTAGGAAAGAATCATGTAACTTAGACATTACTTAAAATGACTTAAAATGGCAACTGTATCAGGACCTGGGAAATAGAAGCCCCTCGTGTCACATATATTTGGGGAAGGCTTACCATGAAAGCACAAAGACATCAAGATTCATAGCAACACTAGGGGGCAACTTGGGCCAAAGTGGTGGCGGGGGGGTACATTGAAGAAGGAGGGTGTGTCGTGTCTGACTGCAACACCACACACTGGGTTCTGGGAGGCAGTGCTAAGAGTCTTCTCATTCTGAGAATATTGGGAGGACATGGAATTTCTGGAAGGGGTGTGTGCATGTCACATACCTCTGCTCGCATTTCGCACCCGTTTCTCCTGCTGCATGGGGGAGCACAGAGCAAGGTGCAGAGCCCGTGGCTCTGCAAGGTCATATGCAAAGCTCATGGTGACAGTGGCGTAGTTGTTGGGAGATTTCACACTTCCCTGTGGGTGACCCTGGCCTGGGGATGGGCCTTGGATGTGATTGCAGTGACTGCACTAATGTGGGACTCTTGGACCCCCATGTAGAAAAGGTGCGAGATGCTGGGCCCAGCTTGACTGTTTGCAGTGCTGTTTCCCATCTATGACCTCATTTCACTGCACGGCGATCCAGGAGGAGTTAGGGCTATTTATAGCTCTCATAATTCCCTGCTTTACAGACGAGGAATCTGAGGGTCAGAGAAGGTGGGGGCCTTGCTCCTGATTGCCCAGCCAGGTGAGAGTAAACCTGGCCTTGCTGCTCCGAAGTCCCCGCTCCTTTCCCATCATAACTCCGAACCAGGAATCAAGTCCAAGTTAGAGGTGTTCTCCTAGGCTCATACTGTAGGGCCATTTCCAAGTTGATGGCGGATCTAGGGATTGGGGGTGTGAACCCTCCTTCGTTCAGCTGTTGAGGTGACTGGGTAAGGTGAGCAGGATTCAGAGATAGTCTGTTCTGGTGACAGAGGACCCACCTGATGATCTCAGCTGTTTGCAACCACCTGAGTGGACATGACCATGAGTGTTCTGGATGGGTCTGGAGTGGTGTGGTGGAGGGAACCCCCAACTTGGAGTCAGCCAGACCTGAGTCCCAGTCCTGGGTTCCACCCAGCAGCCCTGACGCTGGGAAAGCCTCCACCTCTCTGGGCCTCAGTTTCCTTCTCTGTAAAATACAGATCCTAATAGCTGTAGGAATAAAATGAATAGCCTTTTTTTGTGTGAGGATAGGATTGGTGCTTGGCTCATCGTAGGAGCCTAATAAATGTGAGCTGCTGTGGTGGTGGCATTCTTCTTGTCATCACTGGGGAGCAAGTTAGTTGTGTGGTGGTGGCGGCAGGGCAGTCATCACCAGCACCAGTAAGGGCAAAAGGAAGGACAAAAAGTTGATTTATTCTTTAGGCAGTTCTCCTTCCGCGCCGGCCAGATGCCTAACTTGGAACGGCACGGCACTTGGAGGCTGCTTACGGTCTGAAACCGGAAGACTGATGTGTGGTAATAATCCTTTCCGCGAGTGTAGCATTTTCCCCTTGCAAAGCATGGTTAGGTCTCTTGCTGCGGTTTAGACCCAGACAAGCTCTGAGGTCGGCCGGCCGGGCGTGATTATCCCCGCGTTCTGGATGACAAAGGGGAGACTTGGAAAAGAATCCTGATGTGCCAAAGATCACAGAAAAAGGTGGTGAGAGAGGTTGGGTGAGAACCTGGCCGGGTCTTCCAGCTCGTTCACAGCAGTGTGTGGCCAAGAGGCACAGACCGCCTGGGCAACGCCCTCTCAGGAATAACCTCCACGGGTGCCATTTATAAAGCACCTGCTGTATACACACTGAGGGTAGAGTATGTGCATTGTGTGGGTGTTAACTCATTCCATCCCCTCCATAATCCCGGGAGGCTGGTCTCCAGGAGGTTAGGTGAGGGGCTCGAGACCTCCCACCTGGTAAGCGAGGGCTGGTTTGGGATTCCCATCTGAGCCAACCCCATGGCAAAACTGGCAGGAGAGAAAAGGACCACACATGTAGGAGCTGCAGGAACTGCCTGGACAGACATGGGTTTGAGAGCTTTCCTATTCAAACTGGGCTGAATGAAACCTTTATCTTCATGGCGTTGGCTCTCAGGGCCTGGTGGATGTCTGGGTATCTGCTCAGGAGCTAACAGGTTTAGTTTTATTGTTTTGTCAAAATACTGCAGAAATCAATATATCTCCATAATTCAGTGTTATACCAAGAGGCATTTTTGTGCCATATATAGCAAAAATTGTATTATACTTTTGAGATCATAGGTAATGATGACAAAGTGTTCTGTGTTCAATTCTAGCATTAACGTCTGGTTTGAACAAAGCTTGAAATATGATCTCAGAGCTAAGAGGCTTTAATATTAAGATCTTTAACTGTAATTTATGTGACAGAAGATAGGGTTTAGCATAATAAAATGTAATGGGCTCCTCAAATGAAGAGGACGAGAGACAATTGAAAACAAGGTAAAAATGGTAAATTATAAATAACGGTAAATCTACCTTTATGTTGTTACTTCATTTATTTTTGATTTGTTAGATAGGCTCTATAATTTCTCATTTTCCCATGTTTCAGAACAGAACATTTCTCAAATGGTGCCTATTTGAAAGGAGAGCCCAGAATTACCACTGGCCTCAGCTCGCCAGTTAAGGGGGTCCGAACGTTTCCGCCATGATCCTTCTTCCCCCGCTAACGTTTCTGCTGTATGATTCTATCAGTCTACGCTGTGGTCCCTCTCTCCCTCTGTGTCTTTTCCTTCCTGGTATTTTTGGTCTTGCTTATGTTTTTAAAATCAGTCTCTGCTTTAAAATGTCATGATGTAAATTTGTGCACAAGTTATGTAGACATTAAGGATTTTAGACCTAAACTAGAAAGTCATATTCACAAAAAGAAAGTAGAGGAAGCAGATTTATTTACCATGAGGGCTGAGGGGTAAGGACAGGGTAGTTTATGGAATTTTTATTACCCTGTGGAAAGAACAGATGTGGCAGTTCTTCAAAAGAGGGAATTATCTGGAATTTAGCCTGTAAGTTTTTTTTTTTTTAAAGATTTTATTTATTTATTAGAGAGAGAGAGAGAACACTAGCAGGGGTAGTGACAGAGGCAAAGGGAGAGGGAGAAGCAGGATCGCTGTGGAGCAGGGAGCCTGATGTGGGACTCAATCCCAGGACCCTGGGATCATGATCTGAGCCGAAGGCAGACACTTAACTGACTGAGCCACTCAAGCACCCTGTAAGATTTTTTTTTTTTAAGATTTCATTTTTAAGTAATCTGTATGTCGAACATGGGACTTGAACTCATGACGCCAAGATCAAGCTCATGCTGTTCTTACTGAGCCAGCCAGGCACCCCTTAATGTCTTAGATGTTGAGTGTTAAACTTTTATGTTTTAATCACACTTGCATTCTCAAAATTTGCTTGATTTCTAGATTTGGAAATAAACAGGCGGAACTGGCGTAGAGAGTTAAGGAAGGTCTTAGAATGGAATCTGGCCACTGGGGCTATGGTTTCTGTTTCTGTTTTTGTTTGGAAGAGCCCAGGTTCAGTCTGCTTTAGCAGCGAGGACGAGCCTGGCATTCTGTGTGGTTAGTGCCCTCCTGCCAGGCTGGGGTCTGCTATGAGGGAGGTCTGGCCTCCCAGTAGGAAAGATACACGAGGGAGAGAACCAGCTCCCACCTTGCATCCATCTCAGTTGCCAAAGCATTGAAGCTCTTTTCTACCCATTTTTTAATAAAAATTCAAAATTTACCTTGGCTTTGAAGTGATCAGGGAGGAATCAGTGAGGGTCCAGGCTCGTAGTCTGTTTCTCTTCCTTCTCTCGGGACTAAGAAGTGTCTTGGCACCAGCAGCGGCCAGATCGAATACGAGTGTATTTTGGTCCGGAACTGGCTGACCGCGTTCCTACGGAGTTACTGAATGTTACGTTGGCCTGCGGGAGGGACTTCTGTGATATGTGCCAAAGATACCCCCTGCCCTCCTACACGTCTGTCCTGGTTACCAGCTGACCTCTTCAAGCAAACTTAAAACACACACGTCCTGGGAAGTGGAGTCTGGCGTCAGATGCTGCCGTCTTGGCATGACCTACTTTACTGGGGCCATTTCGTCTCAGGACAGGAGGGTCTCCAGGTTTAGGAGGGCCTTCTCAGGTATCTTGGTAGAAAAAAGATTTAATACAGGGGATTCGACATTTGCATGATCTTTGGAAGGGCTGGGAAACAGCTGCTTAGCAGGAGATGGCCAGCATCTCTCCTAGAAACTGCCCCTGCCTGGTCTTCATAACCTCAGTGGGGGCCCCCTGCCTTGCTCGCCTGCCTGCCCCTCCAGAGTGGGTAACAGGACTTCAGTCCGTAGGTTTGATCTCTGTCTGTATATCTGTCCGTAGCTGCCACCGGACAGTACTGGTGGCTCCTTCCTCTGTTCTGCCTTCTAGATCTTGCAGGGCAAACACATTGGCCAACCCTGACCCAGAGCCATGTCGGGAGAGGGAGTCTTGATTCAGTCAGGCTTTGCCCCTCGGGTGCCAAGGGATTTGCACAGGGAGCTGCCAAGATTCCAGGGTGTTCCTTGCCTCTGTCCAGGGACCATGGTCTTTCTCAACTCTGCCCCCCAAGAAACCGACCTCTGGCACATGGTTAGGGGACCTTTGTTGGCCATGTCCATGGTCAAGTTCCTGCTCATCCACTCCTGTCTCCCTCCGTTGTCTGGGTCTGATTTCCTTTCCCTCTTCTGGACCCGGAACGCCTTCCTGTTCTCATTTTGCTGTCATCTCTCTAACTCCTGGGCTCCTAGGTCTCTGCTTCTGTTCCTTTAGGGACTTTAAGCACCCCTAGCCCCTTAGCTGGGAAGGCCCCATTGTTTGTTCTCACAGGACCCTATCCTTTTTCTCCTTGGCACAGGTGTGTCACACTTGTAAGGAAATGCTCATCTAAGTGTGTAAGTATTTACTCCTTGCTTCACTGCCAGGCTGTGCTCCTCGAGTTCAAGAACTTGCCCTCTTGTTCACTGCTCTGTTCCCAGAATTCCCTGCAGTGTGACCCTCAAAACATGGTTGTTTGGGCGGATGGGTAAAGGCATGTTTTCCATTGTTTTCAATGTTAGGTCGTTGCTCAGGAAGCTTTGTTGCACACTAGGTCTTGGAACTAAATAACCACAATTCATCATTCCTCCTCAGTTGGAAAGTATTTTGTAGTTTACAGGTCACTTTGTCTTCGTTTGTTCATTCATGCAATCATCCAGGAAGGATTTCTAGGATGCCTCCACATGCATGGCACAGACCAGGGCTGCACTTTACCTCCAGTTCTAGAAACCTCAGGCTGAGGCTCAGAAGAGTGGAGGGACCAGCTCATTTCTCAGTGCCAGGAATCAGCCTAGGATCTTTGTACCACACCGCCAGAGGCCACACCATGTAGGCTTGGGATGCCTCCAGAAAAATGTAAATGAAAACAAACACAGGATTGCTCTCATTAGTGAGTTGTCTGGGGCACACCATCTAAGCAGTAGGCTCGTAACAAATGAGTCTTAAAAATATAGTCATCGGGTATAATGATGATTCCTGGCAACCTCTGCCTCACCGTGCAAATGTGCACTTAGAACTGACTTTTACACTGTTGAAAGTATCAGCCTGCTGAAATCCTTCATTAGTGGGACCCACTGTGGACTGAATGAAATTCTGTAGCCCAAGGAAAGAGATCTGTGGGTCAATAGTCCGGGAACATGAGAAGTGTTACACAGGGGAATGTGATTTATGAAAGTTTTCTGACTTCATAGCAATTTTCTCTGAATCCATAAATGCCCAAACGTTTAGGTGATAGTCTACATATGTGATGGAAATGAAGCCCTTCACCCAGGGTTGGATGTAAGAAAGCAAAAAGGAGAGGGGGCTGAGCCTCTCCCTCAGGCCCACCTTCCCTGGCTCTCTCCCTCCCACCCTTTCATCTGCAGGTCGGTGGGGCCCGCCCGCCACTGGGGGCAAAGCAGGGAGGAGACCCTCCTAGTGACACCTCTCCCAAGAGAGGACCCAGTAGATCCCTGACTCCCTCAGTGGACTCTGCATCTTTTCAGCTCCAGACCTCCAGCAACACTGGATCTCCTAGATGCAGGAGTGGTTCTGGAGATATTTTTCAGAGAATGGCTGAGAAAGCAGTTAAAGGACAGTTAAAGGATTCAGATAAAACTCTCTGCGGGGTCTATCTGGGTTTGGTTGCACACCGTAAACTGGTGATCGCATTATGGAGGTGTTTGTTCTGTGGCCTATCAGGGTTGTCCAGAGAAACAACCAGTGTACATATGTATATAATAGGAGATTAATATGGGGAACTGGCCCATGTGGTTACAGAGGCTGAGAAGTCCCCTGACCTGCCATCTGTAAGCTGGGGACGCAGGAGAGCCGGTGGTGGCATTCAGTCTGACTCTAAGGCCTGACGACTGGGGACTGATGGTGTACATCTCATTCCAAGGGCAGGAGGAGACCTGTGTCCCAGTTCAGCACACAGGAGGGGACCACATCTTCTGGTCTTCTGCATTTTGTTCTGTCCAGGCCCCCCGTGGACTGCATGAAGCTTTCTCCGCCACATGGAGAAGAGCCGTCTACTCAGTCCACTGATTAAAATGCTCATCTTGTCGGGAAGCAGCCTCACAGATGCACCAGAAAAAATGCTTAACCTGGGCACCCTGTGGCCCAGTCAAGTAGACACCTAAAATTACCCACCTCACCTGTGGCCGCTCGCTCTGGCCCAGAGGCATCCGCGGGGCCCAGCCCTCCCCTAGCTCCTCCATGGCCGACGCCGGCAAGGAGATGCCAACTGATACGGGGTACGTCATGACTCTCAAGACAGGACCACCTTGACCAAGGTTTCTTGGAGACCTTGTGTCCTGGGACTGGGGCAGGAATGGAGATGGGGGCGCTGCATCACAGGCTGCTGGCCACGTGAGCTTAGCATGGAATGGATTCCATTTGGCTGACTTTGCTGTCTGGATGTTTCTATGCCGTCATCCTGGGACTGACTCATAGAGTTCTTCCTCTGGTTTTGAACCTCTGATTCATTTTTTTCAGTGAAAAGAGAATGTTCATTTATTTTGGTCCCATTGGTGATGAACTCTTGGGTGGTTTCACGGTGGTCCGCAGCTCTAGGACATGGTGGTGAAGTTGGGGGCCATGAGCGGGCTGGCTGACTGCTGAACGCCGCCCTGTCATGCTGAGCGGGGGTGGGGGAGGGTGTTGGCAGAGTCACACATGTAGAAAGTACCCACCCGAGAAGGCCTCCCACCTCCTGACTGCTCTTCCTCATTTCTCCCCGAAACCCCTCCTGGCCTCCCTTCTCCCCTTACCATATTCTACTGGGTCCTTCAGGGTCAGCTCAAGGTTTATCTCACCACAAAACCCCCCTAAGCCCTCCTTGTCTCAGTTCTGTCCATGAAATGGGACCAGGTCAGCTGAGTAGCTGCCTTCCATGGAAACACACGTGGTTCCAGCATTCTCCCCACTCCAGCCTCCCCTGCCAGTGAAGCCTCAAACCCTTGTCTGTGTCTAGCCTATCCCTGTCCCTAGTCATCAGGCCACGACTCAACAGAATAGGTGCTGGCCTTGACCTTCACCCCAGCAATGCCTCCAGGTTGCTTGGGGGTTGCCTTGCAAAGTGCAGACCCTTTTTTGGGAGTGTGGGGGATTTATCAACCAGCCAGCAGGAGTGAGAAGCCCCGGAGCAGGGGTGGCAGCGTGCGGGGCATTGGGGAGCAGGGAGAGGGCACTCCCAGTGTCACTGAAAGCCAAGCCTTGAGGAGGGAGCAGTTCAGGAGGCCCGGGGAACCCTGTATCCGTGGCCTGGGCCAGCTAACCACGGCGCGTGCACAGCCGCGGGCAGACCTCCCAGCCGGCAGGCATCCGCACCCTTCCCTCCACCAGCAGCCACGAAACACACGCCACGAATCAGGTGTGTCCACGATCATGTCTCGTCTTTGTTGGGGGGGACCTCTGAGATGCTGCGTTCAAGAGCAGGAAAGGCTCTGGGGCCACAGCAGGGCAGCAGCCGTTTTCACAGGAGGCTGTTCCCCTGCCTGCTCCGCTCCCTGCCTCACTCCGCTCTCCATCCCTTCCTAAAGTCCAAGGACAGCTTTTCATAGACGCATTTCCTGCAGTGGGGCAAATATCTGTGAATGACATTTGTTCTCCCTGGGGTAAAACGAAAGGTATCTGTGGGTGTCACTTCCCAGTTCGGCGTGGAAAGGGCTTCTGCACCCTCGGCTGATTTTCCTGGGATTTCCACGGACACGGTGTGGGTGGGGGGCGAGGACAGGGCCCTTGTCACTGCCATCTCCTTGCCTTTGACTCATTCAGAAGCAGAAACCTTCCCAGTCTGTGATTTCTGGAAGGAAGCCTTGCTTCTGTCACCATCATCACCACCATCATCATCACCATCGTTATCATCACCACAATTACCCTCCCCCTTCACTGGGTCTTTATCTAAAATGGGGGAAGTAGCTGAATCCATTTGACCATGAGTCTTGAATTCCAGCAAGATTTCCATTCCCCTCACTTGCTTTAAGACTTTTCTGAACAGCCGGTGTAACAGGTTTTAGAATTTGATTACAGCACCATCTACTGGGTGCTAGACTTCCCATTTTTCTAGGCCTTTCCGGCACATTGGGTTTTGCTCCTTCTGTTTTTCCCCTCCCCTCTGCTCTCCTCCGCTCTTCTCCCAGCAAAAGCACCAATTGTTAGTTTGAAAAGGTGCCATCAATTAATTCATAAAGGCGAGGTTCTAGTAAAATGACGAAAAGCTTACATCCCTTGCCAATAAATACTTACAAAGACAATGGCTCGCGCTTACCACAATGCATTTCATATAATTATTTCCTGGGATCAATAATCTCATCAGTGGGCTCGGTGATGGGGACATCACAGTAATGAATGGCTGCGTGCCGCGGCCGTCAGCAGTGCTGTCCTTAGCCCTGTCACCTCGGAGCTGCCCAAGGGCATGACGGGAGCCAGGGCTCTGCCGGCCGCGGGATTAATCATAGTTATCCCAACTCATATTCGTGTAATTTGCCTTCCTTATGCAGCCTGCCCCGAATTGATCAGCATGGATTTCTTGCTGCACAATAGGCCGCTCTTGCCGTCTAGAGGAGAGTGGGAAGGACTCCGGGTACGTGGCAGGGAAGGGACAAATTGGATTAGTCATGCTCAGGAAGTAACAAAAACTGAATCACACCAGAGCATCGCAGGCGTGTGTTGGCGGAAGCCAGGCTGGGACTTCTCGGGACTCTGGGAAGGGCAGGAGAGACGGCCCGTGTGCTCCCGGGGGCTCTGTAGGGACCAGTGCTGGCCACTGGAGGAGCCGGGAGCCAGGCCAGCAGGGGGAGGGGATTTGCCTGCTGGCATCCTCGGCTTCCCGGCCGGCTAAGGGGCATGGGCTGTACTTTTCCAGAGACCTGTTTACAAAGCCCCAGGCTTTGGGGCCGCATGTCCGTAGTGGTCATCGATGGAGGCCATGGCATTGTGGTCACACCAGAGTGTCTCAAATCAGCTGCAAAAGTAGCCAAGATCCCTACAATTGTTATAGCAAAGGCAACTGAACTCCTGAGTTTCTTTTATTTATGGGGTGGTGATGGGTTGTAGAGAAACGTCTGTATCTGTGCAGTATTTCCTTCTCGGAGACAGTTGCCCCTAATTTGGTCTCGGCTGGCCCCTTCGGGCAAGGGCTGGATGTCAAGGTTCTCTGTGGGCGCAGAACCTTTCTTGACTCTGAGCCTCTGCGGGGGCCAGTCCCCCCACCCGAGCACACTTCTCTCCATTCGTTCCCTCCAAGCCGAAGCCCCGATGATTCCCAGCAGCCAGTCTCTCACCCCGCCAGTCCCGCTGACCCGGGTTGTCCCCGGATGCCGGTGCGTGCCACCTTCTGGTTCATTTATTCTGCCCCGTCCCTTCCCTACTGAGCCAAGACCCTGCCTCCCCGATGTTGGTATCTTGTACGTCTGCAGCCTGGCACGGTCTTCCTGACTGCGCTTTGCTCCTTCATGCCTTCCCACGCTGAGGGTGCTGAGCACTCGCTTTGTTCTAAGAGCTGGGGCTGTGGAGACAAGCAAAGCAGCGCGACCCTGTCCTCACAGAGCGTGCGGTCTAATGGGGGAAGCGGGCTTTGATCAGACAGCCCCCAAGTATATATGCGCAAGGAGGATGGGTCCCCCAAAGAGGTGCCACGCGTATAAAAGAAACTGATCTGATAGATCAGGGAAGGCTTCCTGGAGCAGGTGAGGTAGGACCCGAGTCTGCGGGTGGGGCAGAAGGATGGAAAGAAGCTGGGAAGGAGGAGCTGCCAGCGAAGGGAAGAACACGGGAAGGGTGCGCTCATGAAGGTGCTGGCAGCCGTGGGTTAGATCGGGTGTCCCCCCACCCCCCAAAATATGGAGAAGTCGTGACCCCCAGTGCCTATGAATGTGATCTTACTTGGAAATAGGGTCTTCGTGGTTATAATCAAGTTAACAAGCACCTGTACCAGAGTGCGGTGGACCCTTAATCCAGTCTGATTGGTGTCTTGATAAGGATGGAGAGAGGCCCGTGGATGCTGGCCGGTGATGGAGAAACCACGTGATGATGGAGGCAGAGATGGGGGTGCTGAAGCCGCAAGTCCGGAGCCCCGAGGCGTGCGGGTGATCGCCCGAAGCTGGAAGGGGCAGCTCCCTGGAGCAGGTGGTGACGGACCCGAGTGTCCTGGCAGGGCGGAGGGAGGGAAGAATGGGGGCAGGCAGGTGGGCAGGAGGAGTGTGCCGCTCTGAGGACAGACGGGAGGAGAACAAGGGGGAGGTTGGTGAGACCACGGAGTCTGGCTGGGTGTGCTGAAGACAGGCTCCATGACCTAAGAGTGGGCCACTTTAGGGAGGTCTGTCTGCCGTGGTTTGGGGGTGTCCTGGAGAGCAGGCCTGTGAGCAGGGAGCACAGCGGGCGGCTAAGGACGGATGGGTGGAACCGGCGTGGTCGGGGAGGGAAGCAGAAGGATGGGAGAGGTCCAGGGCAGCGGCTGGCTGAATGAATGAAGCAGAGATGGGGAAGGGCCGACCGAATGTCGCCAGAACTCCCCTGTGTTGGCGGAGCGCAGAGGGGCCGAGCTCCCCTGGGGCAGAGGGCGGGCTGTCACGTCTCCCTTAGACAACGGCCAGTCTAAGCATCCCCGGTACTGGACCCACCCATGGTCTTGCGAGAGGTCGAGGGAAGGCTGCCGGGCCCATCTCTGAGCCTGCCTGGGGTCCCCAGGTGATGACAGAGCTAGTGCTGGAAGCTAGTCCTTGTCGGTCTGGCTGTGTTCTCCCCATGTCTTTGTCACCCCTCCTGACAGAGTCCCACCGGCATCTGTCAGCTCACATCTGCCAGAGGCAACGCCGACCAAAGTGGTTCTGAATTCACTTTCTCTTCTCTGTGTTACTTTATCTTGTGGTATTAGCCGCACCTTGACTTGCAGGTGAAATTGGAGATTTCAATAAATACAAAAGGACACAACTGAAGGACACAGAGAGTCCGGTCAGTTGGCCACTGCCTCCCGATGACACCTCTCGGGGTCAGCTTTGGCCTGAGCATCTCCAGAACAGGGCGCACTCTCATAGAGGTGCCCCCCACCTCCCGCCCCGGCCAGGGCTCCTCGGATGGCAGGTGGGGAGGTGTGGACGTGGAACCTGGCCCAGTTACAGATGAAACGGGCAGGGGCTTGGTTCAGTCTCAGTCGGGCAGGCTTGCTGAAGAGTCTCCCCTTTATGGTCAAGAGGGTCTGTGGCCTTCGGGTGTGGCCCGGTGGGGTGGGAAGAGATGGTGAGGAGACCCACGTTCTGCCCTGGTCCACCACCACACCCTCGCTGTCTTTTTTGTGTTTCTCTGGGCCTCAGTCTCTTTCTCTCTAACATGAGGAATGTGACTAAATAATCTATAAGTATATGTTTGATGCTAAAACGCGATGATCTTTATTTTATTTTATTGTTTAAGAAAACTCAGGAGTGTGTTTAATCCTTGCAAATTTGAGTTCTATCTTGCGTATCCAAGCTATGGAGCTCACAGCGTCCTCTGGGTTCTGACTTGCCCTTAGCTGTCAGCTGACATGTACTTCTGTGACATGTTTGCAGCGGATGATGGTCTTACGGGCGTGTTTGTCAAGGGAGAGCCGGAAGCTGCCATTATGGAGCTACCCGCAGGGTGCCTGATCTTCCCTTTATTCCTGCTGCCTCAGCCACCAGCCCTCTGTATTCGTCAGCTTCCGTTGGTCGGTCGAAAAGATGATGGTTAACACCCCTGCCCCCAGACTCAGTGGCTTAAGACAACCCCGTCATTTACTCTCATTATCTCCTTCTCTGAATCGGCTGTGGGTCAGCTGATGGTGGCCAGACTTGTGCATGGGTCTCGGGACCTGCTGGGGATCACACCGTCTAGGCTGGGCTCTGGGGGGGTGGGTCAGCTCATCTTCACTCTCCTTCTCCCGGGGCCAATGGGCCAGCCTGGTCCTTCTCATGGTGGTGGCAAGAGACACCAAAGGGCACGCCCAATCACACGAGCACTTGCCAAGCCCTTGTCCATGGCATGGCTGCTAACACTCAATCAGCCCAAGCAAGGCACCAGTCCAAAGCCAAGTCAAGTCTAGGAAGGGGTCCTCTACATCTTCACTGGGAAAATTGCAAAGTCACAAGGCAAAGGGTGTGGTCTCAGGGAGGAGCACAGAATCGGGGCCCTTAATGCACTCTGTATCTTTACCAGTCGGTGGACATGCTGATACCACCCCTCACTGCGTGCTTGTAAGTCCCTTTGCGCAGGGACGACTGTCGTTCTCACCAGTATCAATCTTGTTGAAACTGGGCTGTACTCTTAATGCACACCCAATACCACCAAAATACTGTCAGAGTTACTCCCTGAAGTACCATCACTAACACACCCACCAAGTGAGACTGGGAGCTTTCTTCCAGCTCTTCTCAGCCTCGGAATAGATCCCATTAAGAGTGTGTAATCACAGCAGCAAGTTTAAAAACTGCTTGAATCAATTCTTCATTCCTGGCGGTGGACGTTCATTTAGATTCACTTGCTTCCGTGTGTTTTAGGTGGTAGAATTTGGTTTGTCTTTTTTAATCTTTTTTAAATACGTAAAACATAAACGTGGGTCAGAAGTCAAAGCCGTATAAATAGGAGCACTTGGAGAACCTCCTTCCCAACCTCTTCCCTCCACCTCATTCCCACGGATTTTCTGTAAAGAGGCATTTTCATTAGTTTTTGATTATTCATTCCTGTGTACCTTCTTAAAACCTACGTCCCTATGTGCATGTGTGTATATATGAATGAATTTTTCCTTCGGTTATGTACAAAGTAACATGTCATATATACAAAGTTATTATAATCTACACAATAACGCATTGTTGTGTATCTTGCTCTCCTTGAACAAAACTTAGGGAAATTGCTTCATATATTCCGTGAAGCTCTCCCTCATTCCCACTGACAGCCGTGGAGTGCTCCCGGGAGTGCTCCATGGTATGGAAGTGGCAGAATGCCTTTGCCGGGTGTGTGTCCTGCGTCTTGTTGAGTCGTGTCATCAGGACACGTTTTACGAGTGTCGGGCACCTCCCCCCCCCCCGGCAGGTGTGCTAGTTTGTACTTTTGTGTGCAGCGAGCGAAGGTGAGCACCAGCCCGGTTTCCGTGGTGACGTTTAGGAAGATGAAAGGGAAGTTCAAGCCATTATCCGATGACCTGAAATCCCGTGGCCAGGGAATTTTCTGTTTCTCGGTGTGGTCCTCATGCAGCGTGGGGTGACTGGCTTGGATTTTCTGTGTAACCGCCGCAGAACTTCCCCTTCACTAGGGAACGCTCTTTCCTTCTTGCGGGTCATGCTGTATCAGCGTCCCCGGGCAGCTGTCACAAATTGCCACAAACTTGGTGACTTAAAACCACAAAACTCTTCTCACACAATCCTGGAGACCAGAATGCCGAAACACACCCCATGGGCCTCAGTCTAGGTGTGGACAGGGCTGGACTCCTTCCAGAGGCTCCCGGTGGGGAGCCATTCCGTGCCCCCCTTCCAGCTTCTGCTGGCCACCAGCATCGCTTGGCTTGTGGCCGCCTCACTCCCATCTCTGCCCCTGGGGTCACACCGCCTTCTTCTCTCTGGGCCTCTGTGTAGAGTCTTCCGGCAGCTCCTTCATCTAAGGATATGTGCGATTGCATCTGGGGATCATGGAAGAGTCTGGAATGATATCCCCATTTCCAGATCCTTAATTTTTCTTAAAAAAAAAAAAAGGATCTTATTTATTTATTTTGAGAAAGAGAGAGAGAGAGAGAGAAAGAGAATGTAAGTTGGGGGAGAGGGAGAGGGAGAGGGAGAGAGAGAGAATCTCAAGCAGACTCCACAGTTGAGCACGAAACCTGATGCCAGGCTTGATCCCAGGACCCTGAGTTCATGACCTGAACCAAAATCAAGAGTCAGATGCTCGAGGGACTGAACCACCCAGGTGCCCCTCCCCATCTCCAGATCCTTAATCACATACCTCAAGATCCTTTGTGGGTTTTTTTTTTTTTTCCTTCTCTCTGTTTGGCCACGTTAGACAGTATTCACGGTTCCAGGGATTAGGGTGTAGATATCTTTGGAGGGGAGCTCCCTGAGCCTACCACAAGCACTTTTGATTTGGGAGGGGACAGATCCTGCCTTCCCATGCGATGCTCATGTCACACGTGGTGGCTGTGCCATGGCACCTGGGGCCTCTGCCTCCAGGTCTGGAAGATTCCCTGGGATCAGTCTCCTGGGAGGATGATGCTGGGGAGATGCCTGTCTCCAGAACCAGCACCGTCCTAGGGGTCAGTAGCCTGACCAGTTGGCCCCCTGCCACTGAATAGCTTGTGGCTAGTAAGTGTCTCCTGGCTTCGAGGGGAAGCGGGGCAGTGGGTTCCGTGCAGTCAGATGAACCTATGTCTGCTGGCAGCTTCTGATCCACACGGGCTCCGTGAACTCAGGGTATTACTGATCTTCCCTGAGCCTTGATGTCTTTTTCTTGATTTCTTTTTTTTTTTTTTAAGATTTTATTTATTTATTTGACAGACAGGGATCACAAGTAGGCAGAGAGGCAGGCAGAGAGAGAGAGAGGAGGAAGCAGGCTCCCCGCTGAGCAGAGAGCCCAATGCGGGACTCGATTCCAAGACCCTGAGATCATGACCTGAGCTGAAGGCAGAGGCTTAACCCACTGAGTCACCCAGGCGCCCCTTTTTCTTGATTTCTTGTAAACAGAAAAAGCCTAGAGACCGAATAACATTTGTCAGACACAGATCACTCCATAGTACTTGAGAGGCAAGGACAATTTCATTTCTTTATGTTTCTACATCAAATCCTGCCTGGTCTCAACTTATCCACTTGGCAAGAATTCCCCACTGGTCACCTCGAGGCACCTTCTCTTTCTGGGGATTTTGTTGAGATTCTAGGGCATAAGAAACCCAAGAAAAAGGAGATGAGGCCATTCTGGTCACCACCCAATGAGCCCTTTGCCCAGGTTCCTGGTAGTTTCTCTGGGTGGCTATGTTCTTTCTGTGCCCCGAGGCTGTCATACCCTGGCAGCAAGGCCAAGCTCATGGGCACCCGGCCTCCATGGGGCCCTGCAGGAGCAGCCTTCTTCCCAGTTCAACCTTCCCAGGGCACTGTGTGTAGAGTAGGAGGGACAAATGTCCTGCTCTCATTGAACCCTCAAAAGTGTGTCCTGCCCCAATCAAGGCAGGCCTGCCCTTGTCCCCTCATCCTTCTTTGGGGCCCAGAGTCTCTCACACCCTGGTCCTCAGGGGTGGCCAGAGGCGCTCCCTTGGGCTGTGCAGGAACAAGGCTATTTGCGGTCAGGTGGCCTCCAAGGACAGCCCCACAAACTCTATTCTTTACAGAGCTTCAGCCTTAAAACCTACACCCCAGCCCACCCTGCAGGGAGTAAGGAGAGATCAAACTCTGAATAAATCTGGCCCAGCTGGGGGCAGGGTGGGCACAGGGAAGAAAATTCCTTTTATTCCCCAGACGTTATACGGAAGAAACAAGGAGCCTTTCAGTGGTGTGGGATGTGGCAGGTGTTCGGTGTCGGTGATCTCTCTCCGGCAGCCCCCCAGCCTGTCCCCACCGTAGTTCCGGGCCACAGCCCATGGCTGACACAGAATGACTCAAAAGCCTGCAGCCAGTCCCTGACAGTGACAGCGGCAGTAGGGGGCTGGCTCTAATTCCCCCCTGTAGGGACTTCCTGGAGGAGGTGGCAGATGGGGGCACCAGTTGGATCCACAGAGAAGAAACGGCTCCAGTCTTGGAGACCATTTGGGAGGACTAAGTGGCCCTGGGACCACGGTCCTTGGGGATAAAAAGTCAGCCTAGGGAAAGAATCTCACTGGTTATCCAGGAGGCCCTCGTGTTGGCTCCATGGAGATAAGACAGGTCAAGTGCAGTCCCATGGAGACAGACCAGGAGGATGGGAGGCACCTGGCTCAACATGCCACCTGGAGGGATTGTATTTTGTGACAATAGCCACACTTCTTTCCCTGGCATCTTCTGCCTCCCTCACCCATCCCCCAGGAGTGACAGCAGAAGGGCACAAAGTCAGATCACTAGCTTGGAATTTCCAGCAGCCTTGGTCTGAGGGTCTGAACTCAGTGAGATCTTTGAAGGGATGCAGATCAACCAAAGCCAGTTTTCACTACCCTGTGGCAGGATCCCTTCTGGGGGGATTGAGGGAAGAAGGGAGGGAGAGGGCTTCGGCATTGGTGGGGAGGGAAGGGTCCCCTCCCCCGACTTGAAGCCCAAGAGCACCTCCCATTCCCCCGGGGTTGAGCCCCAGAATAGCCCTTTACCCATCCTGGTGCTAGAGCTGAGGGGCAGAAAAGGCCAGGCATGGGGAGTCTGGGCCCAAGGAGTTCACAGGGACCCAGAGACACAGGAACGGCCAGCTGGCTCTGGCTGCTGGGCAGGAGCTGTGGGCTGGAGGGCTGGAAAGGATGGGAGAGAGACACCTGTCAAGAAGTGGGAGGCGGGGGCATGGGAGGGTCCTTCATGGACCAACAGGAGTGGTTTGGGAGCAAGACGGCAGGGAGTGAGGACATCAGGGGTGTGACAGATTCTCAGCCTCATATAAGCCTAGCACAGCCCCATGCTGGGGCCAACCAGTGCCCAGTCAGCTAAAAATGAGTTTTTGGGAAAAGGGGATTCAAGATAGAAACTAGCTTCGCTTCCTTGAGCGCAAGTTACATTTTTTCCTCCCCAGGCTTTGGGGCCTGAAGCATCTTCCCGCTACACCAGAGTCTAGGATTCCTATCATGAGAGTTTTATAGCTCCATGTTTCTAGCAGAGAATTAATTCACTTTCAAAACCAGTTGCTTTTGGCCACTTAATTTTTGAAGAATGGAGAGAGGTTACAAACACACACACTCACACACACACACACATCCCCCCCAACACTATTTTTTGCAGAAAGGGGCACTCATTGCACACTTGGTTATAGCATTTTAAAAAGTGTGATAGTCTCATTTGACAACGAGAGTGCAAAAGGATGTTTGAAAATTATTTTCCTCTCCCCTGTTACTCTCGCAAGGCTTTCCATGGGTTTGGGGCTGGGGGGCGTGGAGGATAGTCTTGTATTAGTGCCCCTTCTTACCTAGCGCAGCTCCTGAAATGCCAGCTGACAAGAAGAGAGAGAGAAATTAATCTGTATTTGTAATAGATGTGATATGCAGAATTTACATACATTGTATATAAAATCTGTTACTCAGAAAAGGATTGAGTTAATTACGTAGTTGACATTTATTGCACACGTCCTGTGCTGGGCCCCCTGCTTCACCAAGCAGGCTTCCTGTAACCTCCAGACAAGCCCACCACGGCCGTGGGGTTCGGCTGTTCACTGCTCTGTCTCAGGCCCGGGCTAGGGGCTAAGGATGCTAAAAAGAATGACGTAGTCTGTGCCGTGCAGGAGCTCAGAGTTTAACAAGCAGGGGTAAGCCCATCTCCCTGCGCCTGCCAGATGGGCTGGAAATCACTGCATGAACATGGTTCAAGGCTGTGACGGCAGAGAGAAGGGAGCATCTCATTCTGCCTGGCAGGAAGGCTTCCTGGAGGAGGTGGTGCCTGAGCTGGCAGTGAAGGGATGACTGGGAGTGTGTCAGCGTGAAGGGCTGTCAGCAAGGTGGCCGGGTCATTTTGTACAAATCCACCATGACCCACTAACTGCCCAGAGTTCTCAAGTCAGCTTTTGGGGTGTGGCCCCCCAGACTTGGCTTGCTTAGTCCCTCTGCGTGGGGTGCTCTCTCCCCCTCGTCCTCCAGAATGTGGCGAAGTGCAAGCTGGGCTGTGCAGCTATTGCCAGGTGGAAGGAAGAGCAAACTTCTCTTCTGTACCTCCAGCTGGGGAGGGTTGCTGAACGAGTGAATGAATGAATGAATGAAGCACAGTTAGCCAACAGCAAGTGCCCCCAAAGAAGCCTAAGCCAGAACAGGGAGGCATGGGAGCCTGTCTGCCTGGTCTCTTTGCAGTGTTTTTCGCTGCTCGAGACCGTTACTCTGCGATGCAAACACACACACGGCTGCAGACAAAATCAAATGAACAGTGAATCCAAGCTTGGCTCATTGTCACGGGCAGAAGCCACGGGCTGGGGGTCAAGAGGCCCACATGCTACTTCTCCCTCCTCTTTCAGTGTGAGGACTCCGTAACACAGGCGAGGCACAGAGTGAAAGCTTGGGGAGACTCCTCGGTGCTGCAGAGGGGCTCGGGTGGGGCCCCGCACTGCTCTCACTCAGGAGAAAGCACTGATGCCACACAGTCGTGGTGGCGCAGGTCCCCTGCATGCATCCACGTCCATTCACATGGGGACTTGCACTTGCTTGCCACACAGCAGATCTCGGGCCGGCATCGCCAGCCCAGCCCCTCTGGGCACCGTCACTGGATGACCCCCAGGCTCTTCTAAGTCACGTTCTTGAGTGGCACCCATCGCGGTTTCTCCAGTGCCGCCTTCAGGTTTATCCCCGCCGCCTCCAGCTTGGTTCCTGACAGTCATGACATGTAGCCGGGGCACCTGGGCAACTGCACACGCCCCTCCCTCCCAGCCCCCCAACCCCAGCCACCGTGTTCCTTTGAGCACCGAGCCCTCCCAGCTCCTCTTGCCGAGTACCTCTTGTTCTTGCGCACCTGCTCTCCCTTACCTGGACCCTGGCCACAGCCTCCAGCTCCGTTCCTCATTCTAGTCCTTCCCTCCCCCTTCCCTCCTCCAACCAGCCATCAGAATGTTCCCATGTTCACGCCTCTCCTGGTTGCTCTCCAGTGACCCCCACCATGTGTCGGAGACTAGCCGGCTACGTGTAAAGGCACATGATGCCTGGGATTGTCTCCTAATGGCCCCCTCCCTGACACCCCCCCACCCGCTGCGGCGCATGAGTCATGCCCCCTGGTCAGCAAACTCCTCCCCACCCCAGCCCTGCATCCTTCTGGGCCCAGGCCTAGAGCACAATGAGGGAGAAAGTGGATTCGTGGTCTGAGCTCTGACGCTAACTAGCTGTGTAAACCCAGGCCCAGAGAGGTTAGCTCAGTTGCCTGGGTGGGGGTGGGGGGGTTCCTGCGTGGAGGAGGAAGAGCGGGTGGAGGAGTATCACCCTTGGACAGTCCTGGGTCTGCATCCCAGCGTGGCCTCCTGGAGGAGCGCTAACGGAGAAGGGGGTGGAGGTGTCCTGAAGGTCACTCAGGCCCTTCTCTAAAGCGGAGAGGGAGGGAGGGGAATAACAGAACACAGCTGTTTGTCCCCAAGTCCTTGAGCCATCAGCCTGACCAGTGAAGGGCGAGGAGGAAGCGGCAAGTTGGGTCTGAGATCCGAATTTTAAACTGGACACATTATTAACAACTAAAACGATCTGAAATGGCTCTTACGGGATGCGTTTCCCGCAGGGACGGGACTTCGGCATGGCACTGTTGGGCGTGGTGTCCCGAGAAATAACATGCTTTCGGGTTGTGAACATGAAGTCTCAGCCCCTCTTCATGGACACTGGTTGAGAACCCATTGCTGGTGGCCGGGCAGTGCTCTTTTGCTTTTCTGCCGGGTTGGATTGAGGGGTCTGGCTCCTGGGCACCTCTGGGTACATAGATGGGTCCCCATCTGGGTCTGCTGTAAGGGCACACTGGGGTCTGATGGCCTGAATTCTGGTCTAAACTGCCATATGTATCCAAAGTGAGATGGCAGGTGTCTGCTTGTCATACCCCCAGGTGAAGGAACGGTGACTGGGTTTGGAGTAGAACTTTTGGCTGTGTCATGCGGGGCCCGCACACGTTCCTTGGGCCTGCGGTGTGCCTTCTCCGCCCACACCGGACCAGGCTGCCTGAGGGCCTCGGGTTTGATGCCAAGAATAAGTAGAGATTAGTTCTTCTCATCCGCCCACAACACAAAGCTAAACTGTTAATTACAGCATAGACACTGCAGAGAACAGGCAGCATGCAAGGAAGGCCATCACACACACACACAAAAAAAAAAAATTCAATGAAAGATGCCCCATACGTCGGGAGAGGTGAAATGCCTCTTTCCATAGCTATGAATCTTACCCAGCTGGTAATCCGCAGTTTAAAGAACTTTCTTAATTTAATAAAGAGGTGATTTTACACTTAGGCCTGGAAAACCCTCATACCTTCAACACACGGTTTCAGTGAAATATCCCTCAACATGAAAATATAGACAGTTAGTTTTTTCTTCCAAAGTGCAACACGCAAGCCTCCCATTCCTGGTTTATTATGCTTTCTGTGTCTCTGCTCATTTTTCACCAGTATTGCATTAAGTATTGATATTGATTTCTTGTAAATGGGGCTGAAATGGATGGCCCACAGTTTTTTGTTATTGTTCGGTGGCACTTGTATGTAATTTATTATGGCTGCCGTGGAAGCTGGCCCTCGCTGCCACGGCTTAAATTAAACGTGCCAGGTTCTGGCCTCTGCTCGTCACTTGCATTTCTCATTCGATATCAAAAATTATTATGTATAAAGTTTCCCTTTCCTCTCCTCCCCACCCCCACCCCCACCTCCACAGAAACACTCACGATGCCCTGTGTGCTATTTTGGAAGTTTGTGCAGGTAACTTCTGTTATTAGTGGATGAAAAAAGTAGCAGGAAAGGGTTGATCTCCTCCTGGCAGCGGGGTGTCGCTCAGTTTCCGAGCGGTCTGGAGGATGGGAGACCTGGACTCGGGGCCTGGTTTTGCTCCTGCCCAGTGAAGTGAGCTTGGGCCAGTCTCCTCTCTGTCTCGGTCTCATGGTGGGGTTGGCGGGGGAGCAAGGATGGCTCTGTCAATACCTGTGTGGTCTGCAGGACTATGGTGAGAAGAGCCATAGTCCTGGGGCTGGCAGCTCGGTGCCCTTTGCGTGCATGATGCCCACCGTGCCCGGGGCTAAGCCGGCGGGGCTGGCAGGATGGCACCCTGGGGCCATCTCCTGAAAGCAAGACAATGTGCATTTTTTCTGGGCATGAGCAGCTATGGGGGTGCCCATCCTAGGGGCAGTGCAGGTTTAATCTTGAGGCCAAAGAGCAGCCCTTCCAGAACGGGAGAGCACAGAGCAAGGGTGAGGGGAATGGGCAACGTTCTCTCTGTTTGTTGGAACTGCTCGGCTGGGCCAGGCCAGAAAAGCCACATCAACTGTTGCAGAGAAAAGCTGTGACCTTGGCCTTCCAGCGTGCTCTTGGTCTGCAATTCCCTCCTGCCCTTGCCGCTATGTCCCATTTCCTCTTCTGTGGACTGAGATGTGTTGAACTTCTGGCCTGTGTGTCTTGCACTGTGGTGGGTGCCGTCCTAGGGGGTCAGGGAGTGAGAGGCTCCAGGAGCTTGGGGGACAGAAGCGGGCCCGGTGTAACCCGCAGTGTGTGTGCGAGTGAGTGTGTATGTGTGAGCCGAGTGTGGGTGTCTTTATCCTCGAGGCATCTCTCGCTGAAGACATGTTCAAGTTCCGTCCTCTTAGGTCCGATGTTTTTGGCCCACATGGTTTTCACTGCAAATGATTTCGCATTAGGTGTGAAGGATTCTACTGAAGGGAGCTTGCCAAGTGCCTTATACCAGACGCCGGCCGCCTCCGCGTCCTCGCTTTTTAAGGAACCGAGTTAGATTTTTCTGCATTCAACCGGGGGCAAAACAGCGTCTATTAATTAGACTTTCACCTCTATTGATAATGGGGCCCACAGGCCTCCCGCTGAAGTGGATGCAGACCTTTTGTGGTGTGTCAATCTTGGCTCTGCTCTTGTGAATTAAGTCTGATGGCGGCCTGAAGGGCCCCTCTTGAGTTTCTCTCTCAGATCTGATGACTCCCTTTCTCTCTCTGACCACTCAAATAGGTCTGCTGGCTTCTTTCTTCCCATCCGAGGCCTTATAGAAGACTCTGCTTTCACTCAGCTTGGAGCCTCACACCAGTCTGCAACATTTTCCCAACATGCAAGCCCAAGGCTTTTCTCCTCCATTCTGACCCGTCCCTCCTTCCTTCCTTTTCCTTCCTCCCTCCCTCCCTCCCTCCTTTCCTTTCTTCCTTCCTTCCTCCCTTCCTCCCCTCCCTTCCCCTTTCCTCTCTTCTCTCTCCTTCCTTCCATTCTTCCTACCTTCCTTCCTTCCTTCCATCCCAGAGACAATGTGTCAAGAGAAGAGTACAGTTTGGAAGCAGACCCGATTTACTGTTGGGCTGGAGGGGTCCTGTACTAGCTTGCAAAAGCTAACTTAAATTTTCAGGAATTTTGCCAGCCAGTTTTAAAATAACATCCATTAAAAATTAAATGATAGAGATTTTTAATTAAATATAACATCAAAAACAAAGATAACAAATGCTTAAAACTCATTATTGCCTAAATATTTCACGTTTTATTATTACCTGTGCCAGAGGTCAGCAACATGTTTCAGTAAAAACCCAGAGAGTAAATATTTTAGGCTTTGCCAGCTCTAGGGTCTCTGCCCCAACTACTCAGCTCGGTTGTATTAAGACAAAAGCAGCCCTAAACACTACGTAGGTGAGTGGGCGTATCCCTGTTTTGCTAAAACTTTATTTGCGAAACAACTGGTCCTAGATTGAGCCCCTAGCCTGGACTAACCCCTGAGCCAGGTCCTCAAGCTTATTTAAGTGTGTGGTATTTGCTTTTATAATGACATGCTGGTGTGTATCTTGTGCCAGTCCCATTTCCAGAGATCTCATGTTGCTCCTTTGAAATCAGCCATGGTGGGACTCTACTTTGCTAGTTCTGTGACCTTGTACAAGTTGTGTAACATTGCGAAGCCTCAGGTATCTTACCTACAAAATGGGAATGATGGTAATGGCCACCTTCAAGGTCATGGTGAAGATTAAATGAGGTCTACAGTAAGAAAGCCCTGAGCAGAGTGCTTGGCTAGAGTAAGTGTTCAATGAATGTTCGTTTTTGTTTTTAATGCCGGCGACCTCTTTGCAACCGTATGTGGTAGATATTATGATTCCGCAAAACTTCCAGGAACCTGAGGTCTAGAGAGGGTTGGGAACCTGACAGTGGGCTCAGTGCCTGAGGTGGTGTGGCTCGGATGAGAGCAAAGTAGGCTCACTTTTTGGCTCACACCAGATAGGGCTCCCCAACTTTTGCTTGCTTTCACCATCCCCTTTTGTAGAAAGAAGACCAGACAGTTTGCAAAATACCACCAGACAGCATAATGTTGAACATTTTTGAGCTTGTCTCCCAGTGGCTACATTCGAGAGTTTCTCTAGGGGAGGTACGTAGGAGTGTTGGGTCATTGACAGGATGTTCAAACTGTGACACTTGAGCAAAAGGGGCTGTTGTTAATATGTGTGTGGGAAAGCAGGTATTTGCTTGGGACAATCCTAGTTTACCACGTATTGTGCTTTTAGCAAAATCTTTAATGAAAAACAAAGGATGTTAGAAAATATTTTAATGCGAATACTCTCCCCTCACCCACTTCTGACTTACACACTGAGGTTTTCCAGTATTTTAGTTCAGTATTTCATTATAATAGGAATTTGCTTAGATTTTCCTGTGTATTTTCCATTATTTTCGCTTACTGTTCCTTCTTGTAGCATAGCCTTACCTTCTGTTATCTGCAGTTTTCCCTCATGAATGTGTTTAGATGTTTCTTAGTAGATGAAGACGTTTCTTTAGACTGTTAGTGGTGAGCCTCTTTGTACATTTTTATTTTGGGTTATAAAATTGTATGAAGTTTCTTTTCATTTCAAACTATGTTGTTAAAAATAGTTTTATTGGGTACAAATTTTAGGTTGACAGTCATTTTCTCTTAGCCCTGAAAGAAGATGATTCCATTTGGTCTCTGGTTTCTACAGTCATCATTGAGAAGTCTGCTGTCAGTCTAATTGTCTTTCATGCTCTGAAGCTTCAAGACCTTGTATCTAGGTCTGTCTGTCTATATGCTTGGATTGATGTTTTCTGGATCTGTGGATTCGAGTGTCATCAGTCTGGAAAGTTTCTCCATCATTTCCTCTGAAAAAATTCCCTTTTCTGTTTTGTGTATTTTTGCCTTCTGAGATTTTGATTAGATGTGACTTAGGCCTTCATGAATCTTAAACTTTCCTTCACTTTTTCAGTCTCCTTGCCACCTGTGATATGGATGCATGATTTTTATCAGTTCTTTCTTCTGGTTTGCTGATCTGTCTTTGTTGTGTCTCTTTTATTGTTTAATCCCATTCATTGTATTTCCAATTTCAACAATAATTTCATCCTCAGTTTCTATTGGGTTATTTCTCAGATATACCTAGTTATTCTGATGGTCCTTTGTTACTTGTTTCTTTTGGTAATTCTTTTTTTTTTTAAAGGTTTTATTTATTTGACAGAGATCACAAATAGACAGAGGGTCGGGCAGAGAGAGGGGGGAAGCAGGCTCCCTGTTGAGCAGAGAGCCTGATGCGAGGCTTAATCCCAAGACCCTGAGATCATGATCTGAGCCGAAGGTGGAGGCTTTAACCCACTGAGCCCTTCAGGTGCTCTTTTTTTGGTGATTCTAATATTATTTTTCTTAAACAGCCAGTGAATAGTTATGTCATACTGAGTAATTGTAATGTCTGCATTATTATCAGTCTAAATTTGCTGTGTCTGCTAACTGTAAATTGTGATGAGTTGTTTACTTATGTGCTTGGTGATCTCTTATTTGCATGTTCATAATTGGCAGGACTCCCATGGCTCTGAATGGGAGACACTTTCCTCCAGAAAGGTGTTGATTTAGCTTTCTTTCTGGTTGCTTGGAAGGGCTACGAATGTGGGGTCACTTTCAAGGTTAGGGTCTCCACCACACAGCTGATGCTGGCGCTTGTGCTCAGTAGGATTCCATTTCATTTGCTTCTTGCACGGTATGTTTAGCTCAGGTTTATTTATTTTTTGAGAGGGGGCATGAAGATCCTTGGACACTGGCTTTCCTTCTTTAAGTCTGCCAAGGAAACAAATGCAGCAGGCCAGTCCTTTGGAGACTGTTGTCTTCTCTATTGCTGGAATAGAAATCTAAATCCGTACTTTTTTCATAGTTGAAAGTGTTCATATCTCTAGAATGGGTGGGACAACCTTGGCTCCTTCTGGAGACTATTTAGAAGATTCTAAAAGAACTTCTGTTTGCTGAACCGGTGGCTGTGAGGACATCCATCCTGCCTGCCGCCTCCCCTGCTGAGGCAGACTGATCCACCTGTTTCTGTGGTTTCTGATGAGCCCAGAGCCCAGGAAGCCTCATACATCCCTCATCCTTCCACAACTGATTATAACCTGTTTCCACTCGATCCTGTCTCCATGGACCCCAACTCTCGGCTTTGTGACTCTGAAGTCTCACTTTCTCTTTGCTTGCTTCCCTCCCTCTGCCTTCAGCCTTTCTTAGGCTGGTGTTTGGACTTCAAGTCCCCCAGTCTCTGGTTTGCTCAGTCTCTACATTTCCATCCCCTCTTGTTATATTGACCAGAAGCTCCCACCAGAGCTGGTGCTCACCACTTCCTCTCTGTCAGTGCCTGGGGCAGCCAATTCCAGGGCAGAGCCTCCTATGGGGAGAACAGGAATTTGACATGATAGTACTGCTTTTGTGTTTAATTCCTATGATAGGCCGTTCATTTGGAAATCACACTGAAGTCTTTTTGAGGGTTAAGTTGGAGGAAGGGTTTATTTATATTCCAGCATCTATTTTTATTTGTAAGTCACTCAAATTTCCCTTCCCCCACTCCATTCCAACCCTAGTTCTTCTTTCTGGCAGAAATTATTAACATTGGTTGGGGATATGGCCATGAGATCCAGAAGAAAGAGCTCAAGTTTTAGAGCCTGATATACCTGTGTTTGGGAGCAAAAATGTTGCTAAATCCAGTGGAAGTAAAGGTCTTAAAAATCTCTCTGCTTCAGAAACAAAGGAGTAAGTCTTAGTGACTTTGGGCTAGGCATGGATTCTTAGATAAAGCACTAGTGACAAAAGGGAAAAATAGACAAATTGCCTCATGAAAATTAAAAACTTTTGTGCTGAAAATGATACCAGCAAAGAAGTGAAAAGAACCCATAGCATGGGAAAACTATTTGCAAATTGGATATCTGATAAGGGCCTTGTATCCAGAATATATGAAAACCTCTTACAACTCAGTAAGAAGAAGATAACTCGCCCAATTTAAAAATAGACAAAAGATCTGAATAAACATTTCTCCAAAGATCAACTCATAGCTAGGAAGCACATTGGAATGATGCTAAAAATGGTGAGTCATTAAAGAGAAATGGATCGAAACCACAATAAGATAACACTTCACACCCATAAGAAGGTGAGAGCCAGCCAGATAGACACTGGTAAGAGTGGATGAAGATGTAGAGAAGTTACAGCCCTCACGTGGCGCTGCTGGGAATGTAGATGGTGCAGCTACTTTGGAAAACAGTCTGGCAGTTTCTCAAAAAGTTAGACTTGGAGTTACCTCATGACCCTGTAATTCTGCTCCCAAGTAAATACCCAAGAAAGGGAAACATACATGCTCATGAAAACTTACATGTCCATGTTCAGAGTAGCACAGTTCATAAATGTCAACAAGTAGAAATAGCCCCAATTCCTGCTGACTAATGAATGGAGAAATAAAATGTGGACTGTCTGTGCCATGGGATAGGATTTGTGGGATTTGTAGGAACGAAGCACTTACACATGCTACAACCTGGATGAAGCATGAAAACATTCAGCTGAGTGAAGGAGCCATTGTAAAGGACACACATTGTGTGATCTCGTTTGTATGAACTTCCAGGTCCATAGAGACAGAAGCAGACTGGTGTGAGGGCAGTGGTGCTGGGCACTGGGGAGTTGCCACAGTGGGTGTGGAGTTTCTTTTGGGATGATGAAAATGTTCTCAACTTTAACTGTGGTGATGGTTACAAATTCTATACTGAAAACAACTGGATTGTGCAAATTATTAGATACATTGATTATATCCTGATAAAGCTGTACTTAGAAAAAGTCCACAATTCTGTCTTTTGTCTGGAAATGTACTTAAATCACATCACCAAGATGTTCCAATAAAATTAGGGTTGCCACTTCTACACTGTTGGTGTAGAAATTGCCACTTCTACACAAGCTGGTGCAGCCACTCTGGAAAACAGTATGGAGGTTACTCAAAAAGTTGAAAATAGAGCTACCCTGTGACCCAGCAATTGCACTACTGGGTATTTACCCTAAAGATACAAATGTAGTGATCCGAAGGGGCACGTGCACCTGAATGTTTATAGCAGCAACGTCCACAATAGCCAAATCATGGAAAGAAGCTAGATGTCCATCAACAGATGAATGGATAAAGAAAATGTGGTATGTATGTGAACACACACACACACACACACACACACACCAGAATACTATGTAGCCATAAAACCCCAAAATCTTGCCATTTGCAACAACATGGTTGGAACTAGAGGGTATTATGCTAAGTGAAATAACTCAGTCAGAGAAAGACAATTATATGATCTCACTGATATGAGGAATCTGAGAAACAAGGCAGAGGATCATAGGGGAGAGGAGGGAGAAATGAAACAAGATGAAACCAGAGAGGGAGACAAACCATAAGAGACTCTTAATCTCAGGAAACAAATTGAGGGTTGCTGGAGGGGAGGGTGTGGGAGGGATGGGGCAGCCGGGAAAGAGACACTGGGGAGGGGATGTGCCATGGGGAGTGCTGTGAATTGTGTAAGACTGACGAATCACAGACCTGTACCCCTGAAACAAATAATACATGATATGTTAATAAAAAAAATTAGGGTTGCCAGATTTAGCAAACAAAAATACGAGAAGCCCAGTTACATTTAGTGTGTCCTAAATGTGACATGAGACAAACTTAAAATGAAACATTTATATTGATTTGAAACTCAGTGGGACAACTGTGTTTTATCTGGTTATCCTAATTAAAATATAATATAAGCCACAGGCTTTGAGTATACAGCTATCCCATTTTCAAAACCACCGTCTGTCTCTATACATCCTACAGACCTATTGTTTCATTTTACTGAGCAGCAACCAGAGGACTCACGGATGACTCACTCCTCTCTGTGGCCCCCCAGATTCCAAACCCAGGTCGGCTGGACTCCCACAGCCTGGGTCCTCTACTTGGAGAGGTGGCCACTGGGCTACCTTGCAGCAGCTGATGGCGAGAAAGCAGGCTCTCCCCTTGTTTCTGTAAGAGAAGGAGAGACGGGGACCGTCAGTCCCTGTCTCGTTCCTGGCAGGGGCTCTGAGGCCCGGCTGCCGAGGGTGCCAGAACAGTGAGTCCCTGTTAGAATGTTCTTTTCTGGGAGGAGATAACAGGATAATAGGTGTCTTACTTGCTTCCTGTAAAATGATGAGTAACAAGGAGTCACTTGAGATTCGAGTCATTCAGAACAAGTTAAGCCAATACCTGTATTCCATGGAGATCAATTTTTAATTTGAGGAGAGGAGAGAGGACAATCCTGATCTAAAGTAAAATGAGGTGTTTCCTGCGTAACCTCAGCACGTCGGGGGCTGTGGGACCGAGTCTTCATGTGCCTGGGCAGAGAGTGGGGAGAAGCTTCTGGAACCAGGCACGGGGTCGAGGAGCAGATGCTGTCTCTGGCCTGGGTTTTTTTGCTCTCCTCATGCATAAATGACATTTCAAGGGTGTTCAGCATTCTTGAATGAGGTACACAGGCACGGACTAAACTGGCCACTGGGGAGGTGGGCTGATCAGTCTCGGCGTCTCTCCAGTTAGCAGAAGGCATTGCTGTTGTCTGCGAGGCGGGGCCAGCCCGGCATCGCTCTCCGAGGGTAACCCGCTGTAATGCCATATAGCTAGGTTCACTCTGGTGTTTTCTAGGGTAGAGCCACACACAGCGGTACCCGAGCGAGCATCAGACTGCGCCTGAGTCCTTCAGGGAAGAGTCTTGAGTATACATTCCTGGGTCCCGTGCCTCCAGATTCTGATTCAGCAGAGTCGTGGCTTGGGATCCAGCAATGTGTGATTCTTCAGAAGCCCAGGTTGGAAATAAAGGTGAAATCTTAAGATCCTCTACTCTGTCGTTTAAGTTTGCCTTAGATAAGGTTTAGATCGTTGTTTTTGTTTTCTGCAGTGAGACCCTCCCCCCCCCACTTTTTTTTTTTTTTTTGCTATGGATGTGTTCATGATAAGGGAATAGTTTTTATGGTGCTAAATCGTGCTGTAAATACTTGGGACAAAGGACTTATTATTATTTTTTAGTTATTATACTTTAAAAGATTATTTATTTATTTGAGAGAGTGAGCATGTGCACACGAATGGGGAAGGAGGGGAGCAGCAGAGGGGGAGGGAGAAGCAGAGACTGTCCACTGAGCAGGGAGCCCGACAGGGGGATCGACCCGAGGAACCCGAGACCGGGACCTGAGCTGAAGGCAGACACTTAACTGACTGCACCACTAGGCACCCTGACAAATGACTTTTGAAGCAAGTCTTGTGGCAGAACTCTCTGTGGGGCATTGACTCCGCTTGTCATCTGCAGACTGGTCCCCGGAAGCGAATGTGTTGGAGCGAGAAGAGCGGTGCTCGGGGGCTCGGGGGCAGGGATCAGGGTGCAGCCCTCTCAGTCCTGGGCTGGGTGAACTCGGGCTCACCGCTTGCCTGTGGGGACTCCAGCGTCTGGAGGGGTGGCGGGGCGGGGATGGAGGGGGCCAGCAGAGGGAGTGAAGGGTGGGTCAATCTGGGTCTTGAAAACCCCTTTTCAGCTTCTGTATTCCCTTCTAGAATCTTATGGCATTTCAGGTTTTTCTCCTTATGATAGTTACATAATTTATCTTATCCTATTTTAGTTTTTGCAGAGTAGTCCATTACTGTGTTCTGGAGCCAAATAGCCATCCCCTACTCCCCATCCCCGCCCCATTTATAATGAGGTGTCAGGCTGGACTCAGGCTGTTCTTGGTTCCTGGCCAAAAGGTCTAGGTCGGCCTCTGCTCCCTTTTGCCTTTTCCTGCAAAGACAGGGCCCTGCATGCGTGTTTTCCACAGTCTCCTCCAGGTAATCTGTCTTATTGCATAATTGCTGCGGATACTTCCCATTCTCCAGCATTCCTGGGAATGTTCCTGGAAACACTGGGGAAGTACTGTTACCCCAAAGTTCTAAGATCCTCAGTTAACAAGAAATCCAAGATAAACACAAGTACCAGATCTCTGGCTGGGTGTGTAGTTGTGCAACTTCCAGAATTTCAGGGTGACCTTAGTTGACAAAGTAGATTCTCCTGCCTGTAGCCATTGTTTTTGTTTTGTTTTCTGCTTGTGTGTTTGTTTTCCCCTGAACAGACATTTGCTCCTTCCTCTCCTCTCTGTGGCTCACGACTCCAGCGTCCATGCAGAGTCTCGGAGGCGGTCAGAGGGGCCTGCTCAGGGGGGCCCTGCGTAAGCAGCCCTTCCTTGCGCTGTCTGTCTGTCCGGACTTTTGCCCAGCAGTGTGGGCTGCTCTCCGCACAGTGTCTGTTCCTACTTTAGACTGAGGCCCACACAGGATGACCCACTCCCTCTCTGATGTCACCAGAGGGAGAAGACCTGTATGTTCTGGGATGTCCTCTTGTCTCTCTTCTTTTGTGCTACTGCTTCTGGATCACTGCAGTCCTGTGCCTGGCCCATGGGTCTGCTTTATTTGGTTATATCCATTTATAGCCTCATTAGACTCATAAGCCTTGAGAGTTCTGGCTTCCTCAGGAACTGACCAGCCGCATGTTCAGGAAAACTATTGAACTGGATGTAAAACACATTTAAAAACAGTTCTGTCTGATTTCTGATTTTATCATTGTTGTTATAATAAAGTGATGAGCCTGCCGCCTGCCTACGAAAGCTTGATGGGTCTGGGGAGCAGTGGGACCTGCCGTCAAGGTCAGGAACACTGTGACTGGAGGGAGGTAGCTGGGCACTAATGTCGGTGTCATCCCAGGTGCACTTGGAACGTGAAGATCTGTCTCCTTTTGAACAATCCCCTCCTGAATTCCTTGGTCTTCAGTCTCTCTCATCATAGAACTCATTCTGATGACTGTGAGAATCACCGCACTGCTTTTAGTGGAAGGAACACGGCCAGCTGAGGGGCTTCACCCCAGAGCAAAAGCTAAGGCGGGCTTTCAAGGGTGCTGCCAGCGGTCTGATTTTAATCCATTTCAGAGGTCCACGAAAGGGTGCATTTGCACTCAAATTTTACCCCTGGCCCCGGAAAAAAGATTATAGATTGTAGGGACAGTGGGTTTAGTACCATCCAAGAAATCCTTTGAGAATTCAGCTCACGGCTAATGAAGCATGAGATGCAGCCAGATGTCAGGATGTTGCTCGAGGAATAAGCAGATTGAGGAGGTTTTCTCAGTCACCCAGGTGCCTTCGGGGTTGGCGTTTACCTGATCTGCTCCTGCCACATGTCTTTGCCTTGCAGATGAAAATCGTTTTCTTTGATTAGTTATTCAACCTTTGGAGGGTTGGTCTCAACTCTAGTCCAGGGGGAGGATGGAAATTCCACAGGTTCTCCCGCTATAGCAGGTTGGCACAAACAGGTGTTGGTGAATTCCCTCTCTAGGAAAGGAAGCCAGATAAAACAACCAGTGCCATAAATATTTAAGTACAGTGAATAACAGCCCTTTAAGTTATATGATTTCAACTCTGCTATTTAGAGGAAGAGGGAAGATGGCGGTGGAGGTGGAGAGACGGAGGGATTCTGCCTCCATCTCGAGGGGACGTTTGCTATGGAGCACATCGGAGCGGGGTGGCAGACTCTCAGGTGTCCTCACCTGTCCCTGCCTGTGGATTGAGCTTTCTGCCTTTCTCAGCAGGGGCATCTGGCCATGGCGAGACTCCGTGGTTTGAAGATATTCCTGCAACAGAGCTTCTTAATGCAAGCCAACTCAGGGTCCAGCTCAGCTGAAGAAGCGCACTCTTATTCCACTGAATCGTAGACACTGGTCTCTTCTGACGCCAGAGGGGAGCCTGGCAGGGCTGAGCTCTGGGGACAGAATGGCAGTGTCCGCCCAGTGATTCTTAATGCACTTTTCAAGGGTGTCTTTGGTTCTAGGCAATCGCAGCCTGACACAACAGCCCTGTACAACCTGACCCTGGGGACAGTGCCTTCCAGTGTAGTCCTATGCTTCTCACAAGCTGTCCTCTCAGAGCACAAGTTTGCTGTGTCGTTTTCAGACTCCAAACATTCTCTTGAGGGAAGTAGGATGGGCATTGGTTTTTGCCCAGTTTCTCAGATGAGGACATGTCTCTTCAGTCCACCTGCTGTGTAGCACACAGCTAATGGTTCACAGCTGGGCTCAGGGCTCTGCGGTTCTCAAACCTCTCCTCCCACTTTGGGATGCCCCCGCAGGATGCTGGGTCTCAGATTCTTCTGTAGGCCACTGGAAAAGTGCCAACTGCCCAAGCTGATGGGTCCACGCAGCCTGCCCACTTCTCTGTGCTCTGTGCGCCTCCTGCTTTCCTCGAAACTGACCGATGACAGTACTAACCATCCCATCTTTGCTGAGAACTTATTGGTCCCGACAGGGTGCTAATCCCTTCATGTATTTTATCTCATTTACTTTCCAGAGAACCTTATTGGAAGCTACTATTCTTTGCTTCACAGAAAGGAAACAGGCTTACAGAGGGATGTTGTCTACAGGCACCGTGGCAAAAATTTACTAGATTTGTTTCCTTCAGCTGCATAACATGGTATCACAAACTGGGTGGCGTAAAACAACAAAAACGTATTCTCTCCCAGTTCTGGAGACTGGAGTCTACAATCGGGGTGGTGGCAAAGCTGTGCTCTCTCTGAGAGCTCCAGAGGAAAAGCCTTCCTCACTTTCCCCAGCCTGTGGTAGTTGCCAGCATCCTTGGCCTTCTTTGGATTATGGCAGAGCAACCTCATCTCTGCCTCTCTCATCACATGATGGCCTCTGCTCTGAGTCTCTTCTCCTTTACTTATAAAGACAGCAGTCAGATTAGATTAAGGGCCCACAGGAACCCCATATGTTGTCACTTAAATTTACCTAATTATATCTGTAATTGCTCTATTTGCAAGTGAGGTCAATTCTGGGGTTCTGGAAAGGATATGAATTTTACGGGGACACCATTTAACCCAGTGCACTCTCCAATCCCGTTTCTTCTTTCTGGACACACAGGAAGACCAGACATCCCAGGCTCCATTGCAATTAAGTTGGGGCCATATACCTGAGTTCTGGCCAATAGCCTGTGGGCCAAAAGGTGTTTATCTCTTCCAGGCTTCACCATAAAACATCTGTGCAATCAAATGAATCCAGTGCCTGATCTGACTCAGCTTAAGCCCAAGGCAGCCCCAGACTGGCCCAGTGACAACACAGGGATGAAACCCTGCCCACAACAGGCAGACAGAACCATTGCAGATGATAGGACTAAGGGACAAAGCAGCTCAGCCACAGCAGGGCATGCACATCACACATAGGAGTCACTTCTAAAGCACCAGTTTCCATCCAACAGCGGACACGGCACTGTGGGGCACCACAGGACCTCTTCTTCATAAGGCCGCTACTTTCAAGAGCAGGGGACACAGCTGACTTTCCTAGCATGTAAAAACAGACACAGAGTTAGAGGAATATGTCCCAAACAAAGAGCAGGACAAAATCACAGCAAGAGACCTAAAGGAAATGGAGGTAAGTAAAATGCCCATTAGAGAATTTAAAGTCATGGTCATAAAGATTCTCACTGGACTTGAGAAAAGAGTAGAAGATGTCGGTGAAATCCTTAACAAAGAGAGAGCAAACATAAAAAAGGACCAGTCAGATATGAAGAACTCAATAACTGAAGTTTAAAATAAAAAAAAAAAAGAAATTTAAAATATACTACAGAGAACAAATAGTAGACTAGAGGAAGCAGAAGAGTGGATCAGCAGCCTCGAGGACAGAGTAATGTCAAGAAGTCAAGTTGAACAGGAGAAAAAAAATAAGAAAAAATGAAAATAGACTTAGGGCTGAGTGACATCATCAAGTGTAATAACATTCACTAATAGGGATCCCAGAAAGAGAGGAGAAAAAAGGGGGCAGAAAATTTATTTGAAGAAATAATAGCTGAAAACTTCCCAAATGGGGAAAGAAACAGAAATCCAGATCCAGGAGGCACAGAGATTTCCCAACAAAATCAACACAGGGAGGTCCACACCCAAGACACATAGTAGGTAAAATGGTAAAGAAAAAGAAAAAGAAAAAAAGAAAAAGTAGTGATACGTAGAGAATTTTAAAAGTAGTAAGAGAACAGAAAACTCTTATATACAAAAGAAACCCCAAAAGGCTTCCCGCTGATTTTTCAGTAGAATTTTTGCAGGTCACAAGAGAGTGGCACGATATATTCAAAGGGCTGAAAGGCAAGAAAAACAAAAAAACAAAACAAAACAAAACCTGCAACCAAGAATACTCCATCCAGCAAGGCTGTCTTTCAAAATAGAGAGATAAAGAGTTTCTTAAACAAAAACTAAAGGAGTTCAGGAACATTAAACCCTGCAAAAAATATTAAAGGGAACTCTTTGAGTGGAAAGACCGTAAGTGACAGTATGAGAAGTTAAAAACACAAAAGCAGTAAAAATAAATATTTCTGTAAAAATCAGTCAAAGGATTCACAAAATAAAGGAAGCAAAGTATGACATTATATACCTAAAACACGGGTGAGAGGGAGAGGAATAAAGAATAGATTTAAGCTTAAGTGACCATCAGTATAATACAGACTTCTGTATGCATGCTGTTATATATAAACCTCATGGTAATCACAAATCAAAATTTAATAATAGATATGCAAAAAATAAAAAGGAATGCTAGTATATCCCTAAAGAAAGTCAGCAAACCGTTAGAGAAGAGAGCAGGAGTAGAAGGGAAGGGAGAAGAGCTCCAAAACAACCATAAAAAAATAACAAATGGTAATAAATACGTATCTATCAATAATTACTTTGAATGTAGATGGACTAAATGCCCCAATTAAAAGACAGAGTGATGGAGTGGATAAAAAAGCAAGACCATTCTATATGCTGCCTACAAAAGACTCATTTCAGACCTAAAGACACTTGCAGATTGACAACGAAGGGATGGAAAAGAATTCATTGTTTAAATGGAAGTGAAGACAAAGCTTGGGTAGCAATACTTATATCAGACAAAATAGACTTGAAAACAAAGACTATAAGGAGAGACAAGGACACAATATAATTATTTTTTAAAGATTTTTATTTATTTATTTAAGGGAGAGTGAGCACAAGCAGGGGAGAGGGACAGAGGGAGAGGATAAGGCAGACTTCCCACTGAGCAGGGAGTCTGACGCAGGGTTTGATCCCAGGACACCCAAGATCATGACCTGAGCAGAAAGTAGATGGTTAACTAACTGAGCCACCCAGGCACTCCTGGACAATATATGATTATTACAGGAACAATCCAAGAAGAAAATATAACAGTTGTCAAATATTCGTGCGCCCAACACAGGAGCACCCAAATACATAAAGTAGCTAATAACAAACATGAAGGAACTAGTCAATAGTAAGACAAAAATGGTAGGGAACTTTAACACCCCACTCACATCAACAAATAGATCATCCAAATAGAAAATAAACAAGAAAACAGTGACTTTGAGTGACACATTGGACCAAATGGATCTAAAAGATATATTCAGAACATTCCATGCTAAAACAGCAGAATATATATTGTTTTCAAATGCACATGGATCATTGCCCAACTAGATTCCATATTAGGCCACAATACAAGTCTCAACAAATTCAAAAGATCAAAGTCAAAATCATACCATCCATCTTCTCTGACTGGATGCTATGAAACTAGAAATCACCCTCAAGAAAAATCCTGGAAAGAGCAGGAGGTTGAAGAACATGCTACTAAACAACGAACAGGTCAACCGAGAAACTGAAGAGGAAGTAAAAAAAAAAAAAAATACGTGGAGACAAATGAAAATGAAAACATAAGAAAAAAATACGTGGAGACAAATGAAAATGAAAACATAAGAAAAAAATACGTGGAGACAAATGAAAATGAAAACATAATGGTCCCAAATCTCTGAGATGCAGCAAAAGCCATTCCAAGAGGGAAGTTTGTAGCAATACCGGCGTACCTCAAGAAGCAAGAAAAATCTCAAGTAAACAACCTAACCTTACACCTAAAGGAGCTAGAAAAAGAAGAACAAACAAAACCCAAAACCAGTAGAAGGAAGGAAATAAAGATTAGAGCAGAAATAAATGAAACAGAAACTAAAAAACCCCAATAGAATGGACCAATGACACCAGGAGCTGGTTCTTTGAAAAGATCAGCAAAATTGATAAACCTTTAGCCAGACTCCTCAGAGAGAGAGGGAAAGGGAGGGGGACTCCAACAACATCAGAAATGAAAAAGGAGAAATAATAACCAACACCACAGGAGTAAAAAGGATTATAAGAGAATATTATGAGAAATTATATGCCAACAAACTGGACAACCTAGAAGAAATAGATACATTTCTAGAAACCTATAACCTCCAGGCTGAATTAGGAAAAAATAGAAAATATGAACAGACCATTTACCAGCAATAAAATTGAATCAGTAATCAAAAAATTCCTGACAAACAAAAGTCCAGGACTAGACAGCTTCATAGGTGAATTCTATCAAACATTTAAAGAAGAGTTAATACCCAGTCTTCTCAAACCTTTCCAAAAAATAGAAGAGGCCAAGAAAACTTTCAGATTCCTTCTATGAGGCCAGCATTACTCTGATACCCAAATCAGACTAAAGCACCATGGACGCACATGCACGCGCACGCGCACACACACACACACACACAAAGAGAAAACTACAGGCGAATATTTCTGATGAATATAGATTAAAAAATCCTCAATTTGTTAGCAAACCAAATCCAACATTACACTGAAAAAAAAATCATCCACCATGATCAAGTGGGATTTATTCCTGAGATGCAAAGGTGGTTCAATATTCACAAATCCATCGATGTCATACATCACATCAACAAGAGAAAGAACAAAAACCATATGATCATTTCAACAGATGCAGAAAAAGCATTTGACAAAGTACAGCATCCATTCATGATTAAAAAAACCCTCAACGAAATAGGTTTAGAAGGAATGTATCTCAACATAATAAAGATCATATATGAAAAGACCATATATGAAAAGCTAATATCATACTCAATGGTCAACAACTGAGAGCTTTTCCCTAAGATCAGGAACAAGACAAAGTTGTCCATTCTCAGCACTTTTATTCAACACAGTACTGCAAGTCCTAGTCATAGCAATAAATAAGAGAAGAGAAGAGATAAAAGGCATCCAAGTTGGTGATGAAGGAGTAAAATATTCACTATTTGCAGATGACATGATACTGTATATAGAAATACTCCACTGAAAAACTGCTAGGACTGATAAATGAATTCAGTAAGGGCACAGGATACAAAATCAATGTACAGAAATCTGTTGCACTTCTCTACACTAATGATGAAACAGCAGAAAGAGAAATTAAGAGAACAGTCCCATTTACATTTGCACCAAAAATAATAAAATGCCTAGGGATAATTTAACCAAGGAAGTGAAAGTCCTGTGCTCTGAAAACTATAGAACATTGATGAAAGAAATTGACGATGATACACACAAAAATGGAATAATATTCCATGCTCATGGATTGGAAAAATAAATATTGTTAAAATGTTCATAATACCCAAAACAATCTACAAATTTGATGCAATCCTTATCAAAATACCAATGGGTTTTAACAGAACTAGAAAAAAAAAATCCTAAAATTTGTGTGGAACCACAAAAGACCCCAAATAGCCAAAGTGGTCTTGAAAGAGAAGAGTAAAACTGGAGGAACCACAATCCCTGATTTCAAGATATACTACGAAGCTGTAGTAATCAAAACACTATGGTACTGGCACAAAAACAGAGGCATACATCAATGGAACAGAATGGAGAACCAGAAATAAATCCACAGTTGTGTAGTCAATTAATCTTCAACAAAGGAGACAAGAATATGCATTGGGAAAAAGACAGTCTCTTCAGTAAATGAATGGTGCTGGGAAAACTGGGCAGCTATATGTGGAAGAATGAAATGGGACCACTTTCTGACATCATACACAAAAATAAACTAAAAATGGATGAAGGACCTAAGTGTGAGACCTGAAACCATAAAAATGCTAGAAGAGAGCACAAGCAGTAATTTCTCTGACATCAGACATAGCGACATTTTTCTAAACATGTCTCCTGAGTGAAGGGAAACAAAAGCAAAAGTTAACTCTTGGGACTATATAAAAATAAAAAGCTTCTGCACAGCAAAGGAAAGAGTCAACAAAACTAAAAAACAACCTCCTGAATGGAAGAAGGTATTTGCAAATGACGTATCTAATAGTGGGTTAGTATCCAAGATATATAAAGAACTCATATAGCTCAACAGAAAACAAAACAAAACAAAACAAATAATCCAATTAAAAAATGAGCAAAGGACATGAACAGATATTTCCCTGAAAAAGACATCCAGATGGCCAACAGACACTTGGAAAGGTGCTCAGCATCACTGATCATCAGGGAAATGCAAACAAAACTACAGTAAGCAATCACCACACACCTGTCAGAATGGCTAAAATAAAAAACACAGGAAACAAGTGTTGGTAAGGATATGGAGAAAAAGGAACCCTCATGCACTGTGGGTGGGCATGCAAACTGATGCAACCACTGTGGAAAACAGTATAGAGATCCCTTGAAAAATTAAAAATAGAATTCCCATATGATCCAGGATTTCCACTACTGGGTATTTATCCAAAGAATACAAAAATGCTAACTCAAAGGGATGCATGCACCGCTGTGTTCATTGCAGCATTGTTTACAATAGCCCAATTATGGCAGTAGCCCAAATGTCCATCCATAGATGAATGCATAAAGAAGATGTGGTGTCATGTCTATACACAATGGAATATTACTCAGCCACAAAAAGAATGAAATCTTGCCATCTGCAACAATAGGGATGGATCTAAACAGTACAGTGCTAAGTGAAATAAGTCAGCCAAAGAAAGACAAATAAATACCATATGCTCTCCCTCATATATGGAATTTAAGAAACAAAACAAATAAGCAACAACAAAAAGACAGGACAAAAAACCACACTCAACTGTGGAGAATGAACTGATGGCTAGCAGAGGGGGCATAGGGGAAGGATGGGTGAAGTAGGTGTACAGTTAAAGCGATGAGCACTGAGTAATGTCCAGAATTGTTGAGTTATCACACTGTACACCTGAAACTAATATAACACGGTGCATTAACTCTCCTGGAAATAAAATTTAAAAATTTTGAGAAAATCCATGCAACCTTCACACTCTTGATGTACCAGCTGGCTAAATTCGGTGAGCTGGTGGGTGGTGAGGAGGCTCTGGAAGGTGGTGATGCCCAGGAGATGGCAAAAGCAGGTTCCTGTGTCACAGTGTGGAGGGCTCTTCTGAGGACTGGTTGGATTAAAGAAGTACACCTTCACGGTGCCGGGGCTGCTTGTTATAGCTGTCAGTCCCGCAAATACGGGCGCATAACTGGTAAGCCATGGACGCGGATTCAGACACAGGTGCATGGCTCCAAAGCCCAGGCTCTCTCCACTGCTCTGCTGTCTGGTCTCCTCACCCTTGCTCTTGCTCGTTTAGCTGTTGTGACTTTGTAACCCATATCACTGGCTTAGCAAGTGGTGGCACTTGTTGGCAAAATCACCAGTTGTGATACCAATTCCTTGTGATCCATGGATGCGAATGTGTGCTGTTGGGTGGGCCAAGAAGGCGAAGTCCAGAGGTGCTAGGACGTTCTTGCACATTTGTCCCCAGCTCTGCACAGAGAGACCTAAGGATTTCCCCATCACTAGGATCCTGAGAAGGTTGCCAGTTTTCCTGATGCTGTTCCTCTTTATACATCTAGGTTAGGTCATACCTCTGAAACCTCCATATTCCTCACTGGCCTTTCTGGGAGGCTTGGGGGGTTCTTTTTGCTTTAATTCCTTAGCTTTCTGAGGGCATGTCACCTCCCAGGCCCCTGAGCTCAGCGCCGAGGAGCCACACATGAAGGAAGTCCTGATGTCCTGGTGTCTCTGTCCCAGTGGAAGTGGATATCAACTCCTGAGTCACATAGATCTGTAGGACGTTGGGCCCCATGGAGGAGAGGCAAGGGCACTAGAGAGGTATAGACCTGGTGGACTGATGTAGGTTGGGAGCAGATGAGTCTGAACATGCTGGGTGTATGGAGATGTTCCAGGCTCTGGCCAGTGCTTGTCTAGGGTGGACATGGCAGCGCTGGAACAGGGGAAGGAGAGCCCCATGCCAGGGTCCATACCGAGTGGTGCACTCACCACTGGTGAGCCACTGGGGGCCCCTGGCTCTTGTGAAGTTGTGCAGCTCTGCATGGACCTCGAATGGGAGGAATCACCTGTGTCTTCTGGTCATTCTGTTTGGCTTTCAGCTTCTGGAACAATCTGGAACAGCTTCTGGAACAATGATGAAAAGCATTCATCATGAGCATAGACATGGGAGTATGCATGCAGTATTTTTCTGATCCTCTGGCCCTGCGTTTTCCTTTTATTAATCTCTTAATCATTTCCTGGTGATGTTCAGGGTGATGTTTTGTAGGCTCTGAAGACCTCTCATATTGCACAATGTGTTCTCTTTCCTCAAATCTCTCATATATTCCATTATAAGGTACCCAAGACATACAGAACTTTTCATAATATACACAGAAGGTATGTGAACCTACCACCGAGACAGAAGAATAATTAAACGACTCCTCCTATATGTGATAACATTATTTTTTCCCCTCATCACTTTCTATTTTACTTGCTTTTTAAATTTAAAACAATAAAGTTTATTTAGTAATGGTAAATTTTTGCTATTATTAAAATACTTAGGAATTTTATAAGAAAAACATGATAAGAGGTCATTTATTCATTTTTTTAAAAGATTTTATTTATTTATCTGACAGAGATCACAAGTAGGCAGAGAGGCAGGCAGAGAGGAGGAAGCAGGCTCCCTGCTGAGCAGAGAGCCCAATGCGGGGCTCGATCCCAGGACCCTAAGATCATGACCTGAGCTGAAGGCAGAGGCTTTTAACCCACTGAGCCACCCAGGTGCCCCCATTTATTCATTTTTTAAAAAAACAAGTTTTATTGAGGCATAATCAGCATGCAAGAAGCTGCCCAGAAAATCCAAGTTTTTGACATATGAAAGTCTAAAGTATAGGTTTTGACTTACACGTACACGTGTGAATCCATCACTGCCATCAAGATAATGAACGTAATGCTTCCCCCTTCTCCAGAACTTCCACCAATCACTTCTCTGCTTTCTGTCACTACAGATGAGCTTGCATTTTCTATAATTGTAAGTGAAGGGAATTATATAGTATGTACGCCTTTTTTTGGTCTGGCTTCTTTCCTTCAGCATGATTTGTTTTGAGATTTATACCTTAGGTAGGGGGTATGAATCGTTCCTTCCTTCTTCTTGCTGAGTAATATTCCATTGTGTGGATATACCACAATTTGTTTATCCATTCCCCTTATTGGTAGACATTTGATTTGTACCCAGTTTAGGGCTGTTACAAATAAGCTGCTGTGAGCATTCCTGTACAAGTCTTTGTATGGACACACGCTTTCATTTTTTTGTGGGTAATTTTATTTAATCATCTGAACTTTCACTTTGTTCCTAACCAGATCTTTCCCTTTGGGGACATGCTGCATTCTCCCTGCTTCTGCCCAGACAAGGTAGGGTGGGATTAAAGGTGTTTGTACATTTCAACTTAAGACAACTATAGCCAGCGGGTCCTGATCTGAGGAGTGAGGCTTTAACTTGGCCTGTGAGGTCGATGGGAGTATACAGATAGCTAAATTAGCAAAGACAATCATCAGGAGACCACTGTTTATGAAAACCAATCTCAAAGAGGAGGAAAAAGTCTTCTGTCTTTATTTTGTGTTACTGATGCCTGCTCCTTAACACGAGATTAGCAAACAAAGCATAGGAACAATCTGTGGCCTAAATGCTTTTTTTAAAGGGCTGTTATTATCTGTTCCCAAAGTAAATGACACAAAACCAACACGACTATAAGCTAGTACAGGCATTATTAATGGTGTTTACTTTTCATTAGGAGGCCAGAACAATTCCCTAATTGCTAGCAGATTCTAGGAATGCCTTATTTGTAAACTGTGGTTCACAAAAAAAGTCATTAACAGAATAAACAGGCAATTTAGAACAAGCAATTGCAATTATAAAATGTATTTAATGGCTTAAGGAATATCGGTGATACTTTGCAAAGGCTAGGGTCTCTCCCACGTTTGAACCGCTGAGCTGGGCCGGCCAGACTGCACCCACTAGTGCCCCAGGACTGTTGAGCTGGTTTTATCACTTCCTTTAAAAATGGTAACTTTCCGATTATAAAGCTAATGCATTCTCATTACAGAAAACTTGTCAAACACAGAACAGAAACACAAAGAGAATAAAAATTTCCCATCATCCTACATTTTAGAGATAACTGTTAACATTTTCGTTTACTTTTTTCCTTCTGTTCTGGGCTACAACACTATATACCCTTGTGTATCCTGATTTTTTTCCGCCTAAGCATTATTGCATAAACATTTCACCAGGTTATTAAAACTTTTTCTTTGCAAAAACCCTGTTAATGGCTTAAAGAAAAAACAAACAATCCTAATTTATGGGCTACCCGTAATTTACTTAAATATTCCCCTTGTTGTGGGAATTTAAGTGGTTTCTGAATTGTTCCTTAATATAAATAATGCTGCAATCAGCATCTTTGTGCAGACCATTTTTAACTCCATTTAGAATCGTTGTCTTGGGATAGTCCCAGAAGTGAAATTTCTAGATCGAAAGTGTGAATGTTCCTTAGGCTTTTTACAGGAGTTTAGTGAATGTGTTTAATGGATACTTTTCATCCGAGAGACTAAACCAAAAGGCAGTGTCTGGGGTTAATTAGATTAGGATTAGGACTACCCAGGATTCTGTTGGCCCCTTCGGTTGCCGAGTGGGAGCTGAAGTTGGGTGAAACAAAGAAGAGGAATTTCTTAGCCAGAAATTTCTTAGGACATGAAAGGGCAGGGCTTACCAAGAGGCCACACCATCCCTACATAGCTCAAAGTTGCAATGTGGAAGGAAAACCACCCCCACAGGATGGAGACAACCAAAAAGAAGGGTAACAGCCACCAAGGATTGTTCAGGTTTACGTGAAGTGCTAGAATCCTCCCAAAAGGTGATGGGGAGGGGCCACATACCACCCTGGTTATGCTTGAAGCTTTGCCTCACTCTCAAGACTGGAGATACTATCAACACAAGTTGTCAATGATCCAATTTACTAGTATTCTTCAGTTGACTCCTAAAGGTTCTCATGGAGGGTAGCCCCTCTGGGAGTCAGAAGTGTTGTTGTCATTTAAGTCCCCTCTGGTTTAGTAGATGAGGCTCGGTATACAGCTGGTGCTTACTGAATGAGACTTTAAGTTCCCTGTGGTCAGGATCAATGTCTGTCTTGATTGTTTCTCCATCCCCAGTAGCTAGCTAGCACTGTTCCCAGCAGGTAGCAGGCATTTAGTGAAACTGGTTTAATGGAATGGAATATGTTCAGGTAGTTAACCTTTAGTGACCAGTGAGCTAGTCGTTCATATAAGTACTTGTGAAAATGATAAAAACAAACAAACAAAAACCTACTACATCTGGCTGAATTCCACCTTCTTTCTTCTTTCCCACTCCTTCTTACTCTGCTTCTGTTTCCCTTGCGCTTACCCAGCCAGTGAGTAACGTAATGGTCAGATCTCTCAACCAGAGCCAGTGAGCGGAGCCCCTTGGGATGGTGGCCATGGTGGTGTTTGTCCTTTCACCACTTACCTAATGAGGAAGCCAAGATCTAGAAGTGTCTTCCTCACAGTGAGATGAGCATGCCCATGTTTCAGAGAAGCAAGCCCGTTTGTTCCTGGATCCTGGTCTTCTTGGAGAAGCTGAGGTGGTTATTCATTGAGTTTTTTTGGCCAGTAACTCACGTTAACTAGTTCACTACCTCCTTATTTCAGCTTCCTGCAATAATTTCCACTCTCTGCTCTGTGTGAAGCTTCTGACCTCCCGGGTCGGTGGTGGGACTGAGCCAAGTGGCTGACAGACTGACAGGTTTCACCAGCTCTGGCTGTCCTCGCCACCACATCACTAGAACTATCTTAGACCTTGCATTCACCATGGCAACAGGACAACACACCACCTCTGTGTTTCCATTATCTTTTGTCAGTTTCCTAAAAGTAGATATTTCCAAGCCACTCTTTTATCCGTTTATCAATTACATGCTAGAATTCTTTCTGTCTGAGGTTTGCTTCTCTAGCACTTGGAAAACAAACTCATGAAAAATGGCATGAGTTCCCAGTCGTAGGGAATGGAAGGTGGCGTGGGTCCTGTCTGGTTTTAATATTTGAAGTCTAAGGAGGTTTTGGAGACAGGGTGTAGAAAAACAGTTTAATAAAACCATGTCACATCTTTTATGTAAAGGAATCAGTTCTTGTCCCAGATGTGGTTAGGCTTCTAATCCTCTGTATCAGGACAGACGGGATAAAGTGCAGTCGCCAATGACCCCGAAATCTCAGTGGCTTGAACATGACAAAGTTTCATTTCTATTTCTGTCTTCGCTGTCCTTCATGGGTCATCAGAGGGCTCTGTTCCCCATAGTTACTCAGGGACCCAGGGTGACCTGGGTGCCATCATCAGGAATGTGTGCTTGCCATAGAAGCAGGAACAGGCAGAGGGTTTCCTTCTGGCTCTTCCAGGCTTCAGTCCAGAAGGGACACATTGGCCGGAACAACTAGTCTGACTGCTCCCAACTATAAAGGGAGCTGGAAAAGTGGGAAGCTGACGGAATATTTTTTGAACACTCCTGCTTCCGCCAAGGCTGATGCCAGCAGTTAATTCTCTGGTCTGTTTCTTTCTGAAGAGAATTGAGTAGATCTTTTATCTTTGCGTCCCTAAAGCTGCTTGGTATATGGTATATCTGTGTCTCTGTATATCTGTTTCCATTTGGAGTTGGAGCTCCATGAGGGCCAAACATTACACTTTGTTTCTCTTTGTATTACCAGTGCGCCCCCTCCCCATGCTAGCTGGATAATCAGGGCTCACTGAATGGGTATGTGAGTAACTGAATGAACAGAAGAGTTTACACTATCACGAGTGATGTTACGAAATGATGGAGAAATTGTAATCGCAGAATTCAGCAGTGTCAGAGGACAGAAGCTTTTTGGAATCCTCATTTGCCGAATGAGGACCATGAGCCTGGGAGACCCACCGGTCAGTTGCCGGCCCAGTGCTGTCCTTCTCCATGGGACTTTTCTTGGAAGTTATAGTCCAGGTGGGGATAAGCTGGTGATTTCAAGGAGAAATATTAGGGAAGACTGGAACGTCAACTTTGTCACCATGTGCCCCACCCCGTTCCCCCTTCTGTCACATCAGTCTCACCCTGTGGTGACTTTCCCATTTACTCAGATCCCATGAACTTGACCCTGTTCCCAGCCGTCCTTGGGATTTAACACTCCCTTCTTGAGGCAGCAAAGTATAATGGAACGGACTCAGACTTCAAATAAGGGAATTTGGGGTTTAAATTCTGACTTCTGCTTGGCCCTGGGAAGGCTGCTCATTCCCTCGGCCTCGGTGTTCTCACCTGGCAAGTGGGCAGAATGCCACCCATCTCAAGGGATTAGTCTGACAGCTAGATGAGACAAAGGCCCAGTTAGTGAACAACGTGATGATTACATCTCATGATCCCACTGGGCTGGCGGGAGCAGCAGTGTCTGCCTGTGAGCTTTTCAGCGACGTGAGGAAGCAGCGGGGCTGGTTACCTCCTCCTTGAGTGATGCCAGGTAAGCCCGGGACGGAACACCACATACGTGCTCAGCTCACGGATCTTGCTAACAAGAACAATAATACCAGCTTGCTTCATATCCGTCTCCAGCTGCTTCCTAGTCCTAGCCCACAGCCCCTCGATGTTTCCCAGTCAAGGAGCGGTGACTTTGCCCTGCGTGCTCTCAGACGTCACGGAACACCAGCCTGCTCCCCGTGGGGATGGGTGGGGACCGGCCATTTGAAACTCCAGACGGCCAACTTGCTTCCCTCTGACACATTTTCTGCACTCTCTGGGAAGGGAGAGGGGGAGACAGAAAGTAAGGTTTATCAGCCGAATGGAGGCACCCATCCAAATATCACCCGCTTCATCTGGGCTGCTGGCTGTAGGTGAGTTTGAAACGGTTTTTAATTTAATTGTCCACAGATGGTGTGTTCAGGGTGCTTACGTTATCAGTGCGTCGGGTAGGATCAGTAGCTCTGTTTATTACCTATATATAATGGACTTTAGCGTGTACAGTAAGCACCCCAAGGCATCAAGGTCCAGCGGGAGCCGCACGCTGAAGACACGGGGCATCCGTGGGAGCGCTGGAGCTCCTGGGGAGAGTGGGGTGTCTGTGGCATGTGGCTCCCCGGGCTGCTCTGAGAGCACACCGGCCTCCCTGCGGACCGTGAACAGTCCATTCCATCCGCTCTGTAACGAGCCAGGGAGTCACCGATTTGCTGCAGAAAGAGTCACTGGCTGTGGGACACTGAGCTGGTTACAGGAGACCTTGAGATGGGAAGGGCTAGGAGAAGAGATGGAGGTGGGGGGGAACCTAGGACATATGCTCTAGACACTTGCTGCTATGCCAGAGGCACAGGGAGGTTAAGAAACTTGCCAAGGTCACACAGCTTATGTAAATTTTGATGCCGTGATTTGACCGAGGCCCTCTGGTTTCGAAGTCCCAAACTCTAGAGTTCTAGACTTGGAATTGTCTGCAAAGCGTCTTTCATCTAGAAGAGCCTGTCTTCTCTAGGGACCTTTACCCAGCTATGGCTGGTCGGTCTAAAGTGGTCACCCAACTCAATCAGAGCCCGGGGGGGCCTCCCCTGAGGACTCATAGCTTCAGGATGGTGTCTCTTCAGTGGAGAGAAAACTTGGTTATGTTTCCAGCCATGTGGGAAGAACCGAGCTGTAGTGAGAGAAAGGGCGGGTCCACATGCAGCCAGAGGCAGAGAGAGGAGACGAGAGTCTGGGACTGTCTGGTTATCGGCTTTCACCTGGTCATCGAGGCCTGGCTGCTTCTTCGTCCAGGACTTCTTGGTTTCTGGAGGCCAATAGATTCTCTATGTGGCCTCAGTGGGTTCCACTTGGGTGGCTTTCATTTGAAAGGCCCCAATCAGGTCCCTGGGGCTGAGTTCTCACTCACTTTCTCCCTCTCGCAGCAGACCAGCTCTGCAGGAGGCTCAGGGCAACCGTTTTCTCAAAGACAATGGCTGACACATCCTAATGACCAAAGTCACCTGGCTTGGCCCTTATGATTTAGAAAAAGTCAGTGCCCAAACCAGCACATCTCAAATGGAATATTCTGGCTGCGATCAGGGAGTGATCAGAAGACGGACACTAAGGCGGTCTAGGCCTTGCGAGGCTCATCTGGTGAGCTGAGTGTGCTGTGGTGTGACCACACTGACATCAGCAAAACTGACCAGGTCCCGAGTATAGAGGCGGGCCCTATTAGTTTAGTTCCCTGATGTGACCGCTTTCCCCAGGAAGATGGTTGTACTTGATGAACACACCCGAGCCTGTGTTGGGGAGCTGGTACTCCAGGTAGACAGAGGATAGTGGGCTAATAGTTCATTCTAGAGAGCAGAGACAGAGAGACGGCAGAGAGCAGGAACCAGGGAGGGTGGGAAGGCATGAGAAGCAGAAGCTGCAGTAATCACACAGTCTTGGGGTGGGGGGCGGGGAGAGTACTGTTCGGGGAGTAGAGGGTGCCAGGAAAGGAGCGTGTCCTTGGGCGGGGTTGCCCAAATGGCAGAGGCCTCCTGCCAGCAGGGAGAGATGTTGTCCCTGAGGAAGTGAGGTTGCCAGTGGCTCACGGTTAGACGTGTCCCGAACGACCTTCTATTGCTAAGTTGCGTGCATCTCCATGAAGCCTGGTAGTGTCCTTATCCTCGTCATCCTCATGGCCAAGTGTATCCCTCTCCACCTTGCTCAAGGTCACCTAGAGTGTCTGTTCCTTGACCCCTAAAGATCTAAACCAACACACAGAGCACATCAAGAGAACATTCCCAGTAACACTACCCGTGTGTGAAAACAAGCCACATGTCCACGGTGAGTCATGTCAGCCTTTGGGCAGAAGTGTTTAGTCAGCGGACCCTGACGGCCCCTGGGCAGTCTCACCGGGTTTGATGGCTCACATTCAACCCATGTGGGTGGCACAGGTCTTGTCTTGAGAGAGGTAGCCCTAGAATGATCACCAGGAGGACCTGACCAACGAGCCTGGGTCTCTTCATCCCCTTAGAATGAGCACAACTGATGATACTTACACAAAATTTCCTTTTGCGGTGAAATTCACATAACAGATCTGACCATTTTAATGTGAACAACTCAACAGCGTTGGTACATTCTGTGTCGAGTATCCTCCGCTGCTGTCTCGTTACAAGATCTTGTCATCGCCTCTAAATAAAACTCCATGTCCACTCAGCCCCATTTCTGAATCGCTTTCTTCTCCCTTAGCTCTTGGCATCCAACCCATCTGTGACCTGTTTCTGTGGATTTGCCATTCTGGACGTCTCACCCTTCGTGATGGGGCTTGCACGCAGGCTGGGGCAGGGGCCCGTGCTGCATTCCTTTTTATGGCCAAATCATCGACCTTCCTATGGATTCACCCCATTTTTTCTCCATTCATCAGTTGATGGACATTTGGCTTTTCCACCATTTGTCTGTTGTGAATAGTGCTCTTTTGAACAGTCTTCTGATGTGTTTTGAATTAGAGAACTAGGGAGAGACAAGCCGGGGGCCAGATGCTCTGGACATTCTCGCTTGTCCCAGGAGCCTCCTGGGCAGGGTTAATGCAGAAAGGGTTCCACCTTCAACCTGCTTCCGCTCTGATGGGTTTAGTTTTTGTTTTTATTTTATTTTTTTATTTGAGAGAAAGGTTGAGAAGAAAAGAGCACGAGCAAGGGGAAGGGGTAGAGGGAGAAGCAGACTCCCACTGAGTAGGGAGCCCGATGCGTGACTTGATCCCAGGACCCAGGGAACATGACCTGAGCTGAAGGCAGAAGCTTAACTGACGGAGCCACCCAGGCGCCCCCTGACAGGTTTAAATAGTACTATTCAGGGAGAGAGTCTCCACAGGCCTTTCTCAAACCCACCTCTTTTTTTTTTAAGATTTTATTTATTAATTTGACAGAGATCACAAGTAGGCAGAGAGGCAGGCAGAGAGAGAGAGGAAAGCAGGCTCCCTGCTGAGCAGAGAGCCCGACGCGGGGCTCGATCCCAGGACTCTAGGATCATGACCTGAGCTGAAAGCAGAGGCTTTAACCCACTGAGCAACCCAGGGGCCCTCAAACTCACCTCTTAAAAGCCCACCCTGAGGTTGCTTAAGAATTACTAAGTAATTGAAGCGATAACTTTCAAGACCAAAATATATATTTTCTCCTTCATAGAACACAGCGCCCATAACTTCTGTGATGCTTTTAGCTGTTCTCGGGAAGGAATTGATACCTCCTCTCCTTCCCTCTTGCTGCGTGAAGCACAGAAGGGAAAAAAGGTACAATCCAAAGGGAGTCGTAAACAGAGAAGATGAAACGCTTTTTTCAAATTCTCAAAATATGTAGCTCCCTAGAGCACAAACACCCCATCTGCCCCCGGCCCCAGAGAGTCAGGGCTCGTGTCCTTCCTGTGCACCCCGAGAGCTCGGTTTGATCCCGCCGTCAGCCCCACCTCTGAATGGAAACCTGTTCTGTCAGAATCTTCCGCAGGTTCTCATTTAAATTCCAGCATGAGCCTTGTTTCTTCTGGAAATGTCAGAGCTTTTAGTTCTTTCCCCTTTTAAAGAGATCCAAGTGAGCCAAATGATTCTCCCCTGATTGGAGTAAAAAGAGTGTAAATATTTTAGCATTTCATAAAACGGGAGACATTCGAGGCTGCAGGTGCCTGAGTAACAGCGAGACTTGCCTACACATTCCTATCGATTAGCGCTCTGGAGTGACGTTTCAGAGAAGCAGAATGATCGAGCTCCAACGCACTCACACCCTTGCCTCCTCATGTTTCTGGTGCTCTGGACCCAGAAAGTTCCCTCCTAAAAGGACAGGGAGACTTCGCTTCGCACACGGTAAATGAAATGTGTTTGTGCGAGGGACAGATTGGTGGCAATGGAAGCTGGCTCGTGCCCCGCTAGGACCCGTGGAGGAGCAGTGCTTTCCTTAGATCTCCGCATCAGGATTCAAAGGAAAGAATGGGATCTCAGGCTTCCTCCCAGCACAGCGGGCGTTCACAACGGAGAATTTCCACGGCCCATGCAGCGTGCCGAAGCAAGACTTTGCTGAGTGCAGTTTCACATAGCATTAAACAAGATGATTCCTTGCCAGGGCTCCCTCTACTAAAGGCCACTTGGAAGAACTTGGAAAGCTTAACAAGGCCCGAAAGGTTGTGGAGAAGGAGGGGTATTGGCATCAGCAAGTGTTAGGACGGGCCCCGCTAGGGAGGCCTCCGAAGGTGCTTGTCAGTCTCCTGCCCAAACTGCCACCTGTGATGGCCCAAGCTTGGAGTCCACGGTGGAAACCCAAGTGACGAGTGTGTTGCCAGGAGCTTTGAGAGCGGGGCCTGTTCTTTGGGCTGGAAGCGGGCAGAAATGTTTGATTTTTACTTTGGCCTTGTGCCAGCTGTTTCGGGGCTGTTGGACACCTGGATGGGCAGAGTGAGGCAGGGGATGGATCGGCTCCCTCCAGGCGCCTAGCACGGGCACTGGCCACCGTGGCTCACCTACCCCGCAGCAGGGGCCCTGCCCTGCCTTGGGAGGGAGTGCAGACCTCCCAAGAAGGTGGCAGAGACGAGACCTCTGTTCACCCTCCTGGAAGCGGACAACATGGGGGTGGGGGGCAAATGCTTTCCAGTCTCCACAACCAAAGGAGGCTGGCATTTGGTGTCTAGAGTGATCCAGAAAGCAGAATGCTGAGAGATGCCTTCTCGCTGGGCAGAAATGACAAATGTGGCTGCAGAGCCATAAATATCCTCAGTCGAGAGAAGACGGACAGGGAGAAGTCATTAGCAGGGACAGAATCCCCGCAGTTGAGCATCACTCGCCTAAAAATGATTGCGAAGGTTAAGGCTGGGGATGAGTGAGAGGACGGCGAGGTGGGGTGGGGGGCGGGCAATGCCCTGGACCGTTTCAGCCCAGAGGACAGGGGCTCGAGACCACCGTCTCCCGGCCGCACACCCAGCCCCACCCACAAGAGTCTGCTGCTCTCCCCGCCGGAGCCCGCAGGTGGATATTTGCACTCCGCAGATCAAGCAAGCCGCTGAGATTTCGCAATTGCTTGCCCATCCGCGTTTCAGAAGGGAGAGTGACTATAGGAAAATCCTAGCATTTTCCTGAGAAATACTGTCTCAGTTAAGTGTCTTTATGACTGCCTAGCACTTTGTTTTATGATACACTTTCACTGGCAAACCACAGCAAACATCTCTGGACAGCAAACAACATTAGGCTCGCTCCAGCTCCTCCTCCGTCTTGCACTTATTTTAATATAAACATAAAGGGAAGAGCTGGAAACCTTTCTTTCATCACCAGATCAGAAATGTCCCTGCCCTTTCCTCGGGGGCACAGGGAAGGGGAGGGGAGAGAAAGAATTAAGACAACTTACAGTGATACTTACGGTACCTAAACATGAGAGTATCAACCGGTATGTTTCTGAAAATTGAAAATAAAATTATGGAGAAAATGCTTTATTTGATTCTCTGTTTATGGGAAATTCATTTTATTTGACTTTTTTATTTGTAATACCAACTACGGAGCAGAGCAGTTTCCAAGGTGTTCCCTTACGGTCCCATTCTTCTAAATTATTAATGCCGTGCTGTTGATATATTGTCAGCCTTGTACATACATTCTATGAAAATGAGTTTTACAGTAGGTTGGGATTTATAACAAAGCTTGACATATGCAGCTAATTCACCTACACAGTCCTGTCAGGTTTGGGTTCATAAATAATTGATACTCGGGGCTCGAAGTTCAGCTCGTGTTAGTACTTCAGCTGTTAAATTTCAGCAGCATAATGGATGAATATTTGTTTATAATTTCTGTACATGGTCCCGATGTCAGCTCCCTCGCTTCATTTGCATAGGTAGATTGAGATGTTGGAGGGGTAATGAGCGCGTGAAGATGACGAATTGTTTGCCGGGATGCCGGTGCGGTTCTGTAAATGTTTGATTAGTTCTGAATGGATTACTGTTAGATTATCTGGTTCAGAGGTTAACGTGAGTAGCTCTTTGCTCCCAGAGCTTTTGTGATCCCTTGCTGACAGATTTTAAAATTCATACGGCGAGATAGGCCTCGCCAAAGCGAGGGGGTGTTCTAGGCAACAGATGCTTCGTAATTAAACATACGGTTTCCCGGTCCTGGGGCGCCCGAGGATTCTCACGTCGGCCTGCCTCGTTCAGTCGCAGGAAAGTCGAGCTGGAAAGAAAACACTCTTGCCCCCCCACCACCTGCCTGGCCAGGTGCTGGCGGCTCTGCTTCCCGAGGCCAGGGATTTGGTGACCCGGCTGCACGGACAGGTCAAGGAGGGAAGGGGTCCGGCCCGGGGAGGGCAGCTTCTGATGTGCCCATGTTGCAAACCGTGCACCTGATCTGCCAGCAATGACCATTGCCGCTGAAGAAGTGCCTTTGCTGGAGACCCCAGGTAACGAGGTCCAGTCAGCTCATTTGCACTCCAGAATTTAAGGTGGTCTGGGGGCCTTGGAGGTTGGGACGCCTTATGAGTTCCCAGCACAGGACATCGGCACAGAGCCTTTCCGCCAACATAGGCTGGCGAGATGCTATGAGACAGCAGTGGTGGGAGGAGGCACCCTGCAGTCCCCCTCTGTCACTCCCAAAGTGTGTGAGTGAGTGCGTGAGCGTGTGTGTCTGAGAGCATATGTGGGGGTGTGAGTGTGGAGTGTGTGTGCACACACGTGTGTATGCACCGACCCACAGGAAGAGTTACACGAGGGCTGGGACTCTGGTCCTCTATCCTTGTCCACGCGCTTCCAGGAGGATGGGTCTGACGCAGCCAGGCAGGGCCGGACCCCTTTGTCAGCCAGCACCCGGCTCGTGTCCCGAGGCCGACTGCTGCCCGGCACCCCCACGCCCCTGGCCGGGCCTTCCCTCGCCAACCGCGCCCGCCCATCCAGACCTCTGCGCCCCCCGACGCCCCCCATGCCCCTCTCCCCTGCCCCACCCGCGGCAGCGGTTGGGAAAATGGAGTCAACGGGCCTTAATGAAAAGATTTAGTGCTTGCAGCTAAACAGAACTGAGTTCCAGCGCTCTCTTGAACTATATTTTTCCAGTCCCGCATCCAGTTCCTTAGCTTGTCTGGCAATCATGTTAGTGATTATATGGGTAATGAAACACGTGCTCTTTTTGTCTGAGCCTCTGATTAATCTGCCTTCTCTTTAGCCTTGATTTATGGTGCTCAACTCTGGAGGTGAATGCCGGCCCATCCGTTCCGTAGCTTATTACCGACGCAGGCTTGCTAAATGCCTCGGAGGCTCGAATTGTTTCTTGACAGCCAGGCTTCTTGCGACATTCCCTCCAATCTGTTTTGGTTCCTGGTGTGACCTTTCATACAGTAAAATACATTAGTTGAATAGCACAGTCTCATTAAAAGAGTGAATTAACCGAAGAGTCTTTTTAACTAAATGACAGCCAAAGGACTGAGTGCTAATAGCCACAAGCAGTCGGAAACTTAACTCATGAATCAGGCCTGTTAATACTGCCTTCTGCCTGGAGCACTGAGGGTACCGCGCTCTCTGCCGGCTCTCGTAAGAAGAAAAGCTCATTACTTTCCTCCTGATGGGAGAGAAAGAGTGAGCGAGCAATAATAAAGCTTGAATTTTTCAATACTGTTAAAAATGGGGCTGACAGATTGCCGACAATGGGGGCAACGGGCCCAGGCGCGGCGTCCGGAGCCGCGGAATTAGCAGGCACCATATATCATACAATCTAATTAAATCAACCCGGAGAATGAAATTAGTTTTCTGTGAGTGAAATGGTCTCTGAAAGAGCTCTATTAAATGAACTGGAGAGCATTAATTAAATAATTCACAGTGAGGGATTTTGCATTTATACAAAAATTGTGTGCTTAATTGTCCATGCTGTATTACAGATCTGGCCTTATGTTAACAATGTGTCGAAAGCACACTTATTGGAGCATATCAGGAGCAGTTTAACACAAACGTGGCTTGGAAAGTTGTATGGGTTGGGCCGAGGAACCCGAGGAAAAGCACCCGGGGCCACCTAGACCTCCGGAGCCGCCCGGCCAAGTTAGTTTCTGTGGACTTCGGAGGGGTTCCTTTGTGTGTTGTCCTGCATATCAGACCTGTCTTAGTTGTACAGGGCGGTACCTCCTTGGGGTGTCCGGGGGCTCCTCCCGGGTTGACCGGCAGGGTCTAGGTGAAATGGGAGGCTTGGCGGCTACCTGGCAGATTTTGGTATCTGTAGACTCTTGTCTGGGTGAATCAGTTTCCTTTTTCTACCCCCCTCCAACCCATCGCCAAATGCATCAGGCAGTTACATGGACTCACTCATGGAAGCCCAGGCATACTGGGAGCAGTGAAGGAAAAAGTGAATTTAGATATGATATGTTAGAGACATCAGACATCATCTTTCTTCGAATCATGGATCTCAGGGTTGAAAGAAACCAGAAAAGTAATTTTGTTCAAACCTTCCTCCTCCCACGTAATGTCTGATTTTCCTCTGGAATATTTCTGCGCAAATGTTCCCAGAGCTGTGGAGCCAAGGTGCTGACTCCTCGTTTGTGGCGTCCGCGCTATTGTTGGTGGCTCAGATCTGGTGCGGCCAGGGCCCCGGAGCCCAGTGGCCGGGAGCCCAGGCTGTGGAACAGATCCTGGGTGCGAATCCCAGATCCCCCACCTACCAGCCGTGTGACCTTGGCCTGGCATCTGCTACTCTGTGTACTGTCACTTCTGCGTCTGCGGAAGCAGGGGTGACAGCCGTACCCAGCGCACAGCACTTCTAGGAGGGTTCGAGTTGGTACATGTTCATCATGGAGAGCAGTGACGGCGCACGAACGTCAAATAGCATTTGCTATCCCTAAGCCTTTCTTTACCTCCTCTGATCTCCATAGTTCGGGATCAATAATAACATGATCTTGAAAAATATAATTTCAACAATCTTCCTAGTCTTTCCTGTTACTTCTCCCTGATTGGAGAATTTGCTGATTGGAAAAGTCTCACTTGTTTTGGTTCGTTTGCTTTAAATTTAAGGCTCTTGTAAAGCTGTCCACATTTCACTCAGCTGGAGCCGTGTACGCTGGAGGGCATATGTTTGCCAGGGCAGGGCGTAAGTGGGAAACCATGGGGCACGAGACAGACATGGGGCTCTGGCTCCAAGGAGCGTCCCTTCTCTTTTTCCCTCAACAGAGAGAAATGGTGTGTTACGCATTGTAAAAGTCCTTCTTGTGGTGAAAATTTAAAAGAAAAAGAAAAGAGGGCGCCTGGGTGGCTCAGTGGGTTAAGCGTCTGCCTTCGGCTCAGGGTTCTGGGATAGAGCCCACGTCCGACTCACTGTTCAGTGGGGAGCCTGTTTCTCCCTCTCTCTCTGCCTGCCTCTCTGCCTACTTATACTCTTTCTCTCTCTGTCAAATAAATTGACAAATAAATAAAATCTTAAAAAAAAAGAAAAAGAAAAGAAATTCTTATAGAAAAAATCTAAAGTGTACCAGAAAAATAAGATTATCTTGTGGATGATGAAATCATCCTTAGACTATAGTCCCCTGGATGCCAGGTTGATACCCTGCACTTTTCCCTCCCTACCCGTCTACACTGCTGGCCCAAGGGGACATAATGCCAATTCCCCAGTGCAGTGATCTTGGGTGGTTACAAATTCATCAAGGCACCTTGAGACACAACCGGCCGCATTCAAGACATCTATACATCAACCAAGCAACTTGGTGGACTGCTGCTTTTTAAATTATAAATAATTTTATTTCTTTTGAAAAGATTTGCTTTTAACAAACCAACTAGTTTCCTGACATGGCATCCTATCTATTTTGTTACATTTCTGGAGAGATACTTAAAAATATCCACAACTTGTGTTTCATTAAAAAAAAAAAAAAAAAGATGTTGAGATTTTCAATAGGTTACGATCTGCTGCCCGGATAGTTCAATGAGCACGGGTTGCAAACATCAACGTTTTGATCTCCTGCCATGTTCATAGGCTTATGATTCCAAAGGAAATAAAGTAGAAGCCTCCAGCCGTCACTTTTTTTCCGTTTCAAAGGAAAAGTTTAGCAGCACCTGCTTGGCAGCGGGGGAAGAATAAAGAATCAATCAAAAGGAAATAAAGTGAGAAGGAGAGAGAAGAACTTGGCCAGGGTGGAAATTGGGAGTAAGGAGGACGCGTGTGCAAAGCTTCGATATCTGCAGAGCCTCGAAGAAAGTGGATATGAAGAAGCATTGCTAGGAGTAATAGCACAGATTTCCTCTAATGTTAGGTGAGAAATGAAAATAGGGATTAGAGTTACTTTTGGTTGTTGGATGTGAAGATTCTGAGGCTGAACCCCTTGATCTCTGACATGTATTTGGGTTACAAAGTCATGAAACCTGGAGGTGGGAAGTCAGCTGTATCTGTTGATTCACGCGTGGACCAGACAACCAGAAAACCCAGAAGCCCCGTCACAGTGTGCTAGGCGGTACGGGTTGTGCAAAGATGGTCAGGACAGCACTATTGCCTGCAGGAGTTCTAGGTCCTATGCGGGAGGTGCTGAAAAGATATCTTTAAGATCACGAATGAATGCCTATTGAGTAGGGCAACTAAAATATGTTTAAGATGAACCGTATTAAAGGAATGATAATAGCAATAAGTAAATCTTACCAAACAAGCCCCTTCCATGTATTTATTCTTTAAAATGTACTGCATGCCCTAAGGGAGTCATAAAATACTCTGGGAGTTCAGAGCAGAAAGATGACCTTTCTCTTTTGGAGGATGGTCAGCAGAACTGAAAGCTGTCATTGACTGCAACGTATGAGACGCTCACAGATCAATGCAAGATCAGGGATGCAGGTGTGACAAGTAGGGCAGGTGAGAGGCTCAAACGAGGCCATTGATAGCAGGTGTCTGCAGAATGAGCTCATGATGGGTTGTGGGTCCAGAGGGAGGAAGGGGAGGGCCAGATGTCACAGGTGGGCTGAGGAAGTGGGGGACACGAGTGGAGTGGCCAGGATTCGGACAGGTGACAGGAGCGCTGGCAGGTAGGATGGAGGGGAGGGAGGACAGACAGCAAGGCGGCCTGGCTGATGGGAACAGAGAGATTGACGCAGGTGCAGGGTAGGGTATCATGAGAGAACAGGATGGAGGGGAAGCTCAGTGGCAGAGTGGGAGGGCCTAGAGCACCAGGCTGAGGAGTTCTGACCACTGCTGGGTCACAGGAAGCCTGGGTAATGGGGGGATGTCCCTTAGGAAAAGCACGGTTGTGGCTATGCCCAAAATGGACTGGAGGAACCAGGCGAGAGGCCAAAATCACCCAGGGTTCAGTGACCTGGAAGCAGCATTGACTGTCACATGCCCTCCTTACCTTTCAAGGAACCTTGTCCTGGTCCGTCACAGTGTTTCAGCTCACAGATGTGGCAGAGGCTCAGGACACAAGGGCACGAAAACCCAGTGTTGAGCTTCAGGCCTTCCGCTGGTGGCCGCGGCCGAACCGTAGAAAGAAACGCGTGTTGCCCTTTCTCTCACCATTGATTGCTGCTGGGAACCACGGGCTTCGACTCGTCTCTTTGCCCCCCAGAGAAGCAGGAGGGCAGGGAGTGCGGGCCGGGGAGCTCAGGCCTCGGCCCCTGCGTGATGGTCCTTCCTTTGGGTCAGTTCAGGCTACTGAGCCCAGGGCCCCATGTGGCCAGGCTCCGGTCCAGGAGCGGGGAAGAAGGGGAGAGCAGTGCTGCAGATCAGGCTCTTAGGGTCTTGGCCGGGAGGATGTGCCACTCGTGGGTCAGGTGCCCACAGGTCAGCGAGGGAACAGGAGGGGAGGTGGAATGCTGTGGCCTTCAGCATCCTGACGGTGTGACTCCCCAGCACAGGCGTGGACCATCCCCCCGGTCTCCTTGGTGGGGTGGGTGGCCAGGATGGGACGGGCTGGGCGGGCCGGGGCATGCCGGGCACCCCGAGGGTGCATGACTCGCGGGGCTCCCAACCTGCAACTCTTCCTGTCCCAGCACACTCACACGCAGAATGGGCACGCCTGGACTCATCAGACAGGGGGCCACCCTGTGCTGTGTCCTGACCGAGGTAAGGGAGCGCATCAGCTCAGGGAGAGCTCAGGGAGAGCCCCAGAGTGTGGGTGAGCCCCTCGGATCTTGCGAGCCCTGGCCTGGGCCCATCCCAGCGAGTTGCCAGTCACCCTGGGGCATCGGTCCAAGTGGTGTTGTCGTAGGAACGGCAGCCCCGGTCTGCCCAAGTCCTCCTCTGCCTGGGAGCAGCACCCGCATCCCTCCTCTGCACATTGAACCCTTGTCGTCCCACCTGTCTCCCCCCGTGAGGCCATTTGGAGGGTAGGATTGCCAAGCCATTCAATCATTTGCACCATTACCTTTAATATTAGCCGTATTTAGTTTATTCATAAAGGCCTGTCTCACATGAGAGAATTCTTTCCATGATCGGGACGACTGTGTTCGGGTTCCCCTCAGAAATGTGTCTTCTGTCTCTTTCTTAGGTGATCAGTGAACATCCAAATGTTCTTATTTTTTCTGGGATCAGGAAGAGGAGGATTTCTTTGGTTCTTTTGCAGATTCTTTCTAAGCTGCCCAGGCTGGCCCAGGGGCGTGAGCCTTGCCTGGGCGGACCCCGTGGCCCCAGATGAATGTCTCTGGAACATGGACGCTCCTCCAGCAGGCTTCAGGGTGGGGGTGGTCGAAATGGAGGGAACCTTTGGGTCTAGTATCACAAAGTCCCCATTTTACAGGAGAGGGCACTGAGGCCCAGAGGGAATGATTTGAGCCAACTCAACAGGTCAGTGGTGAGCATGGGTTTGAACCCAAGTCTCCTGGTCAGGGGCTTTTACTACTGAGTGTCTGGGCATTGGGCTCAGCCTGGGGTTGTGAACCTGCCGAGCGACAGGCAGGGGCTTGGAATTTGGCGGCCCGTGCTCTCTGTCCCTGGCCTTCGGTGCCACAGTGGCATCGCCAATGACGTCATGTGCTGCGGCTTTTCAGACCAATAAGTGGAGGCTCCACGAAGAGGAAATTGTTTGTCTGAGTTGTTTTTATTTTAATGAAGATTTATTAATTTATTTTAGAGTGAGAGAGCACAGGTGGGAGGGGCGGAGGGAGAGGGAGAGAGAGAGAACCCCAAGCAGACTCTGTTGAGTGAGGAGCCTGATGCGGGGCTCCATCTCACGACCCTGGGATCACAACCTGAGCCGAAACCAAGAGTTGGACGCTCAACTGACTACATCACCCAGGCGCCCCAATTGTCTGAGCTCTCGTAGCTAAGAAGTGGCCCCTAGCATTCAGACTGAGGCTTGCCAAGTCTCAGGGGCTGCCCGCGGTGGCCTCTCCAACAACGGACTCCATGGCAAGCCCATTGCTCTGTGCAGTGCTTGGACCAACTGGAACCAGGGAAGATTGGGAACGCAGTGGAGACCTTGAGCTTGACTGCCTCCCTTTGTTTGTGTGGCCCTGCACTGGTACAGCCCCCAAAGGGTGTCCTCCTCCCAGAGTGGAGCAAAGGCTCCTGGCCTTCAGAGTGTGACCCCGACCTCCTGCCATCCTGTTGCCCCTTCCCACCTCCTTCTTCTTTCTGCCTGTCTTTCTCCACCAAAAATTCTAGATCTCAGTCTTTTCAGGTTGGCTAAATGGGGGCCAGAGGAACCGAGACAATTTTTTTCTTTCTAACAAAGCCTAGTTTTTACATAGATTGTTCTGTTGCAAAGTTCTATTTGAAATAAAAGTCAATTTCAAGTCTATTTGAAATGCAAAGTCAGAATTGAAATAAAATCTCCTTTCTGGAACATCTTCCCTCAAGCCAGCAGTTAGTGGAGGCCACTCAGAGAGAAGGCCTGGTGCTCAGGAGAAGTTAAAGGGGAAACAGATTGATATAAATATTTTGCAAAACATTTACCTTGTGAGCTGTTTATTTCTCATTGGCCAACTTACAGAATTCATGTTCACTCTTTAGAAAATCACAAAAACCCTGATAAGTATGAAGAAGACAATGACAGTGACCACTCCTTGGGGCACCTGGGTGGCCCAGTCGGTTGAGTGCCTGACTCTTGGTTTTGGCTCAGGTTATGATCTCAGGGTGGTGAGATCGAGCCCCGCGTTGGGTTCCTGGCTCAGCCCAGAGTCTGCTGAGATTCTTTCCCCTTCCTGCACCCTCTGCCCCTCCCCGTGCTCGCTGGCTCTTTTTGTCTCTAAAATAAATAAGTAAATCTATAAAAAAACAAAAACAAAAACACAAAAAACAAACACGATGGCTACCCTACCAGCCAGAACACTAAAGAGAACATTCTGGCATTGTGCATTCCAGACTTTCCTAAAACATATTGTACACAGGTCTATTTTTCATACAAAATGAGACCACGCTCTACTCACTGATTTACGGCTCACCTTTTGCATGAAACAATTTGGAGCTCTAGGAACATCTTGCCCTGCCAGGAGACCCAGTATACTTTCTCCACCCTTCTTGATGACTGCTGAGTATCCCATAGTTTTTAAATGTGCTGCCACGTAATCAATCATTCCTTTGTTGTAGGGCTCACCACCTATCTGGATGTTGTTGTAGCCACAACACGGGCATCTGGCTGTTCAGAGAAACAAAATCACTCTCCACTCCTGCTTGTATGGTTGAATTTCTCTGCTGTAGGCTGGCCCAACAGGGTGAGCATGTGGATATTTGAAACAGTGTCTGGTGGTAAGTGGACAGAGAAAGCACCTATAGGATACAGACTTGATTGTTCTTTTCACCCAGATGTTTGCTTCTAGATACTTGGAAACTGGCCGAGAGAGTCCCAAGAGCCCCTTCTCTTTCCTTCTCTGGTTTCTCCAACAGTTGTTTGGATCGGTAGTTCTTTTGCTTCTACTCATTCTATGGTTGTCATGAAATTCTGGAAATTCTGGGCTCATCTTTCGTCTTCTACCAAATGTGTTCTGTTGTTTCGGATTCCATGTTTTAGATAAGATTTTTTAATTAAAAATGTTTTTTTCTCAAATTTTTATTTTGAAAATCTCCGAACAGACAGGAAAGTTGAACAAATGGTGCAGTGAACACCAGAGTTCCCATTTCTTAGATTACACCTCGTTTCAGAGACCTGTTGCTGCTCAACAAACCATGACAAGGATGACAGCACGAGTGTATTATTGCTCACGGCTCTGTGGCTTGACCAGGAGATCACTGTGTTTCGTACAGTGTTGGCTGGGGCACCGGCAATGTTTCCCATGGCTAGGAGTTCAGAGCTGTCTGCTAGCTGCCTTGATTCTCTCCATGTGGCTGTGTTCCAAGAAGAAATAGACCAAGAAACAAAGGAGAAATCATGAGGACGTGTCACAACCTGGCCGTGGAACCCTCGTAGCAGCACCACTGCCGTTTGTTTCCGAGGCCAGTCCAGGTCCAAGGGGAGCAGAAACCGACACCACATCTTGACGGGGGAAAGGTCACGATCACGTTACCAATGAGCATGGAGGAGGGAGACATTGTGGCAGCCATGTTGGGGAATGTAATCTACCAGAGCCTGCCCTCTGGCCACAAAAATTCACATCTCTCCCGCTCACTTCCTTCCGGGACAGTGTCATCCCATCTTAGCATGTGACTTGGGCTCAAATACGGGATCTTGTCATCCAAGTCAGCTTCTGTGCCGTTGGGGCCCCTGGCTGTGGCTCTTCTGGCACAGAGACCTGTGAACAGACAAATACAGACCCATCATAGTGTGAGGAGGCCAGGCTGGGAGCGCCACAGCAGAGAGTCCTGCTCAAAAAAGTGCGCACAGAACACCTCCTAAATGCTCTTGTCCCTGTCATTCCTGCAGGTAAAACAGAAAAGAACAAGAAGGGTCCTCTTTAAGTTGTGGGCACCGATCTGGTCAATTTCTTTGTGCCAACATAAATTTAATGTGTAAAAGTCACATCACATTGGTGTCAATTACATATCCTACTGAAATGGCCTTTATACCTATTACCAAAGATTTCTGAGTTGCTAAACTCAGTGGACAATTTCCAACCTTTATCTTATTTGAATCTAGCCACACAGAGGCTGATGCTCACAGTCAGTGGGGCAATAAGCCTCCTTTCTTTAAAAAATGATGCATCAGGGAAAAAACCAGCCAACAGTCTATACAGGACCATTAACAATTTCCCAAGGTTTTCAGGCCCTGAGGGACTGTCTCAGGATCATCCTCCAGGATAACAAGGTCATCTCGGTGAGTCTGCCCCTTAACATGGTGGGTTCTGAGGGTCCGTGTTCACAGGGCAGCTTTCCTTCATAAAATGGAACTCGAATGCTGGAGGTGGCCCCAGATCTTCCTGCACGACCTCCTCTCTCTGTACGTGAGGGCAGTGAACTTGGTGGTGCTGCCGGGAGACTCTGCTGTAACGACACGGGCCTTGGGTAAGGGTTGGTTTCCTGTTGTGTACTCGCTCGTGGCCCGGCTGTTGTTTCTAGCTTTTGTGCTGGGCATGAGGACTATGGAGGAAAATAGACTTGCTGTGCTTGGCAAATGCTGGGAGTCCCTGCATTACACCCCAAGAGGAACTGTTCTATGCCAAACCCCGTGGTGTCAGGCGTCTTGGGACCAGGGCCAATGGTGTCATTATCAAGGCCTCCTGGGTTCCTGGCTTATAATGAGAAGTCAGAGTGCAGCTGGCAGGTGCCATCCCACCAGACTTAGCAGAAATAGAGTGGGGGGACGGCACATTCCACCACGCTGACCACGGCCTCAGTAAAGTGAATTAGGGGCAATTGCCAAGCAGACCAACACCTGCTTTGGCATCTTGAGAAAACCGAAAATAAAAATTGATACGTGTAAAATTAGGCTGTCGTGTGAACCCAGGACCACGAGTAATTGAGGTGTGAGTTCAGGCCGCTGTGAGTCGCCCAACCAGTCCAGGAAACAGACCCCATGCCCCACATACATCTGTATGCTCAGCTCCTTCTCCAGCGATAGTTTCTGGCATATGAAACTACTGGTGATCTTGCAAAGAGTCTAATTTTTTAAAATCACCCCCTCTTTCTCGGCTTAGCACACACCCATTTACGCTCTGCTATTTCAAAGCAAGGGGCAGATAATAACTGTGTTTTAGAAATTGGAACCAGAAACTAGCAGATGCAAGTTTAGTGAATATTGAGTTTTAAACTTGTCTCGCTGTGATTTGTGGCCATGTCACGGCAAATATTTTTCAATGTCACCGCCTTAGCCGGTGCTGTCACTAAGGCAGTCAGCTGGGGAATAGAGGGCCGAACACTATGATCTCAATATTAATGGGAGCTGTTGAAAGTGGCAAAGGTGATAAAGTATTGTTTAGTTATTGGTGCCATACTTTGGCTGCAGGACATTATTATAAAACGCAGTCTGTTTTTGTCAGATTTCAATCACGACTTCAATAACACGTTTAGAAACTTGGAGTCTAGGAGCCCACATAAGAATTATCCACCCCCCCCCCTTAAACTAAAGGAGTTTCGATTGCAATCTGAAGAAATAGGGTTTGAAACTTGGATTTTACTTACCTGCTTAATAATTTTTTCCTCCAAATTATTTGGCAGTGTGACATCCTTGTCTGATGTGCAAGCCGTCCGTTGGGTTAGATGTGACTTCAAGGAGCTGGGAAACTGATCTAATCTCTTCCTTCACACTTGCGATAAGGAAAGATTCCTATAGGTCGTGTCAAGGCGGGCCTCAGTGAGCGGGTAGAGTGCTGAATTCCCCTCTCCCCCACCTCCCTGGGCCAGTCCAGGAAGAGAGAGTTATGCAAAGTGCATAATGCTTTAAAAAATAATATCCTGTTTTGCAAAATTACATTTCATTCAGGAAATAACAGGATTCCCTAGCGTGGCCGCGACCCTGGGGAGAAGGCGAATGAGCGCTTTGGTGGAGGAGGCTGGCCCCGTCATTAATAGTGCACGGGTTTAAACTTATAATTAAAATAACCTTTAAAATTCAATTTTTATAGATGGAGGAGATAACTTGATTTGAAACCCTTCAATGCACACATTTTATGTAGCATTCACCCAAATCCAATGGTACCATAGAAAAACGGGAACATAAAACCAGATGATGAGAGTTTATATAGCTCTTAAATATCAAGCTGTCAGGCTCTGTGCTGGTAGAAATATTGTAATTGGACAAGAGTAAAGAAAAAGAGTTTGTATTAGCGCTGAGGGTTTTTGAGTGAATTCAGACCAAGCAGAATATAATGGAAACCCCTTTAAAAGAGAGAGGACAGAAAATCCCAAGGTCTGAGCAGAGTCTGACCTCCCTTTCAGAGGAGATCTGCTTGATAAAGCAGACACAACCCCAATAAAATACTAACAATAGAAAAAAGTAAATAGAAATCATATTAAGCAGTGGCAATATTGCCTGAATTGAAACAAAAATTAGGTATAATAGCCTTGGCGGGTTTTAATATGGTGCCCAATCACATCACGATATGAAGCATATCATGGTGTTTCTGAATAATATTTATCGTCTCGAAATCTCCCTGCCTAGTAGACAACTTGCATTATTTGAGGTTTGTGGCTTTTTAAAAAAGAACTCATAAATATTTAATGTCCGGGATCAAGAATGAGGCTGGGGGAGGGGAATGTGTCCCCAGGAGTAGTGATGTTTCCCTGTGTGACGGGCCCAGCATTGTCTGGGGCTGGGTCTTGGCCATGGCGGTGAAGCTTCCAGACAAGGAGGAGCCGTTCCATGGAGGACCTGGAGCCTGGAGCCACCTGGCGCCAAGGCCTCCGGGTGAGCCCAGATGGTGGTGCAGCCTGGCACAGGTGTACCCACACCTGTCTGCCGTGTCTTGGCAGGACAGGGCTCAGGTTGGTATTTCCCATGTGTCTCTTTTTTTTTTTTTTTTTTTAAAGATTTTATTTATTTATTTGACAGACAGAGATCACAAGTAGGCAGAGAGGCAGGCAGAGAGAGAGGAGGAAGCAGGCTTCCCGCTGAGCAGAGAGCCCGATGCGGGGCTCGATCCCAGGACCCTGAGATCATGACCTGAGTTGAAGGCAGAGGCTTTAACCTACTGAGCCACCCAGGTACCCCCTCCCGTGTGTCTCTTGAAGCAAAGGGGCCACAGAAAGAAAAAAGAAAAAAAAAAGCAAAATGAGATCACATTGGCCGTATATTAATGCTCTTCTGAATTCTAAGAGCTGGTGGCAAAATTTGGGCAAAGGAAAAATCACAGCGACCTTCACTAGTGCTCTGCTTCTTTCCTTGGTCAGATGATCGCCGCAGCCCCATTGAGGGCCTTCGATGAGCCAGCACCCGCATACTTGGATGGTGCTCTCTGTTGCCAAAAGATTCTTTAGGGAGGGGTTTCTGAGTCTCGGAAACCTGCTTTGTTTTTGGATTGATGCTATAGGTGTTCAAGGAGACGATGAAGGCTGGTCTTTTCTCTACTTTTCCATTCAGGTCCTCTCTCCCAGGTGGGGAGAGAGATGAAGGAGAAAAGGCAGGTGGCCTGTGTGCTATTTCCTCCAAATTCCTACAGTCAATTTTTAAAAATGAATCTTAGCGACTCCCCACTTGGACTCTGTGGTGTCTGCTCGTCCATTCACGTCATCCACGCCAGTCCCGAGAGCCCGCAGTGCACCCAGCACCATCTCAGGCTCTAGAGGGACACAGGGACACTGGGCAAGTTCCTGTCCTCCTGGAGCTTATGTGTCACTGGAAATCGCATGTTGCTTGAAATCTGGCCTCTGTCAAGAGGCAGAAGGAAGAAAAACGATGTGCCTTTCTGGGTGGAGTGACTGCTTTGGGAGCAGAGACTCCTCAACTCTTGCAGGATCTCCCCCCGTCTTTCATTAGAGGGTGGCCAGCCACCCCGCTCACACTGGTGTCCCTCACCAGACCACTGCAGGCTTCCAGGGGAGGAGACCAGACCATGGGAGCAGCCTCACAGGTGCCTTCCTTTGAGTCAGTTTGCTTACTTCTAGCCCCTTGGGGGGGGGGTGTGGGCTGCAACACCCCCAAACATGGGCACCATCGGCTTACAGAGGCGCTCAGGGTCCCATAGGGTCCCCCTCGGGCCAGCCCAGGGTCCACCCTGCTGTTGGTCCCGGGAGGTGGGCCTGAGGGACGAGCACCAGCTTCCCGGCCAGGGGAGCACTGCGGACTGCCTTGGGAGGATGAGAAGAGGGAGGTGCTATTTGTCTTGGGCCTGGGTCATCAGCTGATTCCCTGGCCCTTCCCATTTGCCAGGCACTGGGAGACTGGCTACGTGCATTGAGGGCTCAACGGACCAGTGACCAGGGGGCAGGCCGGGGGCCATTTGGAGAGGCCGCTGGAGGTCTGCAGAAAGCGTTATATAGAAACTCACTGCAGGCCCAGGGGTCAGGGACGTGAGGCAGTGTCATCTCTCCAGCAGGTGTTCAAGAGGGTTTCCCTTCCCGGCGCAGCTAGACGGCCACCAGCAGCGGCTGGAGTCACAGCTGTAGGAGCCTCTCAGGGCTCCCCACGCTCACGGCTGTGCGGGGGCTCATCTGGCCCTGTGACTCTTGGAAGGATGGCTGCTGTAAAAAGTGTCCTGGCTTTGAGTGTTGCCCTTGCCACTTATTTGCTAAATGATCTTGGCGAATCACTTAGTCTTTCTGAGCCTCAGTGTCCCCATCTGTAAAATGGGCATGATGCCGATGACAGGAGGCTGTGTGAGGTTCAATCCTACGTGTAGGCAGAGGGCTGGGAGCAGGACCAGGCTCCGGGCTAGGGCCAGCAGGGCTGTCCTGTGAGTGCCGAGAGGGTGATGAGCTTTCTCTTCCCTGTTGGGCTCAGCTTTGCCACCAAAGTCCAAAGCACAGCATCTTTGGTGGCCGTTACTGAAATAAATGGGACCAGCATGCCCTGCCTTCATGCGCACCTCCTCCCACACTCCTTTGCCCTGGACGTGTCTGCCCCTTGCAGCCCTGAGCCGGGCTGGACCCTGACATTGAGAAGGAGGAGCCCTGCTGGGATTCCGTCTGGGAGGGTGCGCACACACAGTTCGGTTCTGTCCCTCGGAGGGATCACTGTGTCTGGGGAACCAGAGGTTTGCCATCGTCGGGGAGAGCAGAAGTGTGGGCAGTGTGGAAGCCGGAGCAGGGCCGAGGTGCTGAGTCAGGGTCAGGTGCGGCGTGGATGTCCTGAGCTCCAAGGGCACAGGGGGCTCCTGCCCTGGAGTGGTCCTTGCTGGGAGGAGGCTGCTGGGGGCTGAGAGGTCTGGGCCCAGGGGAGGGGGTCCTGGAAAGGCCTGCTTGGTGGGAGGTCAAACATTTTGCTGCTCTGTCCCTCAGACTCCTGAGGAGGACTGGGTCAGGAAGCAGAGACAGAGAGAGAGGAGAGAAGAGATAAGGAGACGAGGCAGAGAGAGTGGGAGAGACAGAGCTCTGGGGAGACCACGTGCTGGCTGGGGAAGTATTTCTGAACAGCAGCTCCTCTGATCTTTTCAGTAAATACTATTGTGCTCATTCTACTGATGACTGCAAAACTGAGGTTCAGGACCCTCTGCTTCCATGTTTCCATTCTTTCTACTTTTCCCATATTCCCGCCACCCCGAGACCCCACTCTTCCTTCCCTTGACAAGCTGGTGGAGGGGGCAGTTTGGGCCATCATGTCTCCCACCCGTGTATTTCAGGTCTGACACATGTGAATCTCAGATCCCTAAGTTTTGTCCTTGTCTTTTTTTTTTTTTTAAGATTTTATTTATTTATTTGACAGGGAGAGAGAGCACAAGCAGGGGGGAGCAGCAGGCTCCCCGCTCAGCAGGGGCTTGATCCCAGGGGTTTGTTGCAGGGCTTGATCCCAGGACCCTGGGATCATGCCCTGAGCAGAAGGCAGAGGCTTAACCAACTGAGCCCCCCAGGGGCCCCATTTTTGTCTTTTTCTAGGGCAGAGAACATGTCAGAATCTTCTCACAGAGAGACTCCCGTGGAATTGTGCACGTGTGTGCCTGTGTGTGCATGTAGGAATTTTTTGTCAGGTGACACTAAGGGAGACCAGGAAGAGTGGATGTGATCCCCAGGGTGAAGGCGACCCCCGATGACAGGGCCACAGCTGTGTGCGTGCATGTGCGTGTGTGTGCGTGGGGAGGGCGGGTCGTGGGACGGGACAGGGGTGGGTGCTCACTGTGCCTGGCTATCCTGCTTTCTTTCTCCCCGGCACCCCCGGGGAGGTGCTGATGCCCCCAGCAGGGAGGTAGCTTTAGGGAGAAGGAGAGGCTGTTTGCATTTCCATATTCAAGGGTTCCTGATTCCTGAGATCACAGGCCCTGGACGCCTCTCTGGGTTAGGGTTAGGGTTAGGGTCAGAAGGCAGAACGTGAGCAGAAGCTGCTGGACCCGAAGGAGGTGGACTTGGCGGTCTCCTGCCAGGAGCACCCTGGCCTGTGTGGCCTCGCCCGGTGTGTGAAACTCCGTTTTCTTATCTTTAAAGTGGTGCTAAGAGAATTCCTATGTGATCCTCACTCCTGGTGAGAATTGTGGAGGGGGAGGCGGGGGTGGGTTGAAAATTATAAAATCTTAGGCACGTGTCCCTGCTAGTGTTTCATTCAACGAGTCAGTTAATGACGATTCAGTTCTTAGGGGACTTGCTTGTCGTGATCGTGCGTCTGGGGATCGTGTGGCAGCTGGGTGAAGAGCCCAGTGAGGGACAGAGGATGGAAACCCGCGGAAACCCCGGCAGTGGAGGCCCAGCTCCCACAACAGCAGTTCTTTCCTTCGCTCCACTGTTCAGCTGCAAATCCTGCGCTTGGAGCCCTTTGTGGAAGTCACTGCAAGCCGAGCGTCTGAGTGCAGGTGTGGGGTCCTGAACGGTCACGCTAGGACAGTCCCCCAGAAGGCCAGCTGGGCCTGAAGCCAGGAGGCCTCCCTGCACCCACTTTTCCAGCTGCTCCGGCCCGGGTACTGGTCGGAAGAGACTTCCATGGAAAAAGCGGGTGGGAGGCGTGTGGAGAGCATGTGTTTCACCATCTACGGCTCTGCAGGGCAGAGGACACCGAGCAGGTTCCACTGGGCAGAGAGTGGGGCTCAGGGACAACTCTGCTTGCTGTGTGTCTCTCGGCTGCTCTGCAGCAGTACCAGACTGTGCCCCAGATTTCTGCCTCTGGAGTCCAAGCCTTTCCCTCCTTCTGAGCTGATGCCTCTGTCTTCTCTCTGCCCCTCTCCCCAGCGCAACCCAGTCCCTTGGCTGTGGCTGAATTTGCATCTGGGATGGGCCTAGTTTCTGGGCTGACACCAGTTCCTTGGTGGTGGCGGCCTGGAGTCCACTGTGGAGAAGGAGGCTGAGGCTGCACCTGGGCCCAGTGGGAAAGAGGACCGGGATGGGTGAGCAGTGGCTAATCAGGACTGTGAATTCCAGGCCTCCCTTCCTCGGGAGACAACAACACGTGCTATCCAGGTTGCTGTGGTGGCCGGAAAAACCAGACAGTTTAGCAGTCACTCAGGGACGCTTGGCTCTGCTGTCCCTCCTGGGCGGATGGAGCGGTGACAGCCCAGACGTGTTCGGCAGCAGGGGGAGCAAATCCATGAGCACAGAGCCCCGCTGTAGCCGAGGTCCAGGGCAGGAACATCAGGGACTCCCGCATCTTACTGAGCCAGATTGTCAAAATACCCCCATTTGCTCTCTAATCCCTCCATCATCTCAAACGCCCAGGGAGGGTGCAGGTGGCAAGATGGCCCCTTGGCTGGTGTGCCGAGAAGGAGTGGAGGACATGGGACGGGGCCTGGGAATAATGCTTGTGCACCCCAAGAAGGAGGGATAGCCCTGACCTCACAACTCCCCATCTGCATGCCACCCCGGTGAGGTTTCAAGATAAAACACAGGACATTCAGTTAGGTTTATATTTCATTAAACAATAAAAATACTTGTTTCGTCCCAAATGTTTTTATTTGTTAAATCTGGTAACGCTAAACCCTTGCCAAGGGCATCGGGGTGGCTCACTTGGTTAAGCGTCTGCCTTCAGCTCAGGTCGTGATCCCAGGGTCCTGGGATTGAGCCCCATGTTGGGCTCTCCACTCAGTGGGGAGCCTGTTTCTCCCTCTCCCTCTGCACCTCCCCCTGCTAATGCTCTCTCTCTGCCAAATAAATAAATAAAATGCTACAAAAACAAAAGAAAACCCCGAACCCTCACCAAATATATCTCAGGTTCCAAATCCAGAAGGTTCTAGAGCCTCAGCCTCTTGGACTTTATGGAAACTGAGAAAGCCCCAGTGAGGGAGGGCGAGACCAGGCCGCCGGCTCTGTGCGGGGGAGGGGCTGTAAGGGCAACTCTGTGGCTACAGGTGTGGGCTCTGGAGCCCCACTACCTGGGCTCAAATCCCAGCTCTGGCACTTGCTAGCTGGGAGACCTTGGGAAAGCTACTTAACATTCCCGAACTTCAACTTCTCCATCTGGAAAAAGGGTATCGTGGGACAGCTTCTGCTTCATAGGGCTGTTGTGAGCTTGCCCGTGAAGGCGGTGTAGACAGTGTACCCAGTCATATGAGGTGACAGTCTAGCCGGGGGCAGTTGTCATTGTGTCATTTTTGAATAGGTGTGAGGAGAGAGTCAGGGCCTTGGGTCCAGCTCCTGGTCGAAACCTTGTTATGAACTTGCAAGGTTTCCCTGGACTGGGCCCATTTCCCTGTCGTGTTTGACCAAGTTGGACCCAGTCGGTCAATTGCACACTTGAACAAAATGTTTTATTTGAGCTGCAGAACCCTGACTTCAAAGGAGAGTTCACAAAGAACCCAAGTACCAAAGCTTATAAGGGTGAGAGGTGTGTGTGCCGGGGTGTGGGGGAACCCAGAGCGACCCCTCTTAGCTCTCCTTCCCGCCCTGAGTACATCTGTAAGACCCCTAAGTCCCGGTGAGACGGGTGCCCTGGACAAAGGGTTGATTTCTCTTCCGGCTCTGACAACACTCATTCTGGACTTGTGTCCCGTTGCTGGTGGTGACCTACTCCGTGTGGGATGCGAGAGAATGGGAAAGAAGTCTCCCTGTCCCAGATTCCACATGAGGGGCGTGGGCTTGGAGACTGAGGAGCCTCGTGCCCTACCCGTGACTTGGTCTGACTCGAGAAACCCTCACACAGTGGCCCGAGGGCCTGGTGTCTGGTTCTGCCAGGACAGAGAAAATGAATGGGGGCATCACGGGGCCATGCAGAGGAGCTCAGGGCAGCCTGGCAGGCAGAGGGAGTGGCCTCTGGGAGGCCATGCTACACAGCGGGACTTCCTTCCCTCATAAGGGGAGCAGCTTGTCTATTGTCGCTGCCCTGCTAAGTCCAAGTGCCCTGAGCCCTAGAGAGAGAGAGAGAGAGAGAGAAAGAATGCCTTGTTCTCTTTCTTGCCTCCCGTGGAGGGGTGAGGGTGGGGGGAGGAGCCTGAGCTCACCTGGGGCCTTCCAGGTTCTTGTTTAATTAATTCTCCCTCAAACCCTACTTCCAGATATTCAAGTTCACATTCAGGTCCCCATTTTGTGGATGGGAAGGCTGAGGTCCAGAGGGGTGTTGCCCAGGCCACACAGACGGTCAGGGAAGGCCAAGTCAGAACCTGCTTTTTTGGTGATAGGGAGCACGGAGGATTATTTGAATAATCCCGGAGCCTGATTGGTGGGAAGCTCTCTATCCAGATCTCGTGGTTTAACCTCTCACTTTAGACCTGGGGAAGTGAGGTCCGAGGCTCACTGTGACTCACCAGGCTCGTACCGAGGGCCAGAGCCAACAGGGGCCTTGTCCCCCCGACCAGCTCGAGTCAATAGACACCCTGCCACCGCTCCACATCTTAAGAACAGAATATTTACAATCTTTGTCCTGCCTCCTAACTCGTTCTTGCTTTTCCTTTCCTTCCTCTGCTTGGTTGCTGTATCAGGGGCTCAGAAGTTTTCTGGGTCAAGGCTGCTTTCTCAGGTGATGCTCAAGGCTTGTGGTTTATTGGGGGAGACTTCTTGGTCTTTGTTAAGGCTAGTTAACTCCCGGAAATTCAACCCTGCTTGTGAACGAGGCCCTCCCTGGCTTTCTGGTTGTCCCGGGCAGTGGTGCTGGGAAAGGTGGCGGTGGGGCAGGCAGGCGGCCTGTTTTCTCTGTTTGCTCAGTCTCTGTCGTGGCCATTTGATTGTTACCAGGGGCAAAGGACCTGATGTCATGCATCCATTGAAACCTTTTACAACAGATACTTAAGGAACACGTACTCTGAGCCCTTCACTTTGCGGGATGGATCCAGGCATTAGTACATGTGGAGCTCGCAGTCTAGGGAGAGACAGGCTTGTAGATATCAAATAACCCTGGTGACCGGAAAGGATGAGAAGTACCATGTTCAGACCCGCAAATACCCATGATAAGACCAAAGGGGGATGAGATGGTGAAAAAGACGGACGTGCCCCAACCTGGAACAAGTCAATCATTTTAAAATTTCCTTGCTGAACCTGACATAATTCAGAATTCTTATCTGGCTAATGCCTCAGTTCATTAGAACACAAAAATACACTATCAAACAGACAATCAAATTTCATGTAAAATAAGCTTCGGCATTAAAACGATTCCTGGTGTTTTATGTGCGTGACTCGGTGGGCAGATATATTTCTTGCTGCGAGAGCAAGACTGATTTGTGTGAAGGCTCCCAACACCAAATCACTTCGAAGGTTGGGAGATAAAATGTCGCTTAGGATAATGTAATTGGCCTTAAGGTACAAGAGTTGAATTATTTTCGGTGATTTATAATGTGGAAATTAAAGACTCACTCACTTTCTAATTTAATTCCATCTTCAATGGAAAAATGTTCACTCTGATCTAAATTGGCGAGTAATGTTGCTAATTCAAATGCAGATGTAATTTCGATTCTGGTAGCAGTTTGCGATGACTGACGGGTCTCCAAAGAATCATTAAGATCCTTATCTCCCAATCTCACAAATTCCCTGGCAGTTGTGATAATAACTTTGGCTAAGGAGGAAAGGGGGAAAAAAATAAATTCTCCCCTGCCCTGTTGGTTTGAGCCTTGCTTTTTGTGGGATGTGAATTGCGTGTCTCTTTCAAATTTACCGTCTGTGGGAGACAAAGCGATGCTCACTTACCAGATTGGGTGGGGGCGTAAACACGGCAGTTTGAATTGTTTACCCGTGCCTTCCCTCTAAAATATGAATGAAATGGTCCAGAGAAGTTATCCCCAGTTCACCGTTAATTATCTGGGATTTTACACCACATTTGGTGCAATTCATTGATAAGTATCAACTACCCAGGGACAGGCAGACAATGATTAGCCATAATCACGCAGGCTTCGCCCTCCTCCTCTCAACTGTCACATGGCTAGAACATGGTAATGTGTCTTTATCTGAGTAGACCCTGAGAAGCCGCGACGGAGAAATGATGGGGTCAGTCCTTCTGCATGAGGAATGGCCAGGTCAGGGAGATGGTTGTCTCCATCATCTGTTTGCCCAGCGAGAAACAGCGGTTGGGTTGGAGCACAGCTTTGGTCCAGTGTGCGTATTAATATCCCTGACCCGGCCAGGCGGTGGCTCTGGTTCTCTCTAAACAGATGGCTGAAGAATTGATTTCTTTGACCAACAGCTAATTTGACTGAAGTAAAGCCCTAACAGGGTGAGAGTTGGTAGATTCTAGCCAGCTTAGGCAGTTAAGTAAAGATTTGAGGTATGTCGGGTATATTCCTGCATTTCTAGCGTTGCTGAGAATCATGAATGCGGAGTGGGACCTGTCTGGGAAACATCCTGACCCCATCTGTCGTCACGAGCTCTCACTGCACACGAACATTTTCTCCACACAAGGTTTTATAGCAGAATTTGCTGATTTATAGCCTGTGTTGTCTCCAGGGGCACATGGTCATGGCTGAATGACTTTGGAGAGTGGGGGAAACACATCTCAACCAGCTTGGGAAAGAAATAATTTTGCCTTGGAACAGGAATGGAAACAAAAGCTTTTACAAAATACTTATTGCTATTTTATAATCTATTCTTAAAAGTTTGATTTGGGGGGTATGAAGCTATCTGGCAAAGACTGCTCACGTTCACCAGCGCCCGTGCTCTCATCTTATTCTTGGGCACCCTGCTGGCCCACATCTCCCTGTCTCCTCTGCTCTTAGATGGAGACGTATGACGGAGCTCTGGCCAGAAGAATGTGTTCATCCATCTCTTGTAGATCTGGGCCCATGAAGAACTCTTAACGTGTGATCCTTGCTCTCTCTCCCCATCTGTTGGATAAATGGAGAAGACTCAGAAGATTCTTCCTCCTGCCTTCAAACACTAGAATTAGAAAGAAATTTTATCTGAACAAGACAGAAAAGCCTCTTGGGTTACACCATGGAGGTACTGGGGTTTATGTTAGCAGTGAACACTGTTCATCCTAATCCAAACTGCGTCAAGTACACTGCTACAGAGAACAGATCTATTGATGTCCTCTAATCCCCAAGCTAATTCTTTGTGGATGTCGTGTATATTACTGCCAGTGATCAAGCTGATATCTGCAAGATCCACAGATGAACCGACAGGGCTTCCGTTTTGCCTTTAATCCCCAGGGCACCTTGCGTTCGACTTTGGCCTTAAATATGATGACTAGTAAATGGGGAAGCGTTTCGGTTTTTACATATTTGTAAATGTTCCACTAAGATTACGTTTATGTTCAGAACCAGGGTCAGCGGGTAAGCTTTTGATTTCAAGAAGGAAATTTTTGCCTTAAAAAGGAAAACTGAGACATAGTGTGTGTCTTTGGCAGTCGTTCTCTCTGCTGCAGACTTAACCAGTATTTAGACTTTAACAAACTTATCCGTGATGTACAGAGCCAGCTGCCTGGAGATCACCTGCCTCTCCCCGTCACCACCTCCTTTAGTGGAGTGGACTCCTTCCTAGACCTCTCTACACATAACTACTTAGCACGTCATTCTCCATTGTGTAGGGAGAATTTTCTACTGAGGGTCTTACTGATGGGACATGCTTCTTGGAAGCTGGAAAGTTCTCAAAGACCATGGAATAAACTCTGTGCCAAGGATATCCATGCAGCTGAAACTCATCCCAGTGCATGACACAGGGTTGGGGACCTCAGTCTCATCCCTTCCCACCTGTGGCCTCAGCGCTCATCTTCCCTCCCGTACCACTTGCTTCCTGGTCACCAACAAATCTTCATTCCTTAGTATTCATGGATGAGCTAAGCCTGTTCCCACCTCTGTGCTTTGTTCACATCGCGCTCTCTGGCTCACTGTGCCAGCTCCCCACTACCTCTGGAGTAGAAGCCCAGTTACTGCTGGAAGTTCAGCTCAAGCAGCCATAGGTTCTTGAAGGGCTTTCTACCCAGTTCCCTTCCCACCCATGGCGGATGTGGTCTTCTCTTGTCAGAGGGTTTTGCTCTGGCGCCCAGGGCTTTGGACTACTCTAGTTTGCTTGCCCATCGTCTCCCCCGCTCTGAGCTTGGTGGACAGGGTGGTGATACTAACTGCTATTGCCATATCATTCATACCTTGTCATTATTATTGCCACTGGTTACATTCCAGACATACCCATGAGAGCCCATTCATGCTGTACCCATGGGGCAGGCATCCTGGATCCAGGCTAACTTCCACCCCAGGCATCGAGGGGCCTTTTCTTTCTGATGCCAGGCAGTTGGCATGTCAGCTCCTAGGGACCTTCCTCTGAGAGATGTGGTGGCTGTTTTTGCTTGAGGTTATGGCTGCCTGTAACTATGTATAGACCTGCCCGTGTGTCAGCACCGGGTAGATCTCCTATTTGCGTAGATCTCCATAAACCTCCTGGGCCTCCAGATGCCAAGAGGAGTGGTGGAACCAAACTGTGCTGTCGTTCTCAATGCATTGGATTCACCTGATTCATGACCTGCAATCAAGGGTTGTGCGGGCTAATGACATGGCTTGGACATACATATTTCCTTTTGTGCTTTTTAGATTTTCTTCTTTTCAATTTCCTCCAGTGCTCTGTTGTCCCTACACCAGAGTCCAGAGAGACTCTGCTTCTCCTCTCAGGCAGCCATTTCAGCACATGAGGACCCTCTCACACTACCCTCTTCTCCACTGGAGGCCCAGTCTATTTTATCTCTCCTGAAACAACCATCTTCTTGCAGAAATCTGGCTCTGAATCTTCAGGGACAATTTCCAAACCTACTTGGTCAGCTCATTTTTTCTTGATGATAATAACAAAACAACTATCAATGATTCAGGGCCGACTGTGAGCCAAGTGCTGCATGGAGGATTTGGCAGGCATATTCTCATTTGATCCTTATATCTAATGGGATATCGTAGATACAACTGCTTCTATTTGGTGTAGAAAGGAATGGGAGCCCAGAAGAGTCATGTCCAAGGTCACATAGCTGATCAACATCCAAGGCTGTGTTGTACCTGGGCCCACGCCACACTTCTTCCAACTGTGGAAAGAGCCAATGCTGCAGTTCAAGCCTGAGGGCCATCTACTGGAAGAATTACCTCTTGGAAGGGGGAGGTTAGTCTTGGGTTTGATACAGGCCTTCAACTGATTGGACAAGGCCCACCCACTACATGGAGAGCAGTCTGTTTACTTAAAGTCCACCAATTTAATCTCATCCAAACACACAGAAACATCCAGAATAATGTTTGACCCCATATCTAGGCTCTGTGGCCCTGCCAAGTCCACACATAAGATCAACCCCCACAGCCCTCTTGCTCTGTTTTGAGGGTCACAGTCAAGGAAACATTCAGCCATTTACAAGTATAGTGCCATTATCAGGAATGGGCTCAAGCCTACTTTCGAACCCTAATCTCTCCATTTACTTAACACGAAACCTCAAGAAGATAGATTAAGCTCAGTGGTTAACTGGACATAATAATGGCTGGGAAAAATAACACCAGGGTGATGATGAGATAAATGGCAATGCCTGTGACGAAGACCTTTGTCAGCATTGAAGTGACACACAAAGCTAAGTGATCTGGACTTATTATCATTTCTTGCTTGGACGTGGACTTCCACCTCGAGCCCATCAGAATGACATTTCCAGCTGGAAATTCCTGATGGTGCAGCCATCTTGGATACCAAGGCAGCTCTCCTATTATGGGCATGGTATTGGGCACATCGGCCATGTTCTCGAAGCCACCACATCATGGGCAGCCAGAGTGGCCTGGTGTCTGGTTGGGTGATGTGGGACAGTGAGTGCATCCTCAGAAATAAGTCTTCAGATGTGAGTAGGAGCAGAGGATGTGGACCCGCTGCCCAGACCCCAACGTGTGGCTCACACTGATTTTTTTTTCCTGAAAAACGCTTGGTTGGAAAGTTTTTGAGCACTATGTATACATGAACTCATCCCATCTATGAAGTCAGTGGTATTCCTCCCATTCTTTATGGATGGGTCTGAGCCACAGGGAGATTGGATGATCTGCCACAGCCACACACTGGAAACTCTCAGGGCTCAAATTTGAACCCAGGACATCTAAACTAAGAGCCTGTGTTTCTAACCACTACTCTATGGCTATACCAGGGGCTGGCCCATGGCTGGAAACCATCAGAGACAACCAGACCTAAGGGGACTTGGTGATTTGTCCTGTAAATGCTCACTGTGGAGTGGTTCCCAGTCTCCCCTGTGTGACCTTGGAAAGGTCAGTTTTTCTCCCAGAGCTTCACCTTCCCTATCTGTACAATGGGAGCCCTCCCTGTGCTGTCCTCCTTGGCTTTGTGACTTTCTCCTTCCCAGAAGTGGTTCCTCCTTGACCCTAGGCACCTGCTCTGCAGCTGTCTCTGGCCCCAGGGGGTGCCTGGGATCACTCAGCGAGAGCAGATCCACCCCTCAGGATGGAGAAGCAACCAGTAAAGGCAGGGCTGGGTGCTTGGGTGTGACTGCATCCCGGGTCCCTATTCGATCTGGCTCTCTAGGATTGGGACCGCACTCCCGCCTCTTTTAGCATCCGGCCGGCCACCTGGAAACACATGGAACCTAATGCAGGAAGGAATCGGGATTGCAACACAGGATGGAAAAGTCTCATCTTGAGGTACCTGTTCTGAGGAACTCGGCGGGGTGGGGGGTGTGTCAAGGTGGGGGGTAGGGAGTCAGTGTGAGCACAGTGTATTCTCTGGACACTAAGGCCAGCTGGACAGGAGGTCTAGCTGTCCCAAACAGGCACTGTGCTCCAGTGGTCAGCCAGATTAGGAAAAGGGAAAACCTGACACCAGGAAATGGCTACATGCCACATCTGGAGGAGGGGAAGGAAAGGACTAGCAGCCCCCCATCACCTGTAATGTGCCAGGCACTGCGCTGGGCGCTTGCTGGGCACTGTCTCCATCATTCTTTTCACCTAACCCCCAGAGCCGAGCTTGTCCAAAATCACACAGCTGGCCAGTCTTGGAGCAGGTAGTAGACCACCTCTAAAGCCACTTCTCCCAGACTCTCTGACCAGGACCCAAACCAGGGGAGAAAACTCAGGGGGACAGCTGGGAGCCTGACCTGAAACACACCTGCTCTGCCTCTCCTGGGCAGCAGGGTGGAGGCGTGGGGGGAACCACCAAGTGAGGCTGGCTTTGCGGGGTGGTGGTGGGGGGAGTCTCTGCCAGGCAGGGCTGCAGAGCTAGTAAGCTGTGCGCTCATCTCCTATAACATCCCCCTGGCCATTTAGGAACCCTTTGGTCTTTCTGGCAAAAATGCCTGATCAGGGCCTGGCCGGGCTTTTTCTGCAGGCTCAGAGCATTGTGCTATTAGTGAAGAATGATCACTGTCCAGAGAGGGGACCCCATCAGCCGAGACCTAGTGATCATAAGGATGAACTCCCTAGCGCCCTGTTAACCCCCCACCCCAGCAAATTCTCTGCTTTCCACATCCGGTCCTCATCAGGCCTTCTCGGTCAAGCCCAGCCGCCCTCTAGGGAACGTCTTGGAAGACAGATGCCGTCAAAAGATGGAGCAAAGCAGGACCGAGCCCCAAAATGAGAACATAAAAGTTTTCTAGTTTACTTATTAGTACAATATGTAATTGGATAGAAGGAGCAGGTTTCAAAAATTTGTCTTACCATAATGACTATAATTTTTTAAAGATTGAAAATGAATCTGACTAGAAAATACCATTAAACTACCAAGTTGCTTAAAATTTAAAGGGTAATTCACATATAATGCTTTTATTTAATAGCCCAATTTACAAAACGTCTAAAATTAATGCGGATCTTTTCAGGACAAAATCAGCCGTAACTGCACCAACTAATTTTTGCTCATTTGAACTGAATTATTAATAAGAGAGAAATATACCATATGTTCCCCAAAGAGCTGGATACATTTATTTCAAATAAAAGCACTGTGTTTGGTGGAATATAAGAGGTTTAAATGCTTTCAGAGAAATGGGTTACTTATACACAGATTTAATAGAGTATAAATCAGGCAACGTAATTAAGGCCGCAGCTGCTTCTGAACCCAAAGCTGGTAGCTTTTGATTCTGAAGTTCCTTTATCACCTGCATGGCTTTCACGAGCAACCATTTGTTCTCATGGAATAATACCAGTGATTTGGTGATTTTGCAGTTTATACTACCCTGAATAGGAATTTTATAGCAGGTTTTAGATTAACCTTGGTCATATCTATTGAGCTCATCTGTTTCTCCTCTATGAGGTATTTACTGAGGGCCTACTATGTGTCCAGTCTAATTCAGTCCAGACTAATTAGTCCAGACTAATTCAGTCAGTGAATTAGTCTCTGAACAAAATGGACTTGGACCTTGCCCTCAGTTTCCTTTCCTTCCTTCCTTCCTTTCCTTCCCTCCCTCTTTCTTTCTTCCTTCCTTCTTTCCTTCTCTCCTTCTTTCCATTTACCCCTCATTCTGCAAACTCGGGACCTGGGATTCAGGTTCTAAGTCACTGATTCCTGCCCACACAGGGAAATGGGTCAATGTCATGGCAGGTGCACGCTCAGAGAAGAGGTTTCCCCACCGCTGTTGATGAGTTCTGCAGCCTTCATCCGGCCGAGAGAGGTTGGAGCCCTGCAGTGAGTTAGAAGACCCTAGTTGGTACCTCCTCTGGTCTGGGGACCCGAGTGCTTTCAGAATTAAAGCCCCCACAGCAGACCATCAGGGAAGAGCCCGCAAGGTCAAGTATTACCAGCACAGCTGGGGGCTGGAGATGGGTTTTCTAATCCTAAAATGTCCCCGGCTTCACAGCAAAGCTCACATTTCTCTCTGTACTGGGTTATAGCGCTTGAGTTTAACCAGATTGCAGTGAGTTTTGGAATAGCTCCCTCCATCCAAAAGCTGTCAGCATGTGGACAGTTCCAGAGACTGGTGCTTGCTGATCTCTGGGGGCTCTGCATGGGGATCTCCATGCCCCTGACCTCTCAAAGGCGGGCGGGGCCCTGCCTTGTAGGGACTCCAAGCCTGCTGCCATTGTGCAGTCATTGCTTTAATTTCTGTCCCTACCCCTGGGTCCCCTGTAAGCCATGGGGAGGCGGTGTCGGGTCGATTACTGTTCCTGTGCCTGTTTTGGTGCCCGGCCCCATTGTGGGTGCCCGAACCCCATGTGCCATGAATGAACCTTTGTTCTTCTTTGATGAATTCTTTAATGAACGGATGTGATTTCCGAATGATGGATTCAGATGCCCCCACCCGCTTCCCAGCCTCTGGCAAGTCTTTGTCAACTCTGGCAACGCTGTGGTGGCAAGTGGAGTTTAATTCGAGAGGATGTGCTTGTTTCCCTGCAGGCCCGTGGGCCCCAGGGGCTGGAAACTGTGGGCCTTGAAAATCAGCTGTGTGTACATCAGCGGGAGGAGCAGCCAGCCTCAAACCCCAAAGCACTTGCATGTTAAATACATCTCAGAGTGAGTTTTTGTTTTAATGGGAGCAGTTACCCAACCAGCCGGCTTCAAATGCAAATAGCGTCTCTCTCTCCGTAATGGGTCAGGGGTACTTTAATTAATAGCACCGCTTAGATTTTTGTGACTGTGGCTTTGATTTCCGGCCATCTGATGACCACTTGAGCTGTTGTTTGGGGGGTGCAGGGACATGCAAACCTGCCTGAGTCAGCGGGGACCCAGGGGGCATCTCAGGGGTGTTGTGCTTTGTGGATTTACTAAGCCTCACGCCTGTGTCTCGTTTATAGCTCAGGGCAAGCAGCCTACCCCACGAGGTTGGGGAGAAGAAAACCCTCTCCATTGTCTCTTTTATTCTGATGCAGACTCAGAGTGGAATTTCTGGCCACCTATAGAATCACAGCCCAGCTTCCTGTTGATGGATGGAGGCTGCTTTGTCACAGAGTGGCTCTGCTCACAGGAGAAGGTTCAATGGCCTCCCAGCCTCCCTGGGTGCCCGGATGGGCTGGCTCGTCCTGTCCTGGCTCAGATGTGCCTAGGAAGCCAGTTTTCTAAGATCTGGACCTGCAACTGATGGGAAGAAAGCCTTCACTTCTCACCCCCAAGGAAGCCAGGACGAGGGGTGGCGGTTGGGGACAGGGCTGCCAATTAGGAAAAAACTACTCCCATCACCCCCCAAACCTCACCCCAGGTCTTGTGTTGAGGCTGAGGGTACAAGAAGTAGAAGACCCTCAAGGGGCCCACTGTATGGGAGGAGACAGGCATGGAAGTGAGTGTGCCATAGACACTGTGTGAAGCCCGAGGCTGGGTTCCTACGGGGACATCATTTGGCTCTAGGGAGGGAGGAAGAGGCAGGCTTTCCAGCAGCCAGGAGAAGCTCCCAGACCTCTTGACAGGCTTGGCCCAGGAGACCCTGCTCTTCTGATGCTATGATGAGCCCCAGGGATGATGGTCCCCTCCCCATAGGTGCTCCACCAGAGAAGCTCCCAACCATCTCATTCCTAACCCCCCGCCCCCATTGGCAGACACCGCAGGCATTAGGGGCTATAGAGGAGAAAAGGTGACTGTTTCAAATGCAGGGGCATGGTGGGTGGGTGGGGCTTGGGCCCTCTGAGTCCTTCCTCCCATCCCAGTTGCTTACTCCGTTAGGAAGCCTCTGATTTCCTAGCTGGGGCAGCCCCTGTATGAGAACAGTGCATGTGACCTTCCCGGACAATATCCCTATTCCCCTACTGAGTCCTTCCCTGGGGAGTGAAGACCATGGATACTTCCCCTTAGATGCACATTGTAGGATCTGGGAAATACAGAGACGTGGGGGTGCTCTGTTCTTTGCTCCCTCTACCTGGGAGGCTGGAGGGGGCTATGATGACATTTCCCCTCTTGCTGGACCAGGTGGGAGCCCGTGAGGTTTTGGTCACCATCACAGTGTCCAGAACTCACAAGGCTGCAAACCGTTGGTGAATGAACAGATAAATGGAGAGTGTGTGTATGTGGGGCGGGGGTTGGAACACCCCCACACGGGAATAGGATCTTGGCCCTTCCTGTGCCTGTGAGCTGCCCACAGGACCCACCCCAGGGTCACTGTTTCCTCTGCCACCTGCCCTCTTGGGTGCACGCGGGAGCCTTGTTGAGACCAGGGAGGAGGTAATTAACAGTCTCAGGTACTCTGGCTTCTCACCCCGTATTTAAACTTCCCCCAGTCCCTCCATTTAAATAATTAATTACAATCTAAGTACCTGAGACAGAAAAGGCTGCCGCGGGCTCACAGTGCACAGGTACTTTAACCCGTAAACTTTGATCTCGGCCCCAAAGGTCAGCCATCAGAGCCTCACCCTGCAGCCTGGCTGATGCTTAATTACCCAATTAACGCATCGTTTTATAGCCGGGTAGTTTAAGGGACTGCAAAGAGAGGGTGGGCTGCCAGGGTAGCAGCCTTTGGTCATGGCCCTGTGCTTCTAAAGCACAAATTAAATATCTGTGTCTTCTAAAAGTCAGTGTGTGATTTATTGGAAAATTGGTGGAAACAGCCCTTGGGGGGCTTGTGTTCAAAATCTGGTTTAAAAGAGTGGCTGCTGGCTATGACTTTTTGATTTCCTCTATCCTACTGAATGCTATTAGCCCTCTTTCATGTAAAATAAATGTTTGAATGCAGCTCATAGAGGGCTTATTTATTCATCTCGTTCCCTTCACTGCCCGCTATCATTATTTCTCTGTTGATTCTCTTCTCTGGGAGAAGAGAAAAAAACCCTTCCTTTTGAGGCCCGGATTTGGGATTCAGACCACATGGAGGCCCCCTGGGCTTGCTCCCCTAACCCCCACCCTGCCCCTCATCGAAGCCAGAGGTGGTGAATTTCAGTCCTGATAAATCATGTGTAACTCCGGGATGGGAAGGACTCTGGTGTTATTTTATTTGTGATTTGCAGTTATTTATTTATTGGGAAGTGTCCTTTTCCCAGAAGGAGCACACTATGCAGAAAAACATAAAAGGGGAACCTGTTCCATTTCATAAGCTGACGTGAAGAAAGCCACTGTCTAGCATTTTCAGATAAGGAGTGGGGCACAGGCTTCATCATAAATTTATCCTTATTAACATCCTCAGCTAAATCTGGGAGATGTCAAGGGCCTTCTCCACAGTCCACTGGACCCTCTTGTGACCTTTTAATTGGCTCGTTGAAGACACCAAAGAAGTCCATTCATTTAACTGGTCACCGTGTCCATGGGAAAATGGGTCCACTTATGAAAGAGAGTTTACAACATGAGAGAGTTTACACAACAGCGAAGATGGAAAGGGTCATCTTGTGGCCAGAGAGGTCCCTGACACTGGGGGTAATCAAGCGGATTTACCGGGAGAAACGATGTGTCAGAGATCAAGTCATGGAAGCAGACTTGGATCAGTCGAAGCGAGTGTTCATTTTTGCATCTCAGAGCCCAAGATCCAAATACTTCACATCTACAAACTGCAAAGCTCGTGTTAGCTCTGTTTTCCCAAAAGTCTCAAAAGCCAAAGTGGATTTGAGAGCTTCTTCCCTGGCCCAGGCAGCCAGCCCCTCCAGGATTTGCTTACAAATGCAACTGTGCTTTGCCTTTGTAGAACTGAAGGGACTGCCCTGTCCCGCACTGGAGGGCAGTACTTTGTAAACAGTAGGTGCTTAGTTATTGCTCAACAAATACATGACCCAGCGCACATTACGTGGGGAGGAACCAAAATGGGGATCGTTTTGTCTTGGGTCCTGCCGATGTGTCACTGTTCTCTGACTTCTTTGCTTCCATACTGACGATGGATGGACGGCTCTCCTGGGGCCGAAACCCTCAGCGCCTCTCAGAGGTTACACAGGAAGTGAGCATTTGTGAGCTCAGTTGGAGTGGATGTGTGGCCAGCAGCACAGCATAGCGTCTTGCTCTGGAGAATGTCTCCTGGAGCCAGACTGCCTGGGTTCCTGTCCCAGCTCCTCCAAGTGCTACCTGGGTGAGCGCGGGGAAACCGCCCAGGGCCCCAAGCCCCAGCTTCCTCCTCTGCGATGCTAGTGCCTATGTCACTTTAGGTACGTAGTTCTTGTGAGGATTAGAATTACTGCCTGGGGAACAGGCCAGGCGCCTGGGAGGGTTGCGTGAGTATGAACTACTTCTGTGAGCACCCACCACCTCCGACTTGCCTCCTTTGAGAGCTGTACTGAATTTTCTGGAAAGGGTAAGCCCCTGGGCTTGGTGCCCATCCTGTGGGTTGGTAGTGCATGTGCCCAGGAGACTGGGTGAGGTCAAGGAAATGCTGCTTCCAGTCACTGGAAGGCACCTTCTAGAACATTTCAGTGAGGGTCAGCGGCTCTTTGGTCCCACACAGAGTGGGCTCTTACAGCCACACTGTTGTCCTTGGGTCTGCTCTTCTGGTTTATGTGACTTACTGAACTGCCTCCTGTGGCTTTAGCTTCTTTTAGCAAACTTAACTCTAGGGTCCACCCCAGACTTCCTTTTCTGGTCCTTTGAAAATTATTTGTCATGTGCTCTGGGCCAGCAGTTAAGATAACCATGGGCTCAGGGTGTAAATTCCTACTAAGTCATGTCTGGAGGGGAGAGTGGAAGGGTTCCCTTAAATAGAATGCGGTGGTTTCCTCTCCGTGGAGTCTGGATGCTGTACCTGGCCTTCCACCGGCCTCCCTTCTTCAGTTCTTTCCAGCTTAGAGGACACTATGGTCATTTGGATTTACATAGAAGAGCCTGTCCCTCTGTGTTTTGAAACTTCCGTGGGTATTCCTCCCCCTGAATGAAGCCCAACACCCGCCCACAGCAGTCTGGCCCTGGGCCATCTCTCCAGCCTCATGCCTGACCACTCTCTTTCTTGCTCCAACACCCGTTGGCCACACTGGACATCCTTCAGTTCCTCCAGCATCACTGGTCTTTCCTGCCTGGCTCTTGCACAGCCTGCTTCCTGGGCCCAAGGCATCCTTGGCCGCACTGCACTTAAGCTGTTCCCTCCACATCTTCTGGTTCTAAGTTTGAAAGTTACGAAGACACCTTTCCTGACTACCCATCCCCTCCCTTTCCCAGGCTGCCCCTTGTTGGATTCACTCTTAGTACTTATCACGTTTGGGGGTTGCTTTTCCCTCTAAAATGTTAACTCCTGCTCATTAACACACCTCTATTGACTGCCACCCCTCCTACACACACTCACCCAGTAATCTGACCCCTGGTTCCGGAGACACCCTCCCAAGTAATCCGCCTGCAGCCCAGCCCTCATCCTGGAGTCCGCCTTAGGGGAGCCTGAACTAAGACCTAGAGGGAAAGAAAACGTGGGAGTATTACAAATGCAACATGTTTGATTTGCATTTAAAATCACTTTGGCATCTTTCAAAGTACGTTCACATACATTCACCTAAGCTTTGCATGTACTTTCCCCTTTATATGACCACATTAAGATATATAACTTAAGCTTTATATTACTCTTGTGAGGATGAGGTAAGGCAAATGTTTTTTATTTCTCTCCAACCGATGAGAAGAGCAAGAAATAGGTCAAGACCTATAAAATCACACAGCAGGACAATGGCAGAGACGGGGCCTAGCATTCTTGGCTCTGCACTTGTCACCTGAACCAGCCATTCTAAACCCTGCCTGGTCTGCTCTTTTCACAGGAAAGAGCTCAATGGTTGGGAAATTTGCTATTCTCGCTGAATGCCCGGCTTCGAATTGGTGTGTTTTCTACCTCTCCCTCCCATACCCCAACACCCAAAAGGAAACAAGGGTTAGTGGGAAAGAACGCCCCACATTAACTGAAGGTCAAGTGCTGTAGGCATTACTTCACGTGTTTTATGAGTTTACAGCAGTCCTATGAAGGTAGGTGATAGAATCCTGATTTTGTAGACATGCCTGACACAGTGCCTGGCACATACTGGGAACGTGTTAAATTGTTGCTAGAGGGGCGCCTGGGTGGCTCAGTGGGTTAAAGCCTCTGCCTTCGGCTCAGGTCATGATCCCAGGGTCCTGGGATCGAGCCCTGCATCTGGCTTTCTGCTCACCAGGGAGCCTGCTTCCCTTCCTCTCTCTCTCTCTGCCTGTCTCTCTGCCTACTTGTGATCTCTTTGTCAAATAAATAAAATCTTAAATAAATTAAAAAAATAGTTGCTAGAGACCAAATGTTCGTGCTCCCCCCAGATTCATATGCAGAAGCCCTAATCCCCAGTGTGATGGTGTTTGGAGGTGGGGCCTGTGGGAGGTAATTAAATTGATGAGGTTGTATAGGGAGGCCCATGTTGGGGTTGGTGTCCTTATAAGAAAAGGAACTATACCAGGTCCCTGTCTCTGCCATGGGAGCATACGGTGAGAAGGGGCCATCTGCAGTTCGGGAAGGGGGCTCTCACCAGATGCCACATCTGCCAGCACCGTGATCCCGGACGTCCCCACCTTCAGACCTGTGAGGAATACGTGTTTGGTGTTTCTTACCAAACACCGGGATTTCCTAACAGCAGCCCAGACTGACGAAGGCAATAGTTACTGAATGAACAAGGTTCAAAGAGGTGATTGCTTTCCTAGATCACACAACCAGTAGGTGGAATCCCAGTCCTACTCCCAGGACCTCTCCCTGACTTTAGAGGGACCCCTTCCCCAAACTTCCATCAGGGCCTGTCTTCTTTCTCATCAATGTCCCCGTGGGGTACTCAGCCGCGGTCACTCAGTGTCCATGGACTGAATGACGCATCTCAGGCCACCTCAGTGAGGCCCTAAATATCTGAGTGGCTGGTCCACCAGCAGCCGCTGCCTGATCTCATCCACCGTTCTATCAGAAAGGGCTCATCCCAGCCTTACCTATGGACATGAACAGGGGGACACCATCTTCCACGTTCTGCCCACAGGTCAGTGTCCTGCTCAGTGGGTCACTGACCCACACAGGCAGAGAGATGTGCATGGCCGAACCTAACAGCTGCTTGGGAACCTTGACCGTCTATGGAGCCTCTACTCCCCCCACAGTGTAAAACGTGGCATTGACAGCCTTGCCCCCCACACCCGTGCAGCCAAAGAGCAGCCAGACCCACCTGGCAGGCCAGAGGCATTCACCAGGTGGATGGCAAACCTGGTCCCAGGAGAGTGTCCCCAAGAAGAGCATGGCATTGTTGGCCACGCCATTTTGCCTCCCAAAGTGAGTGATGGAGGAAGCCAACAGAATCTGCCTGGCCTGCGCACGCATCTCATTGAAGTTGTAATTGATGCGACTTGTAATGGAGGGACATTCCTTCAGCTTTTAAAGAAAAATTGTTGTCCTGAAGATCTCAAAGCACAAAATAAAAATTGGCCCAGGCGTGTGACAAGCAGGTGACAGGAGGACAGGGGCAGTGGAAAGTTTCGTTATTAAGACCCAAGGCATCCATGAGGAGCCGTAGCAGAGTGGGGTGGCCTTCAGTCAGTCGGTCATCAATATGGCCAGGGCCAGGTGCGGGGACCCGCTGTCCACAAGCCCTGGTCCCTGCCCAGATGGAGCTCACAACCCCACGTGAGACGCAGATGAGCAGACAAGCAACTGCGACTCCAGTAAGAAATGCCAACACAGGAACCGTCATGGCGCCTTCTGAATTCGTCCTGGGGGCTTGGGGCAGGGAGGTGTCCGGGAGATGGGACAGAAAAGCGATTCTCTAGGAAGAATAGGAGTTCGCTAAGCAAAGAAGGGGGTATAATGGGCGGGGGTGAGTGTCCCGGTTTGCCCCTCGAAGCAATCTTAGGCAACAGATCCTAGTACCATCTGCCTTTACAAACAGAAGCTTGGAAAAATCCAGTACTTATCAGCCTAGGAATACCAACCTGGGAACTAACAAAGCTGCAGTTAGCAGCCATAGCATATGAAAAAAAAAAAAAAAGCCCTGTTTTCGCCTCTCCTTGGTCCTTTATGCATTTCTTTCTCTAAAACGTTATTGAGTGTGGTGCAGGGGCAGAATCAGTCCTTTTGTCTCATTGGTGAAAGAGTCCCAGCTTCTTCCATTTGGAAATTCAAGGAGTAGATTGAAATTGAAGGGTGGGTGTGAGATGGACCCTCCCCACCCCTTCCCCAGGTGCCCCCCTCCCTGCCAGTTAGCCGGAGATGGAGGTCACAGAAACATGGAAACACGCAGCGTCCTGGGTTTCGATCTTGAGTTCGAAGCTGGGGCATGCCCTCTATGGGAAACTACTGGTATGTCTGGAGACTTAGCAAGAGCAGGCAAGGAGGGCAAGGGCCAGCTTGGACTTGGCCCTGAGGATAACGGCAAGAGTTTGCAGATCATGGAACAAGGGAGTGACCCCTTGTCGTTCAATAGCTTGAGTGGGCAGTCCCACTCACCGAGGCTGTTCTCCAAGAGCTGTCTTTGAATTGCATATTTCAATCAAATTAGTCTCAATCTGCTTTGGAGAGTTGCGTTTCATACTTGCCGTCTTGAGAGGAACAGGTTGGAGGAGGAAAGAACCAGACGCAGGAAAGCAGCCAGGAGCATGTGTGGTAGTAACACAGTCAGAGACAAGAGCTGACCCCAGAGAAGCGGCCACATCACTGAACTTTCAAAATATTGAGGAGTTAGAAACATCGGGCTTGCCGACCAACTGAATATGTGGTATTCGGGGCTGAAAAGAGGATGTCTGCCCCACTGGGACGTGGGTGGTTGGGGAAGCAATGAGGCCACTCACCGAGGGGCACAGTGGGGGCAGGGGAGGCAGGTGCAGGAAGGAGGAGTTGAATTTGGGGCGGTTGTGTTTGAGGTGTCCGTGAAACAGCAGAAGGGATGTGATGTCCTTGGGGCAGTGCAGTACCGAGATCCTGTCCACAGGTTGCCGCGGAAGCCACGCTATGGCTACTTTAAAACAAGCGCCGTAATAAAAGTGTTACAGTGGAAGCTGACATTCTCCTGGGTGGTACCAGACAGGCAGGTGAGGCAGCACAGAGCCCAGCCCTTGACTTGACTCTGGGTGATGATGGCTTTTGTGCCTGGTGCAAATCAGAGAGAGCGGCAGCCCTGAGTCTTCCCTCTGCCATCCGGGCACCCTCAGCCGAATGCCAGGCGTCAAGGACGGTCTCCAGCCCCTTTGGATTTCCTGGGCTTTGTTGGGCCCGGGTCACGGCGGTAATGTTGTTTAAATCTAGGGTTTGAATGGAACGTTATTAAATGCCTCCTCAACCACAGGACACTTGTGATGGGCCACAGTGAATGGGGGATTAGGCAGATAAATTGCTATTGTGACTCTAACACCATCACCAGGTTTGCTGAGGACAATAATTATGTAGCTTACAGTGTTTGGAAATACCGCCTAAATCTCCTCCCCACATGTTGTTTGTGATGGAAAACAATTAGACAAAAGGTCCTTTTGGTAAGCTGCCTGGGATTCAGATCAGCTTGATGAATGGGCTTTCTCCTGGACCCTGAGCATTTGTTAGAAGTAAATTATATGTCATTTCAAATCCAAAAGGTCTGCCTTTCCATGTTTATTGGGATAAATTAAATCTTCTAAGGAGGGTAAACAGAAGGCCCCGATAATTATTTGCTTCTGTATAATTTAAGCTGAAAAGATGTCGCCAAGAGGAGGACAGGGATAGTAACACCCTGCATTGTGCCCACCACAGAGAAGGTACAATGGGGAAATTTAATTTGATACTGATCTACGCGCATCACGTCCAGTTGGGGTGGGCAGCCCCACTTCACTCACCAAGGCTGTCTTCAAATTTGGCCTCTGAGTTGCAAATTTCAACCAAAATCATCTTGATTTGCTACTTGAAAATTAACTTTTGTAACTTTAAGAGGCTTCCTTACAGAGAGTGTGATGCTTTTCTGATCAGACAGGCTTTTAGTCCTGAGACTAGGATAGGACCTTCTCGCAGCCTATGCTAAGCCCAGATCTGAAGACTTTATCAGCATTAGTAGGAATCCAGCAACTCATTCATCCACCCATCCATCTACCCATCCATCCATCCACCAACCTGTACATCCCTCCATCCACTCACCTATCCATCACTCCATCTCCCCACATACCCATCTCTCCATCCACCCACCTATCCTTCCCTCCACCCACCCACATACCCATCCATCCAACCACCTATCCATCCCTCCATCTACCCACATACCCATCCATCCATCCATCCATCCACCCACTCATTCTTCCATCCTCCCGCACTCATCTGGCCATCCATTCATTCATTCATCCACCTATCTCCTCACCCTTCCGAAAATACTTATTGAATACTTCTGTTGAATGCTGGCTCCCCAGATAGGACCAGCACAACCTATTGACAAGACAAAGCTGAGGTGATTTCCTACCATGCTGTGAGAGAACACCACTTCTACAGAGCTTTGGGAGGCAGTGTCTCAACAGGGGATGGCAAGGTCGGAATTTATTGAGAATGGGAAGTTTGGTTTAATGGTGGGACTTTCAATAAGGATCAGGATACAACAGTCCAGGAATGTAGAAACTGTGAGGCAGGATTTTGGAGGTGAGAGATTTGAAGAATTATTGGGGTGCAAACTACCTCTTGGTGTTTCCTGTCAAAGGATTGATGTATCTTTTGGGAAGTTCCTCTGGTGAACAATCAAGCCATTTGCCTGGCTAAGAGGCTTCCAGATACACAAAGTCATGCTAATGAAGCAGTGGGACACACAGTCTTGTTTGTGTAGACAGCTGCAATTTGGGGTCTCAGTGTCCAGGTTGAGTGGGTTTCATCCCCACCTCCAGGGTGTCTGGCTGGAGGGAAGGGTGCCAAGGTAGTAGACCTGGGAGAGTTTCTGAGTCCAGCCAAGGTGTTGGATCTGGCAGGGACACCTCCGTCGGGATTCAGTCCCTCTGTCTGGTCTTTGTGTCTCTGTCCTACATCCCTGCAATCACCCAACTGACAGCAGTCCCTGAGTGTCATCAGGTGCCACTTGGCATCGTCATCCTGGTTCGGGTGCAGGAGGAGACTGCACCTGCGCCCTGAGGTGTACCAGACCAAGGGAGGAGAAGCAAGGAAGGGCAGGGAAGGGAAGAGAAATGATTGCCAGTCCGTAGTCAGCGTCCCCAGCACCCCAGGCCAAGAACAGCTCCCCGTCTTGATTGCTGCCTGGCGCCCGCCCCAAGATGTCATCTGTGGTATGAGGGTCCAGGCTCAGGTTTCACTGGCCCAGCCAGTGATAACATCTGGCTCTTGGGGTCCTAGGCCAGTGACCTCTTAGGCTCTCTGGTGCCTCGCAGTCTGCAGGGAAAGTTTCCTTTGCTCCTGGGCTGATAAGCCTCCTTTGCTGATGTGAAGTTAGCCCAGCTTCCTGGCCCCTCCCCGAGTCAACTATCTCCTCCACACAGAGTCCTGCGGTGTCCTGCCCCCAGGCTCTGCTTGGCTCAGCTTTGAAGGAAAATTCCATCCAGTCCTTGCCGTTGCCCAAACACCATCTATGCCCTTGGCCTGAGCCTGCAAGAGCAATCCTGTAAAAATCCCAAACGTCACTGTTTCAGCTTCTGTCATCAAGCTTAATCATGGCTGGTTGGAATTAGGAGACAGTAACCAGTGCCTATTAGTTAATGCTGACAGTAAAGTGTGACACTTCCCTGTGTTTAGTGTGACTTCACCGCACAAGCTGATGCAGTCGTCAGACGTGGTGGTGATATAGCCCATTTAACAGAGGGGACAGAAGAGGCTGCTGGTGGGGTCGGCATCCCAAGAAACAGGCCCCTGGACGTGATAGGATTCACAGCTCTCCCTGTGACCCAACTGAGGGGCAGAAGAAATGGGGATAGAACCTTTCGGGTTGGCATCCAGTCCCTGCCCTACCTCCCTGTATGTCCCTGAGTAGCTCGGTCTCTTCCTGAATTCAGTGACAACCCCACTGTGAACTGTAGCACTGTGTGCAGTCTTCTGCACGTCAGAGCCCGCGAGTCAGCTGTCATACTCAGACCACGTGTGTTGCAAACATGACGTTGAGCCACATAGCCAAATAGAACAGGTCTCTCTCTTTTAAAGCCCGGAATTCCTCTCTCTCCTTGTTCCTGTATCCTGCCTTTGGCCCCCAAGCCTTGCTGGCTGCCTCTCCCTGTCTTTATCTTCCTCCTGTCGGCCCGTCTATGACCTGAGCATTTTCCCTTTGGAAGTCCATCTACACCGCCCCTTCCTGGTACCACCTCCTTTTGGACCATCCCATCTGTTTCCCCAAAGGCTGTGCCCCAACCTGACCCTTGGGGATGCTTGTGTTTGATGCAACTCCTGCCCTTGCTGGGACCTTCTGTCTCTGTCCCCACACCTCCCAATCTAACCCCCATCTCCTCTAGTTCTTTTCTCTCACTCCACACCCGTGGTTCTCAGAGCGTGGTTCCGAGATCTGCAGCATCAGCGTCACCTGGGAGCCTGTCAGAAACTAGACCTCTGATTCTGAACTCTGGGGGCAGGACCAGCACCCCAGGTTTTATCAGCCTTCCGGGCACCCCTGAGAATTTTGGTGTACACTCTCCTGGGTGATCCCTGGAGCTTTGCTAACCTTTTATAGGAGAATGCTTCCCAAAGCGCGTCTCCAGGCCGGCCCTCCCCCTGGTTCCTGGTGATTCCACGAGACCAGGATGCTTTCCCAGGACTGTGAGATTCGCAGGAAGAGCTGCTCAGCTAGAACAAGCCCCGAGTCCTGGGCTTTGGAAGAGTGAAGGGGAGTTCACGGTTTCTAATCCAGGAAGTTCATGGTTTCTAATCCAGGGACGACTGACTTTTTCAGCAAGTAGATCCTTTCTCAAAATAAACCATAGGTTTGGGGGTGTGGGTGACCATTTCACAGACTCCAGGAGAATTCAGGGGCCTGACAAGGATGCACGGGTCTGAACCTTCCTTTCCCATGCAGGTCGAGAGTTATTCTCAGAAATCTGCAGGGATCAGGAGCTGCTCGATTTCCACTGAAATATACAAGTTTGAGCGAATGTGGATTACTCTTCCTCAATAAGTTCCTATACTAAAAAGGTTCAGATTAGATTATTAATTAGTCTCATTGTTATAAGCCTGTTAAAAATCTCCCAGGCTGTCCTATGTTCTATATACCTGGTCTAACAGACCCCCTGAAAAGACCAAATCTTCTGGGTGTCAAGGCTTGCTTGGACCTGCTTGGGAAATCTGCTTTCCTGGAAGGCTTATGCTGCTGCCGGCCTGGCCGTGGGATTAGGCACGGGTCAGAGCTGGGGTCACAGGACAAAGATCAAATGTCAGCCCTTGGGGCTAGGTCTGGGCCCATGACACAAGCCAGGTTGTTTTCCTAAGCGACTCGTCTTCCAGTCCAAGCCCAGAGTCAGGGGCAGGGAAGTGTCTGAGGGACAGGCAGAGATGGGGGCTTGGAGGCTGGGATCTGGAGACCTGCCATCCCTACTTCTCCAGGATTTGCAGTCCCCAAGTTCAGGGTCACCAGAAGGAAGGCTCCACTGGTGAGCTTAGCATGGTCATAGCTGTGTTCACTGAGTTTGACTCTGCTCCTGGGACTGTACTGCCTGCCCGAGTGACCTTCTTGATTCCTCCTGCCATCAAGGAGAGAGATGCTGTTTTTGTTTAATGAGGTCAAATGGACATGATATAAAATCAACATGTTAAGGTGACATTCAGTTGAATTTAGTACATCACAGTGTTGGCAACTACCACCTCTATGTAGTCTCAAAATATTTCCAACACCCCAAAACCAAACCCTGTACTGATTTAAGCCATTTTTCCTCCTTCCCTCTTCCCTCAGCACCTAGCAACCACTAATCTGCTTTCTGTCCCGATGGGAATTGCTGACTCTGAATATTTCCTATAAATAGAATCACACAATACGTGGCCTTTATACTTAGTGTCATGTTACCAAGTTTCATCCATGTTGTAACTTGCATTGGCACCTCATTCTTTTTTGCATGGCTGAGTAATGTTCCATTGTGTGGCTATGTGGCCGTTTGTCTGTCTGTCTATCTACGGATGGCTGTTTGGGCTGTTTCCACCTTGGCAAGTGCGACTTCCGTCACTATTTCACAGATAGGGAGTTTCAGAGTTTCACACTCTTTTCCAGGTTCACCCAGTGAGCAGCTGAGCTCCAGGTTCACCCACTGAGCAGCTGAGCTGGGCATTGAATTCAGGTTTGGAAATCTCCACTCTTAATTATGAAAGTCTGCTACCTCTCAACACGTCTGAGCAGCTGGTCTTGGTTCCATGGTGTCATGGTCAGCACTCTGGACTCTGAACAGCTGATCTTGGGCTAAAAAGACAGAGGAATGGAATTCTCTGGTGCTCTCCTGGGACTCTTTGAGGAAGAGGATTCTTGGCTGGTCTTTGTTTTGAATACCATTTTGCGGGCAAAAAACTAAGAATCCTCAAAGAAGATTAATATCTAACATGATGTAATTCATCACGACATTTCTTTTAAAAAGTCACCCTTGAGCATCCTTAAGCATCCAACACTCAGTGTGGCTCATGTCGTGATCTCGGGGTGGTAAGATCGAGCTCCACGTCGGGCCCCACACTCAGTGGGGAGTCTGCTTGAGAGTCTCTCTCTCCCTCTGCTCCCTCCCCTGGCTTGTGCTCTCTCTCTTTCAAATAAAATAAATTATTAAAATCTTTTTAAAAAGAGTTCACCCTCGTTGAGGTATAAGTCACGGGCAGTAAGGTTCACCAGCATGAAGTGTACAATTTGATGAGCGCTGACACATGACAGTTGCATAACCACCTCCACAATCAAGATACAAAGTAACTCCCCCTCCACCTAGCGTCCAGCCTTTACCTTTCCCAGCAGCCCCTCCCCGGGGCCCTGGCTGCCTCCCAGGACAGGAAGTCCATTGCAATTTACGAGTGTGTGTCTTACTCTTTATTGCCCCGCCCCGTGGCAGTCCCTTAGTGGGATCTGTCTCAGTTTGTTTATCTACCCCCCAGTTGATGGACATTTGGGTAATTTCCATTATTGGGCTCTTATGAATAAGGCTGCTATGAACATTCATGTCCAAGAAGCCATCTGGACACGGGAGTGGAATTGCTGGGTCATATGGAAAGTTGTACCATCATATGTCTGCCCAGAGAGGTGGCTTTCCGTGGTGCGGGGCTCCCTCTTTGGGCTCCAAGTGGGTTCAGCCCCTGGACGCTACAGTGAGGCCCCTGAGCCTGTCCTTCCTGGGCTGGGGGAAGCCTGTGCATCACCAGGAGTTTAACTGTTCCTTGCCTGGGGCCATCTCATGCTGCTTAGAGAGCAGCTGTCAGGCCTTCCCAGAGAAGCAGGCTGGTTGGAACTGAGGATGAAGCTTGCATTTAAAACAAAACAACAGCAACAACAAAAAGCCTCTCAATGTTCTAAGCTGGTGACTCAGAACATGTCAGCCTCTGGTTTGTGAGGATATCAAGAGCTTTCCTCAGAGTGCTTCCCCTGGTGGCCTAGGGTCCCCGAGAGTGGCAGATGGTCTACCTTTCTATTTTTCTCTGCACGAGATGGGGCCCCTGGTGGATTAAGAATTTCAAGGTGCAGGGGCTAGGCTCCTCCTTGTGACCTGGCCGGGAGACAGCCGAGCCCCTCCTGGTCAGTAGGCCGGTACCTACACGCTGCTAGAATTTTCCTACACAGGAGCATTGTGGTGCCCCCACGTTGTTTGGGACGGAAAAGGAAAATGAGCAGGCAAATGTCCAGGCAAATACCTGTGGGTTTGAAAACAGAGCTCTTCTCTCCAGGACTTTTCTAGGGGAGTCATTTGCATGCCCATCTGATAGCAGGGGCCCAGCCAGGCCCAGCAGATAAAGCCCATCTGGGACCTTTGAATGAAAAATAAACATTAGCTTCTTTTAGATCCTCGAAGGCCATTTGCATAAAAACCTGCTGCTTTTCCAAGCTCTTTGGAGTAGGGGGTGGAAAGGCAGAGGTGAGGGCGAGTGAGTTTGCATGAACCTGGGAAAGCAGAACTAAGTGGTTCAGGTTAACCCATATTGTTTCATTATTATTTGCAAAGATATGGGCCCCCGAGAAGTGTGGGCTGGGAGCCCTCCCTGATCCTTGCTCTGGTTCCACTTCTAATTTCTCACTTGACCTCTTTGGACCTCAGGTTCCTCTTCTATAAAATGAGTAAATGGGGCCAGACCCCCCATGGAAGCCATCTGCCTGCGTTGAGCCTGTATTACACAGCAAGCACTCTGCTAGGAGATCAAGGTACAACAGGATAGAGAAGATCCCTGCTTTCAAAGAGCTCCTGTGGGAGTCAGGCAGGTGGGCAGACACCAGCCATGACAGTGCTAGACAGGAGGAGGGACCGGTATAGACCTGCAGTGGTCCAGCCTGTCCCCATGGGGGTTATCAGCTCGTGATGATCTGGGCTCACTTCCAGATGACAGCCAGTGTCTCCCCCACATTGACTGATGCCTTTTACAAATGTAAATGACAAGTTTAAAGACACCCAGCATCTGAATTATGGCTGCCTTCTCTTCTACTCTCCCTGCCTCCTTTGGAGCCCCTGGAAGGTGTCCTAGGAGAGACGTCCCCACTAAACCCTGTGGTAGTGGGAATGATGTCCCATCAGTCCCAAGCAGGGTGTCCGTGGGGCCTCATCCATGTTCAGGCACGGCTTCTGGATTTGGTAATCTATGTGAAATTTTGATGTCATTGGAAGCACGTAAGGAAAGAAAGGGGGTGTGATTCCGTTAAACGTTTGTTCTGTACAAGAACAGAAGTCTAAAGCTAGAAAGTAATTGGATATTGTGAGAGGCACACCAGCCGCGGCCTTCTCAGCTGGAAGGCAGGGCCAGACGGCAGAAGGAGCCCCGAGAGGGATCCAGACATTGGACTCCCATCCTGGTTCTGTCGTTCACCAAGGCTCGGCGACTCCGTTTCCCCGTCTGGGAAATGAGCAGGTTGGACGAGGCAGGCTCGGGGTCTTTGATGCCTGACCTGCCAACAGAAGGTGCTCCTCCACGTACCTGATGACGGAGAACCCGATTTGGAGAATCTGGGAGAACCAGCTCAGGCCTAGCCAGCGCCCATCAGATGATGGAATGGACCAGTATAAAGGCGGAGAGTATTTCTGGCTGGTGAGTGGGTTTTGTCCTTTTTGAAGGATCCTGTTACCTGGGGACCCTCTAAGAAAAGCGGCCTTGGTTTGTGCAACAGCCCGGAGGCAAGCACGTTTGCAAATGGTGCTTCCCAAAAATGCCCCTGGCTGCCTTGCTCTCTGGACAAGCCCTCCTCAAGAATTTAACTCAACCCAGAACCTTAGCATCACTGACTTTATCAAAGAAACACAAGCTTTCCCAGCTCCGAGACATGGAGACCTCCCTCTTCTGGTCCCCTTTGCCTTTAAGAATTCTTATTGTGACTGGCGACACTCTCTGGGCACAATTAATTAAATCAATGGCCCTCTCATAAATTTAAAAATACATCCCCCATGCCTTTAAATCTCCGAATCCCAGCTGGGGAACTGAAAGGCGTGAAATACACAGTCATCATGTCACAGTCCTGCAAACGGGATCCTGGAGCTGTAATTCTGTGATGAATGTCTCCAAGACACACACCCACAATTTGGTTATGCCCCAGAGGCACCAGGAGGGCCTTGAGTAGGAGAGGGGAAGGTTCTAGAAGGAAAGACTGGGCTGCCCTGTGGTGTGCTTTGGGGATCAGTGTAGATTGGAGACTCAGACGACAACGTGGGGCAAGACCTGGGCTTTCTAGAGAGTTCATGACATACTTGTCTCCATCCACGGATTTGGAAAGAAATTCTAGAAATTCTCCTGAGACCGCTGGGAGCCATCATGGGCCTCATCCTGCTCATCCCCCTGAGTGAGGAGATGAAGGAAGTGACCAGTGGTGACTGTACCACTCCTGCTGGAAGGCTAGACTGCTCAGACCTGGCTGAGCGTACAACTCTCTTCAAACACCCAGGACCTGCTAAGCCCCAGGCTCTGACCTAGGCACTGACAGTGTGGGGCCCTGCCCTTAGGCGGTGAGCGCCCTCCAGGGGCCGCAGGTAGGCTTTCCGGCAGGGCAGTGTGAGGACGGGACTGGGGCAACCTGCCCTGGTGGGCAGCTAGCCCGCTGGGATACAGGCCTTCCAGGCAAGGGACTCCTGGAGGAACTGAAGGGTTAGTTGGAACCTTCCAGGTAAAAAGGAAGGATGGAGGGGGGGGGTCCCTGCAGAGGGAGGGAGCAGGGAGAGGGTACTGCCCAGAGTGTGAGGGACTGGAAGTTGTTCAGTGTGACCCAAATTGGGGGTGTTGAGCTCTGGCCAGGAGATGAGCTTCCAGACAAGCTAGAAGGCACCATCTCAGTGCCCTTAGAACCCTCTGGGAAGGACTCAGGGGGGAGGGGGAGGAGGCCGATGGGCTGTGCATTCCAGGAGCTCAGCAAATGCCCTTTGGTGCGTTTGGGGAATTCACTTTATTACCCAATTTGACACAATATTGAAGTTGAGACTTTTCTGTCCCCTTTGGTTTCAGTAGATTCTATTCATTTTTATTTCCTTTTGTTTTTGTTTTTGGTTGATATTGTTCCCAGTTCACTGAGAATTGTATTTCAGAAAATACTGCTTCCTGAACTCCTTGGCTTTTCATTACAGCAATTATTTTATTTAGGACAAATAAGGGAAAGCCCTATTTCACATGTGCTAATAAACCCGCAGTGCCCTCCCCACCCCGGCCCCCACCTCTGATCTCACTTACAGAGAGGGGAAGCCAAGCAGGCAGCTTCCACCTACCCTTCCGTGGGACAGGCTGGGGATTCGCAAGGCCCGTAACCTCTCCGAATGCCCGTCCGTTCCTGGCAGGATCTGTGTCTGATGGTCGCTTCTCATCAAACCCTGCCTGGGAGGTGCTGCTTTCCTGATTGGACCGACAAGGAAAAGGGGTCTGAGCGATCCAGGAGCACCCGAGGGAGAAAGCAGAGCAAGGCTGGTGTTCAGGGAGGGTGTTTCTTCTGTCGGACCTACCCAGTGGGGAGGGTTCCTACATCATGGCAGCCACGAACACCCCCAAATCCCCTTTCTGATGGGGCTGGGGAGACCTTGGCTCTCCCAGAGAGGCAAACGTGGACACTGCATGTTCCAGGTCTAAAAGCGTCCCCCTACCCCAGGCTCAGGCCATGATGAAGGCTCAGAAAGGCAGAGTCAGGGCAGGGGAAAAGGGCTTATCCTTTTTCCCTATGTCCACCCACGGGCCCCAGCGTTCCTGGACCCACCCGGAGAAATGATGGGCCAAACTGTACATTTTAAACTTCTTTTTTTAGCAGTGGACTTTTAAGGCAATTTGGAGTGAAAGCAAATATATTGCTTTGGGCCGGTGAGAGGAGAGGAGGAGGCGCCCTGGTGGCTCCAGATTCTGGTGTCCTCGAGGCGAGGCGATGCTGTGTTCTCTCCCCGCCCCATCCGCCCTGTCTGCATAAAATGTGTTTGAAACCACTGCTTGAAAATATTCTTGAATCTACATCTATTTTCAGCTTATGCTCGGTTCTTAGCATTAAAATAAACCCTAGCACCTCATTACACACTGTATGAAGCAGAACCTCCTTTCATTTTTAAAACTGTCTCCTTCAAGCTCCAAAGGGTGCTTTCTAGTTGGCGTAGGTATCTGCATGCTTCCTGGGGAGAAGGGCAGGTGTGCGAGCCAGCCATCCTGGGTTTCATCCCGGGGGGCTGGGCTAATGCGTGACTCCTTCCTCTCTGTGCTCGTCCTTTCACTGGGAGACGTCAGCTTTCCAGATCTTTGTTGACCGTTGGGTATGTTGACTGGTGACCCTGTCCTGCCTGCCGTACCTCCCTGCTCGTCTTCTCTTTTTATGCATTGGATTTTAGTAAACACAGAAGGAAGGAATTCCCTTTGCTTATTTGGGACTGTGGTAATCTTTAAACCTTTTTCTTTTATCTTTTTTTAGGGGGTGGGGCATCTCTGAAAGCACTGATCATTCATTCTAGTAAGCAGTGACTTGGTCAGCTCAAACATGGGCATTTACGCCCTGCTGGATGGGGTCTCAGATGGGCAGTTACGGGAGCTTTTAACCTCGAGGATCTACCCATGCCCCAAAGCCCCTTCCTCGTGTATTTCTGCTCTGAGCAGAGCCCTGTGATGTCACCTGTCTCCCCCACTTGCCAGGACTTCTCTCTGCAGGTTGCCCCCTCCCCCCACCATCTTGGTCCCCGACCTAAGGACTCCAAGTCCCTGATGGGTCCTGGACCACTGATTTGAGGCCTTTCTGTTCCCTTTGATTCGGTCTTTGGCAGAGCCCCAGGAACAGGAGTCCTTGATGGCACCTGGCCCTTTCTAGTCACCGACAAGGGAAACCTGAGAAACCATTCTCAGAAATGGAACTAAATTGTCAGTGAATCTGTCCCCATCTGGAGAAGAGAGGAAGATTTGGGATGGCAACAAAGGCTCCTTTGATTTCTGTTAATTAACTACTTTGGACTCAGGGGTCTGAAGTGGCTTTCGTTTGACACACAAAGAATCCGGGGCAAGGATGACACCCACGCTCAGGGTGTCTGCACTGGAAAGGGCTCTGTGTATTTACCTGTAGGGCAATTCAATTAAAAATAAAGAAAGAGGTGAATCTATGAGATTAGCCCCAGGAACAATGGTACCGATTGTGGCCGGGTGTAACAATCCCGCCGAAAGCAGATGTTAAACAAATATTTTGATGGCTCCAATCAGCCCCAGTGTGAATCCCGTGTTTGTCTTTCTCATTATCTCCAGGGGGTACAAATCCTGAAATCTTCATCAGCAATCCACTCTGGTGATTACTGAAACGATGTCGATGTCGTGAGAGCTTGGTTGCAGATATCCATAGGAAGGGGCCTGATTTATGAATGCGGGGACATTCTGGTGTTGCCTGCTTTTATTTCCTCGTCCCTCCGATCCTTCTGGGAATGTCCTTCCGTTACTGGGCCTTCCACGCCTGGGCTTTCGTGACAGACTCAGGAGAAGGAGGGGAGCAGAAGAAAACGGGCTGTAGGCTGGGGCCGGACGCAGTATTGATGGGAGGACCCTCATGGAGGCCCCTGGAGGTTTTCTTCCATGGTGTATGGAAGAGAGAGTAGATGGGAGCTACAGTGTGTGAGAAAACACGATTTGAAGGGAAGGGTGAGTTTAGGGAGTGTCGTCCTGGGCCGTGGATCCCCTTCACGAGTGTACCTGTTATGAATGAATGAATGTATGTAGAAACGTACGTAGAGGGACAAGCCCTTGCCTATAGGTTGACCCAAGTGATTATTTGTTAGATTATTATTTTGTTTTTAATGAAGCAAGCATGAAACTTGGAATACTTTTTAAGTCCTTGAATAGGAATGTTCAAAATAGATAGGACTTAATACGACTTTGGGATTCGAACGGCATTTCAACCTTCCATTAACACGGACAGTCACCTGTCTTCTTCACACCTCCCTTTCTCGCTCTGAGCTGGGCGCCAGCTGTGCGAGGACAAGGGCACCCCTGTCTTGTTCGTGTTGGGGCTCCGTGGCCGTGCCTAAAGCTTCACAGGCCTTCGATATGTATTTGTTGCACAAAGGAAGGGAGGCATCCGAGGAAAGTCAGGTTCTCCGTGGTCCATCCTGTTCCCGGCAACGTCTCTGGAAACACTTCGGAGCAGCTCAGACCCGAAATCCGGTCTTGTGGGACCAGATGCTCTGGGGACTTCCTACCCTCTCCTGGGCTTGCCATGGCTCCCGACTCCACAACGCAGCTGGGCTGCATTTATTATAATGTTGGTCACACTGAGGCAGGTCATAAAATTTGAGTGGTAGGTACAGAATCATTTCATTTGAACATTTTTAACTTCACATTTTTCAAATGGCCATCTGGCTTTGTATAGACACAATGAAAGAATTACGACCTTTGGCCAACTTTACTGAACAAGGCGATAAAATATAGTTGAAGTATATAGTGCCTTTTGATTTTTGGGGAGGCGGGATGTCATTGTAGCCTGAATTATTCTATTTCATCAAATGGGCTCGAGCATTCTACAGAGACTGAACAGTCCTTTGGCTCAGTCCGTGAGACTTTGGGAGAGGAAGGGCGGGTGGTCCTGGGAAGGAGTCATTTGTCTTCAGGATTCCTGAGGAAAGGAATTTCACATCTGCTAGGTCGAGTTCCTTAGTTTCCCTGAGACTCAGTATTCCTCATAAAACATGGAAATGACATGACCTGATTTGCCTTCTTTATGTCACAATTATGCGGGCCAGTTAGAAAAAGCCATCTTAAAAGTACTTTCCAGACTTTGAAGTGCCATGCAAAAATCTCTCGCATGTTCTGTTTGCTTAAAGCGACCCTTCCTCAGAGGCTTGGAAGATATGTTATATATGGACACATGAAAAGATAAATCTTAATATTCATCTTAAGAGTCAATAACACAACATTTGTCAGCTCCATAATCATTATTTACCTACAGTTGCAGATCACTTTATGAGGATAATGACTTGGGTAATTGCTTTGTTATGGCAAGATAGCCACACACTTACGGCCAACCATATAAATTACAGCTTTTTAATCTCACAATTACAGAGCGGTGGGAAGGCGACCAAAGAGGCTGACGTGGCACCGCTAATTGCCAAACAGCGCGCTGGGTGGGACTTTTCTTATTCCCTGTCCTGACGGGTTAACGGCGGGATGCAGAGTGAGCAGGGTCATCTGGGGCCTGGCCTGTACGCGCATAAGGTGAAGACTCATTGCTTTAGCTGGCGTTTTAATAGGATGCTTCCCAACGTGAGAAGCAAACATAGGAATTGGAACACTCGCCTTCCACTCTGCCAAGCGATGGCATAAGATGGCAGATACAGTGGCCTGGAGGTTACCTCTTGAATTAGTGCCTGCTTCCCCTGAGGTCCTGGGGGAGGGGTCGGTGTGGAGGTCAGGCCCCTGCTGAAGAGGGTTTAGATCAATACAGGAAAGGGGGTGTCGGCTGCCATTCATTCTGGTGAGAGTCCTTTGTGCTCTTTCTAAGAAGTGCACAGCACCGAGCTTGAATGGCTGTGCCGTTTTTGAGCCATGGGAACGGGAGTCGGTTACTTCTCTCCTCTGGGCTTTAGCTTCCTCATCTGTAAAATGGGCACGGCAGTAATAGAACTTCTCTCCGGGCTTGTTGTGAGCCAGGTTAAACAAGAGGATGCAGATTTATTGCTGAGAGTGGTGCCTGGCCCGCAGGCAGAAGGCTGGTCGCGTTGGCTGGACATCCGTCTGGTGTAACCCCATGCCCGCCCCCTGGTACACTAATTCCTTATGTCACCGATTCATGGAACATTGCCCACCTTCAGGAGTCCTCGCATGTCCCATATGCTTCCAGGTTATGACCAGGCACTGGCAGCCTAAAGCAGTCTTGCCTTGGGGGTTGGAAGCTGACCTTATGTGAGGAGGCTTTCCCGATGCTTGAGTGACCCTCTAGAAATGCTTTACTTTTTAAGCCTAATGAATCAGATCCAACTTACAGGGGTTTGGGATGAATATTCTCAGCCTTTCAGCTTGGTCTGTAGGGCCACCAACCTGCCTTACTTCAAAATCCTGCACCCACAAGAGATTAACTCGACTTACTCGTCCTCGCCTTCTCCTCCCATGGAAACCTCCTTTGTTCGCCCAGATTCGCATGAATTCCAGCCCCCCATAGAGCCATTTTCTCTCGTCCAACCTGCAGATTTGTGAGCCGTCCCCACACCCCCACGGATGATGTTCATAAGTGCGCTTACCAGCAACTCAGGGAAACTTGCACAAATAAGACCTTGACCTTGACGCTCAGAACTTGACATTTCTCGGCCCTGTTCTGTCTTTCAGAATCTGAGCCCCAAAATGATGGCTTTCTTTGGGGGATGGCAATAAGCCTGAATTCACCAACCCCAAAGCCTTGACATTTGTCTTCCTTGTGGCCAGAGAGAAGTTCCAAGATTCGCACGTAGGAATGGGGAGGGCAGGGGATTTCAGAATTCTCTTAGGAGCCATCCCAGGAAATTCAAGGAGAGTTGTACTGCAGAGTTGATGTTTGCATTAAAATTCAGATTTCTATTTCTCTTGAAACCATAGTCTCAAGAGATTTTTGTACCATAGAAAAGGGGGATGTGGACAGCTGGAGGGAAGAAGTAAGTGCTTCTGTTGAGAAGACGAATGAGCCGGCTCCAGGTGAAAGCTTTTCCCAGGTTGCAGCCCTGTGTCGGTGTGTCTATCTTGGGAACTATTTTTCTGACCCATTTTCGTGCCCAAGAATAGAAGCTTTCCCACGATCCTGCGCATTGCCAGGTCCGGAGAACGTGAACTGTAGAGGCACGTAGCTTTAGACAGATGGAAGGGTGCGTTCTAAATGCTTGTCCTCTTAGCAGAAATGCATGCTGAGTGGCTGCGTTACGTTCATCTTTTTAGTGACATCAAAGCCAAGTGCAGAGAAAATGCACTATTAAAGCAGAGAAGGTCAAAGGGTGCAGGTGTACAATTTTAATACTAGGAGAACCAGCAGTTTTCTTTTCTTTTTCTTTCTGATGCGAGGAAATGAAGGACTATTCTAGGTAGGAGTCCTGAACTCTCTGCTGAAGACAGTCACTTTCTAACCAAGGATGTGTAGTTGACTCAGTTCTATGTGTTGGGGCCTGACACCCTCCGGTCTGCTGGGCAGTGTGTCTGCGGAGGAGGGTCTGACGGCAGCAGCTCTAGAAGTGGACCCGGGACCCAGGTCTGAATGCCTGGTCTTCTGCTTTTCACATGGCCTTGGGTAAGGTGCTGATATTCTTAGCCTCAGTGTCCACATCTCTGTAATGGGTAGAGTAATAGGTGCTTTGTGGCAACATCACACAGTGTGCGTGGAAGCACAGGATAGAAGCTGAGGAAATGTCGGTCTCTTTCTCATCTTTTTTCTTTTTTTCCCCATACCTCCTTCCCTCCCTCCTTCCCTTTTCTCCTTCCTTCCCTCCCTCCCTCCTTCCTTTTCCTCCTTCCCTCCCTCCCTTCCATCCTTCCTCCCTCCCTCCCTCCCTCTTTTGAAGTGCTTTTTGGAGTATGGGGGCATGGAGTCAGAAGTGGAGATTTCCAGAAGGTCTGGGGTCCGGGCGCCCGGGCGCCCTCTCAGACTCAGCACACTGTTGCTCAGGTGTGGTCTGAGAACACCCTCATCAGAGGCGTCTGACAGGCTATGTCAAATGCAGGGTTCTGAACCCCACGGCAGACCTGCCTGATCAGGAACTCCGAGGCGGGCCCCCGGATTCTGGGTGTTCAGCCCTGGGTGTACCCAACACCGCTGAGGGCCTGCGCATGGACATTGCCCTCCCTTTTCCTGACGGAGCCCAGTTTTGTTCAGGTATCCTTCCTTCCTTGACAAAATGGAGGGGCAGATCCTGACTGGTCTGGACAGACCCAGAAGCCCTCGGTCCCCCTGCCAGTGACGGGCTTAGTGGAGGGCAGGGGACTCTGCTGACCACGGAGATGACAACGGCTGATACGGGGGGCTGCTGGTCAGATTGCCTTGTTCTTTGTAAAACTCCTGTCTCCTTCTACTAGATGCTGGAAGCAGGAGGGCCATCTTTGCAACCCAGGCACCAGCCAAGGACGAAGCCAGACGGTCCTCACTGATGTGTCGGGCAGGTGGGACGTCTGTGTCCATTTAAAAGATTGAGACATAATTAATAGAACATCAAATTTTCTGTATTAAAGTATATAATCCACTGATTTTATATATATATATATATATATAAAACACAAGTGTGTGTATATGCATATATATATATATGTATATATATATATATATTTTTTTTTTTACTTCAGTATGTTCACAACGTTGGGCAACCATCACCATTAATTCCAGAACATTTCCATCATTCTGGAGAGACACCAATACCCACCACCAGTCACTCCCTGTTCTCCCCTTTTCCCAGTTCCTGGCAACTACTAACTTACCTCCGTCTCTGGGGGGTTGCCTATTCTGGACATTTCATGGAAATGGAATTTCTCAGTACGTGGTCTGCTGGGCCAGTCTTCTTTCCCTTGGTGTAATGTTTTCAAGGTTCGTCCACGCCGTAGTGTGTGTTAGCACTCTGTTCTTTGCCACGGGCCAACAATGTTCTGCCGTATGGACGTCCACCATTTTGTTCACCCGTTTGTAAGTTGATGGACATTTGGGCCGTTCCCACTCTTTGGCTGCTGTGAGTAACACTGCTATGAACATTTGTGTACGAGTTCCGTGAGGAAGTGTGTTTCCCAGTTGTCTGGGGCTGCACATCAGCCGGTTCTTGTCCTTCCTAAAATCCAGATAATATGGCAGAAGGCTCAGAGGTAGACCCCAGAGTTTGGCCACCTGGGCACAATTCCTGGCGCTAGTGCTGACTAGTGAGGGGACATTGGGCAGGTGACAAGATGTCCTGTGCGTCAGTCCTTCTTCTGTCAGGTGGTGGTGGTAACTATGTCATCTCCACAGGACTACATCGAGGACTCAACAAATTAATCCAGTAATATGCCTTAGAATGCTATGTGACATGTAATTCATGCCCAGACAATGTTGTCATGTTTTTAATAAAGATTTTGATTTATTTATTTGAGAGAGAGACTGAGAGCGAGAACATGAGCTGCGGGGGGAAGCAGACCCCCCACCGAGCAGGGAGCCTGATGTGGGGCTCAATCCCAGGACTCCAGGCTCATGACCCGAGCCAAAGGCAGACGCCCAACTGACTGAGCCACCCAGGCACCCCAGCTGTTGTCATTAATGTCATACCCACACACCAGAAAGAATTCACTGGAGAGCTTTCTGCTGAATTCATTTTTACCTGTCTCCAGGGAGCGAGGTGAGGTAGATAGCCACCATCGTCAGGTCCACCGGCCGTCCTGATGACGCAGACAGAGTGCACGTTGGCTGCATGGGTGAAAACAACCCAAAGACTGGCCAGAGTGGCCGGGGGTACCACCTTCTATTTCTTCTGCTTGTCTGTCACTAATTATTGAAAATACTGGCTCTGTTTTTCTGTGCAAGACACAAGCCCACTCCTCTTCCCTGTTTTGTGTCTACAATTCTTGCAAGGTGTTGATTCTTCTTTGGTCGTTACCTTTTATCAGGATGCTCATTTCCCTGGGCTCTTTGTTCCCTACCTCCATACATCTTTTTAGCGTCTCATGTTCAAAGGTCAGCATGTTAGTCAGACTGGTAATGGCCTGCTTCTCCCACCCCACCCCAGTTCCAGCCAGCAGGAGGGCTGATCTGCCCTTAATACTGTGCCTTCGCCACGGCTTCGAGTGAGAAATATGAGACAAGATGTGGCCTTGGGAGAGGTCCACGGTCCTCCATTTCGAGCATTCTCCCGAATGTTATAATTAATGTGTTATAATTAATAACTAGCCCTGCCCCAGCCTGAGCTGAAATTCACATCCCGGTCCCAGGGGGCACATGCATCTTGGCAGAGCTGCTGGTCTGGGCCTGTGGTTCAGACTTCTCTAGCATTACAGGGCGCCTCCTTGCAAGGCCTGGAACCCTGAGGCAGGCTGAGGATTTGATTCAGTCGCACTGGGGCTCTGGGCCTGAGAGGCCTCCTATCCGGAACTGACCATTGCAAAGGTCCTGCTCGGGGAGGCCTGATCACACCCCAACCGAAGGACCCCTGAGCTCAGCGTCCAGCTCTAGGTCTGCATCTGTGAGTTTTTATCGGCTGTGTGGGCCAGTAGCTAAGCAGCCGGGCTCTGGAATCAGACGGTACAGATGCAGTTCCTGCCCCCATTCTCCTAGCTGTGTGATCTCAGGCAAATTCCTTCCCTCTCTGAGCCCTAGTGACGTCATCTGCCAAAAAGCAGAGAATATGACATCCACCTTACCCTGTCATTCTGCGGGTCAGACAGGACGACATGAGTGCTTTGCAGAGTCTCGGGTTGAATTCTCACCAGAGATTAGCTGCTATCACCATTACCTTGGTCACACTCACTGTGTCCCCATCCCTCCTTGTCCCTCACCAGACATGGAGAAACCCTGCACTACTATGAGTACCCGTGGGCCTCCAGGCCTCAGTGCCCATCCTGCCCCAAAGACCTGGCCTCAGGGTGGCTCAGGACCTTTCCCTGCAGACCTCCTGCCAGACAAGTGCTTCCCGGCCCACTGGCCCCCATCGCTCTCCAGCTGCCTCTGCTGTCTGGAGGTCTCTCATGGAGGTCGGGCCTCCAGCCCCCACCCCGAGGGCTGAGGCCTGGACTGACATGCCAAGTCCCAACACCTACCCATGCTCCAGGCCCAGCCACTTGGCCCGGGTCTGTTTGGTGTATGGGGGTCCCACCTATGATTCATGAAAAGGAAGAAGACAGAAGCCGTGTTCTCTGTGCCCAAAACCGTTCTAGGAACCACAGCGAGGAGCCACCCGCCACTGGAGAGCCAGGACGGAGCCAGGCCACTAGGAGGTATTCAACTAGTAGGAACAGAAGTGCACGCGGCTTTCTCCATGGAAACCCCACACACGTGTGTTTTTTATCACTAGGAGGAGGGCCGAGGGGTGGGGGGAGCTGGCCTGGCTCTGGTGGATGGACAAGGTGGACCAGAGCAGGAGGAGGCAGACGGCATTGAAGGGCGTGGCCAGCTCTGGGCCAGCCCAGGTGAGGGTCCGACCTCCGTCAGGGTCCGGGCTTCAGCCTCGCCAGGGCCTCGAGTTTGGGAGGCTGGTTAGCCGGAGCCTGTAGTTGGGAGGGAAGAACAATGCTGGGTCGGCTCGGCGTGCCCGGGCTGCGGAATCCCCAGCTCATTACACACCCGTTTGCACGTCCAGGCCTGGAATGAAATGTCGAGCTGCTGACGGCTTCCTACAAATTCCTCGGTGTTTTGTTTAAGGGGAAGAAATGCGCCCAGATCTTACTCCGGGCCCTCCTTGCTCCGTCAGCCACAAAATAAATTAGACAGGTCAAACGTTGTAGATTTAATCTCACTGTGAACTGAAAACATAGTAGCTCTCCTTGCCATCGGAGAATCTGCAAGCGCGCGGTGACCCCCGGGTGAACCGGGGCGGCCGGCAGGTGCAGCTGTGGGGACTCAATGTGACATTCACGGAGGTTCTTTGTGCCCTTCTGAGAACTGCTGGGGAGCGCTTGGAACCGAATACTCCAGGGCTTTCCCTCCCTGGCTCACAAAGACCTGTGCAAGGCAGAGAAAAGGAGAAATTGAGAGAGGCAGGAGGAGGAGGAGGGAGAGTGGCCGGGGGAGAAAGGAGCAGATTCTCCAGGGGTGGGGAGGCCATGGCGGTTCCAGTTAAGGGCAGACCTCGGCACAGGAGCCAAGGCGGTAGAAAGAAGCCGTAGAAACAGGGCTTGGTAAATAGATGGCTCTCGGCTTCCCGGCAGCGCAGAGGCGGCACCTGGTCCCCGCTGGCCTTAGAGGCGGAGAGGAGAGAGAGCACAGCTCTGGGCAGTGGGGCGGGCGCCAGCTTGGTGGACAGAGGCCTGGAGAGTCTGGTGGCTTTGGGCCTGCGACCGGCAGGTGCTCCCAGGGTGGGTTCGCTGCAGCAAGTGGGAGCGAGTCCCCCAAGCCGCTCTTTCTGGGGAGAAGGCTCCCTCCCCACCCTGCAAGCCACTCACTCCCCTGGGAGCCCCTCAGAAGGTGCCCCGTTCGGCAGGAGCGCCATCAGGGCCTGGCCTCCAGAAAGGTCGTGGGGGACTCAGAGCGCAGTTATGAACTGCTCTACAGGGGGATTTAGTTCTGCCCAGACGAGTCTCCCTCTCCATGGGAAGGGGAGCCAGTGAGAGGTGAAGTCCAGTTTGAATCGCAGGGAAGGCCGGGCTCTGGGGTTCAAGGTTGGGGGCTGTGTTGGTTCTCAGATGTATGGTGGCCAACTTAGGTCCATAGGAGTCTTGGGATTGAGAGAGAAAGGGCTTGACACCTTACAGACACCTTAGGGAAGGTCTAGGGCCCCCAGAGCCTTTTCTCCTCCTGCCTGGGATGTCACCGTCCACGTGTGAGTGTCATCTACACCAGCAGCTGGTGCCCAAGTGTGAGTCATGCCCGAAAGTCACCATCAGCAGGAGACCAGGCAGGTATAGCAAGAAGGGCTGGGACAGCCCATCTTACCTGCCTTGGATCTCCAACCATGTGGCAACCTATAAAGTCACCAGGCCTCCGCCTAACAAAGAATCATGTTTCTAAAGGATTTTCCCAGAAGGGTCAAGGAAACCATGTTCTGTAGTCCAGGGTAGAGCAGTCTTCCTATAGTTTGTAGGAGCCCAAAGGGAAAAAGAGAGGAAGGGGTCTAGTTCCAGGGCAAGGGGAGGCCCCTTGGAGATGAGGGGAGGGAGAAAGTCGGAGGCTTGTCCACGCAGACCTTGTAGAGCCCACAGTGTATCCAGTGCTGTGTCAGGCTCGGGGGATTCTGAGGCTAATGGGACCCACTCTGGCCCTAGCAGGGCTCACAGGCAGCTGGTGATGTCTCCAACCTCGGAGTGTTTTGGGCAAATCCAACGAAGTTCTTCACCATGAGCCTCTCTCCCAACCAGACGCCGGCAGGGGAGCCTGGACCTGGTCCATTACCTGCTGTTCTGGTCACTCAGCTCCTATCCAACCAAGAGCCCTAGGACCATCAGCTTGTGCACAGAGCACTGGCCTGGGAGCCAGGGCCCCGCCTTTGAGCCCCAGGACCCTCACTAATACCTTCACTAACCATCTGACCAAACCCCTTCTCAAGTCTGAGCCCAGTTTCTATCTCTGGGCTGTGACACACAGCCCTTATGGGCATCTGCCCCAGCACTTGAGCGGGTCTGAACTCTGTGGCCATTGGGCCATCCCCTCAGGCCTCCCCCAAGCCCCAAAGCAATAGGAAGAAGCTGTTCTGAACCTTGGGGCCAGCCCCCTGCCCAAGAGGGGTGGGAGGATCTGAGGCTCCTATTTTTCTCTTCCGTGTCACAAGAGCACTGGGGCCACTTATTTCCCAATGACCTCCCCACTTCCAGATTCAAAATGGTGCTCGCCGGAAACACCTTCCAACCCAGGAACAAAGATGCCACCAAAGTGGGGCAGGGGAGGGACATCCAGATGGGGTGCTGAGTTATTTTTCTGTCTCTCAGGGCCCAGACAGTCCTTGGCAGGCCTGGGCAGCACATCCCAGAGCCTCTATGGGTGAAGAGTGAAAGTTCTGTCGCCCTTGCTCACCTCCAGGATCTCCAAGATCACACGTTTTCCTGGGCAGGGGTGGGGCCAGAGTGTAGGTGCTCTGAAGGCAGCAACCTTGACTGTCTCACTCACCGCTTCCCCTGTGCCTGGCACAGACTTGGTGCCGTCAGTGTTTGTTGACTGACAAAATGACCTGACACTCCGCTCCCTCCATGAAGTGATGGAGGGATGGAGAAGGTGGTGCTGGTGGGGAGTGATGTGCTCCTCCTGCCCACGAGGACAGTGAGGAAGGGGACTTTTCTCCCATGGCTGGTCACTCGTGAGGCAGAGCTCCACCTTGGCCTGGAGAAGCCACAGACTCCAGCTCCTTTTTTGGGCTTTTCCTCTTGTCTCTGGACACTCTACATCCATGCCCCTTTTTCTAGGCATGGCCCAAGTCAGGGGGACAGAGTCCCAGTCTGAGCACTCATCAAATTTCCCTGTGAGCAGCTGATTGGAAAGAGATGCCAGGGCCATGTGGGTCAGATTCCATAACACCTTGTCCACATCTTTCCATGCTCACCCCGTGCACATCATATCACCCAAGAGTAGTGATGACCACTAATTTGTGAATACCATGGGTTCTCTGGCCACGGATAACACCAGTGTCAGTGAAGAGTTGATCGGTCCAAGAGATGTTTGGAAGAATTTCTTTGGAGGCCCAGCCAAGGAGAAGAGCCGCTGGCCAGGAAGCATCCAGAAGGGCTTCATGATACACTGGAGAAGAGCTTTGAAGCACAGCTGGGCCCCGCAGGTGCAGAGGGAAGGAGGACATTTTTGTGGAGGGTGTAGCATGAGAACAGGCCGTGTTCATGGAACATCTAGTGGTGGACTTGGGTGCAAAGGTGTCAAGAGATGTTGGCATGACTGTCTTGATGTTACAGTTCTTGCTCGGTGATAGACATGAAGCAGGGACAGAAGGCTAACTTATCCCAACACTGCGAAATTATGGCAGGTGAGGACAGAAGAGGGTCTGGGTGCAAATAGCGGGCAATTTCAGTGCCAGGGTCAGAAGTTCGCCTCTCCTGACTCCCATTGGCAGTAGAAAGCCCCTGAAATTTCTTAGCCTTCTGATTTCTGATCAGCCTTCCATTTTAGGAAAATTGTCAAAAGCGGGTATTCTATCTCTTTGGGTAAATTTGAAATTCACTGGGCAGAGAACTTAGTTGCGAGATGATTCCACCTGGAAGACTGGCCCTTAGTAGGGTTTCCTCTTCAACAACGACTCCTTCAACATCTTGGAATTTAGAATGTGTCAAGACATGCCCTCCGTCCCCTGTGCCCCCGGGGCAGACCTGAGGTTAGGCAGGACTGCGAGGTCTCCTCTAAGGAATGGTGTAGACGAGAGCTCAGCCATTTTTATTTTTTTCTTGTAAAGGGCAGATAGTTAATATGTTAAGCTTTACGGGCCCTGCAGTTTCTGTCATAGCCACTCAAGCCTGCTGTCCCAGATGCAGAGGCACAGTGAGAGGGTGGCTGTGTTCCAGTAAAGCCCTACACATAGTGGGTGGCCTGGATTTGGCCCCCGTGTCACAGTTTGCTGAGTGCTGGGGTGGATGGCCCAAGGGCTTGAGACACAACCCTCTTTTCAAATCATGATGCTTCGCTTGTCTGTCCTGCGGGGCTGTCCCTGGAGACAAAAACCTGCCCTTGGTCCCGCTGCCCAGATTCGGAGCCAGGGCTGATGCTGGCTTCTTTGGTCCCCAGCGATGGTGTCAGACCTGATGCTGTCTGTCTTGACAACCACGCCGACCAACTTAGGAGTGACTTGTAAAGCCGAAACATGCCCGGAGATGTTGGCTTTCAGGGTGCGTTTATGTGGGCCCCTGAGCTTCCAACCACACCCAGCACCTCCCTGCTCCCACTGCCCGTCATTTCACAAAGGGCGCTTGCCAGAAATTCCTCCAGTGGCCACTGTTGACATTGCTGTCACTCTCCGGGGGATGAGTCCCCACCACCAATATAACAGTTTAAAACAAGCTTAGAAATGCTGTCAACCATCCTTTTGCGCCAAGCCTGCCAGGACCCGATTAAGCGGGGCTTGTAGCTGAAGCCGCTCTTCCCTTGATGACACGTAGTAAGTGGCAGGTAATCCTCGTCCTAATCTCCTCGCTGCCCCCAGAGGCTTACGGTAACTGATCCCCCTGTGAATGCCACGGAGTCTGATTGAGTTACCTTGAAAGGCCAAGGCTTCTTCCTGCTTCTTTCCTAAAGGAATGTAGTCAGATAAAGGCACCTTGAAGTTGGCCACGGTCTCCTGAGATGTTGCTCTGAAGGGAAAATTGGATTTCCCCTAAGCTGCAGCGAGAGGACTTTTTGATTTTCCCTGAAGTGTTTCACCATTTGCAGCCAAGGCGGCCAGTGTGCACCTGTCTGCAGGTGGGGAGCAGGGGGTGGGGAGAATCCCAGTGGCTAGCCTGCTTCCTGTTGTGGGTTCTGCCTTTGACTCCAGGGTCAGAGCAATGCTGGCCCATGTGGGGATTTCACGATCCAAATTCTGACTTTCCCCACCGCAGTCAAGACCTGCCCCAGAGCCACGCTCCCATGAACACAAAGCATTCATGGCGCCCTGAGACTGGCACACGGGCTGAGTGGCTCGATGCAGTCCCTGGCAAGCTTTCCCTGCATCCTGGCCCCTCCAGCTGGGGACCCAGAAGGCAGCCTGGTCGAGCAGAAAGAGTTCTGGACTTGGTCCCTGGAACCTGGCCTTGGGCTTCTGACTGAGTGCTAACGTGCCTGGTGGGTAACCCGGATCCCGTGCCTTCTCTTGACCCATCTGTAAACTGATGAATTTTAGTGAAAAGATCAGTCGGGTTTAAGGATGCCAGATATAGCAAATAAAAATACCAGATACCAAGTTAAAACTGAATTTCAGATTAACAAAGAATTGTCATTTAGTGTAACTCTGCTCCAGGTAACATTGAGGACACACTTAGACTAAAAAGTTATGTTTATCTGAAGTTCAAATTTAACTGGGTGTCCTGGACTTGATCCGTCAACCCTCTTCCTGTGGCTTTCACCTCACCTGGTTTCTGAATCCACACTATGAGAAACATGGTTAGGGTTTTGATAGCCAATGGCTTCAGGTAACCAACCATAAGCAAAGGGTAAGAGGGAAGTGTCTAGATAATTCTGGAAAGTACCAAAGAGATGCTCAATGAGTACTGGTTGTGTGCAGCGTGCATGGTCTCCAGATCTCCTCCAATTCATCACCCACTGCGCCTTTGTAACCTTTATTTGCCCTTTGTTCCGTACACTTTCCAGTGTAAGAGGACCCCCGGTTTCCCCCAGACACACCCCATCCTTTCAAGACCTCTCTGTCTTTGCTCAAATGGTCTTCTTCCTGGCACCCACATTCCTCACACAGAAGCAGTATCACACAGGGAGCAAAACTGTGGGCTCTGGAGGCAGAATGCCTGGGGTTGGGTCTCACGTTTACCATTGTGGATCTTTGCATAATTTTTTTTTTTAACTTTCTTGGACCTCGATTTTAGCATCTATGAAATGGAGGTAACAATGAAACACAGCAAGGCTGTTTTGAGGCACAGATGAGCCAATACATGTTTGGCGTTTAGAACACAAAGAAAGTTCTTCTAATCAGGGTTCTTATTCTACTCCATCTACAAATCCCTAATCCTGGCCATCCTATTAAAGCCCCTCCTGATTGGCCTCCATGAAGCCCTCCTGATTGTCCTCTTCCTAAAGGTAGATAGAAGGCAGGCTCTTCCTTTAGCTACATTCCTTGAATGTATCCTCCTACCCAGCGCTTTGGAATAAAATAAAACGTGGTCATTCCTCTCCTATAGATCATACATTCTTGGTGGGAAGGACGACTGTCTACACGCTGCCTGATCCCCAGAGAAGACCCAAGTCATCTCTGTTGACTGAACGAAGTAATGAATCAATTAGAACACACAACAGCTACAGAAAAATTTCCAGGCAAGTTAGAGGAGGTATTGCTACCCTAGGGGGTGTTTTTATCTGGTGCTCCCACCATGTAGCTGGGAGGTCTAGGGAGGTGAACCTGAAGACCCCATCTAGCGCTGATCTGATCCATCGAGAAGGGGCACAGCTTGGTGTGGTAGAAAGAGCGGGGTATAGGAGTCCAGCAGAGGCATCCAAAAACCTAGCTCTGTTCTTCCATGGCTAAAGACCTACAGAATCTTCCAGTTCCGCACATATGAAAGGCACGTAAGAATGCTTCCTCTTGGGAATGGGATGGGGAGGGTTTGGGTACTGAAGAGAGATAAATACCGACAAAGGGCTGCACAGAGAAGGGGAGGCCATGCCAACGGGTACTGTCTGGTGTCCAGTTACTGGGTTTAGCTGCTGCTGGGTCTGGGGTTCCCCCAAAAGGCCCTGTTTTAGTGCTTCCCTCGTCCACACAGATGCAGACACAGAGGTGGGGTGCTGAGAGTGGAGAATCTGGTAAATTCTCTCTCCCACTGAGCTTTTCCTGTGGCTCTAAGCCTGATATATGGTGTGCACGTTCCTTACTCCCCCAGCTACTCAACCCAAGGATAAAGGTCATTCTGAGCTTCAGTGGTTTGAGCTAGTAAAGATTTTTATAAAAACTCACTGTCTTGATTTGTGTTCAAGTACTTTAAAGTTCACATATTTCTTATTTGAACTTTGCTGGCTGTAGTCATTTCATCCACAATCAGCCTGGATTGGTTCTGCTTATTCAGAGCCCATCAATTACAGAGAACCGGACCGGAGCACACACCGCCCATTCATTGGCTTTGCCCCAGGCTAGCCGATTTATCTGACATTTAATAAGGAGTTTTAGATTTTGCAGCTTATCAGGAGAGCACCATGCGAGTGTGGGCGAGCCAGTGAATCCCAAATAAGTGGGCTGCTCAGGAATCTCTTCCTTTTAACCCGTTCTTTGTCATGCACCAGGGCTCTGGAACTTTCTATCCTTACCTTCTTCAGTTTTTATTGGGCCTTCTTTCTTTTCTTCAAATTGTTTCTGGGTTGGTGGTTGTTTTTTTTTTTTTTTAAGATTTTATTTATTTGACAGAGAGAGACACAGCGAGAGAGGGAACACAAGCAGGGGGAGTGAGAGAGGAAGAAGCAGGCTTCTCACTGACCAGGGAGCACCACGTGGGGCTTGGTCCCAGGACCCTGGGATCATGACCTGAGCTGAAGGCAGACGCTTAACAACCGAGCCACCCAGGTGCCCCTGGGTCGGTATTTTAAAATCACATCCATGTTGAGAGACTGTGGGGAGAATTCCAAATCCAGCTTCAACATAAGCAGAGAAACTCTGGAATTGCAAACAAGGATTGGGGAGCTCTGCTGCCCAGCAAAAACTCCAGTAAACAGATAATGCTGCATGCCGGGTGTTACGCATGGGTGTGGCTAGATGCGGTCCCTGCCCTACAGCGACGCACAGCCGGGAAAGCAAGGCCTGGATGTAAATAACATAAATCCCAGGGGGACTGAGCTGCCACTTTAATAGGGGTATAGACAGAGCATAATGGGTGTGGTGGAGGAGGGGGAGAGATTAATAATCTCCTTGATTTGTGCTGTTCATTGGAGGCTTAGACAATGATGCACATTTACACATTTGACTATATAAGGAACTCTGTTTTATTAGGCTACCTTCCTGTTTCTTTCTTTCTTTCTTTCTTCCTTCCTTCCTTCCTTCCTTCCTTCCTTCCTTCCTTTCTTTTTTTAAAGATTTTATTTATTTATTTGACAGAGAGAGATCACAAGTAGGCAGAGAGGCAGGCAGAGAGAGAGGGGAAGGCAGGCTCCCTGCTGAGCAGAGAGCCCGATGTGGGGCTCGATCCCAGGACCCCGGGATCATGACCTGAGCTGAAGTCAGACGCTTCAACCCACTGAGCCACCCAGGCGCCCCTACCTTCCTGTTTCTTTTGAACATCCAGACTAATGTGTTAAACCTATTTCTCCCTTATGATGGTCAGTTCGGTTCTCTTGGGCACTTTGTGTATGTTTAAGCCGCCTAGCCTGAGTTTCTATCATAAATGCTCTTGGTGACGGAGGTTTCACTCAGTGCAAGAACAACTGGAGGGCAGGGCATTTTGGCAGGAAGAAATGACCCTTCACTGGCTTTCTCCACCTGCTTTCTAGGTTTCTTCTTCCCTGGGATTTTCACTGTCATTTTAGGTCTTTCGAGTAATAAGTTCAGTATATGTCCCGACAGCCATATATAAAAGTGTCTTTTCCCCTAACCCCGCACTAATGTTGGTTCCTCTTCTTCCTCTTCCTCCTCCTCCTCTTTCTTCTCCTTTTCCCTAAGAAAGCAGAATTCTGTAGGTTCCTCTCATGTCCCTCTCTAGCACCATCAGAGTTTCTACCAGTTTGGTCCCTGACCATCATTATCCATTAAAGACTCAGGTTCTCAGCAACTATCCCTGAGATCCTAACTCACGAGGGTGAGATGGAGCCCGTGAACTTTCATGTTAATGGAGGCCCATGTGGCTCTCAGGACAGATACCTCCTTCTCTCTTCTTTCTCACACCCATTAGCTACTATTGTGAGATTCCTTGTCAAAAAAGAGAGAAGTCTCCACCCCATCTGTTCCTGTAGCTCGATTGCCGCTCCGCTAGAATGAGCCATCAGCACCGCTCCCCTCCGCTGGCCTTCTTGCCCCAGTGTTGGCTGCACCTAATCCATTCTCTTCCCTGAAGGCAGAGTGAATTTTTCTCCTAACTGGCCAACCTGATCTTGCTGCTTGTCAGCTCAGATCACTCAGATCCCAGAGTGGCTCCCCACTGCTTTCAGGGTGGAGAACATCCTCTCGGCCACAGCTTCGAAGGCCCTTTGCTCCCCACTCATTGTCTGCTTGTCCATCCCCCTCTTGCACCATGTTTCTCCTGATCCACGCGCACTAGGCTTCTTCCTCACACCACTGCACTCGCTCCTCCAGCACTGCTGTCCCCTCTGCCTCAAACACTGCCCCTTTCGTCACCTGCACAGACTTCCTGTCCTCACTTCGGGCTTGAGTTGGCTGTCACTCCCTCTGAGAGTGACCTCTCTAAGTTAGCAGCCTTTTCTTGCTCTTAACAGCACCTACCACGCTGATTAAAATTGTCCATGCTCCTCACTCTTACCCCAGTGGACCAGACCCTAGAGAGGCAGGGCCCCACCAGTTCCTGGCACCAACCCTGGCAGGTGGGGAGAATCATATAAAATGGCTGATTTTTGATCTTCAAAAAAATAAGCATTTCATAAGGGCTCAACCTAATCCTCGTCATTCATAAATTTTTATCAAAAGAAGATATGAACACTGTTATCTCTTTGTGTTAATTAGAATGTTTGTGAATGAGGGCAAACTCTGTAATGGGTATACGCTTTTGAACATAAATTTCAACTGGTGGCACGATGCTCACAAAAGACCCAAACTGGATTATATGAAGAACGATGTACAGCATCACAAAGGAAAAGACCCCATTCCTTCCCCAGGCATGAGGTTTCACACCTGAGTGGCATCGAAGAGGACATTGGGGGTGGGGGGGGGCTGGGATGGTGGGAAGATTTGCTTGAACAGGACATCAGAGAACATTTCCCTGCTTTCCTGGAGTCTACGCCACCAGATGAAACATTTAGGTGACGATATTTGGCAAGTTACAGTCTTGTTTGCAGGCTCCATTTTCCCTGGTGAAAATGTGATTGGTGAATATTTTAGAAACACCCTTTTTATTTTCAAGATTAAATATTCCCAATGGCCATGTTAGTCTAGGAGAGACATATTTGACTTCTGAAGATAAATGACTAATTGGCTGGCTTCTGTTTCCTTTCTGGCCCTATTGCATTTGCTGAGAAAGTATAGATCAACAGAAGCATCTTTCCCTCAGATTTTAGTTAGCAAGAGGCTGCCATCTATAGATCTTTGACCCAATTGCACAGTGTTTTAAGAGGGTGGAAAGGCAGGGCTGTGGCTCTGATGGGCTTTTATGAGTTTCCTACCTCTCAGCTCTGAGGATTACGGTGGCAGGTTTTTAATAGGCTTTCACTTTCAAATTAAATTAAAGTTGTTTTATTTTGCAGACAAGCTCAATGTGCTTATAGTAAGACTGAAGGATCATCTAGTTCCTGTTTTGCAAAAGAAGAAACAGGTTAGCCAAGATTAGAGGACTTTGGCTGTCCTAAGTCGCCCAGGATGTGAGAACAGAGCTGGGACTTGCACCCAGGCTGAATGCTCATCCCGTCCCCAGCATCTTTGCCTTCTCAGGGCAGGAAAAACAAGGTTCTGGGCAAAGGGGTGCTCGCCTGGCAAATTGAGTCTGGCCTGAGGTCAGTGCCACCAAGGCTGTGTCTCCCAACTGCCCTGTGGAAATGTTTCCCATTTCAGAGTTTGTTCTTTATAGCAGTGACTCAGCCCCTTCCTCTTTTAGACAAAGTAACAATAATGACAATGATGAAATAAGAATTGCATAAGCAGAGTTGTGACTGGGAACAAGATTTATAATTAGGATTATTTTCATAAAATGCGTCTGTGTTTAGTAACAATATTATAGAAACAGGAGTAAAGCTAGCTGCGTCTAATGAAGGGAGAGTGGAGGGACAACACGACTTTAAAAGAGCACATTATACAGAAACAAAGGGGTCCGCCCCATCCCCCCCACCCGGGCTGCCCTCAAGTTTAAGTCTACTGTGTTCTGGCCAAAAATGAAATGCCTGCTCCCAGCTCGCTCCCAGATGCCAGGCCCGCTGACAAAGGCCCACTTGTTCCTTGGGACACGTGCCTAGCTGCATTTTCAGGGGGAGGTTTGGAGGGCACCCGTCACCTGCAGCTCGCCGGAAGATGACACACGTCACGGGGGTGGCCCCTCCCCCATGCCGGTGCTCTGTGTGGCGGTTACTCGGGTTTCCTGCCCCACCGCCAGCCTGAGACGAGCCCCACTGTGGTAGGAAGGGCACTGGGCACACGAGGTTGGCAGTCCCCCGGTGAGTGCGGGGACGGCCCTCGCCGCCTGCGGTCAGCCCATCAGGGCAGCTCCTGCCCTTGGGATGGGATCAGGAGGGCCCAGGGTGGGCGCACTATGACGGACACAGGGAAGGGATCCTCGTAGAGACTGTTGTGCCTTAGTGAAGGTAGGCACAACCCGTGGGGTGAGGCCCTGCTCCCTCCCCAACAGAGCGAGTTCTACTTTCCAGGGCCCTTTGCGGTGGCACAGCTACAGCTCTTGCCATCTGTCACCTCCGCCTTGCCCTCCGAAAGCTCCCGGGCCAAACTCTCCGCTCTTCCTCCTGCCACCGCCCACCCCAAGCTGCCATCTGCGCGCGCGCAGCAAAGGGAACTGCCTGTCCGGGTGGTCCCGCCCCTTCCGGTTCGGCCTTTGATGCCTGGTCCCCTTTGTAGACTCACGTGCGCCTGCGTGCTCGCCCTCCGCTGCTTGCTGTTGGGGTTCCCGGGCCACTGTCGTTCCTCCAGAAGCCTTGCCTGGCCACCGCTCCCGAGGAGGACTGCTTGCTGGTGTCCTTCCATTGCATAACCCTGTGATGGTGTGACGGTCCCTTGCACAACCCTGTGATCTCTTGGAGGACACGGACTGTGTCTGTCTACTTCTCTGGAGCCGGGATCCTGCGGCAGGTCGGGCGCTCGGAAGCATCTCGTGTCTGGATGAACGAATGGGGGCGGCGGGCGTTCAGAGCAGAGACTGCGCCAGGGCAAGGCAGCTTGTGTCCTGGGCTTCCACATTTGACAGCTTTAGGGCAGGGGTGGGGAACCTTTTTCTGGGGGGTCAGGTAGTAAGCAGTTTAGGCTCTGTGGGCCAACGACTCTGCCGTAGCTACTGAGCGCTGACGTTGTAGTGCGAAGCCAGCCGCCGACCACATGCTGACAAAGGGACGCAGTTGTGGCCCGAAAAACTGTATTTACAAACACAGGCGGGAAGCTGGATTTAGCCCACCGGCTATAGTTTCCTGATCTTTGGCTGAGGGTTTGGAATAGAACCCTATGCTCCAGGACAGGGGTGATGAATGGCTTACACTGGGCTTATACTCTCCTTTTCTTTCTTACTCTCTTCCTTAGAAGGAAGGTCTCAGAACTTTCTCCAGTCTTCTAGCTAGCTTTCTGGATATATTCTGCATTTTGTTGTCCAGACACCTGCCCTGGGTTATTCTAAGGAGGACCCATCCCCATCAGAGGAGGAAGAAATAGTCTCCAATCATCTGGTCCCTCCCACACATCTGCTTGGTAAGGTTCCTCTCCCCCTCCCCCAAGCCGGGTCCTGAGAGCCTTCCTGCATCTTCCATGCAGAACAATGGCAACCCCAGCATTGCTCCCTTGTTGATACCTAAGCCTGCATCACAAACTGTCATAAGCTGAAAAACCACAACAGCACTGTTTTTTTCCTCAAGGGCAGAGCTCAGCTCTCCTCTGCTTTCCTTGGCAAAAGCTGGGTTGCTCGAAGCCTGGGGACTGGAGTCCTGTAGAGGCTCATTGACTCTCCATCTGGGGCCCAGGCCAGGAGGACTCAGTCCCCAGGAGGATGAGCAATGGGGGCCCCATTGCTGTCTCTGTCTCTTATGGTGCCTCCACGCCATCTCTCCAGCATGGTTACTTCTGGGTCACCACATTTCTTAATAGCAGCCCAGGGATCCCAAGTTGCCCACCCCAGAAGAGCCTGAAAGAAGCCACGTCACCTTTTATGACCTAGCCTTGGAAGTCGTGCAGGATTACTTCTGGCACATTCTATTCCTTGAGGTAGTCTCAAAGTTCCACCCAGGCTGAAGGGAGGTGAAATGGGGAAGGATAATGTTCTGTAAGAGCACGCAGGACCATTTTTAGGAACTAGAACCCCCCACCCTTCTGCTTCGTGGATCCCGCTGTGTGCCAGGCCCTGCACTTGTCTCTTTGCTATCTACATTACCTGGACAGACGTGTTATCAATGCTGGTATATCTGTAACATCTTACAAAGTCCTTTCCTCCGAGTCCTTATTGCCTGCATGCAAACTTTGTTTTGAGAATTTCCAGTTCTTTAAGAGGCTCCCCGTGGTTTGGCAGGAAAACCAGCACGTGCATCCCTGTGGAGTGTGAAGGGCATGAGTCTTGGGGGTCTGGGCTTCCTTCCAGGGCGGGCTGACCTGTCCAGGGTGGAAGACAGCGATGGTGGCACTGGAACAGGACACGTCTCCTGTCAAGTCACTGTGCCGGTGCCGAGCTGGTAATCGTGAGTGGGGCGCACACAGTCTCCATTCCCCTCTGGTTCCAGGTGCCCAGGGTTGGTCTCAGGAGGTCACTGTCCACAGGGACATCTAGAAGCCAGCTGAGTGGGCATCAGTGGAGGAGAAACTTCACCACTCACTCCGCTCCTTTCTCCAAAGCGAATTGGTCGGAGCAGGAGGACACACCATCCTGTTGTGGCTCCACCCGCATGGGACCCTCCTTGTGGGGCAGGCTGGGGGCTGTAGAGCTGAGTTCACCTCAGCTCCTATTTAGGGCTCCTGAAGGGACGGAGGCCAACTTCAATTTCCATCTTATTTTTGTATTTCCTAGGAGTTTTTATTCCTGCTTTCTTTCTTAGTTATTACAGCTTTGATGAGCAGAAACCCTTCAGGCCAGCAAGATTCAGGGGAATTATTAGTTCTTCAAAAGCAAGAACAATTTTATAGGCTTAAGAGACAACTCGAAGACCCCTTGCTAAGCCTCCTTGGTTTTACAAATGAAGAAACTGAAGGTCAGAGAAGGGAACTGACTTACCCAAGGTCACACAGGGTGCCGGGTCAGGGTTTTGCCCCTGGTGCCTGCATCTCTCATGTGGCCTCTGTCTGGAGGGGAAGTTGCTCCCCACTTCTGAGTCAGTGTTTTCCTGTTGGCCCCACTGTGGGTTAGTTCTCTGCAGCTTCAGATGTTGTCCAGAGTATTCCAGCACTTTCTGGGCCACCAAGGATGATGGTAGCAACTTCACACACTGGCCCGTGACTTCCCTTTGCTGTCTGTCAGATTACTCTCTTCTGTGGTACCACCTGGTGTTGGGGTGTGTGGCCAAAGCAGTGGTTTGATCCAGGAGCATGGGGGTCACAGTGTGGGCCCCCAGATGCTGCCACCGCCCTGCGTCACCACCTGCCCCCTGGCAGCTGTGAAGCTGAGTGTTTGAGTGACCAACGGGCCTCAGGAGGGAGGCTCTTCCTGGGCTGCCTAATCCCTTTCTTGTCTCTTCCTGGGCCTCCGTTTAGCTCTGCTGTTAGACATTCCCTTGGATGGGCTGACTGTGGCCGCGAGCCTGCACCTCTTCCTGCCACAAGCAGGGTCCAGGATTTCTTGAGTTTTGGTGGAAAGCACAGGTTCTGTTTTACCTGCCACTGGTCCTGGCTGCACGGTCTCCTCCCCGGTTCGTTTGGTTTGGGTGGTGGTGACATGGAAACACAAGCTGTATTCTACCCTTTACATCCAGCAGCTTCTTAAATCCTCAGACCCTGACATCCCCACCATTTCCCACCAGTCTGACGTCTCATGAAGGTGGTCTTATTAACTTGGTCTGCATTAGAATCGTAGGGGCTACTTTTTTGAAATGCAGAGTTCTGGGCCCCCCAGAATCTACCACCCCAGACTCTCTGGGGACAAAGCCCAGAAGATCTGCACTTTAACAATCTCCTTGGACAATGTGTAAGCAGCAGGTGTTTGAGACTCTGCACTCAAGGAAGGCTGGGGAAGTCATTTTGTCTACAGCTGTGCACCTTGCCCAGCACCTGGCACCAACCAGGTACTAATAAACTGTTCATTGGACGAATGAATGATGCCCTATCCCCGAACTTCACCCTGGTCTATTTGTTTGGGGACTGCCCTCCCATCCCATCCTTTAGACCGCTTGCCTGCTACTTGCACACCTAATGCAGATGTGACAGGTAACACTCTCTCCTGCTCCCAAATACTATCATGTTAATGCTGCTTTAGGTGCAGTCAAGTTCAAGGAGATGTAACACATAATCTCAAGTTAGAGAGGTTAGTCATCTTTAAAATTAGTGTGTGTGTGTGTGTGTGTGTGTGTGTGTTACCTGTGTTAAGTGTTTAAGGGGTTCAAAAGAAGGATGTCCTATTAAATTCAAAATTGTAAAATTATTGGAGGAATGAGCTGTCCCTAGCCAATGTATGATGCACAAATGCTTCATTGTCACCGTGTCACTTGCTGGACATATAACACACATGATTTGACAGGAAAATGTTTTTATTAGAGCTCTCTGTGCTGAGGGAAGCATGGGCCGAGGAGGGGGCGGGCTGGCCCTGCCCTGTCACCGGTGGTCTCCGGGTTGGCGCGGACGCCCGGTGGTGTGTTCTTGGAAGGCCTATAGTTGCAAAGATGTGGATAATTTATACGATGTTTAACTATCTTTTAAATAGCCAGTTTTTCTTGTACAGTGGCTGGGCTTCCATAAAACGGAGACAAGGCCTGCCCATCTGGCTCAGTTCTAGGGGGCCGGGGCTGTAAAGTTAATACCCTGAGAAATCTGTGGTGCTCTGGCATTAAACCCAACATGGGGCGTAAAGAACCGGGGCTGCTCTAAGCCATGGCGGTGGGGAAAGAGATGAAGCAATCTTTGCAGGTGAAAATCATCCTGAGTGGATGGGAAAGGGCCTCCATGCACAGCGAGACAGAGAACTCGGAGAGAGATGGGTGCGCTCTGCACCCCGGCAGTGCGGCGGGTCTCTGAGAAGCCAGCCACGGTACTTAACCATTGCAGGACCCCAGCGGTCAGGGATGTATTGAGAGAGAGAGAGGGAGAGTATTCGCGGGATAGTTTGGTTCATGTGTTTATCCTTTGTGTGCTCGTTCTCGTGGCCCACTTGGCTTCTGGGAGAGCAGGTGCCTGTCCTCCCTGAAGGCAGGCAAGGCCCAGGAGCGCAGAGAAGAGAAAGTATCTCGGGCCACAGGGCGCTGCAGCTCCAGGTTCCCCACTGGGCTTCCAGGCCGGGCGGGCAGGGCAGCCTGGGTGCTGCGAGATTCGGACCCCGGCTCCTGACCGTCACGCTCGATGCTTTTTTATGCTTCCCCAGACCACTTTTTCCCCGGGCATGGGGGCAGGGGGAGCTTAGACAGGTAGAGAGATTTATCTGACCAAGGCACCTTCTGTCCCCAACCTGAGTGGCTAAGTCAGAGACCTCCAGGTCTGCAGGTATCCCCTTCTCAGGGGGCCGTAACTGAGTGCCTCGGCTGTGACAGAAGTATGTGTGAGGACACAGAAGCTCTGTTTTGGGGCACTTCATGGCCAAGAGGCTACTGAGTGACCGAACACGGGCAAAGGACCAGTCCTGAGGGGGTGGTGAGGGGCTGAGCTGCTGAGGAAGGCAGTTGGGGCCTCTGGAAGCCTCTGGAAAGTCTGCAGAGAGAGAGGGGCCCAGGTGTGCTCTCTCCAGAGCTTTCAAGGCCCCTGACCCTGGCCTCTGACAGAAGTACCCGATAGTTTCTTGTGCTCCTCCGGGACCATTGGTATTTCCTCCCGTGGTGCAAAGCCCAGAGGAAAGTGGAGACGGAAGGATGGTGACAGGGAGGGTTTGGGCTGGGGGAGCAGAGAGGGCAGGCGGGTGCAGAGTGGACAATGACAGCTGAGCAGGGAGCTGCAGGAGGGGCTAGGGTTTGAAGGCCAGCGGGGCACAGAGCAGGAAAAAGTCAAGGCCATGATCCCAGATGTTGGAGGCCTTGACGCTCCCAAAGGCCAGCAGAAAAGGTGGGGATAAAAGGCCAGCAGGGCAAGTGTGGCCGTCCCCTGGAACTCAGCAGCTGCTCTCTGAAAGCACCCCCCACAGAGGGCCCGGTTGGGGTGGGGGTCTGTCAGAACCGGCTCCCTGACCCCAGCGTCCCCCCGCACCCGCAGACTGGAGATGAATAGCTGGAAGCATGTGCTTGGGGCTGTGTTTCCCCACCTGCTTCCTCCATCTGCTGACTTGCCCTTGAAAGGCTGCCTCTTCCAGGAAGCCTGCTGGCCACCAGAGCACGGCTCGCAAGGTCTCTCTGAGGCTTCAGACCCTGGCCTCAGTTGTAAGGGGACAAATGCAGCTGCTTGAGATTGCCACCCCTTGCAGTCAAGGTGTGGGCTTCCCACGGCTCCCTGTCATTGGCCATCGCCTGGGGCCCCCTGTCTTGTCTCACCCGAGCATGTGGGCTCCTACAAGGGCAGGCAAGGTCTCCGGGCAGGCAAAGTCTCTGGGAGCAGCTTTGCACTGTGAGCGCTACAGGCCGGGTGCCGGGGCTACACGGTACTGCACTACCCCCAAAGATGGTGGTGGGGCATTTGGGTCACTGGGGGTCCTCGGGTCCCATAGGGACCAGGCTCCTGCTGCCAAAGGGCTGAACTCAGAGCCCCTTCGAGCCCTGAATCTTCGCCCTGAAAAGGGAGGAAAGCGTGTTCTGCAGGGAGATCCACCTGTCAGTGGGCTTGTCTCAGTATCTCACCGGGCACGGGGACCCTTTCTTCCTTACAAAACCCACTGGATGCCACTCTACTCTGTAAATCCCGAAATCTAACCCGTAACCCATAGATTCCAGCCAGGCTGGGGGTTAACTCCGGACTCCGAGAACCTGCTCCCCCAGGGAGCGTCTGCCGAAGGGATCAGTCAGGAATTCATAAAGTATTTATTGAGTGGCCCCCGGCGCCCCACCTCCCTTTCTTAAGGTAGAATTGAGGCAAAGTTTCCAAGACAAGCCCGCGATTGCGGCTGTCACCAAACAATGCCATATTTCTTTTTTTCTCTTAAATTCTAGGGATCATTCCCCGTAAGAGGGCAATTTGTCTGTCAGGCAGACAAAACAGGGGCCGCTCCCTGCCCTCATTAAACTGACAGCACGGTTATTAGCCGAAAACGAAGCCCGCCCGCCATGAAGCCAGCCACTGTTTTATGGTGAGCGCCAGGGAGATATTTTCAGTAATTAATTTGATAAATATATTAATTATGAATTGAGTTGACAGTACAATCAGATTGTCAGCCTTCCAGACAGCCTCTTGTGATAAAGCTCTGTGATGAAGTGCTTGGATTTCAGACCTGTCATCCCACGGGGCAGTCCCTTATCACCGTCTGCCCATTCACTATCATTTCCTGCGCGTTGTAATTAAATGGTAGCTTTCTGATTGGGAGTGACTCCTCAAACTTAATCTCTCTCTCTTTTCCAGCCCGCTGGGGGAGGGGCACAAAAAAGCCCTTTGTTTCACGGGATTTTTAATGTTAAGAAGCAGTTTTCTTTCCCCCTCTCCTTTCAGTGCACCTATCTGGTCCCACGGGGCCCCTCTTGGGGTGGGGAAGGAGGAGCCCGGTCGGGGTGGGGAGGGGCTCAGGCCACAGAGGGGCCATGAAGGGCTGTGGGGTGCTTACTCGTCCTCTGGGCAGGTCGCTGCTCCTCTGTGGCCCTGTTTCTTCAGCTGGAGGAGGAAGGGGTGGGCCAGAATGGTTCCGTGGGCTTCCCCGGGCCTGAAATTCTGGGTTCCTGGGGACTGAGCAACTTTGCAGGCTCCCCTGCCCTCCAGAGCCCTGGGAAGGAGAGAGGGGGGGGGGAAGGAGAAGTGAGCCAAGTGTCAGCTGTATTTCTGCAGGATAGGTCATTCAGGGAGTCCCTTGCCAGCACTTTTTTCCCCCCTTTTGATGAAATTAATTATGAACACTGCCCGGGGTCATTTGACTCCGGAGATACATGTCAAGATAAAATATTTCAGAAACACTTATATTTAATAATTTAATATGGCGGTTCGCATTTGGGTGCAACAAAGGGAATTATTGGTAATTGCATATTTTAAAGAGACAGGAGGAAGCCCAGCAAAGTGGGGGGACCACAAGACAAAATGGGGAAGGTCGCCAGAGGTTTTGTTTTAGAAGGAGGGTCTGTGTTATTCGGGTACCTTGTACGGAAGTCAGCTCCTGACATCTTTTGAGGGGGTAACGTCCAGGGCTCCAGGTGGCCCGAGTGGGACAGAGAGAGAGAGAGAGAGGACAGTGGTCTGAGGGGTAGTTGTTCTCCGCCTGGAAGTCATAGAAAATCTGTTATCTGGGACTCAGAGGTGCTGAGGGGTCACACAGCTGAGGAACAAGAACCCCTAGAAGCTTGGTGCCCCCACGTCGGGGGTTCCACGGAAGGAAGAGCAGTTCTGTGTCCAAATCCAGCTGCTGCTTGTCCGCCGTGCCTCAGTTTCTCTGTTTGCAGCCTGAGCTACTGAACTACCTACCTCAGACTAATGCTTTTCGGAGCCCCCGAGTCCCGGGGGAAGATAAGCAGTTGTGTGCAGGGGCACAGCGGTGCCTGGTGGACATGAACATGTGCGCGCACAAATGCCCAGACAACGAGCGCCGGGGCCCTTGGCTGCTCAGCTGTCTCAGCCCTGCCTGCCTCCCTGGTTCCCTTGTGAGGCTCTTCTCCGTCCATGGCCGAGCGAGTGGCCAGGGCCCCCTCTGCAGCGTGGCACAACGGGTTAACACCCAACAGGGACTCAAACACCTAACTGGTCCCGCTCCTCCCCACACTCATCTTGTGGCTTTGGCCGCATCGCCCTTCGAGGCCTGTGGTTTCGGCCTCTCGAAACTGTGGGCAAGCAGCGTGCCTGAGGGAGCTGCTCAGGTGGGTGCTTGTCCAGGCCAGGTGGTCTCCGATGCTCTGGGGCCTGCCCCCTCCGGTGAGGTGAACTGGCCAGCTCCTTGCCTGCTCTGGGCCTTTGTCCTCTCATCTCTAATGTGAAGGTGCGGCACTCCGCCATTGGCAGTATCATCGGAGAAGCCGCCATGGCCCGAGGTCCACAGCTGGACCATACTCAAAACTCAGCTTTCTCCAGAAACCATGCGTCCTACTAGAAAATTCCAGTTTTTGTCTATCACCTAGAAATCTTGGGCCCCATTTTGAATAGAGCCTAGGGCCCATGGCCAAGAGGATCAGGGCTCAGATTCCCAAGTAGAGGAGCCCCCCCCCCCCCATTTATGGCCCCTACGCGCTAGGTTGCACGCATGGGAGTCCTCCCAGTGCAAGACGAACCGAAGTTATACCCTCCTGGGCCTGCGGCTGGAGGCAAAGCCCCATAAGTAGGACAGAAGGTTGTAAGACGACGTAAGAAAATGATCGCTCCCCCTAGAAGGATTTCTGTTCATGTTTCTTTCATGAACAAATGCACGCTTACTTTTTTCCAGAGTTCCAGATTGTGATCCTTTTCTTGACTTTTCCAAGAAAACATAGGTACTAGGAGCACAACCAGAGTTGAGTATTTTCCTTTGTCCGGTCATACTCGAATCTGTATTTTAACATGTTCCCATTATATTTCAAAGAGGAGACATGATTGCTATTGGGGGGAAAAAAAAAGTAAGACCAAAGACAGGGTATTGTCTATTATCCTACCGTCTACCCCAGAAATGCTCTCATCGGAGCCAGCCAGGTGTCATTTATTAAATCCCGGATGAAGAATCATAAGCTTCTTTATTTTATACCAGAAGCGACCGGTAAGTGGACGCAAATTGATTCTGGAGAGGATGCTAAGTGATAATCCTTCCCAGGTTCCCAGTAAAGAAAATATACCTATTTGAGGGAATTTTCAACTTGGGTTTGAACTTGCTGATGCCTTTTTGAGTCCAAGTGGAAACTATGGAGCTTTTGTGTGTCCATCAGATAGCTTTGCTTAATGCCGAGGGAGGAATGGTAAGTATGCAGAATGCTTTGATGTTAATACCGACCGGCCTCCAAAGGGGTGGAGTAGAAGGCGGTTGACACTGCAGTTTTCATCCCTCGGTGGGGATTGAACGGATGCTTGAAAATAAATGGCACCTGTGGAGAAAGTGCTCTGTCCCTGACTCTGTCATCGGAGCCCGCATTCCCCACCGCCGGCTGAAGGACCCTGGGCTCCGAGCTCTGCCTGCAGGAGAAGGTGAACGCACGCAGGGGATAAAAGGCAGTGACTCACTTGGTTTTGTTCTGTTTGCCAGGGAGCCTTTCTGATGAGCCCAGGCTAATCTTCCGCGGGTGGGGATATGAAAGGGAAAAGCACTCTCTAGAAATGAATAGACAACTCCACTTGGCTCAGCTGCCTGCCTCACCGGGCCTCAGTTTCCCCATCTGTAAAATGATGGGGTTGGGCTAGTGGAGGTCTGAGATGCTGTTCTTTGCCATTGTTCAGGAAGAGGAAGCTGTCAGACTGACCCCTGGTTGGGGACGGGCAGTGGACAGCTTGTGCAGGAGCAGGACAGACTCCCCCTCCCCCAGCCCGAGAGCCAACCTCCCTTCCCGGTGTGATGCTGTTGGAGAGGGAAAAGTAGGACACAGAGGGGGTGCCTGACACCCCCCTGCAGAGGCTGTACTGCTGTCGGGGGCCCTAGGGCTCTCTCTCTCTCAGCCAGGGGATCCCTCTTCTGCTCTGGGAAGAGAGAATGGGTCTGAGAAGGAACCATCATCCTACAAGGCAGGAGACCACTCCCAAACCAGCCGACCTTGGCTGTGTGTGGGTTGGACCTTTGCTATGTGACACCCAAGGCAAGGCCTCTACCCAGCCCCACCTGCTGTCTGGGCCGCAGGATGACTTTCCGGGGCCCTGAGCTCCTTTGTCCTCCTGGACCCTTTCCTCCCTAAAAAATACTACAGATTTTGTTTCACAATAGTGACTAGGGTCCGGGCTGGATTCATTATTCTATATCCCTTATTCTCAGATTCATTTCTCTTTTCTGATTTTAAGAAAAAATATTTGTGTGTGTGTGTGTGTGTGTGTGTGTGTGTGTGTGTAGACCCTTAAAAAATGTCACAGGCCCTCTGTGTAGCGAATATGTTGACCACACTCACTGTGCTCCCTAAGAAGACATCCCTTTTCAGAAGAGAGAGCCCTTTAGATTTGCATTTCCATTAACTAAAAACCTGTCCGGTACTGAAGGAGATGGCAGCTTTGTGCTCAGCTGACTTGTCTACGGGGGACAGTTGGGGCCACCCTGGCATCAGAGGCCGCCCAGCCCTGAGCAGGAGGCCTGGTGCGATGGGACAGTGTGTGCTTCGGGCTCAGAAAGGCCCTCATTTCTCCCACTGCTCTTCCTATCTGAATGACCCTTGCAACTTATTTTTTCTTGGCCTCAGTTTCCTAATCTGGAAAATGGGACTAATGCCACCTTGACCATAGGTCTCCTGAGGCATGTGGCACTGGGTAAGTGGCATTGTTAGAATGTTCCATGTCCTGTGACCTCAGGATCCCTGTCTTTCATGAAACCACAATGTGCATTTGTTCCTAGAATCCCAAAAGGGCATCACAGTCCAGTTCTTTGCCTTGGGGATTAGTAGGCTCCATAACTGCCCAGCAGGGGTTGACAAGGGGGATTTTTGTTTTTCTTTCTTCAACAAGAGATTTTCCAAGCGAATCAACAGAAATGTTTGTATGGGAACAGAAGCTTTGGGGACCCTTCTTGAATTCCTTCTATTAGTTCACTGGCAACAAACTTCTTATAAGTTAGCCAATCTCAACCCATAAGACACTGTGCACGGTTCAGCCCTGAATCAAATCAATGAGGGGTTCTGAAGGCTCCTGTAATTTTGTGCAGAAACAATGTCTTAAATTAATATTTTCTTTGGTTCAAAAGTCTGCCTCCGCCTTTGGCTGGGTTCTCGGGCTGCGGAGGACCAGGGAGTAACTGGCCAGTGGACCATGCTACGTGGGGACAAAAGCCCCACATAAACATCAATAATGAGAAAATATCTCACCCGGCGGCATTAGTCCACCAAAAATGTTTTACACCAGTTGAGCACAAAAATCAATTCTGAAGTGCAATATATCACGGTCATAAATTACATGTGTCCAATCAAAAAAGTGAGGGAACTGGGCAAAGGTGAGGACAAGAGAGTGCTCACCAGAAGAGGCAGCTACTGACATGGCCCCGCTGTCATGCCTGGGACTCCATCATCATGTTCCTCTGGGTGACAAACCTGCCTGCCCAGGCAGGGTGGAGCGCGGGCCTCTGCCTGCACCACTGATTTGTTCTATAAGAGCCTTGAGCTCCCCAAGCGGCCCTCACGCCTGCTCTGTCCACTCTGCCTTTGGATCTGTCTCGACTCTAGGTTAACACAAGGGAAGGCATCGTCTCGGATTGCCTAGTCTCCCCTTCCCTCCGAGTTTCTGGCTGGGGTGTCCAGCTTTTAATGGGGCTACATTTTAGGATCCGTAGATGTTGTTGAGTGGCAGCAAAAATGGCTTGCAGATGGGAGGAGATGTGTTTCTTTTTTGGAATGGGTGGGTTTAGGAAGTCCTTGAGATGAACCCCCAAAGTGGATTTGCTTTCCCAGTAACCAGTGGGGAGCCCACGTGATGCTTTCCACAGACCAGCTACCCCCCAGTTCTGTCCTGCCCCAGGTCCTTTCCAAGGACCAGCCCCCCCGCCCAGCTGCTGCCCACCTCCCCCAGCTCTGTTCACCCTATAACTCCACGGGACTAGTTACAGTGGGTGGTCAGTGGTTCCCCAGGAGCCTGTGCAGCGCCGCGTCTGCTCTGGACAAATCAAGAAGCAGCCCAGGGTGGGAAGCAGGGCATTTGTCTCCAGGCACAAAGTACTCTCCCGTACCTCAGTGACGTCGCCCCACACACCCATACCATTTTATTCTATACTGTTTTATTTTCAGATTCATTCCATTTCAGTGCCAGAATGAACCTTAGAGTTTGTCCTGTCTGGCCCATTCTTTGTAGAGATGGGGAAACTGAGGCCTGCAGTAGGCATGACTGCTCAGGTCATAGGTTGAGGAAGGTCTAGGATTAGGGCAGCTGGAGTCCTCCCCAGAGCTGTCCTGTCCTGCCCAGGGCAAAGGTAGGGGTGCTAGGGAGAGCTCCCCCTGCGGGGAGGTGGGGAATAGCACCCACAACCACCTACGCCCCATCCTTCCTCTTTTCAGCCCAAGGGGGTCTTCTTCTCCAAGGGAGTGGTGACATCCCTCAGCTCCCACTTCCTCCTTCCTGAGTGAACACCCCTCTGTTCTGTATGAATCATGATGTTAACTGGAGCCCACTGAGCAATAGGATGTCTCCAAGGCTTGGGAAAACATCCCTTAGACTAAGCTTCAACTCCGAATAGTGACCCCATCCTGTCTGGGGGGTGTCTCTGATTTGGGAGGAAAGGAATCCAGGGAACAGGTGACTCACTACCCACCTCTGCCGACAGCGAAGCCACGGAGCCTCTCAGCCTGGCCGAGCTCAGAACCACCTGTGTGGCCTTGACACTGAGATGGGTGTGACCCCCTTTGGGAGGGTTGTTCTTGCCAAACCAAGGGCTCTGCTGCCTACCTCTCCTCTCTGAATAGGGGCGTCCTCTGAGTCGCCTGAAGTCCCCAGACCCACCCAGGGTGGCCTTGCACGGGCAGGTGCAGAGAGATCTCCCCACTCCCTGAGTCTTCTGGGAGGCCAGGTCTGTGCTGGACCCCGAGGCTCTGTAGAGAGCAATACCCAGCTGCCTTCTCGACGGACCCGAGTTTCACAGAGGGGAACCTGCAATCAAGATGGGGTCTCCCGGCTCACAGCTCTTCCATGTGGGCATTATTTTCTCTCCATTTTAATTCATTTACTTCTTCAGCCAGTATTTATTAGGTACCAATATATGTATAGGGATGTTGGGTGAGATCCCAGGGATGGAACAGTGGCTGTTACCCTAACTCTACTGCCTTCCTGGAGCCCACAATCTAGCCCCCCCACCGACCCTCCATGCCTTGTACTCAAACGACACTGAATGAGTACCCTGGGCCCTGGCAAACCTTCACAGGGGCTGACTCACTGCATGGGCCACCTTCCTCCTCTGTCACCAACTCCATACTATCCTTCTGAGGTCAGATCAAAAAAATCACTTCCTGCCTCCCAGTCTGGATGCCCTGGTGGAAGGAGGACCCTCAGGCCAACACATGACCAAGCTTACCAGGAGGTTCTGTGATTCTTTACTTAGGAGCCACCTCCCCCGCAAGCCTGGGATGGCAGGGGGTACTATATCTTGAGCCATCTTTCTACTCCCTATTGCTTGCCTGGAGCCTTGCTCTGAGTAGTCCTTTTTTCCACATTACTATTGGATTGAATATCTAGTACACATCAAGCAGTCCTAACCCCCACCCTCCCTGCTTTGGTATGGGACTGCATGCAGGCAATGTGTACATGAGACAGTGATCCATTTTTGACACGTGTGTTTGCATTGTGGGTTGGACAGTGAAGATTAGGGAGTTAAGAGGGAGACCCCAGAGCCTGGTGCCCCACTAGGGTCACTTTCTCCAGACCCTGTCGCATCATAAGGGCCTCAATTCCATGGACGTGAAAGGTGCTAAGAGCCTGCTATTTCTGGGCCACCCGCAGAGCCGAAGCTGGCATCTGGAACTGGCAGCCCTCTGCTGCCTGTTAGGAACGCAGAACCCCACTAAAATGGGCACCGTCTCCACCTCCGTGTGGTCCTTATGTCTGCTCGAACCCCCTCCCACCAGCTCATGAATGGTGCTCAGAACTAGAAGAGTTTGAAACTCTTAATTGATTATATGAATGAGCGGTTGATTAAGGAAGAAAGTCTAAGCTGAAACAGTTGACGAAGTGAAATTATGGCTCTGTCACGCAGTCATACAGGAAGATTAATGCACTGACATCTGTGGAGCTCCCAGCATTTCAGAAATGGGTCAAGCCACCCAAGCTCTCATTTCAAGGCTGTGGAATCTAAAGTCCAGGGAGATCCAGATACTCCCCCAAATGCACAAAACCAAGTTTATTTGTTCATTTATTCAACTAAGATGTATTGAGTGTCTTCCATGACCAAGCACTCTTCTACATCCTTGGGATTCAGCTGTGAATAAAATGGACAAAAATCCATGCAGTTTGGAGAAAGAGACCATAAGCAGTAATAAGTTTGTGAATTACATGGTATGTTAGAAGGTGAAAAATGTAACGAAGGAAAAACAGGTGAATAAGAGGACAGGGAATGTATATGTGTTGCGGGGTTATGCGTGGGTGTGGGTGTGACTTAAACAGGGTGGGTAGGGCAGACTACATTGTGCAAGTGAGGCTGGCATAAGGATTTTCAGAGAAGAGAGGGAGTTTGTTTCTAGTAACATTACAGGTTCTTTGTGTGAGTACTCAGTGAGTGTGTACTTGGCATGCTGTAAGTGTTCCTCAAAGGGCAGCTGCTCTGAAAATTACTGCCATCGCTACCATCCTTGTAATCTTCATCATGATTACTTTGAACTTTTATGCTTCCATCTGTAAGGATTTCTTTCCTCCTCTTATATCCCTTTTCCCTCAAAATGACTAGGTGGGAAAAACATTGGAAGCAATGAGTTCACAGTTCCCTCTTCTGCCGGTTCCATCTTCCAGGGTGGATTTCATGGGATTTCCCATCCAGAGGGATTTCTGCTGCTCAAGGATGAAGGAAATTGTTGGGAACCATTGTTGGAGTGGGGTGGGTGGTTCCAAGATTTCCTCCTACTTGCGAGTTGACAAGGTAGTCTCCTGTAGTTTCATGGATGCCGGCAGGAGACACAAGACTCTGGGGCCAGAAACCAAGGACAGTTTATTACTGAAAGCAATAGCAGAAGCTAGAGTATCAGGATCCACCCCACTTCTATAAGACCCAGGTCCTATAGGGCAATGTGATGTGGGCCAGGTGATGCCCTGCATGGGGAATGAGTTGCCTTACATGAGAGGGGCACTAAGCTGAGGAACCCGGAGCTTTTATAATGGGCAAAAAGCCTACTTAAACTTGGCACAAAGGCAGACATCATTTTATGGTACTTGTCAGTTAACATCCCATTTGCCCTGGAGGGAGACCCTACCTATTTCCCAAGGCTGTTTGCAACACAGATGTCCTTGGCAAGACTGTCTGGGACAAAGGCAATCAGTGCTTCCATCCTCGAGACATACAGAAACACAAGAGACCCGTGGAGAGTTGTCTCCCACTAGGCTTAAGGAATGAGCTTGTAAGATACATGTAACAGAGTCACTATTGGAGATTAGTGTTTGTCTGTCTCTTGGCAACTCCAGGATGAGTGAGAATCCAGGCTCATTACTTAGAGACTTATGTGCTGCTGGCTCGTCAGGGAGGCAGTGTAGTTCCTGCCTCTGGGTGTAGTGCTGGCTTTGAAACCCAGCTCTGCCAGTTTTCTGCCTGTATCCCTAAAATGGGAATAACAAGGGGACCTGCTTCAGAAGGCCATCAGGAGGACCAAATGATAGGATGTTCCAGCAGTGCTTAGCGCAACGCCAGGTATGTGACATCAACCCAGCCAGTGATAAAGTTGGCAAGGATGATGGTTTTCTGTAAGGGGAAACATGGGTCCTAGGAAACCAGTTGGAGCTGGGAGGTCTAGCCAGCTAGTAAACTGTGACCTGGCCCTCTGATGCCAGAGGTAGGGGAGAGAATGTGTTTATGCTTACCTACAGTGATTGCTTTGAGCCTTTAAGATTAAGTTCTGTTTCAGACTTTAATGTCCTGCAACTTGTTTATACATGTCTTCTGAAACTGTGTCACACTCAAAGCCTGAACAAGGGTGCTTATTTCTAGAAGTCTCTTTAATAATCTCAGAGTTGAATCCAGGGTTTTCAGTTGTCCTTAGATACAACATGGTGATACATGGGCTATTGAAGATTAAACATGTCTGCAGATCCCTGAGCGGGCACAGATTTTCATAAACCATATGTGCTAGAAATCCCAAGGGGATGGGATTTTGTTGAGGGAAGAGTCAATCACCTCAATATATTATCTCCTGTATGTCTGTTGTGTGCCAGGCAATGCGATGGGCAGAGTAGTTGACCCAAAAGTATGAGGGGCACAGGCCATCTCACAGTGAGCTTGTAAGTACATGGGACCCCTAATTCATACTGAATGCAAAACTTAAATGCCACAAATAGGTATAACCGAAGAGATATGCAGGGTGAGAGGGAAAGAAAGAGGATGAGAACAACAGCAAAGAAATCATAGATGGCCTTGGGCAGGGCTGTGAAGAGCATGGTGTCTTAGAGGAAGCCAAGTCTTAGGGTGGGCCTGGATTCAAATTCCGCCCCTGCTTCTGTGACCTTGATCAGGTGACCTAGCTTTCAGCTTCTCTGCGGCTTTCTCCCCACTTGTGAAGAGACAATGTTAAAACCTACCTTGTAGGACTTTGCAGGGGTGATCGAAATGGTTTATATGCTTGACAGGAGGTGGGTTCAATAAATGGCATTTTTATACCTTGTGGGCAGGAATCTTAGACCAGATCCTGGAAGCAGAGGGAACTTTGCTGGGAGCGCCCTTGGGAACTGCAGCACCTGGGAAGTATGGAAGGCTACGGATAGGTAGTGGGGACCATCTCTGAGGAAGGGCATAACCTCGGGCCAGGCAGATCCCTTGGCAAAGGGCAAGTCCAGGAGAGGGCCTGGGCAGTGTCAGCAGACAACTTTGCCAGCTGCTGGAGGAGTGAGTGCCTTGGCCATGAAGGAGGACGTCGGTAGCATGCTGGTGTCCCCTGTGGCAAGGTAGACCATCCGTTCTAGCTGAATCCAATGGGGGGAAAGGATTCCTCTCGGTATTTTACCTCTTCCTCTGAGGTCTGAGCCAGAAAGAAATTCAGAGGATGCCTCATGGGCTGGAAACAGGAAGCTCTGCTCTGCTTCTGAGCACCTAGCTCTGGGCTGGCTCTGGCCTCACTCTGCGTTCCCTCTGAGCACCTTCCTGCCCACTGGCCCTCCTGGAGAGCCAGCCCCCTTGCCCCTGGCCTCACTTTTTCCTTACTTGTGGACTTTTATTTTCTTGAGAGGATCAGGCATGGCTGAGTATCAAAGAGCCAAGTGCTACTTCTCAAGGAGAATGAGAACATCTCTAGAAAGTTCTAGAAATCACGTCAGCTCAAGCACAGACCCCATTTGCAGGGCCAGAAGGGGTCAGGGTTATTGGCCTCACCTGGGTGGTCAAAGCAGAGAGTGGGACACTGACCAGCAGAATTAAGGCAGTGTTGGAAGCCCCCGCATCCCCGGGATCTTCCAGCCCCAAACTCCACTGGTGTTCTTGCCTATGGCTTCCGCAATTCCCCTGCTCCGTCTCAATACACAGCATTGTGCCCCATTTCTCCCTCTGCTACAGACATGGCGAAATTTGAACTCTCCTCCTGTTTACTGCTTAGGGACTCGGGCATTCTGGACTTCAGGCAAGACTGCCCATACACCGCCCTTTGGGGATCTTCATTTGCATGCCGTGGGAAGAGAAGTCCACTACCTAGTTAATAATTAAGCAAAGCCTCCAAATCCTTTGAGAGACACTCCAGAGTTTCTGGCCCCTCCCAAGGCAGAGGAACTAAGAAGGACGTTTCATAAGTGAAAATGAATCCATTGTTAGCTCTGATTTTATGGGGGTCAAACCTTATGGTACTGGGATTCACACTCACCCTGACCTAGGACATTTGGCATGGTTCCTCTTTCCAGTGCCTCTGGATTAATATTTAGCCATTTTATGGAGCTAGAAATTGTCAATTAAGGGCAGTTCTCAAATAGGTAAGTAATATGGTCATTTACCCAAGAAGATCTAAACACTCCTGAGAACTTTCTATCATTCATTACTGAAATTCCCTTGGGAATAATAGCTCCAAAATCAAGAAATTATCCATTAGGACGGTCCCCTCCCCATTCTCTAACACAGATCCCCGATTGTGATTCTAAATGCAGACAGGCATCGCGCCCCCTCTTTTCCCATCCCACACCCTGTTTGTCATTGATTAATGCAATCAGCGGCTGAATTTTGACCTCTTCAGAAAGTGCTCGAGTGTATGTGTGAATTTAGCTTCAAGGCCGCTCCTCGTGGGGTTCTTTTCATAAGAAATATCAGAAAGAACTTACCCCTAATAGGGTATTCATCGAACAAACTGTGGCAGAGATATTCATTGGGAGACGATGCTGTCCTGAAGAGGGTATCACAGGAGTATATTCCAGGGCAAGCCACATTCCAAAATGTTTATAGGGCAAGCCACAAAGTAGCTTGTACGGCGTGACCCATTTGTGTGAGTACAGGTGTGCACGCACAGGACAGGTCTGGAGGAAGATCAGGGCTTTCTGGCTGTTTTCCCTTAATGGCAAGATGACTGGTGATTCTTTTTTCTTCTGTTTTGCTCATCTCTTTCTCATTTTCCTGTACTACACGTGCATTTCTTGCGGAATCAGGAAATCAAAGTTATAAAAAGGGGTGCAGAGGAGAGGGAGTTCTCCTTCCTGTTGAAATGTGGTCTCTCAGCATACGGAGAAGCAGTCTGCGTCCCCAGAGCCCAAATTCTCGCCATCACTAGCCTGCCTTGCATTAGGTCCACAACCTGCAATGTGGGAGGCCAAGCCCTTTTGTGATGAATATGGGAGAGGTGCTGCAGCAGAGGGCAAAGGAGGTGTTAGTCTGACCCGTTTCTACCTTCTGGAATGAAATCTGCAAGAGGTGTCACACCCTCGCAGAAACCCTGCTTGCTTTGTTCCCCAACCCTGGGGCTCTTCTGGACAACTCTGCGATTCTCAACAGTCGGGACGTGTCGCCAAGGACATTACCCCACAGGCAACATTGCCACATCCTCTGCCACTGTCCTGGGGGACCTGAATGCTGGGGTCAGGACAGGCACCTGCCCACGCCTCGAGTCCCCCGCTGGGTTCCCCGGCTCTCTGACATTCACAAGCCCCCAGGTGCCAAGCCCTGAGCTGGCAGGTGTCCTCTGCAAGGCGCACAGGTGCCTCCTGCTTCAGGGCCCTGAGTGGGGCGGGCGCCGGCCCCAGCGCTGGAGGCGATGACACCGCTTGCTATCTGCAGATCTTGCTGTGGCTACGGTTGCGCGGTTTGCAATTAGACGAGAGGTCCGGGGGCCTGGGAGATCATTTCCTTCAGCAGGTTATCATTTGGGCAAAATCAGGGACTTGTCAGGCTCAGCTCACTGGCTCTGCCTGCACTCTCTGCCCCCGCCCGCCCCTGCCTGGACAGCCCTGGTACTTTGTGCGGCGGCAACACTCGCTGACTTCTCCGCTGGCGGACCTCAGGCCTTGGTGTTGTCAGAGCAAACGGTGCTGTCCGGTGGTCCTTTCTGGGACGAATTTCCCCAGCCACCACCTTCTCCTCACCACTAACCCAGGACCCCGTGCCTCCCCCTCCCCCAGCTTGTGATTATTTATTCATGTCTCCCCATATTCATCCGCGTCTCCCCAGCACCTCGTCTGGAGCCTGGCACAGAGTAGGCTTCCACAACGAGAAGAATGGCTGAGCTCACGCACGCGTGTGTGATCTGCCCATGACAGTCACCGGTAACATTCTGACCTCAAGATGCTTCTGGTTGGGATCAGCTCCCCTGGGTGCAAGCCCACGTTCGACACATCATTAGGGAGCGACCACGGGCCAGTTGCATGACTGAGATGGTTTCCTCTCTGGTAAATGTGGATGCAAGTAAATTTTTTTTTTAATTATAGGATTGAACGGAAGATTAAATCAGATGATGCCTGGGAGCACCAGGTGCGGGCACCACGCGGTGAGTTTCGTTCTGCTATTGTTAATTCCTGTTAGCTTTCTCGTCCTGATACTCTGTCCTCTGAGCCTTTTCCAGCCAGAGCTGGAGGTCACCCTCAGTTATAAAACCTCTTTTTTTTTTTTTTTAAGATTTTATTTATTTATTTGACAGAGATCACAAGTAGGCAGAGAGGCAGACAGAGAGAGAGGGGAAGCAGGCTCCCCGCCAAGCAGAAATCCTGATGTGGGCTCGATCCCAGGACCCCAAGACCATGACCTGAGCCGAAGGCAGAGGCTTAACCCACTGAGCCACCCAGGTGCCCCAAAACCTCTTGATGTCTGTGTAGCTCTTGGCCTCTTTATCTGCCTGCATATCATGTGTCGTCCACACTTAGTGTCCTTGGGTTTGGAAGGGGACAGAGAGAATGAAATAGGCACCCGTTCACTGGATGCCACCTGGAACTTAGTCTGATTCTGGGGAGGAGCCCTGTGGGGGGTCGTCAGTGCAGGAGCAACCTTTCAGGAAGGGGACACTGAGTATCACACAAGATGTGCCAGTGGGCTGCCCACTCCTTCCTCCCGGACCAGGCCCCACAGAGGGCTGACTGCTGTGGTTCAAGAAGGGATCCAGATGGGTCTGTTTCCACCTGGATATTACTGTGAGGATGGTGACCCTGGAAGAGCAAGCAGACTTCAGAGAAATTGGATTCTGTTATGGGGACACAAGGACCCAGGGATGGACTTCTCTGGGTCAGAACATCAGGAACATTTAAGAGTCTGTTTCCAGCTCCTGAATTCCAGTGGGGAGGCTCAGAGAGGTAACGCACCCTGCCATGGTCACAGAGCTGCTCAGTGGCCGAGGCAGGACTTCTGAGGGGGTCTGCCATTCCGAAGTTTTTCCTAAAGCCACACTACTTCTTTTTTTTTTTTTTTTAAGATTTTGTTTTTATTTATTTGATAGACAGAGATCACAAGTAGGCAGAGAGGCAGGCAGAGAGAGAGAGAGAGAGAGAAGCAGGCTCCCTGCTGAGCAGAGAGCCTGATGGGGGCTCGATCCCAGGACCCTGGGATCACGACCTGAGCCGAAGGCAGAGGCTTTAACCCACTGAGCCACCCAGGCGCCCTAAAGCCACACTACTTCTGCGATCAGTATTTCCATTCCGAGTTTATCTTGACACCAGTTTTAATGACTTCCCATCATATGGTGGGAGCACTCGTGCATGCAATATTTGATTGTCAAGTTTAGTTAATTAATTTATTTAGATTTTATTTATTTATTTGACTCAGAAAGAGAGGGCCCAAGTAAGTGAGCAGCAGGCAGAGGCAGAAGCAGAGGGAGAAGCAGGCTCCCCACTGAGCAGGGAGCCTGATATGGGGCTCGATCCCAGGGTGACCTGAGCCGAAGGCAGATGCTTAACTGACTAAGCCACCCAGGCACCCCTGACCGCCAAGTTTTAAATGCCAGGCAGCCCAAGAATACAAAAACGAACAAGACCAGCTCCTGGTCTTGGTTTCACAGAAGAAGCCCTGTGTTTAAGCAAAACTGTATCTCACTTAGATGTTCCCAGGGTCCAATGTGGTAAGTGTTTATCTCAACTGTATTCTTTTTTACCCCCAAGCAAGTATTTAGTGAGCACATACTTTGTGCTACCCAATCTGCTAGGAGGTTAAAGATAGAACCCTGGGCAAGAAATAAAGACTGAACGCTGCCTTCAGTGGGACTTGAAGAGAGAAGAGACATTAAACAAGCATTCAGATCAGTGGGTTAATCATCACAGAAAAGGGGGACTCTGTCCTCTCATTTGCTTCCACCTCTGAGGGGTCAGAGGAGGCTTCCCTTCAGAGCAGACTCTGAACTAAAGTCTGGAGATTGAGTGGAATGTAACTGCACAAAGAGGGGAGGGAAGATCATTCTAGGACAGGAGAATGGGCTATGTCAATGTCCTGGGGCAGAAAGAACACATGGGAGTTACTGCAGGACAGCCAGGGAGGCAGGAGAGGAGAGGCAGGACAGTCAGACAGGGAAGTTTTGCCTCTAACCCCAGAAAAGTGGGCATCCATTGCAAGATTTCAAGCCAGGCAATGACACAATTAGATTTCCATTTCCAAAAGATTGTTCCCGCTGCGGAGTGGGCTCCAAATTGGCAGAAGGCAGGAGAGGAGTGGGTGGACCAGATGGAGACCATTGCCAAGGTCCTGATGAGCAGAGATGGTAGCCCAGAGTAAGGTGAGGGCAGGACATGGGTGTGAGAGGACAGTGGATTATAGAAATGTTGTGGGGAGCTGGCAAAGGAACTAGAACGCAAGAGACAGAGGTGGGAGTTGATGCGTATTACACCATGAATACGAGGCAAGAGGGGGCCAAGGAGGAAATGACGGGGGGCATTGGCTGTGGCAGAGAGGAGAGATGATGACTGAGTGATGCCTGTTGGTTCGAGTGACCCGAGGCCACTGGGGCCCGTCCTGAGAACTGTTTCAGATGACAAAGCCCAGGGCTCAACACGGAAGGGCGACTCAAGAAAGGGCTGAACCAAGTCTTGAACCCTGGTCTTCTGACTCCAAATCCAGTATCCTTTCTTACATCTGAGGTGAGGAGTTAGCCTGGGACCATTCTGTAGTCTACCAGGAGCTGTACGGTCAACCCAGCTTGCCCACACTAGTGCGTACCCCCAAATCTCAGTGGCTCATAACAACAGCAGGGCTCTCCGCTCACATTACCTGTAGACGGAGGGGCAGGGGGCTCTGACCCTGTGTCTGCTCCTGCAGAACCCAGGAGGAAGGGGTGGCCCTGGGTGGGACACGCCTGTTCTGGTGGCCAAGAGATGAGTGCGGTGTGCGGCCGTCAGGTGTGGGAAGGCACAGAATGAGGTGAGCGTGGCCTTCGCAGGCCACGTGCGGAAGCCCCGAGCTGCACGGAGTGGCTCCTCCCACTCGATCCATGACTTTTAGGTAAATGAGCATGATTAGCTCGTGCGTCATCGCACGAAAGCCTTGTTTCGTTTTCAGGTGGATCGGTAGGTAGGGGACCACTCTGCTGTCCTTGGGCCGCAAGCATTGAGTAACACGTGTTCCTTGTACTGCACTTACTGGTGCTTGGTGATTGTTTGTGATTTCATATGGGTTTTCCTTTTCGTTCTGAAATGCAAACCTGCTATTAACTTGGAGTTGGGTCGACTCCTGCTGTGTCTGGGCCGAGAGCATGCTTGAATTCGCACGGGGCATCCGTCTGCCTGCCAGCGCGGGGTCTCTTCCCACCACGTGACTGCTTTCCAAGTCAAGCTTTGCAAAGCCCTGGAGGGTCAGGCCAAGGCCCGTTGCTGCAGGAAAGACAGGGGTGTGGGAGCTTTTAGAGCCTGTCCTCACGTCTCCATAGAAGGGGGCTTCTGACACCCTCTGCCGTGGCAGCTCAGGGTGGAGGACAGGACAGGGGTCAGCATCTCTTGGAGCAGCAGTGGCCAGTGGTATTAGTGATACCCTGGCAGCCATGAGCCGTTCCCAGAGACCCCCACACTGAAGCGTCCAGGTGGGCGCTAGCTTTTTCCGCTTCCTGTTCTTTTGGTCTCTTTTGTCTGCTTGGGCATGCGGGGCACTAGGGTCTGCTAAAGGGGCCTCTCCTCCCCAGCTTCTGCCCCGCAATCTGCTTGAAGAGGTCAGGCTTACCAGTCCCTCATATCTAGAATGTGGGACAGGAGGTGGGGGAACCTGCTGCGTTTCCGAGTCCAGCTCGGGGAGCACCTGGGGAGCTGTGGGGTGGGCTCTTGGATGCCACTTGGTCACTGGGGTCTGTATCTTCTACTCGTCAGAGGAGGGGGCAATGAGTTTGTACCCCCAAACCTCCAATAGACTGCAGCAGGAGACAGCTACACTCTTCCTGTTGCTCTTTTGTGCTTCTGTTTGAAGGACTCTCTCTGTGAGAAGTTTACTTTGAAAGCCGAAGCGCACTGGGCATTTGAGGTACGAGTATATCAACTCTTGGAGTGGAGAGCTCTATGGGACAGATGGAGGACTTTCTGGCCTTTTGAAACCTAAATACCCGGTGTTCTTCCAGGCTCTTAGCTTGGGAAGAAATAAGCCATCCTTCTAGAACCTCAGAAAGATTTACTTCAACATCTGTGGACGTATTTTAATTTCTTCCTTCAGTAGGTTCAGCTTGGCCAACTGAAACAGTGTGTAGAGTATTTTAATCATGTTAATAGGAAAGGCAGCCTGCCAGGAGACCAGGAGGAATGCCTCTCTTCTTTGTGCTGCACAAAAGGAGCTCCCTCGGTCTCCCCTCTGCTTGTGTGTTGTGTGAGCCACAGGAATTTGTTGACTTAGTCCTCCAAGCAAATAGACAGGCAGGTATAACTGTCTCATTTACACCTGAAGACATCTAGGCTCCAAGAGATTGGCAAGCTACGTGGCTCAGTGGGGTTGGGGGAAGGAAACACACACATCTTAAAAGGTATGACCTGCCCTCAAAGAACCGACCATACGGTAAAGAGATCCTCAACTAGCAATCGGCTGGTATAGCTTCCTCATTTTATAATGAGGAAAGGTGAGGCCCAGGGAAGGGGAGGGTTTGCCTGAGGTAGAGTGTAGCAGTAGGTGTCCACCAGCAGAAGGTTCCAGCATCCTTTCTGGTGTGGCCATGCAAAGAATTCTGGCCAAGAAGACCTAAGATTTCCAGGAAGTACAAAAAGGGAGAGGGCATGCCTGGTTTGCTTTCTCAACCCTCTGGTTTCCTGCTACCTGTGTGTAGAGTTCCAGAAGCCGTCTGGGGCCAAAAGGACTGGGCTACACCCTGGGAATCCAGGAGGGGAGAGCCAGCAGGACCCTGGGTTCCTGCCGACTTTACTGAGCTACCCTTGACTGGGGCCCTGGACTCCCACTCTGGATTGACTTCATATAAGACAAACTCATTCTGGGCTTTTCGGTTCCATGCGGTTAAACCTGCAGAGTTAACAGGGGACCTTGAATTCTTGAAGGAACCTTGACTATTTGGTGAGGTCTTGGGGCGCAAACCACCATTCTCATGCCAGTGACCTTGCTTCCCTGTCCAGCGTCCCTTTCGTCCTTATGCTATTTTTTAAATCACTGTTTTTCTCTGAACATCGCTGAAGCTTTCTCCTGCAAATGAAAATGCCAAATGAAAAGGCCTATTAACAAAATTTAAGATACTCAAGCAAGTAGCTTTAATCTAGAGCCCATCCTGTGTCTCCCGTTCCCTTTGGGTTGGGTGAGCAGCCGGCTGGGCCTCACATAACCTTCTGCAGCTCAGCTTCTGTTCCTGCCTTCCCCAGACATTATCTGAAGAAAGGACTCCCTTTCTTTAGGAATTATGCGGAAATAATTCTTGGGCAGTCGATTCAGGGAAATCACAGTGTGAAATCTAGAATCAGTCTATGCCCACATGCATCCCACAGGGATTAAAGAGTTAAAATGACTTGTTCCAGCTGCATCATGAAAAGCAACAAGAGTTACAGAAAAACATCTATCAAAAATGTTAAGTAGCAATGAAGCATTAATTCAAATGATGAAGGATTAAAAGGGAAAAGATAAAAAAAAGTTAATAACACGAAGTAAAATTTCTGTACAGCAAACCCCAATAAAACAGACCAAACCCCCTCCAAACAAACCCCAAACCCAAACTATGTAAGCAAACTGTTTGCAAAGTAGGACATGAGGTAGATAGATTTAATATTGTAAATTCATTCAGATTGGTAAAGAATCACCATAATATTGACCAACAATTGGCTTTTTTAGAAAAAAAAAAAAGATATATCCACACCCCCAATTACAGATGAATAGCATACATTGAAAAAGATACTTAAATTTACTTTAAAAATCAAATAAATATTAAAACATCAGAGAAATAAATTTTAACATGTCAAGTTGCATTTTAGAATGAGAATTCTGAACTTAGCAAGGGCACCGAGACACAGAAACTCTTATCCTGGTATAAATTGGCCCAACTTTTTCATTGGAGACACAATTGAGCAACATATCAAGCGTTCACATCCATTAAATGAGTAGGGCTGCCTCTGGGAATGTATCCCAAGAACGTAACATGAACGCAAAAAAGAAAGCTCTGTGGTCAGAGATGCGTACCACGGTGTTATTTGTCAGAGAAAAAGGCAACTGCAAAGACATCCAATTGCTGATAACTACCTTAAAATTTTTTATAGAACAAGGTAGAGCATAATGGTCAGTAAAAAATGAACAATTATTGCACATCCAGACCAAACACCATTGTACAATAGTCCCCCCTTATCTGCGGTTTCTTGTGCACTAGTTCCTCGTTATCTGCGGTTTCCCTGTCCACGATTTCAGTCACCCGTGGTCAACCTCATGGTCAGGAGGTCAGTAGTAGCCCTCCCTGCGCCCCGTCACCGTGCCCACATCATTCACGTCCCTTCATCTCATCACGGAGGCGTTTTATCCTCTCCCATCGCTACACAAAGTAGGGTTGAGTGCAGGACAGGAAGTTATTCTGAGATAGAGACCACGTTCATAGAACTTTTATCACAGTTTATGTTAAAATTATTCTATTCTGTCGTTAGTCATTGCTGTTTATCTCTTCCTGCGCCTACTTTGCAAATTGAACTTTATCAGAGTTGTGTATACACATAGGAAAAAACAGAGAGTTTGATAATATTCACTGTTTCAAGCATCCCCTGAGGGTCTCGAAGTTATCCCCCAGACATAAGGGCGGCTCCTGTACCATTCTTTCTTGCAAATCCTTTGCAGAGTTTTTCTTAAAGTCTTTATTGAAGAAAAATTGACATACCCAAAGCATACGCATTTAATATGTACAACTTGAAAAGCTGTGATATGTGTGTGTCTGTGAAACCTGTGCCACAATCAAGATATCCAGTGTATTGCCCAGCCCCAAGAATTTACCTTGGGCTCTTTTCCAGTATCTTCCTCCCATCCCTTCCTAACCCTCTTCATCGATCTGCTTTCTGTCACTGTAGATTCATTTTCATTTCTAGAATTTAATTTGGAAACATACAGTATGAATTCCTATTTGTCTGGTCTCTGACTTATTTGTCTAGTGTGGTTATTTTGGGAACCAGTCATGTCGTGTCATATTAATCCTATTAAGTGCTTAGTAGTTTTCCTTTCTCTAGGTGAATCACCATTTGTGCATCCTGTCCTGTATAGATGAACATTTGGGTAGTTTCCAGTTTTGAACAACTACCAATAAAGTCACTATTAATAGTCACATCTAAATATTCTCTTGCTGTTCCTCTTTTCCAAACTTAATTCCTTTATTTTTTGCCCATTAGTTTGTTCAGTCTCTTGGTGAAGGGAGACTCACCTGTGTTTTATTCTGTATTCACTCCGTAACAGTTTCAGCCCCGGCTCTGTTACTAACATGGTGTGTGATCTTTGGGCAAGTTTATGTGTGTGTCTAGGCCTTTCTTGTCCTATGAAAGCTTTAGCCCTGGACCAGTGCTTCTCAACGTCCAGACTACATCACAGTCCCCCACAGGAGACTTCCCCGGTTCTGCCCTTGGACTTTCTGATTCAGCTGGTCTGGGATGGACTTGAGATATTGCACTTTGACAAGTCTCCTGGGGACGAACATTCATGCTGCCTGTGCAGAGAGCATTCTTTGCAAACCCCGGACCTAGGCCTTTGAGATAACCACGAGCTGTGTAATAATAAATGTAAGACACAGAGAACGCTTGTTTTTATTTTTTTTTTTATTTTTTTTTTTTTTGAGAACGCTTGTTTTTAATATGTGCTTTTGATAAGGGGAGCGTGAAAGGATGCATTTTGCAAGTTGGCTTTATGCAAAATTCAAACATTTCTAAAACAAAGAAGGGAGAAACATTACCTCCAAAAAATTCTCAGGATTTACATATATAGGCAAATCCACCTAAGAATAACTCATTGTATTCAAATGGTGATGTTTACATATTTTTAAGAGCTCCGTTAGAGACAGACGGCTCTTTCAAATCTAATCAAACTGAAGGTAATCACTTCTCTGCTTATTCTAAATGACCCCCTCATCAACCCTATTTACATGGCAAGAAGTACTCAGTCTTGACATTGGATTATTCTTCACGATTTATGTGGTTTGTCCTGAAATGTAACTCTTTGCAATTGGCTTTTACTGGGCAGGGACACTATCATCTTTTAAACCAGATAATTTTTATTTATTTTTTTTTAACCTGTGTGACACAGCGTGCCCGATAAAGAAACCATTTCTTTCATGCCCTTAATCTCCTCCGAGGGCAAAAGTAGTATTTGCTGAAATAAAAGTCCACCCCAGCAGAAAGGCGATGCTAATCCTCTTAGTTTTAATGGTTTGGAAATGGTTGGAGTAAGAAGGTAAACATTGTAGTTGATTAATAGGAAGGAAGTCAATTGTCCATGTAGCCACTGCTCTGTGCCATACTGTACAATGGTGCTTTCTTTTTATAAAACCCCCAAACAGGGTCCTTCTCCATTTTAACGTTCTTACTTGAAAAGTGATCTACTAGCGCCGTGCGGTTCTAAGTGTTTGATTCCATTACCCCAAAAAGCAAGCAGTGCACATTTCAAATCGACGTCAAACAAGTCCCACTGATAACTGGTGTCATATCAATGGCTTATCAGGTCTTTTTTATTGAAAATAGTCGGATATAATGAGTTGCTTCACATTTAAAAGTCTTAAGTCTCTGAAAGCTCCAGGCCTAGATGGTTTTGATACTGGCTTATTAAACTTGCACCGGGAGAGAAAGCAGGACTGGGGGCGGGTGGGAGCAGGCCAGAGAAAGAAAACCGGAGAGGGGCAGAGGTGGGAGCTTTCCTTAGCCTATGGTTTAACCCCGCGCTGGCCACAGAGAAAAGATTGTGTTTGCCGATCCCTGTTTCTGGGAGCCCGTCCAGGAGGTAGCCTCGCAGGAACTCACCTACCATTTTTGCAGGATCGCATAGTTTTCTTTGCGTAGCGATAAGTCCAGGGTTCGGGACCCTATAGTCATGTCCTAGCCACTAAAACGCTGGACAAAGAAGACCTTTGACCCACTTTACAACTCAAGTAGTGGGAAGAGAGCCTTCAGGACCGAGGAGGGAGGGACCTTCAGGAAGGTTGAGACTCTACCAAGCACCACATGTGACAAGATGCCCTTTTCCTCTGTGTAACCCCTCCCATGTTCCTGCTGGGTTGGTGTTGACACCTGCTCCCAGCTGAGGAGAGTGAGGTCCCGAAGAGGGGAGGGAATGTCTTATGGATTGACCAGATGGGTGATTCTCAAAGTGTGGTTCCCCATCAGCCCAGCAGCACCCCCTGGGGACTTGGCCTCCACCCAGACCTGCTCATTCAGGGACCCTGGTGGTGGGTCCCGGTAGTCTGCGTCGTGAACCCTCCTGGAGGTGTCGATGTGTGGTCTGTGGGGGTGTCCATGTGCGCCCAAGTTTGCAGGTGCCCTGCTGCCTAGGGCCCAAAGTGCTGAAACCTCCTTAGGGGTCGCAGCAAGTAGGAAGCCGCACGTTTAATTGGGAGGGATGGGGGCGGGGCATGCGCCCTCTGGAGCTTTGCCCCTTCACATGGTGGGTTTGGCAGGTAACCAGGAAACGGAAAGCAACGAGATAGGATTTTAACGTCCATCTGTCAAATGATGGGCAGTCGAGGGTCCCATCCTGCCTGTCATGTCCCAGTTGAGAGGTATTTGCTGCTTTATGGGAGTAAAGGAGGGAACTGAAGGCTTGGTGTGATTCCCTTCTCTCCCTGCCCGCATCATCAGTGCCTTGCTCATGGAGATGCTTCTCATGCGGGTCCCAGAGGAGCCACTTGCTCTAAGGATGATTCCGAGAGCCTTGGGTCTAAGGGCGCCCCGGAAAAAACTGTATCATCTAGCAAATTCCTAAGTATGATTTCTACATATCTGCTGTTGCCTGGAGCAAGGTATGGGTCATAATAGTGAATTAAGGGGGAGGAGAAGGGCCCCGAGGAGGCTGGGCTCCCACCAAGCACACAGAGGAACTCATTTCTGTTTATTTCGTTTCTTAAAAAAGATTATTTATTTGTTTGAGAGAGAGAGAGAGAGAGAGAGAAGGAAGAAGGTGACTCCCTGCTGAGCAGGGACCCTGATTGGGGCTCAATCCTAGGACCCTGAGATCATGACCTGAGCTGAAGGCAGACACTAAACCGACTGAGCCACCCAGGCGCCCCTCTGTTTATTTCCTTTGCTGCCGTTCCACCAACCCCCGAGCGGCCCACCCTCCAGCTCTTTATCTCATTGGCTCCCTCGCAGGCCAGTTGAGTGCTGAGTGAGCAACTCGAGGGGAACCTGGAGGTCAGCACCACACCCACACCCACACAGAAGCTTGCGTTTCTGATGGAGTTCACGCCGCCAAAGACAGAGCGAGGACAAGTGGGCAAAAGCGTAGACTCCGGGTGCCCATTCTGCCCATCCCAGCGCTGTGACCTTGGCAGGTTATGGCTTCTTCCTTGTCCCAGAATCACCGCCATGGCTTTGCCTCTCCTTGCCCACCCAGTGCAGATGTGAGGGTCAGGTGAACTGTGTGCGGGTGGGTCTCTGAGGCTCCATAAGGACAGTAGGTGTGCCTCGGAGCAGCCTGAAGGACCCCCAGGAGAGCCCACGAGAAGGGCCTCGAGCGGCCAGCTGGAGAGTAGGCTTCAGGTCAAGGTTGCAGTGAGAAGACCAGAAATGCAGGCATAGCTCTTGAGTAGGGTGAGCGACTTGACCTGGTCTGCCTGGAACTTTCTTGGTTTTGATAATGAAAGTCCCAGGCAAAGTGGGACTGTTGGTCACCCGAGCTCAAAGCTCCCTCCTTCCTTTACTTGTCATGTAACCTGGCCTCTCAGCGACGTGGTTCCATCTCCCGAAAACGCAGTGGTAATAATCATACTAACACCAGCGTAATAGCAGGCACTCGACACGCTCTGCTTATTTCTGCCCGGGAACCCCACGTGTCTGCCGTCCCCTGCCCCCTGCAGCTCCGCGGATCCCGACTTGCCTGCACAGGGCATGAGTCTGCTTTATGGCAATGATGGGCTTCGCACCTGTGACCCCAAGTCATGTAGGAGCTCCTTGAGAGCAGGGACCAAATCTTGTTCGACTTTGTTCCTCGGTGCCTAGCTTGGCACCTGCTGCCTGGAAAGTGCTCAATAAACGTTAGTTAAAATGTCCGTTACTGACCTCTCACACCAGGAGGACAGCTGGCGTAAAGCTGTAACCTGGAAAATTCCAGGTTTCAAAGAGTCAGCAGCAACAGCTGCATTTCCTCAGTGATACTGAGTGTCCAGCAATGTGTTCAGCCCTTTACTTGGTTGGTTTCATTTAACCCCTCCCCACCCTCTATTTTATGTCCCAGGAGCCCCGGACTTAGGTGAAGTGACTTGCCCACGGGCGCACAGCCGGCAAGTACAGGAGTCGGGATTCAAGCCCAGGTGGGTTATCTTTGCCAAACAACCACGGCTCTGGGCAAAGTGGCCTGAAGCACTTTGTAGGGCGCTTACAGATGCCTGGAAGAGCACCCTGGTGTCCATGTTGTCCCCCCAGCTCTTTTCTAGTAAAAACCCGCTAACTGAGGGCCACCACCCTCCCCAGCTGTGCCACCGTGGCCCCGTTTCCATGAGTCCTCAGTCAGCCCTCCTAAAGGGCAGCCTGGCAGGTCACCCCAACTCGAGAGCGCCAGAGACCATTTTCACCACCTAATCAATAACCCTGTTATTGACTTGGTGCTCCCAGAGGACAGGTTTATAACTTTATCGAGCACTATATGCGGGGGCAATTATAAGGATAATGGGAAATCATCGACAAGAGGAGGCTTCTGCATTGCAAATTAACATCTGCTCCAGGTAAGAGAAGAGCCGTGTTTTAGTTTCAGGATCGGGAAAAATGGAAATGCCTGTAAGACAAACTGTGTGATTCATGGTGGGTACCCAGCAGGGCACCACAGCCTGGGTCTTCTGCTCTGGCCTTGTCCTGAGCTCCCTGTGACCATGACAGTCCCCACATGATGAGCTCGTTGGGAGTGTCCGACACCTTGTCCACAACCACCTGTCATCCTGATTTCCTGGGTCCTGAAACAATTGCACCCAAAGTCCTCCTGTCTCGATAGTGGGCAAGCCTGGAAAGACCTTGGCCTTGTCCCCTGGAGGGTAGGCGTGGCTCAAGCCCCCACCCAGTGCTCCTCACATAGCTGGGACATACTGGGAAGGGGGACTGGACCCAGACTAGGGGACCGTGTTCCAGTCTTGGTTCCACTGGCTGTGTGGCTCCAGGCAAGCTGTTTCAGCTCCTTGAGCCTCACTGTGTCCATCTGTAGAATGGGGTTATGACACTGTCTGCCCTGGAGGGTCCTTATGAGGTTAGAGGAGCTCATAAACTTTGCAACTCACAGCCTCATATTACAGACTGTGTCCAGCCCCCGGCCTCCGGCACGCTCGGCATGATCATCAGCATCTAGGACAAGAGAACGAGATAAAACCCTTTTGCCTTTGTTAGGTCATTCCAGCAGCAGAAGAGTTGATCCAGGGGCAAGCACAGAAACAAGATTTACGAAAGACCCCCCAGGAGCACCTGGGTGGCTCTGTTGGTTAAGCGTCTGACTGTTGATTTCGGCTTAGGTCACAATCTCAGGGTCCAGAGATCGAGCCCTGCTTTGGGCTCTACACTGTATGTGGGGCCCTGATGCAGATTCTCTCCCTCTCCCTCTGCCCTTTCTCCATCCCCCATGCCCTGCTCACTCTCTTAAAAAGAAAGAAAAAAAAAAAATAGACCCCAAAAGAGCAGGTCTACAAAGCACACTGAGCTCTTCCCAGGGCAGATAGGCCCGGTTGGGTTTCTGCTGCATCTGTCTGTTTGGCACCGGTGTCATCTAGCATCCTGAGGCGCTTCCTCTGTGCCTGGTGCCATGCCCAGAGCTGTGGGCTCATTCTGTCCGTGGGTCCTCCTGCCAGCTCCAAGAGGCAGGTATACGCTCCTCACTTTCAGGTGTGAATCCCAGAGAGGGAAGCTGGCCTGTGCGTGTCACACAGCATGCTAGTGGTGGCTGAGGCCAGATTCTGGGGCTCTCCTGACTCTTAGATAAGGACCCAGAAGGCCCCCAGTGCTACAGGTGCCTTCATCCCATGGCAAGGCAGAGCTCCAGCCAGCACCCGCACGCCCTGCTTCACAGCCCTCATCCTCCCACATTTGCTCTGCGTGGTTGGCCCCATTTTGATCCCTTCAGGTCCTCCAGGACCCACGTGAGCCAGCCATCCTGGTTTCGGAAAGTCTCTGGTTTGGTTATGTCAGGGGACAAAGGCTGGTAGGTACACAAGGAGGCTCTGGGGGGTTGCTTACTGTCCCTTTGAAAGAGTGCCACCCTTGTTGATGAATGACCAGAAAGAAGCAGGCTCTCCAGTTGGAGGAATGGGGAGCTGACAGACAGGGAGAGCCAGACTGTTGGCCCTTTGCATGAAGCTGTAGTGAGGGCCCTGGAGAGATGATGGAGGCCCAGAGAGAGAAAGGACTCAGGGCTATTTGGTGTGACTACAGTCAGGTACCTGGAGCCCCTCCTCCCGTCTTGGGGCTACTGACTTATCCCCGTGTCTCCTTGGCCTGCACCCAGTTCTCTGGTTCAGCCACAGTTATGACCCCGTGCAGCTGGGGTCCTATGGGCTGCCCCAGCAGCATCCAGGAGCCCCAGGAAAGGCCCCCACTGGGGGAGTGGAGGCTAGTAGTCCCCAGGCCTGCCCCGTGATCCCTTCACAACTGATCCTGCAAGACCAAGTTTTCCTAGGGCACCCTCTTGTTTTTTTACTGCCACCCACAAACCTTTGGTGACAGGCTGGCCACATAGGTGGCCTCAATTCTTCGTGCCTTTCTGTGGCCACAGTTGCTTGGTGACGTGGCAGTTTCTCCCACTAAGGAGATGGCGTCGGGTCTCTCTACCCCTTGGATCTGGGGCTTGCTGTGCTCCATAGCCTGTGGCAGATACGATGGAAAACCAGTCCTAAACCTGGTTCTGAGGGACTCGCGTGTTTCTGCTTGCTCTCACTTGCACTGCTGGGGTCTCCCAGGAGCCCTAGAGAGGCCATTCTGCACCAACCAGCAGCCAGCGACTCTCAGATTTGTGACCAAACTCCGCCAACATCAGCTAAGCCCAGCTGAGATCAGCCAATCCCCAGCCTTGATTCATGAGCTCTACATAATAAAAGATTATCATTTTAAGCTACTGAGTTTTGGGGCTGGTTGTTACTTCGAATTAGCTAGCCAGTAAACCCTTCTGAATGTACTTACCCCCATTGGGCACTTACCGCTGCTTCAACGGATGGAAAAATGTGGGGTTGCTGCTGATGACGTTCTGAGCATCCTATGACCGTTGTCGTCGTCATCTTGGTATGGCCACATACTGAACATCACTGGTCCAGGCTCGTGCCCCAGACTGTGTGTGTACTCGATGCTCTGATCTTCTCTACATGCTCCAAGGCAGGGATGACCGCTCCGTGTTTGATCCATAATGAAGCAGGGATGCAGAGATGCTCACTGGTTTCCCCGAGGTTCATACACCAAGTAGCAGCATTACGATCGGTCCTGTCTGACTCAGGCGGAGAGAACATTCTCTCGACCTGAGTCAGACAGGACCAACCCTAATGTTGCTACTTGGTGTATGAACCTGGGGGACTAGACAGCAGGGCTGGAAATGTCCTCTGCACAATTAAAACCAGAATCCCTATGTTAAAAAGTGTGAATAAGATTTTTACTTTTTTCGGGGACAAACGTACTGATCAGAAGACCTGCCTTGTCACTCTCCCCGGAGCCCGTGTGAACCCCGTCCTTCCCCAGGGGCTGCCTGATTTCAAAATCCAGGCAGGAGCCTGCTGCGGTTCCCCTTGAGTGACTCAGAGTCTCTGAGAGAGGCTGTGCTCAGGTCTGGTTAACCTAATGTGCACAATAAAAATTTTTATTAAAAAGAGAAGAAGAAAGCAGGGAAATGGCAATTGGCCATAGAAGGACATTATTTTTTATTGGAATTAGAATTCCTTTATTTAAAAAATATATAAACTCTCAATCTTCTTTCTATCCCTTGGCTCAGCAGCCCGTGGCAGGCTTCCGGGGGCAATTCAGTATTGGCGGAGGGAACAGCCCTGGACTGGCTCGCTTTTCCTAAGCTGTTAAGAGGATGGAGGCCGTGGCCCCGCGGGGCGCCGGAGCGCAGGACCCCCCAGCGAATGCCACAGAGCCCGGCTTCGAGTGGCCGGCCGTGTCCTCAAGCCTGGGCCCGAGAATCCAAAGTCGCCCCTGCATTCTCACAGACGTGCTCAGGGTTTATTTTGCCAAGACTTGCTGGATTTTAATAAATACATTTCCAGAGGTTTTGATGTAAAAGTAAAATTTCTATGCTTTGCAAAAAGGCAGCAGAAAGGTAGCTGTGCTCACCTGAGAATTCCAGGTCCTTGGGAGCCACGTGCTCGTCCAGCGTGACCTGCCCACGCACCCCACGTCCGTTCCCCAGGTGGCCTTTCCCAGGCTGCGTGCTAGGCGCTCGATAGTCCCACATCTTCTCACCTCATCCCCGCAGCTGCCCCTTCGAGGCACGTTCTGAGTCCCCTTCGCGGCGGCAGAAACTGAGACTCCACAATGTTATGTCACATACATTCAACTGACAAACGCATATGAGCATCTCACACGTCAGCTGCTGTCCTGGGCACGAGGGACACGGTGGGGACGGAACTGACCCGGCAAACGGGTCCCGTGACCGTGGAGCCCGCAGTGGTGGCGCAGGATACCAAGTCTGTGGGGCTCCAGGACACAAGCTGTCCCTGCTGTACGGAACCCCCGACTGAGGCCAGGTCAAGGACTTGGGCTAAAAACCAGCATGGCGCGCGGGGCGCATTGGGAACGGGCAGCGCACATCTGGATTTACACCCCGTTGGTTCCTCAGCTTTCCAGCTGTTTGAACATGATTTCAAAGGGAGTAACGCGACAGAGACAGCATCGGATGTTTGCTGAACACCAATCAGTGGTCAGGTAGACGGGGTGGAGGGGATGCGGGGGGCTCTCCTCCCGGAGGCTTTCAGCCGTCCCGGGGATAGATGCCATTTGCCACGTGCTTTTTGCAGATGGAAGAACTGGACATGGGGAGGCAATGTACTCCGCTTGGAGATGCTTAGCGGACAAGTGCAGAAGCGGGGTTTGGACGGAGCCCGTAGGCAGCCTCACCCCGGGGCAGCTCACCCCCCTGAGGATTTCCCCTGCGGGCAGGGTCCCGACACCCCAGGTCTTGAGTCTGGAGTAGTCACCTGGGGTATAACCCTCTGCTCCCCAATAAGACCCCCGGCTGGGGAGGAAGAGGGGGATGGGGGAGAAGCATGACCAGCAAGGGGAGGGGGAAGGCAAAGTGGGGGAGGAGAAGAGGGGAGGAAGAGAGGGAAGGGGGAGGAGGAGCGGAAAAGCTCCGCTCCTTCGTCACACTCCACCCTTTTGCCAATTCAGGCGGCCTCGCTAACACCCCATCTTCTCTTCCTCCAAGGCACGCGGCCTCCAGGTATAGTGTAAGGGTCCCCGTCTAAGCCGCCATCCCGATGCTTGCTGCTCAGCTGCCTTGTTCTGTCCCAGTTTCCACCAGTGCTCTGTCCCGGGCTGCCTGTCCCGGGCCGGGGACCAAGAGGGTTTTGCAGCAAGTCATTTGTGCTCAGTGGCTGGGTGTGAGGGACGTGGGGAGGCAGGAGATCCACAGGAAAGGGGGCCAAGGAGGAGGAGGCGGGGGCTGGCCTCGGGCTGGGCCTTGGGGGTTTAGAAGAAGAGGAGGGAAGTGACGCAGGCCTGAGCTGGTTCCAGGTTCAAAGGCACAGCCCACAAGATTCACCCCGAAAAGGGCTTCTTTGAGGGAGGAGGGGAAGAAAGGGAGAAGAATGGATTTTGTCTTTGTGTCTGAAAAGATGTGCAGCCTCGGAGGCAGCAGCCCCGGCTCACGTGGGAGAGCTTGGAGCGGGTCCGCGGAGCACACCCTCGCCTTGGATGGTCCTCTGAGAACCAGCAGGCCCCAGTCCCCTGGGAAGCTCCCTCGGAAACAGGCCCAGCGCATGGCCCACCTTCTGCTCTGCAGCGATCACACGGCACGTTCACTGGGAGGCACGTAGGACCTGCAGACGGACGCGGCTTCCCCAGCCTGTGGCTACGCAGGGGTCGGCCCCGCACCCAGCCAGGGCCACGTCTCAGGAGTCTGGACAGGATCCTCTCCTGCTGCCCTGCCAGGCTCACGAGGGACTTCAGGAGGGCCGAGCCCCCAGGCCCTGGGGCCACACAGAAACGTCTGTTGGCGGCGGTTACCCACGGAAGGAGTGTGGGTGGAGCGGCATCATCCCTGTCGGGCCCCAGAGGGGACCCCGGGAGCCTCAGCCCCTGCTCCCAGTGTCCTTGTGATGTTCGTCTTAAGCTGCTACCAAGAATCCTACCTGAAACAGAACTTTAGGGGGATGGTCTTCCCCGTGGGCTCTTCCACATCGTGGTGGGGCCAGGGAAGGCTCCTGGAGGCCAGGGCTAGGGGCTGAACTCTAGGGGACAAAGGGACTTGGGAGTAGGGACTGGGACAGGGGACACTGCCCTCAGGCAAGATTGTGGGGCCTGACAGCAGTTGCTGACCCTCCATCAACGTCCCTGAACTCCAGCCAGAAGGAGGGGCTGGGGGAGCCCTCAGGAGCCGGGGGTCTGTTCTCCGTCTATTCCCTGGATCCTGAAGCCCCTAGGAGGGGGGAGGGCTGCCGCTGCGTCTGCCACAGACTGGAAAGGAACAGCCTTCCACTGAGCCTGGATTACACGCTAGCTCTGTGGCTTCTTGGCGAGCAGGTGTGCAGCCTGAGGGTGGCGATCTGACACTCTACCGCGCAGCTCAGGGACCCTCTTGTCCTCGCCACCCCCCCACGCCTCCTGGAGCGCCGGGGTATGGGGAGCCCAGAAAGCTCCAGTGAGACACCAGCCCGAGACTGCTGTGGCTGGGAGAGGGGGTGGGGTGACCATCTTGCAGCCTGGCCCAGCCCAGCAAGCCATGGCCGTGGGCTTCAGTGTCCCTGAATAGCGTCTGCTCTCCACCTTCGTCACAAAAGGGATGAACAAATTAGATAAACAAACAAACAAGTAAAAAATGCAATCTTGGCACCAAGCACCGTCTTCTCAGGGATATTATTACAAGATCAAATTACAGAGGTTGCTGCAAATCACAGCTGGAGAGAAGGGAGACCTCCTCAAGGAAAGGGAGACTCAGCGACCTGTAGGTTAGCAGACGCGGGGACGGCCACCTCGGGTGGGGGCCAGAGCCCCATGGTCTGGGACTGAGAGGGACAGCCCTTCTCTGACCCGGAGGTCTGCCCTGGGCCTGCTGCCTCAGCCTCGGTCCTCCCTGGGAGCACCAGGAACAGACCCACCCCACCAGCCAGCCGGCACTTTCAGCAGTTGGAAAAACAGGCTCAGCTTCAGGTTCAAGAACGCAGGGAGACTCCCACCTGCTGTTGCCTCTGTCAATCCCATCAAGGCTGCTTGTCATCACAGAGGAGGGTTCTTTTTGTATGCCTTTTTGTATTTTTATTATTTTTATTTTTTAAAGGTTTTATTTATTTAGCGAGAGCATGCACACCATGCGGGGTGTGCAGGGGGAGGGAGAGAGAGCATCTCCAGCAGATTCCCCACTGAGGGGGGAGCTGACCAGTGGCTCAATCCCAGGACCTGAGCTGAAACCGGGAGCCGGTCGCTTAACCAACTGAAGCTCCCAGTGCCCTCATGTTTGTATTTTTAAACCCCAGCATGAAATATTTTAGCAGTCGAACCTTGTCCCTCAGCACAGAGTGTGCTTTTGTTTTTATGTTACCAATAGTCCTCGAGAGTTAAACCTTCCATCGCCCTGTACGAATTGTGTCTTCTCCTGCAGAAAGGCAGGCGAAGACACAGCCAGGTGACATTCCTTACCCTCCTCCCAGGCTACACTCCTGTTAGTAAAATACACAGCCCCTTAGGACACCCCAGCTGAGCACGTCAGTCCTGCATGGAGCTTCGGCTGCAACCCTTTCCTGAAGGGTGGGCTCCTTTCTGTCCTCACCTAGAAGCGGAGGAAGCTGAGAGCCAGAGACCGCTTGAGGGCAGGGCCAGCTGGGATTTAAATCTGGGTCTGTCCAAACCAAAGTCGTGCTCAGAGCACTGGGGCCGTGACTGCTCCCACTGGGAGGTGGGGGTGGGCTCAGTCCCCGCTGCATGGGGTAGAGTGGAAGACGGCAGGCAGAAACCATCCCCTCTCCAACCTTTGGTGGATCACATTGAGATCTTGCCCTGGGGCCGAGGCTTTTCAGGACAAAGACTCTCAGTGCCCAGGAGACAGGAAACAAATGATACTAAGGGAAGACAACCACTGGCTTCCCGCTCCAGGATTTTCAAAAGGTGCTGGAGGCTCAGATCCACCACTTTCCCCAAAGAGGAAATGGAGTGATTCGCCGCCGTTATGGTGCCTGTGGGGCCCCAGGTGCAAGGAACCAGGTAAGGCCCTTACAGCGGTGTCTGCACCAGGCTTGGGACCCGGGCGCCCTCGTTCGTGAGACTCTCCAGGCAGGCAGAGATGAAGGAGCAGCTCAGACTCCTGGCTGCCCTGAGCCACACGAGCCAGTGCCCCAGGTCACCTTGCTGCCCTGTCTTTCAGCAGAGATGACCGCCCAGGCCTGGAATGCAGATGCTATCACCTCCAGCGTCACAGATGGTAAACTGAGTCCCAGCAGACTTGCCCACGCCCACACTGCTGGAATCTGACCTCTGATTTGCCTTCAAGTGTGTGCCCTTCCATCAGACTCTGGTGCTGCCTCTCGAGCCTGGTGGGTGGGCTTTGCTACAAGGCAGATAAAGCTTTACTGGGGCCTTGGAGCCTAATTTCTTTCAGGCTCAGACTTATTTCCTGATCTGGGCCCAAGGCTGATGCTCAAGCTGGAGCCCCACTTGGGTGCAGTGCACACTCTTCCACCTGGAACGGAGTCGCCGGGCTCAGGTCAGCAGTGTCTGCTGCTGGAGGCCAGCTGGGAGGGGGGTGGGAGAGCAGGGAGGGGATGGAGAGGAGGGGTTCATAGCTGGAGGAGCTGCTGTGTTTTCTTGAGTGGAACTAAACCCACCTTCACAAGCAGGACAAATGGCTTCTATCCGTAGACAGTGCCAGAGTCTAGGCCCAGCCTGGGGGCTTCCGACAGAGTCCTGGGGGGCAAGGAAGACAGATGGGGTCTGGTAGGACGGATACAGCAGGAGCCTAAAAGGCAAGATGGTGGACAGCGCTGGGGAGAGGGAGCAGCAGGTGCAAAGGCCCTCAGGTGGAGAGTAGCCAGGGAGTTGGGAGGATGGAGAGAGGCCCATGGGCTACAGTGAGTCAGAAGAGTGGAGGTGAGGTTGCCATAGGGACCGGTTTGGCTGATCCCACATTAACAGAAGTCCCAAAGCCCGTGCTCACCAAGAATATGTCCCTGAGCCCTGTCCCTCCACTGCAGTGGATGAGAAAAGGAGATGGAGCCAAAATTCCAGCTAAAACCCCAGCTCACAGCACTCGCTCACCAAGTCTGGCTGGATTAAATGGGGTTAAAGTAACCAGATGAATCCCTGAGACTAGAAGAAGGAAACTCCAGGTGGGGGCAGGCTGACCTGGCTACGGGAGCAAGACAGAGTCAAGGGCACAGGTGAGAAGCACCACCTGTGAAAGATGTGGGGATGGCAAAGGTGGGGAGAGGAGAGAGAGCCCCGCAGGGGTCCTTCCACGCCAGCAACCCCCCAGAGGTGACCAGCAGAGAACCATCCGGCCTCCAGCCCAATCCCAGTTTCCCTGGGCCACCGCTGGAACAAAAGACCTCAGTACAGACAATGAGCTCTTTATGTGGATGCCTGCCCCAGGCTGGGCACAAACACTGATTCATTAGAGTTTCAGGCCCCCCAGGACCAGGTAGGGTTCAGCTAAGAAGGATGTGCGGATGGAGAGAATTACAGCCTCTGGCCTCTTCGATGGGGAAAGGCTGCCCCCTGGTGTTTTAGAGGGGAACTGCGCATGACCAGGCCTCCAGGACCCTTGAGACACAAAGATGGGAACATCATACAGAGGGGGAAACTGAGGCCTGGGACAATCCAGGGTCTCATCTGAGGGCATTTTCTTGAATATGAAGTGGGATTCGGGCTGGGGGAGCGTGCAGCAGAAGTTCTTTCCCCTGCCGTATTAAACAGTCTCGCCCAGGAAAGCACAACAGGGAGATACCAGCTCTTTTCCAAAGCCCGTGGGACACATGTCTTCCCAACTCGGCATTCAGCGCCGTGCCCATAACTTGAAATCAGCGACGGCAGAAGTACTTACACAATGGAAACCAGCAAATGCCACCAGGACCTGCCTAAAGCCTTGTCCGTGTCGGAGAGCTAGGTCTTCGTTGGCCTGCACACCACGGCCCAGGGACCAGTCTCAGGTCCAGAGCCCCAGGGGGTTAGCAGCAGAGCCCATGGTCTTCTTGAACCTCAGTTTCTATACCTGTTTTTCCAGGTAACCAAGTGGCTCGCCTGTGCTGGGCCTCATCTTCTGTGTTAGGGATATAAGAACAACATGAACAAACTAAAAGTCCCCATCTCTGTGGGGCTTGTATTCTGGTGGGGGGACAGAACATAAACCGGAGAAATTCAGTATGTCACGATGCAGGCAGTGATGACAATACAGCAAGGAGAGGAAAAGCATGTGAAGGTGATGAAATGAGTGGTGGGGGAGGGGTGGGGTCAGGAGAGGCCTGAGGAGGGGGCATCCGAGCAGGCAGTGGCTGAAGTGGAGGAGTTGGCCATGGAGGGGAGACACCTCGTGGCAGAACGGCTCCAGCCAGAGGGTACAGCAAGGGTAAAGGCCCCAAGATGATACGAGCTAGAGATTCAACATGCAGAAGAAGCCAGTGTGTCCTTGGTGCTGGCACTGAGGCGCCCGCCGTGGGAGACAAGGTCTCGGGGGTGGAGAGAAGGGGGCGTATTGGGACCCAGCATTTCAGCCTCCAAGGACAGGAGCCCAGGGTGCTGTGCAGAGGGAGGCGATAGGACCCCACCCGGCCTTTAAAGGGGGACTTTCTGGGCTCCTTGGGGAGAAAGGACATGGGGTGGGTAGTGGGGGTGAGGGGGGGCTTTGAGGCCTGAGAGTGAGGCCAGGGCCTTTCTGCTGGTGAGCAGCTTACAATAGTGCCGGGGGCTCCCGGGCATTTTGGGGGAGACCTTCAAGGTCAGAGGGAGCCTCGCATCTCCAGGCATCCCCAGAAGCCCCCTGCCCTCCCCTTGGGTGTACAATAGTCTTCACCCTCTTCCAGGTATCCTTCCGTGTGCATTTTGCCATGTTTCTTCATATGTGTCATTTTCCCCATTTGCTGCGTGAGGACCTGGGGCTCAGAGAGACTGGCCTGCTCAGAGGACACTGTCGGCCAGTAGAACCTTGATCTGCCAGGTCCCCAGCCAGTAGGCAGTAAGCCTGCAGGGGGTGGCCTCAGAGGGCTAGGTTCCTCGCTGTCGCCAGTCAGGACCCTAGCTCTGGGGCCCTCTCCCCCTGTGCTCCCCTCACCCCACATGGCTCTTTCTCCAGCTCCCGGGACCACCCCCAGCTCTTTCTCATAATTGCCCCTTTTCTTCCTAGGATCCTTCCAATCTCCTCAATCCCCAACAAAGATCAAGAACTAGGAGGTGTGCTTTGGTCTCCCCATGGGGACATCTCACGCTGTGATCTTCCTGGACCATAAAGTCCTGCAGGACAGGCGCTAGCCACGCTCCCCTCTATGGCCCAGGGAGGCCCCGAGTGGGACGTACGTGCTGGGAGCTAAAGGTGACACCAGCGTTCGTGAAGCATGTGCTACGTGTTGGGCATAAGAACTTGGTGAAGAAGTCGAGGTTATCTCTGCTGGGGACCTGCTATGTTGGTGAGTGGAGGGAAGTACAAAATGAAAATGTGGGGCCTCATGCTAAAAAATTCTGAATTTCAAGCTGATGGCAGCAGAGCCTTGAGCCAAACATGGAACCCTTCTAAGTATGCCTGCACAGGGTTTTTTTGTTTTTTTTTTTTTAAGTCTTTATTTACTTGAGAGAGAGAGTGAGAAAGAGAGAGAGCATGAGAGGGGAGAGGGTCAGAGGGAGAAGCAGACTCCCTGATGAGCAGGGAGCCCGATGCAGGACTCGATCCTGGGACTCCAGGATCATGACCTGAGCTGGACGCAGTCGCTTAGCCAACTGAGGCACCCAGGCACCCCTGTCAGCACGGTTTAAACACCTACAGAGCTGGCCCTATTCTTCTGAACAGGGTGGGACTCACCCAATTAGGGGAAGGCCTGAATAAAATAAAAAGTTAGGCCCATCTGCTTACCCAAGTAGGAGGGAGCTCCGCTTGCCTTCCTGCAAAGGAAGAACAGAAACACGGGCTCCTCCTTGGGCTCGAGGCTCAGGCACTCGGACTGCAGCTGTGCCCATCAGCTCTCGTGGGGCTCCAGCTTGCCCTGACTCACCCTGTAGATCTTAGGAGCTGTTGGCCTCTGTAATGATGTGAGCTGACTCTTTAAAACAAGTCTCTTTTACACACACACACACACACACACACACACACACACACACACACATTGGTTTAGTTTCTCCAGAGAACCCAAATACAGCCCCATCCAATGCTGTATCATACTGACTGGGGTTGACTAAATCAAATTAGCAAAAAATACAATGGCCATGTCTACTCATAATCTGGGATTTTCACGTTCATAGTTATCTGCCCATATTGGCTGCATGACTCCAGGGAGACACCAGGCCCCATGCAAACTCCAGACTATGGCCATCAGACCTCTCCCGCTGCAGCTCTCAAGCTCATTCCCGCGTTTCCAACCATGCCAACCTCCTTAATATTCCTCAAACAGGCCAAGCAAGTTCCTGCCTCTGGGCCTTTGCACTTGCTGTGTCCACTACCCGCTCTTCCCCCACAGGTCTGCATGACCCCCTCCCCCCTTTACACCTTTACTCAAATGCCCCCTTGTCCCTGAGGCCTATTCTGTCCTCTCCCTCTGATATTGCCCCTCCTCTCTGTGTGTCTCACCCCTTCCCTACCTTGTTTTTTTCCTTAGCTCTTATGACTCCTTGAGTTGACCGATTTTACCGCTTTTTCTTGTTATTCGTAAGCTTCTGGTAAACAAGGATCTATGTCTTTTTTGTTCATTGCTCTACTCCAGAACCTGGAACAGTGGCCAACAGGGTAAATAATTATCTGCTGAATAAAGAAGGAGTTGGAGGCAAGACTTGGGCCCAGACTGAGACTACTGCTTCAAGTCTGTGCTCTTCCGCTGGCCCAGCACCGCCTCACACTATGAAGCTTCCTGAGGCGAGGGAGTGGTGGGAACAACTGCCCACCATGCCCTCCTTGGGAGTTCCCTTCAGGTGGGGAAAGTGCCAGGTCTGGCCCCCCAGGGCTCCTCCAGGACCCCAGTACTGGCAGGCAAGGGTGCCTTTGGCCCCTGGCAGCTGCAGACCTCTGAGAAATCAAGAACCAGTCCTGCTCTAGGGAAGGGTCTTGGACCCTTAAGCTGGGGATGCTGTAAGGTCTTTCTGCCCACAAGATAACATCCCAGATGTCCTCTCCTGAAGGGCCGTGAGACTTTGGGTCTGGGTCTTTACCTCCCTGGGCTGGCAATGTCCCAGCCAGGGACCTTGATCCTGCCTCCCTGGAAACACTGGACCAGTTCATTTCAGCAGATCCAGGCGGTTATTCACTATTCTGTGCTGGGAGGTGGCTCTGCAGACACTTTGATGCCCCAAGTCCCTGGGAAGCGCAGCATCGCCACGCCTATCAGCCCCTGCCTGTCAAAGGGCGTGTGGTTTGGGATTGTTTGCAGGGCCCTGAGCCCTCAATGGCTCACTTTGCTCCCAGGGCACTGGCCTCGGAGTCCGGGTTGGGTTGTTCCCCTAGTCCACACCCTGTGTTTCTGGCTTCCTCACTGCCCCCTTCTGTCTTATCCTGCCTGGATCTGAGATCCCTGAAGAGGAGAGGACACTCCGAGGAACACCAGCACTGCAGGAACCATGAGACCATCTGGTCCACGGGATGCCAGGCCCCAAGAAGCGCAGGAACTGGCCTGAAGCTACGGTGTCCCCGGATGGGGTGGGGGGGCCTGTGTGAGTCATGACACACCCCTAGTTTTTACACCTTCTTCTGTCCTTGAGAGGATGGACAAGGTCAGGATTTTCCAAACATTTTGTTTAAGCACGAGAACGTTTTCGTTCAAAGTGAAACTCACGTGAAAGCTAATCTCTAATCAGATATGGTCAAAGTGGTCATAGAAGAACCCACATGAACTAGCTGGGTTCCTGGCTGGGCACTGTGCTCGGCTTTCCAGGGACCAGCTTGCAGCGCCCTCCCTGCAGCCCCATGGGAGGAGACGCTTCATCCTCATGAGAAAGAGAGAGAGGGACAGGTGTCAAACCAGCCCAAAGGCACAGTGGCAGAGCTGGAGGCAGAAACAGAGCCAGGGGAGTCCCTGTGAGCAGAGGGGCCACCATGCCTAAAATTGCTGATGGGGGGACTGGCACCCTGGCCCCGAGAGCACCCCTGCAACAAGCCCTGAGGCACCTCCTAACACAGTTTAAAAACCCACTGATCCATCTGGACCTACTTCCCTTTGCAAAGGGACGCACTGTCTGCTTCGGGTTCAAATCTGGTGTCAGCGATGTCGTATAGCGTGCGTTCTTCTGCAAGAAGGGTTTTCAGGCAGTGCTGTGTATGGAATTGATCTGAGCTGATGCATGTACTGCTGATTCAATCATTTTTACTGTGGTGTAATATTCCATTATATGAAATTTCTACAATTTATCCATTCTCTTGAGTAAAGGTTGACATTCTAAAAGCCTGGCATTTAAAACATTCCCAGTGGCACTTTTCAACTCTTTATAGGTTGTCTCTTCCTATCAGCCAGCTCTGCCATTGTCTTCTGTGTCCTGAACGCTCCCAGGGACCACCGGCGTCTCCCCCCACCACCCCTGTCATCTCATCCCTGTTGTGGGAAGCGGACTCTGAGTAGAGGCAAACTCTTTCCCACCTGTCCAGAACCTGGCCTAATGCCTGTAGGGCTGGGGGGCTCTGTGCAGCGTCTGCCCCACAGACGGACCCAAGGAGGACTGTAGGAGCCAAGATGAGTGCATCTTCGGGGGCCTGAGGGAGGTGAGGGGCAAGAGGTCTTCCTACGGGCTGCTGCCCGCATCTCTGGGATGCTGATGAGCTGCGCTCCCCCTGACCGTCAGCAGGTCACTCTGTTTCCCTCTGAGATGCTGGGCGGGGTGAGCTGGGTGGGGCCTGGGGGGGTTTGCAAGCATTGGGGAGAGGGGGTTGGAGAGACAAGTTCACAAGCATGGTTTTCAATACCATGTGCGTGTGCGTACACACACACACACACACACACACACACACACACACACAGAGTTCCGCAGGAGAATGGGTAAATGGTGAAAACTTCATAGAATAGAATATTTACAGTGATTAAAAGGATTAAAACAGAACTACATGTATCCACCCATATAATCCCCACTAACAATGTTGAAAGAAACACCGTAGCCGTGAAAGAATGTGTCGTGCACACTATACAAATGACATCATTTATATGAACCTTAAACCGTGTAAAGTAATACTAACTGTTGTTTAAGCTGCAAAAATGCATGGGATTGAGCAACACCTGATTCTGGGGACAAGAGCCCCCTGGCAGGGCGACAGGACCCAGGGGGCGGGGTGGGGACACAGGTGATTTTAGGGTACCTGTAATGTTTTATTTCTTAAGCTGGGTCATGGGTTCATAATCATTCATAATCCAGGTTCATAATTTAAAGAGGGTATAACTTTTTTTTTTTTTAATAAAAGTGAAGAAGGAAGGGCGAGAAAAGAGAAAAAAAGAGAAAGAGTAAAGAAACGGGGAATTGCTAGGACCAGAAGCAGAACCACCTTCTCTAACTTGAAAGTGTTCAATCCGGAGCACAGGAACATTCTCTGTAATAAATAGACACGTCCCCACGTCCACCTCTGGGACAACAGCCCATCCACTCGGGCATCTGGGCAAATCCGAAATCCCCCAGCAGCGAGTGGGGCCTGCCAGCGACACCCAGCAAACGTGGGCCTGTCCTGATGGGGCGAGGGGACATAAACAGAGCTCATTCCAAAGCTGTCGGATCTGGTTGAGCTGCAGAAGCCGGACAACGCGTCCCCTGCTCCCTCTCCCACCGTCGTCTACACCCTCTGCCCAGGGATTCTCAGGACCGCTGGACGCTGATGCACAGCATGAGCCGTTTTCTCCGAGTCTGTTCGGGCCAGAAGCTGCTATGTACCTCGTCCACAGCCTTTACCCGTCGCTGTGTGAGAAAGGATTTTAATGTCGAAGACTGACACCTGAATTCTATCCGTTTTCCCGTTTTATTTCTGCGCCGACCACATCCAATGGGCTCGTGTGCGTGGTCGATGGGGGATGCAGTCACCCCCCAGCTTCTCCGGCCGCTGCTCCCCGGTTGTCTCCAGCCTGCGAGCTCCGTGGCGAGATCTGTTTCTGGGGTGTCCTTCAGCGGGCGGCCTGAGCCACGAAATCAGTCACACAAATGACCCACCACGTATAAAAAAGCCTCCCATACATCAGCAGGCCTTAAAACGAAGCAACAGTTAAAACAACTACTAGATCAGTAGCAGTGAACACGCCAGGCAGACACAGCGGAAAAGGCCGGTCCGGGGCGCTTTGCACCTGATTTATGCCCCCACTTCATTCTCTATTCAAGGTATGAGACATTCTGAACAGCAGATGCTAAACAACGGGGAAAGATTGCCATAACAAGATGAAGGGCGGGCTGCCGGGCCATCAAGAGGGAAATATTTATGTCCCCGAAGAGATAATTCTCACGACACCTTGCCCATGTGTCTTCCACTGGGACGCGGAGGGCGGGGGAGGGCAGGGGAAGTGTCAGCCTTGCCTCCATGGGCGCATCGATGTGAACCCATCCTGCTCTGGCCCATTGAGTTATGCCCGGCCCCACCAGGGAACGGGGGTCCTCCACGTGATGTCACAGAGGCATCGAGTCATCGTAATCCTGGACTTGGCATCTGAAGAACAGCTATGCCATTCATAAGCGCTGTGACACTGGGCAAGTCATTTGCCTCTCTGAGCCTCAGTTTCCCCATCTGTATAACAGAGTCGATGATCCCCACCTCACAGTGAGATGGGGTCCTGGACAGGAACCTTCTCTGAAACCTGAGAAGTTCCCCAGGGAGCAATATGGCGACCACGCAAGGACTGAGTGCTACCTCTCTTCCCCGATCTGCCCTCCTCTTTGTGCCTGGGGAACATCCAAGCACAGCTGAATGGAAGGACCTCAACGCTGTGTGTTCTTGGGCAGGCTGTGTTCCCTCTCTGATCTGCAGCTTCCTCACACAGACCATCTAGGGAAGAGGAAATGAACTCGTGGGTAGAAAGGGACTGGGAGATAGCAAACATGCAACATGTTTGTTCCTATGAACCTCTCAGGGGCTCCTGGGCCAAGTGCACCAAACATGGAGAAATTGGTGAAAGTAACACACGAGCCGCAGAGACAGTCATTTGGTCCCGTCGCTCAGACGCAGGCTGTGTCGCCAGCATTGGTCATGGGCTCACGACTCTCATGACCTCTTCTGTGACCCCCAGGTAGTCGTTACCCCATTTTACAGAGAAAAGAGCTGAGGCTCGAGGGCATTTATGAAAATCCTGGCAACAGGTGCACAACCCGAGCAAAGGAGCTGGGGCTGCACCAGGGGCAGGTGTTTGTCCCCTTTTAACATTTGTGCCCTGCCCACGGCAAGCTGGGGGACCCACCCGGTGAGGTAGGAATGCCAGAGGGGACCCCTGCAGCCCTCACCTCACACTTTGCCCCTGCTCCTCAAGGGAGGAGGGCTTGTGAACCTGCTTGGCGGGAGTCTGCAGCGTTTGCTGGTGGGTAAGCTTCCTGTGCATCAAGGTCGACTCCCAGGCACCATCCGAGCTCACGAGTTTTCTCCGTGGGGGATCAGAGCCCCTCACCCCTTGGTCCCCTGCAAAAACACACCCCTACCTGCACATCCAGAGCTTGTCACTTTCTCCCAGGATCTTGTAAACATGGAGGTTCTGCCTTGGCTGCTCTGAGGAGGAGCCAAGGTCTATGCTTTTCCCCTGTCTCCCAGGCGAGGCAGGATGCTGGTTGGGGAACTGCATCTGAGGGGCAAGGTTTTATGTTTTTTTTTTTTTTTAAGATTTTATTTATTTAACAGACAGATCACAAGTAGGCAGAGAGACAGAGAGAGAGGAGGAAGCAGGCTCCCTGCTGAGCAGAGAGCCTGATGTGGGGCTCAATCCCAGGACCCTGGAATCATGACCTGAGCTGAAGGCAGAGACTTAACCCACTGAGCCACCCAGGTGCCCCGGGGCCAGGTTTTAAAGCAATATTTTACAACTTCAATGCAGCATGAGAATTGCCTGGGGAACTTTTAAAAAATATTGGATCCCCAGCACCACTCAAACAAATTAAATGATAGTCTTTTAGGGGCAGAGCCTGGGAAATGGGTATTTTTTAACGCTTCCCAGGAGAGTCTAACATGCAACCCACGTTGGGAACTACTCTTCTAGAAGCAGGCCTGACTCTGTCCACCTGCGCCTAGGTGGGTAGCAGGCTGATTTTAGTTCATGTGCTGGCATTCTGCTCTCTCTCTCTCTCTCTCCTCCCCCTCCTCTCCCTTGTGTGCTGGCACACTTCAGAATACGAATCCCAAAAATACGAGTTGCCCTTGAGCCAAAGCTTTTCTCTCCAATGGCAGTTTTTGTGTTTTGTTTTACCATTGTTTTACCATTACGCTTTGCATTGGCGGTTCTGGGCATCTGACATTTTCCCAGTGACAATTAAAGCAGGCCTTTCTTTCCCACCTGGCTATTTTGTGTGTGTGTGTGGGGGGGGACTTTGTCACTCAGAACCCTACAGGACCGAGGGGTACAAACATCCAACCCCAAAACACCAGCACCCCACATCTGTGTGTTCCCTGAAGCCTCGAGTTACCCAGAATGGGAAGCTGGAACCTTTCCTTCTGCCCCAGGCAGGGGTGAGGCATGAAATGGAAGAGATGTGGCCCCATCAGCCCCAAATGTCCTTGGTGCTCCATCTGCCCCCCCAGCCTGGTAGTCTCCACCAGGCTCTGAACAAGAGGCTCAGCCAGGCTAGCCAGACCTCTTCCTGGTCCACTGAGCAGCAAGGAGGTGATTGAAGAGATGCATGAAATATAGAGCAGCTGGAGTGAAGGACCCCTGGTGTTAGCCCAGCATTCGCACAGGCCTTGGAGTAGGAGCTGAGCAGTTCTCAGAGGTCCCAGTTTCATAAGTGTTGAGGGACGATTCCTCCCTCCTGGAGTCAGGGCTGGACCTCCAACTCACTTGTGAAAAACAGAGTATGGGAAGGGGAAAATGGTAGCTAGTACAGGGTGGCATCAAGACATCGGATGGATTTCACTAATATATCATGTTGATTTCATGCACGCTCGCTATGATGCAAAGGGAAAGGTAGTCACTTTGTGTACACTTCTCCCAAATCCATAACCACACTCTATTCATGAGAAAACATCAGACACACCCAAATCAAGGCACATTCTATAAAGCACTTGACCAGTGTTCTTTAAAACTGTCAAGGTTACGAAAAACAAGGGGAGACTGAGAAAGTGTAACAGGTGGACTGTCATATCCTGAACTGGATGCTGGAAGACAAAAAGGACATTAGTGGGAAAACTAGGGAACTCCAAGTGAAATGTGTGTTAATAGTACCAGTGCTCATTTCTTAATCGTAGTCCGTGTAAGACGTGAATGACTAGGGAAGCTGGGGAAGGGTGTATGGGACCTCTCTGTAGTATCTTTGCAATTGATCTGTGAATCTAAAACTATTTTTGAGTTAAAAGTTGTTTTTAAAGTATTGAAAGAAAATAAAAAAGTTGAGGTATGGTCTCTCTCTCCGTCTGTCTGTCTCTTTCTCTTAAACACCGTCTGATCTACAAGGTAGAATCATGAAAGGAGAGAGCTGGACTGTTAGCTGGAGCTGAATTTACTGCCAGAAAACAGGTCTGCTTTACTCTCTTTCTTGTGATTTACAGCCCAGGACCTGGACCCCCATCGATCCTCCCTCTGAGCCCCCAGTACAGGCGCAGGGTCCTCTGGGCAAAATCGATGTCTGGCGGCGACTCTGTGCATTTCACTGCCATCACAGGAATCCAGATTTATGTTCTGGGCAAAGATATATCCCACGGCAATGGGAAGGGGGCTGAATGAGGAGACCCGGGTTCCAGGCTCAGATCTGCCATTTACATCTGTGTGATATAGAGCTATTTCCTTTCCCTCTCTGGACCTTAGTTTTGGGAAATGGTCTCTATGTCCTCTTGGAGCTCATATCACCATGTTTCTTTGATTGCAAAGAACAGTATATAGCCATGGGTAGAAAATCTTGAGTACAAAAGAATGTAATTGGAAGCAATCTATGGAACAGCTGGGGGCTCAGGAAGGGACACAACCAGTATTCATCAAGGCAGACTAGTGGCTGAAATGAGCAGCCCAACGTTCAGTGGCTTAACGCCATTCAGTGCGTCACAGCCTCATCAGGTGGTTGTTGCTGTTGGTGGTGGTAATTGTGGTAGCGGTGGTGGTAGTTGGGGCTATTTGCCCTAAACAGTCATTCAGGGACCTGGGTTCCTTCCACCTTGTGGCTCCTCCCTGCTCTATGTCCTTGGCATCTTCTCCGTTCAATCATTAGATGATGAAACACAGTGAGGACCATGAATGGGAGGTTTGTCATGGGCCACGTTGGAAATGGCACACACTTCCATTCACATCCCACTAGCTAGACCTAGATGCAAAGCACCTTGGGAATTGTAGTCTGAGTGTGTTCCCAGGAAGACATGGAGGCAGGGACCCTACAGAACACCTGTCATTTCTGTCACAGGCAATGAAAACTACTCAAGAGATTTGCTGAGGTTTGACCAATAGGATACATAAGTTCCCACCACTGAAAAAATTTCGATCCTTACATCTCTGTGCCCAGATTTAGAGTCCAAGAAGATAGTGCAATTGGCCCAGCTTGGTCTCATGCCAACATGTTGGCCTAAGAGAGGGCAGGACTCCTACCCGGATACTTCCCAGGTGGCACACAATGGGGGGAGGGGGAATTCCCCAAAAAGAAGCACACCCACCAAATCCCATGAGATCTGGATGAGAACAAGGGAGGACACGCGAGCCTACGCACACTCCTCTGGCCACAGGAAGGAGCTGGAGTCCCTGAGAGAGAGTCCTGATCCTTCAAGACCAATCAAATGATCTGTTGATCAAAGAAGATTTAGAGATCACAGGAGAAATGAGGAAGGTCCCCACAGAGACCCACTTGGTTTCCATAGAGCAGGGCTTGGCAGACTATGGCCTGTACGTGGAACTTTGTGGGAGGGAAGTTTCCTTGGGACACAGCCAGGCTCATTCCCTCACATACTGCCTGCGGCTGCTCGCACATTTCAACACCAGATCTGAGTAGGCGCGACAGAGACTGCACAGCTCTCAAAGCTGAAGAGATTTACTCTCCAGCTCTTTAAGGAAAACAGCTTGTCAACCTCTCCCACAGGGGAGGCAGTGGGACGGACCGACGGTGGCCTCAGCTTCTTAGACACTTCTGGCATTGAGAAGTGCGTCTTCTTGCCTGGGATGGTGGAAGCAGTGCGCTGTCAGCATCAGCCTAGCTTTCAAAGACTTCCTGTGTCAGAGCCCCGAGCTCTGACTACCCGGCTGGAGAGAGCACGTGGAAGGAGAGAGAGCCCCAGAGAGCCCAGCCTCCCAGTTGTCCCAACCAAGACACCAGGCCTGAGAAGCCATCCTGGACCCTCCAAGATCAGACTAGCCACCAGCTGTCACTTGAGTGACTCCAGTCAGTGCCACCAGGAACAGAAGACGCTCCCAGCCAATCCTGCACCGAACGTCTTGTCCATAAAACCATGAGATGTGATGAAATGGTTGTCACTTTAAGTCACTAGTACTGCTGTTCGTTCAGCAGCATTAGAGACCCAGGGCCAGCAGGCACAAGAGTGATTGTGTTGACACGTCCTTCCTTGTGTCTACGACCAGGAAGAGGTAAAAGAGAGGTGGAGGGTGGTGGAGATCACTGAGTTACCCCGTGGGGGACCCTGGAACTTTGGAGATGAACTGTGGACCAAACCCACTTTCCAAACTTTGAAAGCAGAGGGAAGCAGGCTGCTCCTTGAGAAAGCTCATGAAACACAAGGCACCGTACCAAGGCTGCAGACCCCCAGGTTCCCAGCGTTGGCCAGTCCCTCCTCCGATATGTTGGGAACAACAGCAGAGTCCCAGGGGAGTATGGGAGTAAATCCTACAAAACCAACAGAAAAGAACAAGGGTGTGAAGGGGATTTAGAGAAGATGGAGACAGAGAAGACAAGCAACATCAACATCACTGGGCATAATAAGGGGACAGAACCATGTCTATTGCACCTCTCTGAGCTGGCAGGAAAATCTCTCCATTTTGGAGGACCCTCTCAATTACACTGGGCACACCCACTCCCCAGAGAATCCAGAAGAATCTTTCCATCTCAGAGTCCTTAATCTAACCCACCTGCAAAGCCCCCTCTGCCATGGGAAGTAATGGAGTCGTAGGTTCTGGGGGTTGGCATGTGGACGTCTTTGGCAGGGTCTGTATTCTGCTCAGTGATGTTTATTTCTTAGAACGAGAATTTTTCTATTCTTTCAGATTTCAAAGATTTCATAATGACTATGTACCGTTTTATAGGAAAATGCAGATTATTGTTTGAAAGACAAACCAACTTCCTTGCCTCTCTTGAGTCTGGTTACTTCCCCCAATGAAAGCCTGCATCAAAATACCCATAACCAGCAAGTTTCTGTCTAGATGTCCCAGAGCATTTGTCACGGGGTAGTGTTTCTCCGTCCCCATCTCTCTGGATGTGTTAGTGGGACACCTGGACAGTACAGGCCCCACATGAGCAAATCTGGAGGTTGAGAAGGTCCCTGGATGTCACAGCAGTAATTGCCAGCCTCTGGGAAGAACGATGCTGGGCGAAATACTCTCCCTGCATTGTCGCACCTGAGCCTCACGACATTTGTCATGAGGACTAGGTTCTGTCATCACCTACTTTACAGCAGCTCAGAGAGGCTGAGCCTCTCCCCTGAGACCCAAGGTCACTCAACTGCAACCCATCTGCCCAAGGGCGTGGGGAGGAAGTGGCTGCCCCCTTCTATTTCCACAGTGCAGAAAGGGATCAGTCCCCACCCGGTAGGGCTTGGGACATTGGTCAACCAAATGTCTGGTGACTGATGTCTGTGCAGCTTCTCCAGGACCTCACTGATTGTCACCACTGTGTTGGCCATTGTGGATAGAAGTGAGGATAGTGACAATTTTCCCAGCCATCTTTCCTCTTTTCCCTTCAGTATCAGTGGACAGGTGGGGAGTGGTCTCTTTCAAAGGGGCTCTGGATGTCCCCCTAGCTCCTCTGGAACTTGACCTTTTGACAGAAGCCCTCTCAACCTTGCCTGACCCCCCTTTCCTTCTCACCGTTGAAGACATACCAGGTCAGGCTCCTTTCACGTGACAAGCAATCCCTCGTTGGCCTGGGTCCTCAGGTAGTTCCCTTTCTCTTCTACCTCTTCTCTCAGCTCCAGATGTGGGTATCTGCCCACCCCCGAGTTGTTCACAGGCATCTCAGACTCATGTGCAAACAGACTTGCCTCTCCAGTCTTCCCCTGGGACCCCTGATATCTGGTTCCCTTCTTGTGTTCCCACTCTTGGATGCCACCTCCAGAAGCCAAATCACCCGAGGGAGAAACTGGGTCCTTCACCCAAGCTGTCCCAGGTCCTGGGGATTCCATGCCCCGTGAGCTTCTGACGTCCATCCATGTTCTCCTCTCCCCACGGCTACCCCCAATTATGGCCTCTGTCATTTCCTAGTGTCCCTGTCAACTGCAGCTCTACCTTCCTGGCCCTCTAGCCCCACCTGGGCTACTCAATTCTTGAACTTCATCCTCCAACGAGCTCACAGTTGTTGAAGTTTCCCATAAAGACTCTGATGTCATTGGTTCTCTCTGGTCCCTCTAACAGGAGTCTCCAGCCCATCAACACACACACACACACACACACACACATACACCCATGGGTGGATAGATGATAGAGAGAGAGAGATAGATTTGATATCTACATCTGATCTCCCCCACTTTCTCTCTCCCCCTGACACTTTTCAACCCTCTGCTCTTGGCCTCATTTCTCTTCTCCTTCCCTTGGCCCCCTTGTCTCCGTAGCTTTGGTGTCCCGCCTCTCTGCCCCCATAGCACCTTGACCTTTTCCTGCTGGGATACATACTGAACTGTATCTGTCCTTCCTGCACAACTGTAACCTCCTTGAGATGGAGGATGGCGTCTTATTCACCGTGGTGCCCTCAGGACCTGGCTCCGCACAAGCATTTAGAGGTTTGCATGTTTGCGGAGTCAAGTGTGACAGCAGACCTCAGACCTGCTCCCTCAGCCCCTTCCTTCCCTCACCTTGGTCTCACCTCAGGACAGAACAGCCCACCCATCTGCTGCTCTTCCTCTGCACCACGCATTGAGCACAGCACCCTGCCAGCTAGATACCACCCAAAGCCCCTTCTGATGGAGGGAGAAACTGAGGCTCAGGGTCCTTCAGTGAATCGTGCACAGCAAGAAGGCAGAACATGCATGTGTGTGAACACAAGTGTGAGAGCATGTGTGTGAGCATGAGTGTGAGAGCGTGTGTGCAAGACCATGTGTGTGAACATGTGCATGTAAAAGCACGCGTGTGTGTGATCATATGTACATGATCATGTGTGTACACATCTGGACCTCTTTGCACGTGCCCCTTACTTTTCAGCAATCTGTGGACTTCCTGTGATGCCTGTACTGAGGAGAGGAGCTTCGTCTCTGTCACCGCACCCGGGACATGCAAAGCCTTCATTTAGGATCCAGAGAGTGATGGGGCGGTCGTGCAGCTGGTGTGGGGCGGGGAGAGGGCCCTCCAGGGGCCGGGTCAGGGAGGAGCCTGTCTAGGGATACAATCCAGGGTCACCATTGGAAACGCTGCTTGTGTCTGTCCCAGGGCCTTGACCTTGCCTGACCTTGCATGGGAGTCAGAGCTGAAGGTACATACAGTCCACCCTCACCCCTTTCCCTTATTAGGGTCCCAGCCTCCTGTCCAAGAAATCAGCAGTCAAGGCCTCCGGGCTTCGGGCTGCCAGCAAGACAGCCACTGGGGGGGAGCCCTTGAGCCGTAAACAGCCAACACCGTACTTGGCTAAATGGCTGTAGGGGAGTGTGGCTGAGGGGGATCGTTTGTAGCCCTGGAAGGGACTAGGTGCCTTAATGTGTTTGTGGTTCTCTTGTGTCCCACAGCAGCTGAGAATCCGTCACTACTCCTTCAAACATGTTGTGGCTCCTAACCAGTCCCCTGTGTCCTTGGGCTTGGGTGTGCAAAAATCAGGAAGGATGCACTAGCTCACCTTTGCCCCGGGGTGGGAGTAGGGGGAGGACCAGGGCCAGTAGCCTAAGCAGGTGGAGGGCAGCTCTGTCTGCCACAGATTTGCTGTGTGACTTTGAGCAAGCCCCTTGCCCTCTCTGAGCTCCAGCATCTCGATACCACTCAAGATTCTTAGGTAGAAATGACAGAACTAAGTCTAAGTGAAGCTGCTGGGCAGCTTACATAATTCAGAGAAGGCAGAGAGCTGGGCAAAGCGAGAAACGAAAGTGGCTGACAGCCCGGGACCGAGCTGGGTCACCCCAGCGCTGCGTGGCTTGGGCTGCACCCACCAGCCCTGCTGAACGACTCTGGCTCTGCCACTGCTGCCAGCTGTCCCCGCATCTGTGTGTGCCTTCTCTGGGTGGGGTCACATGGTGACGGTCCCTCCACATGGGGATATCTGCTCCCTCCGATTTCCACAGTGTAGGAAGGGGCTAGCCCCCAGTAGGAAGGGTTTGGGAGACAGGCAGCTAAAAGTGACCGGTATTTGCCACCCTTCTTGTCCATATGGCAGGGGGCTGGATTGGCAGAGAGCTGGCACCTGAAATAGTCACTACGACATTCTCAGACATTATACAGCATCTACTGCGGGTCCGGCATTATTCCAAGTACCTTATGCATATAAACTCATTCAATCCTCACAATTCTACGAGACAGGTTTTATGATCATTCTCGTTCTGCAGACGGGGAAACCGAGACATGCAGAGCTTAACTAACCTGCCCGAGCTCACACAGCTAGTCAGGGACAGAGCATGGACTTGAACCCAGGCCGTCTGGTTCTCTTCAACCTGTGCCCAGCTGCCAGGCCGGACATTCTCCTGAGGCGTCTCCAACGACTCCTACTCCCCAGGAGACGGACCAAGTGGCAAACACACACAGCAGCTTGGAGTCTCTCTGTTTTCCTAAGCCCTCCTTGTCTCTCCGGTTTAACGACAAAACCACTTTCCTGTCGGGAAATTTTGTCTTTAGGGGAAAACGTTCTTATTTTGCCGAAAGGAAGTCAGCAAAATGTTATAGAAACCACAGCGTGAATCGGGAGTAGGGGTGAAATATATCTGTTTGTTGGACATTAAATCAACAAGTCCAGGAGGTAAGAAAGAACACGAGCTTCTTTCTCAGAGGCTCCCCGTGATCTGCGGGGCGCGGCAGGTGGGGAGTTGGTGTCTTTGCAGGGACTGACCGCCAGAGGGCAGACCGTGCCTCGACTCGACCCCGTTGAATTTTGACTTGAGAGAGGGATCCACCAGTCGGCTTTCTCCAGAGCAGACTATTTGCAAAACAGCCAAGAGGTGCGGCTCAAGGGACTAGAATTGTATTTTTATCTGCTGCTCGTTTTCAGCGATCTGGCGGGAGTCTCTCTGGCGCACAAAGGATGTGCCCGCCCCCTGCGGAGAGGACTGGCATTATTTGGGAGAGGGGGTCTAGCGGGGTGGACCCAGGTTCCCAAGTATTATCGCCAACCCCACCCGTCACAGAGGAATTGGTCTCTGCCCCCCCATCCCCATCCCCCGCGTGGGACTGGCTGGGGTCCGATGCCTCTGCCCCGCTTTACAACGTGGCCCGAGGAGCTGACTCAGGGCGGACGGCCACTTCCCTGCTGCAGCCGGTCCGTCTGCCGGCAGACGCCTGGCTCGACTCAACCCCAGGCTCCGGGGGCCAGACGGAGCCCTGCAGCCCTCCTACCTGCAGAAACGGGAACGGACGGGCATCCCCCAGCTGGAGAGCGTCGCGGGGCTAGAGTTCCAGGCGGGAGTCTCTGGGGCCTCCAGGGGCACTCCAGGCAGCCAGTCGTGTGCTCTGTCCCCCGGGGTGTGGCGTCCCCCGCAGAGGCCACAGCTCATGTCCCTTGATGTTTCGCTCCTAAGACCCAGGCCCCAGGTCCCACCAAGAGGACCAGAGAGTCATAGGGCAGAGGACGCCTTACCAAGGGTGATTCCCGTGGACCCACCTTTTGTTTTACTTTAACGGCCAGCTCCTAGGAAGAGACACCTCCTCCAAGAAGCCCCCCTCTGACTCCCTTGCTCCTCTGAGGTAAACAACCATGCCTGAGTCCTCTGGGTTCCTCCGCCTGGCTCAAGCCCAGAAGAGACCAGGGATAAGGGTGAATGACTGAATGCCACCGTGTTCACATTCGATGGTAGATAGGGGCTGCCCCCGCCCACCACTGCTGCCATGCACTTGATGTGCACACACGCACGTGCACACACACGCATCTACCCATCCCAGTTTCCTACACAGTAGCATTACTCCTCTGTGTCATCTGCCACCTGCTTTCTTATTGAAACCCCTGCAGCTGCCTCCTGGCCCATCCCGTCTTCAGTCAAGCACCCAGCCAACCAGTCTCCAAGGTCAGATCCCTTTGGTGGCTCCCCTCTTGCCCATGGCAGCATCTTGGTCTCCCTACCCCACCCCTGTAGCCCAGCCACAGCGGGCCTCTGCCCTGCTCTCCACACACCTGTGCTTTTTAGCCCCTGCGGACACTTCCCTTCCTTACTCTGGGGGAATGCGAGCTCACCCTCCAGAGTTCAGTTCCAAGGTCCCCTCCCCTGGGAAGCCTCCCAGGATTCCTCCAGGACCACATGTAGGCAGAAGAGTCAGGGCTGTGCCTACACAAGAAGTGGCAGAGGTGTCCTGGGAGACCCAAGCCTCCTGGCTTGGATGGAGAGGCTGTCTTCATCCTGCTCAAGCTTTGGAAAGAAGTACTAAGTTTCTGTGCATTCTCACTCTGCTGGGGGGGGGCGGGGCGGACACCACAGAGTCTACCATGTTACTTAGCCAGAGAAGAGAAGAGAGACCCTGATTCATAGGCCCAAACACCTGCAGCGTCTTCTGCATCTGATAAGAGTGGATATTTATGAAAGACCTACTGTTGTTCACGGACTGCCAGGCCCTGGAGGAATATCAGGGAACAGAACCTGCCTTTGGCAAAGGCTCCATCCAAGTATTAATTCATCAGATCATACGAGGAGGCAGGACAGAGAGAAGGAGGAGAGGGCAGTCCCAGAGAGGCTGGGTGGCTGTTCAAGGCTGCACCGTTGGAAGACTTCTTACCCGGCCCTGTATCCTCACCCTTCTCTCTCCCACACTCCTGAGTCCCTGTGCCGTGGGTGAGTGGGGGACACTGAACAGTGTCCTGTGCAGTCATCCTGAGTTTCATCCTGCCCCCAGTCAGCATCTAACACCTGCCAGGTGTGGACCAGACCAGTGCATCTTGGGAGCAAAGAGAACTGGGGAGGCTGCGGATCGCTTTCGACGTCTGCCATGGCCTGAACTGACAAGTGTAGGGCAGAGGGATTTTCAGAAAAATGAGATATTTAAAATGCTCTGGTCGATCTCCCCATTCAGAGGAAGTGCATGGTGACTTCTTCTCTAATGCAGATATGTCCCGATTTATCTATTTGTCAGTTTGCCTTTTTGTGCCTTGATTCGAGGAACTTTTTTCTTCCTCACAAAGTCAGCGAGGCCTCGATCCCGTCTGTCCAACCTGTGGGTTTCTCTTGAATTTGTGCAGGGCATTTTGTACAGAAGTTTCCAACTGTTCGGTAGAGACATTTGTCAGCCTTTTCCTTTGTGATTTCTTCCAGAACCTCAAGGTTTAGGAAAAACCCACTCTTCGAAGGAAGTTATAAATATTTAATTTCATCAACTTTTCTAGGATTCAATTTCTGCCATTCATCCTTTTTTGAAATTGTTGAAAGTTGTGTTTGAGATGTGACTCTGGATATTGTTTCGTTTTTGTCAGACTGCAAACCAATGGCCTCAGTTGTCTTGCGTGCCTACTTTGGCACTGGCTGCTTAACGGTGTTCTTTTTCACTCCCCCTTCATTCCCACTCCTCTCCTGCCGGCTGTGTGCACATCCTCCAACTGTCTGTGCATTTACACACACACGTGTGCATAAACACTCTACCTTTTTCTTGTACAAATAGAATTCTATTCTAGGCAAGATTATCGCTTCTTCTCCTCACTTACTCCCACTTGGAACCTTCCCATGCTGTGCACAGAGCCCGCTCCATTTGTTAATGCCCGCACAATCTTCCAGGGGATGGGCGTGACATATTTTATCTAACCAACCCCCTGTTAATGAACATTTGGATTGTTTCCAGTTTCTCCCTATTGTAAACAATGAAGCAATGAACGTCTTTGTTACATGTGTCTTTGAAGGCAGGCGAAGCATTAGGAATGGATTTCTAGAAGTGGAAATGTTAGTTCTGGAGTTTAGCTAGATAAACAGTCTCAAGAGTTTTGATAGATATATATTACCAAATTACCCTCTACAACCCAGTGTCCATTTCACTTCCATGACAATGTACGAACATGCCTCTTTCCCCAGAACCCATGCTAATGTTTGATATTCTCCTTCTCTTAAATTATTGATTATGTTATGGGTGAAAATAACCTTTCATTGTTGTCTTAATAAGCATTTCATTTATTGCCATTGACTGTTGCATTTGCTCCCATGTGAAATGCCTCTGTTGAATGACTAGACAGAAATGAATGGAATATGAAGTTCTTGGCAGACATGGGGCATGGTGAGGGCGAGAAAGAAGAAGGAAAGCGGATTAGACTCATCTCGGTAGGGGAGGAATGGATGAGACAAAGGTCCCTCACAGGGACCACCCCACCACTCAGAGAGTCCTGGTGGATAGGGCTGAGTAGAGCACAAATGCTAAGGGCGATGGACAGGTGGGACCAGACAAACAGCCCTCTAAGCTGTAGCCTGACCACAGCTGCCCTGCCAGTGGGGTCCAGGTGCGGCTGACTCCAGGCAGAAGTCAGCCGTGGAGCTGTGGACCCTGGCCAGGGGTTTCAATTCAGAGGAAGCCGAGACTTCTGAAATTCATCTGCCTGCAGGGGGCGCCTGCTTCTAATTCCTGCAAAAGATCCCGATGTGTTAATGATGGCTCTGGGACATCAGCAGGTGAGTGCATCCCTTGGGTTGCCTCTGAGGCCCATTGTCCACTTGGCTCCATCTGCTGTTGGAGACCCATGTAGTTAGGGAGCAGGTAGAGACAAGGGCTGCAGGGCAAGGAAGACCTTGGAGGCTGCTGCTTACCTCTGCCAAACCTCTCCCCACCTTCAGTGAAGTACTGAGGCATCCGCATCCCAACATGCAAATTCCCCATCCAGACCCATGTCTCATTTTTTCCAATTTTGGAAGAATATAGCTCAAACTATAGAGAAATGCATGATCTGGGTGCATTGAACAATCTGGGGGTGGGAATGAGGTGAACATCCCAGCACCCAGCACCCAGACATTCTAAGAGAGACCTCTTGCTTGACCTTGAACTTCAACAGCACCGTCTGTGTCCTGCAGCCAATTTTAGCTAACTAGATTTCCTACGTTTCTCAAAGACACTGAAAAAAGATTCCATCCTTTTGCATGCTTCGGAGACGTACCAATATTTTATCTCATTAGCATTTATTTATTTTCTGGAATACAAAGAGCTAAAACCAGAACAAACTAGGTTCCTGTGAGTGTGGGAGAACAACTTCATAAAGATGTTTGGTTAGGAAATTCAAGTTGTTAGTTGTTTGGGGCCATGTGGAAGGCTGCCATGGAAGAGATAATACTTTGGTATGACATTTAATCAATTCCATCATTGTCCAGTGGAAAAGCGTAAATAATTTGGCTCTGTTAAAACTTAGGAACAGAATGTTAAGGGCTTGTGGTTTCCCAACATTTACAACATGGTTTTATCCAGACATTCAAGGGATGGACTGAGAGAATTTTGGGAAGTATTCAGCAGGCAGTAGGGTGGCATAATGGACAGGATCCCGGGCTCGGTGGTGTGGACGACAGAACAGCATCTGGCACTGATACACTGATGGGTTTGCACAAGACTCTTCCCTATTCTGGATCTCGGTTACGCTGCTCAAAAAATGATAGAGACTATACTTCTAGTCGTGGTGGAGTGACAGCACCAGAATTTCTCTCTCCTCTTAAACAAACAGAAAACTGAACAATATATGTGATACAGGAGGCAGCAAAGGACATTGATGTAAAAGAAAGGAAACAAACAAAGTGAAAACAATAACAAAAACAGAAACAAAACAAAACAAAAATAATAAGACAAAAACAAAAAGCGGTGAAGCCAAAACCTGGTCCTTTGAAAGATCAATAAAATCGATGAGCATCTAACCAATCTAATGAAGTAAGAGAAGACACAAGTTGCCAATATGAGGAATGTGAAATCAGACATCATTTTAGATGTTACAGGCATGAGGAGGATAACAAAGGAGTAGTAGGAGCTCTTAATTGCAATAAATTCAGCAACTTCTATGAAATGGGCCGGTTTCTTTAAAGACACAAACTAATAAAGCTCACTCAAGGAAGAATTGATAGCCTAATGTCCCACATCTATTTAAAATTGAATTTGAAGTTAAAAAAATCTTCCAACAAAGAAAATCCAGGCTTAGATGACTTCAGTGATTAATACTACCAAACATTTAAGGAGAAAATAACACCAACGCTACAAAACTCTTCCTCATCCGGAAAACAGATGTTAAGGGAATACTTTCCAACTAACTTTATGAGGCCATCATTATCTTGATACAAAAATCAGACAAATACATTACAAGGAAATAAAACTACAAATTAAAATTCCTCATAAACTCTAACATCCTTGACAAAATATTAGCAAATTGAATGCAGCAGTATATAAAAATAGCATGCCATGACTTAATGGGGTTTATCACAGGAATGCAAAATTATGTAATTCAACGTATCAACAGAACACCCCTCCACGAATGCTTAAATCAGTATGTGCAAGAATGCATGCAACAAAATTTAATATGAATTCATGACACAAACGCTCAACAGATAGAGATAGACAGGAACGTCCTCAATCTTATTTATCTTCAGACTTAGTGGTAAAAACCAAATGCTTTTCTCCTAACATCAAGAAGAAGGCAAGAATATCTTCTCTTACCACTTTTATTCAACATTGTATTGGAGGGCGGAGCCAGTGCATTAGCACAAGAAAATGAATTAAAAGGCAGATCAAAATGAGAAAAATAAAACTGTCTTTATTTATAGCAATGCAATTGTCTACATAGAAAAATCCTCAAAAAGGATTTTTTAAAAACCAGCAGTAATAATAAGCAAGTTTAGTAAGATCCCAGGATACAAAATCAATATACAAAGTTACTAGTATTTTTCAATACTAGGGCACAAACAATTGGCAATTGAGATTTAAAATATCATACCCTTCACAATAGCACTAAATATTAAGGGATAAATTAAACAAAAGATGCGCAGGACATGTATACTGGAAACTGCAAAACTTTACTGAGAGAAATTAAAGATCTAAATAGAGAGATACACCATACTCATGGATAAGAAAACTCATTATTGCTAAGATACCAATTCTCCCAAATTGGCCTGTGGGTTAAATGTAATCTCAACCAAAAGCCCAAAAAGTTTCTTTGTAAACATCAATAAGACAATTCTAAAATCTATATAAAAATACAAATGATGCAGAATATCCAAACCAACTTTGAAAAAGAAGACCAAGATTGGAGAACTTACATCTGCTTTTCAGATGTACTAAAAAGCTTCCATCATGAAGCCAGCATGGATTTTGGCAAAGAGGGAGAAACATAGGTCGAGAAACATAGGTCACTGGAAGAGAAGAGGGAGCCTAGAAATAGACTTACTCATGCATATATGCCCAGTTGATTTGTTACAGTCACCAAGGCAACTCAACAGGTCATTGTTGCGGGAACACATAGACATCTACATAGAAAAACAGCAACAACAGCAACAAACCTTAAACCTTCCCTTACATCAAGTCAAAAATTAATTCAGATAGTATTAAACTAAATCTAAGCACCAACATTATAATTTGCCTGGAAGAAAAAAGAAAAGAAAAGATGCTCTCAGTAGGCTTCCAAACATCCTGAAGGTCCAGCCTTGCCAGATTCTCACCTGCATCCATCAGCCCCGGGGCTGGGGCCTCCCTGTGCCAGGCGATCCCGAGGCTGAGGAGGCTAGAAAGGATATCTGCAAGGGAAGCTTGGGCTCATGTGACATCCATGGGGTAAAGAAATAATACACAACTGACTATCGAGTCTCCTGCATGTACTGGGAGGTGACAGGAAATCCTTTTTTTTTTTTTTTTTTTATCGGAGAGAGAGAGAGTGCAAGCGAGCACAGGCAGACAGAGAGGCAGGCAGAGGCAGAGGGAGAAGCAGGCTCCCTGCCGAGCAAGGAGCCCGATGTGGGACTCGATCCCAGGATGCTAGGATCATGACCTGAGCCGAAGGCAGCCGCTTAACCAACTGAGCCACCCAGGCATCCCGAAATCCTTCTTTTTGAACCATTTCAAAACCCCCTCACCTCAGAGTGAAAAACAGGAGTATGGGTTTTCTTATCCCAGAAAGTTTGGGGAAAGAATTCCTGAAACCATTCTCTCTCCTGCAGCGTGAAGACCTCGTCTCGAAGATGGCTTTTGTCTCACATGGGTCGCAACGGATGGTGCTCTGTGAGCCTCATCTCAGCAGGTTTTCTGTCCAAGGAGGGGGATTCGCAGGTTCCTTCTGTGTCTGGGAATAGGGGGAGGGCAGCAGGAAGACGTTGGGCATCTTGCCTGCTGCAGGCTGAAGCTTAGTGATGGGAGGTGGATCTACCATGTCAATGAGCAGCCATCCTCTGGGCATGGACAGAAGCTCTCAGCCCCTGAGACACCAGGGCTTTGCTCTGAAAGCGACTGCTTCTGGCCTCGAGGATCATTTCTTCTCCAGCACTAGGCTGGGGCAGCTTATTTAGTTTAATTTAATTTAATTTATTTTATTTTAAGATTTTATTTTAAGTAATCTCTATGACCCAATGTGGAGCTCAAACTCACAACCCCAAGATCAAGAGTCACATACTCTACAAACTGAGTCAGCCAGGTGCCCTTGGGGTAACTTAGTTTTAACAATAGGCTGAATGGCCCGGATGGTGCAAGTTTATTACCACCTTTGTCACCACTCAGGAGCAAATTCCACTGTCCCCACCCCCCAGATCCCCACACCCCCCAGGGTGGAGATGACTTTGCCATCTCCAGAAGCCAAGGCTTCCCAGGTGTAACAAGCCACTACCAACACAGCAGCTCATGAGCTCACATTTCTGAAGGTGAGTAGCTCAGCTGCAGCGCGGCGCGTTTCTACCAGGCTGACATCCGGGTGCTGGCTCCTGTGCCCCATCCTCCAAGCTCCTGTGAGTGCCTGGCAGGGCTCAGATCCCCTGGAACACGACTGTATGGGAAATAGCAACCCCTTACTTGTGTAAGTCTCTATTTGTCAGGCCATCTGTCCCCCTCACCCAAGCACAATTGCTGTCTAACTTAGGGTGCAGTTAGTGTCCTCACTACACAGGGGCAGACGTTGCGGCACAAGGGGTGCTGGTAGACCCTCCCCCTGGCGCTGTATTTTGGTGATGGAACTAGGTCTTCTCGGCCCCACTTCACAACTTCACATGGTAGTATTTCATTAAATGCTTATAGCTCTTCTTTTGATTTTTTTTTTATAATTTTATTTTTTATAAACATATATATATATATATATATATATATATATATATATATATATATATTTTCCCTCAGGGGTACAGGTCTGTGAATCTCCACGTTTACAAACTTCACAGCACTCACCATAGCACATACCCTACCCAATGTCCATAACCCCCCCAACCCCCCTCTGCCCAGCAACCCTCAGTTTGTTTTGTGAGATTAAGAGTCACTTATGGTTTGTCTCCCTCCCAATCCCAACTTGTTTCATTTACTCTTCTCCTACCACATTAACCCCCCATGTTGCATCTCCTCTCCCTCATATCAGGGAGATCATATGATAGTTGTCTTTCTCCGATTGACTTATTTCGCTAAGCATGATACCCTCTAGTTCCATCCATGTTGTCGCAAATGGCAAGATTTCATTTCTTTTGATGGCTGCATAGTATTCCATTGTATATATATACCACATCTTCTTTATCCATTCGTCTGTTGATGGACATCTAGGTTCTTTCCATAGTTTGGCTATTGTAGACATTGCTGCTATAAACATTCGGGTGCACGTGCCCCTTCGGATCACTACGTTTGTATCTTTAGGGTAAATACCCAGCAGTGCAATTGCTGGGTCATAGGGTAGTTCTATTTTCAACATTTTGAGGAACCTCCATGCTGTTTTCCAGAGTGGTTGCACCAGCTTGCATTCCCACCAACAATGTAGGAGGATTCCCCTCTCTCCGCATCCTCGCCAGCATCTGTCATTTCCGGACTTGTTAATTTTAGCCATTCTGACTGGTGTGAGGTGGTATCTCATTGTGGTTTTGATTTGTATTTCCCTGATGCCGAGTGATATGGAGCACTTTTTCATGTGTCTGTTGGCCATCTGGATGTCTTCTTTGCAGAAATGTCTGTTCATGTCTTCTGCCCATTTCTTGATGGGATTATTTGTTCTTTGGGTGTTGAGTTTGCTAAGTTCTTTATAGATTCTGGACACTAGCCCTTTATCTGATATGTCGTTTGCAAATATCTTCTCCCATTCTGTCAGTTGTCTTTTGGTTTTGTTAACTGTTTCCTTTGCTGTGCAAAAGCTTTTGATCTTGATAAAATCCCAATAGTTCATTTTTGCCCTTGCTTCCCTTGCCTTTGGCGATGTTCCTAGGAAGATGTTGCTGCGGCTGAGGTCGAAGAGGTTGCTGCCTGTGTTCTCCTCAAGGATGTTGATGGATTCCTTTCTCACATTGAGGTCCTTCATCCATTTTGAGTCTATTTTCGTGTGTGGTGTAAGGAAATGATCCAATTTCATTTTTCTGCATGTGGCTGTCCAATTTTCCCAACACCATTTATTGAAGAGGCTGTCTTTTTTCCATTGGACATTCTTTCCTGCTTTGTCGAAGATTAGTTGACCATAGAGTTGAGGGTCTATTTCTGGGCTCTCTATTCTGTTCCATTGATCTATGTGTCTGTTTTTGTGCCAGTACCATGCTGTCTTGATGATGACAGCTTTGTAATAGAGCTTGAAGTCCGGAATTGTGATGCCACCAACTCTGGCTTTCTTTTTCAATATTCCTTTGGCTATTCGCGGTCTTTTCTGGTTCCATATAAATTTTAGGATTATTGGTTCCATTTCTTTGAAAAAAATGGATGGTACTTTGATAGGAATTGCATTAAATGTGTAGATTGCTTTAGGTAGCATAGACATTTTCACAATATTTATTCTTCCAATCCAGGAGCATGGAACATTTTTCCATTTCTTTGTGTCTTCCTCAATTTCTTTCATGAGTACTTTATAGTTTTCTGTGTATAGATTCTTAGTCTCTTTGGTTAGGTTTATTCCTAGGTATCTTATAGTTTTGGGTGCAATTGTAAATGGGATGGACTCCTTAATTTCTCTTTCTTCTGTCTTATTGTTGGTGTAGAGAAATGCGACTGATTTCTGTGCATTGATTTTATATCCTGACACATTACTGAATTCCTGTACCAGTTCTAGCAGTTTTGGAGTGGAGTCTTTTGGGTTTTCCACATATAGTATCATATCATCTGCGAAGAGTGATAGTTTGACTTCTTCTTTGCCAATTTGGATGCCTTTAATTTCTTTTTGTTGTCTGATTGCTGAGGCTAGGACTTCTAGTACTATGTTGAATAGCAGTGGTGATAACGGACATCCCTGCCGTGTTCCTGACCTTAGCGGAAAAGCTTTCAGTTTTTCTCCATTGAGAATGATATTTGCGATGGGTTTTTCATAGATGGCTTTGATAATATTGAGGTATGTGCCCTCTTTCTTTTGATTTTTTAAAATCCCTTTCTTACAGATGGAGAAACTGAGGCCCAGAAAGACGAGGTAAATTTCCCCAGGACCTTTAACTGCCTAGGGGAGCTCAAAGATGGGTCTGGGCCTTTCTGACTTCTAACACAGAGCTGGGTTTTCACACCCCATTGCCACCCCGGCCCTGACCTCCAGCCCAGCTCCCCTGTTGGCCGCCCATGGTCCAGCCTCAGCACCAGCCCTTAGCCTGGAATAGCACCCAGGACCTATAAGAGGAGGAGGCAGGTGTGTCCTCTGGCAGAGGGCAGAGTTTGTCCTCGAACATCTCCAATGTCAGCATTGTGTGCCCTTGCCTTGCTCTAGCGGTGGCGGCCTCACATCAGAGGGGAATGACAGGATCGGACCAGGCTTTTGCTGGCAGGGGGTGGGGGAGGGTGCAGACTCAGTTCCTACATCCCCCAGACTGGCCCTCGGCTGGGGTTCCGGAGGACCATTTTCCAAGTGCAGGCAGATCCTTTGCGCCTACCAGCACTTCTTGGAGCAGACTGTCAGAATAAATTGCATATTATGGGTTCTGGGGGGCTGGGGGGATCAGCTGTTACCAAAATGCCTGGGCTAATTTTAAATCTATTCATTACGCATGATTAATTACCAAAGCCCTGAGAGAGATAAGTGAACAAGACTCCTATAGCATGTGTCGAAGTCATGCCAGGAATATATTACTGGAGTTACCTGTCTTCTTCCTTCATTGTTGCTGTTGGGGCAAAACAGTAATCTTAGGATACATCTAAGCTGATACAAAAGTTGTGAAGATAATACAGAGTTTGCACTTACCCCAGATCTATTGCTGATCAGTCTGTTGGCTAAGATCACCTTATTCACATCTCACAGTGTGTAAGTGGTCACTCTTCATGCACCTGTATTAGGAACTAAAGTCTATAATGTGTTCAGATTCCCTCCATCTTTGCCTAATGCCTTTTCATGGTCCAGAATCCCACCCAGGATCTCACATCACCTTTGTTGTCATGTCTCCTTGGGCTGCTCTTGGTTCTGACAGTTTCTTCAACCTCCACTATGTTGGATGACCTTGACGCTTTGGAGGAGTGCTGGCCAGGCATTTTGTAGATGGCCCCTTTACTGGGTTTGTCTGATATTTTTATCATGGGTAGACTGGTGGTATGGGTTTTGGGGAGGAAGCCCCCAGAGTTGTGTCATTTTCATCACATTGTATCAGGGATGCATCTTATCATCATGCCATCACTATCAACGCTGACCTTTGATCTTTGATATCTTTGACAGTGATCACGTTGATCACTATCAATCTTTTAAAAATATATTATTTATTTATCTGAGAGAGAGACAGAGAAAGCATGAGCAGGGGAGGGGGAGAGGTATAGGGAGAGGGACAAGCAGATTCCCCATTGAATGAGGAGCCTGATACGGGGCTCAATCCCAGGACCCCAGGATCATGACCTGAGCCAAAGGCAGACACTTAACTGACTGAGCCATCCAGGGGCCCCTATCAACGTTAATCTGAATCACCTGTGGAAAGTAGTGTTTGTAAGATTTCTCTATTATAAAGTTACTCTTTCTTTTCTTGACCTCCTGGCCATACTTTACTCTTTAAAGAGAGTCACCACATGAAGCTCATTCTTCAGGGCTGGGGAGTTATGCTCCACCTCCTTGAGGAGAGAACATCTATATAAATGATTTGGAAGTTTTCTCCATAGATTTGTCTCTCCTCCTATTTATTTATTTGATCATCTAGTTATATCCATATGGACTTATGGCTATATAGTCTATACTTTGGGTGGTGATCCAATACTACAGTAGTTATTTTGTTGCTCAACTTGGGAGCACTTGGGTAGGGTTGTATGAATCATGCCTTCCCTCCCAGTGTCCCCAGAGTGCTAGGACCTGGACCAGTGCCTGGACCGGAGCACTAGGGAGGGGCAAGGTGGGGCTGGCCTCAGAGAAGTATCCCACTTGTGATCATCTGATTTTTTGCTGACACAGCATCCATCAGCCTGTGTGGTTAGCAGTGCTACCCTGTGATGGCAGAGGTCAAAGATGACAGGTTTTGGAGACAGAACAGCCTGAATTCATCCTTTGCCCAGTACTAAACAAGTAACCATAGGCACTTACCTGAATCTTTGTTGCTCCAAGTGTGGCCGGCGGACCAGCAGTGTCAGCAGCCTCTGGGAGCTTCTGAGAAAGCTCAGACCCCACTCCAGAACTACTGAATCACTTTAGCCAGATTCTCAGGTCATTTACAGGCACATTAAAGCTTTAGTGAAAAACTGAGCTGGGGAGTTTCACCATTTGTAAGATGGAGGTCCCAGTGCTCCCTTGGGCTCCCATTCCTACAGCTAATGCGATGACATACCCATCACAAACTGGAGACTCCGTTTCCTATGGCAGAATTGAAACACAATGCTAGTTCAATGTCCCTGTATGCCAGTATTTCCCTGGGCTCTAGACTGAAATGGTCTGAGAGAGAAGACCCTAGGGGATCTCCATCTCCCGTTTTTCCCAGATAGGAAAACTGATGGGGCAGAACCTTGCTCAAGATCCCAGAATGAGCTCACAAAGCTGGGCTGTGGGAAGACACCCTCCAGATTCTTCCATCCCAGCGTTCATCAGTCACCCCTGCTTCCCCAGCCTGGCTCTGTCCCTGCTGGATACTGACCGAGGCCCCTTACCTGGGGGGAAGAGGGGAAGTGCCTGACCACCACGGGGTCCTGGCTGCCCTGCATTCACATGTTGGGACATCCTTCTGGAGTTATCTTCTGCTGCTGTTGTTTTTCTGCTCCTGAGCTCATTTCCAGAAGGTCATTCTCACAGAAGCTAGAGATCAACGCATCTAGATGGGAAGGTCTATGCTTCTGATAGAGAAATGTTACTTGAAGAATTTCTTCTCTCAGCGTCTGTCCTTCCCCAATGGGAAGACACCCCACCCCAACCTGTTTGTCACAATTATCCTGTTGGCAGCCTTCCAGCATCTTGGGGTAGGGGCTCAGGGAAACCTGAGCTTGTCATCTTCTCGCCACCCCTTTGTCTTTCCCTAGAAGGTGGTGATCTCTGCCAGAAGCACCTGTTGCACCCACTTAAATCTGTCTCTACCCCCAGGCATGACATGTCTTCCTTAAGCGGAAACCAGCTCTATTCCACTTTTCCTTCTCATCCCATCCTCCACAGCAGACCTCCTATTTTATCTGAGTCACCTCCATGATGTAGACAGGAGGCATGTAGCTCACAGGGACCTTCTTCTGTTCCAACTGTCCCAGACACTTGCAGGCAGAGGCACACAGGATTCCAGGATTAATTCAACTTTTCATTCACAGATAACCACATGAGGCTCAGAGAGGCAAAGAGACTTGTTCAAGACGCGTGGCTTTTTGGTAAACAAGAATTGTCTAGACTAGCTGTTCTGTCATGAAGTTCCATACCTATCTATCTGTCCAAGCATCTATCTATTCAGATCTCCTCTCAGCAAGCTTTGCTCTCTCCCAGAGTGGCAAGTGCAGTTATAAGCAGGCAAGGATGCTCGCTCAGCCCTGGGGGATCTGAGAGGGCTTGTGCACCTGTGGAGGATGAAGCCCCATTGGAATCCTGAAGGAGAGCTTCTCTCCCACGCCTTCTGTGTCCACAACCCCTACCTCCGGCAGCCATCAGGACCCTCACTGGTCTTGGGTCAGATGTAGACATGCCCCTGTCCCGGAAGCCACTGGAAACTGTGGGGAACTTTGGGTCCCCACCTTGCCCAAAGAAAGAGGACTCTCAGTTTCCTTATCTGGACAATGAGGAGGTTGCAGAAAGCGACTCTGAAGAAGACCTTTGAAAATCATTGCATTCCACCTGTTAGAAATGCAGAACATCTGCTTCTCTCTCAGTTCAGGTTCAGTGGGGTTGATATGGGATCACCTGTTTATTCCTACCAAGTAATCTCAAGGGTTCCAAGACCCGACACATCTGGAAATCACAGCGATGGGCCATTTTGACCTCAGGAGAATCTGCAAGGGACAATTAGATATTGTGAAGATCAGGGCTGATAAAACCACTTGGTTCCCCCAGTCCACCTGACACCAGCTATGGGCTGGGGTGCACAGAGACTGCTGGCCTGGAGTGCTAGTCAGCCCTGACTTCTGTCATGTGTGCTTCTCTCACATCAGAATCCAGAGAGCCAGACACTCTGTTTCCAAGCAGCTCCAGCTCCTGACACTCTGCAACCAAGTGCTGGAGTCAAGTGCTTTGGGAATGTCCATTGCCCAGATTCAGTTTGATGCCATAGTGTTCCTAAGAGCACTTGCTACTGACAATTAACTAATGGAAGACAGATGTTTGGAAAAATCTTTACAGAAAAGTGAAATTGCCTGGATTCAGGGAAGCTACTTAGTTTGCATATTTTCTCCCTCCCTCCCTCCTCTCCCTCCTCTTCACTCCTTCCCCTCCCTCTCCCTCCTTCCTCTGCCTTTCTTCCTTCCTTCCTTCCTCCCTTCTTCCCTTCTCCCTCCCTCCTTCCTTCCTTGTTCTTCCTTTTTCCCCCCTTCCCTCCCCTCCCTCCTCTTTTACTTCTATATCCAGAAAACATTTTAATTTTGGAAAGAAATGCTCTGAAAGCCAGTTATGTGATATGTGAAAGTATGGGATGTGGGAGGGGAGATTCAGAGGGAGGCATCTCAACACCTACCAAGGCAAGGAATTCGCTTTGAAAAGCATTCTGGAAAAACAACAAGCTAAGCCACCATCTTCAGAGGCATCCTAGAGACGGCCCCAAAGTGTCAGAACATGGAACTGTGCAGTGACTCATTCAGATCCTAGGAATGGACTGGCCCTCATCCTAGGAAAGTCTGGGTACAAGAGGGAAAAGAGTACACTCAACCCTCCACCAAGTAATTCAATCAAGTGTCGCTGCACCCCCAAATCCTCCCGCTCTTGGCTAAGACTTTTAAAACATGTGACTGATAAATCCTAATCTGAACATTTGGATTGTGCAAGAAAGTCCTAGATCTAGAGGTGAGGGTGAAAACCAATTTCTCAAATAAGTAGGAGCAGCTTAGCTCCTGGGACTGGAATGGCAGTTGATCAGTTAATCAAAAGGCTACACTATAGGGAGTACTGGCTTGGGTGGTATCAGGTGACATGTTTTTCTAGAGAGAAAAGGGGGGTTGGTTGAGCTGGAAGCTAGTTATGCAGAAGTCGATTAAAATAACACCCATTCCATTTGAGAATTTCCAAGTAACAGCTCTCCTTGGTGTGGCTGTGCTTCGGTCTCTAGCTTGCTCCCAACCCCCCAGTAGGCACCCTAATGGCCACTGTTTCATACACCTGTTCCCTTCCTCTTCCTGGTTGGGCTGAATGCCTCCAAGGGTCAACTGTGCTTGTTGTCAACAAACAGTGTACAAACCCAGTGAAATAAGAGGGCCCAAAATGAGTTGTTTCCATAAAAACTTAAGTTTAATTCTTTGGAAAGTCTCCTTCTATAAAGGGAAGTCACTAAAAATAACGGCAGTTGAATTAGGTGTGGGCGAGGTGACTTTAAAAGATGGAGGAGAATGGTATAAATCTAAAAATACCTGCACTTAGAAGACTTTATCTTAAGTTCTCACTTGTTTTAGAGAAACCAAAATTGGAAATTAGAGAGATGTGTTTGGGGTGGGTTTATGTAAGAAAGAAGACTGGAAGACTGGAAACTCCAAACAAAGGACTTGTTCTCAAAGACAAGCTCTTGATAATCTGTGAAATCATAGGTTTTAAGTTAAATAAAATGTTTAATGTACTATTATTTTATGATTAAGGGGAATCATAAAAATCATAAAAATTATGACGGGTTGTATGTGGCTTATAATGTTTAGATTTTTCCTGCAGCAACGGGCGGCTTGTGGAAGAATTCTAAACAGGTAGTGAGATGATTGGTTTGGCTTCCCAGGTAGAGAAAACTGACTGAGTATGGGGAATGAGTTGGGGATGGTAGAGAGGGAGAGATCAGAAGAAAGGGATCAACAAAGGAGCCAGAATCTCAGGTGAGTGGAAAGAGTTTTAAATCAAGAAGTTGGAGACAGAAAGAACGAGACAGGATAGAGGGATATTTAGGAGGGAGAACAGACAGGAGGAGGTGACTAGATCTTGAGCTTTATGGTCTAGGTGCCTGAGTGGATGGGGATACCTGTGATTCAAGGTGTAGCAAGCAGCAGGGACAGAGCAAAGTAGCAGAGATAGAGCAAAAATGTAATGAAAACAAGACAGGGGTTGGCACATGCCATGTGCTGTATCTCAGAGGAACTTCCCTTTCCTATGTGTCTTCCCCCAAGCCAACATGGCTTTTCAGATCCACATGGAAGCCTCCAGTCTTTGAAGCCCTACCCCCAAAAGGAGAAGATCCCCTTAAATGGAGCTGGACCCCCACTTTGCCTAGAGCTTTTACATTGTAGCACTGAGCTTACTACCCTGCATCCTAGAGTTCTTTGCTCATCATTCTTTCCTACTAATTGAGAGTCTTGATGCCAGGGGCAACATCTTCTTCAACTTTGTGCCTTTAATTTATAAGCCCGTGTCAAGCGCATACTGACATCTCAAATGTGTGTGTCATGAACTGATCAACGGTGTCATCTTCCAAATGATTATTTGAACTATATTTGTTTCTCTGGCAGCCTATAGGTTGTCATAGCTGTCTCTGCTGATAGTAACTTTTATCAAAAATTCATTAGTTCTCCCTACCACCAACCTCCAGAAAGAATATGATGCAATGTTTATAAAACACAAATGATAATCAGGTCACTCACTTCATAGGAAGACTTCATGCAGATTAAAAGAATAAGTAGAGTTATCAGAACCTAAGATTTTTTGTGATTTAGCATTGAATTTGTTCCTGAGAGTCCCGAGAACTCAGTGTTAATGAGGAAATTATTTAAGCCACATATGGAGTTTTTCAAAACCACATTTTGCAATAGAGTTTTGTAAGACATCAATAGACCATGGTGGTGAAGGAGAGGAAGATGGGGCCTGCAGATCTTATTCCCAAATTAGGTAAAAATTTAAAGATGTCCCCTTCATTATTAAACATCCCGAGGGTTGGGGGGTTCTGGATCTTGGGGGTTGGGGAGAGGTACTGAAAAAGTCTTGATACCTTCTTAAATGTCCCAGTCTGATGCCCTACAGAATCCCAGCCCAGGGAATACTACAATGTCAGGAGAAACAATTATTTCTGGAAGTGAAATCTGCAAGGACTTTTGCAAATGTCTCCTACACAGTGGACATAGGCTGTAGGTAGCATTGTAGGAGACAGAAGGATTGCAGTCTCTTAAGACCCCTGCCTCAGACAAACTGATGTTCATATATACCAGCAGGTGCAAAAACCTTCCTTTCCATTCTGTGCAATAATATTTCTTCCATTTTATTTTGAGGCAAAATGTACATGTAATAGAAATCTCCCCCTAACCTCTCACTACTTTAGTGTTCATTTCTCCCAATTTTGACAAATGTGTGTAGTGGTACAACCATCATCACAATCAAGATATAGTATGGTTCGATCAATTCCCCCAAATTCTCTGGTATCCCTTCAAAGCTTACCCTTTCGCCCATCCCTTGCCCCTGGAAACTAATGATGTATGTTCTGAGTTTTGCCTTCCTAGAACATCATATAAGTGAAATCATGGTGGGAAGCCTTTTAAGTCCCGCTCCTTTCACTCAGCATAATGTTTAAGAGACTCACCCATGTGGTTGCAGGGGTCTGGGGTTCATTGCTAAGTAGTATTCCCTTGTAGGGAACTGTTTATCCATCCAGTAGGTGAAGGACATGTGGGTTGTTTTCAGTTTTGGACTATGACTAAGAAAACAAAACTCCTATCAACATTAGTGTATAGGTTTTTGTGTGAACATAAGCTTCAAATCACTTAAGTGTATTTAAGAGTTGGAAAGTGTATGTTTATACCATTAGAGTGGGAAAGAGTGGGAAAGTGTATGTTTATATCATAAATGTGTATTAAACTTACAAGAAATGGTCACGCTGTTTCTCGGGGTTTAAGGCTTTTGTTCCATAGGTGAGCTGCATAGAGGGGGTGGTGGGGGGAGAAGGTCTGGGAGGCTTTTCTGTCCCTCCTACTGCTGTTCCTGCCTCCATGGGGACCACACTAGAGAGGCTTTCCACCATCTCTGGTCCCTAATCTTTTGTGGGAGCCTTTGGTGAGGTCCCTGGAAAGATTCCACCTGGCTATGAATTCTTCTTGTGTCTGTAGTCCCAGAGCTTCTATTGTCTCTCATTTGCCCACACTCAGCTTTTAGCAACTCCTTAAAGTGGTAGTTGAATTCTCCTCAGGGGTGACCTGTTACACCAGTGCTCACAAGCCATCTGAACTTGGACATACTGGTCTTTCCTTAGAGGTCTGGTCAGTTGGTTGCCCTGCCATCTCATCTTGATAGATTCAGGAACAGATGTGACTTTCCGGAATGCCTACCTTTGTTGTAGTGGTTGTTATAAGGGTGGGAATTCTGCCCTTTCCATCTCTCTTTATTCTCTCTAGAAGCTGGAATTTCTGTGGGAGGTAATTTAAGCATATGATATGGTATGATATCATATCATATCATATCATATCATATATATGATATGATAATTTAAGCATATGAACTTGAACCCTGGTGTATTACACAGAATTGAAGACTTTTCTGCTTGATCTCAGGATATTCAGAGGAAGAACAGGTGAGGTCTACTAGAAGGTTGCTTTGTCATTCAGTCAGTCAGTTGGTCAGTCTTTGGTGAGCCCTGCTTTGAGCCAGTGCTGAGACAGATACTGGAGATGGAACAGTGAATTAAGGGAGGTTCCTTGCTCTCAGTGGTGAGACAGACCCTGGGCATTTGTCCAACAATGAGCTGAAAGCCCTGGCAGGGGGGCCAAAGGCATTTCAGGAATAGTCGTCCAGTGAGGAAGGGGGTGGTTATGTAGGGAAGTTTCCAGAGAGTGATATCTGAGACCTCTGTGAAACTGGCAGGGGTGTGGGTAGGGAGTGCTGTCTATGTGGCTGGAGCATAGACATGGGGAACCAGGAGGTTGGAGAAAGTTGAGTCTGGTTTGCTAAGCAGGCAGTTTCCTTTAGGGGTCAAGCATATGGTTCTGGAACCAGCTGGGCTATTGGATTTGAGTCCTGGCCCTGCCATGTAGCATCTGGATGATCTCAGATGAGTTGCTGAGCTTCTCTGTACCTCAGTGTTCTCATGTGTGAAGGGAAGCACGCAGCAGCAGTGCCTATGTCACACATCTATGAGAAGTTAAACAGGTCGCCATGTGGAAGACACTTAGGACAGGGCCTATTCACAGCAATGGCCGTATCAGGTTAGTTGTGGTCAAGAAGGAGCCAGACCGGAAGAGGTGTCCTGAGAGTTTCAAAATTAGTTCCAGACAAGGTCCTTAGGGAGTTGAGAAGCTACTGGGAGGTTTTCAGCAGGAGAGTGATCTGATTAGATTCACTTTAGGAAGATCCATTTGACTGCAGAACAGGTAGTAGATTATGGTGGAAGGAAATCAGAGCACCTGGGGGACCAAGATTCTGGGGCCTGAGTCAAGGTGGTGGCAGAGGCTAGAGAGGAGTAGAGAATTGGAGCGATGTCGAGGAGGTAGAATGGATGCACCTGCTGGTTGATTTAAATGGAATGCGAAAGGGAGAGAGAAACCACTGATAGGTAGAGTCCAACTTTCTTGTCTGGTGAGGATGCTGCACATTTACAAGAAGGTGTAGAAATGTTCTTAATTTTATCAGCAGGGATCATGTCTTCTGAATTTTCCCATTCTCTGAGCCTTGTGTAGTATCTGGCACAGAGAAGGTGTTCCAGAAATACCTGTTGGTGGAAAGACTGGCTTCCCCACTTGAGTAAGTCATCAAAGTAAATTTAAGTGGAGACCTTCACACGTTGAGCTGGGACCCCTCACTGGGCTTCCTTTAACTCTTCACTAAGTCCAAAAGATAAAGATGCATGAAATGAAGGGATCCATGGAAACACGAAATGGTAATAAACCGTCCAGCATTTGGTAACAAAAATACAGCCATGTTCACAGCTTGTGTCTCAGCCATGACTACAAGGCAAACTCTTACTTCTGGCCATGAAAAAGATGTTCACTGCTGGGGAAACTGACAAGAAAATTGTATCTTTGGGAGTTTGATAAAGAGGATATTGTCTTTTATTGTTCCCTTGAGCTTTGCCAGAGAGGTTGCCAAGATACAAAGACGGCTTTTCTCCCCCCTCCCCAATACCCATTGTTCCCAGGCCACTGTCCACTCCAGTCAAATATTTCAACTATAAAATTGCATGATTTCCTAGTCAAAAATAGATCCATTTTCCCTCCATGAAAGGCCTCACACACTCATTCAATTTATGAGATGATTATGATACTTTGTCTTTCAAAAGGTCTTTTTGGCTTATGGTGGCACCGAAGGAAATACCTAAACATTACTCTTTGAAATGCACTGTGTCTGAAGAGAAATAAGGTTCAGCTTTTTCTAATAAGATATTTATTCTGTATGTTTTTTGTGTTCAGCCAGGAACAATCATGGGTAAACTGAGAGAGACAGACAGACAGAAAGAGACAGAGAGAGATAGAGATAGGGACAGAGACAGAGACAGGCAGGTTGATAGAGAGCCCATCTCAATTAAAAAGGTGATTTTGTGCATTCTGCCCATATTTCTCACTCCAGGTTCCAGGGCTCCTGACAGCGTGTTTTGAGGGCTGACTTTGTGCCAGGCATCTATCATGTGCTAGACGGACACAGGAATGATGGGCTGCAGGGCTCCTTCAAAGGATCCCTAGAATATTGGGAGGGGGATCAGACATGTCCAAGTGCTGAAAACAATAAAATGTGATCTGCATGAAGGAGACTGGGGAGGAGATAGAGGCCAACTGGGAGTCAGAGAGAAGCAAAAGCAACTTTCAGTAGGAGCAGCAGGGATCTGCTGGAGATTGATAAAAGGGCATTTTGTAGAGCACTCATCTGATTCCCAGAACATGTCTACAAACAGATGTCACCACCTAGCTCACAGATAAATATGAGGAGGTTCAGAGAGGTTAAGCAACATGCCCAAATTGAGAGTCAAACTCAAGTTTGTATTTTCAAAGGCTGTTATGTGTGGTTGGCAGAATAATGGCCTCTCAAAGGTGTCCATGTCCTTATCCTATAAATATGTTAGGTTGTGTGGCAAAGAGGAATTTAGGTGTCAGATGGAATTGAGATGCTAATCAGCAGACTTTGAGATGGAAAGATTCTCTTGAATTAGCCAGTAGGCCAATGCAGTCCCAAGGGTCCTTACAAGTGAAATAAAGGGCAAAAGAGAGAGGACTAGAGAGATGGCAGCTCAAGAAGGATTTGACCTGCCAATGCTGGCTTTGAAGTTGGAGGAAAAGAATCATAAGCAAGCAATTTGGGCAGCCTCTGGAAGCTGGAAAGGCAAGAAAACATGTTATCCTCTAATGTAGCCCTGTTGACATCTTGATACTAGCCCAGGAAGACATATGTTGGGCTTCTGACCTCCAGAATGGTAAGATAATACATTTGTACTATTTAAGCCAGTAAATTTGCAGTAATTAATAGAAAACTAATATGCTATGCCACACTTAAAGCTGGATTTTTAAATTCAACACCATTTCAACAGACATGCCATGCCTGAGAACCACATCAACTAAAAAACAGAGCAGGTGAGTCACTGCCTGATTCAAGTCCCTATTCCACCCATCACTAGCCATAGTACCTTGGGCACATCATTTAAATTTTATAAGCCTCTGTTTCCTCCTCTGTAAAATACAGATAATAAAACTACCTGCCTCAGAGTGGTGTTGTAAGGGTCAGATGAAATCATAAAAATGGATTTGCCTAATGCCTGCTGCAGACTGAATGCTCAATAAATTGAAGCTCTCACCACATCACCGCCATCATCGTCATCATCACCATCATCGTCATCATCATCACCACCAACACTACCATCACTATCATTATGATCATCACCATCAACATCACTACCATCACAACTCACACCATCATCACAATCATCATTATCACCGTCATCACCATCACCATCGTCACCACATCACCACCATCACCATCATCATCATCACCATCGTCACCATCACCATCATCACCACATCACCACCATCACCATCATCATCATCACCATTGTCACCATCCCACCAACACTATCATCACTACCATTATCATCGCCAGCATCACACTATCCACACCACCATCACCATTATCACCATCATCGCCATCATGATACCATCATCATCACCATGCCATCATCACCATCACCATCACCACATCACCACCATCACCACCATCACCACCATCATCATCATCACCATCATCACCACCCATGCCATCATCACTACCATCATCATCTCCATCACCACCATCACTATCACCATCATTACCATCACTACATCACCACCATCATCATCACCATCACCACCATCATCACCACCATCACCACTATCAACATCATCATCACCATCATCAACATGATTGTTATCAAAGAGTGTCTGGATGGAGGGAAGTTGGTGGGGCAGGTGGGGGGATGATGAGAAGGGACAATTGAAAAACAGCAATTGTCTTACCAGCCCTGCCTCCTCCCCTTCCTCTTCCCTCAGTAGGCATCCTTGTGTGGAAACCTCTAGCTGCAACCAGAACTTCTTCATGGATTAAATCTGAGTCTTTTGGACCCAGAAAAGGCTTTAGGCTGAGTCTGGGGCACCGTCTGGCCTACACCTCATGATATATGCAGCTGAGTTCTGCCTATCTGTAGCTCCTCTGCCACTCCCAGCCCCCATGCCTCAGGACCTAGGCCTTCCTTGGCAGGAGCCCAAGAGGTCGGGCAGAGATGTCTCTTCCTATGAAAGGGAACTGCAGCTCAAATTCTTAGAAAGACTATCTCTGGGGTTTTGCCAGATTTCCCAGAAGTCACACAACTGGACTTCAGAGCCTTGAGTTTTAGGTCCATAGCATCTCACGTCCCTGCCCTATTTCCACCCTGTACTCTTTGGCTCATGGCTTCCATCCAACAGGACTTCCAGTGCTATTGCAGCCAACTGGAGTGAAAAGGCACTTGATTCAGCAGGAAATTCCATTTAGAGCTCTAGGGTTGAGAGGCATGGGAACATGTTCAAGTAAAAAGAGGTAAGGTTGGGGGAGTTCTGTTAAGATTCCACAACCCCAAACACAGAAAACCAGGGCAGCTGGGTCTCTCACATGCTGGAATCAGAAGAAATCCCCTGGGAGGCAAGTCTTCGCTCTCATCCCAGACACCTGATGCCATTTCCTCCTTGCTTATCACTGGGGATCTACCATAGATCTCATCACAACTAGGATGTCATTGCTACTAGGCCACAGATGCTATTGAATATATGAAGTCATGCCTTCATCCTCATACCTCCAATTTAAAGCCAATGCCATGGCGCTCTTCCTTACCTTTCCTATCCCAAATTTGAATCTCCCTTTACCCACGCTGAGAATCCAAGTTCTTAATAATGGCACTATGTTAATTCATGTGCTCTATCCAACAACATACATAGAATAGTCTCTGACTTACTGCATTATTAATGCTACCAACAACAGACCAGAACATCAGTTTGCTGACTTTTTGTCTGTAGAATATATTGCACTGAGTGTATGCATTCTGGGGCCTCTGCTCAAAGGCAAGTGCAGGTTTACTGCTGCCAATGCCAGGGCATCAAGAGTGTCAGAACGTGAGGTACTTCCCTGTCTGTCCACACCCTGAAGCCTGAATACAACCCTTGATGGGGTGTCCACAGTGCTCAGCAATAAAAACACAGGGACCAGGCCCTCAGGAAACTGGGTTACCAGATGACTCTATCTGACTATTTTCTGAGAGCAAATAGAGCTTCCTGGACAGACAGGAGTCTACTCCAGTCCAGGCCCAGGTCATGCTGCTTTAGAGGCAAAACAAACATACCTACAAGAGGTGGAACATACAGTTTCTTGGGGTATCAGTAGCTATTGCTAAGCAAGTTTCTGTACATTTATTGCCCATCAATAGGCATTCCCTGGACAGCTGTTGTGTGGTCAGCACAGAGCACATGGCCAAAAATGGCCAGCATTTGTTGAATGCCGGTTATGTCCTTGGTGCTCTCCCTAGTGTTCTGTACACATCATGTCGTGTATTCGTGCAGCAACCCAGGGGTGAGCACTAATGGTGAAGAAAGAAAAGGTATTGGAGCCAGAGTTTAAGCATAGGCAACCTGGAGATCTCATTCTTCACTGTTAGCCTGGTCGGTCTTCCACCTGGTGAGAGAAAATCACAACAACACCAGAGCAGCTTCTGATACAACCATAGGACTAATTAATCTTGGTTTGTCTAGGACTTTACAGGTTTTGGTACCAAAAGTCTCATATCCAGAAGACCCTCAGTTCTGGGCACATTTGGGTGGCTGGTCACTCGATGCCCTTGGTTCTGTCTGTTTTAGCTCTCATCATATAGAATCTTGGGCTTGTAGGGACTCTACACATCATCTTGTCTAGGTCTTATGTCAGACTTAGCCTCTTTTGCTGTGTCTCTGTGATGGGGTATTTTCATCTCTAATATTACTTCTCCAGGGATCAGGGGCTCATTACTGTCCTAGGGTGTCCTTGTCATCTGGCAGGGCTGACTCTGAGCAAGGAAGTGGGACAGGTCAAAGAAAGGACCCTAGAGTCAGACAGACCCAAATCTGTTGTTGGATCTGGAATTTACGCTGAGTGATCTTGGCTGTTATTGATCACACACAAAGTCATACACATACTTCAGAGACCTGTGGTTCCCTCCTCCTGACTAGGTGCTGCAGGCCCTGGACCACACTGCTGGGGCACCTTGGCTGGCATCCTTTCTGAGCTCCCCAGCTTGCTGGCATCCCATTTGGATCCTTGGGCCTGCACCTATTCCCCACAACACTGAACTTTGTCCATGCTGAGTGGACCCCCACTTCCAGATTTGGATGGGAGACGACACCATAGGATTTGGGATAGATTTCTGAGAGTCTGGATGACACTCTCCATAAGTCTGAGGAAGTCGAGCCCCTGTGGGGCAAGTCCTGACTCATAGGAAGTAGGAACCAGACAGATCAGCTCTGGTCCTTTCTCCCCACATGGAATGGGGAATGACTGTTAATGAACACAGGGTTGTTTTCGGGTGATGAAATGTTCTAAAATGTGATTGTATTGATGGCTGCAAACTCTAAAGATACTAAAAACTACTGAGCTGTACACTTTAAGTGGGTGAATTTTATGGTGTGTGAATTATATCTCAATAAAGCTGTTATAATTGGAGCAGTGAGAAGTATGTGTTATTTTTAAAGTGCACATCTATAATGAAAGATACATAGAAGATGTATATGTATATACTTATATGGAGTGTAAGTAGGGGGAGAGAGAGCAAATGCAGAAAATGTTCACAATTGTGAATGTGGATGAAGACTAACCTGTGTATATTACTATCATAGGTGCTTATTATGCTACTCTTGTCCTGTTCTTCCAAATTCTCCGTAGGTCTTTGATTTTTCAAAATAAAATGTTGGGGAAATAAACTTGCCATCACTGGATTGGGGAGAAAATGCACCTATTTGAGAATCCATCAATGGTTCCTGCCTTTTTAGGACTTTGCAAAGCCATTAACTCTACTAACTGCTTCGGGTCCTACCCAATCAGGACCCCTTGTGCAGCCTGGGTCCACAGCTCACAGTTAGAAACGTCAAGCTTCCAAAGCCTGGTCCTCCAGGCATGCTTGCATTGCCCTCATGTGGTCAGCAGTGCCCTGCTGGCAATGCTCAAGGGCCCATGAGCTCACTTAGTGAGAAGACCTCTTACAGTGCAGTGACCTGGTGTGTTTGCTGACCACGCAGATCCTGGGGCTTCAGCCTGGACCCTCCGAGTGGAACCTCTGATCCTGAAGCCCACATGTTGAACCAGCTCCCAAGAGATTCTTGCACACATTCATGTTGAGAAACTCTAGATGAGTAGATTGTGTGTGCCTCCATGTGCTTTCCACCTCCATCTGGCTGTTGGTTTTGAGGATTATAGAGCAAAGATTCTAGGTCCAAAAAGAGAGCTACAGATGTGACTGATAGGTGCAAAATCGAGTCACCCCCCCTACCTGGAAACAGACACTGTAGATGTCCACAGAGACCCAGCTGATGTTACATAGCCGCAGACCTGACCAGCCACCTGTCAGAAGACAGGTTCCAAAACATGTCTGTGGAACAGCAAGGGCATCAAGATAGCAACATCCTTGATTTTGTTCCTGGCTTTGGCCTTGAATGGTCCTGGGAGATGCCCATGGGTCACCACTTGAATTTGCTCTCATGTATCCCCTGACTTTGCCTAACCTCAGATGGACGACTTAGTGGCATGAGGCTGCCTGGTCCAGTAGGAACAGGTCTCAGAAGGGCCCTGAGCAAGTACATCTGCAGAAGGGCTCGCTTCTCTACCATCCCCATGCTTTTGAAGGAGGTCAGCCCTATTTTTTACAGTTTTGTCAAGGTGCTTCCCTTTCATACCTACCTCCAACTGTGAGTTTTATTAGTAACCTAAAATATTATCTGTGATTATCTGTAGGTCTTTGACAAGTGTTGGGAGAAGTAACCTCATTAAATCCTCTATTTTTAAACATTTATAAAATGTGTTCCCCTCAGAAGTATTTCAAGTTCTGCTCCATTGAATTAGAAGATTAATCTTGGCAGGTGAGAGACATTTAAGTCCATTTACAGAGTTTCGTTTATTTGCTGTTGAGCTGTATACATTTTTTAACAGCCAAGTAAAACCCCAAACCAGTTGTTACTGCCTAAGCACACATTTGTGAAAACGGTGAAAGAGCTTCCCCGTCTGAATGAGGCTACCATCCTGGGTTGAGGAAGGTCAGGCGAGCCGCTTGAAGAATTTTCCAAAGTTTATTTGAACTGAAAGATTTGAAAACGTAAGCAACTGCTAGTTGACTGGTCTATTAGGTGGTACCAATTCATGTGCTTGCTTGACTTCAGATGACTTATCCCGCTGCCCTGCATCCTGTCAGTGGTCCAGGGACTTTCTCCCTCATTACTCCATCATGGCAGAGGCTGATGTGAAATGCCCCATAGACTGCTGGTCTTGGAGGACAGACTTCCAGGGCAGAGGCAGGCCTTGGGTGTATTTCAGTGCCCTATCCCGGGCTGGGGAGAGGCCCGACCAGTGATGGCTGGAGCCAGTTCCTTGAGTCCAGGCCACACCAGTGAGAGACAGGAGTCTGGAGACAGAGGAAAGCTTTCTCTTTTTTCCAGCTGGCTCCAGAGGGGTGGTGAGCATCCTGAAGAATTGGAAAGGGGCAGTTGAGTTATTCAAATAAAGTCAAATTTGGGGAAAATTGGATCTAGTCACCCAAGATCTTAGCAAAACAGTGAAAGAAGTTTCCCAAACCAAATCTTTGGGGATATGCATAGAATCGACTTCACTAGCTCCCCAGAATCTTCTTAACAGAGTGACCTTATCATGGAAATCTTCAAGGTGCCCACCGCCCTTCTGAGCTTTGTTCCTGCCTCCTGCATCCTCCTTATGACCTGTTTTTGGCTTGGAGTACTTCCTTTGCCTGGAATATTCTGGAAACGCTCTCTATCAGAACTATGTGAGTTCTAAGGCCCACTTCGGTTTGACTTCTTCCAGGAAAACTGCTATGATTACTGTATGGAGACACTGTATCTTCCTCCTTTGAACTCTCCTAATAAATCACCGCTCTTTCTCCCTTCCTCCGTCTCTTCCCCTGAAATTCAAATTTACCTGGATACTTATAATTTTTATTTTTTATTTTATTTTATTTTATTTTATTTTATTTATTTTGAGAGAGAGAAGGGAGGAGGAGCAGAGGGAAAGAGAGAGAGAGAGAATCTTGAGCAGACTCCCCACTAATCACAGAGCCTGAGGCAGTGCTTGATCTCATGACCCTGAGACCATGATCTGTGCTGAACTGCTTCCACCTCACAATGCCTTTCAGTGTGCCTTGCTCTTAGTAAACATTCAGTGACATTTTGCTAAATCAAATAGTGAATTATCAATTGATGATAAAGGTGAGAAATGATGCCCACATATGTTCCTCACCACAGAAATTCTACAATTCATCCTAAATTTTTTACTCTAGCTGTAAGCACATCTGGTTTCTGACACTCATACACAAAAGCTTTCAGTGGGGCTTCCCCTTTACTTCTGCAGGAAGTGTTTTCACGGTGACCCAAGCAAATTGCTGAGAATTTGGAAAAGATCAGGAAGGAAGAAAGAGATGCATGTTGGTTGGTTTACTGCTCTGTGCTGAGCATGTTTGTGCTCATTTCTTTTGCATTTGTTAGCTCACCTCAATCATGAAAACCATGTCATTATTCCCATTTTTTCAGATAAAGAAACTGGGGCTTCGAAAGCCAAGTGAGTTATCCAAAGTCACTCAGATAGGAATTGGCAGGCTAGCATGTGATTACCACTGACTCCAAGCACCTTGCTCTGCCTTTGGTGTGGGGCCCTGGGTCAATGATGTGTCAGCGCTGGCCACTTGATTCACTGACCCACAGTTCAGAGTGGAGTGGGACAGACAGAGATTGGAACAGGACAGAGTAGCTTAAACAGATAGCAAGTTTGGTGACGGTCAGGGCATAGTGGAAGCAGGGCAGTGGTAATGGGGTGCCGTCAGTACCACAGACAACTTCCTACCCAGAAAATGGTACAAGCAGCTGTCTCCTGATGCTGGCGATGGCAACCCCTCCAGACTGAATGCGAATGAAGAGACTGGTCTAGAAGCCCAGGCTTCCTGGAGAGTGAACCAATCAAGTATAGTGAAGCAGTGGGGCACAGCTGGGCCATTTGGAACATGCAGGCTGGTGGAGATGTTCTCACACACAGGCCCCTGGACTCTTCCTCACTGGGTTCCAGCTCTTCCAGGGCCCGGACCACCCTTGGTCTGGGAATGGATCCCACCCGAGAGCCACTCAGCCAAGGTCTTGGCCATATAGTGTCAGGCTGTCCTGGGAAATGTTAAATTCTGATCAAAAGATGGAGTGAGTAACAAAAGAGTCTTTAAATTCCCCAAACTGGGACGCCTGGGTGGCTGAGTTGGTTTTGGCTCAGGTCATGATCCCAGGGTTCTTGGATTGAGCCCTGCATTGGGCTTCCTGCTCAGTGGGGAGTGCTTCTCCCTTTGGCTGCCACTCCCCCTGCTTGTGCTCTCTCTCTCTGACAAATAAATAAAATCTTAAAAAAAAATTCCCCAAACTGAAAAGTGGCATCTGGTTACAGCTCCTTAAACAGCATCCCCAAGCCTCTCCCTCAAATACCCACAAAGTTTGGAAAAAGACAGCCAGTCCCAATAGCATGGAGAACTAAGATGGATGATATTCAAGGAGAGGATACAATCTATCAACCTGTACAAGGCAGCTGGAACTCAAACAGCAGAACTCAACAGGCTTTCTGAAGGGAAAAGCAAATCTCTGACAGTTGTTGCATGTCACACACACCCCCACACAAATATCACACACACCACGCACACAAATTACATACACACTACACTACAAATACGCGTGCTACACATGCCACACACCTACATCACACACACGTCACCCCCCACCACATAAACACATCACACACATGTTACACTCACTACATGTCACTACATGTCACACACACTGCATACACATACCACACACAAGACATACAGATTGCACACACACTCCACACACAAAGTGAGGAGGGGGCTTTAATTGATTATTAAGATTTTATTTATTTGTTTGAGAGAGAGAGAGAAAGCATGAGAGGAGAGAGGTCAGCAGGAGAAGCGGACTCCCTGCAGGGCAGGGAGCCCGATGTGGGACTCGATCCAGAGACTCCAGGATCATGACCTGATCCGGAGGCAGTTGCTTAACCAACTGAGCCACCCAGGAGCCCGAGGAGGGGGGCTTTAGAGATGACTTTTAGGTATCACATTCAGGACTCCATTTAAGCCTCACTTAGGATGATTACAGAGCAAATTAGTCCAATTTAAAATCCTTGGGCAGTAAGCTGATTTACCACTCCGGGCTTAGCCAGAACTCCAACTGGAAGCAATGTCGCCTGCCCCGTGAGGTCTCTCGCTATCTGAGCTGTGCAACGACAGGTGTTTGGCCTGTGCACATGGAAGTTGGACAGAACTGGTTCCTGAGCTCTGAGCATGTTTAGACAGACCTAAATGAATGCAACCACTGGTTTGGGGGATTTTTCCACTGCATTAATTGGCTCTTTAAACTCCCTGGAGGAAAAGCTTGGGCAAGTACTAGAGACACTGACATGGACAAAAATCGAGATGCAAGATGAACCCTGGCAGGGCTCCCTGGAAAGGCCAGGACACCGGGAGCCGCCCAACCTCAGACTAAACTTGAGGCTGTGTGTGGGCAACTGCCATGTGGCTGGGCCCACCTCCTTCCTAGGCGGCACATCAGAAACTGGTAGAAATTCTCATGCTTCTGGAGGGCTTCTAACATGGGAGGGCTGCCTCGAAGGAGGGAAGGAGAGCCTGTGGAGGAGAGACTGTGGTGGGGGGGGGAAGAGGAGGCTGGGACTGTTAGAGCTGCCTTCCCCATCCCTCGCCCTTAGCTGTGACCAAAAGGAGCACGTGGTGTTTGGGCCATTAGGGCATTTGGGTGGCTGCCAGGGTCTTTGTGTGATGGCATATCCATCATCTTAGTAAATAGTACTTTCTGGGAAGTTTGTGGGAAAGTGCATTCTCATTATACAGACGAGGGGTGCAGAGAGGTGTGGGAGCTCTCAAACAGTTGGTGGTCTGAATAAATTGAGTAAAGCTGGCTTATCCTTCCAGGAAAAGATGGACAAATGCAGTTCTGCCCACCCTGAGAGAAGGCCCACTAAGGTTAGGAGAGACCCTTCCCCACCCCTCATGACACTCTCTGCCCTCTCTTTGGTTCCCAGCCCCACCCCCTTGGAATCATTAATCAAAACCATTGGCCAAGAGGCCTGTTGGACCATGATTCTGGGGGTCAGAGGCTACTGTGTCAGGATGAAGACATTTGAACTTTTTCTTTCATACCCTCACCTGGAAGCACTTCCTCTCTTAAAATCGTCCCCTTCTGGGTTGCTTCTTTACTCCTGTGGCTTCTTGTGGTTGGGAGCAGAGGCTCTTCCCTTCCTTGGAAAGACAGGAAGGGACTGGCTGGTGACTCAGAGGAAAAGAGTTTAGACCAGCAGAGGGGGCTCTCGCAGCTCTGGTGACCCAGCCCAGCTCACTAGAGTTGGGGACCAGAGAGGGACCCTGGCTGCAGTCAGCCTTCTCTGCACTCTAAGGGCAGCAGAGGTGCCTGACATTTCTTATTAGGAGTATTTGTCAGCCTGGGTGCTGAGCCTTTTCCTGGGTTTACCATAAAAACCCTTAGGGCCATCCTCTGGGGTGGGGCCTCTAGTACCGAGGGAGGGTTGGGACCCTGGCTCTCTCCACTCTGCTGCTCACATCCTCTCTTGCCAGGCAACAGCAGCTCATCAAAATGTCCAAGCCCCAGGTCTACCAGGTCTCTATTTGAAAGATCGGGAAACTGATAGTCAAAGGAGGCACATGGGTAATAGGTGGCTGAGCGAGGACTTCCCAGGGTCCAGCTGCCTTCAAAGCTCCTGTTCCTTGGTCCCCACTCCTGATCAGTAGCCCCTGGGATTCTCTTGCCCCACTCCGTGCACAGCCTGGCATGTGAACTAAACAGTGCCCCAGTGTCCTTATCAGTAAGCACTCTAATCAATAAACACACACATTAAACATGAAAATGTATGGAAAGCACTTACGCCTGCATCCGATATATAGTGGGCATGCAATGCCTTCCGCTGCTGGTACAGTGGTTAGTGAACTAGGGCGGCTGCTGTCCATAGTCCTAGGGACCCAGCCTGCTCTGGCCCCGCCAGCCAGATGCAGACACCAGAAAGCCCATTACTACATCTCTAAGACCTTTTTACAGAACTGGGCAGCTAGGTGATGTGAAGAAACCACATCCCAGAAATCATAGCTTCTAGCTAACCTGTAAGCTATAAAGGTTTAAAAAGGTTAAAGAGAGAGAGAGAGACAGAGGAAGGAAAATATCTATTTTGGGGCCTCCAGACAGACGGTCTTAGCAAAGGAACAGGTCCTCTTCAAAGTGCTCTTTGAAAATAAGTTTCCTATTTTAGCTTAATGACATTCCAGACTGAGCCAAGTGATTAAATATTGAAACAGGACCGGCGATCTTGAGTTTCATCCGGCTGATCAATCTGAGAGGAGCAGCAGGAGAAAATGCAAATGTTGGATTACAGAATCCGGGGGAGTGCCGAGCCATTGTAAAATGTCACAGGAGGTAGCCGGGGCATTTGTATATTATTTTGGCCTGAAAAGTAAGAGGCAGAGGGAAACAATGAGGATCCCCCTACCCCGTTCTGCCTGGGAGGCTGGTGCCACCGAGAAAGGTCACCGTGTGAACATGGGTTATAGCTGGCTAACCCGTGCTAACTAGCCACGTCCGCCGTGTGGAATCACAGCCGCAGGGAGCGAAGCAAGAGTAACAGGAACCGCGTCTGCCTGGGCTTCTCCTGGATCCTGGAGCCAGTGTCTGGCAGGTATCAGAAGACGCAGCGTCTTCAGGAGAGGAACCCATCCTGGGGATTCACAGCTGACCTCTGCGGCTCGGACCCTGGACCCGATTGCTTTAGGACTTGGGGTTGACAGACAAGGAGAGGATAGCATGGCCAGCATACCCCACAACCGACAACACTGGGGTCATTGTTCACAGACGAAAGACTGAAAAATCCTGATTGTCTATGGGGTCCTCTTAAAGAAATCACGGCACATCTTTTCAATGAAATCTCTTGCAAGGAGAGAGGAGAGAGGTTTTATGTTTTGCCACTGGATACCCTTTTGTATTGTTTGAATTTTTTAAAAACATGTGTGCATATCACCTTAAAAAAATCAAAATAAAAAATAATTAAGATGCACAAACAAACCAAAAATATAGTCAAACAAGGTCAAGAATTGCTCTTCCTAAAATCCGTCTTCACCCCCCCTTATCCCTGGCCAGGGTCTAACATCAAAAAAACTGCTCTATGTGGAAAGTTGAATCCAAATAAGAATGATGGCTTAAGAATCGTGTTATTCAAATTGTGGAAATAACTTGTCCAAATAGTTGTCCCAGCAGCCCCATATGAACACAACTTTTTGTGGACCTGGGTATCTTTTCCAAGTGAAGCCACATCCTTACTTAAATCCTCCCCACACTGCCCCTTCCCTCAGCAGCAGGTTCCGAACCCCCCTCTCCTCAGCAGACAAGCCCCTCTATGATTTGACCCTTAATAGGGTTCCTCGCTCTCTCTTGCCATTTCCTGCCCCCGCCTGTGCCCAGCACCGTGCTTAGCCAATGAATTTTTGTTAGACAGATGAATAAATGAATGAATAGAATCACCTGTTGTATACAGGATTTTCTTCTAGTCACCGGGACTGACTACTCTCTATTCTGTATAGGAGCCATACTTGGCACACTTCCAAGACTTTGCACCTGCTGATTCTTCTACTTAGGATTCCTTTTCCAGGCCCTTCCTTGTCCACTCAGCCAATCCTATTTCATCTTTTCAAGCCCCATTCCAAGGCTGCCTATTGTGAATTTCCCTTCACTTTCCACGGAGTTCCACGCTCTGCACTGAGCACAGGACTGGGACAAGAGGGACTGCGGACCGCGTGCTTGCAGCACCTCAGAGATTTGTGGGTCCAGATGGCAGGGCCACCCTTTCCCTGCCCTCCTCACTCAGTGCATTTCACCCGTTTGAACCACGGGGTCAGTTAACCAAAGCCCCTCGCAGTAAGATACTGGGGTTTTCTTCGGACTTTCCCCAAGATTTAAAAAAAAAAAAGAAGAAGAAATATTTATATTAAAATTTGATCAAATAACACACAGTCAGACTGCCCATAGGAGCCATGAAGTGTCATCTGCCCTGCAGGGACATCTGAAGTGAGTTCCCTGGCATTGACGGGAGGACAGTGGCCCATTTGGGCCAGCAGGGCTGTATTCTGCATAAATCCAAGTAGCTCCACAGAGAACAAGTATCCAGAATTTGGTGACCTTGTATTTTCTATCCCTTACTTCTCAGCTAGCTGTCCCCTGGGAATGAGAAAAGACAAATTTGACACTGCTCAACTATGGGAGTGAAAATCTTTGACACGGAGGAGGAAAAACGAGGGACAGCACTTCTAATTTGGCTGAAGAACAGGGGAACACAGGGGATCGTGTGTTAGTGACATATCTGGACTGGCTTAGCTCTTGGTCACTTTCTCTGGGCTCCCAGATCAGGCATAATTCTCTTTTCTTTGCCTCCTGACAAAGTAACAGGACAGAGCTGAAGGGCAAGTCCAGAAAGAAAAGGCATGTCATGGGTGAAAGAGGCTGAGGGGGCTGGTGGGTGAGGCAGGGGAGCCCAGTGCCATCTGAGTCAACCCAGGGGTCAGAGGCAGATGTGGAAGGGAAGATGTCTTTCAAGAATTTTTTTCTTTTGAAGTAATTGTAGATTCATGGGAAGTTGCAAGGAATGTGTAACCATGTCCCAAATTCCCTTCCATTTCCCCCCATGCTGATGTCTAATACAAGCATGGAGCTAACTCTCGAAAGGCCCAGGGAGCATATCCGGATCCCGCTCATTTTACAAGCACTCAAAGCACTCACTGTCAAGTGTATGTGTGCGTAGTTCTGTACAATTGTATCTCACACGTGGATGTGTGTAATCACCGTCACGTCAAGATACAGACTTCTTCACGAACAAGGGTCCCTGTAGTCACACCTTTAGAACCATTCCCACTCTCCTCCCTAACTCCCAGCAACCACTAATCTGTTCTCCACTTTTATAATTTTGCTATTTTGAGAAAGTGATTTGAATGGAATCATACAGGATAGAGCCTTTTGAGGTTGGCTATTTTCACTCAGCATGAGCAGGAATGGAATTTTTTTTTTCTTTTTACAAAAACCAATACTCCATACCAAATAACACAAATAGGACTCTTCAAGCCTCATTGTGTGGCTGTTTGATTTATGGAAAACTTTCAGTAGGGAGGAGAGGTGCAACTTGCAGGCCCACACACCCTTGTTTGGGGAGCTTGGATGGGGGATGAAGATGATGAGGGTGATGAGAAAGGCAGTGGTGACAAGGACAATGATGACAGAGGTGATTGGAGCAAGCACTGAAAATGGACAAGGTAATGATGGTGGATGAGTGTCACAGCCGTGACAGCTAGCCTGACGACGACCTCGATGCTGGCCACAATGCAGACGACAGTGTGAATGAACACACAGAAGGAAGAACAAGGGTGCCTTTGACAGTGGTGATGGCAGCAGGACTGATAACAGTGGTGATGACGAAGACTTTAGAGTGTATAAGGCACCATAATTTATATGCCTGTATTTTCTCGACAACATGATAAACCAGCCACAGTAATCTCATTGCAATTGAGGAAATTGAGTGAAGACTAAGAGAGTCTTCACTCTCTTGTAAGTGATAAAATGAGGTCTTTGCTGTTCTCTGACTCCAAATCCCAGGTTCTGTTTCCTGCATCTTTTGTATCTTGCATTTCCACTGTCACTAATAAAGAACATGAGCCCCGATGTCATGCGGGGTATCGTACTTCTCCTGAGTTTTATTATAACGATTTTTGGTAAGCAGGAAGGCTATCCATGGAACACTTGGGTTAACATGACAGCCAAAGGAGAGTGATTCTTGGTCATTCCTAGGAAACCACTTTAACCTATCTAGATCTCTTCTAGTCTATGTCCTGCCTTTGAGAACCACAGGACTACAACCAAACGTCTGCTTTGTCGATAGTTATGACACACCATACAAGGGTAGGCATGGGGGCAGTTGGGATTCTTCCCTGCCCCGAAGGCATCATAGCTTGCCAACTTTGCACAAAACTCCAAGTCCTTGCTTCTGTGAAATCTAATCTAGAAGACAGCTAATCTCATGTATACTTGGAGACCAATTGGAAAGCACTGTCACCTAGACCCAGAAGTTACCCTGAAGCCAAGGGGGTTCACATACACACACAAACACAAACCCTGTTCGGGCTGATGGCCTTGGCCAGCAGAAAGAAGAAATAATCAGGCAACTCAGGAGTTTGTTTCCACAGCAAGGTGATCAAGGAAGAGGAGAAGGGATTGGAGGCAGAGGGGCTGGAAGAAGAGCTGGTTGATTGCTTCAGCCATCAGTGTAGGCCCAGATAGAAGCAGGTTGGGTGTGACTGTGAAGCCCGGCACCCCCGAATGGCTTTTACAGCGGTTCAGAGCATATCTGTAGTGTTGGTCTCATCCCTTCCATTTTCCATTTTTAGTCCTCAGTCTGGAGGCTGCCCTTCATTACTTATTAATGCAGCCAAGTAGAGTTCAGTTGTTTGAATTGTGTCTGTATCCTCAAAATCCAGTAGAGAGGAGAGAGGTGGCAAGCAATGGAAAATAAAATATGGCCAGAACAGATGGCCGGAAGTCAAGTCTGTCTGCCCCTCTGCAGGCCCTCAGGGGTGGCAGTGATGGGGAGTCAAGTGGGCCACCCAGCTCCCCACCGTGCAGGACGAGGGGGAGCTGTCAGTGACAACCTCATAGAGATAAGCAGGAAACCCATTTGAGAAGATCTTGACACCTGTCCCTCAGCTACCTCTCCTGGTTAGAGACAAGCTATCAGTTCATATGTAAATATGTCAGCATGTGTCTTCCAAAGTTAGGAACACTTTTTTCCCCTGGGTAACAGTTACCTTTTAATCAAGGCCTCATAATCTGCTTGGGGTCCTGAGCTCACCTGAGGTGGGAGTGCTGCTTGTCAGAGCTGGATTTCAGGGGTCCAATGGGGTGTTTCAAATATTGGGGCATATTCAAGAACAAGAATTTACGATAGTCCCATGATCATCAAATGTCCAGTCAAAGTTTACATTTCTACACTTGTCACACATCTTTAAAGTGTTTACCATTCGACTTGACTGCCAAATAAGTTCTGTACATCATAATTGGTAGGTGGCTCCAACATCTGGCTTTTCCCCTTACAAGTGCTTTATTGAAGAACTCATCCATGTAATTTGTCCTAGAGAGTTTCCCTTCATCTGGGTTTTGCTAATCGAATCCCTCTGGATTCCGAAGCATGTTTTTTCTGTCAAATTGGTAGTTAGAAATAAAGCTTTTGTCAGATTCTGGTTTGATTCTCCTTGGGTTGTTTTTTTGTTTTGGGGGTGATTTTTGGCAAGACTGCTTCACCAGCAGTAATGTATGTTTCCCTTAGAAGGTACATAATGGTGGTTTCCTCCTTGTTGTGGTGTTAGCCATCACTGAGAATCATTTGTTCTGGTTTAAAAGGACAAGTTCGTGAAAGACATGAGAAGTAGAAGGAAAGGCATTCCAGGCAAAGATCAAAAGGAAAAGGGCATGGCCTGCCAGGGAGGGCAGGGGGATCAGCATGGTGGGAGCAGAGAACACAAGGCAAGGGTGGGCTTAGAGGGCCTGGTCCAGTAGGCTCCAGAACCTGGGCTTTATCTGGCCAAGTTGAGGAAGGAAATGAGTGGCCATGAGTGTTATCCCAACCCAGAAAGAGACCCTTTCAGGCAGCTCTGTTGTTTAGGCAGCAGTGGGTCATCCCTGATCCAGCTGTGCTCACTAGGACCAACCTCTGGATGGCAGGAGACAGAACCATCTTCTTCCTAGCCCAGGGGAGTTCCTTGGTAGAACCCAGTCCTCTCAAAAACACTTTGGATCTTTGAGTCTACCTTAATCCACTTGTGGTGCCATACTACTGTACCATAGGCTGCATGGCTTAAACAACAAATTTATTTTCTCAGAGGTCTAAAGGCTGGAGGCCCCAAATCCAAGTGTCAGCTGGGCGGTGCTTCTTAGGAGCTTCTAGAGGAGGACCCATTCCTGCCTCTTTCAGCTTCTGGAAGCCCCGGGCATCCCTTGGCTTGTGGTAGCATCACCCCAATCTCTGCCTCTGCCTCCCCATGGCCACTGTTGACCAAGAAGAGGAGGCTGTAAAGCACCCAGAAGTGACTGGGTTCCATCAAGGAACTCCCCTGTGCTAGTAAGAAGACGGTCCTGTCTCCTGCCATCTAGAGGTTGTAATCTGGGAGCCACAGAGTGGACAGAAATTGAAACTGGGTTCTGAATCGCAAGTGAGGAATGCAGGATTATGAAGGCAAAACCCACAAGCTTACATAACTTGTTTTGAAGGAATTCTGACTGATGCTGGCAGAGTGCAACGGACTATGTAGAGGCCATTGGCTCATCAGCCAGCAGATGCTCCATTATCTCGGTCGCAGTCCAAAGTAGAAGGATGTGTTCCAGGAGGTGGGCGAAGTACAAGTTGGAGGTGCAAATGAGGTCAAGCTGCAATTGAGAAAAGTCAGAAGTCCGTGGTGTTCCCAAAACGGAAACTGGAGAAGTGCGTAGACCTTGTGTGCTCAGTGCCTTCCCAGCCCTTGTTTTGAATGACTTTTCCCAATGCTTACTTCACCTCTGGAACCTCCGTTCATGCAGTCTTCCCTCTGTGGGTCTCTGTGTCTTCACACAGCCTTCTCTTCTCTGCTGTCTATGCTCAGTGCCTCTCTGTGGCTCTTCTCCTCTTGTAGGGTAACTGGTCCCATCAGATTTTGATCCCCTCTACTCCAGGATGATTTTAACATCTGGTAAGATGGGATTTGCCAGGAAGGTCACATTCACAGGCACCAGGGGGGCGGGACTTCAACATTTCCTGGTGGACACAACTGAATCCACGGCATCTTATTCCCAAAGCACACTGTGAATGTCCTCAGCACTGACGAGCACTTTTTTTTTTTTTTCCAAAAAGGTGATTTTGGAATGATTGATGGTCCCCAAGCTTTTCTGCTACAGGCATTATTTCCTCTTTGGACACCATCCCACAGCCATTCAGGCTGCCTAACTGTGGCCCCATCACATTCTAGCAGAGATGGTCCCACGACATGTGGCAGGCGGGAGAGCTGTCCAGTGGCATCCCCACCAAGCTGATGTTAACTTGGGCGTGCAACACATTTATAAAAGACAGAAGATCAGTCCTGTCCACTAGGCTTCCAGGAAGACAGCTGTTTGCATATAATTAGATTCTTACCAAAATACACAGTGTAGAAGCTAAAGGAGTTTTGATGACTGCTGGGAGCAGGAGAGCGAGCCCATGAGTTTGCAGTGAGCATGGACAGGGCCAGCAGCCTCGATAACCAGCTAATTGCTAACCAGCAGCCTGGCTTTCAGGGAGCCCCTTGCCCCTGTGATCTCAAACCTCCCACAATAGTGGGGCATTAAATTGGGCAGCTGGAAAGGCTTACCCTCTAGTCAAACAGGAGACCAGAGCTCCTTTTAAATTCATCATGACTACTGTGAAGGACAAAATACAATGTCCCTAAATGTCCAGTCTGAAAGGTGGGGAGGGAAAGATGGCAGACCCTGCAGCCAGAGCCCCTGAGCTAACACCCAGGTTTGGCACGTGCTTCCAGGCTGCACCTGGGAGCTGCTGAGTCTGCCCTTCCTCCCGGAATTTGTACCCCCAACCCCACACCCCACGTGACTTTCCATGGGAGTCCTTCCTGCTCCGAACTCACCCCCACCACCAACTGGGGCTGTCTGAATGCACGTGACTGTGAAGGCTGCACCCCCCAGAGCTGATCTCAGGGCTCTAGCTGGTGTGGGTACCCACACACGTGGGTACGCACAAAGATAGGCAGGCCTGCCACTTTCCATTTTAAGTTCTTGGGAACTTCCATCCACCTAGGGAGAGTGGACTATTTTAAGCAGGAACAGTCCTGGTATGTGTCCACAGAGCTCCTGGGACGATGCCCTAGCAAAACCCAACAGAAGCCAGATGCCTCATCTCCCTAACTTCTGTGCTTTCCTTCATGCTACCTCCTCATCGCTTCCTGCACCCGTTTCCTCATTCAGTCAACACGTGCTTACTGTGTCCCTTGTATATCCATGCACCCTGCTGTGCGTAGAAACTCTCATTTAATCCTGCCAGTAATTTTGGTCACAACTATAGGTAACATTTATTGAGTGCTTAGTTTGTGCCCCTGTGTACTTTACTAAATGTTCTATAGAATGTTTCTTTTTTTTAATAGACTTTATTTTTTAGAGCAGTTTTAAGTTCTTAACAAAACCAAGGAAAGGTTCAGAGAGTTCCCATTTTTCCCCTGCCCCTCACCCCCCAGCCTCCTCTACTGTCTATATTCTCTCTCCAGAGTGGTACATTTTTTTCAGCTTTCCAAGATTCACTGTTTATGCACCACATCCAGTGCTCCAGAAAATACATAGAGTGGTACATGTTATAACTGATAAACCCACAGCAATACATCATGATCACCACAAATCTCCCTTAGGAGTGGGAGATGCGGTCCCATTCCTCAGATGGGAGCCCTCAGGTTCAACAAAGGCCAGAGCAGAGGCCTTGCATCTCTGGCCGGGGAGAGACTGGGTCTTTCTCTGCTGCACTGTATTGTTCTGTGAGTTGGATATTGTCCCCATTATGAAGAAAGGGGGATGAGGCTCAGTGTTAATTGTCATCCAGCAAGTGAGTGGCCGAGCGGGATTCTTTTTTTTTTTTTTTTAAGATTTTTTAAAAAATTAATTTATTTGACAGACAGATCCCAAGTAGGCAGAGAGGCAGGCAGAGAGAGAGAGAGGAGGAAGGAGGCTCCCCGCTGAGCAGAGAGCCCGATGTGGGGCTTGATCCCAGGACCATCAATCCTAGGATCATGACCTGAGCTAAAGACAGAGGCGTTAACCCACTGAGCCACCCAGGCACCCCAGCCGAACTGGATTCTAATCCTATCTGTTGGACCACAGATCCTTCTTGATACCAGCTCACTGTCCCCTCTAACCTTCTGCAGGCAGCAGACAACTAAGATCCATAACCTGGAGGGCATGATGGCAGAGCTCAAAGACATCCTCCAGCTTGGCCTGTAATCTCTTCCTCCTGCACTGGGGTTTCTCAGCTGTGGGGCAGTTGATATTTGGGCTAGAAGCTTCCTGGCTGTAGTGGTTGCCTGTGCATTGTAAGCATATCCTTGTCCTCTGCCCACTAGACACCACCCTTCTCATCTTGTGATAACCAAAAATATTCCCTGGGGGCAACCCTGTTGAGAACCACTGTCCTAAACCAAGGAGTCTCCTTTGTTCTCCTCATGCCTAGCTCCCAGGAAAGAGGATACCAAGTGCATTGATTGGCCATGACCCAGGGCTCTCAAACATTCACTCAAACCTACATCACCCAAAGACCGAGCTAAAATGCAGGTTCTCACTCAGTTGTTTAGGAGTGGTGCTTGAGATTCTGCATTTATAACCCACTTCCAGGTGATGAGGAGTCTGTTGGCCCAAGGATGACAACTGGAGTGTAAAGGCCTTAGTAATACCTAAGCAAATTCCTAAAACAGGACTACCTAACGTCTCTGATTAGGACTGTGCAGATGGAGTCAAGCCAGAGGCAAGGCTGCCTGCAGGAGCTCCCAGTCCTGTAGGGGGCAAGGTTGGGCACACAAGTTGCTGTCAGAGATGTTGGCAATTGGGTTCTGCTCCTGACCTGCCGGAAGAGCTTGTGGGAGTCACTCACTTGCTCACTCACTCTTCCACTCACTCTCGAGGCACGCTGACCTTGCCTGAAACCCCAAACGCATTCTGCAGATCCCTCAACAGCCTGTTCTGTCTCACTCAGGTTCATGTGCTTCTTTCCTGGGAATGCATGCAGCATGGTGGCCAAACTATGTCTGTTTCCTCCTGGGGTTCAGAGGAGGCCCTCAAGGAATGTTTCTTGTACAAATGAAGAAAGAGGCTGTTCTGGGAAGAGGGAGCTGTCAACTTGGTGTTTGTCCACATTTCTAAACTTCAGCTGACCTGGTTAACTAGCCAGCTAAATGAGACTCTAAAGCCTTCTAGAAGCTTATTTTGGAGTCTCAGCTAGAAACACGCTGAATCATAAGATTCATGTGTCACCAGCTGCAACCGAAATCCACCCTTCACCCAGCCCTTCTGTTCCTCCTCAAGAACTTTGTTTTGCCATTCATTTGTTTGTTTTAAGTTTTTTTTTTTTTAAGGTTTATGTATTTATTTGAGAGCGAGAGTGTGAGTGGGGGAAGGGGCAGGGAAAGAACATCCACAAGACTCCCACTGAACATGGGGCCAACACGGGGCTCCATTCCATGAACCACAAGACCAGGACCTGAGCTGAAACCAAGAGTCAGACGTTCAACTGATGGAGACACCCAGGAGCCCCTCACTTGCTTGTTTTAATGTAACAGAAAAAGAAAAGAAACAAAGCACAGTGACTGCACCCAAGGAACCAGGTTCAGGGCAGGGGAATGGACAGGAGACCCACTGTCCCCAGAACTTCCAGGGACACCGAACACCCCTTAGTTCCCTTCACTTCTTCATCAGTATGGCCGCAAAGCCCCTGAGGACAGGGGGCCCAGCAGGGAGGCTTTAAGCTGAAATGGCCGGGACCTTGCTCGGGATGCTGGGGACCCACTGGATCAGAACCCAGGTCTGGGCACATGACTACAGCCCTTGGGCCCCAGAGGCAGTTGGGGACATGGCCATCTAGAGTCTCCCGGCAGAAGGGACAATGACCTGCAGAAGCATCTCTTCTTCCTTTTCCTTTTGTTTCTTTTACAGAAGTAGACAAAGACTTCCTAAACAGATTTTTGGTGAAAAAAGAGCAAATATGTAAGAAATATAATATAAGAAATACAAGAAATATATATATAACAAATATAAGAATGACTCCATTTACCACTTTCCAAATGTCCTCTCCTCCAAGACAATTTTCTTTCTTTGGGGTGCCCCTGTTGCTTTCCTCTCTCACTCTAATTTTATTTCAGAATGTTCCATTTACAGGAGTGGTTGAAGGAGTTGGGACGGGTGGTTTCTCCAGTTCTGTGTACTCTTTCCCTCTTTCTCCCCACCGCTCCCCGCCTCTCTCACTCCGTCTCCCCTTCTCTGTCTCTGTCCAGTTAAATTTCCCCCAAGGAAAACCACGGTGCAGTGGTTGTTATCTATGTACATTGGATAAATGCACAGAAGGTGTTTGGAGGACATTTGTGACAGTTTAATAATAGGAGTCTCTGGGTACATTTGGGGGAGTCTTGTTTTCTTCTTGGAGACTGGTTGGAAGAGCGGCAGCCCTCCACACCTGAAGCCTTGAGCTCTGCCTTAGCCCTGGGCCAGCACTATGGCCTTTGCAGTTTTCTCATCTATAAAATGGTTGCGTGTATATAGTGAGATCCACATCTCACTCAGCTATTGTAAGAACCCAATGAGTACACAGTTCAAGAGGAATTGGAAAAATTACAATTTCCTCCACAGCTGTAAGGCATTATTATTATTGTATTATTATATGACAGATATGTAAGCAGGCAGTGATAGCATATGGACAAAATTTGTAGGCTTTCGAGAGAGACCAGTGACATGTTTAGTTCCAGGTCAGCACTTCTTAGCTCTCTGACCTTGAGCATTTAAGCAACCCCTTGGTACCTCCGTTTCTCACTGGTAAAACTGAATTTCCTTTATTAGCATGAGATTCGTACTGCATATTTTGAAATCAAATTTACTGACGTATAACTTATGTAGAACAAATGCATCCACTCTGAGTATAAAGGTCAATGATTTTTGACAAATGTATATATCCGTGCAACCACCACCGGGATCAGTGTATATCTGGACTTTTCCAATCAATTTCATTCAAACCCTAGTCCCAGCCAACCACTGACGACCTTTCTGTCGCCACAGATTTGACATTTTTTTTTTCTTTACCATTTCAGATAAAGAGAATTCTATAGTTGTGCTCTTTGGTTTCTTTCCTTTGGCATCATGTTTTTGAGATTCATCTGTGTTACTGTACATCAGTAGTTTTTCATTCCTTAGTAATATTCCATCAGATAAAGATACCACAGATGGCTTATCCAGCCACCTGTTGACAGACGTTTGCAATGTTTCTGGTTTGAGGCTTTTATGAATAAAACTGCCGAGAGCATAGTGTGGGATCTTCTGCTGGACCTATGCTGTCATTTCTTTTAGCTAAATACTTAGGGGTAGAATGGCTGGATCCTATGATAAGTGTGTTTTTCACTTTTTTAAGAAACTGCCAAATTGAGTCCGCACGTGGATGTAACAATTTCCATCTCCACCAGCAGGGTATGAGAGCCGAAGTTGTCCCACACCCTTGGCAGCACTAGATAGACAGTCTTTCTTTTCTTCTTTATATGAAATGTAAAGTGGCATTGCAGTGTGGTTTAATTTGGGTCTCCCTAACAAAGGCTTTGGACTTGTTTCATGGCTGATCAGCCATTCATATATTTTTTTCTTGTATCTCTTTAATGTATCTCTTTAATCTTATGCCCATTTAAAAATTTTGGGCTTGTGTTTTATTACCAAGGTATAAGTATTGTGGATACAAGAATTTTGTCAGAAATATCGTGGGCGCCTGGGTGGCTCAGTGGGTTAAACCTCTGCCTTCAGCTCAGGTCATGATCTCAGGGTCCTGGGATCGAGTCCCGCATCGGGGGCTCTGCTCAGCAGGGAGCCTGTTTCCCCCTCTCTCTCTGCCTGCCTCTCTGCCTACTTGTGATCTCCCTCTCTCTGTCAAATAAATAAAAAAATAAAATCTTAAAAAAAAAAGAAATATAATTGTAAAAAATTTTCTATCAGTATGTGGCTGGCTTTATTTATTTTCTTAAAGATATCTCTAGAAAGAGTTTTTAATTTTGATAGAGTCCACTCCATGCATTTGTTAACAGTTTGTGGTCTTTGTGTGTGTTTTGTTTAAGAAACGTTTGCCTACTCCAAGGTGGTAGATATATATATATATATATATATATATATATATATATATATATATATAATGTATTGTGATTGTTATTAAATCTAGGTCAAATGATCTATTTCAAATTTAATCTTTGTGCATGGCATAAGGTAAAAGTCAAAGTTTGTTTTTTCCACATAATATATTGAAAGATGATCCTTTCCTCATTGAAAAACCCTGCAAACCTTATCAGACTTCAATTGATCATAGATAGATGGATAGATAGATAAATAGATAGATGGATAGATAGATAGATGTATTTCTGGAATCTCTTCTATTTATGTTTATGTCAATATCACAGTATCTTGATTATGTGATTACTGAAGCTTTATAGTGAGTCTAGAAATCAAGTAGTTCTCTGATTTTATTCTCTTTTCTGAATATACTTTGGCTATTCTAGGTTCTTCACTTATCCAATAAATTAGAACTCCTTCAGTGTTTTAAAACATCATCAGTAAAGACATCTGGACCCAGAGTTCCCTCTGTGAAGAGATTTTTAATTATAAATCCAATTTCTTGGATAGTTATTAATTTGTGTTGCTGATATCTACACAAATGTTGCTCAGATTTTGGTTAAGATTAACATCTAAAGATTAATTTTTGGAGAATTAATGACAACAACATGGAGTCATCTGATCCGCAAACATGTTATATTTCTCCATTTATTTAGGTTGTTTAGGTTTTTTTTTTTTTAGGTCATTTGCCTCATTGATATTTTATAGATTTTAAAATACAGGTCATGCACATATTGTTATAAATTTATCCCAAAGTGTTTCATATTTTTTGAGGCTAATACCATGTAAGTGGTATTTAAATTTTGAAATTTCCAGCTGTTTGTTGTTAGTATAGAGAAGGATACGTTTTTTGCTAGTATAAAAAATATCATTAATTTTTAAAATATAGATGTATTTTGTAGATATTCTAAACTCAGTTGTGAGTTATAGTAACTTTTTCTATAGATAAGATTTAAAACTTTTCTATAGATAAGAATTTTATATAAACATGATTATATAATTGATAAATGAAAGCAGTTTTACTTCTTCATTTACAAGCTAATTTAAGGCATTTTTCCCCTGCCCTATTGCACTAGCTAGGGCCACTAACGCAATGTTGAATGAACAGTATGAGAACATCCATTCCTGCTTTGATCCCAATCTTAGAAAGCATTTAGTCCTTCACCATTAAATGTGATGTTAACTAGGTTTTAATAAAAGAAGTTATCAGGTTAAGGAAATCACCTTCTATTCCTAGTTTTCTGAGAGTTTTTTTTTTTAATCACAAATAGATATTATGCTTTCACAAATGGTTTTTTGAGCATCTATTGTGATAATCATATTGTTTTTCTTTTTTAGTTAATATGGTGAATTACATTTGTTTACAAATGTTCACCTAACCTTGCTTCCTTGGAAAAACTCCACTTAGTCATCACATACTATCTTTCATTTCATATTGCTGGATTTGACTTGCTAATATTCATCAAAAACTTTAGTGCCTGAGGGACTGAGGAGAGATAGTGGCCTACCATATCCATATGATATCTTTGTTCCTGCTTTGGCATCAGGACTCTATGTGTCAAGTTGGGATGAGATACCTCTGCTCTATATTTGGAAAAATTTGTGTGGAGTTGTCATTATTTCTTTCTGAACTGCTCAAAAAAAAAATCATTAGTGAAGATATCTGCAATTGGAATTTTCTTTGTGAAAAGATGTTAAATTATGGATTTAATTTATTTAATAGGTATTGACTTTTTCAGATTTTCTAATTCTTCTTGAATCTATTTTGGCAATTTCAGTCTTTCAATGAATGTATCAATGTCATCTATGTTGTCAATATATTGCCATAAAGTTGTTTAAAAATTCCCTTAGCAGCTGATAGTGTCTGTAGCATCTGTAGTGATGTCAACTTTCTGCTTTCTGATTCTGGAAATCTGATCTCTCTTTTCTTTCTGATCAGTCTAATTTGAGGTTTATCAGTCCTCAACTTTTTTAAAAAGACTATCTTGGGTTTCATTGATTTTTGCTATTGCTCTTTGTTTTCTATTTTATTGAGTTCTCTTAACTTTATTGTTTCATTCCTCTAACTTACTTTGGACTTACTTTGTTGTTGTTTCAGAACCTTAGATTGTTAATTTGAGACATTTTTTTCTTTTCTATTATATATATTTAATGCTATAAATGTCCCCATAAACATGCTTTTGTTAAACCCCTCATTTTAAAAATTTTTAATCTTCATCATCTTCAAAATATTTACTGATTTCTCTTTCCATATATTCTTTTATCCATAGGTTATTTAAAAATGTGTTAAATTCCAAATATTTAGCAAATTTCTATGAGGAAATATTATAAAATAATACAAAAGTAGGACTAAATAAAATAATTAATGATTAAAAACAGAACATGAGAGACATGTTCTAACATACATGTGATTAGAATCCCAGAAGATGGAGAGGAAATGAAGTAGAAGCAATATTTGAAGAGAGAATGTCTGACACTAACACCAAATTGATAGAAGACATTAATCTATAGTCCTAAGAAGATTGCCAAACCCCAACAAGATTAAAGACTAAGAAAGACTCCCTTAAGTACATCACGATGTAACTGCTGAGAAATTAAGACAAAGAGAAAATATCAAAAGCAGTTAGAAGAAAAAGACCCATTACTTTCAAAGAGGAAAAAGAAAAATAACAGTAATGACTGACTCCCCAGCAGTAAATAGGAAGCCAGAAGGCAGTGAAAATGATATCCTGAATGTGTTGGAAAGGACAAAATATAAACTCGCTATTGAAAATTTTATACCCAGTGAAAAATCTTTCAAACATAAATGGGAAAAAGGATGTTTCCACACAAAGCAGAAGCTGAGACAATCCAAAAAATGTTAAGGAGAATTCTTCAAGGTCTAACAAAATGACCTCAGGTGGAAGCACGATATTGCAGGAAGGAACTGGAGGCAGCAGAGCTGGAGACTAATTATAGATTATTTCCACATGAGCTGCATCATGGCAATTTTGAATGGATTGCAGGTGCTTTTACTATAGCTCAGTGCCTCATTTAATCCATAATGGAGCAATATTTGCTAGCAAAACAATTTCTACAGAAGAAGTCGTCATGATTATTTTGTAATAATACTGAAGAACGTCATTGCCATTTTCAGAGGACTGTGATACCTGATTTGCTTATATGGTTCAGGTATGTTTCATGACAATAATCACTCTTTGTGGGGGATTTATTTAAGCATTGTTGTAGGCATGAGGAATATCTAAGTAATATTAAATGCTTCTATGTAAACGTGCGATGTTTACATTTTCCCATTTGTATGAAGAGCTTTGGGAGTGGTATGTTTTAAATAGGAGTGGACAAAATTAAAGCAGATGAAAGTTGAAAATGTATCTATAGGACAATGTCTACCACTCTACACATATGCCACAGTGTTGTTTGGTTCATTTTGTTTTTGCTTTTACTTTTTAAAAAAATGCTTAGGAGAGCAAATATGTCTGCTACTTTTACATTTTAAACCTCAAATTCCTAGAAGTTACTCTCAAAATTCAGAATATTTAGCTTTAAATATTAATTTCCTCCATAAAAAATCCATGATATTTTGTATGGTGTCATTTTAACTTATACTGTGATTTTCTACTCTCTTATCCTACAAAATCTTAGATTTGTATGTTTTTAAAACTGTTGTGCATTGGTTAAGTTTGAACTTTATTTTGTGGCTGTTATGAATGTAATATTTACCTTCAGAGTTTTTTGCCTTTTACCAAAAAAAGGAGGTGAGTCAATATCCTGAACTGAATTTTTAAAAACAAAACACTATTTCTCTAAAAATGTCTGAGGAAAAGGTAAATTACTTATATCTTCAAAATTTTGAGACATTTGAATTTATTCATAATTCTGTTTTCATAATTCAAAGCATCTTCATTGTAATAGATGTTCACATAATCAGAATTGCTGTTTTGCCTTTAATAAATATAAATCTGAAATGTGTAGAAATCCTTGATTTTGATTTTTTAATCTCCTCAAAATTATTTAACAATGTAGAAAAGATGCTCTTGTTATAAGCACTTATGTAGTTTCATAATTTTTTATTTGAATGTTCTATAGTGCTCCATAATGAGGAATTTTTTTTGTGTTCACAGTAATTAAAACTTAATTGTTCCCATATTCCTATCTCTTACCGGTGCTTTTCTTAGAATCACCACCATTTTAAAGAGAGGAACTTTTTTTAATAAAGTTGTTTCTCCCGGTTAAAGAAAAATTACCCTAGAAAAGCAGTGTGTAGTCAAAGTGCTGACATAAGCTAAATGGAAAAAGAATATATAAGGTTTTCCCTCCATATCAGCCAAGTGTTGTGACTGAGTGGAATGATTTAATGAAATTTCTAAGTTTTTTTTTTTTGTTTTTTTTTTTTTTTTTTTTAGCTATTAGGGATTCTTTAGTGGGAAATAAAACATAGGTTACCAAAACAAGGTGAAAATAATAGGATAAGAATATATATATAGGGTGCCTGGGTGGCTCATTGGGTTAAAGCCTCTGCCTCTGGCTCAGGTCACGGTCCTGGGGTCCTGGGATTGAGCCCCACATCGGGCTCTCTGCTCAGCAGGGAGTCTGCTTCCTCCTCTCTCTCTGCCTGCTTCTCTGCCTACTTGTGATCTCTGTCTGTCAAATGAATAAATAAAATCTTAAATATATATATATATATATACATATATATATATATATATATTCTAGGCAAATACTCATAAAAAGAGAGCTGGAGTAGCTATATTAGTTTTAAACAAAATTATCTTTAAGACAAAAAGAAAAGGTATTAAGGATAGAGAAGAGAAGGTCAATGTATAATGGCAAAAGAAAAAGTTCCCTGAGAAGAAATAACAATTCTAAATTGATATGTATCCAGTCCCATAGTCTCAAAATAGATCATAGAACAAAAACCAAAAGAATAAAAATCCATCCATCAGGTTGGCAAAAGTGTTCATTTTTTTCTATATGTGGAACCTAGCTAGAGGAAGCAGAAGTTGCAGTAACTTTGGAAAACATGTGCGCATGGGCAAGGACAAGGATGTTCACCTGCTGAAACCTTGCTCCAAATGAGGAAGAAATGGAAGGTGCCTGGGTGCACCTTGAGGGGAGAGTGGATAAGCTGGAATAGTCACATGACTAGGTAACACACAGCAGCTAAAGCGAATGAGCAGAGCCGTGTGCAGCGAGGCGGATGAATCTCGGGAACATGTGCTGAGGCATCACGAAAGCCAGGATGGTTTGTTGTGTTGCTTTCCTGGATGAGATTTCTCCCAACTGATGGCACAGGGATTCCTGGCTCCCTGGGCATGGTGACTCAGGGATTGGGCCTGGGGTGCCTGTCCTATGTCGCCAATGTGTCCTCTGGAGATGTGGCACTGCCAAATAGTGCACCCAGTCTGGAGTCCATTGAACACAACCACTTGGAAATAGGTGCTTCTTTGGGAGAAGTCTGAAGTAGGTTCATGGAGAAATTGTCCTTAGGAGACTTACAGAGAGCACCTGGAAGAGACCTTTTAAATCATCGATGCTCCCACCTTATTCTACAGGTAAACAAAGAAGGATCCCTGAGGCCAACAAGTGTGGCCAGTTTTGTGTGTGGTCAGGTCTGTGAGCAACACATGTGGATTCTCATCATCGGGGAGACTGGCCAAGTTTTGGGACATAGTCTGTATCTTGCACAGTAGAGGAGCTCCTTTTGTCCTTCCTCCCAGTAGAAGAGTGCTACCGTAAACAGGGCAGAATCAGCAACATGTCAGGTGTCTCTCAGGGTAAAGAGAGAGGTGAGATCTCCCCCCACCTAAGGCCTAGGATGTTCAACAAAGAATTCAAAAGATAGGCTACCCTCGAGCTTACATGTTTATCAGGGGTAGAAGGTGGGGGAGGGCGGGGGTGGGAGCAGCATTACAGGTAGAGAGAATACTATATGAACATGAACCTATCAGCACGGGGACATAGGCCATGAGTAGGATAGAAGGAGCATAGCACGAAAGTCAGAGGGATCATGATCTCAGTGTTCCCTCTCTGCCTCCTCACCTGTCAACAGGTGATGGAGAGATTCCTGGGGTGCGGGAGCAGGGGGTCAAGCAAAAAGGCCTTTGAAAACAAAGCCCAGGACCAAGTCTCTGTGCCACCAGTGTCCCACTCAAGAGAGGGGTTTCAAACAGAAAGTGGCATGCCCAGAGCCAGTGGGACCTGCAAGATTTCCTAGGGGATCTTAGGAAGACACTGGCTTGGCAGGAGTTTCTAAAGAAATGTTATTTTCACTTCAGATAGTAGCATCCGGAAAAACAAGACAGGAAAATCCCAGAGGAAGAAAAAGCTGTTCTACACCAACTCAGAAATGCCTACGGTTTCTCTGGAATCTAGGGGTTCTTTGGGCAACTGACCAGTAGGGCTGGTATAGTTGCCCCAGGTCAGTCATGGCATTCGGTCAAACACCGCTCTCTAAAATCCACCTGCCTTTTACACCGGGTGTGAGTGTAGACTCGGTGAATTGACTGCTCTTCCACCAAAAAGCCATCTTGGTTGGTTTCCACACTACTGACATTTAACTGGTATTTCAGTGACTAGATGGTTCTGACCAGACAAATGACCAGTATCTGAGTATAAATGTATAACTGGTGGGGGCTTGTCTCTGGGTTGATCAGAGCCTGAAGCAAGGTCGGATATATCAGGTGACTCCCGGCATTTCCTGGACATAAAGGCATTTGATCATTTCCTCAATCTGTGGGTCTCAAGCTTGCAGTCTACCACTGACCCACCAATACTCCTAGCAGCATGGATACCAGTGGAGTAGACCACGCAACAGTCCCTCTCAACAGGGAAAAGACGGAGGGTTGGGGTTGGGGAGAAGAGTGGAAAGAGAGGAGGTGTGCATCCCAGTGGATAACCAGTGCCCTAAAGGCACCCTTCTTGCAACCTTACTTTGGAAAGTAAAGATGCGGCAAAATGGAAACTCACTGCCCTTGAAGTATCTGCACATCTCTTTGGGATGAGAGAAATATCTCCATTTCACAGATGAATACACTGAAGTCCAGAGAGCTGGTACAACTTGACCGAAGTTACACAGTAAGAGAAGAGCAGAGCTGCTCTCACATCCTCATGAATTACAATCCAAAGCTACCACATTGGCAGAGCCCACAACATGTACTGGTGGACATTACATAAATTCAGCAACAAATCCAAAGACCTGCAAGATCCAGCCTATTCTTGGGGAGTTTTCAGCACAGTGGAAAAGAAATGAGGGGTTAGAGTGATCGAATGTTACTGCCCAATGTTATGTCCTCATATAAGTTCTCATGAAATATCAAATGCATGAAAGACATAGCAGCTGCTTCAGTATTTAGGGAGCGGCAGATGGCATTTAGGGTAGACTTTTGTAACTCTTGCATGTGTCATACTTATCTAGATCTCCCTCCATGTGAAGAGCTAGGTTCCATGTCTATCTGTGCTCTTGGTACCTAACACAGTGGCACCGAACAGGTGCTCAGTGTACATCAGATGAAGTAAGAAACACACAAGTGACTTGGGGAGGGAAGCCCACATTTGACTCACTTAGAAGGCTTTTGCTGTAGTTGGTCTTGGCTTCTTTGTAAAGTGGGAACAGTAATACCACCACCTCCCTGATCTTTGTGAGGCTAAAATGAGACCAAAAAAGACAGAGAAAGTATATGGTCATTGCTAAAGCTTTCCAAGGTAAAGACTCATCCAACACACCTGCTGGTCCCAGGTGGCCTTCACAGCTCCCCAAAGAAGGATTGGACTTGGCTTTAACACCTACCAGGGGAATGAGCCAGGCTGAGTCTTGCGGGTTTTCTAGACTGCTTTAACTTCAAAAGAGATATAGGACAGAAACTAGCCCTGGTCAAGATCATCACTCTTTAAGTGGTTATGTCTTGTCTTCTTAACTAGACTCCTTGACAATAGAGGCTGTGTCTAATTTCCTTTACTGTCTTCTGGGGGACCAAGCAGTACCTGTTGTCAATATTGGTAATAAGGAGCACTCACTGGTGTCTCTCTAGTAGTTCCATGAACACACATTGAACCCATATTCATGCATTTATCTATTTATTCATGGATTCAATCAATGGATAACATCTCTGACTCTGCCAGGCACGGAGGACATAAGAATGAATAAGACATGACCTACTATTCAAGGAGCCGAAGATGCAGAGATGTGCACAGACATCAGCAGTGTAAGGATGGATGCATCCAGAGTGTGATGCTTACTGTGGTGCAGCCCAGAGAAGGAGCCCAGGGAAGGAGAACGGGGCTGAGGGGCTGAGGGGGTGACAAAGACTTTAAAACAAAAGTGACATTTGAGTTGGGTCTTAAAGGATGGCCAGAACAGAGAATTACAAGACTTGTGGAATTAGAGAGATGTATGCGAGTTTATTAGTTAGTGAACGAGTAATTTTATGTGAATGTAACATAGGACCAGTGTCTGGATTGGAAGGAGGGGAGGCTGTATGGGGAGATGAAGCTGGGCCTTGGGGATCTTGGGCTGGAGCCACAAACACCATGCTGGGGAGTTCAGACTCCATTGTATGGACTGTGGGGCAAAGGGAAGTACAGATTTAAGCTTCTAGAGGAGGAGGGAAACAATCTACTAATGCTGTGGGCACAGGTCAGGAATAGAAGGGGCAAGGCTAAAGGTAGGAAACCAGGAGACTATTGTATATATTTAGGCTTGAGATGATTAAGTTCTGAACCAGAGCAGTGACTCTAGGCTGGAAAAGGAGAAGATGCTCTGGTTGACTGTGTCCATCAAGAAACCACACTGAAGGAGTACTCATGTCTCCAATGCCCTTGGGCTCTTCAACTATAAACTTAGGCTGGGTCAGCTGGACCTTCAGACTTTACAAATTTAAAAGACCAAAACTGCAATTATTTACTTGGATGGGTAGCTTTGGAAATGCATAAGCTTGAGCTGGGTTTTGACTTTGCATCAGGTTGGACCCATCGTGGGTGACTCATTGACTAAGTTACTCACAGCTGGAAGCGTGTGAGCAAAAATGATGACCAGCAATTTGAGGAAACACTTGAGAGGTCCCCACGGCCCACTGGGAGATGTTACATTGGAGGGACTCTTCAGCTCCAAGATCTAATAGTTTGTGATTCTAATGTCCAGTCAGGTGATCAGAGAAAAGCTCTGCCCTTGATGGGATCATGTTCTGAAGACTTTAACTTGCAGCTACAGGGAAGAGTTGAGTTTCTAATCAAATTTCATGTGTCGATGTGACTGCACATGACAAGCTTCCCAGTGAAAATCAGTACTACTGGTGATTAGTCTTGTTGAAATGTCTTTCTGAGCCTCTGGAACTGAAGAATGAGATAGGCAGTTCACCCCCAGAAGGAAAAACTAAGCAGGAATGAGAGTGTCAGCTTCAGTCCCAGTGAAGGAAATCCCATTGAGGCCTGAGGTGTCCGTAATGCCACCAGCTTGGTGTGGGGTGAGAATGTTCCTCTGGATGACTAGGGTCATTTGAGTAGAAGACTACTTGGAAGACAAGTGGGGATAAGAGTCTGTCCCTGCTGAAGACAAGGTTGGCTTTCCTGGGGTTCCACATTTCCTGGCCCCCACAACATGGCTCAAGATAAAGCAGAGTGCTCATAATTTGCTCAAACAATTCTCAAAGCTCTTGTGTGGGCTTATGGGTCCACATCCAGACAGCTAGTGAGAGGACAACTATCCTCCGACTCCTGGGAGCACTGAGAACAGCTTGACGTTTCTCTCCATTCTTAGCTGTTATCCACAGGCCAGTGATCCTCACGATGGAAGCAGAGTCAGTGGGGCTGCCCTATCACCCCAGTTCACCTGCCACACATGGCCCCAGCCATGCTCTGTAACCTGCCTTGTCTTCCTCCTGTTACCCATGTCCTGGGGCCACTGTTGTTCCCCTCAAGCCCATAGTACCCCAGATTTGCTTCCCTTGGCTTGTCAGTTTCCTCTGAACACACCCAGGCCATCTTACTTTTGTCTCTCTTCATACTGAGCCCTCAGCCTTGGTCCCACTTCATACTGTTGAATTCTTGCCAGTTGGAAAGCTGCCTCTTTCATGAAGGCTTTTCCTAATCCTTGGTTGAAAGGAAAGTTTCTCTGGGGCTCCTACATGTTCTACCTGCACTGATGCAAATCTCTCCAGCAATATTGCAGTGACCCAGATACACGTCTTGTATCATTTCTGCAAGCTCCCTGAGATCATAAAGAGCATCTTATCCAAATGAGTATCTCCAGCTCTGAGCGTGAGGCCTAGTGTATCATGAGTACTTCATTACGGATTGTGGCAAAACGTCACAATGCCTAAAATCTCCACCGCACAGCATGCCTCAGGTCTCTGGAGACTGGAACATTCTGTGAAGGGCATTGATCACCTGCGAAAGGTCCCTCCAAAGCTACAGTGGGTTTACCAATATGGTCATAAATGGACAGCATTAATTATATACAGGCACAGACTTACACATTTCTTTAAAATGCTATCAAAATGAGTGTCCCTTCAGTTTATGAAAAATTCATTTTTCCATTCATATTATGAAAAATCCATTTAAAGATGATACCCATTCAAGGGAAATAAATAAAGCAGGAAGGTCCTTAAACACCTCTGGGCTGGCATGAGCTCCGCGTACACTTCATCCCACATGCTCTGGGACTTTTGCCTCTGATGACAAAAACAAAGAGCCTAATGAAAATGGAAACAGTCTGTCAATTGTTTGCACACTGAGAATTTGCCTCTGGAGTGCTGGAAGTAAAATTAGCTTAATTTTTAAGGTCCGACCAGTGTTTTCTGTCCGAAGAGCTATGGCAAAATTGGGCACAAATCAAACACAAACTATTTGAGGAGTCCGAACAGTGCACAAAGTTGGTATTTTCCCCCGACATTTAAAATGGAAAATAATTGAAAGCCAGGAAGGAAAAAGAAGCATTTGCCTGTGCTGGGCAAAGAATAGAATCAAACAGTTAGGTCGGTAACAGGAAAATAGACTATGAAGGTTATTTCCAACAGCTTCCTTATAGTCTTTGCCAGCAAGTTTGAAGTCTTCTGAAGGTTTACTCTGCTTCTTCTCAAACCGGAAGGCTGAGTGCATCCCCAGGAGGTGTGAGGGCACATGCAATAGCATCTCCTCCTCGGCTGCTGGTCAGGTGCTCTGCATGGGGCTGGGACAGGTGAGGCTGGACCAGCTGGATTCGGAGAACCGTGGCCCCAGGTTTACTCTTGCTGTCCGACGGGACCCGAGGTGGGATGCAGTGACCAGCCAAGGAGGAGGCCGGTGTCCTCCCACAGGGCTTCGTTGCCATGATTTGAGCCTTCTGTGGCTTTGCCTCTCAGCTGAGAGAGAGAGTGACACGTGCAGAATCCAAGGCTAGCCCTCCCTCCTTGCTTCTGGCAGTCTCCTCTCAGAAGGGAATGCTGAGTTCCCATTCTTTTAGAAGAATTGGGCTCACGCAAAACTCAGGGATCCATTGGGCAGGTTTTTACCCCTACTGAGGGAAGTTTCAGCTGCTTTAACAGCCAGTTTGTACAAACTTAATTTGGTTGGCCATGCAGTCCCTCCAGCTCATACCCTCTGATTGCTGCGCATGCTGGATGGGCCAGCATTAGACATTAAGAGGCTTTTTCTAGATTTCCCTGATCTCTAGTCTGATATGAGGCTCTGCCACTGACTTTAAATGGCACTGCTGGGTCAGATGACTGCCAGCCCCGGGGAAAACCCTTCTGGGGAGAGCAGAGTGGTAGCTGAGTGGGCTCCATGTGGTCGTGCAGTTTTCTGAAGCAAAGGATGAAATGATGGCCTTGCGGTTTGCCAGCAAGGCTCCAACATGAAGAGAGAACTGAGAGCCACCTGCAGACAGCTCTCCATGTGGGCTGCCTCCCTGCTCAAGCAATTGGACACTTGCCATGGAATTGGTGACACTGGAAAGACGCCAGGCTCTCGGCAGTTACTGGCAAGCCAGTTCTCCTCCGAAAAGAGCAGGCAACGGAGACTTCTGGCTACAAACCCTGCTGAGGTCAGGCCGACAGGACTCTGTGATGGATTCCAGGCTCAAACTCACTCAATGTAAATTTGCAAATAGCTCAAATGAGTGGACAGACCCCATCGCCCTCTGGGAACAGCAGGAGAAAGAAGCAAGAACGGGGTTGTTCAGACTGTCTGACATGGAATCCCTCACCAGCATGAGTGACCTTGTGTGGGGGGTGGATTTCACCTTTCCTGGCCTTAGTCTCCCCATTGGCAAAATAAGATGCTGAAAACTCCCTAATAGCTACTCTTCCTGGCAGACCCTGGGTCAGAACTGGGACCAGCTCTGTGGAGGTTGGAATATGCTGTTCTCACCCCAGTGCTGGGGATAGGAGGACCGGCCAAACTGATATCATCCGGGACTGCTGACAACCACCGGACAGAGGAGAGCAGCTCCAGAAGCCTCAGGGTCATGCCCTGAAATTAGGGGCCACCATTGGTTCACTCCTTTATTATTTGGTGAGTGTTCTGTCTGTGCCAATGACAATGGTAGGTAGCTCAGGGGATACACTGGTGAGCCAGGCAGGTGCAGCCTCATGGAATTTACAGGCTAAGGCAGTGTTTGAAGAATAAAGAGCTGACTCCTATTTTTTTTTTATTTGAGTATAATTGACACACAATGTTATATTAGTTTCAGGTGTACAACATAGTGATTCAACTTCTCTATACATTATGCCATGTTCACTGTGTGCACCACAAGCGCAAGCGTAGCTCCCATCTGTCACCACACAAGCCTCCTTCCGGGTCACCGACGGCATTCCTGGGGCTGTGCCTTTCATTGCTCCGACTCATTCATTCCGTAACTGGAAGCCTGGACCTCTCACTGCCCTCCCCCCATTCTGCTCAGCCTCCCACCCCTCCCCTCTGGCAACCACCAGTCTGTTCTCTCTGTATTTATAGGTCCGATTCTGCTTTTCTTTTGTATGTTCATTCCTTTGTTTTTCAAACTCCACATATGAGTGTAATCCCATGGAATCTGTCTCTCTCAGCCTGACTTAATTCACTTAGCGTAATACAAAAGAGCTGATATTTAAAAGAAAGTGTTCATTTAAGTAATTCTTATTCCTTTTTTTTTTTTTTTTTGAGAGAGAGAGAGAGAAAGAGTTGGAGGGAGAGGCAGAGGGAGAGAGAGAACCTTAAGCAATTAGCCTTAAGCACCTGAGGCCCTCGGGGCTTGATCTCACAACTCTGAGATCATGACCTGAATCAAAATCAATAGTCCGATAGTTAACCAACAGTCAACCAAGTACTCTAATAAGTCTTATGTAATTCCCTTGCTCTAATGTTAAAAAAATGTATTAAAATATAAAACTACATATTAGTTCTGTAGGTAACTTCTACACAACTAGGGAAATAAAACAGATTAACAACTAAAATAGAAATAAAACTGTAAAACCAATCACCCTTAAATTATCAGTTTGATGTGACAGATGAGGCTGTTTTCCTGAAACTAAGTGTCCAATTTGGAATTTAAAAGTAAAAAGATGCCACCTCGTGTCTATATTCAATGAAACTTTAATTTATGTACCCACAGAATGGGAGGAATTATTTTCAGATCATATATCTGATAAGGCAGAGTATCCTTGTACAGAAGACGTAAGGAACTCTTACAACTCAATAATAAAAAAGCAAATAACAAATTTGAAAAACAGGTTAACATTTGACTAGACCTTGCTCCATGGGGCGCCTGGGTGGCTCAGTGCGTTGAGCCTCTGCCTTTGTCTCAGGTCATGATCCCAGAGTCCTGGGATCAAGCCCTGCATGGGGCTCTCTGCTCGGCAGGGAGCCTGCTTCCCCCTCTCTCTCTGCCTAGCTCTCTGCCTGCTTGTGATCTCTGTCTGTCAAATAAATAAACAAATAAATAAATCTTTAAAAAAAAAAAAACTTTGAATAGACCTTGCTCCAAAGGAGGTATGCAAATGGCCAACAGGTATGTGAGAAGATGGTCCACACCCTCAGCTGTCAGAGACGTGCACATCGAAACCACAGTGAGAAACCACTAGCGTGACCCTGATCAAGCAGTTGGACATTAGTCATGCTGACAAAGAGGTGGAGGCGTGGGAGTGCTCACGAACTGCTGGTGGGAATTTTTTGTGGCGGGACTTCTTTGGAAAATGGTTTGACAGTTCCTAAAAAGGCTAAGCATGGAGTGGCCAGAGGAGCCAGCAGTTCCACTCCTAGTATATAACCAGGAGAACTGGAAGGCATATGTCGACATAAAAATGTACATGTGAGTGCTCACAGCAGCAGTTCATAATGGCCCACAGGTGGAAATTTCCAAATGTTCTTTGAGTGTTTGGTGGATACACAAAACATGTTTACCTATACACTGGGTAGATTGTATGCACACAATGCCTGTCCATACAATGGGATATTACTGAGCCATAAAAAGGAAGGTAGTCCCAACACCTGCTGCTACACATGAATGAACGTAAAAACATGTCAAATGAAAGAAGTTAGTCATAGGAGAACCTTTTATTGTCTGATTCTGTTTGTATGAAATGTCTGTAGATCTTAAGCAAATCCATAGAGACAGAAAAGAAGTTAGCGATAGTCTAGGCTGGGGTGGGGTGGGGGACGTGGGTGGAAGTCACGGTGCGTGGGTATGGTGAGAGTGGCATTTTCTGTGTAGGGTCAGCATGGACCAAAAGCCTCTAAAACTAGATGTTGAACAGCCCTGGATATACCAAGAAATGCAATCATAGATTTAAGTGGATGAATTATACAGTATGTTCATTGTAGCTCAATAAAACAGTTTAAAAAGGAAAGACAACACATGCCCAGAATGCCTAAGAAACAAAAGTGTGTTATCTAGTGGCACTGTTTTCTAGTGCTGGGGATGGAGCCTCCGCATAAAACTGGAACTTTCCACGAACAGTCCATAAATGCCCATTTTAATGAGATGCCCCTTGATAACTCGAAAGCTACATCGTGGCATTGAAGATAGCAACGTTGGGGAATTATTCAAGTCGGGAAATTAAATGGATGCCTAGTCTGATGACAGCTGGAATGACGAACAAAACATATTTGTCATTTCTTGTCATTGAAAGTTGGTGCCCATGGAGCTGAATCATCAGACTGGGCATGGTTTCCTGGCAGGACCCTCTCACACCAGGGCTGGCAAGAGTCCAGTTCTTATCAAACTCGGTCATGACCAGGTGCCAGGTGCTGCCCCACCCCCTTTCTGTCCACGAACCACCCACACAGGGGCTGAGGTCCTCTGGTGCTCACCTGTCCCAGATGGGATTACAGACACATGGGGTGACATTGACATTCTAGGGAAGAAATAGGTCTTTCGATGGCCTCCCTAGAAACTGTGTTCACATGCATGTGCACAGTGACTAGAGAAATCTCAGCTCTGATTAAAGAAACACAGATTAGGAGTTTGGGGGGCCAAGAGTTTGGAAGGGATGAAAATATGCAAAACTATGTTAGAGAAAGCAGTCCCATGGTCTCATGGGGATACTAGGTGGGGGGGCTTCACTGGACAGGGAAATAGGCGTCTGGGGCATAATGGGTCAGAATGAGGCACTGCAGGTGGCACGGGGGTGGGGGGAGGCTTTAAAAACCAAAGGATTTGAAGAGGAGAGTTTGAAATGCTCAAATGTCACTTGTGCCTCCTGCCCCATCAGCTCTCCCTTAACAGACCTGGGAGGCAGCCCCTGGACCTTTTTGCTCTTTTATCCAGAGATTTCCAGTTATTTTCAGGTAAAAAGAAGAAAACCACAGACACAAAGAGCCTTTGGAAGGCGCAGCCCACGACCCAGCAACAGAATTCTTCCAAAGAGCTGTCAGAGGGGCTGGCCTTCAGCCAAGGCCTCAGACCTGCTGCTTTTCCACACCTTCTTTGGTTCCTGGTGGTGGAAGGGGGAGAGACCAACTCCATGAACTGAACATCAGGCCACTAATTAACATTCTGGATAAATAAGGACAGAGAAATCACTCCCTCCCCTAAGCTACCTAAATGGTGGCTTGGTGCTGGCACGTTTTCCACTTGGGGAGCCAGGGTCCAATCTGTAGATCTCCTGGGCCTGAGGCATTCCAGTGCATTTCCATCTGCTTTGCTCAGTGCCAGTCCCCCCAGATTAGGACCCCAGGGAGCCAGAATGCTCTTCTGTATTTAGCACACAGGACAGCATACATTGTGCTTTTGAAAGGCAGGTGCTGTCCGCAGCTGCTGTGTGGTGGGAAGCTCAGGGGTGAGTCTGATTGCGGTTTGGTAAGCGGGGCAGAGGGCCGTGGGGAGTCTTTTGTGGGACAGTTCTCTATCCTGGGGACTCAGTGTTCTGTCTCCCCGCTCTCAGGTCAGGATCCGGGAAGCCGTGCGAGTGGGCTGGTGTGCCCAAGTGAAAGGAGACCCCTTCTGCTGAATACACATTTCATAGGCTCCTGGTACGGGTGACTCCCCGGGATCCCGGCATCTAGACACTATCACCCAACACTCTGCAAACAGGTGTTGGACACTTGCTTTGGAGGCAAAGAGAGGAGGGGTCCAGCATGCCGACTTAGGTCACATTCTGCCATTTATTAGCCACATGACTTAGGAAAGTCATGGAACCTTGTTTTCATCCATTAGATGAAGATAGCAATGCCTTGTGATGAGATCGTGATGATAAATGCTGACAGTCCCTCCCTTCCCTCACCTCTACCCCCACCCCAGATATGCGCGCTCCTCACCTCCCTCTGATCCTGTCGTGGTCATCTTCCTACCTGTTTATGTCTGCTTATGATTTGCATATACATGATCTTGTCTATCATCCCCTAGACTGGGGTTCTGGCTTACTGTTGCTGTGTAACTGATGAGGGAGCTGAGCAGTGGGAAGGGGAGGTCACCTGGCACAGTCCCATCCTGGAGCCGAGTCCCATCACCCAAGCTCCCTGAGTGCAAGTGTGTGTCTGTGCCCTCTGCTGCCCCTGGTGGAAGTGGGGACGGAGGGCCCCATCATGCACTGTACCCCATCCCTCCACTCTGGAGCCCTTACTTCACTGCTGAGAACCACCATCCCCCTCCCGAAGTTACGCTTCCCAGTGTCATGGATTTGATGTTTTTACAGAGATAACATTAATAGACCTTACAAGAGAAGCAAAGAATATATGAGTGTGTAGTAACCGACAAGGAGGGCCTTCCTCAACCCCCAACCTAATGCCTCCCCAACCCAGATTGCCTCCACAAAGGTTCTGGAACATCCTAGCAGCCCTTTTGCTAAGATTTTACATGCATATTCATGGGTATATACATTTTAACAGGCACGGTATCATACAACATATATTATTCTGAGACTTGATCTCAACAATATGTCTTAGGGAGCCTTCTCAATCAACGGCTTCATTGTAAAGACTTAGAGTGCTCCCTTGTATGGTCAATCTCTATTTTACCGGTTCTCCAGTGACGGACATGCAGACTGCTTCTATTTTTTGTATTTTGAATGTTGTTGTGATGACCACTCTTAGACATTGGTCTTCATGCAAGTGTACAAAAATTTTTGCTTTACCCCAATTTTACAGGTGAGCAAAATGAGGCAGGATGAGCTAAGAGGTTTTTGGGGACCAAAACATGGGTAATCGCGACCTTCCATCAATGCTGGTATTCTTCAGAACTCTCAGAATTCTTCAGAATTCCCCTCTCTAGAGGGAGCACCTCCCGCTGCCGCATGGAATTCTGCGCACAGGTCCTTCCTCCCCTCGTCCCATACACGACACAGCTCTGACCACCCATTGCCTGCTCGCACCCGCTCACGACCCCACTGCCTTCAGCACTGCCTTCAGCTACACTTGGAAGCCTGTGCCACCCGCTGCCCCTCACCCCTCCAGTGTGTCCCCGATGTCTCATCCCCTTGGGAGTAGCTGTGGGGTCCTCTTCCATGCTCTCTAGCACTCCTCCCACATCCCTTGTGTGGCCCTTGTCTTTGAACTTCCTTGTCCATGCCCCCACTCACTAGGTGAAAAACTGCTCTCCACTCTCAGATCACCTTGACCTGTCATGCCCCACCCCCTGGCCTCAAGACACTCCTGGTGCCCTTCACAGAATTTTCCAGCCTCGACTGTGCTCTACCTGCCTGTCTCACATCAGACCAGGAACTGCAGGGGGTAAGGGCAGCTTCTGCTCATAAGTCCCCAGGCATGGTGTTGGCCTAGCAAGGACCATGGATCTGTGGGGCGAGGGAATGTATACCCAAATGCATAGCACAGTCACACTCCACCGCCCCTTGGTGCCCCGGAGAAGCTGGGGACATCGGACACTCTGAGAGCACTAACACTTGGACACGAGGCCACTCCCAGTGTCCCAGGCCCATCACAGTGCGCAGAACTTGATTCTATTTCTTCTGCTTCCCTTGATTCTATTTCTGATGCTGCAGCGGCCCCAGGAGCAGAGTCTCTCTCAGAGGAAGGGAAGAGGGAAAGGAAGGGGGTGTCCAGAGGGCCACAGTCGGAGAGGTCTTCGGACACTGGCACCTCGTTAGTGATAGCAGGCAGGGAAGAAGCAGCCCAAGAAATTGTGACAACGTCGTGGTCACCAGAGGAGACCGTCCCTGTAATCTGAGTACTGGAAGGCCCAGCCCCATGGAGCGTGCACCCTGCACCGCCAGGCAGAATGGGCTGAGTGAGCAGAAACGCGTTCCTGAAATGTAGTTATGATTCTCCCCACGGTGCAAGCGAACGTCGGGAACTGGAACTTGGCGGGACGAGCACCGTGTGCCCAGGCTCGGAGGTCTCAGCCTGGCCTCTGTGTCTCCGGGCACCGCTGCTGGTGCTGCAGGTGCACGGACGAATTAGACAGAGCCGGGCACACCATCTGTATTCCTCCCTCTCGCCTGGCTTCCGCTCTCCCCCTCCGCCACCTTCTACGCCAAGCTTCTCTGGAACAGACCCCGTGAGTGATTGCTCCCCGGAGCACACGGTTCCCAGGAAGACCCGCGGCCCTCGTGAAAGGGTCTGTGCAGCTAAAGCAGATTGAATGCTCGAGGACTGGGATATTTTTGATTTTGAGGCAGGTGGCTGAGGCAAGATAATCCCTAAAATTAGAGAAATGTGTAAAATGTACACTTTCGACTCTCTCTGGAGGAAGACTCCCTGCCCGAGACTGGGGCATCCCAGCATCCCCGAGCCTGCAGCCAGCTTGGCATCCCACCAGGGCATTGTAATGAGTTTCAGGAAGGCTAATGCTCTTCCTTCGTAAGTGGTTCAAATGCCAGGATAATGCAAAGATCCCTCCAGATTCCAGAAGGGTCTGGATGACAGCGTCCGACCTGCCTAGGAAGGGACCAGAAGACACAGAGAAAGGCTGTCACAATCCAGGGGGGAGGGATGAAATCAGAGAAGAAAATGACTGTGTTTTTAAGAAAGACAATCAAAATTAAAGGGGAAAAACTGGTTCCAGGGAAGGTGGGGGAGGGAATAAGTTAAGGACACCCTAAGAAAGCAGCTGGTGGTTTTGTGGGCAGGGGACCTGACCTGGTGTCCTTCACAAGTCTGTCACTTTATGGGGACTTTGCTGAGGTAGCAGGGGCCTGGGGACCCAGCAGTATTCTCTGAGAGGTCCCACATGGAATGCTGCTTTGGAATAGGCAGCTCTAGGGAACGGGGTTGGGTCAGTCAGGGAAATTAGAATATGGTCTGGGGACTAGATGATGTAAAAATGTCCCCAAACCAATGGCAAAGTAGAGATTATTTACTGAAAACAATCAGATTATAAAACATTATGTGCAGAATGATCTCATCTGAGTGAAATAAAAAAGGAAGGATACGCACTGAGGTGTGAGTGGCGGAAAGCTCCAAGTGGTAGGAATGTGAGAGCTTTTCATTTTCACTTTTGCTCAACTACATTTCCCCTGTTCCATAATGCACATGCAGGGGCCTCTGGCCTGGTCTCTTCAGCAAGTCTGACATTTGCCAAGTAGCAGGGACCTACGGACAAAACGATATGCTCTGGGTGCTCCTGTAGAGCTTCTGGAGCAATAAAAGATTCATTTAAAAGCCAAACAATTGAGGCAATATCTCCTCCCTCTCCTTCCTTCCTTCTTTCCTTCCTTCCTTCTTTCCTTCCTTCCTTCCTTCCCTTCTTCCTCCCCCCTCTTTTCCTTCTTCTTCTCCCTCTCCCTCCTCCTCCTCCACCTTCTCCTCTTCTTCCTCCTTTTTCTTCTTCCTCTTCTATTTGAGAGAGAGCGAGAGCACATAGGTGCCAGCAGGGGCGGGCAGGAACAGAGGGAGAGAGAGAGTCCCAAGCAGACTCCACACTGAGCAAAGAGCTCGACATGGGCCTCAATCTTATGACCCTGAGATCTTGACCTGAGCTGAAATCAAGAGTCCTAGGCTTATCCGAACTGCACCACCCAGGTCCATGGACAATATTTCTAAGTAAGCGTGGCAGGCAAAGGGTTAATAACCCAAGGGAAGCATTCCCCTGGACTGGTGAGAACACACAAGGGAAGAATGGAGAACTGGGGCCAGGACACAAATAGAAAAATCCATGAACAAGGAAATGTAAATGACTAGTACATTTGAAAACGCTCCCCTCATTAGCAATCAAGGAAATGCAAACTGGAACCAGGAACCAATTATCTCCCCATCAAATTACTAAGCACTGGAAAGAGAAAGGATAGCCCACTGAGTGAGAAGTGGAGCTGGTGCGCACACCGGCTCACTACCTCCATTGTGGGAGTAACCTGACCGCGGACATCAGGACCCTTGAAGATGTCTGCACTCATGAATTCCATTGCTGTGAAGCTTTCTTTAAAAAGGAGTCATCAAACGAAAACCGGAGTGCTTGTTGCAGCACTGTTTCTAATTCTGAAAAATTACAACTCCTCTGGCGTGTGTAGGATACTCAGGTAGACAGTGGCAATTCAAGTGGTCACCTTTGGAATTTGAGATATGGGACAGATTTGTTATAACGTTAAGTAAAAAGGGCAATTGACAATATCATCCCCATCAAGGAAAGCAAATGAGCAAAAAGAAGCCTAGAAAAGGATGAGAAAGAAATGCCCAGAAATGTTTCCACCTCTTCCTGGAGGAGGGAGGTGTGGTCAGCTCTTTCCTTATTTCCAAATGTTGACGCACGCCTCTTACTTTCATCATGAGGAGCTAGAAAAAAATAGCAAAAAGCTGATCCTGAGCTTTTTTTTTTTTTTTTTTTGGATTTTGGGCAAGTTGAGAAAGCTGGAGTGTAGGAAAACCAACCCAGCCAGCGGCATGAACGGCCGGCCTCAGTGTGCTGGTCGGTTCTTCCGATGCCTGGGAGCCCCGGGAGCCTCCACATCCAGGAGGGGCTTCTGTGCCACGAAGGGAGAGGAGGTGGGTGGACAGCAGCCCAGGCTGTGTGTGGACTTGCCACCGAGGTGCGGGAGCAGCCTCAGGGAGGGGCCAGTCGACTGAAGTCAGCCCCATGCCAGAAGGAAAGCCATGGGGCTAGAGTGGGGCCAAGGAGACTATGCCACCTGGTGGGCAGGATGCCCTGGCTTCCAGAGCAGGGGCCAGGGTGGACCAGAACCCAGGAGGGACTCCCACCGCTGTGTCCCTGGTGGCCAGTTCCAGGCCCCGAGTCCCTGCCCCAGCCTCCCTCACACCCTTCTGCTTCTGTCCCTCTCCAGTGAGGGGCTTTGGACCAGGCTAACCCCTCCATGGCGTGGTCTAGTCCTCTGTCCAGTGGGGCGCTCCTCTAACAAAATGCTAGAGGCCAGGCATCTGCATTCAAGGTGCTGGCTGAGCGGGCTCCCTCCAGACGCTCCGACCGAGGAGGGCCCCTCCATGCTCCGTCCAGCTTCCGATCGTCGCCGGCCTTCCTCAGTGTCCTTGGCTTGTGTCAGAGTCCCCGAAATCCCTGCTTCAGTTTCCCCATGCCTGTCTTTCCTCCACGTCTGTGTGTCTGTGCCCAAATTTCCCTCTCCTTATGGGGACACCAGACGCTGGATTTGGGACTCACTCTAGTCCAGTAGGACCTTCTCTTAACTAGTTACCTCTGCCAAGGCCTTGTTTCCAGAGAATGTCACATTCTGAGGTTCATTGTGGACGTGACTTTGGGGGAGGTACTAGTCAACCCTGGACACATGGAGACACTAACCACACTTGCCCTAGGCAGTTCTTTGAGCTGTAAATGAGTTAGTATAGATAAAGCACCAAGAACAAGCCTGGCATACAGAAAGCACCATCGAAGCCATGATTTTTCAGCTGAAGTCTGAAGCTGCCTTCTGGAACTTTCTCTACTCACAGGCAGACATTCAAAGATGTAGAAAAACCATCCAGCCATATACATGCCCTCCATTTTACTGGCCTCAGATGTTTTCCCAGGCCTGCCGTGGTTTTTAATTCCTTTTTGAATTGCTCTTCATTCTTTGTGATAGCCTGAGCCCCTGCCAGTGGGAAGCGGAAAATGGGGGACAGGGAGCAGGAAGGGTGCATGGCGGCTACCAGGGAGCCTTCTTGGCCCTCGGGCCTGCATTGGACCCCCATCACCTCTATGGGGAGCGGGTGTGGCCCAGCATCTTGGGCCACCCTTCTTTAGTTGTCCCTTCTTGTTGGCAGCCGCCCCCTGCCAGCACAGGTGTCTTAAGTTCCCAAGGAGCTCAGCTGCACCAAGTGTCCACCAAAAAAACCCAAAAACTAAAGAAAAAAAACAAAAATTCAAAAAACCCAAGCATAACCAAGGTCAAGCTGTTATACCTCCTTCCTCTCCTTGGAAGCTAAACTTAGCGCCCTCTTCACCCCTGCCATTGTCATGGCCCCAGGGGCTGGGGCTGATCCCATTATAAAATGACCTTTGATTGATCTGCTTTTAGCTAAAGTGGGGGCAAATGTACTTTATACTTTGGAATTCCCTCTCAGCCCTGGAAGAATGCTCCTTTGTTATTTTGTCCACCACACAGGCACAAAGCACAGAGACCACAATGCATCGGCACAGCTTTCTGACTTAAAGTAATTCTTCTTCTCTGACAGCATTCTTGCCTGAACGCGGTGGTGCCCACAGCTCAGGTGTGAGCATGTGACCCAGCTCAGCCACTCAGAGCTCTTCCCTGGGATTTGTTCATGTCCAACTAACAGAAGGGACTGGGGACTCTTCGAAGGTAAACTGATAACATACGAGGTTTATAGGTCTTCAGTCATCACAATGTCTACCAGACAAATGAAACCAGCACAGACAAGAAAGCTGATATGGAGATAGGCATGGTGACAAGTGGGGACAGAAGGTGGAGGACAGCAAGCACAGTGTTCCTGGGGCTGCTTGCAGGTGTCTGTGGGGCACAGACAGTCCCTGAGTCAAGGTTAGGGGCACTCCAGTTTCTTTCCAAGAGATTTCTTCTTTTGCTAAACAAGTTCAAGCTGGGTTTCTGTCCCAATTACAAACACAACACTCTTCCTAAAAGAACTGACTATATGCCTGTCCTCTTGGGACAGATTTTTTTTTTTTTGATAGAAAAGGAGAAAATTGGACAAGTAATTCCAACTGTGACCAGAATTATGGAAAAGAGAAACATCAGGGATGGTAAGGTCTGATGCTACCACCTTGGGTTTTTATGTATGCTCTCTTGTTGCTATGGGAAAGAAAACAAAGACAGAAGCGTGTGTGTGTGTGTGTGTGTGTGTGTGTGTGTGATTAAACACAAACAAACACAGCATCCTGTCAGCCCCAGCTGAATATTCAGAAATAGCCACACAATCTTCAAAAACAACAATGTGTTAAGTTGTCTTGGGTTTCGTTTCTCAGGTGTTGACGGTGACAGGTGTTCTCTAATTCAGTTCCTGTCAGCTCTTCAGGACGTGTGCAACCACATTCCACATGAAAGAAGACCAGTACAGTATGAGGAAGGAAGGTGGAGCCTCCCCCAGGCTAGCTAGGGTTGGGGGGAGGGGAAAGTGTCACCTTCTGATCCGAGGGAGCTCACACCTCTAGGACACCACCTCGTGACAAATTGCCAACACCACTGAACCTTGTCCCAACAGGTGGCCTCAATTCTAATGGGAGCAGAGGGTCTGCTTGTGCCCTTCGTTTGTGGTTCGTGCTACCTGCACCTTAATCTGAGACAAGGCTAAAGGAAAACTAGTGTGGTCCTTCCACATGAGGTACCAGAGATACCCCACAGGTGTCCAATGTTCTCACAATTGGTGTGCATAAGCTCTGTCTTCTACCAAAGATGCTCTTCCTCCTTGTTCAAGTTCAAGACTTAGCTCAGATGTTACCTGTTCCTCGGTCAGCCAGCATGTCCTTAGCAAGCACCTACTACTTGTAGGTACTAGCCTCGAGGACCAGGATTGGAGCACACTTGCCCTGTGCCTTCAGTGAGGTCCAGAGACCCTCTGTACCGGGTTGAAGGGAAGAAGGAGTGAGCTGATGCCACATAGGAAAGTGAACGTAATTGTTTTATGATGACTTCTTAGAATTAGCTTATGAACACAGAGCTGATGTCCTAAATAATCAATGAGAACCATCTGTGAACTTCTCAAGGGAAAAACCAGTTCTCATACACAGAAAGCCTTTCACAGATTCTCCTCCGTTCTCTAGGGTTCCTCCCAAAGCCCCCATCTTGAGGAACCTCACCCCAGCCTACCTGTATGAGCTCAATCCTTCCACAAGAGCCTCAGTTTCCCCATAGATTTGTATAGTGAGCCTTACCAAAAAGCACAGCCCATCCCAGGGGAACCAAAGCCCTGGGTCTTGGCTCAAGCATTGTGAGATTCAATAATTGGGCTTTGGCCCATTTGGGTTCTTGTAGCTGGAAGCTGTGGGGAAGAGACGGGGGACAGCTCAGGGCAGTTTTGCAGGATTTTGGCAACATCACACTGGCCTGCCATTCTCTTGTGGGCACCATACTCACAATGGAGAAGATGGAGTGTCTGAAATCACCTTCAAGTCCACCTGGACACAACTGACCTGAGCCCGGACAGAGGGAGTCGAAAGCTCCCAGAAGCAGTGGGAGGAAGCAACCAGCGGCAGTGAGCCTGCCCTCCTGAGTTCACACACTGACTGTTCCTGTTCCTTCTTTTAATTGATAAAAGAGGTGGCCCAGCCTAGAGGCCACTTGGCAAAGGATGTGGGCCTTGAACATATTTTTTAAAGATTTTATTTATTTGTTTGTTTAAAGAATGCAAGTGGGGGGAGAGACAAAGGGAGAGGGACAGAGAACCTCCAACACACACTTCCCTCTGAACACAGAGCTGGCAGTGGGGCTCGATCTCACAATCCTGAGATCATGACCTGAGCCGAAACCAAGAGTCAGACACTCAACCAGCTGAGCCCCCAGGTGCCCCAAGAATGTGGGTTTTGGAGTGAAATAGACCATGTTCCTAATGCTGAACCTGCCAGTTCTTAGAGGAAAACTTGGACCAGTTCTCCCAAACTCTGTCTGTGAAATGGGGATAATGATACATTATGGAGTGGAAGGACAAAATAACAAGGAATCACTGGTGCAGGCACTGGGGAGTCTGAGTGCTGGATGCAGAGCAGGTGGGAAGGAGAGAGGGTCTGGCAAGGGACACAGGAGATTGGGTATCCACAAGAAGACAGTAACCTGTCTCAAGGCCAATTTTCCTGGGCTGAAGCAAGGTGAGTTCTTCTCGGGGCCTGGGACCATCTCAGCCAGGACATGGTTCCTGGTTACCTCCAGGGTCCCACGGAGGGGACTGGCCCTTCTGGCCTGTGTCTGAAGACACCTTGTCCATTCCTGAAAGAGTCCTTCACTGCTGCTAACATAGCCTGCGGTGAACCACCCAGGAGGACAGGGACTCGGAAGGAAGAGAAGGCTCACCCGGACCCAGGCACTTCCTGGCTAAGGCTCTCCCTCTTCATCCAGCACTGTTAGCCTTTGAGGGTCCCTGTTTGTTGGGCTTCTGATTGGCAGCCACTCTGACGCACATGTCACCATCTCAGCACTCTGGGGAGTGTCCTTTGGAGGGCAAGTAAGTTGTACTATCTACATGGGAAATAGGGCTCTTACTCCAAATCTCCTGGGGGTTGTGGGGCTAGGATGGGGTTTGGGGAATCAATTCACCCTGTGTTCTGTCTTTTCTTTTATAAGATGGAAATGAGGAGAGATACATTTTTTCCTGTGGGGCAGGGTTGGGGAGTCTGGGTTCTAGGTCCAAGTGCTATGTAACCTTCTCCAGGTTCTCAATTCCATCTGTAAAATTTGGGGGGTGTCATAGACTATAGACTATTCTCAGGGTCCTATAAGCACTCAATGACCATGACCCTGATAAACCAGGCTTGCCTCATGAAGGACTTGAATGTGAGTAGTGTGAAGGGGATGGGGCTGGAGATGTCTCAGGATCATGGGGTCATTCAAAATGCAGGCTCATCTCCCCGATGCTTTGGACATGAAACTACGGGACCAGGCACTCAAGGAAAGACAGTGAGTTGCCAACAATAACCAGAAGGGTTTTGGTACATAAAACCCCAACAAAATTGTTCTGTTAAAAAACAAACAAAAAGAGGTTTTATTGACAAAATAGACATCTTCAATTGGCGCTCTGTGCTGGCTTGGCCAGAAGACTCAGTGTTGGCAAAGGCACACGAGTCTTCTCTAAGAGCATGAACAGGCTTTGCCAAGAACCCTGCTCTCTCCTGAGGCCCACTTCCCAGGCTGGTCCCCACCCCTAAACCTGGCTGATACACCTGCGTTCCCCCAGATCAGTTGTTGCTGGAGGCACTTTAGATCAAACTCTCTCAGGAGGTGATGACAGCAGGGTGGGAAGAGAGATGGATGTTCAAATCCCAGGGCATCTACAAAATGGGTATAATAATGCCAAACTATCTTTTGCTAGGCAATTGAGGTGAAAGCAATACTTGGTATGGTCTTAGTAATATTGAATGTTATAGAGAATGCAATGACTAGGTCACTATTTGGAAAATCTTCTGAGTGTGATATAGGAGCCAATGTCAGCCTGTGCGGCCCACCTGCCTCCTTATGGAACAGCTTCTGGGGTCCAGGAGCTGCTTAGCAATATGAAGTCCAAGTTATCTCAGCCTGGCATGAAGAATGCCTGTCCCCACCTGCTGTGTTTGACACCCAAGTTCTTGTCTTTCTCTCAATTTTTGCTATCGTGGTAGTCCTCTTTGGTCAGTGCAACCCAGCTTCCCGACACTGTAGCCCCCGGAGTGGGGACAGACACTTTCTGCATCTAGTTTTCATAGAGTGTTTAACTTACCAATGTAGTGTATGTGCTGAGCCGCATAAGCGCCTCCCATCCACAAGTTCTAGAAAGACTAATCCTGCTGCTTTTGTCCCTGCTCCCTCTGCCCTCCTAGGCTGCCTCTCCCCCACCCCTTCATGGAGCACTGGGAGAAGTTCATGAGATGACATACGCAAAATACCTGAGTCATCCTCTTTCTATTAAATAAGTTGAATCCATACTTTAAAACCTTCCAACAAGGAAAACTACATGCCCAGAGAGTTTCATTGGTGAATTCTCCCATTTAAGAAATAAATAGTATTCATTCTATACATGACCTTTCAGAAGTTAAAAGAGAAGGAACACCTCCCAACTGATATTCTGAAGCTATTATTACCCTGATACCAAAACTGGGCAAAGATATTACAAAGGAAAAAAATGTAGGCCAGTACCCTTCATGAATATAGATACAAAAATCCCCAACAAAGCATGAGCAAAAGGAATTCAACAATATATAAAAGGGAAAGCACATCAAAATAGAGTTGTTGTTTTTTTTTCTAGGAAAGCAAAGCCAGTTCAGCATTTGAAAATCAATATATTTCACTATATTGAGATTAAAGGAAAAAACCCTGCATGATCATTTCCATAGATGTAGCAATAAGATTTGACAAAATTCAACGTGCATTCATAATCCATACCACTGGTAAACTAGAAATAAAAAGGAACCCCTTTAGCCTGAGATATGACATCTACAAACTACACACAGCTAAACTCAATGGATGGTAAAAGACTAAATAAGTATTTCCACCTCAGACTGGGAATAGGGCAAGGGTACTCACTTCTGCCACTCCTAACCTAGTGTAAGTCCAAACCAATGAGATGAGACAGCCGAAAATAAACAAAAGGCATGCTGCTGTGGACGGCATGATTGCTTGCATAGGAAATACCATGGAATCTGCAGAACATCTCCTGGAAACAATAAAGGAATTAAGCAAGTTCTCAAAGTCAAGATACAAAATGAACTCTCTCTCTCTCCATATCTATCTATCTAAAATCAATGAACAATGTGGAATTAAAATAGAAATCTGGCACAATTTACACTGCATCAAAATATGAACTTAGGTACAAATGAATTTAGGAAAAATATAACAAAATATTTTTAAATTTAATTTTATTTTTTCAGTGTTCCAAGATTCATTGTTTATGCACCACACCCAGTGCTCCGAGCAATATGTGCCCTCCTTCATAGCCACCACCAGGCTCACCCCATGCCCACCCCAAACCATCAATTTGTTTCTCAGAGGCAAAATATTTTCAGTACCTGTATCTGAAAGCTCAATAGCACTAATGAAGGAAATCAGAGAAGATGTAAATAGAGAGACATACCATGTTTATGAATTAGAAGACTCAGTATTGCTAGGATAATTATTCTCCCTGAATGTTATGTAGGTTCAACACATTCCCAAACAAAACCTGAATAGGATTGTTTTGTAGATATCGACAAGCCAATACCCAAATCTGTATGGGAAGGAAAGTAAACGGATTAGTTTGAACAATTCTGAGAAGCAAAAACAATAAAGGAGAGTCACCGCAGTTTATTCTAAGACTCATAATAAAGCGACAGGAATTGACATGTGGTGATACTGGTGAAAGGACAGATACAGAGATCAGTGAAAGAGAATAGGGTCCAAAATAGGACCCACAAATAAATGAAAATACACTGAATTGTAAAGGCAATTCAATGAAGAGAGGATGGTCTTTCGAACACATGGGTGCTGGAGCAGTAGGGTATCCATATCCAAAAGAATGAATCTTGCCCAATCCCTCACATCTCATAAAAAAATTAGCTGAAATGAATTATGTACCTGACATAAAACATAAACCTTTACAACTTTACAATATATGAGGAAAGGCTCTGACTTCAGGCGAGACAAAGAGTTCTTAGAACAATAAATGCACTATCCATAAGAGAAAAAAATGAGAATTTGTACTTTATCAAAGTTAAATATATTTTCTCTATGGAACACATTGACTAAGAGATGAGCCACAGATTGGAAAATACTTGTAAACCACATATTTAACAGAGGACTTGTACCTGAAACTTATAAAACAGTCTCAAAATGCAACAATCAGAAACACTTTGTCAAAGGTAAATAAGGAATGAAAAGATAGTCAATATGATTACTGAATGTGGACATGTGATTAAAACCGCAGTGAGATACCTCCACGCACTATTAGAATGGATTCTTTTTGAAACCGGCAATTCCAAGAGCTAGGAGGCATGCAGAGAAACTCAAGCTCTCATGTATTTCAGGTAACAATGTAAAAATTTCATAGCCATTTTGCAAAACAGTGTGACAGCTTTTTATAAAGGGAACATTTCACAGGTCTTTCCATGAGGAAGCATAACCCTGATATCAAAATCAGAAAAAGCCAGCAGAGGAAAATAAAACCATAGGTAGATTATTCCTCAAAAACACAGATGCAAAAACCCTTGAAATATTAGGAAAAAGAAGGATCAACTGGGGATGCGGAGTTGGTTTACATTACAAAGTTAATGCCTTTCACTAGATTAACATTATAAAGGAAAAAATACAAAGGATGACATTTTCCCCCAAACTATCTAGGGACTCACTGCCATCCCAGAGAAAAGTCCAGGATTTAAAAAAAATAGTAAGTTGGCAAGCCAATTCTAAAATGTATGTGTCATCAAGGACACCATTAACAAAAGAGGTAGACAGCGGCAGATTAGGACAGTCACTGCAACAGATAAATCTAATAAATGACTTATATCCAAAATAGATTTTAAAACTCCTACGACTCAATAGGAAAGAGACAAACAACCTATTTTAATGTTGGTTGCATTGCAAAATTGTACAGACACTTTGGCAAACCGTTTGGCACTTTTTCATAAAAGTTAAATATAAACGTAGGTATTTACTAAAGAGAACTAAAACATATGTATACTAAGAAAAAATGAGTGCAAGAATGTCCATAGTAGTTTTATTCAGAATATCCACCAATCGTATATAAAACAAATGTCCATTAATAGGAGAATAACTAAACAAACTGTTGTTCATTCATACAATCCATTTCTACCCAACAACACAAAGGAATAAACTACTTAAATACATGCCAGCAGGGATAAACCTAAAAAATATTACGCTGAGAGAAATAAGACAAAATATAGGACATAAAAGAGCACATATGTATATTTTCATTCATATGAAGTTCTAGCTCTTTGCAAAATTAATCTATTATGATAGAAAACAGGACAGTAGTTAGCTGGGGTCAGGCTGAGTTGACTGGAAAGGGGTATGAAGGAACTTTCTAGGGTGGTAGAAATATTCTGAATCATAATGAGTGTGTAAATTTCATGGATGGTGCAGAACTCATCTGTGGCATGACTTGTATCTTTCACTATGTAGATCAAACCTCAGTAAGGAAAAAAAAAATTCTGCACAGGAAAAAAGAAGCTTCCAGTATCAGAGTTAGAGCACAAAGACCAGAATGACTTCCACAATCAGATTGGCATCTGAGCTGCCTCCCCGGTGGGGGAGTGAAAGAAGGGGTGAAGCCTTCCATTCCCATCTGGTTGAGCCAAGCCAATATGACACCTTTTGATAGTATCCCTAAGCACCACTGGTTGGGACAGTGACTTCTGATGTTAACAAGTGATCAGCTTTGGGTCCAAGAGAGGCACACTCCTTTCTGTAACAGCCCCTTATCTCTCTGCCTTAAACAAATAGTTTGGTTTTCCAAAAAGTGCCCTTTAGTATCCATGCAAAATAAATGACTTTTTCCTGCTTTCTAAACCTTGCTAAAGACCCCACAAAGTTGAGTCATTTAGTAGGAGATTTATGTCTGCCTCAGTTTCTTTTGTTCCCAAACTATGAGAAAAGATCATCTTCATGTCACTAATACGTCTCCCACATTCCCTCTCCAACTTTCTTTCTTCCCCTTCTTTCTCTTGTTCTCTCTCTCTCTCTCTCTCTCTCTCTCTCACACACACACACACACACACACACCCCTATGTCCCCAGCAGAGCCACGGGCAGGTTCTCTTCCTGAATCATATACAGAGTAAGGCCTGATATGCACACACAATCCCCTTAGGTGTGATGAGGGCAGAAAGATCAGCCCCATGATTGTTCTGACCAGTGCACAGTTGGAGGGGAATGAATCCTCACACACACACACACATGCCCCCATACAGACCTTTTAAGCTGAAGTCATGCGTGGACATTCACTGCCACTGTAGTGGAAGGGGTTGAATTCCAGACAGATGGGGAAGGAAGGCCCCACAATGCCTGTCTTTACCCCCACTTTCTTGCTCCTTCTCCCTGTATCAAATCTCTGCTGTGGCATCTTTACACAGCCTAAATTTGCAAGTGAGATTGCCTCATCCACCCACTTCATTTCACAGATGGGGAGTATCTGAGCTACGAGAGGGGAAAAAGCTGTCCAAAGGCATATGGTCAGTTAGGGCGGTGACTAGATCTATCTACTGTCCAGTGACTAGACACTGGAAGACTAGACCTGTCTTCCAGTGCAGGGTACTATCTGCAGCATGACACTGTCAACCCAAGGTCTCTTTCCCATCAGAGAAGTGGGCTTATTCCCACTGGAAACTATTGGAAAGTGATACTTAGACCAGGGGCTCCTGTCATGGTTTGCTGAGGATATCATGTGATTATGGCCTCAGTCCTGGAGTGGGGACAAGACTGGGAGAACTTCAGAATCACCAGTAAAGTATACCTCCCTTTCAGATCCCTGGGAACGTAGACCAAAGAGGTACAGATCATGGGACAGTCCTCAGGAAACTTAATGGAGTCAGTTCAAATCAATCCACCCTTAGGACAGGGAGCAGCCTGGCATGTGTTCAGTGTTGTAAATGTTACAGGAGCTGCTGATGGACAAAGAAAATGGAAGACATTGTTTCCAAACGGTCCACCTACCAAAATGATAGAGCAGTATAGTTCAGTGTTAAAGAGCATGAGCTTTGGAATCCAACAGACCTGAATGTCGCCCCTCACTAGATGTGTGGCTGAGCCTCAGTTTCTGAGTATATTGAAAGGAATAAAACAGTCTAGAATCTGCTCAATAAATGGTAGTTGAGCCTGGCTTGTTTTAAAGACCTGGTTTAGGAACTCAAAAGACACAGTACCAGGAGGCCAGCTCTGGGCTTCCACAGCCAGTGTTTCTTGAAAATGAGCAGAGAGCAGAAGTGACTGGGAGGGGAGGAGCTGTCCACTGTCTCAGTGCTGATCAGTCCAGAACTCAATTCTGGGCAGGAGCCCAGAGCCTTCCCACTGCTCAGGACCCCTGTTAAACCCCATGCAGCAATTGTGGGGGAGTGGGGACACAAGTGGGACAAGAAACTGGGAGAAATAACCCTTGCTGAAGATTCTAGTTCTGGGGATATATGACAAGCTCTGCTGCTCCACTGGAGCTCAGAGAGAGGAAATGAGCAGAAGCCAGACATCCTTAGAAGTCAGTCCAAACTCGGAAAAGCCATTGTTCATAGACCGGTTCAGTGCCTCACAGTCTAACACTCAGGAAGATCAATCACACACTTCTGCCCTCCTGGAGCCAGTATAGGTTGCAAATAAAGGAGCTGCTGCTTCCGTTAGCAGGTTTAATGGATTTTCAAGACAAAGTGCATACACCTCATTGGCTGGCTGTGTGGGCATAGTAAGTTCCAGTGCAGAGGGATGGCCCTATATTTTGGCCAGGCAGACTCTAGCTGGACAGTAGCTCCTTCTGTCTGCCCAGCTGTGGGGGCAACTCTGGTGTAGGGGCAGAGCTCTGGGTGGGGGCGGGGGGGCAGGGAGGAGATCAGTATTGCAATCTCAGACTTACCATGGCTGTCTGTAAGACCTTGGGCAAGTTGCGTAGCTGCAAGACCCTATCATCTCACCCACAAGTGGGATGACAATTCCTATCCTATGAGCACTAAGCTAGGAAATGAATGTAAAGGACTCAGCAGAAGGCCTGACCAACAAGGAGCTTTCAAGCTTACATGTGTCACACACTGACTTCTTATGCTACCCAGCTGATGTTCACCCCAAAGATCCAGCTTGGGAAGGAAGGCAGAGGCTGGCAGGATGGGAGTGACGGTTGATGAACATCATCAGAAGAGACCAAATCTGGGCAGCATAGCAGAGTCTCAATGATGATATGAACAGGGTCCACATCCCTTTCCTCCTTAACTGACACCTTGGGTACATTGATAAGCTTTTTAAGCCTCAGTTTCCTCAGCTTCTCTTAGATAGCGTTGCTGTGAAGATCAAATGAGATTAGGTAGGCAGAATGTCTGGATCATCACCAACTTTGATAAATGTTCTTAGCATCATGAGTCCCATCAGACAGAGGTAGCCCATTTCTCCCAGGAGATCACCAGCTAAAACTGTCAGGCAGTAAGCTTCCTCTTCTTTCTGCTGAGCCCACTTCCTTCTATGCCTGGTCTGTGGGGGCCTGGGACAGCCATGCAGACCCAGGAGCAGCAAAGACCCTGTCCAAACAGCCAGTTCCTCTCCTGCCGGCTAATAGGCAAGTAAGCCAGAGCCCTGATGGTCCTGTTGGAAAAACTGTTCAATTGTTTCTGCTTAACCATCTTGAAGGCCTGGGCCAGGGAGTATGCATAAGCAGCCTGCCTGGAAAGGTGTCACCACAGAGGTACCACTCTGGGACTGGGCAGAAGCCGGCAGCTGAGAGGGCTCTAGATAGTCAATCAGGATCTGGGGTTCCAAGCCCTGGTCTGCCACTTACCAGCCACATGCTCCTAGGCAAGGAATGTCACCTCTAGGATTTATTTCCTTATCTGTTCCTTATCTCTTAGAATCCCCAAGGTTCTATAGGGTCACGTGAATTAGCAGGTATGGAACTGGTGTGAAGATGGAGATCTGCTGGTGGGCTCAGGTGGAAAGATGGAAGGGAAGTATCCCCAGGATGGCTGGATGCTCCAGGTCCTGGAAGTCATTATCTGAAAGGGACTGACCTTTCTGTTCTCAGCCTGGCATTGGGCTGACATCCAGGGTTTGCCACCACCTTTCTTTCCATCCATTCTATAGGCCCATCTTCTCTTCAGAACCACAAATATGCACCAGACTTGGCCTCTAGGCGTTTGCTCAAGTAACATCCTCCTCTCAGCTCCTGGGCCCTCCTCCACTTGCAAAAGTCCAGAATTCTCTGATTCCTTAAAGGGAAGGGTTCTCTGTGGCCATGGACTTCAGTGAGACCTCTCTCTGAGCACTGGTGACATTGCAGTTTCTGTTCAGCTTATATAAACCTTTCACCTCTTTTTAAAGATAACCATGGAAAGGACCACCTCTGATTATGAGTATATATGGTGTGTGTGTGTGTGTGTGTGTGTGTGTGTGTGTATTCCAGCATGCATGTGACATATTTTAAAAATTTTCTTTCACATGGGACAAATGGTGTGTGATAAATAAAGTATCACAATTGGAAAGAACACGGGTTTTAATATCCAGTAGATAAGGATTCTAATCCTGGCTCTGCCATCCTAATTGACTCTGCCCTACCTATTGATGCCCACCTGGAGTGACCTTGAACATATTGTGGGTTTTTCTCAGTCTTGGCTCCTTCATTTGCCAAGACAGACTCATGATATTTACACTGGAGGGGTGTGGCCATGATTCTTATCCATGGGCACATGTGTCTGTCTCTCTGTGGAACTGTATTCAGCGATCTGAAAGGATGAGACTCGGTTCTGTTTTTGAGCATGCCAATGGGGCCAGTTACAGCAATTAATAACTCGTATTAACACTGTCATGAACATCCTATCACTTCTCTCCAGCTCAGAGAAGTATGCAGACATACAGATCTGGTCACAGTGCATCCCCCTGAGGACAGGCTCTAAGCGCTGACCGCTCATGTCTCCCAATCAGATGTGCCAGCTGCTTGAGTTCACTCACAAGAGGCGATGGGGACCCAGCATCCAGGCCTGGGCAGGAACAGGTATCTCCCTTCCTTGGTGATTATGACCTTACTGTTGATGTCTGGGGCTCTGCTGGGACCTGCATGCAGGGAGGCCCAGCTTGGCTGAAGCCAAGCCCCAGAGGCTGGGGACCTGGTCACCAGGGAGACCAATCCTCCTCCAGCCCCACTAGGAGCAGGAAATATCATTCGCAACCAGAAGAAAATGAACTTTGTTCTTTAGAAAACTGAGTTACAGTATTCCGAGTGTCTTTCTGGCATTCTAACCTTGCAATGTTGCCTTTACAAATTCAGAAGGCAAATGATCTTCAAAATGATGTGTGTACGTGTGTGTGTGTGTGCTTGCATGTGCACATGTGTGCACGTTCATTGGCTTATTGCTCTTAGACCTGGTCACATGGTCACTGACATCATTTTAATGTTGCTAAGTTGAGATACTTTCAAGTTCCTGACCAAGGACTCCTGCTTGAGAAGGTGATGGAAGCTTTTTGGAGTGTGCAGAAAGGGCCAATCTAGGGAGCTACTGACACCTGCTTCCTCCCTTACCAACTCGCCCATGCATGCTCTTTGAGCTTCAGTGTCCTTTGCTTGTCATTGTTGCAGGGATTAAATACAGTGTGATAATGTGTGCATGTGTTTTGTAAATGCTGAAGTGCTATGGGGGTTTAGTTAGCCCTTGACCTTGTGCTCCCTATACACACTGGTGATCCTTCAGCGTGTGCCTCCAGGCCAGAACATCAAGCCGTTGTTGGAGGCTGTGTCCAGGGTGCTGAGCAGACCTCCAGGTGAACCTCCAGCCGGCCTCGAGCCCACTTCTCATTGAGCGTGTTCCTCGGGCATCCTCCTAGATCACCCTCATTGGAGTTACCTAAGGAGCCCACAGACCATGCAGAGCCCAGACCTGCTGATTTGGAAACCTCAAGTATAACCCAGGAATCTCAATTTTTAACCAGTACCCCAAGTTTATCAGGTGAGTCTGAGAATCACCAACGTGTGAGAATCATGGACCCAATGGTGCCCCCCGAAATATATTCCTTGACACATTTACTCTCCAGCAGTGCGCACACACCCACCTCATGCCAGAGACTGTTTGTGGGGTCAGTCTTTGGGAGCAGGGGAGACGCACAGGTAAACATCTCACTCTGATGTCCCACACCAAGAATCTAATGAAGTCATGTATCCAACCCTGAATTCTGTGGGCCCCGGGAGGGGGCCAAGTGATGTGGAGACTGCTGCCACTAGGTGGGTTTCTTCCCCAGGGAGGCAAGGCTCTGCACACGCACCACAGTAGTTAATGTTCACCAGAGCTCTGAAAGGTAAAGAAGGAAACCGAGGCTTGACAAAGTTCAGTGACTTGCGCAGGGTCCTGGGATGGCAGCGGTGCTCTGGTAAGTGTTCGGTTAGCCTCTCAGGGTGGGGGCGGGGAGCTCAGATCCACACACCTTCCCAGCAGGGCCTTGGTAAAAGGACAGAAGGGCCACCGTCCTGAGGGTAGGCTTATACCTTGCATGCCCAGAGTCCCTGAGGCTGCTACCAAACCAGACCACCCACCGCCCTCCCCCTTCTCTGAAGAGCTTCGGCACATTATGCCATCCAGGTCCTTCATGAACTGGAACTTGCCGTCTCACCAGATCCAGGGCAGATGGTGTGTGTGGCTGACAGATGGCAGCAGCTGGATCTCAGGCTGGAGATGCCGAGCCACACCACGGCTCTACTGGGGCTGTCTGTGGACAGACAAGCTGGCCCACTTCGAGGGCTCAGGGTCAAATAAAGGCCTCTCCTGGCTGAGGGGGATGCCCAGAGGTTGTCACGGTGAGTTGCAGCATCCCCTCAGCAGACTTGAGAAGCTCTGGCTGAAAGGCGATGGGGAGGGGACCTGGCAAACTGAGCACCCCCAGGAGCACGGCAGGTGCACTGGTCACGCAGGACGGAGAAATGTGGGTTGCTTCGGCTCTCAGCCAAAGGAGCCTCCCTGAGTTCCCCCAGCTCAGCCTGCAGAGGGAGGAGCACACCGGCCCCGGGAAGCATCTCGGGCACGGGTGGGCAGGACCTCCGTGTGGAGGTCTGACCCGGCTGGTGCTCAGGCTGGGGCAGGTGGCACTGAGGCGTGGAGGTGCCCAGGCATCCTCCCTTCTCTCAGACAGACTTCCTGGACTCAGCCTGTCTGGGGCGCACACAGGGGAGGGCTGGAGGGGCGGAGGAGCTGCAAGGAGCCAATCACCCCGCACCGGAGCCTTCAGGCCGGTTCCCTCGGCGTGTGAGAGAGTGTGCGCGCCCCGGCGGGGATTTCTGCGATAGAAGCAGCCGGATTCCGGAGAGGGAGAGAAGAGGAGGGGGAAGAAGCGGAGGGGAGGAGAAAATTGGGGGTGGGAGAGACAGACGGAGAGAACAGCAGTGGGAGAGAGGGAAGAGAAGCGCAGCCAGGAGAGAGAGGGAGGGAGAGGGAGCGGGAGCGGGCGGGAGCGAGCGAGAAAGTGGAGGGGAGAGCAGCAAGGGAGAGCGCGGGGAGCGGGCAGGACGAGACAGAGCGAGAGCGAGAGCGAGCCGGGGAGCCGGCGGGCGCGGCGGCGGCGGAGGCAGAGCGCGGCTGGAGGGATGGGGTGAGGGCCGCGGGGAGCGGAGGCCGAGCCGGCCGCGGGCGGGCGCCGGGCAGCCAGCTCCGGGGCGCGGGCGCGGGGGGCCCATGGCGGCGGGGGCCGGGGGGGCGCGGGGCGGCGGCGGCGGCGGCGGGGGCGCCATGGCGGCGCCGGGTGGCGGGCCCTGAGCGCCGCGGCGGGCGCGCACCATGAACTCGTGGGACGCGGGCCTGGCGGGGCTGCTGGTGGGCACGATGGGCGTCTCGCTGCTGTCCAACGCGCTGGTGCTGCTGTGCCTGCTGCACAGCGCCGACATCCGCCGCCAGGCGCCGGCGCTCTTCACCCTCAACCTCACGTGCGGCAACCTGCTGTGCACCGTGCTCAACATGCCGCTCACGCTGGCCGGCGTCGTGGCGCAGCGGCAGCCCGCCGGGGACCGCCTGTGCCGCCTGGCCGCCTTCCTCGACACCTTCCTGGCCACCAACTCCATGCTCAGCATGGCGGCGCTCAGCATCGACCGCTGGGTGGCCGTGGTCTTCCCGCTGAGCTACCGCGCCAAGATGCGCCTCCGCGACGCCGCGCTCATGGTGGCCTACACGTGGCTGCACGCGCTCGCCTTCCCCGCCGCCGCGCTCGCCCTGTCCTGGCTCGGCTTCCACCAGCTGTACGCGTCGTGCACGCTGTGCAGCCGGCGGCCGGACGAGCGCCTGCGCTTCGCCGTCTTCACGGGCGCCTTCCACGCGCTCAGCTTCCTGCTGTCCTTCGTCGTGCTCTGCTGCACGTACCTCAAGGTGCTCAAGGTGGCTCGCTTCCACTGCAAGCGCATCGACGTGATCACCATGCAGACGCTCGTGCTGCTCGTGGACATCCACCCCAGGTGAGGGGGCGCAGGGGGAGGGCCGCGGCGGGGGGGGGGGGCGCGGTTCGGGGAGGGCTCTTGGTGGGAGGGAGGGGGTCCTTGTGTCCTCCCCCCACCCCCACGACCCCCAGCGTGCGGCCTCAGGCAGGCCCCTTTGCCCCGGAGCCTCCATTCTTTTCTTTGGAAAACTCAGGTTGGGGGGAGGGACCAGGGCTGCCGGTCTCGGTCTCGAGGCAGGTGCTTAGAGAACCACAAAGCCGGGCTACCAAAAACGTGCGTGACACAGTATGTATGTGTTTTGAAGTCTCCGGGTACAAAGAGTCAGAACTTTGTTGGAGGAATGCTTCTTTGAGATGCTTGTGGATTTCACTTTTAACAGCCTGGCGGGGAGGCAGGGATCTGTGTTCACTGCTTGAGCTAGTTAAGAGGTTCTAATCAGCCCTGAGACTGTGGCTTAGATGCTGGGGGAAGTCCCTGGAGAGCTCTTGAGGTGGGAACGTGCTGCTCTTCTGGGTCTTTCCTTCCTCTGGTGTCTGGTGCTGCCTCTGTCTCCAGATTCTGTGTCTGTGTGTGTGTGTGTGTGTGAGAGTTCTTGGGCTGCACCTTCCTGTGTGGATCCTTAAAGGAGCATCTGAAGGGCTCTGAGGGAACTGGAGGGGGATTCCTCCTGCTCTTGCAAACAGCACTGCCCTGTGTGTCCCAGACTTGGAGACCAGAGACCCCTGCAGAGGGAAAGTGTCATCCACAAGGCTCCTGGGAAAAACCTGTCCACACTGCCTTCACCCTCAACTGGCCTCTGTCTCAGAAAAGCAGGTCGGGCGACGGGGGCAGTTCAGGGGCAGCTACCCGTTAGGAAGTCCTGCCATCCCCTGGAGCATCTCAGGGAAGGAAGGAGGAAACTCTTAGCTGAGGTGTCCTGAGCTCACTTGGCTTCCCTTATGAGAATAGGACCCTAAGGAAGGAAACAGCCAGTGGTGTTTCTGAGGACTTTGCTGTTTTATATCTCTCCATCCCCCGGGAAGGGCAGGCTTCCCTTCTGGTGCCCAGGACCCTAAATCAGAGGGCTTTGGCTTCCAGATGGTGCAGAAAGTGAGGTAGACAGAGCGCTCCTAAGGGAGGCAGCTGGGGGCAGTGAGGGAGCGGGTCTTTGGGGTATGAATGCCCCTCCCCACCGAAGGAGATGCAAGCTCGTGGCTGAGGGGGGCAGACCGCAGGCGTCAGTCGGAGCAAGGGCTCCTTCAATGTGAGCTGTTTCTGCCCACGAGCAATAGAAAGAAGAGCCTTAAACTCCACTGCGTCTGCACAGGCAAAGGCGTGCGTGTGCGTGGGCATTGTTTCGCCTCAGGATGGCCCTTCCTCCTTCCGGGCTGGGCCAAAGCTTCCAGCCACAGAGTCTTCCCAACGGAATCATGTGCAGTATTCACACCCGAATGACCGAGAGCACAAAGACCCCAGGGCCTGTGAATCCGTGCCTGTGAATGTGTGAGCCACACGCACCCAGTCGCATATGCTCATGTGTAAACTGCATGTCTAACAGACCGGTGGCCACATGTGCACCTGTCACCGGGGACATGCGTGCACACTGACCACAGTGACCCGGGCTGACTCACGGCACATGTCGTGGCTCAGTGTCGCTCAGGGAAATCTCCCCCAGCCACAATTGCAGAGCTCGTCCCCTTGCCCTCTCCCGGGGCAGGAGGACCTCACTCCGGAAGGTGCATCCCTAGGACCTGACTGGGGCTATTTCAGAAGCTGAGGGAGTGTTGTTGAACACCAGCACTAGAACGATTGCTATCCTGGGCCCTCCCACCGTGAGTCTAAGCAGAGAAGGCGTTGAGCCAGGAAAGGGATCCGTTCTTACTCAAACCAGTACAAATCCCATCCCTGCTGCCCTTCCAAGTTCCAGAACAGGAGGAGCCATGGCTCTTTTTAGCCCATTTGGGATATGGGCCCATCTCCACTCTTGCGAATCTGTCACTGACTCCAGGCCGGCATGCTCCTTCTATTCCCCTCTGGGCGAGCCTTGACCTCTTTGAAGGCCTGAGATGCTTTCTGGAGCCCCGACTCCCAGTGCCATGGGGTCCTGCCGGGCCAAGGGATTGCACTAGTCTGCGCTGGGAAGAGGAAGGGCTTCTGGGGCAAGGATGGCCCTCGGCCAGTTCAGACAGGCCCCACTGGCCAAGGGCCGGCCTGAGGTTATGGCATAGCAGGCAGATGGGACAGTACTGTCCCTTCAGTGAACCCCACACACCATCAGTGCAGAGACGGGTCCTCAGAGTGAGAGGGTGGGAGACGGGCCACACAGGAGGGCTCCAGCTTCCTCGCAGCGGATCCGCAGCTTCTTTCCTGGCTGCTCCAAACTCTTCCTCTGCACAGAGGAGAAACCACAGAGCTAGCTCTGTGTGATGGAGAAGGGCTGCCCCTCGAACACTCAAGCTCTAGGCACGAAGGTTCCGGAAAGATCAGCCAAACCTCCTGGGCGGGTTTGGTGCTGACAGCCAGGAGCCCCTGGGGATGAGCAGAAGCCAGGCTTCCTTATGTGGACAGCCAGGGCAGCGGGGGGAGTCTTGGCTCCCTGGAAGTTTTCGTTGACAGTCACCACACTATGGCCTCCTGGGACTTAATTAGGAGGGACCCGTTTTGAGTTCCCTGAGGTCCAGGGTGACGTTTGTCAGAAAGCTCCCTGCTGGGGCCTGCTCTTCCCACAGAGTATTTAACGCTGTGAGTGGCAGGCTGGACTGCTTTGTTGCGACACCGCCAAAAGACCCTGTGTTTTCAGTTTAATCTGTCCTGAGAGACGTTCCCCACTCCTGTCTTCCTGTGGTGGTTTTTCAAGTTGTGACATTCGTAAAGCAATTAGGAATTCCTAATATTTATTACCCACCTGGCCCTCCGATCGCTCAGCTTGCTCGGTTCTATTTTCCCAAACCACAGCTCCGGACGAGTGATGGCAGGTCCTCTCCCCGCTGTTGCCAGAGACGTGGGATTTCACCTGAAGTGGGACCTAAGGGGGGTGCTGGGGTTTCGACGTGGCATCCCTGCTCCCCCAGTCCAGCTGAGGGTTGCTACTCACCCGGGTTGGGTCAGGGGCTTCCCCACGGGACGCTGAAGCACACTCATCCCTGTGATCGCCGTCTGCAGAGTGCTGGCTAAAGGGCCGACCCTGGAGGGCATCCAAGCTTTGGTGTAGGAGTTGGAAGGACCCACAAGATACACTCACTGTGCCCTTGATTCTACAGGTGAGGAAATTGGGAGACCCAGGGAAGGAGGCCGAGGTCATTTGCCTAATATAACAGATCCAGGATGTGGCTTGAGCCAAAACTTGTGCCCAGTTCTGCCCCTGAGATTTCTAGATGGGACAAAAGTGCAAATAGAGGCTCACAAACCATTTATATAAATATTTAGAAGTTCTAAATTAAGCTTACAAACTGTTAAATGAAATATGTTCTATCCTCCTACCTTGACAAGCATACATTTATAACACTCTGCAAGGCTGGGTTCAAATTTAGAATTCTCGGGCTCCTTGGAGTTCAGCCTCGTCCGTGGTGGGGAGAGCTGAGCCGGCTCCAAGCACACAGCCCCTGCTTGTGCTCTCCACCCCGGCTCTCCCCAGCACCCTGAGGAGCCTCCACCCCTCAGGCTCCAACCCGAGCACACCTGTGGCATTGTCACCCCTGGGAGGATTGGCCTGGGGAGGACGCCTGCTCACGTCCTGGAAGCAGGATCACGGCATCTGAGCAGGGAATTCAGTGTTCTGGATACTTGGAGCTTGATCTAGAATGGATGGTGTGGGCTCTGGGTGGGCACATGAAGTCTTCACTTCATGGAGAGGGACGTAGTCCCCTCACTGTTCAGGACCCAGGACAGGGCCCCCTCTTGTGAGATCTGAGGACAGGACTTTTCACACTAGCGTCCTGACCCCAGACTCAAGGTCTGCTCTACCGTCCGTCAGCCTGTTTCCTTGCCTTTTGTTTGTTATTTTAAAAGCCAGAAAACAATCTGGATTACCCTGGGAGTACTTGGAGCATGCGCTGAAGACCGATTGCGGTCATCTAGGGACCATTCAGGGCCCAGACCATTGTGCTGGGCACGGCAGTGTCTGGGACTGGAAGATTTTGGCTGTGATTGTCTCATTTACTCACTTCAGATATTTCTGGGCTTCTCTGTTCATTCTGCCATTTATTGGCGTCTACTGGGGAACATCTCTTTGGCCCCATATGTCATAGTGCCGGAAAGCCCATCTCTTTATCACAAGGAAGATGTGTCCTGTGGCAGTTCTCGGGAAGCCCCATGCCGATGCATCAGCTTGTACTCTAGGAGGACGTTGCTGGCCAGGGAAACTGGGGGACCCTCACCCCTGCACTCCAGAGTCAGCCTATAAGCCTGAGGACTCCCGCTGCTACCCCTGTGCAACATCTGGCGAGTGCATCCGTGCAGTTGGAGCAGCTTGCTTATTTCTCTGTGGTCCTAGGGAGGGCAGTGGGATTTGGGGGAAACACCCCGGACCCTGGAGCCAGGAGTCCTGGTTCTGTCCTAAGCTCACTATGGGACCCTGAGCATGTCACAAACCTGGCTGGCCCCCTGTGTCCTCATCTGCAAATAAATAAAACAGCAGTTCCCAGGGCTACAAGACTTCAAGAAGCTCCGTTTTGCAGAGCTATGGTGGGGGAAAAAATGAGAGCAAGTAGAGGGTGGTTTTATTCTGTTGTTCTGGGTACAGGCAAGCTGCTCTCATACTGTGCTTCACAATAATGATAAGCAAGAAGGTTGCATGGCTGCGTTGGCCTCCTTCTCCTGCCATCCCCCCTGGCCTTACCTGGAAATCCGGGGAGCTCTGGGCGGGGAAGATGGATCCCTCCTCTTGCAGGAGTTCAGGGAAGCATCCATGTGCTTCCTGACCAGGAGCGCCAGACCGGCATTCAGTAACCGGGAGCTAGCTCTGCCAGCATCTCACTCTCTGGGGGAGAGCAGCGAGTTCCTCCCTTCTCGGAGCCTCATTTTCTCCATCTGTGAGCTGGGTCAGGTGGATGAGGGGGTTTCTTGTACTGTGCATGACTATGTGAGGTCTAGGCAGTGGGGTCTAGGCAGTGTGTCTCAGAGAAGAGGTGTGACTAGACCCATGTGGATGTGACCCAGATATGGCGTCCACCTTGGACACCTGTGGCAGGCCAGGGGCCATTAAGACAGTTTCCACTGGGTTCCTGGGGGCCAGAGAGTGTCATGGGGTCAGCACTGGAGTCAGGAGTCAGGTCAGACCTCCTCTGGCACGGCCCCTGGTTGCGTTTCTCTCTGTCTGTCTCTCCAACATGCACAGGACAGAAAGAAAACTTTTGCAGTGGGAGGGAGTCCTGTGGTTTTGGAGTTCCAGAGGATGCTGGAACAGCTGAATAGATAATAATTATTGTTACTGAGGGTTTACTGAGTCACACATTGTCCTAGGTACTTTTTGGATGTTAATCTCTGTAAGGTCCTGAGATGAGGAGGCTGATGAACAGAGAGGTTGGGCAACTTGCCTAAAGCCACACAGCAATTAAGTGGTGAAGTCTGGATTTGAACCCAGACATTGGGCTCTGGGGCCACACACTTACTACCACACTATTCACAAAAAAGGACTCCAGGTTAGTGGAAGCTTTCACTGCCTTGCTTTGTCTGGTCGGCTCAAGATTTCTAAGGCTCACTAAAAAAAAAAAAAAAAAAAAAAAAAAAAAAAAAAAAACCTATTTCAGAACAGGTTTCTCCCATCATCTATTTTTGAGGAGGTCACTTAAAAAAAATGATTGAGACTTAATTTTCTAAGTTTTTTTAAGGGTTCATCACTTCACACCACATAGAGTGATCAGGTGTTTTCTGGATGTCAGATGCTGAGATTTGAACCGCGGGCACCCACGGAAATAACGTGTCTGCAGAGTGCTTATGATGTGATGTTTTCTGCTGGACAAAGCTTTGCAAGAACAGAGAGAATTATTCCCCATAGATTTTGACAGTGTACAGCAGTGACGTTGGTCATTCTAGCCTGTACAGTGTCCGATTTTCTTCCTTTAAGGTCACCGCAATATGTTTGTTTACCTTTCCAAAGACCTCCGAAGCTTTTACCAATATCTGTTTTTAAGTGTTCCTTGTGTTGTTAAGGAAGGACTGTTGGGTGCACCAGGGAGAGGGGAGACAACTGGGTCCTCAGCAGTGAGTATAGTCCCTCCTGGGGGTGCCGGAGGGAGCTTCTTACTCCTCAAGAGCTTGCTAACAGTTGAGTCATTTCTGTGCCTGCTAAATGGTAGCTCTAGTTACAGCTGTCATGAAATTCCCCTTGGATAAATGAGGAACCAGATTCAGAGAAGTTTATTGACTTCCCCAAGGCCACACAGCAATGAGGGCAGAGCTGCGACTAGGACATCTCTGTCAGAGCTCTTTTGTTCACTGGGGTTATTCTGAAGCATCTGAGAAATGGACAACATCGTGAAGGTCACCGATGGGAGGAGGGCCCGCCCCAGTGCTGACATCAGTTGTGGTGCTCAGACCTCTCTTTAGGGGATGCCTAGAGTGCTGTACGCCTTCATGGGGTGAGTGCACATGATGGCTCAGAACACCCAGCTCGTGTCCCAAATCTCCAGCGATTCTCAAGTCAATTGCATGAATGTTTGGGGGAAATATTTCAATATTAAGACAAAAGTGCCTGTGTTATGGGGAAGATACCAAACCCACTGTGCCCTAAGGTGGCCATTGTCCTGGTTTGCCAAGTACTGATGGGGATCTCCGAGGACGCAGGGCTTCGGGTTTTAAAAACAGGACAGTCTCAGGCAGACCAAGATGAATCGGTTTCCTCACGGCACCCAGACCTCCTGGGTGGGGCCCTGTGCCTTCTCTCCACACCCACCCATATTGTGCACATGTTTTAAGAGCCAGAGGACGTTGCTAGAAGACTCAGCAGAGACCCAAGTATAATGGGGAGCCACGAGATTAAGACTGACTCTTGCTTGATGATCTCAGGCAAAGTCCCCCAGTCCTCCTGCCCCAGCAGCTGTATTCTTCAGGTTTTCTGGATTAGATGATGCCCTCGTGCCTCCCATGGGGTTGGTGTAGACATCCACCAGTTGGAAGATGACGCTCAAGCCTCCAGAGTCAAATGGCCTGAGTTCAGATCCTGCCATCACCTGGGGAGACTGACTATCCTCATTTGCTCTGGGTGGAGGGGGTTTTCCATTTTAAAACTGGGCCAGTCCCATGCAAAGCATCCAGGATGCAAGACTTTCCATGCTAAAACCAGGACAGTCCTGATTCCCCAGGGCAAGTTGGTCATCCTATCACCACTACTCACCAGCAGTGTGATCTTGAACAAGTTACTTAACCCCTCTGTGCCTCATCTGCTTATCTGAAAAAAAGAAAAAAAGATAATAGTTGTATCAGTCCTCAGTGTATATAGACGTTGTGAGCATCAGATAACCAATGCACATGAACCTCCATCAAGGCGTCTAAAATGGGACAGGTTACTCAAGAAATGTGGACTGTTATTATTATTAGTTATCAGAAATTAATTAGTAACGTGATTTAATAGTAATACTTCTTCAGCCATTGTGAAGCCTGTTTGTACCAAACCAAACTCCAGTTCCCAACTCTACATTCCAAGGCAGGGGAGTACAGTCCTACAAGAATTTCAGGGGCCTTCCGTCCAGTCTAACGTGGAATTGTCCATCTGAGATTGGAAATACGGTGATGGAGAGTTCCGATTCAGTGTTAAAACGATGGTCCTTGTGGAAGGAAGGGGAGGCCACGCTGGCATTCATGCTGCTTGTGGTCCTGGCTTAAGCACGTCCCTCTGCTCCTTGCTTTCCTTGCACAGACTGGCTTAATGCTGGAGCCGGGGCTCTACAGCCAGGGCCTAATTCAGACAGATTATCTCCACTTCCTGGGCAGCTCTGTCTGCGGTCTTCCTCCTTGTTCATTTTTGGAGTGATGGGATTTATTTAAAAAATCAACAGTAGCCTCTGGACTCCGGGAAACAAACTGAGGGTTTCAGAGGGGAGGGGTGGGGGGATGGGTGGGCCCGGTGATGGGTGTTGAGGAGGGCACAGGTTGCGTGGAGCCCTGGGTGTTATACGCAGACAATGAATCATGGAACATGGCATCAGAAACGAATGACGTGCTGTGGGATGACTAACAAAACATAATAAAACAATTTTTTTTCCGGGGGGGGGACATTAAAAAAATTAAATTATATTAAATAAATACAAATAAATACAAATGCAAATAAACAGTAGATAAGGTGTCTGGGTGGCCTTGTCCGTTAAGCGTCCGCCTTCAGACTTCTCCCTGTGACCCCCAAGGCAGCGTCCCTAGCTCCAGGCAGGTCGTATCTCAGAGTCCTGGGATCGAGCCCCGCATCAGGCTCCCTGCTCAGGGGGGAGCCTGCTTCTCCCTCTCCCTCTGCTGTTCCCCTTGCTTATGCTCTCTCACTCTCTCTGTCAAATAAATAAATAAAATCTTAAAAAAATAAAATAAATAGTAGAAATGCCTGCTCACATGGAACCCCATGGAATAGAGCTGGACTGGCCCTCGGGCTCTCTGATGGTGATAACGGACAGCTCGCTGGTGCTCATGAACTACTCTGTGGCTACAGGAAACGGGTTGCACAGACCACTTCTCTCAGTTGGCATGAGATGTCTGTTCTCAGACGTCCCTGGAGCCAGTGGAGTCAGGACCAGGGTGTGGTTAGAAGCTTAGGCAGCAAGCTCCTGATTCCATCCTCAAAGCTGTGACCGTGATTTCCCAGAGTCTTAGTCTCTTAGCTTCACTGGTCTTGGTCCCTGAAGGAAACAAGTGACTTCTCCCTGTGACCCCCTAAGGTAGTGTCTAGAGCTCCAGGCAGGGCTGAGGCTTTGGGATGGAAGACCCAGGACTGAAAGCATGGAGTAAAGGAAGGGTCCAGGTCAGCCCAGATATAAAGGACCAGCTTTGAGAAACCCGGATAAGGGTTCCAGTCCTGTCTCCATTTATCAGCTGAGGAAACCTGAGCTCATAGTTTTTGCTGTAAAACAGGGCCAGTAAAACCCATGAGGCAGGTCAAACACACCTGAATATCAGTAAATATCAGTAAAGACAAGGATGAGAGAAACTACTCAGAGAACGTAGACTCTGGTGCTGGCTTATGGCAGGTGATCAGTGAATTTCATAAGTAATCATAATGAGAATTGATATTTACTTGCACTTGGGCATTGTGTTAATTGCTTTATGTGTTTTATGCATTGAAGGCATTTTGTGTGTCTGTGTGCTTTTTGCATTTAATTCTCCAAAGAGCCCTTGATGGCATTTTATTACAATGCACATTTCACAGATGATGACCCTGAGGCTTAGCGATGTCACGCATGTGTCCAAGGCCATGACGTGTCCAAGGTCACACACCTATGGCCGGGACTTGACCTCAGGTCTCTCTGGCCCCTCCCTGAGCCCCTGCACTCAAGGCCCTGCCTGTGTTCATTAATAACAAGTCATCTTCCCCTCTCTCACGCGCAGTGTGCGGGAGCGCTGTCTGGAGGAACAGAAAAGGAGGCGGCAGCGTGCCACCAAGAAGATCAGCACCTTCATAGGGACCTTCCTTGTATGCTTTGCACCCTACGTGATCACCAGGTGAGTCTGACCAGCGGGACTGGGGCTTTGGGGAACAAAGCAGGGCCCGTGTGACCTGGAGCAGTCACCGGCCTCTCTCTCGGACACATGTTTCCAGAGGGTGGGGTGTTGGAGGTGACAGTGAGCATGACAGGTTTGGTGAGAAGGAGGGCACATGCTTTTTCTTTTCAGCCTTCAGAACCAAAGGGATGGGAAAGACTCTCCCCTTCATTCCCAGATCACATCATCTAACCCTGTAGACCAAGAGCCCCGAAAGGAAAGGAAAGGAAAGGGAACGGGAGAATGGACAGAGGAAAACATCTTGCCTTGGTTGGATTCCTACCTTCCCCTGAACACAGTGTGGCCCCGTCCCCCGGGCGTCCTCCACCTGGACACCCCGGTCAACAGCAGGCAGCACATAATCATCAGCACAGGGGGTGGGGAGCACGGTCCGAGTGCAGCTGGGGGGGCCTGCTTATCCAGGCACTCTGGGGATCTCCCACAGTGCAGGCGCTGTGAGCTGACCCCCTTTGCTCCTGTCCGCCACCTCCCTCCCCAGCCCCGTACTCCAAGGCACAGCTTGCTGGCCACATGGTCCTGCATTCCAAAAGCCAACCTGCTCTAGGTGTAGGATTTCTCTCTTGTGCTTTAACCAGACAAAAAAGTATCATCCCATCAGTCTTACACACTGGAGGGGAAGAAAAACCACAACCCTGTTTCCAGAATGGCTTCACTATTTGGGAAGTTGACAATAAAAAGGGACTTTGATGTTTGAGTAGGAAGGGGATGTTGAGCCTGGGAAGTAGGATATGTGTAGGGTGTGCAAGTGTGCAGTGTGTGTGTGCGTGAGAGAGAGAGAGAGATTGAAAGCGGACACAACCCAGCATCCCAGCATCCCAGCATCCCACAGCATCTGCAGCTGGCAGGGGGAAGGGACCCCCTGCCTCCCTGTCCCCTCGAGTGAGCTTGCATGCTCTGGGAGGAGGAGCCCACCATAGCCAGAGCTCCCTGTTCCTCCCATTCATCCTTACCCTGAGCTGACATCTGTTTCCTGTAGTTCCATCCGCTTTCTTTGGCCCAGGAGAACATCTGTCCCCTCCCCCTAAGGGCCCTGCTCCCCCACGGCACCCCCATCTTTGCTCCTCTTGGAGTGTCTTCTACTGTCTCTTCACAGCTGCTTCCTCTGGGGGAAATCTCACTTTGCATGTAGGACCTGAGACAGTCTGCTGGTCTCTGGGTAGGTCTAAGGTGGGCATAACAGAGCCGTTGGCTCCTCCTTCTCGAACTGTTGACCAGATTTCCCCACTACCGACATTTTGTATGGGATCCCCTTTGTGGTGGGGCTGCTCTGTGCATTGGAGCCTGTTAGCAGCCCTGTTTCTTCTACCTATGTCTCACCACTACTTCCCTCCTGCACCCCAGTGTTCACAGCTAGAAATGTCTTCAGACACTGCCCTGGGGATCAGCATCACCCCTGGGCAGAACCCTTGGTCTAGATGTGCCACATCCAGCCAGGATGCTGAAGCTTGCAGAGATCAGGTTTTCCAGGGGACACGAAGCCTAGGCAGAGGCAAGTGGGTTCCTGTTGCTGTCCAAGGGTGAGGCCGCAGGGTGGTGACCAGGACGGGCTCTGAAATGTGCCCACGGTGGGTTCAAACCACAGCAAAACAAGTTCTTGCTGTGTGACCCTGGGCCAGTGACACCACCTCTCTGAGCCTCCAGTCTCCCATCAAAGTGAGCAGTGCCTGACACTTAGGCTTGTTTTAAGGACTGAAAGGCTTTGAGCATGGAGATCAAGGGCAGCCCAGGCCTGGCATGGGTGACGTCTGTGCTTGGCCCTCCCTCACTCGTACTTGGACAGGCTGGTGTGTGCAGTGAGGGGAATAAATCCAGCGAGGAAAGAGACAATGGGTGGGGAGGGCAAGCAGACAGCTCTCCTCTTAGATCCCACTGGAAAGGGGACCTGTGGGCTGACGATGGGAACTTGAACCCTCAGAGGAGAATAGGTAATGTGGCTCCAGATTTAAACTATTGGATTTTTCTCTGGCTTAATCTCATTTCCCAACAAAATTTTCCTTTTTTTCTGATTATAGCTTGGTTCCTCTAATGGTGCCCAGAAAATAACATTTCAGTAAAATTGATGGTAGATTCACAATGCAATATGTTCCCTCCAAATGGATTTGATGCATTTGGGGTTTTTAAAAATACTCGCTGAACTGCTCCTCTGTTATGGGGATGAATGGCAACTTACTAGGGAGAAAAATCTGTGCCCAACAAACCTCATACACACAAAATATGGCTCTGGTGAAGCCCCAGCGCCACTGCAGACCCAGCTCCTGTCTTGACTTTCTTTTTGGGGGGAGCGGTGGTGGCGGTAAATTTTAATTTTATTTTTTTAATTAAAGTATAATTAACATACAGTGTGCTATTAGTTTCAGGTGTATAATGTAGTGATTGAACAATTCTATGCATTACTCAGGGCTCATGGAGACAAGTGTAGTCTTGATCCCCTTTATTTCACCCATCCCCCACCCACTGCTCCCAACTCGCGACCACCACTTTGTTCTCTGTATTTAAGAGTCTGGTTTTTGTTATTGTTGTGTTTCTTTCTTTGTGTCTTCTTTTGTCTTGTTTCTTCAATTCCACATATGAGTGAAATCATATGGTATTTGTCTTCCTCTCACTGACTTGTTTCACCTAGCATTACACCCTCTGGCTCCAACCATGTTGTTGCCAATGACAAGATTCCATTCCGCTCGGTAATATTCCGCTGTGTGTGTGTATAGAGAGAGACCACATCTGTATCCATTCATCATCCGTCAGTGGACCCTTGGGCTGCTTCTGTATCTCGGCATTATAAATAATGCTGCTATAAACAGAAGTGTTCATATAGCTTTCCAAATTAGTGTTTTCATTTTCTTTGGGATATATCCCCAGTAGTGCAATTACTGGATCGCACAGTAATTCTAGTTTTAATTTTTTGAGGAACCTCCACACTGTTTTCCATACCAGCTGTACCAATTTGCATTCCGACCGATGGGGCACGAGGGGTCCCGTTACTCCACATCCTCGCCGGCACTCTTTACTTCCTGTGGTTTTAGTTCTGGCCATTCCGACTGGTGTGAGGTGGTATCTCACTGAGGTTTTGATTTGTATTTCCCCGGTGATGAGTGATGTCGAGCATCTTCTGGTGTGTCTGTGGCCCATCTGTCCGTCTTCTTTGGAGAAATGTCTATTCAGGTCCTCTGCCCATCTTTCAATTGGACTATTTGTTCTTTTTGTGTTGAGTTGCATAAGTTCTTTACATATTTTGAAGACGAACCCCTTTTCGGATATGTCATTTACGAATATCTTCTCCCATTCCGTAGGTTGCCTTGTCACTTTGTTGATGGTTTCCTTCGCTGTGGAGAAGCTTTTTATTTTGGTGTAGTTCCAATAGTTTAATTTTGCTTTTGTTTCCCTTGCCTGAGGAGACAGATCTAGAAAAGTGTTTTTACGGCTGATGTCAGAGGAATTACTGCCTGTGTTTTCTTTTAGAAGTTTCATGGCTGCAGGTCTGACATTTAGGTCTGTAATCCATTTTGAGTTTATTTTTGTGGGCGGTGTAAGAAAGTGGTCCAGTTTCATTCTTTTGCATATGACCATCCAGTTTTCCCAACACCCTTTATTGAAGAGACTTTCCTTCTCCGACTGCCATCAGCCATCAGGCTCCTGTCTTGGGTTTCTTGTGTGAACAAAAGAACCATCCTATGCAAACCTCACAAAATATGCCAACATACCCTCATTTCATTTCAGCACACATTTCTCCATTACCGTCTCTGTGCAAAGCATGAAAAAGAGACCTTGCAGAGGAGGACTGGGGTGGTGAGGTCCTACAGGAGACCCACTCTGCGGGGACACTGACCTCATAGATATGGCCCTCGCACCCAGACAGAACACTGTGTTGTGTCATCCAATAGGGACAGGGTCCAGTTGTTCTGAGGCAGGAACGAGCTCTCCTGCCTGAAGCTTTCTGGACCAGCCTTGTGAAGTGGGTTTGACTATGCCAGAGGGATGATCCAAGCAGAAGGGACAGCATGAGCCAGATTTAGAGCCCTGTGTGGGGTTCACCAGTCACGGGTTCCTTTAGAGCCCTTGAACATGGCCTGTCTGATTTGAGACGCACTGTAGGTATAAAATGCACATTAGGTTTCTGCGGCTTAGCATGACTATGTGTGTGTGTGTGTGTGTGTGTGTGTATACACACACACACAAACATACAGACACTTTTTATATTGATTCCATAGGGAACGGTGATATCTTGGATTAAATAAACTATACGATTAAAATTAATTTCATCTGCATCTTGCTACACCTGTGGCTTCCCTGTTCTTCCTATTGAACAGTGCTGGTCTGTAGTCAGAGAGGTCTGGGGTATGAGGTGTGCTGATGCCCCTCCTCCCAGCACCCTCTTGCCCTTGACCTCTAGCTGCTCATATCACCTCTCCTTCACTCCCCTGGGACCCCCGTTCCTGCTGAGTTGCAAGAGTGATGAGGGCTCTCTGCCTCACTTCCTTCCCTGTCCAGTGTCCTGCTCGATGTCCGAGTTTACCGGGGAGCGCACATGGAGTGGCCAACTCACTGTCTGCCTCCCCCACGTCAGGTGCACCAGGCAGGGGTTCTTGGACAGCCTGAATGGGGGAACAGAGGCCCCAACAAGGGTGGCAAGGAGGGAAGTTTGTGGCTGACACCTAGTTAGTGAGATTAGACCGAAATTAGACTGAAATTAGACCCCTCTTGGAACCACCTGCTCCATCCACACCCCTCCTACGAGTGGAGGAGAAGAGATGCTGATGAGGTGCACCATGCTTATGGTGATGGGCAGCCCCAGGCCCACCCCAGGGAGACGGGAGTTCTGTGGGCTCTGGCCATGTGCTGGGCATGGCCCCGGGTCCCAGCAGAACCACACTTCCACGACCGGGGCGTCCACACCGCCAAATGGGGTGGGGTGGGGGCAGGATTTGCTCTCACACTCACCTCCAGAGACCCTGCCGCCACCTCTCCTGTCCTGCTTAGAGTCCCGGCTGGGCACCTCCCACGGAGTGCGGCAGCCCATCGGGTAAGCCAGACGCGGCGCTCGGCTCCGGCCATTGCCACCAACCTGGAAGGCAGGTCGCGTTTGGGGTGACTGATTCTCCTGCTCTTCTCGACTTGGTTTCCACGTGCACCCTCGGGCTCCCACCTCAGAAAAAGCTGAGGACAGACCCCGCTCCGGAAGCGTAGCTGAGGATTTGACCTCTTGCGGGAAGTGACTCTTACGGAGAACCTGGAGCCGTGGGATGGATGCGGAAGGTCCCTTCTTGGGCATCTCATCCAGGGAGCAAGAGCTTGTTAGGCCTCGTGGCCCAAGCGGAAGCCACAGCCAGGGTCCAGCTGAGCGCCTGTTGGGAGGCACCGAGCAGCCAGGCCGGGAGCAGGCGTGAAGGGTAGTGGATGAGGTCTCCCCTGCCTGATGGGAGGAGGCACAGCCTGTGTGGTTTTCCCGTCCTGATCGGCTGCTTTTGGTGGCCATCTTGGCTTCGGATTAGCTCTGCTTGGAGAGCTCAAATCCCCAAACCCTACCCAGACCCCACCCGGGACCAGTTAAATTAGCAATCCCAGGTGGGACACCTGGCATTGGGGGTTTTAAAATCTCCCAGGGGATTTGAATCCTGAGTGGTCTTGAGAACTACAGCTCCAGACACACACACACACACACACACTTCACTGATGAAGAAACAAGCCTGGCTTGTAGGGGCCGTTGAGTTGCCTAGAGTCTCACACTGAGTCCGTGGGAGCTGAGCTTCCAACCTCAGCGGGCTATCTACCTGCTCTTCAGACTCTCAGAACACTCCAGGGGTCTTTGCAGAGGCCACCTCTTTGCTGCTTTCTCACTCACGTCTATGGCTGTGGCATTCAAGTGTCTGGCATGCAGAGATGGCTCCCTGACTCCCTTCCCCAGGATTCTCTTACCCACGGGGGTAGATCACCTCGTCAAATGACCATGTTGCACTGGGATTCTCCAGAGAAACAGACAAGCAGGACAGATACATAGGTCTATAGATTGAGAGAGAGTAGAGAGAGCATGAGAAGTCCCCCAGTCTGTCCTCTGGAAGCTGGAAACTCTGGAAAGCCGGTGTGGGACTCAGCTTGAATCCAAAGGCCCAGCCACCTGGGAGAGCAGAAGGTATAAGTCGAGGCCCAAGGGCTGGAGAAGCTGAGACGAAATGTCCCACCAGGGAGGCAAGAAGGAAAGGGGCGAATCCTCTTTCCTCTAACTCTGCTGCTGTTAGAGGCCTCAGCGGATTGGCTGACGCCCACCCAGCTGGGGAGGGCAATCTGCTTTACTGAGTCCACTGATTCAAAGGCAGAGCACATTTGGAAACACCCCCACAGATTTACCCGGAATGTTTAATCTAGGCTCCTGTGGCGAGTGAAGCTGACATGTGACCTTAACCATCACACAGTTTCTCCTAGGCTCAGGCCAGCCAGCTGCCCCTCAGCAGGCCTTGTGGAGAGCCACCCTGCCCTGGGATAGGCAGAAACCCTGGGAACAGGGCAGGGGTGGGCCCTGGAGAGTTCCAGAGCTCACAATGAAGGATGTCACCTTCTTGGTCACACAACACAGGTTCTCCTGGGGGCAGTAAGCATCTGTGTCTCTCCAACCTTGGTTGATGATGGTTAAGTGAATTGAGCTCAGCAACTGTCTGGGCCCTAAAAAAGCAACCAGAATATGAGACAGGTATGCCCCGTGCCAGGGGTGAGGTTCCTGAGGCTTGGAGGGCTTCCAGCTTCACCAGGGTGACCATCAGGAGGCAGCATGTCGGGCAGAGGTTGGCCCGTGGGAGCTAGGAGTTATGTTCTGGCACCGGGTTGCCTGGACCTGACATGGCTGTGCCTTCTGGGCACTTTCATGTTATCCTCCCGGACCCTGCAGTGCTCCCAAGGGGTGGGCTGGGCAAGCCGTGGGCGCTGCACTCTGCAGACGGGGGAACTGAGGCACAGAGAGGGAAGGAACTGCAAAGGTCATTTGGCTCACAAGGCACAGGGAGCGGGGCACCTGAGCCCAGCCTCAGACAGCCACAGAGCAGCCCCGGGGACTCTCCGGGTGCAGCACCAGCTCCTTGTTCCCTGCCTCGCTCCCATGCGTGGCAGTGACGGTCAAGACCACTGCGGCAGCAATGGGACAGCGCTGCAGAATTCAGAGACGAAAAGCTAAGAAGCAGCTCTGGCCCCGAAACGATCCTGTGGAGCCCTGCCTCTGCGCCCGGACCGCTCCGCCCTCCATGCCTACGTGACATCCTCTTTTCGAGATGCGGACACTGAGGCTCAGACAGGCTCTAGCCTCGTCCCATCCAGTCATTGGCCCAGCCGGGGCTCAAGCCGGGTCTGCTTGGAACCAAAGCCCATGCACGGGGCCCCCCTCGCTGCACTGCTCTGCTTCTCCCCTGAGAGCACAGGGGTTCCCGCTCTCCTCCCGGAAGGAAGTGGGTGCTGTGACCCACTCAGAACCAGAAAGCTGCTGTTTGGGGGATGACCGGGAACCAGCTGTCCAGGTGTCACTTAAACCCATCACTGAGTTGCCAGCTGGGAAGCTAATCTTTGCCCCCACTCTGCAGTGGCTGAGCATCCACGTGGCCTGTTTTGCCGCTTGCTCCCATTCCAGCCTTATAAACAGGAGCGCGTGCAAGGGGCCGGGTCCCAATCTGGACTGCCACGGTGAACGCTGGGAACTGGCAGAACTGGAACGTTGGAGGAGAACGGGCTTCTGCTGTGACCTTTGACACATTTTTGAGTTGAGCAGGAAGATCTGGCTGTCTGGGAAGGGGGTCCCCAACTCTTCCTATCTGCCTGATAACTTTCTTAGATTGGGAAAGCATCATTTTTGGGTCAAGAACCATTCAGGTCTTCAGATAGGTCCTCTAGCTCCTCTTAGAGAATATGAAGTCTTGATAACTGCACCTGTGACCTATCACTGGACACCCGTAATGCACCTAGGAGTTACCAGTACACACCGATTGCATCCAGTACAGCTCTCCTGCAAGGTAAGTACTAGCATCCTCGTCTCGCAGAGCTTCAGAGGGGAGGTGAGTTACCCAAGGTCACAGCAGTAACAACTGGCAGAATTAAGGGTTAAGGGTCAGTGTCAAGCCTGTTGGCCATAATTTAACCTTGCAGCCAGGCTGTATTGCCAAAGCCTAGGAACCAGGCAACTGGAAATATAGACATGCCCATCTACAGGGTGGAGGCCCAGCCTACTCCCTATGCCCAAGCATCTCAGTGTAAACCCCGACAGAGCCCCCCAATGCCTATGGATAAAGGCAGGTAGAAGTAGTGGGTTTTTGTGGGGTCATCTCTGACCACTTGGCTGATAGCAGCTTGGGTAGACCTGGAGTAGGGCCCAGAGGCCATCAGCTCTGGCAGCTGGAGCCATCAGTAGAATTGGTTGGCACAGTGCAGACTGTGCAGCAAATACCTTTCAGAAAGATGGTTCCACTGACTGTCCCAACCAAGGAGCCACTTGTGCTGCTCCATGGGACATGTCAGATGACCCTGGAAAACATTCAGAAATCTCTACCTTCACTCTTACTGGGAGTCACTACCTTCTATCACACTCACACTGGCTCCCATGTTAAAGCCCTCATGGGTCACATTTGACTTTTTCCAAGTGTTTGAGCAGGGTCTGAAGATCCGCACAGATTCTCATCCAAAAGCTCTAATTAAATTTTTCTGAATTAAAATTCACATGTCTAGAAGCATTCGTAAGGCTATTATCTCTGCAGCGACATATGCGTCCAAATAATTACGGTTGTCCCAAATCACCGGAGTGCGGCTTGGAAGCGCTAGTGGGTCTGACAGCACCATTGTTGTGGCTTTTCAAAGTCACGGAATTATGTAGATGGCAGAGGGGTTTAATATGTAGGAAGTTGTCCGGCATTAGTATTCTTTTAATAAAATGCCTTCCATTCTAATATCTCATGAAAAGATAAAGTGTCAGCTTATTACTTACAGGTCTTCAAATACACACATTCTCCAGGAGTCTTGGAAGGACATCAGGCTGGCTTCCCAAAGACTGTTCTGTGGCCCACGTTGCCTTGGGTGTACAGCGTGTGTGTGTGTGTGTGTGTGTGTACATGCGTGCGTGTACATGGCAGCAGGGGGAAGAGAGGTGAAGGTCTTTGTACCCTGGAACCGGGCCGAGGAGCTGGGATGGGCATCCTGGTGCCAGGCAGGCTCATGGTCGTCGGTGCCCACAGCCTAGGCTTCTGGTCTTGGTTTTTCCAGGCCGTGTGGGCGTGGCACAACACCACACCGTGGTGTCTCCTCTGTATGCGGCCTCCATCAGGGGCTTGAAACAATGTTTGTGAAGCTGCCGTCAAAGCCTTGAACCCTGGGGGACCCGGAAGGGGAACTGGGTCTATGGATGCTGCTCTTACTGGTCCTGTGCTCACTCCAGAATTTAGTTTCCTTCAAGATTCCCACTGTCGAGCAGAATGGAGACACAGGTCTCCCTGGAGGTTCAGAGAACGTCTTGGAGTTCTGGCAAAGGTACCCCATCCTCCCTCTGGGGACCAGGACCGCCAGGCTGCAGGGTGAGGATGAGACCTAGGGGTGAAGGGCGAGGGGGCGGGTGCTTTCCAGCCTCATCAGCCCTCTGCAGTGACAGCCAGCACAGGGACCTGCCAGTGACCCTGATCTGAGGGCTTCCTGCTGAGAGAGAGGAGCGTGGTTCCCCCCACCCCAACAAATCCGGGGCACAGGGGAGCAGAGGTGGGCCAGGCACCTCGGAAGGGTGGAGTGAGATGCAGGGAGGGCATCTGTGGGCATCTGCTGTGTGTCACCCTGTGGAACTAGAATCTGTTTCTGGGCTCTGCTCCCTATGTGTGAGCAGACCCCCAACCAGCAGCATTTCACAGCTCCCCCCACGCTGGCAGTGTTTGGATCCACCGCCCCCCACCCCGGGTACTTGCAGGGCCTACCTGAAGGACCGGCTGCAGAAGCATCCAGAATGCGGGAGAGCAGGCTCCTGCCCCTTTTCTCCTCTCCCCAGGCTGCCCTGCGGACCCAGAGTGCGGGCTCTCAGTACAGGGTGTTTGAGTGGGGAGCTGTGTCAGGGCGGTTGGGGGCGGGGGCAGGCCTGTGCGAGTTGTGAGCACAGAAGCATAAACGGTTTCCCCGGAGTAGAGCCGACTGGCAGAGGTTTCCCTGGTTCGTATCCCAGGCAGTAAATACACGGGGAGTCACTTTGGTGCCTGATGGAAGTCAGGGATGGGGGGCAGGGAGCTCTGCTTTTCAGAGGTCGAAGACGACTCGGTGCCCAGTGCTGCAGCTTCAAACCCTGGGCTCCGGCTCGCTGCACACAGGGCTGTAGGAACGGGGCGGGGACTTGGTGCTCTGCTGTGTTGTTACGGCCACAGACAACCGGCCCTGCCTAACCCACCCCTGCCTCCCTAGCGGCTTCCTCTCTGGGTGTGTGTTAGTGTCCGAGAGCTGTCGGAGCCAGCTACCGATAACTGAGCGGCTGAAGCCACAGAAGTGTATTGACTCAGTTCCAGAGGCTGCAAGTCCAAGATCGAGGTGATGGCAAGGTTGGCTCTTTCTGAAGCCGGGGATGAGGGAGAATTTGTTCCCGGGCCCTCCCCTGGCTTCTGGGGTCTGCTGTCAGCCTTCGGCATTCCTTGGCTTAGGGAAGCATCCCCCAGTCTCTGCCTTCAGCTCTGCATGGCCTTTTCTACACGTGCCTCTGTGGCCAGATTTACCCCTTCTTTGGGACACTGGTCATGTTGGGTTGGGGCCACCCATCTCCAGGCTGAGTCCATCCTAACTGATGACATTTGTAACAACCCTACTTCCAAGTGAGGTCACGTTCTGAGGTCCTGGGGGTTAGGACTTACACATATGAATTTCGGGGAGACTGTTCAACCCACAGCAGGTGACACACCAAAGGGAAACAAAGTACCACCTTCTGAACACCTATGCCCAAGAATCCCTAAATTCGGGGCACTTGGTTCAGCCTTCCGGGGCAGGAGTGGGGAGTTCATTTGTTTACCTTGTGCTTTTCCCTTTCAGTAAAGAGAAAAGAGGCACAGCGTGGCAGGAACCTTTCCGCACGCAGTGACCTTGCCCACGCGGAGAATAAGAGTGATCAGAACAGGAACGCCCCTTTCCTGGAGGGGAGGGCGCTTGGGGGCCTGAGCAGAGCTAGATCTGGCGTAAGAGGGGCTGGGGGCTCCCTCCTTCCAGGGTCATCTGTAAGGGGCCACGTGGTATCCCTGCCCAGATCTAGAATGAGAAAGAAGCGGTTGCGGCAATGAGGAAATCCCAGTGCCTTCTTGGTCCCCTTGAACTGGAGAGCTGGGTCGGCGCAAAGCCAGTCGCAGCAGGTGCACGACGTGGAGCAGGGGTCCACGCACTCAGGAGGTGCAGGAAGTGGGTCTGCCAGCCACGTCTGAGCACAAAAGGGGGCGGCGCCCCAGCAGCCTGGCCCAGCAGCCCCCACAGAGCAGCGTCCAGGCTTGTGCTGCCCCAGAGTCTGTCTTTGCCTGAGGCCCTGATGGAGGCCACACACCGGCTTTTCAGAGCAGGAGTCCTCGTGTGTGCTGTGGCCGGCGGCCGGTGCTGAAGTCCCAAGCAGCACGTGGAGAAGGGCTTCTCAGGCTGGGAGAGACGTAGGACTAATCTTGTCCCATCTGCCGTGTGGGATCTGAGCCCTGGCACTCGGGCTGCAGTCGGTGGAACCGGGTTTCTGTTGAGGAGCCGCCGGCTCGCTGAGCCTGGAAATGGGAATGACACCGGCTCTCCAGGATAATTGTACATCAAGTAATTTGCCCAGAGGAGACATGCAACTAACTGGGAATGATTACTGAACCTGGCGGAGAATTGAGACTTTACATTAAATCTCTGGGAAGCAAACAAAATAGATTTTATCTATTAATTATCTAGTGGTAAAATTTTACATTGTCCCGAATCATTGTATTCTGCGACATCTACAGAACCTGAAAATAGTAATGTTGGTCTTGCCGGATGGTTTAATGATATTTGGCTCGTTAATAAGTCCTCTTGGGAAAGCCAAGAATGCTAAGACTGAATTTAGCGACACAGAGGAGAGCAGACATTTTGGTAAAGCCATTTGGCATCACATAGCAACAATGTGCTGGCATTCAGCTATTTCATTGTTATTATTAGGTGTGAATTCTAAATTCAGGGTTTTTGTCCCCTTAAAGTCATCACTTCCCAAAATAGGTTTCTTAAAAGTGCAGCTTTCCCAGATGCTAACAGCTCCATTCCCCCATTCGGGCTAATGAGGACATGAGCAGAAATGAGGCCACATTTTCCCACGAGGTCAGAGGGCAAGGGTAGCCGGTGTTTCTGGAAATAGGAAGCCAAATAGGGGAGTTCATTAAGGGTCTGTTCAAAAAAGGGGCATTGTGGGACCCCTGGGTGGCTCAATCAGTTTGCATCTACCTTCAGCCCAGGTCATGATCCCGGGGTCCTGGAATCGAGTCCTGCTTCAGGCTCCCTGCTCAGTGGGGAGTCTGCTACTCCCTCTGCCTGCTGCGCCCCCTGTTTGTGTGTGCACTCTCTGTCTTTCTCTCTGTGGCAAACAAATAAAATCTTTTTTAAAAAGGTGGTGGTAGTTATGACAATGGAGGCTTGAACTCTACCACCTTTCCCTTGCTTCCCTTCATGAGCTTGTCCTTACCACACTGGCCCAAAGAAAGCCAGGGAAAGCACTCGGGTTGGCCGCACGGAGTAATGGCCCAAGCTCAGTCTCTTCTGGGGACTCCCCTGGGCAGCCCCCCACCCTGAGAACCATGGCTGCCTGCCGTCGCGCACACACCTCTGCTCCGGGGGGAGGACAGGGGCCAGAACCAGGGGAGCGTGCAGGTGCCGGACCTTCCTCTCTCACTTCCTGCTGGGTGACCCTGGGTGACCCCTTCTCCTCTCTGGGCCTCAGTTTCCTCATTTGGCGGTGGGCAGGGAGAGGGTAACTTAGGATCTCCAAGCCATGGCCTTTTCTACCTTATATCCATGCTGGATAAGGTCCAAATAGGGCCACTGGTGCTGGAGACACTTGAGAGTAAGCGGCTTGATCTGGGGTGGGGTTGGGGGGATTCCATTTACACAGAGGAAGGCTTTCACTTCCTCACAACCTGGTACTAGGACACCTGAGTGGAGTTGTTTGATGGGCACCAGGAGACTTCCAGAAAAAGGCCCCTTTGAGACATGGGCTGTATCTCCCCTGTATCATGAGGTCACTTGAGGGGACCCTGACTATGGCCGTGGCCCAGGACCACCAGAATCGAAACCCTGGGAAGAGGCCTTTGTCACCTGTGGATTCTTCCTGATGTAGGACGTATGCTGAGCTTTGCAGAACGGTTGCAAATTTATTCTCAGCCCTCCATCCCAGCAATCTTCTTAGGAGGGCAGAGCTGGATTTGAAGCAAAGCACCAGTGTCTTCTAGTTGGAGAGGTGACCTTATTCGGCTGCCTCCTTTTCCATAGCAAACCAACAGGCCCAAGGAGGGGAAATGACTTGCCCAGGGTCCCCTAGCAGGACAGGAGGAAAGTTGGAGCCAGGGGCCATGTCACTATTAGCCACTAGTCTATTACTTAGGTATGCCTGGGTTCCAGAGTCAGGCAGACTGGGGTTCAAATCCTGCCTTTACAGTTTACAGGCTGCGTGACCTTAGGCAAATTCCTTAACCTCTTTGTCCATCTATTGCCTTATATGGAGCTAGTCACATCTCTCTGGGTCCCACGGAGTCACACGTGTACACTGCGCTGTTACTCCGGAGCTAGAATGAACTCAGGGCCCGTGGAGGCGCACCTCCCCTTCCTGTTGCTGCTGTAAGTTGCCGTGGAGGAGGCAACTACAGCAGAGAGCCTGAGGCTTGGCCAAGAGGCTGTGCTCTCGGTAACGGGCTCCCCTGTCTCCGCAGGCTGGTGGAGCTGTCCTCCTCGGTGCCCATCGGCTCCCACTGGGGGGTGCTGTCCAAGTGCTTGGCCTACAGCAAGGCCGCGTCGGACCCCTTCGTGTACTCCTTACTGCGACACCAGTACCGCAAAAGCTGCAAAGAGATCCTGAACAGGATCCTCCACAGACGCTCCCTCCACTCCTCGGGCCTCACGGGCGACTCCCACAGCCAGAACATTCTGCCGGTCTCCGAGTGAAGGACGCCGCTCTTGCTGGAGATGGAGGAATGAGACAGTTGGTGAGAAGCAGGGAGGGAGGGCTCGGGGTCCTGGGTGGACTCCCCCAGCTGCCACCCCCCTGGCCGGCCCAGCGATGCCTGCTCCCTGGTTCCTCAAGGGCAGAGGTTGGACCGTCCCTGTTTTGCACCAAAGGATGACCATGGTTACTCGCTCTGGGCTTTCCTTTCAGAGGAGCTCCTTTGAGCTCCTGGACTCAACCAGAGACTCCCCAGGAGTGACGACAAGTCTGGTCACGATCAAGGACACGCGGCGCTGGTGGCAGGTGGGGAAGCATGGTGTCCACCTGCTCCCTAACCACTGGGCGTTGGGCTCCACGCTGAAGAGTGGTGGTGGTCTCCATGGGACGTGAGTCATGCTGAACGTGAGGTTGGCAGCGGCCTTTCAGCCTTACCTCCAGCATGGCTGCTCTTCTCCATGTGGTTGTGGTGGCGGCTTTAACCCAAATATCATCCAGCTGGTAGTCACCAAATTGTGCTCAGCTGGGACTCGGGACCCTGAGTCCCAGGGGAAAATGTTGAACAACTCGCAGCTGCCCCATTGTGGCCGAGCAGTGGTCTTAGAAATGGTTCTGTTGGGTTGAACTCTGGTCCCCCACGCGCCCACAAGAGCCAACATTTGCGTGTGTAGACAATCTTAGCCTGAAAATGGTTTAAATAGGCAGTCACCTCCTTCTGATTCACCCGTCCTAACTGCTGGAGCCAAGGAGAGGCAGGAGGAAGGAGGCTGCCTGGTGCCCCCACCCCTGGTTGTGACCTGAATTTGCAGGAGGCCCTTTACCTCCTCTCATGCATCTCGTCTACCCCGTCCTGTGAGAGACACCTATAAGAACTGACCCAAGCAGGGGTTTGATGGGTTTGATATTGGTTCTAAGGCCCTGGGCTCCGTGATCCCAGTGGCTACACATCTGGTTTCTGTGAGTCTGTCAGCAGAAAGTCGAGGCTGTTCCAGGTGATCAAGAATGCGCCCTGTGCTAGTGAAGGGAGGATGACATTTTTATGGAAAATGATAGCTTCAATACCTTTGCCAAACCATTAGCAGCTCCATCTTGATTTACGGAAAGCCAAGGTGAGTGGGCCGTGCTCTCTGCCCATCTGTCTTTGTTTATCATTTTGGATGATGTGTGAAGGCCAAGAGGGTTATTTCTCTGTCCTCTGTTCTGATGCCTCCGGGGTAGAAAAGACGGGGAGCCACAGACACTGATGGCTAGTCCCTCTTTCCAGCTCTCTGTGCCCTAGCTTTGGAAGTACAGTGGGGGGACACTGTCCAGCACAGACCAAGTGGCAAGAGTCTAACATTTTTTTCTGCCGAGGACCCCAGTATGGAAAGACAGAGAAGTGTTGTGCACATTTCCTTGAAAAGATGTTGTGGAACTTACCTTAGCTCCCTATTTAGAAAAGAGATAGCTGAGCCCAGCCTAGTCTTGCCTACTTTCCAGGTTTTCATGGGACAGACATAGCCTCCCAGGCCTTGGCCTGTCAGTTATAGTTAGAGGTGTGCTCACACCTGCCTGGAGGAGCCCATGGGGCACATCCCTCCCTAGTTCCGTGTTGAGGGACATCACGTTGGTAGCTTGAAATCAGCCATGATGGGAATACTTATGCCAAGAAAATCAGCAAAATCTAAAACCAGGACTTTCGCCCTGAGAGCCGGTGGTCCAGCATCCCCCAGCACACCACTGCCCAGACATGACTTTGTGCTCTGATTCACAGCACGTTCGTTTGAATCAAGTTTGAATCACATCAGACATTCATTTTGGTGGAACTTTCCTAGTGACAAGCAGCTATTCACGCCCACCCCACGGTCCCAACCCCAAAAGTACCAATGAGTTTGCAAACAAGAATGGAGCCAAGAAGGTAGGCACAATTGAATCCTACAATCTCCCTTTCCATGCAAATATTCTCCAAATTGGGCGACAGAGGAGTAGTGACCTAGTAGATGGGGCTAGTAGACAGTCAAGTTCAAGCAACAACCTTGTTTTCATCTGAGTTGGGGAATGACTATGTCAAATTCTCTTTCTTCTTGTTCTATGTATGCGACCTGTTCTACTCAGAGGCAAATGGATCTCTTTTACCTCTTCCTGAGCTAAAAAACAAACAAACAAAAAAACAAAACATCTCTCACCCACAATACCACGAATCTTAGAAAGATACATATCATAATTTTTGCCAAGCTCCTAGGACTGCTAAAGTAAAAACACACACCGTAAAACCAGTTGTGTTGGCATCATGTAGACAAAAGACCAAAGAAGTCAGCCAAGGGGGTGTTTTCACTATTGTTCAGACAGGCATTAAAAGGCAAGGAGAAGCAAGGAGAAAACATTAGCGGTCAGCACCAACCAGCTCACCTGTAATTACCTTTAGATGAGTGTTGGTGTTCATCGATACCCAGTCTATAAAATTCTCCCCTGGCTTCGTTATTCCCAGGTGAATTATCTACCTCATTTGCTAATTTAATTTATCAAATGCAACATGGGTTTCTCAGGTAAAACACTCAGAAACAGCGAGATCAGCGGGTCTGGGAATCCTTACTTGACTTCAGTCTAGCGTCAGGCTCGATGTGTAAGGCCCAGACTCTGTTGGACGCTGGATCAGGTGGAAAAGAGCTTCAGGAAGCTTGGAACTGAAGCCTGGCCTGGCTGAGGGGCGGGGGTCTGATTCCTGCCCCTCCCCCTCACCAGGGCTCTGTCTCTGGCCCTACACAAGCAGAAATGTAGATTTAATTCCTGCCCTGGGAGGCTTTTTCAGTCACCCTGCAATTACTCTAGCTTTTTCTTGCACTTCCTCTAGAAAGAGAGGACACCAGAGCCCTAGGACCCCGCCTGACGGACCACCAGCTCAGGTGAGGGTCCTGGCATCTGGGGTTTGTGTGTCTCATGGTCAGCTGACCTCTGGGAGCGATGCTGCTAAGGGCCAGCCTGTTTTTACTTAGGAAGCGGCTGGGGCATGAGGGAAGTTGACTCGCGCCCCCCGCTACCAATGGCCCATGCCTTCTGGGGTTCAGCTCAGTCTCCTGTCACCCTGAGCAATAAACCTCTCTCGTGTCTCTGAAATTAGTTTTCTTTCTCATGGTGCTCTTCTCTCTGAGAGAAGACAGACAGGACAGGCCATGCCCAGTGCAGGCAGGGAGACGATGCCTGGGGTATGGCCTATGGCCGTGCATTTCTAGAATGTAACCCAAATGCAGGATAACTCAGATGGCCCATGGTCTTAACGAGGATATTTTATCAGGTGCCAGAAATTCCTTGCATCGGCTTCTTTCCTTTGGACCATGAGCACCCCAGGGGAGAGTGAGGTCCTGGTATATATATTCCTGATATATTTGTGGCTCCCGCCCCCTTTCTGGAAGGTCTAAAGCACCTGGAACAGCTTTTGGCGTGTGAACTTAATTATCCACAGGAAACACCAAGGGAGCGTGTTTAAGATGCAGATTCCTGTCCCCCTCCTCAGAAATTGGTCCAAGGCAGCCTGGGATTCTGCATTGTCGAACCTCCGTGCCCCGGCGACTGCAGCCAGTGGCCTCCCAGCTCTCCCCTGAGAAGGGGATCTGGGACACGTGGACGAACTCTGTGGAAAGCTGGGCCTTTCTAAATATCTCTGTTTTTCCTGTAGCTTTCCCCAAATCTCCAGACAGTTCAATCTTCAGCCTCATTTAAGGGCTGAGTCATTTTGCTCTCAGAGCAGCAAAGCGCTCACTCCGTGAAATTCTTAAATTCTAAAAACCCGTCTTCAGAGACTCTGATGGAAGAGCTGCCACCCTCCCCTCCAGAGGTATTTGCAAAGCAGCCTCATTCCATTCCCAGGGGCTCCCCGGTCAGAAGTGCGTGTGTCTGCGGGGGGGGGGTCGGCAGAACATAGCAGCACCAGCAGGGACACTTTGTTTGAGAGCAGGAAGCTGGCTCTTAGAGGGTCCCATGGGGACACGTGCTTGGGTCTCCTCTCCACCTCTGCCTGGGCAGCCCGGCTGTGGGAGCCGATGGCCTCTGGGTCCTCTGCTGCCAACCACAGCTAGCCCAACGCCCTTCCCACCCAGCCTCACTCCCTGGGAGTGGAGCCAGGCCAAGGTCAGGCCAGAGGGAGACAGTGCTGGATGCCGACCTCTGGGTGTGGGTCTGTTTTTGGTTCCCCACTTCATCCAGCAAGGCTGACCCAGCCTGGGCCCCCTGGGAGCAGCTCCTCATAGTCACCGTGGTCCGTAGCCCTAAAGCTCATGGGTACTGAGTGAAACTTACAAGCCAGTACTGTGCTGAGTGCTTTCGGGTCACGTTTCCGTGGGTCATCACCATGACCCTAGGACGTAGGGACTGGCATCTCCTTTCCAGACTGCTGGGAAGGTCTGTAAGTCCTGGACAGCAGTTAGAGATGTGTGAGAGGCAACACAAAACGGGCCATGGGCTCCAGAAGGGCAGGCTAGTGCCGATAGGAAGTCCCCAGCCGCACCCAGCTTGGGGCAGCTGGAGGCACAGCGGGCGTCTTTCCATCCCCAGCAGAGAACCCCTTGCTCCCAGCTTCGGTGCTAATGCCCTCATCCCCCAGCCAGGCCCTGGGGCCCCTCCCAGCACATGGCCGCCCCTTGCTTGGGAAGGACCCCTCTAGGCTTCTCTTTCTCTAGGGGAATTCGGTGGGAGTGGGGAGGGGCTGAGCAGCCACTTCTGTACCCAGGATTTATGCTTCCCAGGCCCTTTAAACCTCCAAGAAATCTATCTGACGAAATGTCTTAGGTGTTTGAGGACTCATTGTCAACCTGCTTTTTCCTGAAACTCTGGGCCAGTTGCCCTTAGGATATCAGAACAACACAGCAGTGTCCTGAAGCCAGACAGGTTCCCGTGGAAGACGCTGGTGTTGGCTTCGGACCCCAGGCTGAGCTGGCCATAAGGAGAGGTTGGATGGAGGCGTCCTCCCCGGTTTGCTTTTTGGGGTTCGGAGGAGAAATGTGGCTGAGGTGGTGTGGCTTGTAAGCCTCTCCACATTCCCAACAGCCTCCCACTTTCTCTCAAGACCAACTGCCGTTTTAGCCCCAAAAGAGCTAGTCCGACCCTTGGCCAGCTGCCTTTGCCCTGCTGCTGGCCGAAGCCTTGGCCCTAGGGGAGGGAGGAGAAACAGGAATCTCAGGCTTGCTGTTGCATCTCCAATTTGGACAGAGTTATGACGTCAAAGGCCTCCTCATGCCTCCTTCCATAAAAACGGGCCATGGACTTGCTCATCTTCCTGGGGAATCTGTATCGGGACAGGGAAGTGGCTGGGACACGTGGCTTTGGGCAGCCTGGCCTAGATAGCATGGCACATGCGGTGGTATTGGTTGTGTGGGGGGGCAGGAAAGCAGAGTCCTGGAGCCAGGGAGGGAGGGACATGGGGCAGCTGCAGGCTCCAGCCCAGAACTGCAGAGACACATGTGCCTGTCGCTCCTTGGATGTTTCCTGAGCACTTTCTGTGTGCCCAGCCCCACGCTGTATCGGCCTCTGGGGGAGACAGGAAATTATAGTGTAAGACGGGGCTGCCCAGGAGGGGTGAGCACACTGCTGGGGGGTGCAGAGGGGGGGCTGAAGCACTTGACCAGTGGGGAAGGAGGGTTCTGGAAGGCTTTTTAGAGGTGAGGACAGTGGCCCAGAACATGTAGTAGGGAAAAACAGAGACAAGACACAGAGGAGAGGTGAAAGTGCCTGGGAAGGAGGCTCATGGGCTCAGAGCTTGGTGTGTGTCCAGGATTGGTGTCAGGTGAGTCCAGAGGAGAGAAGGTGCCTCCTGGGAGAGTGACTGGTCTGTGGACCATGAGAGATGATCCAAGTTTTAAAGTTAGGAGTACTGAAATGAGATCTCTTAGAGAGAACGTGGAGGGAAATCTACATGCATTTAGCTACTAAAAAAAGAAAAGGAACAGAAGAACGAAGGAAGGAAGGCAAGAGGGAAAGAAGGAAGGACGGACGGAAGGACGGATGGACAGAAGGAAGGAAGGGCCAAAACGAATTGCATTTATTTTAAGGGACATCTACATTTAACAGTGAGTGGGAGGAGGGCGTGTTTCATTCTTCACAATCCAACCATGTTGGCCAGGGCACCTCCCTGACAATATGCACGAGGGGCACAAAGGTGTGTCTTCAGTAGCGAGGGTACATAGGCACTGTCACCGCAGGGTCCTGACGGCCACTGCCACGCACCCCCGGGGACAACTGGAGGAATTCGCACACCAGGAGCAGCCATGTTTGCGAAAGCTGTCCTCGTGCCATGTGGCAGTTCAGCCACACTCCGTTCACACCCACACCGTCACTGGGCTGGTACCGTTGGCTTGCACAATGTCATGTAAAGATGTCTCTAGCATTTCAAGGTCAGTCGTTATGAATCCACTCAGTCTTAGCAGGGCTGGAATGGCCATATTTAAGGATTTTTAAAATAATTTAGATTGTGGACTCAAAGGACTGTGTGCACTTTTGGGAATGCGTGTGCTCCTAGGAAGACCGTCATGGCATTTCCTGAGTCCTTTCTCCCACGGGCCGGTGACTCTAGAGTCCGGATCTTATTTCTCCCCTGGTGCAAAGGGCTGTTGCACGTATTCAAGAGAACCTCAGGTCCATATTTCGATAGTTTCAAAGAACCCAAGATCTGTATTTGGACACGGAAACCCACTCAGATCATCCCCATCAAGGCCTTGGCCTTGATATCACCCCATCCTGTCCAGAGGGAATGTGTTTGGGAGAGAATCAGATGCCATCATGATGGCACACCTTGGATAGCTTCATCTGAGCCAGTCCATTTCCTGATGACCAGATACCAAACCCCCAGCCCCAAAAGGCTCAGCCTGCCATTGCCTTGCCTCCAAGTCTTTTAATACCAAATCCTTGCTTGAATTACTTGTAACCAAACCCTATGCTCTAAAAACCTTTAAATGCCAAGTTCCCCTGAAAACTGAAATCATTCCAAACCTCAACAATCCTGTTTTACAACAAGCACATAAATAGGACCTTTTCTGGAACATTCGAGGGACATTTAATGAGGATGGTGTCTCGCCAAGCCCATCAGGGTGTCCCCAGGGGAAACCCGGTTAATTGCAGGTCACATACAGCATTGGCAGCACAGGGACACATCATAAAGGTGCCTTGTCTTCCCCTCATTACCACACAGGGCATTTTTCTAGATATTGGAATAGGCCTGTCTTTACATTTGTAGGCTCATTTGGGAGAAGAGATTGAAACCCTTGCCGCTTGGACATGTTACCATTTTGATGAGACAGCTCCTAGGAGGACATGAATCTGTCACTCTGTTGAGGTGTTCGGTGGAGGCCAACCTCCCTATTCATCTTCCCTCATGGAGCACGCCTGTCTCCCACCCAGAGACTTTACCCTGCTCAGTGCCCAGCTTGAGAGCACCAAAGTCAAATTCTAAGCTGACCTTGAGTTTTCATAGGTTTCATTGTTTGCTGCTGTCTATGCCAAGTGGGGAGGGGGACTTAAGCTGTCCATAGCTTGGGGCATCTAGAGAACAGGCCAATGGATGACAAAAGGGAGCCCACCTTAAAGAAACCTAAGTATGTGCCACCTCGTTTAGCATTCCACATGGAAATGTACATTGTATGTGGACACTTGAAAAATACTTTTGGAAACCAGGATTTAGAGAAATAAAAGAGATTTCATTCCCGGAGACAAAGTGATCTGGCTCCTGTACCATGTTCTATCCCTAACGTCAGACCCATAGGAAAATGGAGATGTTTCTGTTGGAGCAAATGTGCCCATGAACACGTGTGTTGTGCTTCCTTGTGCCCATGAGTATATGCGCATGGGCCAGTGTTCACAGACTCAAACAGCCGCATACGGAGTTAAAAAAAAAAAAAAAGGAAACAAAATTTTAGCAACCTCTAATGTTTAACATTGTATTGTAGCTTTAACTTTATTTTCTCCTAATTTATTAAACATAAATATAGCTCCATTATACACATGCACACACACACACACACACACACACATATTATTAGAAGGCCCCCAATGTGACAATATTACCTTTCATGTAATACACTTGCCAACACTGTTTTTCTGTTGCAACAGGACTCAAGAATTTTGAATCCAAGGCCAATGTTGCCTGCTCTGTTTACAATGGCTTGTGTTTTGTGAAAACATATCAAATGTTGTAATATATTTTTATGATAGAATCGATAGTTAATACGGGGGGAGGGCTGGGGAGGGAGGAAGTATATATTGTGATTCTGTCCAATAAAGCCTCCTGTTATAAAATCTTGTCCACACTTCGATGTCCTGGTATGAGTACATTTTTATCATGTACGAGTTAATTGTCAGAAATGCTGGCTTTAGGTTGCTTCACGGTGGGACATAAGTGCATACGTCTTTTCTCACCTATCTTCCTGCATCGTGTTCTATTTTCTCTCCCATTTCCACTCTGCAGATGCCTGGGCCCTCACACCTTCTGGGGTAGGTCTGCATCCTTTGGGACCATCTCTTGACTCACCCAAACCCACATTAGTCACACCTCTCCAAACACACTTCCCCAGGGGCCGATTGCCTGACCCTGGGACACCAAATACTATGCAACTTTGCCACTTTGGGTCTGATTTCTTAGGCTTGGCTGACAGTGACCAGGTATGGACTGGTGTTAGGTATCCCCAACACCCCCTCGAGGACCCACAGTCCCTGCCCTGACCTTTCTGGGACCATAGATGCCTCCAGAATGGCCACAATGCAGGAGGCATCCTTTCCCTAAGTGAGCTTAGGGTGAGTCCCACAGACAGCCTCTCAAGGTGTGGGGTCCAGGCCACTGCTCAGATTGGGCCTCTTTGGGCCCTGTGGAGCAGAGCTGAGCACCCAGCAGCCTCGAGGAGGGCTGCGGTGGCCTCAGGGGAGTGGCATGTGAGTTCCAGGCCAGCCCTCAGGGGAACAAGGAATAAAGAGGAGTTAATTGGAATGTCCCAGCCGACAGGAGCCTCGTCACCACCAGGGGACATCTCCGGTGTTGGCTGCAGGACACCCTTATGCTGACTAAGGGTGGGAAGAGTTTCAGGTCCTGAGAACCTCTCGGAACCTCTGTGTTCCAGATGCTGAGCTAAGTCCTACCAGAACATCGCCTTCTTCAATGCCCTCATACTCCTGTGGGGTCGGTTTTCTTTCTCATAACCATTTTCCAGTTGAGAATTGTTTTGGTTAATTTCATTGGTCAGCTTGACTGGATCCTGGGGTGCCCAGGTATGTGGCTGAACCTTATTTCTGGGTGTGTTTGTGAGGGAGTTTCCAGCCGAAATTAGCACTTGAGTCAGTGGGGCTCCGTAAGACAATGGATCTTCCCAGGGAGGGTGGGTCCCACTCTGTCCCGCAAGGTCTTCATAGAACAAAAAGGAGGAGCAAGGAAGAATCTGCCTCTTCCATCCAGACTGTTTGATCCAGGACATTGGTCTGCTCCCGCCCTTGGCTACTCTGGTTCTCCAGCTCTTGGACTTGGAGTGAATTGCACTGCTGGCTCTCCTGGGTCTCCTGCTTGCAACGGCTGATCAGAGGACTTCTCAGCCTCCATAACTGCATGAGTCTGTTCCTGAATAAATTGATGTGCGCGTGTGTGTGTGTGTGTGTGTGTGTGTGTGTGTGTATCTCTATCCTGCTGGTTCTGTTTCTGTAGAGAACGCTGACTGACACAGAAACATACAGGGTTGGAACAGCTCATGGAAGGTCCCATGGCTGCCGTGCAGGGAGCCCCCTCCAGCCGCACCGGCCTCTCACTTCTGCTGGGCCCCCACAGTCCGGCTGGTGGACCCTCAGGCAAGCATTATCCTTCAGCATCAATAACCGTGTGACTATTTACTATTTCCTTCTTTGTTGACTTTCAGCAAGAGTCAGCGATGAATGTGGACAAGAGGCATGTTACTTGGTTTGATCATGCAAATCCCTTCCCTCTCCCAGATCCAGATTTCTCATCTTCAGAAATAAAGCTATGGTGTAAATCAGGCATATAAATCAATGAAGAAGAATAGGGAGTCTGGAAATAGACCCACAGATATATGGTCGATTGATTCTGAAAAAATTGCTAAAGCAATTCAGTAGGAGAAGGTAATCTTTGCAGGCGGATCATCCTGGAGTGTCCAATATTCACATGCAGGAAGAAATAATAAACCTGACCCACCCCTCAGCCCATGCTCTAGGCTTGCCCTTGACATTTATCCTATACCCAAATGTCGTAAAGACTAAGTCCATGCAGCTTCCAGAAGAAAACACAGGAGAAGAGCCTTGCAACTTTGGGGCAGGCCAAGGTGTCTTTGATGCAAAAAGCAGGATGGCAAAAAGTCGATGAATTAGATCTCATCATGGTAAATGGTAAGAAAGTAAAAAGACAAGCTACAGCATGGGGAGAATATTTGCAACACATGTGTCTAGCAAAAGAATTGTATCCAGAATATGTAAGAAGACAACCCAATAACAAGGTGGGGGGGAGCAGTTTCAGATAGAACCTTCCAGAGAAGAGCCAATGAGCACACAGAAAGTGCAAATTAAAACCGCGTGAGATTCCACCACCCAGGGGATGGCTGAAATGAAAGCTTCGCCATGCCGAGTGTTGGGAGGACTGGAGCAGCAGGAAGTCCCCTCCACTGTTGGCAGGAATGCACCATGACACGACCACTTCGGAGAGCAGTCTGGCACTTTCTTATAAAGGTGGACTTACACTTAGGAGCCAGCACTCCACCCCTCCATCTGCCCAGGAGAAATGAAAACACGTGTCTGCAGAAAGACCTGTGCCCACGTGCTCATAGAAACTTAATTCGTCACAACCTCCACATTGGAAACAACTCGAACATCCAACAACGCGTGAGTAAAAAACTGGAATATTCTGTAGGATTCCACTGATATGAAATGGTCCTCCCCACACACGCACAAAAAAGACAAAACTAGTCTACAGTGACTGGGTGAGCTGGGTTTGGGGTAGGGGGGCTTTTGAAGAGGCACGAAGGCACATTTGGGAGTGATAGAAATACTGTGTATTTCGCTGTACTGATGGCTCCGCGAGTGGTCGCAGTTGTCAGAACTCCCGCAACTGCCGCGCTTCGGATGGACGCGTTTGACGATGGTGTGGACATCCTTAGCGCAGCTGAACTGCGCACACTTGAAAATGGTTCAGTGGTGGTTCAGCTGGTTTGATGTCCGACTGTTGATTTCGACTCAGGTCATGATCGCATGTTGTGAGGGCTGTGAGATGAGCCCCGCATTGGGCTCTGCACTGTGCCTGAAGCCTGCATAGGATTCTCTCTCTCTCTCCCTCTCTCTCTCACCCTCTCCCTCAGCCCCACCCCCCAGCCTTGCTCACAGGCTTGCACTCTCTCTCTCAAAAAAAAAATTGGTTAAATGGTAAAATTTATGTATTTTTTGGCCACAATTTTATAAAAATAAGCACACTGAAAAAAATGGGTGCATTTTATTAGGTATACATTTAAGCTGAATAAAGTTAATTCAACAACCAGGAAAGCTGTAAATCTATAGTATCCCTCCAGCTCCTGGAAATTTTTTTTTTAAGATTTTATCTATTTATATGAGAGAGTGAGAGAAAGCACGAGCAGGGGGAGGGCAGAGGGAGAGGGAGAAGCAGACTCCCTGCTGAACAGGGAGCCTGGTGTGCAGCTCGATCCCAGGACCCTGGGATTACGACAGGAGCCGAAGGTGGACACTTAACGGACTCAGCCACCGAGGCACCCCCAGCTCCTAGAAATCTTGATCAATACACAAAATGTCTGTTTTTACTATTACCAAAAATTCTTTGCTTCTGCACACTGCCCCAAATTCTCCTAATAAGAGGAAATTCATCCCTACTAAGTCTTCCTTTATATGCCTTTATGTGCCATGGACTTATTGGCAGTCTGTGAACTTTGGGGGCCCCTCCTACAAATTCTAACAGTTTTTTAAAAGAAGGAAGTAAAATACAGAAGACTTCAAAGTAAACAAATTCTTATTAAAGCGTAGTTTCCAAACTGTTTTTAAAATATATGTTTGCAATATAGTAATGTGTGTGCTTTCTTGTTAATAGATTGAATGATAAGATCTAATGGCAGTCTAGGAATTACGATCATCTTAAAAGATGAACCTCAACCATGTTTCAAGTATCAGCAACAACTGAAAAGTGATAGGAAGATGCCTGTGGTTTCCACTGGTGACAAAGTCACAGGCAGCAAATATCCTGTCCACATTTATAATTGAAGGTGCTACTGAATTTCAGCCAGAGGTTAGTGAAAACGAAGATGGCAGTTTTATTTCTTTTTTTAAAGATTTATTTATTGGGGGGGCAGAAGAAGAGGGAGAGAGAGAATCTTGAGCAGACTCCCCACTGAGTGCAGAGCCCAGCACAGGGCCTGAAGAACATCACCCCTGGGGAGGAAAACACGGAAATATGTGTTCGTTCAAGAAAAACCACAGCCTTGATCTACCCCCTCTTTATTTTGTTGGTTTAATCTAAACCTCAGGAGAATGGTGAGGGGTGTTCACTGTATCCACCATTATTCTATTCTCCGATTCTCTCTGTGAGATTTAAAGGAAGAGGCTGGATCTTGCTCACGTCTCTATACCAGGTGCTCAGCACGGAGCCAGGTACTAAATAAATGTCTCTGTAATTGAATTTCCGTTATTAGCAACATTGTGTGAGGGGCACTTTCATGACATTCTTCTGCTGCCTCTTGACTTCTGCAGACATTAGGAGTTGCTGAGAATTCTGGATTTCAAGTCAGACTAGTCATCAGGACACATGCTGCGCAGCATTTCCACAATCCCAGTCATCACCCCATCACGAGCTTGGGCGGGAGAACAAACCTCTCTTGGAAAGGCAGCCTTGTCCTAGCCGGGTCAGAGCTCTGCCATGACATCTGGTGGCCTTTTCGGTACTTGTCTGTTGACCATGACCAGGAGGGACTGTAGGCCTGGGAGCACTGGCCAGTGGGTCTCCAGCTTGACCAGATTGAGTCACACATCTCCGGCAAGGTCAGAAAGCCTAAAGACTGGAGCCCCTGGTGGCTCAGTCAGTTAAACGACTGATTCTTGTTTGCAGCTGAGGTTGTGATCTCAGGCTCATGAGATCCAACCCCACTTCGGGCTCTGCACTTAGAGGGGAGTCTGCTTGGGACTATCTCTCCCTCTCCCTCTCCCTCTGCCCCTCCCCCCTGCTCTCTCTCTCTCTTTCTATAAAAAGCAAGCAAATACAGAAGCCTAAGGACCCAGGGTCACAATCCCTGAACATGCACTAGTTGTCACTGGAGCAGCATGGAGATCCCCTTTGACATTTTCCTCTATTTATCTCATTCTTGAAAAAAAAAAAAAACTAGCTGCCCAGTGCAGAAATCTGCTCCTGGTCTTATTAGGTGCCTCCTCCTAATTGCAGGTTTCTGAGTCAGCTCAAGGCAGAGTCTTGCATGGAAATTAAACCCAAAGAGAAAGAGAACAAGAAAAGTGCGTGGGAGTTGGATAATTGCGTGTGCCTCTCTAGCGATGGGCTCAGGCAAACAGAGCAGCAGATGGGGTCGAAATGGGACGAAACACGGAAACGAAAACTGGCTCGGGCAAATGGTGATCAAAGCAAGGCAAGGAGCGTCTCTGGACAAGCCTCCAGCTCTTTGGTTGCTGACCTTACCTGGCACTGACACTGGTGTCCTTCCCTGACTCCTGACTCCCCTTTGAGGACCTCCTCTCTCCCCTTGGTCAAGGCAGGGTTCTGGCACCTGCCCTCAGGGCTGCAGGTCCCTGGACGCCAGCCAGGGACAGCTGGCTTGCACATTCCCTCCCTGCCTCTCCCGCCAGCTGCACCCGCTATAATCCGACCAGCTGCAGACCTAACCAGGGCACTGGGGGTCCCCTAACACTGGACTCTCACAGAGCGGGTGTAGATCGTTTTTGTAACCCGGAATCCTGCTTCGCTTCTCTTCCAGCATGCATGGGAGAAAAAACCATGGGTTTCGGAATCAAAATGACCTGGTACAGAAGCCATGAACTGCAGAGACACCACCAGTAAAACAGTGATCGTGGTACCTGAAGCGTCAGGAGGACTGAGCGAGCTGCCGCTGGGAAGTGTTGGAGCACAGTGGGTGCGTCACTTAAGTTAATGCCCTTCATCTCCAACGTCTGAGAAACTCTGCATTTTCTGGAGCAAAGGGCAGACTCTTTGGAGTATCCGAAATTTCTAGCCCTCCAAGGCAGCCTCTCTGGGAGGAGCCCTATGGGTTTGAGTCTCTTGCGACCTTGGCCGTGGCCCCCATCCCCCATCTCTGGGTCTCCCCAAGGGGCTGACAAGGATTCGGAGCCTCTGCCCCGGGCTTGCCCAGTTCAGCTCATGAGGCTGTTGTGAGCTCTGGGAACAGACTCTATAAGCTGCTCGACAGAAAGGCTCCTTGGGACCCAAATCCGTAGTTTAGGGGAACGGGCAGTTCTGGAAACCCACACAGGAAACGCATCACAAGGACTTCTGTCGCAGATGCTGCGTGGGCGGGACGCATGACGTTAGCGGGGCTGCTGGAGCACAAAGTGTGGTGGCTTTGGAACCCAACGAGGAGGGGTGACTTCCAGGAATCTCCTCACCGGGCTGCGCTCTCGCCATCAGAGCCGCCCGAGGGACAGCCAGGTGCCCCTGCGAGGAGATCGTATGTCCAGCTGCTGGCTGCCATGGCAGAGGCTGTGACTCTTTCTCTGGGAGCTCCGCCACAGACCAGCTAAATCCCCAGAAGGAATCTGGACTCCAGGCTGTCCCTTCTAGTCCTGCCCCATCTGCAGCTTGGAGCGACCATCAAAAACATCACCTGAGCATCCCCCAACCCCCCCCCCCATTGTACACAGGACACAGACTGTCCTCCTCAAGGCCTGAAGTCCCCTTGAGTTTTGTCCTCTGCTGCTCTCCCCAAACTCGTCCTGTCCCTCTCGCTCACCAGGACGCGTTCCAGCTGCCCGCGGCTGGGGACTGAGCAGAAGTACTGTGCTTCTCGACTGCCCCTGGTTATTGTTCTGCTCTTTGATTAAAAACACAGGTGCACCCATGCTTCCTTCAAGAGTTATCTGGGGGCAGCGGCAGCCAATTATGCCATTACAGAAATCAGACACCTCGGGCCTCGGGGTAATCCAATTTCACTCGCCTAAATAATGTGAAAACATCTGTATTACTCATAAGGAGATTGGACATGAACAAAAGTGACTTGTGATCAGGGAGACAGAGCAAGGCTCGGGAGCTGGTGGAGGGAAATTCTCCCTGCCGAGATCAGGAATGCAGGGTGGGACGATGGGTCTGCTGGCGAAATGTTGAGTCCTAGGTGCTGGGGGTAGCCCCAGTGGGGACGTCCAGGGCAAAACCGGCCAGATGGCTTGGAAGAAGCAGAGAGCGTTCTCGGTAGGGGATGAGAATCAGGAAACATCAGATCCGGGTGGTGGTTGACCCTGTATGTACAAAGGGATCACTCAGCAACTGTGTGCTCAGTGAGAGAGAGCCAGGTCTTCAAGAGAAGCCCCTGGTGGAGCCACAGGACGTGGGACCCAGGGGAGACGGGAGAGGAGGAGAGTAGCTGGCGGTGCCACAGAGACCAAGCCAGGAGAAGTTTCGAGAAAGTGAGAAATGTGGCAGAAAGGGCCAGAAAGACCTGGGCGTCTCCATAACCTTGACCAGAGGAGGGAGGGGTCTGTGGAAACGGGGCCGGTGTGGTTTGGGGAGCAGGCTGGAGGCGAAAGCCAGAGCACAGAAGATGGGGCAGGAATGGGAGCTGGGGCAGGGTCTCCCGCATTGGAGCGAGAGAAGAGGCCTGCTCCCTCTGCACCCGAACTAAGGGGCAGTCAACAAAGAAAGGCTAACGCCCCAGTTTCCCAGTCCTGACTCACGGGGAGACCTCGTCTTCCAACCCCCACAGATTGGGGAGGGTGTGGTACAGGTTGTGTGTAAGTCACTTCACTTTCAGATTCTTGTCTTAAAAACTACTTAAAAGGAAAAAAATTTTTTTTGGAGGCATGTCAGTCAGGATTCTCTAGGGAAGTAGGACTAACTATAGTAAGGGACTTATTTTAAGGAATTAGCTCACATGATTGGGGGCTAGCGGGTCTGAAATTCATAGGGCTGCCAGGCTGGAGGCAAGGGCTGTCTTCTGACAGCATTTCTTTTCTGGGGACCTCAACTTTTGCTCTCAAGGCCTTCAACGGACTGGATCAGCCCCCCACCCCCACCCCAAGGCCCGCATTACCGAGGGCAATGATCTCCTTTATTGGTGGTCAGTTGATTGAGATGTTAGTGCGGCCACAAAACGCCTCGACTGCCAGCCTCAGACGAGTGCTGGGTTAAGTCGCTGACGGCGCTGCCCCAGCCGTGGGGATGCACACAGTGACTGCTCCCGATCTGTATCATTTCCCTTTGATAAAGCATTGGGAAATGGGGGGAGGAGGACTTGGGGACCTCCGATGGCCCCTCAATAAGTCATGAAAAAAAAAAAACAGAAAAAGTTGCAATTCCACTATTTTAGATGATTTTTGGCTTCTTCAAAACTCCCCCCACGTGGCCTATAAGATTCAAGGAAGCATCTTCTTATTTATCCAACAGTTGTACTCCCGAAGTGACTTTCTCCACGACGTGTTAGCAAGCAGGCGCCTTTTCAATGACAAACAGTTGGGGAGCTGATGAAATGCTCCCTCCCACACTCCGTTCTTACGGTGCATTTAACGAGACTAAATTGGTCCAGCGCGCCCGCTTGCTGGTTTTTTCCTCCCTCCCTTTAATGTCAGCGAGCATCAGCTCCAGCAGATCCCCCTTGAGCCCTGCCCTTCTATTTTCACAATAGAAGTGATGCGCTCTGGGACACCCACGTGGCCACCCTGGAAAGATGCTCTTCATCCCGACAGAAGAGAGCCAACGGGAACAGCATCACTGTTAGAAGCAAAGTGACGTGTACCGGACCCGTCCGGAAGCATTTGGAGAGTAGCCCCAACGCGACGGACTGAGGAGTTGGCGGGGGGTGTGCGAGAAGGAGGGAGTCAAGTTGAAGGACTCCAGGGTATTCACCCAGGGCGAGCAGAAGGATGGAATTCCCCCCAACTGTGAGTGGCAGGGGAAAGAGGTTGGGTGGGGCGAGGTCAGGGGCTCAGCTTGCTGAACGCGAGATGGCGAAGCAGCATCGCAGTGGGGTGTCGGGTGAGTTTGGACTCCCCAGTGTCGTGAGTCTGGGTCTCCTTAGAGGAGAGAAGGGATCTGAGATCTGAGTCCTGCCACCGACATGTTCACAACAATAAGCATGTGATGCAACAATTCAGAGGGGCACCTCGGTGGCTCAGTTGGTTAAGCGTCTGCCTTCAGCTCAGCTCATGATCCCAGGGTCCTGGGATCAAGCCCTGGGTTGGGCTCTCTGCTCAACAGGAAGCCTGTTTCTCCCTCTGCCTGCCGCTCCCCCTGCCTGTGCTCTCTCTGTCTCCCTCCCTCTCTCTTTCTCTGTCAAATAAATAAATAAAATCTTATAAAATAAAATAATTCTGAGAGCTTCTACAGATGTCATCTTGGCAGATACCTGTGAACCCCTATTTTCTGGCTGATTACGAGGCTCCACAGTCCAGCAGTAACGCACCCCCCAGCCTGCCCTGACATCCCACCCTGGTCACCCTCGGCAACCCTGGCCAGATGCCTCCATCCTGTCCTCCTCCTCTTTGCTCTCATCTTTGAAGAGCTCTTCCCTGTTTCACCAAATGACAAGGGCCGCCTTATTTAGGAACAGGTCATGTTCTGGGTTAGTTGAATTTGGGGGGGCTGCAAAGTATCAGGAAACAAACTCAGTCTAGGTTAGGAAAAGCATGGGTTGTTGGGGGGTTACTGTCTTGAGTCAGCAGACCGTAAGTGGGGGCAGAGATGTCAGCCGAGCCTAGCGGATCACATGGTCACCGCCTCCGGCAGTGGGTGGGGTCTGTGAGAAGGTGCCTATATCATTCCCTGGGGGCTTAGAGGGCACCCGTGTCAGCAGAAAGGAGCTAAGCAGGTCTCTGGAAGCGGTGGTCCCCGGGGGGCACAGTGGTGGCTCTGTTTTTGGGCTCCCCAGCAGTCCGCAGCCCATGGGCTCCAGCGCCTGGTTTGCGTGTCCACCTCCCCACGTGGACCGTGTGCTTCTTAAGGAAAAGGGCTGCATCTGATTCGGCAGCGGGCGGGACAGGGCCAGGCCAGCCATAGGCGCTCAGTACGAGTTTTGCCGTGAAACCAGAGACACAGATTCAAACCAGAGACACCGATTCCCACACGGGGTGTGTAAGCCACAGACACTCGGGTTCCTCCCCTTCTTCATCTCCTCTCCCAAACCACGTGCTGCCTGTGACAGCAAGAAGTCCAGGCTCCGAGAGACGGAGGTCACAGCTCCCACCGTCGCCTCTGCAGCAGACCAAGGGCGGGCTCCCGAGCCAGAGACACTCAAAGAGCAGGAACGAGGATGCTGTCCAACCTCTGATCTTGAAGGCTAACAAATGCTGGGGGCCAAGGAGCCGGCTAGTCTTCAGCAGCAAGGCTCCTTCGTGGGAAGATGTGGGGGCAGCTAGCCTGGAGAGTTCTCTTGCCTTGTCCTGGGCACGGGTGGCGGCTGTCTGCTGGGTTTTCCAGGACTACTTGGCCTCTCATAAGCGAGAACCCCCTGTGCACATGCTGATATATAAGGCCAAGTCTTTAACATCCACACACTTGTGCACACATGCACACACGTGCGCACACACACCCCCTTGTGACCCGTCTCTGATCTCACCAAAGAGCCCCCAGGACTGCTGGGCTCTTGGCGGCACGAGAAGGTGTCTGAGCCTCCGAAGCTACTTCTGTCTCCATCCCAGTCTCCATGGAAACCTCGATACCAGACAGGACTAGGCCAGGCTGAGTTATCTGTCTCCTAAATTAGGAGCTACCACAGAGTCCAGTCCCTGGGGCTAAGAGTTAATAAGACAACAGCTTTTCAAATAGACAAGCACAACACTTCTCTGCCTCTGATTACTGGGGCCTCGTAGTCTGGGGACAGTCCTTCAAATAAAGCCAAATGTACTTCTATGTATATATGGCCAGTACTGGGACCAAATATGGGCTAATGTCTGCAGAGGAAGGGGTGCCTTAATAATTTACAGCTACTGTGTAGTGGTAATAACAGATATTTTTTAAAAAACTATCAAGAGTTGAGCACTGGGACGTCTGCGTGGCTCAGTGGGTTAAGCCACTGCCTTCTGCTCAGGTCATGATCCCAGGGTCCTGGGATCGAGTCCCACATAGGGCTCCTTGCTCAGCAGGGAGCCTACTTCTCTCTTTGCCTCTGCCTGCCTCTCTGCCTGCTTGTGCTCTTGCTCGTTCTCTCTCTCTCTTTGACAAATAAATAAAATCTTAAAAAAAAAAAAAGAGTTGAGCACTTACTCTGTGCCAGATATTGGGTGAAATACTTTACCTAAAATTACCTCCTGTGATCCACACAAAAATGAATCTTCCTGTGGTTATGTCAACTCTCTCAGATCCCCAAATTCATTCGTGTCCTCCCTCTCCTGGGAGTCCTCTGTGGTCTGCTTTGGTCTGCTCTGCCCATGCCCAATGCCCTTCTTCTGGAAACCATACTTTGTTGTCCCTGGAGAAAGGGTCTTCCTTGCTCTCCGCCTGGATGACACTGAGAGCTGGTGCCACCCCAGATCCAGGGCTGGACGTATGACCTGGGTTTAGCTGACCTGCACTTTCCTTGGCTGTGGTCGTACTTGTTCATGGACGGACACTGGCTCAAGTCAATCCTATGAAGGGTGACTCCAGGACATTCACAAGAAATGCTTAAAAACAGGTTTGAGACCAGAGTCACTAAGCTAATAGGATGTAGGGCCCCATTTGAGTCATCTATTGCTATACAACAAACCATCCCAAAACTTAGTGGCTTAAGGGACCAACCATATCATTATCTCTCACAATTTGGTGATTTGCCTGGGATCAAAGGGGGAGTTCTTCTCCACCTATGATGATGGTTGGGTTTCAGCCTTCCAGGGGCTCTACTGGGCTGGAACATCCAAGATGGCAGTTGATGCTGGTTGTTGGCCAGGAGCTCCATTGCGTCTGCTGAGTGGAGGGTCTCTGTTATCCTCCATGTGGCTGCTTCATGTGGTCCGGGCTTCACAGAGTGGTGACTGAGCTCCAAGAGCAAGTGTTCCAACAGGAGAAGCCCTGGTGGACAAGTGTCTATCACGTCTCTGCTTGTCATTTCATGGTTGGCATATAGGCAAGGTCATACAGTATGTAACTTTTGAGATTGGTTTTTTTCCACTCACATAAGGACGTCAAGGTTCACCCAAGTTCATTGTGTATTACCAATAGTTTGTTCCTTTTTATTATCGAGTAGTATTCCATGCATGGATGTACCATAGTCTTTTTTATCCATTCACTTGCTGATGGGCATTTAGGTTGTTTCTAGTTTGGGGCTATTACAAACAAAGCTGCAATGAACATTTATCTACGCATCTTTGTATGAACATATGCTTTCATTTCTCCTGGGTGAATAACTATGAGCGGAACTGCTGGATTCATTACTAAGACAGACTAAGTGTAACTTCTCAAGAAACAACCAAACTTTCCCCCCTCCATTGGATATTTTTTCCTGCTTTGTCAAAGATTAGTTGACCATAGAGTTGAGTGTCCATATCTGGATTCCCTCTTCTGTTCCATTGGTCTATGTGTCTGTTTTTGTGCCTGTACCGTGCCATCTTGGTGATCACAGCTTTGTAACACAGCTTGACGTCAGGCAATGTGATGGCCCCAACTTTGTTTTTCTTTTTCAACATTTCCTTGGCAGTTTGGGGGTCTTTTCTGTTTCCATACAAATTTTAGGATTGTTTGTTCCAGCACTTTGAAAAATGTTATTGGTATTTTGATTGGGATGGTGTTGAAAGTATAGATTGCTCTGGGCAGCACGGACATTTTAACAATGTTTATTCTTCTGATTCATGAGCACAGAATGTTTTTTCATCTTTTTGTGTCTTCTTCAATTTCTTTCATAAGTGTTCTGTAGTTCTAGAGTATAGATCACTCTCTTCAATAAATGGTGCTGGGAAAATTGGACAGCAATATACAGAGGCATCAACCATTCCCTTACGCCATACACAAAAATAAACTCTAAATGAATGAAAGACCTCAATGTAAGACAGGAATCCAACAAAATTCTAGTGGAGAATATAGGCAGTAACCTCTTTGACATTGGCCATAGCAACTTCTTTCAAGACACATCTCCAAAACAAGGGAAACAAAAGCAAAAATGAACTTTTGGGAGTTTGTCAAGATAAAAAGTTTCTGCATAGCAAAGGAAACAGTCAACAAAACAAAGAGGCAACACACAGAATGGGTTTGCAAATGACACTACTGATAAACAGCTGGTATCCAAGATCTACAAAGAACTTTTCAAACTCAACACCTAAAAAACAAATAATCAAGTCAAAAAATGGGAGGAAGACCTGAATAGACACTTTTGCAAAGAAGACATACAAATAGCTAAAAGACACATGAAAAAATGTTCATTATCATTAGCCATCGGGGAAATCAATTCAAAACCACATTAAGATACCACCTTACACCAGTTAGAATGGCCAAAATTGACAAGGCAGGAAACAACAAATGTTGGAGAGGATACAGAGAAAGGGGAGCCCTCTTACACTTTTGGTGGGAATGCAAGTTGGTGCAGCCCCTTTGGAAAACAGTGTGGAGGTTCCTCAAAAGTTAAAAATAGAGCTACCCTATGACCCAGCAACTACACTACTGGGTATTCACCCCAGAGATACAGGTATAGTGAAAAGAAGGGCCATCTGTACCCCAGTGTTCATAGCAGCTATGTCCACAATAGCCAAACTGTGGAAGGAGCAGAGATGCTTTTCAGCAGACGAATGGATTAAGAAGATGTGGTCCAGGAGAGCCTGGGTGGCTTAGTGGGTTAAAGCCTCTGCCTTCAGCTCGGGTCATGATCCCAGGGCCCTGGGATAGAGCCCGCATCGGGCTCTCTGCTCAGCTGCGAGTCTGCTTCCTTCCTCTCTTTCTCTCTGCCTTCCTTTCTGCCTACTTGTGATCCTTTCTCTCTGTCAAATAAATAAAATCTTTAAAAAAAAAAGATTTAAAAAAAAAGATGTTGTCCATATATACAATGGAATATTACTCAGCCATCAGAAAGGATGAATACCTAACTTTTGCAATCCCCAGGGAGGGGATTATGCTCAGTGAAATAAATCAAGCAGAGAAAGACAATTATCATATGGCTCCACATATGTGTGGAACATAAGGAATAGCATGGAGGACATTAGAAGAAGGAAAAGAAAAATGAAGGGGGAGAGTCAGAGGGGGAGATAAACCATGAGAGACTACGGACTCAAGAAACAAACTGAGGGTTTCAGAGGGGAGGGAGTTGGGGGCATGGATGAGCCTGGTAGGGGGTATTAAGGAAGGCACAGCTCGCATGGAGCACTGGGTGTTATACGCAAAAATGATTCATGGAACTCTGCATCAAAAACTGATGATGTATTGTATGGTGACATAACATAACATAACGTAATGTAACATAACATAACAAACATAACAAAATAAAATAAATGTCCAAACTATTTCCAAAGTAATTGCATCATTTTGTGTTCTCCTGAGAAGTGTATGAGAATTCTAGGTCTTCCACATTCTCACTAATACTTAGTATGGTTAGTTTTTTGATTTTGATCATTCTCATAGGTGTGTCATGGTTTCTTATTGTGGTTTCAATTTGCATTTCTCTAATGCCTATGATTTTCATTATATATGGTTTTGATTTGAATTTCCCTGATGGCTAATGATGTTGATTTGCCCTCCCTATATATTCTTTGATAAAGCTTGTTCAACTTTTTTACCTATTTCTTTAATTGGGCTATTTAAGTCTATTTCTTATTGAGTTTTTTTGTTTTTTTTGTTTGTTTTGTTTTTAAATTTTCTTTATTTATCTGACGGAGAGAGAAATCACAAGTAGGCAGAGAGGCAGGCAGAGAGAGAAGGGGAAGCAGTCTCGCCACTGAGCAGAGAGCCCGATGTGGGGCTCGATCCCAGGACCCTGGAATCATGACCTGAGCCAAAGGCAGAGGCTTTAACCCACTGAGCCACGCAGGCACCCCAGTTTCTTACTGAGTTTTGAGGGGCTTTTTGAATATATTTGTAATACCTATTCTTTGTTGGATAAAAACTTTGCAAAGATTTTTCTCCCAGGAATGGGTCACAGATCTAAACCTAAAATCTAAAACCGTAAGACTTGCAAAAAAAGACAGAGGAGAAAGTATTTGTGAGCTCAGGTTAGGCACATACTTTTTTTTTAATACAAAATTTAAGGCATGATCCATCAAACAGCAAATAGACAAGCCAGAATTCATAAAATTAAAAACTGCTTTTCAAAAGACACGTTAAAGAGAATAAAAAGGTTGAAGCTACCTTTATTAGCTTTTAAAGGTGAGTATGGTAGGTAAGGTTACTCCTCCAGGACGTGAGGATCCAGGCCCGAACCTGAGTGTGGGGCATTCCAAACTGCATACTCTTTTTTCCTTTTAAAGATTTTATTTATTTATTTGAGGGACAGAGGGAGAGAGAGTATGAGCAGGGGGAAGGGCAGGGGGAGAAGGGGAAGCAGACTCCCCGCTGAGCGGGGATTCCCAACATGGGGCTTGATCCCAGGACTCTGAGATTAGGACTTGAGCAGAAGTCAGACAACCTACTGAGCCACTCTGGTGCCCCTCCAAACTGCACACGCTTAAACCAGTTCCCTCCAGTGTTTCCTTGGAACCTACAGCGCTTCAATTTCCTCTTCAGAAAATGGGATCACCCCTTTGAAGCACTTTTCAGTAACTCAGAGAGGGTGAAACTCTGAAACATTTTCAAAGTCCAAAAAGAGAAGAAAAAAGGAGACACACGTGTTTGAGGGAAAGAAGATTAAAAAAAAAAAAAACTTTAGAATTCCATCAACAGCTTCAACGTTCTGTCCTCCAGAACCTGTCAAATGATAACACTTTCCGCCTCTCAGGAGGAGAGGGTGAACTTGGTGTTAGAAAAGTAGTTTCCAGCGAAGACTCCAAAGTTGGTCCCTCCTTTGCCCGTGCTTAGTGTCCTCACACGTCGGCCGGCGGAGAAGACCGGATCTCTAGGTCGGGGCCACGAGAGCTGCCAGGTAGGACTTGGCTGGGACCCATGATGGCATCTTGGCCACTGAAGCCCTCTCCACATGGCTCCTACACACAAGAACCACGGTTAGAATGAGCATCAGGGACATTCTGAGAGGACAAGGAGGGCTCCGGTGGAGCACTCCCGGAAGGCGCTCATAGAAGGGATGGGAAGAGTGAGCAGCTCCCTTCATCCAGGGGTGTCAGGAGGCATTGTGGATAAACATGACAAGAGGTGAGGGGTGAGGCAGCCACCAGCTATGAGGCCTGCTGCCTTTATAGACACCAACATTTTGATCAGTACGACACCAATATTGATGGGTTTTCGTAGGTAAATGTTTCTTAGGGAAGAACTCATAGATATTAAGAATTATTTTGCATGTGTCAAGCACTTGATAAACATTATCGTATTCAATCTTTTAATAGCCCAGTAATGCTGGTATTATGATGGATCCCCATTTAAAAGATGAAAGCAGTTCAGCCTGGACAGTTTAGGGTCTCAGACTTCTAAGTGGTGAACCCGGATTTAAATGCAACCATTCCCCTGTGCCTCAGGGAGGTCTGTGTCATCAGTGGAAGAGAAGACACTGGTATAAACCAAGTGCCCCTGAGGGTCATGCCAACACAGCCCTAATTAGCACTATAGTGGGGTTGGGCGGGTGCCTAGGCAGGAAGGCAGGAGTGGAGGGAGCAGGTGGGGGGGCGTGACAGCCATTTCAAGCCAGTCAAGGACATAGCAAGGGGCAGGTGACCTTTGGATGCTCAGCAGCAGTCAGAATCTACACAGGAACCTCAAGTTAGGCTCGTGTGCTCCTGGGAACTCTGGCCCAGCACGCCGTCACTGCAGGTGTCCTCTCTCCAGTCTTCCTGGACCGTGGCTTTTTATTGAAAACAGACATGGCGCCCACACTGTCCTCAGGAACCCAAATCTGCCTGAGCTCCGGGCTCCCCTGGGGATCAGCTAGTTCCAAAGCAGAGGCAACACCTGATTTCCTTGCCCCAGATTATCGGACTCCCGGTGTTCCTTAATGCTGCCAAGGCCTTTCCACAGGGTTGGGCAAAGCCATGTTCCCAGTTCCTAAGCCTGACTCTGCTCTGGGTCAGGTTCACGGTCGGGAGATGAGAAATCAGCAGGTAGATCCAGGAGGACAGAATGACCTACATTTCCACTCACAACTGTGCTTTTATCCTTTACTAGAGCATCAAATAAAGTCTTTGTTCAGGCCCTTCTATACCCCACCTCAAAGGTAGAGTCATCTTGACCTCACAAAGTGCAGTTTTAGAGAGAAACGCTTAGCTAAAAAAGAAAGCCTGCAGCCTGAGTTTGGCTGGCAGAAAGGTACTATTACAGGTTCAAGGGTTTCTTCTCACTTTCTCAGACACAAACTCAGGAAGGACTTTGAACCCATGATGCAAAGGCAGAGGAGCAGATTGATGGGATGTGGAAAATACAACCAAATAAATGCATCTGTGAATTGAGGTTGCAAGTGCGACCAGAACCAAAGAAATGTGTCCTCTGTCCTTGCTCCATCCACACCCAGGACACCCATCTTCCTGCTGCCTCTCTCACAATATGGCAAATCCTTTAGGTTCATTAAATGTCAAAGGGAAAGAGCCTTCCCCAGGTCACAGGAGGGCAAGCAGAGAGCAAATGGCAGGGTGGGCGCCATCCGTACACCCCACATGGGGACCAGGCTACTTTAGAGAGTGTGGTTAACTTGGGGCTCAGTAATGTACCTCCCCACACATATGGGGTACAGGTGTGGGGTACACCCAGCACGGATGGAGACACATTTCCCTAGAAGGCTTGTGGAATCTTATTAATCAGACTTAGGGCTTGAAGGGAGCAGAGAAGCCTGGTTATGTAAGATCACTTAGAAGAACTTGCAGCAAGGACCAGATCACCAAGATCCAATCCCAGTCAACTGTCTAGGACAGAGTGGACAGACGGCGCCGGTGACATATTGTCAAGAAAACAGCGAGAGTTCCTGTCTTCACAGAGCTAATATGTTGCTTGTGCAGCCAGGCAATCCCCCTTTTCTGAGAAGATCACCCCTGTTTTCATTTGTACAACAACCCTCTCCCCCATTGTCCCATCATGCTCTTAGGATAGGCGTGATCCCCCTTCCCAGCCCAGGTGGTGGACATGTGACCCAGGCATGGCCCCGGGAGCACCACATCCCCAGTCCCAAAGAAACTGGTTCAGAGACGGGCACGTGATCTGCAAAGTAATAAGAAACGAAGAGTGTGGTTGGACCTAGAGGGTATTACGCCAAGTGAAAGAAGTCAGACAGAGAAAGACCCCACACGATTTCACTTACAATGTGGAATCTGAAAAACAAAAACCAACGAACAAAGAAACAAAAAAAATGCAGACTCTTATGGACGGAGGACAAACGAGGGTTGCCAGAGGCGGGGATGGGAGAAATAGAGGTACAAACTTCCAGTTACAAAATAAGGAAGTCACGAAGATGGGAAGTACTGCATAAGGCACGTAGTCAATAATCATAAGAACGCTGTCCCATCACAGATGGTGAGCACACTTAGCAGGTGAGCGGAGCAATGCAGAGAACTGTTGCGTTATTCTGTTGCACACCTGAAACTAATGTAACACTGACGGGTAATTAAACTTCAATGAAAAAAGATCAAACATCTTTTTAAAACCATCTATTTTGGTCTCTGTCCCCAGTTCCTACTGGTATTTGTTTTTTTTTTTTTATCATTTTTTAAAATTTATTTTCAGCATTCATTGTTTTTGTACCACACCCAGTGCTCCATGCAGTCCGTGCCCTCTCTAATACCCACCACCTGGTTCCCCCAACCCCCCACCCCCCCCCCCCTCTTCAAACCCTTCACATTGTTTTTCAGAGTCCATAGTCTCTCATGGTTCACCTCCCCTTCCAATTTCCTCCAACTTCCCAGATCCTGACACAGGGTTCCTAAATCCCTGAGTTTGCTGGGTGATAGCGTGTCTTTTGTTCTGATGTGGTGACTCTGGAGGAGCTCCCTGATCTGGCTTTGACAAAAAGGCCACTCCCACCATGATTAGAAGCTGGGAATTTCCAGCCCCACCAGCCATTCTTGGGGGTGGGATAGGGGCTGGAAATGGAGTTAATAATTGGTCACGTCTTCTTGATGAAGCCGCAAAAGTCCCAGCAGCACAGGCTTTGGGGGGCTTCTAGGTAGGTGATGGTGTTCAAGTACTGGGAGGGTACTGCACCCCAGCTCTGTGGGGACAGAAGTTCCTGCACTCAGAACCATCCTGGACCCCGGCCCCCACCATGTATCTCTTCATCTGGCTATCGATCTGCTTCCTTTATCATGTCATAAGCCACTAAATGTCAGTAAGTGTTTCTCTGCATTCTGTCAGCCATTCTAGCAAAATATCAAACCCAAGGAGGAAGTCATGGGAACCTCAATTTATAGCCAATTGGTCTAACTCGAGGTAGATATTGTTAGAACTGAATTGGATTATAGGACCCCCAGCTGGTGTTGGAGAATTGGTTGGTGTGGAAAAAAAACATATATCTGGTTTCAGAAATATTTAGTGTGAGGCTAAAAGAAAACTGCATTTTTTTTCCTAGACTCAACCCAAGTTTGGAGAATCCTGGTCAATCTGAAGACTTTCCAGGAATTATTAGTGAAGAAGTGTTCTCCTCTCCTGGTGTTGTTAAGCTGGTAGAATGGAATTCTGGCACTACTAAAATTTATCTCTAACAATATGTGTTGAGAATCCTCTCACCAGGAAACAACTTCAGAGGAAACTAGACACAAGAGTTGGACAGAGGTAACCCATGATCACATCTGTGCCCAGATACAGCCATGCCTGATGTCCACATACTTTTAAAGTTTCATTTGCTATAGTTAATTAATTATTTTGTATCCGAAGCCTATTTCTGATGCTTTTCTGTCTCTGGCAACTGAAAGAGCCCTAACCTCTATAATAAAGATGACCCTCTGTACTCATTTCAAGAAGAACCACTCTTGACAAGTGAAGTTAAGGAACAAATTAGATCCCTTCCCCTCACTGTACTTGTCTTCTGCTTACACTCAGACCACTCTCAGAGGGTAGTTCTCTCCTCTTCTCCACGCCCCCCATAAGCAGCACTTCTTCCCCCACTCCACTTGTACCCACCTCCACTACCAATATTCCAGATCTTTCTCGATTGCCAGCCTATTTGGGGTAGCCATCCCCGCCCCATCCCTTTCCCTCAGAATCATTTTTGGTGCTGAGAACCACAGTTCTGGGAGAGGCCTCTCTCCTACTTCCTTTCCTGCCCCCAGGGAACCCCCTTTCCTCCTGCCCAGCAGGAGAAATCAGACAAAAGTAATATGTAGCATTTTATTGAGCTTTTCTAGGTCAGAAAAAGAAAAAAAAAGTTCCAAGAAACGCAGAATACAGCTCTTCCTATTAAGGATCAGCAGATAGTGGAGGTAACAAACAGGTTTGAACACAGAAGATCCTTTATTTGAATTGCTTGGAGACAAAGGTGACTTGTTCCCTTAAAAGTTAATTTTTAAAAAGCCCCCAAATAGTCTTGGTAACCTCATCTCCTCTTAGCGTTCATATCTCCAGCAATGATGTTTTGGGGACTGGCTTAAGTCGTAATTGAGTTAAATGCTTTGTAAAGATTAAATCAGACCCTAAAAGTTCAAACAAAAATGCCCTTGTTTCCTAGGGTTATAATATGATTTTAGAGGCTTAGTTCACATGCTCTGCTCTCCGGGTTTGGGGCAGGGAGGAGGAAAAAGAAAAGGAAATATTAACAGAGTTGTTTCTAATTCAAAGTCATAAACTTATGCCCACAAACCAAATCTGGCCCCAGACATTACTTTTATGTGAATTTGTGACCAACAGATGCATTCCACAAAAATCCTGATTTCCAGCTTTTCTCAAGAAGTCAGCAGATCAGGTCACGCTAAGCTGGCTTTGTACGGGGTGCTTGGTGATTCTAGTCTGGGCACCCTGCGACAGACCCAACTCTTCTTGGCTGGTCTCACTGGACAGCCACCCCTGTCCCGAGTCTCAGCTTGAATGAAAGCACCTTGAGGTCTCCTCTCACAACAACTGCCTGGCTCAGGAGCCTCTGGGAAAACGGTAACTTGCCTTTTGGGGAGGTCATGGGGATATGTGGAAACCACCCCCACGAACACCTCTTCCTCCAGGAGTTTCGGGCTTTGGGAAGGCCACCCCTCATGGTGTGGAGGCTGGGAATTGGCAAGTGTGCCCACAGAAGGACAGCCCTAGAAAGAACCTCACATTTCTCTTGCCTACCATCATTTTTCAATTGCCTAATTAAATGTTAAGACCAGAACGCACGTCAGGAACAAGAATGTAAATCAGTCTCCGGCATTTATGCTGAGTGGGATGATTGGTAGTTCGTAACTTAAATGTGTGAGCTGATACCGCTAATTTTTCAGGTGCTTGACGTATCCCCGGGAGAACACATCAGTTCTTTTAGGACACAGCTACTGTCAACAGCATTTTCCTTCCCACAGAAGGCACATTTCCTTTTCAGAAGGATATTAGTTGTTTTGTGTGGGAAACACTACATGACGCACGGGATGGAGGGATATTCGAACAGGCAAGGACTAGAACGCTCATTAGAGCCTCTTGTTGGCTTCACCACATGGGACCAATCCACTGTACCGAAGCTGGAAAAACTGGCACACTTTTAAATCCGTCCCCAACATATAGAAGAATACCATGCTTTCATCGCCAGAAAGTATAGCCAATTAATAAAATGGTAGAAAATGATGATTCATGTTTTCTTCCCATTAACACAAAGGGGAGGGAGAGTGGGTTTTGCTCAAGATTTTTAAGAGTGGAAGAGAATCTGCCTGAAGACAGCTTTTAAAATGTGGTAACAGCCTCCCAGTTTTTTGTTGTCGTTTGTTTGTTTGTTTGTTTTTGGCTAAAGCCAGTGGATTTCATCAGCTCAACTCAAAGGACTGTGTGGCCTGGACATGAGTGGGATGGATGGGGATGACCGATGGCAGCCTGGCTGGTCCCAAGCCCTTGGGGAGTCACGGCTTTGGCCTCAGTCCTATCTGATGGGGGGAAAGAGGGATTGGCTTGGAAACACCAGAGGCCACACCGAGCTTCAACATCTTGAAGCACTGATAGGGTGAGTTAGACATGCGGACTCAAGGCTTGACATTTCCACTGGGACCTCAAGCAGAGAATCCCTCTGGGAAAGCCCTGGAATGTCTGAAATGTGATGTCACTTCCCGCTGTGGCAGCTGCCCTGCTCCAGGCCTTTGTCACCTCTCACGGGAACTGGCAGAGAAGCTTCCAGCTGGCTCCTCCTCCTCCCGGGCTTTCCCCCACTTCCCTCGCCAACGCCTTCCTTCCGGCTGCCATCAAAACTTTCTTCCTAAAATACGGAACAAGAGCATTGGAGAAAGACCACTCATCCTCGATCTACAGCAGCATTCAGTGTCGCTCAACCACACGTGGGAAGACTGGACACCTGATCCGTCAACTTAGGTGGACCTCATAGGGCTGGAGGGTGTATTTTTCCCCCAGAACATCTTATTCCCCTGCAGTGAAATGGCCCTCATCTTCTAATCCCTCCACCTCCCGACCCCATCAGGAAGGCTTGAGATTTACTCCCAGCCTCATATCTCCCTCCAGAAATCCACATCCTGCAGACATTTTCCCACAACTTTTCCCTGGACGACTTCTACCTGCCAAGTAGCCAGGAACATCACTGCACTTGACAAGGAGCCTCCTCACCTGATTCCCTCCCCCCGGGAGTTCGTGTCCTGTCTTCTCCATATCCACAGGAGCCCACAGGGGTTGAAACACCAGGACACCATGAGAACAGGGATCTTCAAGGAAAAATCCTTCCTTCTGCTGTACCCCTGAGCCTCAGCACCGTGCCTGGTAGACAACAGGCTTCGGTGAACCCTGGTTATGTGAGCGAGGCAACGGAGAGAAGCATTCAGCCACACTTCCCCTGCATTTCTTGCCCTCCAGTTACCAGTTGTTTCGACTCCTTGTAACAACAGCGTCTCAGGGGGATGAGGAGAGAGAGGTCACCCGGGTCTTCCCTAGTCCAGGCACTGAGGTGTGAACTCAGGGCATCTTCCACTCAGTCATCACGTGCTTGGGTCAGTTTCTTTCTTTTTTTTTTTTTTGGGGGGGTCAGTTTCTTGGACCCGCTTGTCCCACATGCCTTTTTGGGGTCACAGATGCATTTGGCAGCCGGCGCCCAAGCCCCCAGGGCCACTGGCTGGGGAGCTTCACACACGTCTCCTGCTGGAAGTGCCCCCCTCAGGCTCTGCACTGCTTGTTTCTCACACCCAGGCGCTCCTCGGACACCCAGGGGCCCATTGGGCCTCATGCCAGCTCCAGCTTCCTGTCCCACAGGCACACACGAGTGGGAGTCCCTAGCGGCGCAGGCCACCATTGCCTCCAGCGGTGGCCTCATCTTGACTTCTTCCCGGAGACCCTTTCCTGCCTGCTTCTCTCCTGCTTCCTGGGGTCACCCCCCAAACTTCCTGTGCCCAGATGTTCATCCCAGACTTCACCTCCACAGAACCCCAAACCACGGCATACGGTTAGACAAAATACCCCATTGTGGACGTTTTCTGCCCCAAGTTCCCATTGCACAAAACTTTCAAGTATCCGTCTTTCTACCAAAGTCTGTCCTCTCAAAATTTCAGCTTTTTTGATAAACTGAAAGGAGCTGAGGCAAGTTCCTGACCACGCCTGGGCCTCATTTCTCCATTGATAAAATGACAATAATCACACCCATCTTTCCCAATTTCCCCCGCATCCTGGCAGACGGCGCAGGGCAGGCCACTGTGTGAGAAGTGGGTGCAAAGGTACCGGGTTTGCCAAACTCAGGTCTGCAATGAAATCCTGTGGTTTCGTGATTTAAAAAAAAAAAAAAGCCTATTTATCCTTCTTTCTTAAAAACTGAACAACTTTTCCATTCCATTTATTAAAAGAAAGGTGTTTTTTTTTTAAATATTTTATTTATTTGACAGAGCGAGATCAAGAGTAGGCAGAGAGGCAGGCAGAGAGAGGTGGGGAAGCAGGCTCCCTGCTGAGCAGAGAGCCTGATGTGGGGCTCGATCCCAGGACCCTGGGATCATGACCCGAGCCAAAGGCAGAGGCTTTAACCCACTGAGCCACTCAGGCACCCCTAAAAGAAAGGTTTTTTACCAGGGCTATTTTTAGACTGAAGTAACCACTCACAGAAATGGCCCTGTTAATTCTCAGGGAGAAGCTGCATTCCTGCTGTCTTGTATATCTTGGAATTGGGGGTGAGCCGTTTGGTGAGTCCTCCCTGGGCACCCACAGTGCCCTGCTTAAAACCTAATCCAGCACCTGAGCCTGGTACCATCCTCTGCCCCTGTTCCCCTTTTGGTCAGGACCCGCCTTCCTTAACTGATTTTTCTCCCTCTCTAACGTGGGTCCTCTCGCAATGCCTCAAATACAATATAATTTGTGTGACTTTATGCCACTGCAGACTGTCCCCTCTTCCCAGAGACACCTGCTCTTCCTCTCCTGGTCTGCCAGGAGATCTGTAGTTTATCTTCCAAATGCAGCTGAAGGTCAACCTTCCCTGTCCAGCACCACCCCAAGTCATCAGAGAAAACTGGCCAGTTTCTAGGATGGCCATCAAAGGGTATTGGCAGCCCTGTGTTTGTCTGCGTTCCAACAGCAAGCCTGGGGGCTTTTCCATCCCAAGGCCATAGGGCCTCTCATGAGGGCCCCACGGCAGACACTCAATAAAGGCTTTTTTTTTTTTTTTTAAAGATTTTATTTATTTATTTGACAGACAGAGATCACAAGTAGGCAGAGAGGCAGGCAGAGAGAGAGGGGGAAGCAGGCTCCCCGCCGAGCAGAGAGCCCGATGCGGGGCTTGATCCCAGAACCCTGAGATCATGACCTGAGCTGAAGGCAGAGGCTTTAACCCACTGAGCCACCCAGGCGCCCCTCAATAAAGGCTTTTGATGACAAAGTTCATCTTATGACAAACCTGCATTTCAAGGGATCCACAATATATTGCTTCGGGCAGGACATAGAGTTTTTTTGGAGAAGAAGGTGAGGCAATCCATGGGGTGGTTAGAACGGCAGGGTTGCATTTCTGCGTAGGACACCTTTACATCTTAGCTTTAACGCATTCCCGAAGTTACAGCAGATATTTTGGTCTCTTCCAGTTCAAAGTGTGCCCCAAACTTTCCCCTTTACTTGTTCCCTGGTCGCTTCTGAGGGCTGAGCTGGTTGTCGCTTGGCCAGAACCCATGATAATCATGGGTCTGTGTTTTTGCACTGGGTACGCTTACACATTTAAAGTCACAAACCTCTATTCTCTTTCCCTCTTGAGCCCCTACTCAGATGTAGGCAGGCTCTCACTTGGGTTCCCCATTCACTGAACAGGGCGCTGAGCTCTGCTGAAATCACTGGTCCAGCACTGCCCCTGGGGGTGGGGTAGGGCTTTGTTTGTGACCACAGGAGCTCAGATCTTGAAAAAGTGGCCTTGACCCCTATGGCACTATTGCACTCCCTTGCATGCATCCTCTAAGGAAAGGAAAGAGGTGACTGACAGAGAAGGACCCAGACATCTCTGTCCCTCTGGTCTAAGATCCTCAAGAAGACTGACATCCCATTTCCATCTCGAATGGTCCCTGTTGTATTGGTAATGGAGTGTTAGCACAACAGACCTTTCTAGAACTAGAAATTGGCCCCGAGAACCAACCTGAGTCTGCACTTGGGGAACGCCCAGGAATTGGCAGCATCATGGAAGGAAGGTCTACTTGAATCAAAATCCACATTCCATACTGGAAGGCTGCAAATCCTAGACACGTACTCTCAGGTGCTAAGCAAACATGTTTGGTTTGCGTCTTTGCGCTAACAGGGACAAGGTAGGTAAGAGGCCCCACCCTTGCCTGACTCTGCCTTCACAGCCCTTACTAGTGAGGCAACTGGTCAACCAGCGTCTGCTCCAGCCTCGTGTCCCCAGCTACGTCATGGCTGATCAGAATCCAGCGAGTTGCTGGGAGGGACAGATAAAATAACGGACTGGCAAATCCTTTGTAAACTGCAAACTGCCATATAAATGGGGAACATAATTATTTACCCAGTGTTCCTTAAAAAGAAAGAAAGAAAAGAAAAGAAAGGAAAAAAGTCTGAAGTAACAGAATTGATTTGTAGGAAGTGACTTTAGCAATGCAGACGGATCCCTCACTGCCTGCACGCCAGTTCTGTGTCATCACCAGGCAGGACGATCTGTGTCACTGCCTCCTTACAGATCATTAAGGAGATGCTGCGTGGTCACCTTTGCTGGCCCATTTTGCAGGTGAGGACACTCAGTATGAACAAGGTCAAGTGCCTTGCCAGGAGTCATACGGGCAGTGAGCGGCAGTCTGAGGTCAAACCCATTTCTCTCCCAAAGCGAGGGCTATCTATTCAGAGCCTGTTGTAGGAGGCAGTCAGCTACCATCTCTTACATTTTGGCAGAGACTCCGACATAGGCAGAAGAGCGGGAAAGCTGCATAGCAGGAAAAAGAGAAGGTTTCCAGTGAGCTCAGATTGGAGGCTGGTGGCCCAGGGTAGCTGGAGGCTGGCTAACAAGGAGTAGGGTGACCTATGTGGGTGGCTGGGGGAGCATACTGGGCCGTCTCTGGAAGGTCCTAACTTGGGAAAAGGGACAGAAACTCGGGAAGGCGTGGGTTATTGATCATGTCCCGGCCACCTTACGGTGATTGCTTCGGGGGTTAATGTTTGACTTCCTGTGTGACTACAAGAGATGGAAGTCTAGCTTCCTACAAGTCTGACTCGCAGACAGCAGTCTGGTTTCCTGGGCTGGATTCTGAAGATCATGGGTCAGAATTCTACCTTTATATCTTGTCTGGCTGTCATCCACATGTACATTCACTGTCTCATTCCCCTCCACCACCTGAGTCAAAAGTTATGCCCTACAAAACGGGACACATTTCTTTCCTGGGGTTTTAAGAGAACACAGGCAATTGGATCCCCAAAAAACCAAGTGAACACTCAAGCAAACGCCCTTGACAGCTCACGACTTTCTGTTAACCAAAACAAGTATCTCGAGGGGGCCCTGGGTGGCTCAGTCAGTTAAGCGTCTGCCTTCGGCTCAGGTCATGATCCCGAGGTCCTGGGACCGAGCCCCGCGTCGGGCTCCCTGCTCAGTGGGGAGCCTGCTTCTCCCTCTTTCTCTGCAGCAACCCCAGCTTGTATGTGCTTTCTCTCTCCGCCAAATAAATAAATAAAATCTTGAAGAAAAATATCTTGAAAAGTTCTTTATTTATTGATCAGCTAGAAGGTGTGAAGCAAAGTTTTGAAACATTGCACTTATATTCTCTGTGCGTGCCAATTGACCCGAGGGCCACGACTAAGGATTCCCCATGCTGCAAGTTCTGCCTCAAATGTGCGAACGCCGCGGCATTCTCCACCGAGGTCAGCGTGCCCAAGCGTCACATTCTCACTTTATAATCTGTAACAGTCGTGCTGCATTAGGAGGTGGTGCCCAGCGACAGCTTGAGGAACATTAGAAATAGCAGGCAACTCAGTGGGGATATTCATAAAAGACCTCCCTGCACAACGGAACATCTGAACACAAGCTGAAAATACCCCAGCAACATGGTTCTTCTTTTTAGTCACAGTTTAGCATTTTGGCTTTTGGTTTCTAAAGTTCTGAGACAGACTAAATTAGAAAAATATATGCAAAAATGTTCCTGAGTTCCACGTTGCTTCTGGGTTGGAGATGCTAACTTTTGCATCAGAGGGACCTGAATTTGAGCCTTGCGTCAGTTAGGATGGAGACCTACTGCATCTGGCTGAAATTAGGTTGGAAACATCTAGAGGGAGATAGTTGGGGACTAATAGGGTGGCACTTGGGTACCTCCAGCTCTGGGCTCTGCTATCCTCAGTTCTTGGTCTTTTATCTTCAAAGTCAGCATCAAAGATGGCTGCTGGGGTGCCAGCCTTCATGCCTCTATTCCAGCCTGACAGAAGGAGAAAAGAGCAAAAAAGGCATGCCTTCCTTTTCTTCTCACTTCTTAGACTTTTCACATCTCATTATCCAGAACTTTTTTCTAGCATGGTGCCACCCCTTCCCACAGGGACAGTTTAGAAATGGAGGCTTTCTCTTGTCCATATAAATTAACCCCTGCATATACCCAGGGTTCAGCTACTAAACATGAGGCACATATTAGGTACACCTTGAGGATGGGCTCTCTAGTTGTTGCTTCCGAGAATAGAATTTGTATAGACGGGAGGTTTATTGGGAAATGAGTCCAGGAAATCCTGGCAGGGGCATGGAGACCTTGGATCAGGAAAACAATCTAAGGTATGGTGTGAGGTTAAGCTGTTTCCCACCAAGTGCAACCTTGACCAGTCCCACCGAGAGCTCTGGGACAGTGTAGGGTCCACTCAGAAAAGTCCTGATCAGAATCAAAGGAACCGGAGTATTTACATGCTCACACCCCTCACTCAGTGAGGGGAGGATGTTCTAACGGAGATGTGTTCCCAGACACTCTGGCACCACAAGGACAAGCAAAGAGAACCCCAAATTTTGAGGGCAGCCCCACACCTAGAAAGGCCATTACTGCTAGTTGAAAGTAGGAGCTCACTTATAAGCCGTCTTTTGTTTCTCTATTTGGCTATTTTCAGGTCATATCAACTAAGAATCGTGTGCCTACCGGGAAAGAAAACCAAAATATCTTTGATATTTGGATCTGTGAGTTTTTATAAATGATGGTTAAAATGGCAGAGTCGAAGCTGTAGGTCCTCTTCTAGGGACATCGGTGTCTGTGTTTCTGTAGTGCAGAAAGAACTCTACCGTTCCTTGCGTATTTGAGGTTTTCCTATCTCCAGACGGTATTCACAAATTAAATCGCAAAGTCTCTTAAATTAAAGGAGTGAGGATCTGGTTGGCTTACAGAAATAAACACTTACAGAGATTATTTCCTATAATTGTTAGAAAACAAGAACATTAAACTTCTAATACTTCTACTATGTTACTCAAACTAACTGGGAAGCATTTGAGGAACCCATGTAATTAAGGTAACTCTTTGGCAAATGAGACTGGTTTAATCATTTTGATTTACTAAAAATGCAATGTCTTTTCTTATTCATTTATTTATTTTTAACTTATTTATTTAAATTCAATTAGTTAATGTACAGCGAATCACTAGTTCTGGATGCAGAGGTCAGGGGTTCCCCAGTTGCATAAAACCCAGTACTCCTTCCATCACGTGCCCTCCTTCATGCCCATCCCCCAGCCACCCTATCCCCTCCCCCCTCCCCTCCAGCGACCCTTGTTTGTTTCCTGTGGTTAAGAGTCTCTTGCCTCCCTCTCTGATTTTGTTTTCTTTTATTTTTCCCTTTCTTCCACTGTGATCCTCTGTTTTGTTTCTTAAATTCCACATATGAGTGAAACCATATGACAATTGTCTTCCTCTGATTGAGTTATTTTACTCAGCACAATACCCTCCAGTTCCATCCACATTGTTACAAATGGTAGGATTTCATCCTTTTTGACGATGGAGTAATATTCCATTGTATACATAGGCCACACCTTCTTTATCCATTCACCTGTCGATGGACATCTGGGCTCTATCCACAGTTTGGCTATTGTGGACTTTGCTGCTATAGACATTCGGGTGTAGGTGCCCCTTTGGCTCACTACATTTTTATCCTTTGGGTAAATACCTAGTAATGCAATTGCTGCGTTATAAAGTGGCTCTATTTTTAACTTTTTGAGGAACCTCCATACCGCTTTCCAGAATATTTAAGTAGGGCCCATGCATAGCATGGAGCCCAATCCGGGGCTTGAACTCATGACCCTGAGATTTGTGTTTCACTCAATTGAATCATTCTGAAAAACTCCATTTCAACAGTCATTATGTTTTGTAGGGTGTCAGCTTGAAGATCGTTTCCAAGATCTAAAACCTTTGGACCGATACAGCATTAATCAGTGGATAATCTTTCAATGCCGGGATCATTTCTAAGCCAGAGTGAAGAGCAAAACATTGATTACTAAGCATAATTATAAACTTATAGACCTTTGCTTCATGTCTTTAAGTACATTGGGGCCTATTAATGAACATGGACATTTTTGCTACTTTCAGAGATTAAGGGAGAGATGTGGCTAGAATAGAATGTTCTGGGGATTTGTGAGTTCTGCCCGTTTGCTAAGATACGGTATGTGGTAGCAAGTCTCAGACAACCATCCTCCAGTTTGCTCTATGAAAAGGAAGTTCCTTTGGCACCAGTGATGGAGAAAAGCAATTGAATACACGCTTCTATTTTTTGGGGAAAACAGTTTTGTCCTGAAGCAACATTTCTCAGATTTTTTTTTTTTTTTTTTGTCTCCAGATACCTTTACCTCACAATTATGAAAGATCCCAAAGAACGCTTGACTTTATGGTTAGAACCATGAATGTTTTCTGAATGTTTCTTTTTTCTTAAACGCTTGTTTACAGGTACAGTTGAAGAGAACAGAGAATGCGTTGCATGTTAGTAACATCTTAGCATTAATAAGCCAGTCCTGCTTGAAGAGCCCTGATGGCTGTCCTCAAGTAACGTGTCCGTGAATTCCAGAACACGAAGGCACTACGGAAAGACAAACTTGGAATTTTTATCTGGTTTGGTTTTTAATACCTGAATTCAGAAATGCTGACGGAGTACCCTAACTTTGTGTGCCTTGTACAGGCTCAATAGGAACCCATCCTCCTTATTACTGGGATATAACTGGAAAAGTTGGTTATGCAATGAAGGTCTTGCCTAGAATGTCATATTTGGGAATGATGTGTATTGATTCGGTACGGCCATGCTTTCTGAAAAAAGGAGCTTTAATGAGATACAATCCACAGCTGACAGTTCACTCATTCAAAGTATACAACTCAGTAGTTGTTCAGAGTTGTGCACCCATCAGTTTTAGAACATCTTATCACCCCAAAAAGAAACCCCATACCCTTTAGCCACTACACCACGCCAGTCTCCCGATCCCCCCAGCCCTGGGCAACCGCGGTCTGTCTCTTTGGATCTGCCTCCTCAGGACAGTTTGCATAAACAGAATCATGCAAGGTGTGGTCTTTTGATACGAGCTTTTTTCACTCGGCGCCATGTTTTCCAAGCTCATCCATGTTGTAAGTCCTCAGTCCTTTTTCTGGCTGAATAATATTCCATTCTGTGGCTCTGTTATGTCTCATTGACATGTTGGTAAGGGGATGGACATCTGGATTTTCTTGACCTTTTGGCTACTGTGAGGGGGGGCTGCTGTGAACAGTCCCAAACCAGTTCTCTGTGGACCCAAGTTTTCACTTCTCTTGGTTGGGGACCTCGAGTAGAATGGTGGGATGGTGGGGTAACGGCATGTTGAACATTTTGAGAAACTGCCAGACTCTTTTTGGAAGTGGCTGTACTTTTCTCTAAAGACTGCCCATTTTTATTTCTAGATCTTTTCCATGCCGAAGCTTCCAAGCACTGGAAATGTGTTAGTGTTCGTTGAATCTCCACAACAGCCCAGCAAGGCAGGGATTACTAAACCCACCTTAGAGACGAGGCTACTTGTTCAATGAATGTCACTCGGATGGTAAGAGGCAGCCCTGGGACAGACTTAAGTCCACTCGATCCCAAAGCTCTGTCCATCCCTTCTGGCTCCCACTGACCCCCCAGGATGTAAGTGATTGGTGTGCCCTCCCCTCCTCCACAGGCCTAGGGCTGCCATGGAAACTTCCCCTCCTCCTCTGCTTGCCCCAGCAAATCCCCCAGACCCTGTGTGGTGTTTTATATGAAGCAGCAGAGACACAGAGCCGGATCCTGGCATCTTAGAGGCTCTGGACTTGCCAGAGCCGGAAGGGGCGGACATCCAGAGGACAGTAGCCTTTGCAGTAACCCCCCCGGCCCATCTAGGGAGCCCGATGCAAGAGTTTAAGTGCGCCACATGTCCCAGAGGTCTCTCCTGCCCCTCTGGGCTCACCCGTCTCCTCGGCTCCCCTCTCCCTCCCTCACGGCTCAGCTGCTAGAGGTCTCGAGGGCAGGTCAAGGAGTCGATCCCCAAGGCAGCTTCCATCAGAGTGATGAGCTCAAAAGCAACGTCCTAGGCTTCGGTTTCTCCATTGGAAAAATAAATATGCTTACTTCTAAAGTAGCTGGGGGCGTGAAGAGTCGTATTGCTCGCGCCGGGAGCACAGCACCTGGACACAAACGTTCGGTCTCTTTTCTGCATCTCGGCGCCGGCAGCGCACCGGCTGCAGGTCTAAACGCCCATGGCAGGACCCTCGCCGCAGACGTGCGTGCAGCACAGCTGTTATACCCACTCCGCAGAGGAGAAGACTGAGGCTCGGAGGTGAGAAGGCCAAGCAGGGAGTCAGACGCAGGTCTGGGACTATGACTCAACCTTCCTGACTCCAAAGACGAGGCTCTTGCCCACGTGGCTGTGTACTAGCCCGGAGCTGAGTCAGGCGGGGCTGACTGCTGGCTGCGCAGGGACGGACAGACAGACGGACAGATGGGCAGACGGCTCACCTCAGCTCACCCTCACCCTTGGCCGGGCTCCAGAGACAGCCTGGGGTCGCCCAAGAAGCCCTCCTGCAGGGACAACCAACAGGTGAAGCGAGGACAGAGCCCATTAACGGCGGCACTCACGAGCGTGGGTGGAGGCCTGTCCCCTTCCTCTGTGGGGTTTGCTATCCTGAAAGATAACTGGAAACGCAGCGTCGTGCTGGCCTCCTGCTGCTCAGAACACTGGCCAGGCTGCCTAGGACACAGAAGCTGCACCCCGATGAGCCTCTCCAACCCAAAACCAAACTCAGGTGAGGAGTCAGGACATTGCCTAGCTATTAGGTCATCTGAAGAGGACAGGGTGCTGTGAGGTTAAAAAAAAAAAGCCTTCAGAAGTGGTGGGTGGGAGCGCTCAGGACCTCAGCACACAGGTCCTGAGCTCCTTGCTAACCGTCTCCAGGGTAAGACGATTAAGCAAGGGCTCCAAGCTTTTGTCCTCTGATTTCTCAAATGCACCTGCGGCTCCCAAGGCTTCCATCACTGCTGGGAGCTTGATCTGCTCCTAAGAAAGTCAGCCAAGAGGCACAGCCTTGGGGCTCACTGCTCCAGAAACAAACTCGAGTTTTCTCCTGGGACACAGGAAGGAACACTGCCCTGAGTCCCACCTCTGCCACAGACTGAGACACGGCGCCGGACACTTGGGGCCTCCCCCCGGGCCTCAGTTTTCCTCCGTCTAATCCCAGGAGGACTGGAACTAGTCTGGGGATGGAAACACACAGGGCTGTCAGCCCTTCCCACACCCAGAGACGTTGCCCCATTTGATCCCACGAGCCAGACTCTGCCTCAGAATCCTTAACACAGGGCTCCAAACAACTACGGCCGATAAGTCAGAGATTTTCTTTCCTTACGAGAGGAAACCTGGTTGCCGCCCTTGGACACATTCATCTCGAGGCATCCCTCAGGTGTAAAGACCTGTCATTCTCGTCTGAGGTTTGTCCCCTCGTCCCTTTTGTCTAGGTTTCCCTGGACTCCTTGTGCCTTGGCTGGGAAGTTGGGGCTGTGTTTACGCGACAGGAGGAAGAGCTCCCAGGGCCTTGGGAGTGGTAGTGCTGGTACTCAGAGCTCAGCTGTAGAATTGGGCCCTGGGGACTCTGTCTCTGCAGCTTTCGGGGCTGTCTCGCGGAGGGTGGCTTTGCAGATGGTGGCTACTCCAAGCACTGGTAGAAAGGTGCCAACACAGAGAGGTGTGGAAAAGTGAGCTCCTCCAGGCAAGGGGGTGACCGCTAGGGCCAAGCCAGAACCTACACTCTTGAGACACTCTTCTGGCCCGGCCACCCGGAACCCCATGTCAATACAGCGTCCTGCTACCGCCTGGCTGGTTTATCCGTGAAAAACATGGCATCACTTTCAAGTGGTTCCTAAGGTCTTTGTGACACAAAGACTGAAGAAATCTTGAGCTTTCCTGTTACAGTCACAGCAAGCGAGCTGCGATGGATGGAGAAGACTCGGGGCAGCTCCTTAAGCGCCATTCAACACAGAACACAGCCAGCGTTAGAAAGAGCGCTGCTGCTGTGACCTCCTCGGCCTTGAGGAGGAGGACAGGGAAACAGACGGAGCAGTCTCTGCCAGGAACAGAGGTTTTGCGTTGATTTTATGCCTTTGAAAAACATCCAGATAGAAAGCAACCCCCCATGGATTTTAGACATGCTGTTCTGCACAGCCAAACACCAGACTTTACTGACAAGGTGAAGACACGAAACTCAAATGGCAAGTTTTCAATTTCCGAAGTCACATTTTCTGAGCTTATAAGGGAATCCTAAAAGCAAAGCACTCCATGGCGCAAGGTCAGTTCAATTCCATACGTGTTTGTGGAGCACCTGCTGGGAGGATGGAGCCAAGCCAGACCTGGGGGAGCAGGTACCCGGGACATCTTTCTTGCCCATTGGGAGTTTTTGGTCCAAAGGCGGAGAGAACCAGAAGCAAGAAAAGTTTTGGTGGAAAGGCATGGGCAGCTGTCCGTCTGAGGCTCTGAGGGCTCTGCAGACCTGTTCAAACATGTCCAGGTCAGGAGAGGGGGCAAGGCTTCCTGTAGGAGGCGGCATTTCAGATGGGTCTTGGGAAAGCCGTGGAAGGGTTTTCATTCTGGGGAGAGACAGGCAGAGGCCCACGCCGAGCAGAGAAGCTCCAGGAACGAAGTCGGGGAAGGTGTTCAGGGCTTGTGGGCCTGGCGAGGAAGAGCTGCTGTACCACGGAGCTGCTGGTGTGCCCACTAGAAGGGCTGGGTAGGGAAACTGCTCCAACAGAGCAGAGCGTGAGGAAACCGGGGTCTGTCCTCCACCAGAAATCAGGGGACAGCACAGCCAGCCTGGCCTCTGGGGCCCATCAAGGCCATGGCTTTACTTTGTGGGAACAGACGGGAGAGTAGAGAGGCTCCCAGGTCCAAGGCCACGCACTGGGAGCGGCACAGGCCCAGAGCCCACAGCCCCAGGCTGCAAGCCCAGGATGCCCGTCGGTGAGCTGGGGCCCACGGCAGGCCTGCCGATGGCAGAGCACAGCACGGACACATGGACTGCGTACCGTCGCCCAAAGGGGCCAGCGCTACTCACCAGCTGTAAGGTTGAGTCACCCTGGCACCAAGGGCAGGGCCCTGACCACTCCGGTCTGCTGAGGCACTTGGAACAGCTATAGCGTTTCTGAACAGTAGTGTGGGGTCATCACCGTGAGGGTGTTATGGACAACCCCACCTACCCGCTCTGACAACACCAGGTTCTTCCCACCGTGTGGGCTGCGTAGAGAGCTGTACTAGCTGATATGGCTCTTACAATCGAAATTTAAATTAATGGAAACTATGTAACACCAGAGACACTGGCCCCCAGGTGCACGAGCCATGTTTCCAGCATTTGCTAGCCCCGTGCAGCAGCGACGGCGGCACTAGATGGCACGGAATGGAACACTTCCATCATCATGGAAAGTTCTATTGCATGGTACCGATTTGGAGCAGGGGTCAGCGAGCTGCGTGCCAGCGGGGCCTTCAAATCCAACTACCACGTGTTTTTGTAAATAAAGTTTTACTGAAACACAGCCACACTTGCTCAAAGCCTGCAATCTTTATCATCTGATCCTTTATAAGGCAAGTTTGCCATCTCTGGTGTAGACAGTCAGAAAGCTGCATGAGAATCTTTTCTGGAAAGATGCTGGCTGGCATCCCCAGCAGTCACTGGCGGACCCCCAGCGTCAGGATGATTTTACCCGGGCACATGGCCCTCCCGGGAAGGAGGCAGGGGACACACAGCTGTCAGCAGGAGCGCCAAGCTGGTTGGGGGCACAGGACACCCCTCCCCAGGCCAGCCCTGCCTCTGGAGGGACTGACCTCAGGAAGAGGCAGTAGGGCACGACATTTGGGCGACTGCGAGTCTGCCTGGGAAAATCACACGCTGGAGCGATCTCACCATGAACTTGTTTTATTTTTCTCACTCTCCCCAGGTCACTGAGGCAGCAACTTTAATAAAAAGAAGTTGAACAGTTTTCTGGTATCACCCCTCCCAAACCAGTATTCCACAGATAATTCTAAGAGCTTTTCATCACATTCAGTCTAAGTGGAAGGTCTGGCAACCCACACATCAAAAATAACTCCCTTGGTGATGTTAGGCCAACTTAGGAGCACTCGTTTCTATGAAAGGAGGGACAGCCTGAGCAGAGAGAGGGTTGCAAGTCAGCCTCCTTCTGGCCCTTTTCAAATTCCTGCAGGTCAAAGAGGAGAGCCAGGCTGAGTGATCGACTTCCTTTGGAAGGGCGGCTCCTCCTGCTTTTCCCTGTCCAGGCAGTACCCAGGGCTGCTGGACTGGCAGGGAGCCTGGGGGGTTCTCTGTGGGCCCTGCGCTCCTGCTGCCCACCAATCCCTGGTAAACTCGCTCAACATTTTTCTCCTTGTATGAACACACCCCTTCATGGAAAGAGGAACTACACTGATTCAAGAGGCTGACTGATGCTCACTTGGTAATGTCTCTATTGTCGACAGAGCGTGGGATAAATCTGTAGCAGCTGGGAAATGTCCCCGGGGCCAGAGAGGGTGGATTCTCTCAGAAGACCCCTGAGCATCTCAAATGGTAACTTCTGGGACCCCAGGGCTCCAGGAGTGCTGCAATTAGAGCCTTGCAAAATGCAAATGCACCAGGAACTCTTGCTGTCAGGCAAGCAAATGGGTCAGGGCAGGGGTTGGGGGGGGCACTGGCTTCCCTTTCTGTGCAACCAGGAGGCCCTGAGCTGGCAAACCCCCTCCCTGTCTCCAATTCCCAGGTTGAGTTGCTGAATTCTCACTCCTACCAGCCTTTCTCTGCTGATCTGTCAGAGGTCTCTTGATAAATGGAACAAAGACAACAGAACTATTCCAAATTTCCGGCCCTCCCCCTTGGGACCAGCCTTGCAACATACACATTCTCCCAGGCCTTCTTGAATTACAGAGAAAACAATAGGGAGTGAGTCCTCTACGGAGCTACAACTGGGGGTGGTTTAATTTGCAGGGGTCCGGGACCGGTCTCAAGAGTTGGGAGGTCACCCGCGCTGCCGTCTCTTCCGCCCCCGCAGCTTCAGCCGCCTGGCTGGCAGGCTGATGGGCTGCTTCCCAAACTTTTCCATGATCTCCCTGATCCTGGCCAGGTTGGTTTTGCTGAGGGTGAAGTCGCACTGCGTGGCACCCATGTCATAGCCGACCATGCAGTTCTTGGTGGACGAGGCGAATCCTTCCGCCTTGGCGGTGACCACGTACTCGCCGGGGTTCAGGAGGCGCCAGTAATCCCCATCGCTGGCTGTAAAGAGAAAGGAAGGGAATTCAGAGCCGTTCCCTTCTAAGGCAGATACCACCAGTCCTGCTATTCCAGAACCAGTCTCCCAGCCAGAGAGAGGCTCAGAGACTGGCCTCGTGGAATCTGAGCCTCTGCAGAAGCAAATTTTTTTTTTTCAAATTCTTATGGCATTTTGAATGTTTTCTTCCTTGGAAGCCACCTTAACGGTTTTACCAGGCAGAGGGCTGGGGTGTAGGCTCCCCGCCGCGTTCATACACGAGTGGAGATGAACAATCACTCATCCTCCTTCCCCGTGACAATACGCGCCATTCATTATGAACCTGAGCCTCCAACTGCTGTGCCCTCGCCACAAAACGCCACCTTGAAAAGCCATCAGTGCCTGGCTTCCTGGCCTTCCTCGGCCAGGTGATAAATACGAAAGTAATTCTTTTAAGAGGTGGGTCTCTTACATCTGAAAAGAGAAATAAAAGACTCCAGGGGACCAGGGCCAAATGATCTGGGAGGAGGCCTGGAATCTGCATTCCCTGGCCCCGGGGGTTGGGGGCGGGGTGGGCAAGAGAAATGCGAAGTTGCGGGAGCAGGGACACACCAGCCAGTGCTGCTGGGCAGGGCTCCCACCTCCCCGGCAACACATTGCTCCGTCACCCAACAAACCCACCAGGGGCCCTGGGCCACCCTTAGCGCTGGGCCCCGTCTCTGTGGCAGAGGCTTCCAGGCCAGGACTCTCCTCCCAGGAGCCTACAACCTGCTGAGGACACTTAGGCCCCTGACCTGAAAAGAGGCTTTGAGGCAAAGACGGGGTCACTGGTGACGCCGCCCCGCCCCCTCCCCCGCCCACCGTGGAGGACGTGGCGACCAGAAAGTCAAGGCAGGCCCTGTTCTGCTGAATCCCCGGCAAGCGTCTGAGGCGGGTTGTATGACAAGTCCCCTTTCCATGTGAGAGGACAGCAGGAGGTCACACGAGGTCCCCAGCTGGCCCCCAGCGCCCGGCTTGCTCAGCGCTCTCTCTCTCTCCTCTCTCGCGTCCACCTGAGTGTCCTGCCTGGTCTGAGGCTTTGGTGCCCAAAGAGAAAGGGCGAAGGGGTAAGGAGGCCCCGGGCCAGGCTCCCTTGTCGACCACAAGGCTGAGATCTTCTAAGAGACGGGAGCAGTGCTGTGTGTGTGTGTGTGTGACTGTCTCCCCCAAACACACGAAGGACAAAGCATCAGGTCCAAGTTCCATCTTTATTCACCTGAGACACCCCCTGAGATACACTCACGAGCGCGTGTGAGGAAGGAACCCCACGGGCAGCCGACGGCCGCTCACTGGTGAACATGCCTCAGTGTGGGGCTCGGGGTCCACACGGCGCCGACGGCTGCTCCCCGGTCCTCGGCGCCGTGCCTTGCAACTTCCTTCTGTAAAAATGTGAGTTTCTCAATGAAATAAAGTGCCACCTCATGGTTTCCAGAAGGCAGGAGCCTGCTGAGTCTTCTTGTCTCGAAGTCAGCCGCCTGAGCCTCACGATGCAATTCAGCTTTCGGAGATGGAAACTTCCCTGGCCGACCCCTGGTTCCTGTAGATCATGCAAACCCTCTCCTCCACGGCGTGCACCGTAGTCTGCAGTTACCTTTTAAGTTTTCCCTTGTAACTGTTCGCAGATCTTCCCCCGCTAGAATGTGCACTGAGATGATCGGCCGCATCCGTCTCCTCTACCACAGCATCTCCAGGCCGGCGCACGGGACGGGCTCCATAGATCCGGTCAAAGAATGAGTAAAACTATCAGGAGTGTGTTTAGGGTCACAGAATCAGAACGAGGGGCGTCAGCTCTGTAATCTGCAAGTTTCCGCTTCTGAAACACGGACGCTCTCCTCTGCCCCCACAGCACCCTTTCCCCCAGATATTCTCGGTTAGGCTTTCCCCGCAATTCTCCCCAAGGCTCTTATAACCTCAGCTTCTTCCCCCGATGACCAGTAAAGTCTAGAATCATCCACTTCATGGAATTCAGGGGTCATCATGGTAGGTTGCTAGCCCACGGGGTGACCAGATCTGTATTCAAGGGTGAATGTTCTAGGAGCTGTAGGAGGGGCGGGATGGGGACGTGGCTGGTGTCGTGCAGCATGGTGGATGGAGGGACAACCCAGATACTGTCACATGTCCATTTGGTAGCCGGTCAGGTTAGTGTCTGCCACACAGAGGACATCTGGGGGCATTCTGAGCCAGGTGTTTGGCCAACATACTTGCATGCATTTAGAAACACTCTGACTGGCTTCTCTCTCCTGGGACTTCAATCCCCCTGTTGATTTTCTACAAAATCCCTCCTGAAAGAAAACTTGTCAGATCACAGACACCTCGGAGAGAGATCAAGGAGATTCAGAGCAAATGTTGAGCACTGAGACGCTGAAATAAATATGATAAGGAACCTGCAAAGTGCGGAGCTCATCTATCATGAGAATACACTGGGAAATTATTTCAGGAAGGAAATAAAGGGAGAGGGGGAGGCGGCTCTCATCGGCTCATCCAAACCACCTCTGTGATCACAAAAGCCTTGAGGTTCCAAGTTCACTGGGCACAGAACTGTCTTCTGGCCTGTGGGGCTCAGCGGACTCTTTCTCTCCCACCCCGTTTAAAACCTTCCTGTTTTCTCACATGCATACAAAGTGCTAATCATCCCAAGAATGTTCTAGGAATTTTTGTGAATTCTTCTTTTACAGGAGCTTGTTAGCAATGTTTAAAATATAAGTCCTATGCGGGCCCAGATACAGTAGCCCCTTCTATCGTAAGGATCACCGGCACCCCACGGCGATCCCACCCATCTCAAGTTCAGAACCTGTCAATGAACATAAGAACGAATGAATGAGTCCGGGAATGAACGCAAGGCCCAGCATACACCGGTGAAGGGCGGCCATGTACCGAACGCCATGCTGCATGGTGGGAAAGCTCATAGGCAGCGGCTATCAGGTCCTCAAGGACAAAGAGTAGACAGGTGAGGACAACAAGAAGTATCACAGCATTACACAGCGGCCTACTGTTCTGTGGCGTGTCAGCTACAATCCACCCATGTAAGCAATCCTTGTCCTTCTGTACCAGGCATGCCAGCAGGCTCTCAGGTTAGCCTGGCACTGAGGGACAGCAGGGCAAGTCTGAAGCCCAGCCTAGCCCCTCCTTCGGTCCCAGAGGCTCGTTTCCTCAAAGGTCAAATGGGATCGCTTGTCAGAAGGACCAGGTCTGTTAGTGCATGTGAACAGTCTGGAGAAGAGGCTCCTGTCCCCTTAGGAGGGACAGCACGGGGACAAGGGCTGGGGCACGGCATTCACAGTCCCTAGCCCCTGGCTCAGATCCCGGCTCAGCCCCTCTGTGTACTCCCAGAAACATCATGTCATGTGCATTCATTCATTCAAACTCATTCATTCATTCAACAAATATTTATTAAGCCCCTACAGAATGTCAGGCAGTGTGCTTATACTTCATCGAGGCACAAAAGGGTCCAGGACCCCTGGTCTGGGACCAGTGGGGGAGCGGCAGAAACACCAGAAGGATGGCAGGTCCCAGCTTCTCCTGCCAGACGTCAGACGTCAGGTGTGGAGGGGCTATGGGAAGAGAAGGCGGGGGGCCGAGAGGAATCAGTGGGTGATGGGGCAGATGTGCGGCGTTAGAAAAGGTGGTCACCATGGTTGGCTCTGTTGACCTAGTGACATCTGAACAAAGACCTGAAAAGGGCAAGGAAGGGACTAAGGGATTCTCGAGGGAAGGAGGTTCAGATGGCAGAGGGAAGGCGGTCCTGCTAGAGCGAAGACCCCGACACGTGGCCTCAGTCCTCCAGGAGGGAGCCTGCAGGGGCACCCAGTGAGGCGGCAGAAAGCACAGGGGAGCGATTGTTCTATTTGACCAAAACTGGGGCTCATGATTTTCAGTTTTCAAATGGAGCCAGTCCTGGGCAAACTGAGAGAGCTGGTCACCCCAGAAGAAGAGCTTCGGGAGGTACCCCAGAGCCCAATCCCACATGGCCTTTGGGGGGTACCACAGTGACCCCGCAGGGGCCGGGGCTGAGACCAGCCAGCAGCCGAGGAGGTGCTGAGTGGGCATCTATTCTGCAACCAGGGACTGCCTGACCCGGGGTGGGGGTGGGGCCGAACGGAGGCTGAGCTTCTGTTCCTCATCGGCACCTTGGGGATCCTTCCAGCCGTCACAGGCTGTACAGGTGACAACACATGACGAACACAGGAGGAGGATGGACTTGGCCTCGTTTCCCTGGGGCCGCCCTTGTTTTAAATCTGACAGTCACATATTCTGGGAACCTTCTCCGTCCTGGGCCACTGGCCGCTCCATCCAGGGTCAGCTCTTGAACCAACAGGTCAAGTTCAGGCTGCATTGAACACTTGCCAAGTGGCCTCATATCCGATTTCTCCCAGTTGCTCGAGTGTGTCCGAGGGCTGAACAGGTCTTCCTCATGGCAATCACCATTTCCCTTCTCCTGCTACTGAGTTTGTGCTCGGTGCCCGGGGGGGACTTGGAGTAGGTTGAATCACGGCCCCTGGAAGCCCACATCCTACTACCCAGACTCTATGATTGGGACCTTATTTGGGAAAAGGATCTTTGCAGGTATAATTAAGGATCCCCCGATGAGATCATCCTGTATGGCCCGGGTGGACCCTAAATCCAATGACATGTATCTTTGTAAGAGGCAGAGAGGAGGAGGCCACAGAGATGGAGGCAGAAGTGGAGTGACGTGGCCAAGGAAGTTGCCAAAGCTGAGGAAGTGTCCTTCCTGGGGGCTCTGGAGGGAGCACTGCCCTGCTGACACCAGGATTTCACACCTCTGGGCTCCATAACTGTGAGAGAATACATTTCTGACTTTTTAAGTCCATGGTCATTTGTCATGACACCCACTGGAAACCAGCACAGGACCCAATGCCCCTGCTCACTTTAGCTGACACCAAAGCAAAGCCACCTGCCCAGGGCAATGACATGGCACTCTGCAGAGTCTCCCGGTGGCCGAAAACCTCTGTGCGTGGGTGTACAAGCCCCCGGACACACCATCTTCTCCAGAACCCCTGCAGACAACCTGCTGTGGGCTTCTAGACAATTCTCTTCCCTGTGCACCTGTCATCACATCAGGATGCACACGTCCCTGTCACAGTCAAGGTCACTGTTTCCTCATGTCACACCATACACACTGAGCGCCATCGTGGTAACAACGGTCCGGGGCACAAGGGAAAACTACAAGGGTTTCCCAGCAGCAGGGAAGCCCTGAGTGGCAGGGGCATGCCGGCACTGGGAGTCAGACACCCGAACCCTCTCCCAGCTGCCTCTTAAGCCACCAGCATCTCCTTTCCCCTCCCTGCACCTCTGGTTTTCACCTGAATAAGGGAGAAACCAGAAAGCACAGGCTCAAAACCTTGCTTTCCAGGGTCTCCAAGGGGAACCCAAGGAAGGAGACAAGAATTTGGCTCTCCATAAGAAGTTTCCAGCACTTGACATGTGATTTTGACCCAAATAAAACGCTTTGAGAAAACAGACATTCCCTCCTGAGAGACAGTTCATCTAGGCTCGCAGTTACCTGTTCGGATATCATGGTTAATGCCTTCCACAGAGATAACAGCATTCGGAATTCCTTTTCCATGGGAGTCTCTCACCACGCCTTTGATGCCGCGATGGACCTGCTCAGCACACGGGACAAGGAACAGGGTGAGCTCACAACGCACCCGACCCAGTGGGCACAGTGACGGCTGTAAGCCAAATGCCACCCCAGGGCCGCCAAGAACCCTCTCAAAGCCTTATCTAGCTCGACAGCCCCCTGGCTATACCCGGATTTGTTGTGTAAATTTCTGTGTTCCCCTTGGGTCCGTGCACTGGGAAGTCTTCCGCTGGGGTTCAGCTATTCCAGAGGCTTAAAAAATATTAGGATCTGAGATAGTGCATGTCAAGCGCACCCAGTAAAAACAGAATTTAATTTTTTCTAGTGCATTTGACTTTCCTGAACTCCACAGACCTAACATGTCAACCCAACGACTTAAGAATCAGAGAGAAAAGAGTCAAAGGCGTTCTTAAAAATGACAACTCAGTCCATAGGGCCCTTCTGCTAATTGGTTGCGTCATAAGACCCACATCACTCTGAACCTTGTGCCTCAGTTTCCCTATCTGTAGAACAATGTGACAATCCCGGTGATATACCATCATTTCTAATGACACTGTATGTATTACTGTACCTAGGCCCTTTATCCACAGCACAGGACACGGGATTCCTTTAGGATGATCAGAGCCTTCTCTCTTTTCAGAGAGAAAATGAAAAGGAGCCTTCCCTCGCAAAATTCCAGTGTGCGGACAGACAGCGTGCTTGCATCTGCCCAAGGGCGAAGAACAGGCTCACACCTGCTGTGCCGGGCAAGTGTAATGGGGACTGCAGAGAGTCTCCAGGGATCCTTGTGGGGCAGACTGGAACACTAGGTGCCAGGGCTGACCTCTGCCAAGGTCAGTGGAGTGGGAGGTGCAGGAACTAGGAAGCTGGCAGCTGAGCCACTGCCTGAAATTGTCTTCTGCTTCATCTACAACAACTCATGGAAGGGGCGGCCTCCGTGTCCGATCCTGTGAGCCTCAGGGTCACGCTTCCTAATGGATGGGAGTCATGGCAGTCACGTAATTGAGGCCCTTTTGTTTATTCCTCTGGTTTCCAGTTTGTTTGTTCCTTAGTGGGGCATGGATATTATTGGATTCATTGTAGCACCGAACTAGACTGGTTTACTGGATGCTACAGGATGGGCCGGGTCCTTGACAGCAGGAGGAAGGGAAGGCGAGGGAGGGTCCTGGGGGACCCAGCAGGGCTTCCTCACCAACTGTAAGCAGAACCCTGGGAGGGGCTCAGGAGACCCACTCCCAGGAGCCTCACACACCCACGGCAGGGCCTCTCAGCCTCACAGCCATGATGGACACCCCAGTATCCTCCAACAATGCCCATGGTGAAGTCCTTGTTTCCGGGATCTTAGAACGTGACTGTATCTGGAGACCGTGTCTTCAAAGCAGTGATGAAATTAAAATGAGGTCTTTCAGGTGGGCTCAGATCCAATCTGAATCCCTTAAAGGGGACTGTGGACCCACAGAGACATCAGGAGCATGGGCGCACAGAGGAAAGACCACGTGAGGACGTGGGGAGGAGACAGACCTCTGCCAGCCAAGGAGGCTCTTCCAAATGAAACCAACCTACCAACACCTTGATCTTGGACTTCAGCCTCCAGAACTTAATTTCTGTTGCTTGAGCCCCCGCCCCCCCGGGGTGGGGGGGCTATGTTTTTATGCAACCCTAGCAGACTAGCACAAGGGGCCTGGGCATGCTGGCTCAGACACATGTCACCCCGTCCCCACAGGGCAGCATCCGGTCACACTCACCGTAACCCAGTGTGAGTGATCAACGAGGCTTTACAGCTCACTCCGGGGGCCGAATCCGGTGCGGACAGATGCTGGCTCTTCCGGCACCGTGTGGGGCCGGCCCAGCACGACGGCCAGATCTGAAGCACTAACTCGACTCAGTCTCAGGCTTTCAGGCCCCGAACCGGCCCCTTCCCTTCCGGCCCCCGCCCCGGCGTGCGCTCGTGCCGCACCTGCTCCATGAACACGATTAAGGATTCTCGATTATTTTCCCACTCCTCGGGCAGCTCGCTCTCGTGCGGGAACTTGTCACAGCCCACGTAGATGGACAGCTCGAAGCAGTTTGTGTGAAGGTAGCTGAAATCGTTGAGACCTGCCGAGCCAACCGGACAACGCTGTCACCAAACCGCGCTCCAAGGGCAGGAGGGAGACAGCAAGAATGTTTAAGAACGGGATCCGGACGACCTCACTTGAACAAGGAGGTGTCCAGTACCTGCTGCAGCCTGCGAAGGAATGACAGCAAAGATGAGGGGAGGGGCGGGGCAGAGAGAGCGGGGATGCGGCCAGAATGGTTTCTGGGGAAGACAGGTGCGTCTGGGAACATCGCTGGCAAAAGGAAGACCGAAGTGTTTTTCGGATAAAATTCTGCTCAGTAAACCCAGTTTAACACACTATTTTAATAAAAATAAAGCCACCAGGAATGAGCAGTATGGACTCGAAGTGGTGGATGGAGTTCTTCTCCATGGTTACCCATGTGCCACCCATGAGCCAGGACCTGTCCTTAATGCTCTGCTTCCACTGACCACAAATTCAACAGAGAGTTAGGCAGCAGAGCCCAGTGTCACAACTGAGACAATGGAGGTAGAGAACAGCCAAGAAAGATATCCAGAACCACGTGTCTGGAAAGAGCCAGAGTCAGGGTTTGAACCTCGGTGTGTGTGACACCAAGGCCTTGCTCTTCTCTCCAGGGCTTGGGGAGAGCCAAGCCAAAACAGCAGAAATGTATCCTCCCATAGCTCTAGAGGCTGGGGGTCTGAGATCGAGGTGTTGGCAGGGCTGTGCTCGCTGTGGAGGCCCTCAGGGAGGAAACTTTCTCGCCTCTTCTAGCTTCTGGTATATGGTTGCCCCCAGTGTCTCTTGGCTTGTGACTGCATTGCTCTTACCTCTGCCTCTGTCTTCACGTGGCTTCTCCTCTGTCCCTTATAAGGACATTTGTCAATGATTTTAAGACCCATCTAGGTAACCCGGGATAACCACATCTTGAGACCCTTAATTTAATTACACCTGCAAGGTCTACCACCGTACCACCCTGAACGCGCCCGAACTTGCCTAATTATACCTGCAAGACCCATTTGTCAAATAAGGTCACCTTCACAGGTTGCAGAAATTAGGAAGCAGAGATTTTTTTTTTTTCAGGGTAGGGCACCATTCAACCCAGTACGGCTCCCAGTATTTGTGAAGCGAAGAAATGAATGGTAGGTGGCATTAAGTTCTTTCAGACATTTCTGGTTTTGAGCAACAGGGTGATCAGATCAGCGAGAACACAGGGCAGCTATGCTGTGCGTGACCGCAGGAAGCATCCACAGGATGCAGGAGGCCCCTCCACGAGCCGCCCTTGGGTTTTTCGGGTCAGGGCTAAGAGAGCAGAGCGGGATGTGCTGGGTTTCTGTGTGGTGACTGATCAAAGGAGCAGGTGCTCCTGCACAACCAGCCTCTGTCCTCACTCTGCATCTACCCTCCTTGCCTACCTCGCCATCATGCTGAGCGGCGTACTGCCCAGTAGAAACACCTGATTAGGACTCATGGCTTGGGGTATCCAGAGAAATTCCACAACAGCCTGATCGCTACAGTCACGGGCAAAATGGTACAAAAGACACAGCCACTCTCTCGGGTGGATTCCAGATTTCAACCACTCCCGTGTCAGCAGACGGACCTTTGACCACATCTGTGATAAGACAGAGGCAGAGAGCTGCGGGGTGGGAGAGGGGAACCCCGTCGTGCACGTTAAGGGCACATCCTTCAAAGGGGCCTGGTCTGGCTGGAGAAGGTTGGTCAAAACGCCACGTCAACATATCCACTTGAACCCGAATGTGGAATTATGAGAGGGCAGAGGGGGGTCTCAGATGCCATGGCCACTAGTTAGAAGGGCAGGACACGCTGAGAGTGCCAGGGGCCTCTGTGCACAGAGTATTTTCATTACTCCCAATCTTCCAGGCCTTGCTGGCACGGAAATAAATCAGTGTTACCTATGCAACTCTGAGGAGGTCTGCCACCCTGCCTTGTGTCTTTGAAGCACTAGAAGTACCGGAGGACCCGGTGACATGCTGGGAAGCCAGGGGAGGGTGGAAAAGCTTCACCTGGGCTAACTGCTGCTGACTTCCGGCCCCACAGCAAATGGCGTGAGTTGAGAATCCTGGGTCAAGAATGGCTTTGAAAGCGTGATGTGTGGGCAAGGACCTGTGGCATGACCCAGACAGATCCCCACACACCCTGGGTCCCAGCGGGACCGGCCAGACGTTCCTGTGCTCTCCTGGCCTAGAATCCCACTGCCGTGGCTTCTGCAAGGAGCACGGAGCTGCACCTTCCTCGAGGCCCGGGCGCCCATCACCAGCTCAACGTGCACTTTGTCGCTGGGCCAGAGAACGTGGGGTGGCAGCCCGGGAACCAAGGGGGCCTGGCGTCATTCTGGGGGTGACACACACACGCTCAAAACAACGTGTGTTTTGAGCTCTCCCGAAGCGGGCTCCCCACGGCCCCATCTCCGTTAACCGCTGCCTGTCGGTCACGGCTAATGAGCAAGAACCGAGCAAGAACAGGGAGCGGAGGGGTCGGGGGAGGGGAGGAAATTAGAAGTCACATCTCATTAATCCACAAAGAGAGGCGTCCGTGCACTTCCTCACGCCGCCGGGAGGGAGAATGATTAAGAAGGCTCAAGCTGCCACACGGCTCTGCCACAAAAGCCCCCGCAATAATGGAAAATATAATCGATAGGAAAAAATCAAATGCGGCGTGTGTGACTATGTGGCAGCCAGCTTTGCCAAACGTGGCGACAGACCCGGCGCCGGCGACTCCGGCTGGGTCCATACCCGACGCGGTCGCGGCAGCCGGGAAAAGTAAACAGAACGTTCACGTTAAGGCTGTCGCCGGTTCTCAGGGCTGAGATGAAGAAGTGAGAATGATTTGGGGCCATTAGAAAATTCTCTTAATCAACAGGGATTTGACATTTTTTTTTTTTAATTTTGTGCAGGGCCAAACTATGATGGTAAATAAATAAAACACCACTGCGGGGTAGGGAACCCAGAAGAAATCGGGAAGCTTTCTGTACATGTTAAAACATGGTCACGGGAACAAAGATATTCGCTTTTTAGTTTTCTTTTCCCAAGCACGGACACATACCTGAAAAGCATGTGAAGGCTGAATCTAGCAAAGGAAAATCATATGATGGTTAATTAGGGAAACAGAGCAGGCATGTGATGGTGAACAAATACCACGGGAGAGGGGGAGGCAGACAGGGGAGGGGTCCCCGGCGGCGTGCTTCCCTGGTAAGCTGGACAGAGGACACCCAACACCTGCCACCCATGTGAGCCTCATGACAGTCCCAAAGGTCCACCATCTTCATCGTTACCATCGTGCCCATTTCACAAATGGAAAATACAGGGTTCAGAGAGGTCAAGGAACTCCCCTGGGGTCCTACAGCATCTGGGTGATGAGCCGGAGTGTGAGTCTAGGTCCAGTTGACACGGAACATTTCTCAAGTTCATCCGCGGTTCGACAACCCCCACAAAGTCAAGAAAATGAGCAACAGCATTATGCGTGGGGTCTTGCCATCACAAAGCTGAGGCACCTTAGGGAATGGGATATCCTCTTCCCTCCTTGGCTGGGAGCCCTGGGCCAGCTCAGCTTGGATTCAGCAAGGAAAGTTTATCCGGAAATGGGAGCCCAGGGTCCTCTGTGGCTGCTGCAAAGGAATTCCCGAAGTTCCTGCTAGAGGCCTGTCTGGTCCCGTGTGGATGCCAGGAACGAAACCGTACACTCCCCACATCACACACAGGCAAGCTTCGACCGAATGCCCTGGTCTGACCCCCAGCGGACGGGAGGTGTGTGAAATGGTGTTAGTCACACACTGGGCCTCAGGACACACCTGCAGCTTGAAGCCACTTCACACCTGAGTGTGGGGTCAATGCCCGGCCCTTCTGGGGACCCATGCATGGGACACGCCCACGATGGGCACAGTTCTGCGTAAAAACACTCTGGCCCCAGCACCAACACACACATGCTCTCTGCTCCTCTGCTGGGTTCACTTTTCCATCTGATACTTCCTTCCAAGTCTACATCTACCCATCTCTGACCCTGCAGAACCTGAATAGCTCGGGGCTAAGAGCAGACCACAGAGCCAAATAGGTGTGGCTCTGTCCCCTTTCTTGATTGGAGAGATCCCTTCAGAGTCCAAGCGCCGGTGAACTCATTCATAAAATGGGGAGTAGCCACAACCCCCCAAGACTATCAGAAGGACTAAGGAGGAGTCTGTATAGAGCGTTGGTGGACTACAGTCAAAGGCAGACTACATTCATGACTACCCCCATGCCAAAGGTAAGGGATGGCTGGGTCCCTCCCTGTCCCAGCCATCTATTACCATTTGGCTCTACAATGACAGCAAGGCCACCAGAGACTTACTTCCGGCGACAGTGTGCCAGGAGGCCCCATTGACTGTCCCGTCCTCTTTCTGGAAGTCCTCTGTGTGGCACACCCTCCGCCTGGCGTCGGTCATGAGGCGGTGCGTGGAGGCGTAGGAGTAGGCCAGCCAGCGGAACACGTGGTCATCAGGGGTGGGGCTGGGTTCCTGCGTCTTCCACAGGGACCGCACCATGTCGTAGGGGTAAGCCACCACCAGCTCGCCCCCCTGCAGGTTGCCGCCCAGGACAAAGGGGATTTTCTCCATCCAGGCTATGACAGCCCTGGTCTCCACTGCCACCTGTGAATGAGGCACATTTAAACAGGCTTTGAGAAATAAAGATCAGAAGGAAACTGCTTCCTCTCCCTACTTTCCAAACAGGGACATGGTTGAAAGAACAACCATTTTGTGGAATACTTGCAGCAAAAAATGTAGAATTTCAAAATCGGCTGAAGCAAGCTAGATTTTTTTTTTGCAAATCATGGATAGGAATATTTTCTATAGGAATATCCCAGTTCATGCCCAGGGAGAAAAGATGGAGTTAGCGCATCAACACTTCTCAACTCCAGTGAATCAATGGACCAGGCATGTCTATCTCTGGCTCCAAAGAGCAGAGAAAGAGAGAAAACCAACAGAATAGTCTCCCTAGGGAAGAGCATACACACCCAAGGAAAACATCAACCCAGAATACGACCAGCCTCTAATCCAGGGGCTGGTAGCCTCTTTCTGCAAAGGACCAGATGGGAAATACTTTAGGTTTTGATGGCCCTGTGGTCTCTGTCCCAACTACCCAACTCTGTCCTTGTAGCAGGGGAAGCGCCAGAAACAACACGCAGATGAACAGGGCTGGGTTCTGATAAGACACCATGTACACCAACAAGCCTGGGCGGGAAGTAGCCCGCCTACAGGCTGCAGCTCGCCAGCCCCTGCTCCACAGAGCCTAGTCTGGTTGACAGCTCACGGCCAGCTTACAGGAAACACAGAAGCATAGGTTACATGACACGGAAAGGATACAGCTGGCAGCACCCAGACAGTGGAAAATGTGTCAAGACGATCTAATCCGGTTGCTGGTACCTTAGTTGTTACGAGATAAGCAACGAGCTGAACGACAGCAAAAGTGCAAGGAAAAAAGGCAGGAAGTGAAACAGGAGAAAGTTAAAGGAGACTGGAAAGCCCGTGCTCCTGACCACAACTTGGGAGCTTCTCTGGTTCCTGACTTCAGCTACAAGAGGGGCGCCCGGGTGTCTCGGTCGGGTAAGAGGCCCACTCCTGATCTGGTCTCAGGTCATCATCTCCTGGGTCGCGAGATGGAGCCCTGCATAGGGCTCCATGTTCAGTGCGGGAATCTGCTTGAGATTTTCTCGTTCCCTCTGCCCCCGCAAAACAAATAAATAAACCTTAAAAATAAAATCTAAGAGAGAGAATGATAATAGGGCAAATGTGAACCCTGACTGGATATTTCATAATACTAGAAATAATTGATTTTGATAGGATAATGGTAATTGCTCATGGTTTTAAAAGAGACTCTGAGCTTTTAGAGATACTTACCGAAATATCTGCACATGAAATGACGCCACTCCCAGGATTTGCCTCAGTAATTCTGGGGAGGAGGAGGATGCGGGTGCAGATGTAGATGGATGAGAACGGACAGATACTGAAGTTGAGATGGGAACACCAGGGCCCTGAAAGCTTTCACTCCAGTTCCGTACGGTTGGCGTTTTTTTATGATAAAAAGTTGAAAGAAAGAAAGGAAGAAAGGGAGGAAGGAACAAATGAACAAAGGAAGGAAACAAGGAAAAGAGAAAGAAGGAAAGGGAGGGAGGGAGAAAAGAGGGAGGGGGAAGGAAGGAACTCACAATGTTTGAAGCCAAAATTAGAAAGCCTGATATGGTCAATATTGATATGAATTCAATATTTTATCCTAAGTTACTGATTCCCATGAAGAGAATTCCCACAGAATAAAATTTGATAATGGGAAAGAAATAAAAACTGGAAATGGCTTGGCTGCGCAGTACAGAAAGTTGATTGAAGAACGAAATTAACTTAGGGTTCATTAAGTTGTGTTTTTCTTCCTAAACACATCAGGGGCCCTGGATGGGACTGTTGTAGAACTTGGCTCATTCCACAGGATCATTGCTGGTCCCTGCTTGTCCTCTGCTCTATGTTGATAGAATAAACACCCATTAACCCACCATCTGTGCCCAAAAACAGATCTTAAGGACAATTTCTATATAATATGTGATTCCCTCTGTCCCATCCTCCCGTTTTGCACTCAGAGGTAAGCATTGTATCCTCAATGATATGATTCGCATTCTTTTTGTTTTACCCTAGGTGTGTATGCTTAAAAATACATTATTTGGTTTTACTTGTTTTTGCTCTTAAAAAGGAGGGGGGTAACCATACTGATTGTTTTCTCCATTTTTTTCCCCTCAATTCATGTTTCCAAGGTGTATCTGTATCGTTGCAAAAAAGCTGTAGCTCAGTCCTTTCCACTTCAGTACAAGGATGTCATCGTTTAACTGTCCTTGTGATGGGGGCATAGAGGTAATTCTCAATTTTTTACTGTACTGAACAGTGGTGGGTTTTTTTTTTTTTGAGCTTCCTTTTGGTATACATGTGCTGAAATTTATCCTGCATAAATCACCAGAAGTGGGACTGCAGAGTCATAAGAAATACACATATTCTACTTTACAAGATAATCAAATTATTCTCTGAAGTCACGGTGCTAATTTACACTTGCACCCACAATGCATGAGAGAGCCACTGGCCCCATATCCTCTCCAACGCTCAGCTACTGTCAGACTTCTTAATTTGCCAACCAGTGGGTGTAAAATGTTCTCTTATTTGCATTCCTTAGTACTAGTAAGGCTGAACATATTTTCATGTTTATTAACCATATTTCCTCTTCCACGAATTGCCTCTTCATATTCTTTTACCCATTTTTCTATTGAGCCGTTTATATTTTTCTTATTTGTTATTCTTTATATATTTGGAAGTTTTAATTCTTTTCCAATTTCCTAATTTGCAAATAATTTCTCTTGGTTTTTAGCTTCTCTCTTATGGTTTTAAAATTTTGATGAGCAAGCTTTCTTATGTTGGTTATGTAGTTGAGTTTATTAATCTTTTATTTTATGATTAATGTCATTTAAAATAGCCTTCTCCCTGAAACTAGTTATCTGTATTATAAAGTTTCACTAAGAGATTTTCGTGGGAGTGATGATTAAATCTTATCAAATGAGTCTTTCAACAGACAAATCCCTTCATATTATTTCTTGGTTTTTCTCTTAGTTCTGCTCTTACTTTTTGATCACAATCTTTATACATTTTGGGGGGTTCTTCTGTTATTCATTTGCTAATTTCTTTAGCTAATTTTTAGCCTTTCTTTGGAATATAATCATTGAAAGGTATAAACTTCCTAAAAGTACAAGAGTTTTTGTGGTACTCCACCAATTTGGATACATAATGTTTTCACTGGGTTCTAATTATTTTTCAGTTGCTAGTACAGTCTTTTTCTTTGACTTATTATTTAGAAGTATTTTTCTTTAATTTTCTAAAGAGGCGGTGATATTTTCATTAGCCTATTTACTGTCTTCTGGTTGAACTGTATGTTGGTGAGAGCATCATGGTCTGACTCCTATTCTCTGGAACTGGCTAAGATTTCCCTTAGAGCCCAGAGCATGTCAATTTTTGAAAATGCTCCAGGGGTGGGGCGCCTGTGTGGCTCAGTGGGTTAAAGCCTCTGCCTTCGGCTCAGGTCATGATCCCAGGGTCTTGGAATTGAGCCAAATGTCGGGCTCTCTGCTCGGCAGGGAGCCTGCTTCCCCCTCTCTCTGCCTGCCTCTCTGCCTGCTTGTGGTCTTTGTCTGTCAAATAAATAAATAAAATCTTAAAAAAAAAAAAAAAAGAAAATGTTCCAGGGAATACTCAAGAAAATACATTATTATCTACCTAGTGGTTGTAGACTTCTTATAGATCCCTATGTCAAGCTGTTGACTGTTTTTCAAGTCTTTATCTTTGCTGACTTCTTATCTAACATAACCACAACTGAAAAAAGTGTTGGTGATAGAGGATCTGTGTAATTCCCCATGTGTTTCCCAAAGATGACAAGCTCAGAAAGCTAAATTCTAGTCTTAAAGCAAAGACTGATATCCAAGGACTTTCTCTAAGCTGAAGAATTCCTTATTTCTCCTAGCCTCAGGGCCAAGAACGTTGGCAACCATATTCAAATTCTGGTCCAAGAGTTCCCAAATGATAACATCACTTGAATTCTCAGCCTTACCAGACGTCATCAGTACGTTTGTTTGAAAGAAAACTGTGTATGGGGGTGGGGATGATTGTATAGGATGGAACTGGGAAATGAGAGAGAATACAGAAGACTCAGAGGCCCTGAACCCTTTATTCCCCATAAGCTACCCATGGGTTCCCTAGCCACACCATAGACACTGCCACTGTCTGTCTACATCACTTGACTGGTTGCTTCCTGAGGGCCTGGATAACACCATCCTATGCCTCCCTAAATGAGGCAACCATAGTGGCCTTCCTCCAGTAAGTGGTGCCTGCCCATGAGGTGGGCTGGAGCCCCAAGGCAGAGCAGGGGAGTTGCCTTCTATCCATTCATCATTTCTCCCTTGGTTCCTCATGGACAGAAGTTATTTTTATTTTTGTTTTCTTGAGCTTGCAATGTGCTTGCCTAAAATATAACATTTTCCAGCTTTCAGGAAGCCACAGTGGGTTGAGAGCATGTTTTGATTAGATTTTGGCCAATGAGATGGAAGCCTAAGTATGATGGAGGAAATCAAGGAATGATTCTTAAAATTAACTGAATTGTCTAAGAGGAGGATCTTCTGAATTCTTTTTTCTTTTTTGTTGTTTCTTAACGCCTTTTTTTGTTTGTTTGTTCCTTAACTCTTGCTCCCCTCTTCCTTCACAGCCATGACAGCTGGAGCACCCATCGCCATCTTGGATTTTGATCTTGAGAGTGGAAGTCATACACTAACATGGTGGAAGCAGAAAGATAGATGAGTCTTTGGTTCCTGATGTTCACAGGGCTTCTGTCTGGCCGGGCTTCTATCCTCTGCCTTTAGAGTCCTTCTATGTGAAAATAAATAAATAAACAAACTTGTCCCTCATTAAGCTGCTGTCATTTTGGATTTTTTCATTGTTCCCACTGAATCTAACCCTAACTCATATAAGCAATCAAAGCAGCCCTCCTGAAGGACATATACAATCAGAGGTCAGGGGTAAAAAGGTAGATGACAATGGGAAGGGGAGGCCATAAAAGGCATGCAAAATTTTGTGAAAATTCTTTCTCCCACAACACACTCTTTGGAAAAGAAGACTGGAAAATTTGAGGGAAGCATTTCTCACTCAATGCATTTCTTTTCTTTCCAAAGAAGCATGATGTGTAATGATCCATGAGGACTTACTGAAATAAAATTAAGGTCTCTCAAGCAATCAGTAAGTTCTAAGGACAATTTCATAGCAATTCCATAGCATGGCCGAAGCTGAGAGTAATATGGACGGTAATATGGCAGGGTTTTTGGCTTCTCTTTGTTGTTGTTGTTTTTAAAGCTGTGTGTGGTTGTAAAGAGACCTAATTCAACGATTTCTCTTTTATGAAGAATATCTGCAGATATCAACTTTAAAGGTAGTTATTATCTAGCACACTTCCCCGCTTTGGGAGAAAACATGAAAGGGAAAAAAAAAATGGTTTTGTCTTGTTCTTAAATGTCAGATCTTCCGCAAATACCAGCGGGTGTTAACTTTGGCCTTCCACTGCTCTGCAAATGATGGGGTATTTTTACTCACCGTGGCATTTTCAGACAGAAACCACTCAGGGATTGCAATATAGTGATTGGGAACTTTCCTTGGAATGTTCTGTCGGTCCTCTGCCTCCCAGAGCAGTGTGTTTAAGTCGGGGAAGTTGTTGTTGATGTCGATTCCATCATGGGTCCAGCGCCCCAGGGACCAGCCACCCAGCTCCGAGCCCTGGGAGACAATTCCAAACGTGAGGGACCACAGGCTTCTGGACTTCTCCCACAAAAGACGTCCCTGTCTCCAGGCCCACCATCCCCACCTGGGTGTGTCTCTAAGCCTCACAGGTCCTCTGGCCCAAAGATGGCCCCCAAAAGAGAACAATGAAGCCCTCTCTAGTACTACCACCACAAGTAGGTGGGGGGTAATACCACCAAATCACCCCAAGAAGGAAGGCAGAGCCTCACCCCAGCCACATGGCAGTGTTCAAGAGGTATTACAACCCTTCCCCCCAACCTTCTATCCCCCTAGAACTTCTAGACTGGTCAGATAAAACTCTGAGTAGGAATGAACCCAAGAGTCCAACACTGCAAAATCAACCACCACCGCATTAACACAGTCTCCCAGCCATGCCCACGAGTCTGGCTTGCAAACCCCTGACCAGTGGACCTTACAAATCGGGCACCAAAAGTCCCTGACCAACTCGGTGCCCATAAACACAACCCCAATTCCATATTATCAGGCATACGTGTGACAGGTACCAAGTACAGTCTTACACTTTATTCCCAGATAATACTAATAATAGTCCATCCACAACGTAACCTGCACAAAGCCTATGCCACAATTAGAACATGAAATGTAAACGATCTCTCAGAATAACAAAAACAGCTCTCTTCGGAGCATCGAGAGCATGACAGGCCACAGATGAACTGAGGATCTGCCTTGATGGGTGCCTCCTCCAGGTTCAGCGTTCCTTTCATTCTCTTCTACTGGATTATTCCCTCGCGTTCACTTTTTCCAGTGCGTTGGCCTGTCTACCTCTCAGGTGCCCACGATTCCCAATTCCTGCTTTGCACCTTTCGGGAACCCTGTGAGTTTACCTGCCCTCGCGGAGAGACACTGAAAGAGAAGCCAGGACATGGAAGAGAAATTGACTCATGGCCCAGCGGGCTCTGCCGGGGGGACCTAGCGGCTACCCCGCCAACAGGGGGCGGCATCATTACCCCTTCGTAGGCCTTCTCGTAGCCGTCAGGGTTGAGGGATGGGAGGATGTGAATCCGGGTCTCCTCCACCAGGTGGACGATGCGTGTGTTGCCGGCCAAGTATTCTTGGCACAGGAACTGCATGAGCAACAGCGTCAGCTCCCGGCCCAGCACCTCGTTGCCGTGGGCCCCTGCGATGTAGTGGAACTCTGGCTCGCCTTTACTCGAGGACAGGAAAAAATACAGTCCATATCGGCGCTACTAGCAGAACAGCCCTTACCATTTAGGATTAAAAAGATCTCTGAGTAATAGCAACTTACAGTTTTACCCCATCTCGTCTTACAAATGGGCCCCCCAAGTTCTATCACTACCCTTTTTTAAAATTCCCCAATAGGTACGTAAGAAAATGTGTAAAAAACTCATAGATGATACCAGCCCCTGGGTAATCATATTTATTCTTATTTAGCGAGAACGGAGAAAGTGATACAGTGCGTAAGGTTGAAAATTCACAAATTAAACACAAGACAGGGCAATTATTTTTCTCTTTGGGGAGGCAATCGTTCTTCTCCAAAGAAGGTCCTATTAAATCTAAAAGGAGATAGAGATGGATAAACAGAAGCAGAAAACCGACCAGCAGGGGACATGGGCACTGACGCAATTTTGTAAGCGGGCTGCCTTTGAGTTCTTCTTCTCAGCTCACTTTCTCCAATGTTGGGGCTTATCAGAGCCCAGCATAGGCTGACAATACTTATTCTCTCACTGGCAAAGCAACTACTTTTAAGGAAATGTAATTTTATCTGCAGATCCAGTCCTTATACTTTCGAAGGAACTCCTAAGAGGAACTCCTGAAATACTGACGAATTTAGAGTTGAATGAAGCAGGCAAACCTCAGACTTAAATATAAGGGGATTTCTAAAAGACTCGCAGAGTTACCAAAAAGAAAACCAGAGAAGCCCCCCTGACCCAGAGAATCCAGATTCCAGAGTGACTGAAGGAGAAATGGCGGAAGACAGGAAATGCTCAAAAATGGAATTAAATTAAAATAAAAAATTAGGGGATCTCCCTCTAATTTAAGTCATTAATAACTTAAGTCCAAAATTTTCTTCTATAAAAGGATTCAGTCCTGACCGCCTCTGGCCACTTTTTTCTTTGGTCAGTGTGACCGGCCTCAGAGCTGGAGAACAGAACAAAACACGGTTCATTTGGAGTAAAGGAAGGTATGACTGACTCCCTTAAATAAGTCAACAGCCTCTAGCTCAGAACCCAAATTTGCAGACTCTTTGTGCGAGAGTGGCATGTGGATGGCTCCTGGCCTGTTTCGCGAGTGTTCTCTTGGAGGTCAGTGATCTCCTGGTCCTTTAAGAAGAAAACAGACATGGAGGGACAGGTGCGTCACAGCGGGGCAACCTCACCAACTTCGTGCTCGCCAGGGTGATCCGAGATCTCCACGGCATACAGCTTCAGCCCCTGGTGGCTCTTGCCGATGTTGTAAATTCGCGTGATGTTGGGGCACATTTCGTTCACGACCTTCATCAGCTGAAAAACAAAACAGTTAAGGCTCTGAGCAGGGGCGGCTAGATGCTAAAGGAGCCGAGCTCCCCAGACCACCACCTGCTGTTCCCCTCCCACAGCCCCCCTGCATGCCCTCACCCTCCCCAGACACCAGCACCATCCCCTCTGCCTGGAATGTTCTCCTCAGGTTGTAGCTCTCACCTCCCTTGGCTGTGGTCTCACCTTTGTACCGTGGCTTCCTGTTTTCTTTTTGTCTCCTTGCTAGACTACAGATCCTTTAAAGGACACACTGAGCCTTTGATCCCCATAACCCTGCCTAAATAGACATTTATTACTGAATATCCATTTTTTCTCATCATTTGGTAAACATCTTTGATGTGTCAGGCTGAGGGAAGACACGGCTCCCGTCCTCCTGGTGCTCACAGAGCAGCAACAAAGGGGTCACTGGATGGCCCAATCCACTGACGCTAAGTAACGGGGTGCAGAGAAGCCATGATAACAGCAGGTCATGTGGTGAAAAGGTGGAGAAAGCAGGCTTTGATGAGGAGGAAAAATTAGATGTGTGTCATTTCCTGAATTTTGCATTTAAAGTTGAGCTTGCTAGACAGACAACTTTGGCCTGAGTGGGTGAGACGAGCTGCCAGAGGAGGGAAGGGGGGCACTGCTAGTCACAGGAGCACAGGCTGCCCTTGAGAAGAAGGAGCAGCTGACTACAAGGGCCGGTCATCCACAACAGGGCACAAGCAGAAACCCGCCGTCACTGGGGAGACAGCATGCGAGGGAAACGTGGCTTCTGTGCCCATCACTGTGGGGGACACGCACACGCTACAGGGTTGAAGTGGGACCTCGTGCTCCGCACCACAACTTCCCAAGGGACACAGTGACAGTGTTACTAATAATGTCAACAATCACATTAGCCACACAGTCTATTTCTTCCCTGACTTTCCCTGTCATGACCGCCAGGTGAAGTAGGTAAGGCACAGTGATTGTCCCCATTCTACAGATATGGAGACGGAGGCTCAGAGAACCACTGAGGGATTTGCCCAGGGTCACCCAATGGGTACCAGGTGCTTTGGACTCAGGGCTCTTCTCCATCCCTGCAGGTACAGCAAAGCAACGAACACCAGCCCATCTCGGCCGCCCATTCCATCAGCAGCACGCCATGACCATTCTGAAGATGGCCGCAGTGCACTCACCCTCTGCCTTGGGGTCCCGCATACTAGTCCCTACGAACTCCAGCCATCCTCACCTCCCAGCATCAGCCTCACCAGAGGGCCCACTGCCTTGGTTGGGATCAATGACCAGTTCTGTAGACACCACCGAGTCATCTTTAACTAGGCAACAAACACAACCGTCCTGCATGCAGCCTGACTGTCCCTTGATGCCCACCCCAACTCTTTCCTACAGTCAGCTGCAGGAGCAACACGCCACCTGCATTCTTCAAGATCAGGACGTTACACTGGAGAACAAGCTCCACCTTCTGCCAGATGCACACTCAGTCATGGAGACATCTCTGTATGGAATGGCCTCAGCCGTGACATACCAGTCACCTCCTCATACCCCAGCCATCCTAGCATTTCCCTCCCGGCCACATTACCTCTTTGTGCTGTAGTGTCACGAGCACCTTTACACATGAAGATGACACAAGCATTTGAGGGGTCTCCTTTATGAAGGTTCTTTACAGTTCTCTCTGCACAGAGAGAAATCCTCTCTGAAATGCCAGGAAGGGTTCCCCAGGGGCCACCAGCCCCGTCAAAGACCTGGCTGGTGATCCACCTTGCTTATTCCTGAAAAGAGCCTAAGATGTCTTACTGGAGTTGTGGTCTTGATGGTTAAAGTGACAGTAAGGACTGGAACTTCTTCCTGGCCTCAGAGCATGCATTCTTTTCCCGGGGGGTGGGGGGCAACATCATCCCCTCAGAGGGGAAAACTGGTTGTCTGGGGCTAAAGGTCTCACACATCACAATGCTTTGTGGCCCTCCAAAGCTCAGCCCTACCCAACAAAATCTTACTCATTAATATTTAATATAATGGGTTAAGAAACTATAAGAATTTATTAATAAATAATTAACAATCATCAATTTATTAATAATATAATAAAATAATAATTATTAATTAATAATTAGTTAATAATTGTTAATATTTAATATAATGGGTTAAGAAATTATGAGAATTTATTAATAACTAACAATCATCAATTAATTGATTATTATTATTATTTTTTAATTTATTTGACAGACAGAGATCACAAGTAGGCAGAGAGGCAGGCAGAGAGAGAGAGGAGGAAGCAGGCTCCCCGCTGAGCAGAGAGCCCGATGCGGGGCTCGATCCCAGGACCCTGGGATCATGACCTGAGCCGAAAGCAGAGGCTTTAACCCACTGAGCCACCCAGGCGCCCCAATTAATTGATTATTAATAATATAATGAAATAATAATAATTAATAATTAATTAATAATTGTCAATATTTAATATAATGGGTTAAGAAATTGTAAGAATTAATAAGAATTAAGAAAATGTCTAAAAAGCTTCCTGGGGGGAGGGGGCGATAATGAAACCAGATGAGAATGATCACCCAGAGAGCACCTGGGTTTGCAGGGTCTGAGCCCCATCGAGACTCTGATTCCCCATCCCGGAGACGGGATACACTTTGCCAACCTTGTGTCTACTGAACCCTCGGTTCTGCTGCTTCCCTGCCCCTCTGCAGGAGAGAGAAACAGAGCGCTCTTCTCTAGCAATTCAGTTTCCAGTAATATACATCCTGCATAAAGGATGCTATGATGATAGGCATGATGGCCCTTGCTGTGGTGCTACACCCTCTCCCCGGGAGCACGGAGCCCAGAGATGTCCCAGTGCTCCAGGGCAAGAAGGCAGCAGGGAAGAGCGTGCTCCATCCGCTCCCTGGAACATTCTGCAGCAGCACGATCACAACTATGGGGACAGCATGGAAGGTGGCTCGTGATCCAATGTTAACTGAGGAACGAGGGCAAAATTATCCCCATCCTCTCATCAAAACTGAATGAATTCTGTGAATGCAGAAATAAACCCTGGACCGGAATGGGGGGAAATGCAAATGGCTGATTGTTGAGGGCGGTGGGCTCAGGGAAGATGGGCCTTAGATTTTGGGTTTGCATTTGATGTTGGCACAATATTGTTTCTCCAATGAATTAAAATGTTTTTTAAAAGGGTGGGGAGAAGAAAAAAGTCCCCTTCCACTAGCTTTAGTCATTTGCTTGGGAAACAGGCACTGTATCTGGTCCCATGGAAGAGGAGTCCCAGAGGGCGGGAGGGAGAATGGTGGTAGGAGGCAGTCCCGTGGTGAGGAGGTGGGCTTGTCCAGGTCTACCAGCGGGCTGCCCTGCCTTGGCTTCTTGCCACAATCACCCACACTCCCAGGCAGGCTCAGCCACAGCCCCTGACCCACCTTCACTGCCCTGGAAATCAATGGCCCTCACTGGCTGCCTTTGACCCACGTCTGCATCACAGCCTGCATCATGGCCAGCCAACCTGGACTGCCCGAGCATTGCTCCCTGATGGCACATGCCCAACACCAAGGTGAATTGTGAACCTTTTCCTCAAAACCACTTATTTTCCTCCCTTTGTGGATAGTACCCCACCCTCCTCAGAAGACTGCCCGACCCCTCTCTCCAAACTCATTCCAACAGGAGACCTAGGACTCACCAGTCCTCCTCAGAGCTGCCTCTCTCTCATCCCTCTTCAGGCCTGAAGGCCCCTTTCTTAGAGACCATGTTCATCCCCACCAGTCTGCTCCCCACATGCCTTCCAGATGGATTTCCCCAAAACACTGCTCTGCCATGTAAAATCCTCCTCTGGTTCTCAGATGCTATACAAAAGCCTCTCCCAGCACTTCGGCAAGCCTCCTCTCCTGGCAGACTGATACAGAAGCATGCCACTCTGCGCCTACCTCCAGCCCTTTGCTCAGGCTGCCTGGGGTGCCCTCCCTTCTGTCTCCACCTGCCCAAGGCTGGTCAAAGGCCCCGGACCATAGCCGACCCCATCTGCAACCAAAGCCCTTCCCCACCAAGCCAACCGGGCCGGTCACTCCTCCTTCCATCCCCCAGCTACCTCCCTGGAAGGGCCTCCAATGTACATATGTGTCTAGTACACACTACAAAGCAACACAGCCTCTGCCTTCAGGGTCCCAAAGGAAGGAGATGTATATAGACAAAGAGGTGACACGGCATTGAGAAACGGTGACACTTGCCACGGAGGCTGGAGCATTCCTGGAGGGGTGGCCTCACTCTGCCTGCAACACCAGCGTTGTGCAACCTGCTCATTGCCCTCCCCTCCCCTTCCCTTCCCAGCGCCTTCAAAGTCAGTGCTCTAGAAATATTTCCTGCACATATTCTCAGCACTTCCCATGCAATATGTTTTTCTATTTTCTCTCTTCTCTTCCTGCCCCCCTGCTGTTTCTCTCTTTTTTTTTTTTTTTTTTTTTTTTGTTTGTTGGAAATGTCTCTCTCAATACTAGGATAAACTAACATTTTTTTTTTTTCTGAAGTAGAAAGATTTCTATAGTAACCCAGCAGACTCCATACGGGGAATTGCTAAAAATGCTGGCTTCTTTTTCATCCCCAGGAGCCAGGAATCCAAATGGCAAATCAGTTCCGGCTTGAACACCCTTCAGGACTGAGAGATGCTCCCCAGAGCAGTTTCCAGCCGAGGGCTGTGGAGGCCTGGGGTCACCCACCATCCGTCACCTGCAGGAGCCGCACTGACCATTCCAAGTGTCCCCGTGGCTCTCCACGACCAGGTGATGGTCAGCACAGCTGCCCACGGGCACAGAGTGCATTCCACTAGCTCTCCTCTTCTGGAAGGATCCCGATTTTCTACCCAGAGCAACTCTTTACAGATACCAGCTACCCAGAGTCTCGGTGCAGTAGCTCATTTTAAATGCATTTAGATTCATTGCTTGTGACATTAATTGCACCAGCTGAGTGGATATTTGCCTAGCTTCTGGGCTCGCAAAGAAACCCTGACACGTGCAGTGAGCAAAGCTGTGTTAACCCGCAAGTGCTCCGCGCCATGGCAGGGTGGGCAGAGTCTTGTGAATGCAGGTGACTCACAGACCTCAGGTCCACACACAGTGTCCCAGCTTCTGAAGAGCAAGATAGCAAGACCATATCTTTCGCGGGTCCCACCTCTAAGTCTAGGCTGGCAGGTGTCTGGAAGGTCTGGGTGAGTGGCTCAAATTCAATGCCATTGAGACAAATTGGGTTTGTCAATTCCCTGGGATGAGGCGGAGAGGCCTCTGACCTCGGGATGGTGGGACTTGGACTGGACGGCAGGCTCCTTCCCTCGGCACCCGCCAACCCGTGCTTTGAGCCTCGCTCATTTGCCACGGGTGAATCCCTGTTCTGTAAATGTATCCATGAGGATATGTCCCTGTTTTGTCTCTTCAAACAGATTCTCAGGTACCCAAGGATTTCTCATTCGTCAGCCCTCCTTGATCTTTCCTAGCACCGTGCCGGCAGCAAAGGCCGGACAGGGTTTCGCAGGCAAAGCTCTCAGCAAGGGCCCTGCTCTTTCATCTTGTCCTAATTAACGGCTGAAGCCCCGTGAGGCATTCTCCACGTAGAGACTACAAGCATTCAGGGTGGTTTCAGAGAACCAAAACAATCATTCAGATTCCTCTATCCCAAACACATCACCCTAATCTCTAGAGGGAAAACAAACAACGAACAACGCTGTTCTTCTGGGTACAGGATATAACGGCCCTGAGAAATCCAGAACTTACCTGGCGCATTTCCTTGTGGCTGTGGTGCTTAAAATCCAGGTCGTCAGTGGTGGTCATTTCATTCCTTCGGTGATAATAGTTGTTTGGATCTGGGGACAGAAATACGGTTTGGAATTCACTCGGGTAATTCGGTTGCTTGCGGTGGCTCTGTGAGTTGCCTGATTCGCAGGGAGACACGACCCACTCTCCAGCTTCTAACAAGTGCACTGAGGTGAGAGTCAACTTTTGAGAAACATCTCAGGACTCAGAATTAGCCAGTGGTGGAGATGGACCTGGAGCCAGAATGCCTGGTTCAAATCTCCACTCTTCTATGAAGTGCTGTGTGACCTCGGGTAAGTCCCTGGAGCAGTCTCTGCCTCAGTTTCTTCACCGGAAACAGGGAAGAAAGGTACTTCCCTCATTGGTTCATGGTTGGTATTAGCTGGAATGCTCTATGTGCCTGGCAAACTGTTGGCCCTGAATGAATGAATGAATCAGTGAACAAGTATGGCAACGGTATACATAAACGGAAACTTCTGGAAGTATGGTACTTACTACTAGTTACTCATCCAGCATTCAGTCCACTTCCATCCTTCCTAACAGAAACACTGTGTGGTTTGGGAATCACCCCGGTGCTTCCAGGAGACAGACCTCGCATCCCAGCTCAGGGAGCCTGCAGGACTCATGTCAGTCAAGCAGAGCCCAGCACAGCCTGGTGACTCTTCCTGGTCCAGATGAAAGAGGAGGACTTCAATGGCACAGAGGAGTGACTGAGAATCTCTCCCGAGTAGAGGACAGAGAGAACCCCGCCAGCATCAGGATCTACTTCCAATCACATGACCTGTCGAATTCCCTTACTCACTAAGCCGGGGGGGGGGGGGGGGGCGGGGGCTGGGGCTGGGGTTTCTGTTGTTGGAGTCAGAGACCCCAACGGGCATGATCAAGCTCTGAAAACACTGATCACCTATGGGGACTGGGATTCAGGGGTCTAGGACGAGAGGTCTGCTCTTGACTTGATTCTCTCTCCCATATAAATTGACCTTTTCCTTTAATACATGTAAATAAGCCCTGTTGTTTATATAATTACGAGAACAAAAGATGTTCAGAAGAAAGGACAAGCTGGGGAAGAGGAGGGAGGAGGAGGATAAAAGGGAGGAGCCCTCAGTGGATCTGGAGGTCTTTCCCTGGACCCGACCCGCAGCCAGCCACATGGCATCTCCATCTGGACTGTGAAGCCAGAAATCCTTGCCCAAGAATATGCTGCTTTAGACACAGGGGGCTCTCCTCACCCAGGCATCCTGTAGGCAAGGCTGAAACCACAGCAGCTGTGGGTTTGGTTCAAGAGGCTCAAAGAGGGGGTCCAGAGGCAGTGGCCGCGTGCTGGTGGCTCAGCGATGAGCGTGTGCTCCGAGTGGTATCAGGAGCCGCGGGTCCCGACTTCTGCCACCAAAGGTGCTCCTCAGACCAGCTGCCTGTGAGACCAGCCCAGACCTCCTGAACCCGAATCCACAGCAAAAACAATCCCTGCTGAGTCCCCAGGCTGGGAGTCCGAGGGGCACCGTGTTAAAGTGCCGAGCACGCTGCAGCAGGAGCGAGGCCCCGGACACACCCTGCACGCCGGGGCCACCAACCGGGCCCCGGGCCGTGGCCCCCACAGCCGACCTTGCCAGGGTTTGCCCATTCTCACCTTGAGAACCAAGGCTCCCTGTAATGAGCTCAAAATCACACAGACACCCAGACACCGAAAACCAGATTTTAATATCCGCAAAAGTGTCATCTGCCAATAATGCCATGAGAGACAAGGACTGGGCCTGAAGGGAGTGAATGTGAGGCAGAGGCTGCCACTTGGCCCAGGAAAGAGCAGAAGCCGGTCAGGTTTCGCACAGGCCCCCCCAGCAGGTTTCTAGCACTTTCCATCTGGGGGAGTGTGGGCTGACCACACGCAAGCCGCAGTCCCCTGGGTTTCCAAACCTGTATGTTTCAAAGCAAAGTAAAGCATAGTTTTCCTATTAATTTATACTTCGTTTACCCATATGATGTTTTCTAAGAGCTACGCAGCACTCCCCAAGCCCCAGCGGCCTCTTTCCAAAACTCTTTAAAGCCCCTTTGTCTTCAAACACAAGTTATGCCTTCAAGGTTCTCAAAAAGGATTGAAGTAGAACTCAGAACTGTAAGGACAAAGGAGCTCCCCATTTGGCAACGTTCTGCCTTCCCTAAGACTAGTCAGTTTGCCTCAGGACAAGGGTACAAGTTCTGGAGCGGTCTCAAAACCACCGATCAGTTCTCCTCACAACTTCCCATTGTCTCACATTTGGAACAAGTAGTTGTTTGTCAATGGATTCTGATTGCATAAAGTTTTACTGAGGACCTATTAAGAGCTCAGTACTACAGGTGAAGAGAATAGGTAAAGAGAGGAGTAAGACCCAAGTCTGGCCCTCTTGGGGCCCCGAGTCTGCAATCCCAGCCAGTTAGTCAAACTACTGGCACCTTCTTCTTTCTGTGGGCAAAAGATCCCCTTTTCCTGTGGGGAATCCATTCCAGATGTTTCAGATAAAATTGCCGTGGCCAGCATGCACCATTTTGCACCATTGTGACCAAGGTCCAGCCATAAAACACGTGTCCTCTATCCACCGTCGCTGGCTCAGAGGTGATCCCAAGATCCTAGGAGCCAAGCTGGGAAGGAATCAGAAGACTTTCCTCCCAGAGCTATAGGGGGAGAGTCTCCTGTTGGAGTTCCTTGGACGGTGGGATGAATCTGGGGTATTGATCTCTCTGTCCATGAGACAGACACGAGGGGAGTCCTGACCCCCTGGGAGGATCCCGACATAGGAAACCTATTCTTGCCTGAAGCCAGAGTCAGAGTCCAAGCCACCCCGGGAATTTTCATGTAAGTGAGCCCAAATCCCTCCCCCCGTAAGCTAATCAGAGTAGGGCTTCTGGCATTGGAAACCTAAGTCCTGATTCAGTCTGTGAGGCCTTTATCCTCACAGATGGAGCTTGGGAGAATCAGTCTCCTACCTCCCTTCGAGTGTGTGGTTTCACACGTCATATGGGCAGAACACTAGCTCATTCCTTCCAGAACACCTTAGCTATGTGGAGGAACTCCTGACAGGGCGTGTGGAGCCTAAAACCATCTCCCTGACTTTTCTTCTCTTATTCAGCTACGTAAAATCCTGCTCAGCCTGAACTTGCCTACGGATTATGCCTTTTGGGGGTTGAATAATGCCCCCCCAAAGATACGTTGGAGTGCTAGCCCATAGCCCTACCAGATGGGGCCTTTTTTGGAGAGAGACTTTTACAGAGGTCAGCAAGTTAAAATGGGGTGATTCAAGTGGACCCTGACCCATTTGCCTGGTGTCTCTAGCAGGGGGGGTGAAGACACAGAGGTAGGCACGTGGGGAGAAGGTTCTGTGGAGCTGAGGGCACAGATGGAGTGGGACGTCTACAAGATAGGGAACCCAAAGACTGCCAGATGACTGCCCAGAAGCTGGGGTAGAGACGGGGACAGATTCCCCTCCCAGCCTCCCAAGGAATGGCCCTGCTGACGCCTTGATCTCAGTAGGACTTCTGGCCTTCAGGACCGAGACAGTAACAATATCTATTATTTCAAACCACCCAGGTCTGGCAGTCTTTACGGCGGCCCGAGGAGACGGCTAATAGCCAGGACATTCCTACCTCCTCACCGCCATGGACACCTGCTCTTCCCATCCCCACACACACGCCAGCTCACTCCACGGGGCTCTTTTCATGACAACAGTGATAATTCCAGGCCAAAACGCATTCCTGGAAATCCAGGGTGGGGGGATCAAGGTTCCCAGACTGTTCTGCTTTGCTGTTTGCTTGCTTCGGGGACCTTGCCTGACAGGAGTGGGCGCTCAGTAGGGAGTGGAGAGGCATCTTTGATGGAAAGGAGAATCCTGTGCGATCCGGAATCGCTGGGCTCATGATGCCTTTGACATTCCTCTCCAGGGCAGGCGATCCATAGAGGCAGAGACTAGAGGTCACAGGGATGGCGGAGGGGATCGGGAAGTGACGACTCGATGGGCCCTGGGTGGGTTTATGGGTCCACGAGGAAATTCAGAAACTGGACAGAGCTGGTGCTTGCAACACGTCATGAGTATGCTAAATACCACAGCCTTGTATCTTTAAAATGGTTCAATGGACATTACAAGAGATTCCCCTCATTTTTTGAAAAAAAGGGCTGCCTGCCTCAGAGTGCTCTCTAAGGACAAGGAGGCAACCAGAGGCTCATTGCCACAGCAGATCTTCCTGTACCTGCCTTGAGGCCAGCCTCACCCCAAGGAAGTGCCCGCCACTGCGTCCCTGTGACCTCAGCCCCAACACCCTCTGCACACATGCCTGAGTGCAGATGGCCTGGGACCAAATGCAGCCCGAGCACCAACGAGCTGGTCCCCCGATGAAAACAAGTCACCTCTGCCCACAGCCCACCTGACTGTTCTTATGACAAGGTCATGCCAAGAGGAGCCAGGGGAGGGCCAGGAAGCCCCAGCAGAGCCCGTGCTGCTGTCGGGTCATTACTGTCCCTGGAGCCGTCAAACCCAGGGCTGTAAGTGGTTCTGAAGGGGAGCAGCACATCACTCGGGCTATTTTCCTTTCACCCCCATTTCCTATAATCCCCCCGCACAACCACTCTGCTGGGCTGCACACAGAAGCCTGCAAGCCCTCTGCTCGCTCGGCTGACGCCACTTCTCCAGACAGTCCCAGGGCCAACGTGCAGCCTGAGTGACAGGAGGAACCCTCAGAAGAGACTTTTGTCCAGAGTGCTGATGTTTCTACAGTTCCCCAGCAATCAACATGGGGCGCTTGGACCAAGAAGAGAAACCGAGGCTTATTTAAACTCAGTAAGGGCACACTGCCCTCGGTTGCAGGGAGGACAGTGGCCACCAGCAAGGCTGGATTCCCCTGAAGTGAGCGGGGTTCCCTGGGGGTAAGGATGCCCGACACGCTTCCCTAGTTGCACTGCGAGAGCTCCTGGGGCAGTGAAGGCATCTGTCCTGTCCCCAGATCCCTGGGCCCTGCCTCAGAACAGGCACATCCTATGTGTTTGATGCAGGAATGCATGAGTGAGGAATGAATGAAGAGGTGGATGGGTGGCTAGACAGCCCGATCAAGGGAGGCATTCTGGTTTCTAGAAAAGTAGAGGCTTATCCCCATCAGCAGGTCCTAAGAGCAGCACACACAGAGGACACAGAGGACAAAACTAAACCAGGACAAAAAAGGAGACATCTTCTCTCTCAACTTCCCACCATCCATGGGGGCTGCTGACCTTAGAAACATACCAAATGGTCTAAGCAAGGGCAGTAGAAGAAGGAGGGAAAGTGGGAGAAATGACATTTGTTCCACACTGTGTGAGGGCACTCTGCAAATGGCTCTTGCTGAGCCTTCGGTGAGGGGAGGGGTCTGTGCATCAAGAACGGAAGAGCCGGTGAACAATGGCAGGGAAGGCGAGCAGCCTGCGTGCATTCCAGGGGAGCAACAGAGTCCTTCTCATGGAACTCATGGCTCTGAAAGGCAAGGCTTCATCTAGCCGGGATGGGAGAAGAGCAGAGAGGTCCTGGTCTCTATCTAAAAAAGAAACAGATGTTCAAAGCAAAGAATGGGCAGAACACATGAACAGACACTTCTCCAAAGAAGACATACAAATGGCTAACAGACACATGGAAAAATGTTCATCATCATTACCCATCAGGGAAATTCAAATCAAAAGCACATTGAGATAGCACCTTATACCAGTTAGAATGGCAAAAACTGACAAGGCAAGAAACAAGTGTTGGAGAGAATGTGGAGAAAGGGAACCCTCTTCCACTGTTGGTGGGAATGCAAGCTGGTGCAGCCACTTTGGAAAACAGGGCAGAGATTCCTCAAAAAGTTAAAAATACAGCTACCCTACAACCCAGCAATTACACTAGGGTATTTACCCCAGAGATACAGATGTAGTGAAAAGATGGGGCAAATGCACCCCAATGTTCATAGCAGCAATGTCCACAATAGCCAAACTGTGGAAGGAGCTGAGATGCCCTTAAGCAGATGAATGGATGAAGAAGATGGGGTCCATATAAACAATGGAATATGACTCAGCCAGCAGAAAGGATGAATACCCACCATTTGCACCGACATGGATGGGACTGGAGGAGATTATGTTAAGTGAAATAAGTCAAGCAGAGAAAGACAATTATCATATGGTTTCACTTATCTGTGGAACATAAGGAATAGCATGGAGGACATTAGAAGAAGGAAGGGAAAAATGAAGGGGGGTAATCAGAGCGGGAGGCGAACCATGAGAGACTATGGACTCCAGGAAACAAACTGAGAGTTTTGGAGCAGAGGGAGGTGAGCCCAGTGATGGGTATTAAGCAGGGCATGTATTGCAAGGAGAACTGGGTGTTATACACAAACAATGAATCATGGAACACTACATCAAAAATTAATGATGTACTGTGTGGTGATTTACATAAATAAATAAGTAGAAAAAAGAAAAAGAAAAAAGAAACAGGTGTTTCAATCCCACTCATTCCCCTCCCCCAACCCGGAAGCCCAAGGGACAGGAAGTCAGAGGAAGACGGAGCCAGACAGGAAGTGGGAAGCAGAGGAGAGGTCTAGGCCGAGAGGGTGTGGTCTGGGCAGCATGGCAGCAGTCCAGAGATCCCCTTTGCTGGGATGACCAGGAGCCTTAGGGACAGAAATGCTGACTGTCAGGTCTGTGTGGTTCTATGTTACATGCAGCAAAGCCCCATTTTTATCCCCAAACCTCAGCAGTGAGCCCTCACGTGGATCAGCATCCGAGGAGGCTGTTGTTCTCAAATCCAGGGGGAAGGGAGATGATGGCGTGAGCTGACCAGGAGCAGCACTGAGAGAAGGCACGGGAAGCAGGAGGCAGAATGCAACCCCCTGGCAAGGGCAGGCGACCCCTCCAGCTAGCCCCAGAAGTACCGGGGGGCAGGTGAGGAAGGGAGACTCAGGTCCTTCCATAGGTACATGGGGAGGGCTTGGGTCATCTCACGGGGATGCTTTAGGAAAGGGCAATGCAGGAGTGGGAGGACGTAGTCCCCGTTCTACAGGGAAGCTCATGACTCCACTTCAGACGTGAGAAAAGCGAGGCATGGAGTTCTCCCACAAGTTGCACAAGACCACAGGTGCTGGGGGGTGATCGCAGACCGTGAACCTGATCTCACCAGGAACGCATGCCCTTTCTGTCCACCCAGCTTCCCTGAACGGGACATGAATTCTTCTCTCTCTCTCTCTCTCTCTCTCTCTTTTTTTTTTTTTTTTCAGGTCACACAAGGCCCAGGCAAGCAGTAACAACGAAGCCAGCCCGTGGCTGGGACACAGCCCTTCCCGTGAGCACTTCTAGTTCCATCCCGAAGAGGCTGAACACGGCGCCCTTAGCAAAGCAAGACAAAAAAAGGGCCACAGCAACTTCATGTTCCCACGCCTGTCTTTTCAAAACCCAGGCTGGGGCCCAAAATAATGACCAATGCCAGGACGAGGAGGTACCCAGCCTGTGGCCTTCATGAAGAAAAGCAGCAAAGCAATTAGACTGACGTCTCCTGCAGCTCTGCTGACCCAGCAGAGCCCGTCCGTCCCCTGATTTCTCCGTAGTGATGAGAGTGGGGAGGGGCTGGCTAAACCAGGTCAGCAAGACGGGTGGTGGTCTCACGATTGGAATATGTTCTCAGGGACTTATGCCTGGGAGGACATGGGCACGAGGGAAAGGGAAGGAGGGGCAGTGTGTCCAGAGGTCCTGGCCCACCCACGAGAATGATGGTGGGACATCTGCCCTTAGCAGCTCCTCTGTGTTGAAGGGAAAAGAGCTCCTGCACCCAGACCTCCTCACGGCCCCTCCCAAGGTCCTGAGCTGAATCCAAGAACCCCAGCCCTGTGCTGATCAAGAGACAGTCGCTCAGATCTGGTGGCAGGGAAGACGAGGTGGGAGGAGTGGTGCTTTCCCCTGGAAGGTTGGACTCACACCTTCACAGCACCAGGGCTCACACACGGCCCCATCCCCGGCCCTGAAAATCATTTCCTGGGCCCCTGGGCGTGCTCCTAATGCCCTATGGGGAAATCGTATGCAGAGCAACAGGGCCCTTTCCAGAAACAGATAGCGCACATGGCAGTATTGTTTACACAGCAAAGAGCTGAGAACCACCAACTCTGTGACCTTGAAGTCGGCCAGCATGCATCTTAACCTGAACTATTCATTATTAAAAAAATGTATGTTAGGAAGCCTTCCCTGGTTTCTGATATGCATAGATCTTTAATGCATGCTCATCCAAAATGGGCAAGTCCATTCAAATGTGGGGAAAAGGAATTCTTTTTACTTTTACTTATTTATTTTAGAGAAAGAAAGAGAGAGCGCAAGTGCAGGGGGGCAGGGCGAGAGAGAGAGAGAGAGAGAGAGAGAGAGAATCTGAAGCAGATCCCCGAGCTGAGTGTGGAGCTCAACCTGGGCCTCGATCCCAGGACCCTGACATCATGACTGGAGCTGAAATTAAGAGTCGGCCCGACTTTCTTTCTTTCTTCCTTCTTCTTCTTCTTCTTTTTTTTTTAACTTTTAAATAATGAGCAACCGAGAAGGTATTGTGTTAAGTGAAATAAGTCAGACTGAGAAAGACAAGTACTATATGATTTCACTCCCATGTGGAATTTCAAAAAAACAAATGTATAAACAAGCAAATGAAAAGCAGAATCAGATCTGTAAATACAGAGAACAAACTGGGGGTTGCCTGAGTGTGGGGACAGTGGGGTGGGGGGTGGAGCAAACATGGACGAAGGGGAGTGGGTGGTCTAGGCTTACGGTTAGGGAATGACTAAGTCACAGGAATGAAAGGCACAGAACAGGGAAGACAGTGTCTGATCCTGCAACCGCATTTATGGTGACAGACGGGAGCTACACTCGGGGTGAGCACAGTGTAATCACCATGCTGTACACCTGAAACTCATGTAACATTGTGTATCAACTATGTTCCAATAGACAAATTGGGGGGGAGGAAAAGAATAATAAAATATTTTTTGAATTTAAAAAAATTTAATTGTGGTCCGATACACGTCTGATTTACCATCCTAACTTTATCTTTATGAGTACAGTTGAGTAGTGTTAAGTATATCCACATTGTTGTGAGACAGATCTCTAGAACCTTCTCATCTTGCAAAACTAAAACTGTAACCATAAACAACACTCCATTTTCTTTTCCTTTTGAGCTTTAAAAATCCTATTAATAGACAATGGCATGTGGTAATTCGTTTTCCAGTTCAAACATTTCTGGATACATTACTCACGAAAGCTTGAAAAGACTCACCCCCTTCCTCTGCCCTGACCGGAGAGTTCTCAGGAAGATGGCAGGCACAGAACAAAGAGAGCAGAAGCAAAGGTAAATGAATTTTTCATAAACAAGAGTTCCCGGAAAAAAAGACTCTGGGCGATTGCATTTAGACCACAAGATCACCTTGGGATTGAGCGGCTGAGTTGGCTGGGTCATCTCTGTCTTTGGCCTCATTACCTCCCACAAAGGGCCTGTGCCCACAGCAGGGCGATGAGCAAGGTTCATTTACCCACATGGACGTGGGGGCCCCTGGGCTGCCCCAGTCCCTCAGATGTGACTCCCACCAGGAGGCAAAGACAAAGGCCAGTTCCCCTCTGGGCAGACTGCTATGTAACTTCTAGAAGAGAGATGGCCCTAAATGTTTGGTGTTGGAAATAAAGCCAGTCCAAGTCTGTCCTTGCAACCCACCTAGAATTAATGCTGTAACTCTGCCTTTGTGTTTAATTACCCCCAAGGACCTATCTTCAAACACACACAGAACCAAGAATAACTTCACAGGGAAATATTTGTTTCATGAGACTGTCACAGGCTGCCCTTTGCCCTTTACCAACAATGGATGAGTTCCTGCCGCAGAGAGAAACCACAGCCCTGCTCTTTTGAGCAAGCAGACGGGGGCTGTGATGAGTGACACAGGAATCCAGGCCTCCTGGCCTGGCCCAAAGAGGGCCTCTCAGTCTGCAGACTCTCCACACTCTGGAAAGCCCAGTGGGCCCTGGGTGGCAGCAGGTGGGACCTGAGTGACCACTGCAGAACCAACCAGCCACAAAAGGAGGCCCGGGTCCTAGATCAGGCTGGCTTACAACAGCCTCTAGGGCTCGGCCTTGAAACGCACATGCCCTTTGCATCAGCGACCCTATTTATCATAATCTCACGTAAGTACTCATCCTGTACTTGAATAATCCTACAATTCACACAGTAATTATGGATTCACACAGTGACACAGAAACAAAGACGTTCCTCGTGTGGTTCTTTATGGAACCAAAATATTGGAAACAACTGAACTTCCCACGGTAAGGCAATTACAAACAGGATTTTTGTCTATAGACTAGATAAATGCACCCACAAGACAGATGGTCTCTAATAGTTTTAATGACATTAAAAAAAAAGTTTTGTAAGCTAGTAAGTCCAAATATATAACAAAGAATCCATCTTGTGTAAGTGTGAGTAGGTAGGCAGATAGACCCATCTTTCTCACCAATACAGAGTTTGCGTTCTAAAAATTCGTCCTTGGCAAAGCAAGAACTTGGATATTATGGGATTGAGAGAAAAGCAATAAATGACATTAAACGTGCTTTGAAAAGCAATAAATATAAGTTCACAGTGGGGGAGGGGGGCCGAATGGCTACAGAAATAGCTGTTGCTTGGCTCCTGAGAGCATCAGAGCCGATGATACCCCTCCCCAAGGCTGGGTGAACCCCAGAAGTAGCAAGGCCTCCCTCTCCCACTAGACAAGGGCAGTAAGGAAAACTCTATAACCCAAAGTTGTGTTGCTTGCTCCCTAGGGACAGACCACAGGTGCACAGGGGTGTAGGAATTCCTATAGGCCTTAATGAAGAGCCTTAGGAGTGTGCTAGGCACTAGCTTCCTGCCCTGCCGATGGCAGGGGTCATCTACAGGCTCCATATGGGCACAAACTCCAAAGCTCTGAAAGGCTGGACCAAGCCAGCCACGAGCCAGGCCAGATCAGCCTGTCCAGAGAAAACACCAGCAGGGCTCCAGAGGACACACCTGCGACTTCAAGTCCCCCTCTTCCTGGCGCCCTGAGATCACACCCAGATATCATCAAGTGAAAACAGGCCTCGGGAGATAAAGAGGCATTTACCCAAAGACATAGGCACCCAAGCAAAGCAACGTAGAGAGAGACTGTGTACATGGTCACATTTAAGGTTAATTTTGGCTACCTCCTCTACTCCAAGTAGTGGGAGCACTCAGGGACAATTAAATATGCTATGAAAAATTTTCTCTAATTTTTTTTTCTTTGCTTGCTTCAGAGTGGTAGTGTTGAGTGAATTTTCAGCCCTGAAACGTGCACCATTGCCGGCAGACACAACCACAGCTGGCACATCACTTTGCTACTCCCCAAATAAGCATGGCGTTTCTGGGTGGGATGAGGGGAGATTTTTATTTATTTTCTTTCTGCTTAGCTAGGTTTTCAAAATATTCTGCAATAGATGTAGTGTTTTGTTTTTTTTTTTTTTAAACATGAGAATAATATTGCTTGGTTTGTTTGTGGTCAACTTGGCTAGGAACCTGTTCTCCATCAGCAACCCCCCAGCAGCAAGTTGGGAAGGGCAGGCTCACCCGGCAGGGGACAGCCGAGGATCTCCAGCCTCATACAGATGCTCCCGTTGTCGAACCAGGACTGCGGATTGACGCGGATGTAGCGGGCCACCATGGGGACGGGCAGCTCATTGAGGACGGGGATCTCCTTCTCACTGTTTCCTTCAAATATCTACTTATGCACAAGGGGGGGAAAGCCAAATCTCTTAGAGCTCAATTATCAAGGGATAAAAGGGTAATTCACTCATTCCATAAGATTTCACTAAGGAACCCCCAGTGTTGGGGGGGGTATTGGGGGGGTGAAGAGAAATGGATCAGGCATGGACCCTGCCCTCAGGAAGCCCCCATCTTCTGGGGTAGTGGAGAGAGAAGGAGGAGGGAATATTTTGATAATCTGGGTGAAATCTATGAGTGTCATGGGACAGCCACGGAGCTTTGGGATTTCAGAAGAAGGAAAGGACCAGGCAGACCTTCAGGGAGCAGGTGGCATTTGAACTGGCCTTTAGACCTATGGGGTGGGGGATTCTAGAGAAAAGCAGAGGGAATGACTGGAGAAGCCCAGAGGTGGGCTTCAGAAGGAACAGAGCAGCGGGCCCACACTTCTGGAATGCAGGAGGAATGTGTGCAGGGGTTAAGAGAGAAAGAAGGTTGAAACCGAAGATGCCGTCAGATTAGGGAAGACTCTGGATGCCATGGGAGGAAGGATGTGCTTGAGAACCTAAGCCAGAGGCTGACATGATCAGAACCAGCTAATCTGGAGCAAATCATGGAGCGGAAAGATGGATTATTAAAGAAAGCTGGAAAACTCTTGCAACCGAGCAGCTAGGAGGGGCGCAGGCACACTGGCTGTGCTGCACGTCCCCCACATGACCTGTGGATTGTGGAAGAAGCTGCATCCCAGCAGCTCAGAATTTCACATGAGCTCTACATGGGCCACTTGAGCACTGAGCTTCAGGGCACGGAAGCCGGTGGGGGGGCGGTGGGCAAGGGATGAGCACATTATCCATCATCGGTTTGAGTTGACGCAGTATCAGCAGACACGGAGGGGGGCACACGTCACCTCTCTTTGCAGAGACCCGTGCAGCCCCACACCAAGGGCATGGACAGAGGGAACATGAAACTCACCATGTCTCCAGATCCGTTCTTAACAGTGACCCATGTATGGCTGTCATTGCTCACCATGACTTTGAAAGAGGTCACCCAGTCACTCCTACGAGAAAATAAAACATCACTGGAACTACATATTTTAAAATATTCAGCTCTGGGGAGCCTGGGTGGGGCTGTCATTGAGGATCTGACTCTTGGTTTTGGTTCAGGTCAGGATCTTGGGGTCACGGGATCAAGCTACGCTCAGTGCGGAAACTGCTTAAGACTCTCTCTCTCCCACCCATCCTCCCCCCAGCCCCCACCTCAACAATATAAATAAATAAATAAACCTTTACAATGTTCCCCTCTTCTATGCAGAGGTGCAGCAATAAGGAAGATCCAGTGGAACCCGGGTTTGAACCACATGGGTCCACGCATACGTGGATTTTCTTTGATAAATACAGGCCAGTACTGTCAGCGTATTTTCTCTCCTTAAGATTTTCTCACATTTTCTTTTCTCTACTTACTTTGCTGTAAGAGCACAGTACAGAATACACATGTAAAATGTGTATTCATGGACCGTTGTGCTAACAGTAAGGCTCCCTTCTGGCCAACAGGAGGCTACTGGTAACTGTTTTTGGAGAGTCAAAAGCTAGACACAGATTTCCAACCGTACGGGGTGTCGCCACCCCAACCCCTGCATTGTTCAAGGCTCAACAGTCAGCCCAGCAGAGGAAAACACTGGGTCACAGCCTGGCCCCACTGCTCAGCCTCCCCATGGCCCCGGCCACCTGACTGACCCATCTATGCCTCTGCTGACTCACCAGTAAGATGAGGACCCTAAAAGCACTGGGCTCAGAAGATTAACGTGAGCCCTTGACGGTTCAATATTCCTAAACCCCTCGGACAGTGCATGGTCCCAAGCCAGCTCTGCATGCTGGTCACATGCAAAGACCCACGGACACTGGCGTATTTCTTTCTACTGAGCATCTACCTCTCACGCGGTAGAAGAGTTCCACGTGGAAAACTAACGTTGGTAAAAATTACAAGTCGGTCTAAAAATTTCCTTGGGAAAATGATTTGGGAACATAACAAGCTCGATGGCACCAACCACAAAAATAACAGCTTGACTGTCTGAGAGACACCGGGCTTCTCCTCGGCTGTCACAGCCGGGCAGACAATCCCCCCACCCCCGGCGATAAGCCAGTGCTCGCTGGGCCCAACGCCAGACCCGCCATCAAGTTCCGCTGCACAGAAATCAGAGGTGACAACAGCCAGAGTGGGCTTCCCAGGGTGGGGGTCAATCTGCTAGGCCACGCCCCAAAACCACCTTCATGCGGAAGACACATTTTTGTCCCTCAGACTCAGCTGTGTATAACATTAACTGGTAGCAAATATAGAAGATTTTCTCAGAGCATCATTTTTTTTTTAAATTTTTAAAACGCTGGAACAAAACAACAATTCAGCAATCCTTAGAACATTCTGCCAGCTGAAGCACTTGGAGTCCTTTTCCTACTGTGACATTTCCTTGGATTCTGGATCCAGATCTATCCCCACGCGGTTCTTGGTTTCTGAATCAGCACGGCCTCGTAAGTTTCATTTAGGAAGATGAGCCGCTTGTCTTCACGCGGGCTCATGTGACGGACTTGTGAAAATTCCTCCTAGGTGCTTCTATAGGTGCTTGGAAACAAACCCTCCCCTCGAGGCTTCTCCCTTCTCTCCTCCCCACCAGCTCTGTCTGAAGACCAGCCAGATGCTGGAAGCGGTGGAAGAGCGGGCTCCCCTGGGGGAGGGCGACGGCGGAGCCCACGCCTACAGACCGACAGGCATCAGGAGTGTCTTGTGCGAGGGACCCAGGCACAGCGCATGTCCTCTGCACGGCAAATATCCTCACCCCAAATACCAACCTGGGTCCCACATTCAAATAATCTCTAAAGACCTTGCAAATGCAGTCCCTTTCGCGGTCTGTCTGCTGCTAACGCCCCCGAGTGACCTGGGAAGGTTACCGAGGCGAGAGGCACATCCCACCTACAGAGATGGAGGCGATGGCCTTGAGAAGCCTCTCCGTCAAGAGAAACACACACAGAGTAAGAGAGGGGCAGGAAGGAAAAATGAAATAAGCAGTCCAAAGAAAGGGGGAGGAAAAAAACAACGAAATGAAAACCAAATAATTTCTCAAACTTAAAACAAATGTGGGCAAATCCACTACTTAGGTTTGAAGGGCAATTAATTGTTTATGTGGTTCTGACCTCCTCTCTGGACTGCAGACCCCTGCCCCTTGCTCTGCCTGCCTGACGTCTCACCACTTCTCGGGTCCCAGCAACATCTCAGATTTACCCCACCCCAGCAGATGGGTGCATGGCTCCTGCTCCGCACCCTGACCTGGGCCAGGCCAAGCTCCTGCCTCAAAAGAACTACTAGCATCCCCCCAGGGAAACAAAAATCCCAGGGTCTTCTCTGGCACCCTACTTTCCCCGCACCCCCCATGCCTCCATTGAGACCATCATCAAATTTTGTCAATGTCACCTCCCACATATTTCTGGAATCTACCCAACTCTCTCCATTTTCATAGCCCATTCTCTCTAGCCAGGACTGCTGCAGCTCCCTCTAATTGGTCTCCTGGCATTTAAGCTGCCTCCCAATCTATCCTGCAGTTAGATACCGGTTTTCTAATGAACTATTACCATGTCACCACCTGGCTGAAATACCACCCTTCTCTGGTAGTAAGACCAAAATCCTCATCACAGTTTATAAGACTCTTGCTTATAATTTTTGTTTTCTGGTCCCTTTCTTTCCATTCCTGATAACGATTATACTCTCTTGCCTCAGGGCCTTTGCATATACTATTTTCATCTTCCCCCTCACCCTTACTGTCTGCCTCTAAATCATTCAGCCCTCAAACCATATCAGATAAGGCAGGCCTAATCCTCCAATCTGGCCAATTTCTTATCTTACATGTTCCTTTCTTTCATAGTTTAATTCCACATATAATTTTATACCCCTTTCTAGAATTATCTGATAGTGTGTTTATCTCCCACCGGAGTATAAACATCTCATAGATGGAGGAAGAAGAGATCATGGTGCTTTGGAAGATGCAGAAGGAAGCTGGCATTCCTGGAGGGCAGAGTGAGGGACCAGGCAGGACAAACGGGGCTGGGTAGGCTTTGCAGGCCATTTGGTGGGGGTGGAAATTCCTCTGCCAAGCAATAGGGGGCTGGTCCCCTTGTAGTCCATGGTCAAAAGTACCTCAAGACCAATTAGAAAGTCTCCTCCATTTCCAAAATTTCTACCTTAACAGAACATTTGGAAACCAGAGATGACCTTAGTGTTTCCCATTTACTGTATGAATCTGACTCTCCTTTCTACCACCTTTCTACTGCTCCCGCTGAAATGAAAGTAAGGGCAGAGGTCCCTGTGCCCTAGGCTTAGGGATAAACAGCCTTTGTTCATTTGGACTCAGCCTTAGTTTGTCTTTGATAATTCATACTATTGCCCATATTATGATTTTTTTCACTTTTTTTTTTTAAAGAGATTTTATTTATTTATTTGACAGAGGGAGAGAGACAGCCACAGAGGGAATACAAGCAGGGGGAGTGGGAGAGGGAGAAGCAGGCTTCCCGCAGAGGAGGGAGCCCAACACGGCACTCGATCCCGGGACACCGGGAACATGACCTGAGCCAAAGGTAGACGATTAATGATTGAGCCACCCAGGCACCCCGATTTATTTCATTCTCATTGCTGTTGCAAGAGGGCGCAGTGTACATTCATTTTTCCATAGTCATTGTTTCAGAGTTCTAGGAAGACATCCTTATACTTGTCTCAGAGTTCTAAGAAAACATGAAGATCTATTAATTTTTCACATTTATTGTCTTTGGGTTGCAATATAGTTGCTGCAGCCCCATTATCATGTCCATGTTCAGAAATCACTGGATAAAGTCTTTTGATTTCTATCAAACTACCCTCTAATGATGTAACGACATTGTGCAATTCCTGTTGTTTGGGGCTTTTTTTCTCACATTATAAAAACTTAGTTCTTGAAATGAGTCCATGCACACAAACTTTGGACCCACTGAGGAAGTTCCAAGCGGATGCTACAGCATATGCCCTGGGGCCCCTCACTGCAAGGGGCCTGGCTATACTATACCATAGTTTTGTTTTTTACTTTTACAGATTTTTTTGCAGATTAAGGAAGGTATTATTTATTCCTAGTTTAAAAGGACTTTTTTTCTTTTAAACACAAATGACTATAGAATTTTCTGAGATGCCTTTTCTGCATGTATCAGAGTGTTCTTGTGATTTTTCTCTTTCGTGCTGTTTAAGTTGTGAATTACAGTGGTTAGTTACAATTGTGGCTAAACCACCCTTCTATTTCTGGAATAAATCCCATTTTGTGGTGAGACATAATTTTTCTTATATACTGCTGGACTCAGTTTAGTGATAGATTGCTTAGCATTTCTTATATCTATGCTCATGAAAAAAAATTTTCCATAATTTTGGTTTTTGTAATGTTTTCATCAGATTTTGATATCAAGGTTATGAAACCTTATAGTTGGGAAATGACTCCCTGTTTCCATCTTTTTTTTTTTTTAAGTGCCATTTTTTTCTTAAATATTTGGAAGAATTCAATCAAACTTTTTGAAATTCAGGTTTTGGGGGGACAATATTTGTGAATGAACTGATATTTTTAGTAGATATTAGACTACTCTGATATTCTATTTCTTCTTCTGTCTGTTTTAGTAACTTGAGCTTTTTGAAGAATTATCACATTTCAGCTATTTTCAATGTTACTGGCATAAATCTATTCTCAGTATTACTTTATTGTCTTGCTAATGTCTAGCATTTTTAGTGATGTTCCCTTTTACAATTTTGATGTTGATAGTTGATTTTTTTTCTCTTTTCCTAATCAGCTAAGAGTTTTTCATTTTATTAATCTTTTCAAAGAACCAACTTTTGGCTTTGTTTACCCTCTCTATTATTTGTTTCCTATAGAAACCATATAAAACCATATGTGTCTCCTGTTAGGAACCATATGACCCATATGAAACTATCATTTTTACAAATCAAAGTAGTTGACTACTAGCAATTTCCTAAGGCATAAACTAGTATTTTATTAATTTCTACTCTTTACTGTTTTCTTCTTGGCACATTCTTTAGGTTTGATTTGCTGTTCACTTTGTATAGTTCCTTGAGACGATTAATTTTCCATCTTAAATCCTAATATATGTATTTAAGGTTAAAGTTCTTTCTGGCCACTGCTTTAGCTACATGCCATAATTTTTATATGTCATATCTTCATTACCGTTTAATTCAAAATATTAATTCCAGTTGTGATTTCTCCTTTAACCATGGACTATTTAGGAGTATAATTTGGTTTCCAGGTGTGGGGGCTTTTCCAGTTATCTTTTAATTATTGATTTCTAGTTTAACTCCTTCATGGACAGAGAACAAACTTTGAATCATGTCAATCATTTGACATTTGCTGAGACATCCTTATGGCTCAGCATATGTGGTCAGTTTGGGCTAATGTCCCATGGGCACTTGAAACCAATGTCATTTCTGTAATTATGGTGTGCAGTGTTCCACATATAAAATTTTGATCAGATGTACTAATTGTGTAATTCACATCTTCTGTATACTTAATGTGTCTGTGTCTGCTTATTCTATTGGTTATGGACACATGCGTTGTCTGAGCAGAGTGCTGGAACACAGTAATCGATCTGCACACCTACGCTCTTAAGAAGAAGGACACTATCCCAGTGAAGACAGTGTCCAGCGCTATACAATATACAGGACTGCAGCTGAACTGTGAACGAATTCAGGGGTTCCTCCAGACACTTCCAGGAAGTGACCATGCCTCCAGCTTAACCCTTTGTACCCCAGTCAGTAATGGTAACCATCTGACACAGCCATAAAGAAATTAAGAATCAATCATATCTTAATTAAAATTAAGAAGGTTGATAATCCAGGATGACAGAAGAGGTATTTGCGCCAATCAGTACTGCTGTAGGAGGACTGAGTTTTGCCAGAAAGTTCTATCCACACGAAAACATGGACTGTGTTAAGTCCTGCTCCTCGCCCCGCAGTTCCTGTAGGACAGATAGCATGCCAGCCTCGGAAAAAAACAAAGGTGAATTATATATGATCTCTTTACTCAAGAGCTGTAGAGGTTAATGAGGAGACAGGGGGGTAAGCTGCAAATTTCGAAGAGAATATGATGAAGCGTGATGATGAGGCCACTGGCAGGGGGTAGAGCGGAAGGGTGTGTGGCTCAGAGGAACGAAGGGTGGGGGACAGGCTAGGGAACGCTGCCGAACCCCCAATGACACAAAAGCTGTGTATTGTATTTTGTTACAACCGCATCCACTGTTATTACAGAGCCCTCTTCGAAGCTCTTGGAGCTCTAATGGCCATGTTTCCTGGCCTCTCAATCCTTGGGGAAGGTTTGAAATCCGCAGCACTTTGTGGCTTTTTTCCACTTGTCTCAGAGAGATTTTTCCATCTCACAAAACCACCCTGACATTTAATTCTCTGTGACTGGAGATTTCAACTCAAAGCAATGCAGTCCAAGTAAAGAAGCATTTGTGTCAAAGACTTCCTGACTGCAGAAAGAGGGAGGGGACGCTCCTCTGGGCGCCAGCCAGCTCCCTCACTTAAAACAAACAAACAAACAAACAAACATACAAATAAATAAATACCAAACCAAAACAAAAAGCAAAAATCCTAATCTTGTATGAGATTACTACACTCCCTACCAATTCAGCCCACCTTCAAATCAGGAAAATAGAGAAGGGGGGGGGGTTGCTATAAAAAAAAAATTGGGACACATTCAGATATTTTACTACCTGACACTGCTTTGTTTTAAATAAAAACCGAGAACGCCTGCCACCAACAAAATGGCAGACTAAATGCTTGCCAAGCCGTCTGCTACAATGCAGCTGGATCCCGGTTACACACAAAACAAAGGAATGTTTTAAGCCATCAGTGGGCTTGCAAGCAAGTAAAGGAAATCTCCAAGGGAAAGAAAAGTGCTGGGGGGGGGGTGCCTTAGGGGAAAATGCACGGGCACAGAACAGTGCTGGGATCAAACCACAAAGCCTACGACAACAAAAGTTAGAGACGTTGAACCAGGACTTTTCTCTGGACCCTCAATGGGGACTGAAATGGTGTCAGAACCTTAGCGTCTGCTTGGCCCGCCCAAGAACCAAATACAAATCCTTTCTCAAGAAGAGTCTTCCGTTGAAGCTCTCAGAGGTTTTGATAAATTCAACCCCATGGTGGCTCACAATTTTTAAAAACCATGAAACACATGAGCATTCTCCATGAGAAAGAAACAGCAACAAATTTAAATCCTGAAGAACTTAACTGTCTACAAGGAAAACGCAAAAGAAACTAGAAAAATTCTTATACTTGCTAAGATAGTTCAGCAAGGTGACTGGATAAAGGGCTACTATACAAAACTCTTTACAGTTCTAGACACCAGCAGCCAAAAATGAGGCACTCAGATAAAATGAACAAGAGACGTGTAAGACATTTATGGAGAAAACTTCATTCAAAGACGTTTTAAAGGCTATAAAGAACTGGAGATCTGTACATGTTTGTGGATAGAAAAATATTGTAAACACGTCAATTCTCACCCGAAATCCCAGAGCATACTAAAGAAATTTGGCAAACTGATCCTAAAATTTATATGGAGGAAAATAATCAAGATACTTTATGAAAAGAGGAAACAATGGGGGGAACTGTCCTATCAAGATATTAGAACTTATTTTAAAGAGCTTTAGTAATTAAGATATTGTGATAATGGTGGACATATATTTATAAACTGAACAAAACTGAGAGCCCAGAAATGGACCCATGCCCATATATAAACTTGATAGAGATTTCTCACATATCAGCAGAAAATAAATGAACTATTAACTCGGTGGTCTCAAGGCAACTGGTTATCTATATTAAAAGAAACTGAAATTGGACCTTGTGTTTCACATCTTTCATAAAAATCATTACTGAATTGATAAACTATTTTAAAAACTTAAAAAAAACTAAAGATTGTATAGGAGAATTACCTCAGAACCATGAGGTATGGAAGGATCTCATATGTAAAACACAATCTGTCTACCTATGAAAGATAAATAAATTGAGCTGCGTTAAAATTTAAAACTTCTCGGGATACCTGGGCGGTTCAGTCAGTTAAGCTTCTGACTCTTGATTTTGGCTCAGGTCATGATCTCAGAAGGAACCCTGTGGGGGGTTCTGTGCCAAGTTCAGAGCCTGCTTAAGATTCTCTTTCTCCCTCTCCCTCTGCCCCTCCCCACCACTTGCAAGCTCACGTACACACTCTTTCTTTCTCTCTCTAAAAAACTAAAGTTAAATTAAAATCAAACCAAAAAAAAAAAAATTAAAAACTTTTACTTTTCAAAAGACATCATAAAGAAACCAGTGAGAGAAACTTGAACCTGGGAGAAAATATTTTGACCCCATTTAGCTAATGTAAGGATGATACTCAGAATATGTTTTGTAACTTCCATGAATCAATGAGACAAAGAAAAAAAAACCCAATATAAATGGGGAGAAACATGACAGGTATTTCATGGTAAAGGTAACACACATGCAAGTAAACAGAGGAAAAGAAGTTCATTGCTATTAGTGGTAGGGAAATGCCAGTTAGGTCTATGATGAAAGACATGGCTTTCTACTCTTTATATCGATAATGAAGGAGGAAGGCGGTACCAAATGTTGGTGAGGATGTCAAGCAACTCTAAAACACTCAAGAAAGCGAGGATACTCGGACAGCCACTCTGGAAGACCATTTGTCGCTCTCCTGTTAAACTCCACACCTGCATACTTTCCAACTCAGACATTCTGCTCCTAAATACAGATCATGGAGATCTCCTTGTACATGTGCTCCAGGAGACAGATACAAGAATGGAAGGAGCAACATTATTTTTAAGAGCAAAAAAATTAAAATAAAATAAAATAATGGAAAGTTGAAAGGGAGAAATCCAGTCTCCATCAAGGAAGAGTAGATAAATGGCACAGTCCCAGGGTTGAATAATACAAATGGATGAATCACAACCACGGGCAACAACATGGCCAAAATTTGAAGCATAAGATTGGGTAAAAAAAAGCGAAGTTCTGAAAGCCACCTAAAGTATAAAATCATTTTTGTAAAGGTCAAAACAAGAAAGGGAATTTTTTGGCCTGTGGGACATACAGCGATAAGACTGTTTTTACGAGGCAGGGGAATGATGAACCCCTCAGGAGGAGAATGGGTCCACTCCCGGGAGGGAGCACATATGGGATCAGGAAAGAGCACAGAGTTAATTTCTGCGTTATGGGCGTAAACGGGTTCAGGAGTGTGGGTTTCACTGTAATGCTAATACCTTACATTTACCTATATTATGTCAGTTCTTTTGTATCTATCCGATATCACATCCTGAGAAAGCTAAAACATTTATTTCATGCTGTGTAACAGGCTTCTGCACAGGAAAATGTCACAACCATCTCTGCGAAGGGATGTGTGTGAAGATGGCACATTCGTATCTTAAAAGACAGATTTTAAGAAAAAAAAAGTAAAATCTTTGTCCTTGTGATTTCATGTAAATACACAATTTTTCCTTTCTTGAGAGAGCAACTGTACTAGCATTTTCCATTCAGAGTTCATATGGCACTTCAGTTTACAAAATGCCTCCGCGCGCACAGGGTCTTACTCCATCTGAGAACGAGCCAAGTTTCTCATGCAGGATGTGGCTGCGAATGAGGCTGGTCGGGAGGGAAGGGTCAGATCACGCGTATTCCTGTTTCTCTGAACCTGGGTGTTCCCACCTCCCATCCTTGGGCCTTCATCATCCTCCTCTTTACCCTGGGCTCTACCTACAGGATTTCGGTATCCCCAGATCAATCCCCAAACGTTTGCGATATTTTCACAAGTCCTCTGGAGCTGTACGTTGGTACATAGTAATTGTTCTCAGTTAACAATGTTTATATCTTGGGGCCCTTGGGTGGCTCAGTTAGTTAAGTGTCTACCTTCAGCTCAGGTCATGATCTCAGGGTCCTGGGATCGAGTCCTGCATCAGGCTCCCTGCTCAGCAGGGAGCCTGCTTCTCCCTCAGCCTCTCTCTCTCTGTCTCTCTCATGAATAAATAAATAAAACCTTTTTTAAAAAATGCTTACATCTTAACCTTACAATCAACATTTCTCAATATTTGCAAATAATTTCATTTTCTGCAAAAACAAACATAGGGTGACGTATGGTCACTAAAATAACTTTCAAAACTCAAGAAATTGAACATTGAGAACATGAACTAAACCTGAAATCTATACCTTGAATTTTTCTAATGAATATTATGTAACATCAGTTGTTTTCAATAAATAAAGAGAGGAGAATCTCAAGTATTTGAAGATGTTCCAAAAATAGTCATGGCCTAACAGATATAATTATATCTGTCTAAATATTATTTTGCGTGTTCAGCCCTATCATTTTCGGGAGTTACCTTTCCACCAATATCCTTCTACATGATTACCTTTGGAGCGATGTTTTAGGCAGCAGGACTCTGTGTGTTGGCCACAGCTGAATGGCCTAATGGTGGGTACTAGGCCAATCAGTTGATTTGCCTACACTTGACACTTGACCCAAGTGGGGCCAATACATTCTTCCCTGGGATTCTGGATTTGAAACCAAGACGTAGCTGCAATTTTAAGTTGTAAACCTTGGGTACTGAAGGCAGTCTCATTCCCTATCGGGGAGCTGGAGAAGCAGAGGCCTGTCTAGAGAGAAGAATGACCCAGAAGCACGGAGAACTTCGAAATCAAGAACCCCCAGAGAGAGAGTCCCGTGGTGCTTGGACCCCAGGTTCCAGTCGGAGTTTACAACCTCCACTCTCAAGCTTCTTGAGACACACCGCATATCTCAGGGTAGGACTTGGTAATTGTCTCCCAAGGAAGTCCTATTCCAAAATGAACTGAGGGTTCCATGATCCTCAAATGTGTAGCGTGCTAAGTCTGAGGGAGGCAGAGGGGATAAGCCCAGGCTGGGAAGCTGACAACAGTTCTGCAGAAGGAAAGCAGGGAAACTGAGGCCAGCCGGGTTTTGTGACTCAGCCCACAGGTCCAGTGAGGGTGGGACAACATAGCCACAATTAGGACACTGGACAGGGTTGACTACATCTTTTGACTTCAATAAAGTATGTGTCATAAGGGGAGACAACCTCCAGTCCAGACTGATGTGTCTGAAACAGGCATGGAACAGAAAGACAAGAGCAGGTGTTCTCAGAAAGCCCTGCTGGCCCCTCCAAGCCACCGAAGCCTGCTGGGGGCAGATAATCAAGTGCCTGGCCCCCAGCAGCCGAAGTCCCCACCACAGCTCGAGGGAAGCAGGTGGACCAGGAAACAGAGATCGTCACTCTTACTGTAGGGATATTTGAGAAAAGCCAAAAGAAACAGGGCAGCCTGGTCTCCCGAATCCTACACTTTTCATTGTGCTTTCCAGCAAAACTGAGTGCAGAGAAACGGCAGATCAGCATTATTATTAGACTGTAATGTCTGCCATTTGTGAAGATTAAAGGAGCTCACACGCACAAACACACCCACACACATATATAAAATATATAAATATAATCTCATCTTCTTTCACGTGTCCTGATAAAAATAATAGGACCACGGGGCACCTGGGTGGCTCAGTCGGTTAAGCGCCCAACTCTTGATTTCAGCTCAGGTCATGATCTCAAGGTTGTGAGATCGAGTCCCACGTCGGCTCTAGGCTGGGCATGGAGCCTGCTTAAAATTCTCCCCCTCTCCCTCTGCCCTCCCCATATTCTCTCTCCCCCTACAAAAAAATAAATAATAATAGGACCAGACAAAGAATATGTAAGCACTGAAGTGGAACAGAGGTGTGTGGATGTCATACTCTACGTAGTAGAGTATGAGCTTTCCCAGGAAAGCTGGGATTTGGGTTTCTCCTCAGGGTAGGCCATGTCTCCATCCTGCAGGTCTCTGTATTCTGGGCACTGCAAACATGCACACACACATGCACACACATAAACACATACCCCGCTAGCAGGCCAAGAGTTACCATGTGAAACAAGGATCGGCACTCATTCCAGAATGTCTGCTTCTAAGTGCCCTGCTTTGGGCTTTATGGACTCTTGTTTTGAATTCCAAAGACTCTAAGAGCTCCTGAATTTCCTATGGCTGATGTAGCAAACTACCACAAATGTGGTGGCCTAAAACAACACCCATTTACCATCTCACAGTTCTGTAGGATAGAAATCTCACTGGGCTAGGGTCAAAGAGTCAGCAGGGCTGGATCCCTTCTGGAGGCTCTTGGAGAGAATTTGTTTCTTTGCCTTGTCCAGCTTCCAGAGGCGACCCACTCGGTCCAGGATCCTCTCTCCATCTCAAAGTCCTTCACTAATCCCAACTACAAAGTCCCCTTTGCCATCTAAGGTAGCATATTCTCACGTTCCAGGGATTAGAATGTGGACATCTTGGGGGAGGAACATCTGTCTACCACAAGAACCCCACTCTGATTCTAGCTCCATCCTTAGACTCCTTCCAGACCCTTCCCTAGGCTTGTGGGTCCTAACATGTCCTACCACTTTGGTTCCCACAGGATAAAACAATAGTTACCTAATTCTAGGCAGTGAATGGGAAGCTTAGGGCTTGGCCAGAAAATGGCAGCCACAGATATCGAAGTCACTGCCCACCCCAACACACCAGTCTCTCTCCCAGAGTGGGCCGTAGAGTTCAAACACACACTAAGGAAATTCCTTCCAATCTGGCAAATCAATGTTTGATGTCAGTCCCCTCGCCACAGTTTAAGTTTCTTAAAACATTTGGCCTCTCCAACACAATGTCAGAAACACTTCCAGAAAGAGGCTCACTCTGTTTTGTAACCGTCATGAGCCCAACAGGCAAGAACAAGTGGGTCATTGTGCTGGCCACGGGAGACTTCTGAAAACTCTTCCAAATCGAGCCCAATGTTCAATATGTTCTTTTGAACACTCCCGCAACCGTAGGAGTGTGTCTCTCCGGCACTGGGGAGTGCCACTGGCCCTGGACACTATCATACCTGACTGGAGAAAGACCCCATATCCCTGTGCATCACAATGTTTCTCAACTAGGGGGTGATTTTGGCCCCCAGGGGACATGTGGCAACCTTTAGAGACATTTCTGTTATGACTGGGGGGTTAGGGTGCCAAGCAGGGTGCTACCAAGGGGCCCTCTAGTGGGCAGAGGCCAGGAATGTCGCAGACTATCCTAAAATGCACAGGACAGACTCCCTATCTAAGAGAGCTCCAGCCCAAGGTGCCATCAGTACCGAAGTTTAGAAACCCCAACCTGACAATTTAAAATCAACACAGTAACTCCACTTTCTTTGTTCAAACCCATTCTAAGGAAGAGATAAATGTCATTGGCGATTAATTAGTGAGGAAACTGAGGCACGCAGTTTTCAGGGGCTTATGACAGTTTACCTGTCGGGATGGGTATCACGGGATACAAGCTTCCTCCACCTGCTCCTGTTGATTTGCCTAAATAACGGGAAGGACTTGGAAACAAACACACGACCCATGGAGAAGGTGGGGACTGTAGCGACCTCACAGGACACCACTCAGCCGCCTGACAGCCTCGTGGGATAACTAGCTGTTCAGGGAACAGAAACTGGCTTTCTCCCAAACATTCTGGACAGCCCCTGGACAGGGTGAACACTGTTTTTCTGCTTACTGAAACTCATCTTTATAAATTGTGCCAACCTCAGCTCAAACCTTGTCCCTCCCAGCATGGATGCCACCTTTGCTCCCTCGTGCACCCAAATATGGGTCAGCAGCAGGTAGAGGGCGGGTGTGCCGGGCACCGGGGCAGAGGGAATCCCAACGCAGACCTGTCTCCTGGCTTCAGGGAGCTTTGTCTGGTGGGGAAGACAGAGATCGCATAACTAATTATACAGTAAATTACTGAACTGCCACTGTGACATTATTCAGAGGGGAAACAGGGAGAGCTTATACATGGTGGGCGTGGGGGGTGGGGCAAGGCTAACTTAGTCTGGGGCTGCGCCAGGAAGTTTCTGGGAGGCGGTGTGTGAGCTGAAACACGGAGGATGAAAAGGAGGTAACAAGGTGAAGACTGGTTAGCATTTTAAGGCAGAAAGAAATAATTAATACAAGAGATTCAACATGGAAATAGTAGTAATTTCATAAAAATTGGCAGGAGGAATGGAGAGGAGGAGGAGAAGAAGAGGAGTAGGTAGAAGAGGAGGAAGAGGAAGAAGAAAAATTAGAATTTCCCAAGCCGAAAAATATAATTTTCCTTATTTCCTGGTCATGGCAGTTATACGGCACACACTGGGTAGTTTTTAGCACGAGGAACATAGAAAAAAATCCCTAAAATTTTATTGGAAAAGTAATTTTAAAATTTACAAGTATGAGAATCCTCAGATGCCTATATTATAACTCTGAAGGTAAAGAGGCAATGGAGAATGTTCCCAAGTTTTGAGGGGTAACAAGTAAGGGCTTTCTTTTCAAGATGATGAGAATGCTCTCAAAACGGTGATCGTGATGATACCACAACTCCATGAATATATTAAAGAGTGAACTGGGGGCGCGTGGGTGGTTCAGTGGGTTAAAGCCTCTGCCTTCAGCTCAGGTCATGATCCTGGGGTCCTGGGATCGAGCCCCGCATCAGGCTCTCTGCTCACCAGGAAGCCTGTTTCCCTTCCTCTCTCTGCCTGCCTCTCTGCCTGCTTGTGATCTCTGTCAAATAAATAAATAAAATCTTTTAAAAAAGGAAAAAGAGTGAACTGTACGTGTGAAATGGGTGAATTATATTTTATGGGAACTACTATCTCAATAAAGCTATTGAAAACTGTTAGGGAAAATTATTTCCAAACTACCCATCGAGGGCAAAGTCAACAAGAATGCTTATGCTGACGTTCAAGGAATCCAGAATTTTACCTCCTAAGCTCCATTCCCAGAAGAGAGATGCCACCAAAATAAATGGAAAAACTGAGACATGGGATCTAAGAAACACAGAATACAACTCAGGAGACAGGTGAAGAGAATTCCAGCAGGAACACTGGCGGGCCAGAGCTTGGCCACAGGCCTGCAGACCAGACGCCAGCAGAGGCCCTGTGACTCCAGGAGAGAGATCTCCGGGGAGAAAAGACCCAATTGCTGATAGATGTATTCAGGGAAGATTTTCAGGTCTCTCAGGAAGCAATGGAATGGGCTGGCAATAGGCACCGAAAACCAAGGAACCATTAAAAAGAAGTGATTATTACCTCCAGGAAAAGCAAAAAAAGCTACAGAGGAAAGTTAGTATAGTTATACTGTTATCATATGACCCAGCTATAACTAACAGTTCAACAGCGACCGTGAGCCCAACGTTAAATACTGATTTAGCTAAAGCTGATAACGGAACTCCTCTGGGAGGATGGGAGGAGACACAGAGACGGAGAGAGGAAGTGTGTGTGTGTGTGTGTGTGTGTGTGTGTGTGTGTACATGCATGCTGGAGGTAGGTCAATAGAAGACATTCTTGGGGCGCCTGGGTGGCTCAGTTGGTGAAGTACCTGACTCTTGATTTCGGCTCAGGTCATGCTCTCAGGGTCGTGAGGTTGAGCCCCGAGTCTGGCTCTGAGCTCAGCTGGGATACTGCTTGGATTGTTTCCCTCCCCCACCCCCTCTCCTCCTCCTGCTTACTCTCTTGCTCTCTAAAATAAATATATAAAATCTTTTTAAAAATTAAAAAATAAGATAAAACAATCATGCAAGAGTACTAAAAGCATTTGTTCAGAAATACAGGGGTTTTTTTTTAAAGATTTTATTTATTTATTTGACAGAGAGAGAGAGATCACAAGTAGGCAGAGGGGGAGGGGGAAGCAGGCCCCCTGCTGAGCAGAGAGCCCGAAGTGGGGCTCGATCCCAGGACCCTGAGATCATGACCTGAGCCGAAGGCAGAGGCTTAACCCACTGAGACACCCAGGTGCCCCAGAAATACAGGTATTAAGATAAACAAAATAGAATATAATAATAGAATATATAATAGAAAATAAAAAAAGAAGAGAAGGGTTTATAGTAGTAGTTGCCTTGGACAAGAATCAAGACCGAGGGTATGGAACAGAGGCTACCTTTTTTTTTTTTTTTTCAAGTAGGTGCCATACTCAGCGTGGAGCCCAAGTCGGGGCTTGAACTCATGACCCTGAGATCAAGACCTGAGCTGAGATCAAGAATTGGACACTTAACCAACTAAGCGACGGAGGTGCCCGTGGAGACTACTATTTTTAGTTGTAAGTAGGGCTATTAGACTTTTAAAACTATACCCTTGACTTTTTAATTAAAAAATCAATGCCCATATCTCTTTCTTGGGTCTGCTGTGCTCTGGCACTTTCTGCATTTCCCTACCCAGGTCAGGATCATTTTCATCAACGCATGCAAGAATGGAGGCCAATTCACATCCCAGCTATAAATCCAAAGCAGGATTAAAAAACAAGGATTCTTTTTTATTTTTCCTTTAAAAGTTCACATTTTACTATGTGACTCCGGAGAGAAAGTCAGCGGAATTTTATATGAGTAAAACTGGAAAGCATTTTGCTTTTCACTTCCTATTGCCCGCCTTGTGTTCTAAACGTATTGCCAACTGACTGGTCTGTTGGCCGCGCTGATGTTATTTTTTTAAATAGACTTTAAAGAAACATGGGAGATCAGAAAGTTATTTAAAAAGAAGAAAAATAGTGGCTTTCTGAAACTAAGCTAAGATATTAACTTTTAAAAATGCTTAGAAAAAAACACGGGCTTGACCACAGCCTCCACCTGGACGGAAGCTAGAACCGCGTGCAAGTCTCTCCCCCATCAAAGTCTCTCTTTCTAACAAAAAACTAGGAAACTTTCTACCAGGCATGAAAGATGATGTCAAGGGAGAAAAAGCCACACCACCCAGAAGAGGTAGACATTCCCAGGCCCAGCTGGAGTGTCTCTTGTGGCGGATGGTGACCTAGGAGCCACTGTGCCTTGTACTAACCACCTGCAATTCTCTGTAGGAGTGAATTGGTGAATTCTGACTTCCAGGGGCCGTGGTAAGGCACAAAGTGAGCACATACGACGTCCTTACTACTGAAGTAGCTCACCATATGGTCGTTATTTTCATCGCGACTGTTCTGTAATGAGACAGGACAGCTCCGGGCGCTGACTGACACCCAGGTACGGCCCAGACTGCCATTTTGCCAGCACGGATGGAGGAGGCCAAGCCCAGGCAGGAGGACACGGACCCCGGCGAGTCGTGTCATTTCCTGTTTGAAAGTCTCCTTTCTCCCAGAGCAGAATCACCAAACATGGTTTGGAAATTTCTGCTAAGATGGTTGGACACCTACCAGAAATTCCAGAAAGACCAGAAGCTTCTGGGTTGAGGACTATAAGGGGAAAGCACTCGTTTTCTGGACCTCAGCTATGGCTTGAGACCACAGTTCAGAATGGACTTAATAAGACAGAATCCATGGGCTAGTTTCAGAGAGGCTCTCACACGACGTGTCAGACACAGATGCTCAGTATGAGTGTGAGTGTGTGTGTGTGCTCGTCAGTGAAGAGGAGAGCAACGCCAGAAGAAGGCAGAACTCACTGTGGTCCACAGACGATGGATTCCCAGCGTGTTAATGTCTGTACCACTGAGTCACAGGAGCCAAATGCAAGCCGCCCTAACTCAGCTGCTAAGAGGCCACTGACGATCCCAACACAACACCCATCCTCCTTCTTCTGCTCTGCTCAGTTTGGCCATGAGCTCTAGCTTGGAAGGATTCGTCACACAGATAGTCAATAACTATCTTTACGCAAAAGAAACAAGCAAAAGGTAATAAGCCAGAGTTTTCCCCTCTGTTCCCACAACATCTGGCTGGCTGGGGTCGCTGCTGCCAACCTCCATCCCACCTTCTGATGATGATGTCCAGTCTACCCCTGTCTCCCAGGCACCACACAGCAGCCTCGTTTTTTCCAAGCTAACTTCAGCCTCTGTTCAGAGCAGTGCCCTTCACGCACTTGAACACAGGATGGGACATGCTGATGCCGGTGTTTGTATCAAGACTGTTGTCAGTTTACGTTGTGTTCTGGTTCCATGCTGTTTGGGTTTCGTGAAGTTTGCCCATACAAGCTCCATTATTTCTAGTGCACTGTCTCTTCCACAGAAAAGGCTCTCTGGAGGAGGGGGGCTCCACAGTTTTCCTTACAGCCCTCAAGCGTATCTCGTGTAGACATCTCCTGGGATGCCCTCTTTCTAGTGCAGCTTCACCTGGTTCCAGGAACCAGGATCATCGGGTATAATCAGGAACACCTACTGGCTGGGAACTATGTGCCAGCCACAGTCCTAACTCTGTGACTCATTTTATTTCATTGAATCAACACTGTGGGGTCAGTACTGTCATTGTTCCCATTTTGCAGAAGGAAACAAAAGCAATGAAGTCCAGTCACTCACTCAGGATCACAGGATGGACAGTTCACTGCTGTCCCGTGCACAGAAGGTGGCACCTGGTGGGATGATTGCCTCCTCAGGGAGATGGTGCTACTGGTCATAGAAAGTTCAAGAAACTTTCCCAGTTCACTCCGAGGTGGAATGAGACCCCAAACCCAGGTATCCTAGTGTTTTTTAATCTGCCCCAAATAGCTAAAGAAGGAGAAGAGCAATGAAAACATATTAAAAGCAATAAATTAGGTAGTGGGGTTTTAGGAACATTTACCATGCAGAGGTAAACAGTAAGCAAGGTAACAAGTCAGCTGAAATCAGAAGGAGCAGAGGGAGAGGGGAGGATACAAAGGAGAATTACACAGTTTAATCATTTGTTCATAATAGGGTTTCATCAGTAGAGTCTGATGAAATACTGCATTAGGGGAATTATAGAAATTTGCAGTCAGGGAAAGAACCACAAGAACTACATTACAGACCTTCCAAATCATCAGAGGAAGCACAGCTCTATGGATATGCACAAGAAACACACAGAGGAGTCAGAAATGATGAAACAGAAGTAGCAGTGCATGGGTATCAGCAAACGCAAACACAGAGAAAGCCAAGACTGCAATTGTAAAGGCTGCATGCTGAATTCGGGAAGGGGGGAAGCATTAAGGCCAAGAATGGCACTACATGATTCCAAAGGATAGAGCTCACAATAAGGCTTTAAGCAATTATGAATCTCTATGCACTAAAACAGCACCAACATTAATGGCACAAATTACAGGAGACACGGGACAAAGAAAGGCAGTCTCCTTTAGCCATGATGGATCAGCACGAAGGAGATTAAACCCCATAATTAATAAGGTAAATCTAATGGCATACAAGTGTTCTGTTGTCCAAAAGCAAACATAGTCTTTCTATTTTAGATCTCAAAAGAAACTTCCCAAATACCACGAAATTAGAAAGTAGACAATGTTCTCTGATACAGCGAGCCCTGTATGAAATTAAAACTCCAAAACACTCTTGCCCCAGGAAATGAAAATCAGTCTCCTAAACCATGTTCGATCCAAGAGAAAACCCAAACTGGTTTAAGAGCATCTAGAAAACAGCACTAATAAAACATCACACATCGGCACCACCAGGACAGAGGGGAAGCAGCACTTAGCAGAGGCTTCTCGGTCTTACAAACAGACATCACTAAATAAGAGGGGAAAAATACAGGAATGAGTGAAGAGTCCAACTCGGAAAGTTAGTGGAATAATTAATCTAAACAAAGCAAAAGGAAAGAACCGATCTAAAGAAATGAATGAATTCAAAAACAGAAAAATAGCAGAACTAATAAATAATTCCAAGGAATGCTGTTCTTAAAAGACAAAGGGAAAGGGGTGTTTGGGTTGTTCAGTCGGCTGAGCCTCCAACGTATGGCTTCTGCTCAGGTCGTGACCTATGGTCATGAGATTGAGCATCTCCTGGGACTCCACGCTCCAAGGGGAGTCTGCTTGAAGATTCTCTCCCTCTGCCCCTCCTCCCACTCATGTGCGCTCTCTTTCTAAAATAAATGTCCTTTTTTAAAAGGGGTGGCTCAGTCGGTTAAGCTGTTAAGTGTCTGCCTTCAACTCAGGTCATGATCTTGGGGTTCTGGGATCAAGCCCCACACGGGCTCCCTGCTCTGTGGGGAGCCTGCTTCTCCCTCTCCCTCTGCTGCTCCCCCTGCATGTGTGCTTTCTCTCTCTCTCTCTCTCTCTCGTGCATGCGGTCAAATAAATAAATAAAATCTTTTAAAAAATTAATTAAAAATAAATAAATATAAGAGGGGAAAATGGTAAGATAGACAATACATTATATATTCTAGGGAGGTGAAAGAAGGAAATGTACAAATACTTCAAAATCATGAGAAAATAATCATTGACCAGAAGAAATGAATCCTTAAACAATTGTTGAATCAAATATGAATATATATCAAAACGCAAATTGTGCAAGACAATAGAATTTATCAAAACCGACTAAAGAGACGGAAAATCTAAACCTGAGCCCCAGAGCCAAAGCAGTTAAACAAGAGCTCCCCTGCCCCACCCCCACCCAGCTGAAAGCTCGGGGCTGGACGTACTCAAAGCACAGAAAAGCAAGATCTTCCGTCCCTCGCTTGGAGGATCCCATACTGAAAATCAACAGATTGCTCAGAGAAAGGAAACTATAACTTAATGTCACATACAAATATTGATGCAAAACTCCTAAATAAAATATTAGCAAACAATACCATGCCCATGTGCTCAAAAGAGAGGAAATTCTTCTGACAAGACATGTACTGGATCTGTATACTCAAAACCCTAAAACACTGGCGGGGGAGCCCAAAGAAGTCTAAATAAATGAGAAACCATTCCCTCTTTGTGGACTAGCAGAGGCAGGATGGTGAAGCTGTCAATTCTCCCTCAGTTGATAGACAGGTTTAGTGCAATTCCTGTTAAATCCTAAGATTTTTTATAGATATAAATGATATTATTCTAAAATTAATATAGGAAGGCAAAGGAACCAGAATCACTAAAACAATTCTGAAAAGGAATAAAGTGAGAGAAATCCATCTACCGTGTTCTAAGACATTACACAGCTACACTAATAAAGACAAGGCGGTACAGAGGGAGGGACAGACACACAGATCTGTGAAACAGAGCAGGGAACCCAGAAATAAACCCACACAAGTATGGCCAACTTTTTCTTTTTTTAAAGATTTTATGTTTATCTCTACGCCCAACCGCGTAGATCAAGAATCGCATGTTTTACTGCCTGAGCCTGCTTGGGTACCCCTTGGCCAACCAACAAGATGCAAAATCAATTTTATGGTGGAGAGATAGTCTGTCCAACTTTGGTGAGGAAGTAAATATATTATATATCTATACACAATTATATAGCATTAGGTTTAATGAGATACATCATTAAATCCCATTATATAGAAATCAACTCAAAATGGATCAGACATTTAAATGTATAACATAAAACTATAAAACCTTAGAAGATAATACACCAGAAAGTCTTTGGGATCTAGAGCTTAGTAAGGAGTTCTTAGACCTGACACCGAAAACACAACCCATAAAGGGAGAAAAAATAAACAAAGCAGACTTGATTTAAATTAAAACCTTTTTCTCTGAGCGGTTAACATGTGAAGTCAGTGTGGGTTTTTTTTTTTTCTTATTAAAAAATAAGCCACAGACTGGGAGAAAATATTTCTAAACCATAAATCTGACAAGAGACATATCTAGAATTTGTAAACCCCATGACAGGAATTCAGAATATCAAACAGGAGGCCCTTCATTTAGAGTCTCAGTCCCCAGGGCCTGCTGTAACCAAACACCATAGATTAGGTGGGTCATAAAAGCAACTCATTTCTCACAGTTCTGGAGGCTGGGAAGTCCAAGACGGTCACAGGGTGCCAGGCGGTCACAGACTATCCTTGCAACCTCCCATGGCAGAAGGCATGAGGGAGCTTGGTGGGGCCTCTTTTATAATCCCAATCATGGGGGGCTGCAATCTCATGACCGAATTGCTTCCCAAGGGCTCTATCCACAAACACTACCACATCATGTATTAGGATTTAACATATAAACTTTGAGAGGACGTGAACATTCAGGTAACATAGCAGTTAGAGAAAATATGGGGAAAAAAAATAATGTTGGGACATCCTAGTCCATTGGAGAATGACTTTGATCTATCACAGCAATGCGAACACACGTTCCAAAATACAGTGGTTCAAAGATTTCAATGTAGAAGTTGAAATCATAAAAGTGCTTGAAGAAAATGTGGGGGAAACTATTTACATCCTCAGAAGGGACAATGTCTTTCCAGCTACAACACAATCCTTCAGAGACTGATTCTATTAGCCACGTAAAAATTCAAAGTTTTTGTACAGCAAAAGGCAAAGTGACAAGAAAGGGAATAACTGGGGAAAACAAGAGTAGCTCAAATCACAAAGAAGTAATTTTGGGTGGACACAGGGTAAGATCCAAGGCACCCAGTGGGGTTCTATCACAGTGGAATTTCATGCCACTTGGTCTTGTTGGTCGGATTCTTCTCTCCTTCCATCTCACAGGAGAGAATCTCCCCATATCCTCGCCCACAACCACCATCCGGCAAATACCACCGGCTATGGCAAATGAACAAAGTCCGTCAACTAAAAGGACCACGAATAAGCCACAAGCCCAGCTGTAAGCAACACCAAGTGTTGTCCACTTTCTCATACATGCAGGGAAAGCACTATTCAATCCCTTTTCAGTCAGAGAAGGAAGGGCCCTACAATCTCTCCCAGTGTTTAGGCCAGTTTTCTGTTGGAACCATGAGGAGGATGGCAGCTGCCTCTTCCTGTCCATCACCTCCTTGCTGTGGCCAAGCTGTCCATACTGGCAACACCACTGCTCCCCAGAAGTCTAAACTTGCCTTTTGTAGCATCTTGAAACAACATGGGGGGTGGGCTGCCTTTTGTCTACAATAGGCATGGTACCTCAGCACTCAAGAACACAAAATGCATCCTCCTTATTCTCTCCCTCCGTGCTGCCTCCTTTCTCTGCTGGAATCAGTCACGCAGTTAAATGGGTCTGCTATATTCTTGGTACGGACAAACGTTGGGCACTGAAAACTCAGCCCATTGATTTATTAGATTTTTCACTTTGGACCAGTTACCATGGCCTTTTGAAAATGCAGACCATAGGAGGGAATGTTATAAACTTAGAAATATTATCCAGTTTCCATTACCTCCAGTAAAAAATGCCTACCAGGGAAAGAGGGGAAAAATACCACTTTGGGGGCCAAGTCCAATAAATTTGGGTAAAAGATGAGGCAGCTCCTAGTTAAGGAGCTCTACTGCAGAGAACTTAAAGTAAAAAAAAGATATTTAAAGCCCTTTAAATCTGGAAGAATCACTCAAGAGACCAGGACAAAAGGAACCAAAGAAATGGCTCACAAGAATCCTAAAAAATAGATGAGAATTGGCCCGGATTCCATTCAGCTAAAATGCGTGTCAAGCATGGAGCTACCTGGCAGGCCCTGGCTGCAGCTGGATGTCTCTGGCATGGCACGACCTTGCATCATAGAGCAACAATGTGGGACAGCCAGGCCACAGGAGGACTTTTGAGGGCTCTAGAAACTTCTGCCTTTGTGGGTGCTATGAGTTTCTAATGGATGCCATAAAATCACTTTAGACTTGTGGTTTAAATGGTGCACATATATGATCTTACAGTTCTGGAGATAAGAGTTCCCGAAATCAAGGTGTCAGTAGTGCTATGCATCTTCTGGAAGCTTCTAGAGGCTTCCCACATTCCCTGCTCAGGGCCCCTTCCTCCAGCCCCAAAGCCAGCAACGGCTGCCATCCCATCAACTGTCCTTATGCGTTGCCCCCCTCCACTTTTAAGAACCCTGTGTCTACCCTGAGTCCACCCAGACAACCCAGGGTCATCTCACTATTTTTAGGTCAGCTGATTAATGATCTTAATTCTGTGTGCAACCTGGAGGCCCTCTGCCATGAAACCTAGCCCGTTCACAGATTCTTGGGACTAGGACATAAACACCTGGGCACTGGCCACTGTTATTCAGAGCACAGGGCACTTCCCCCCTAAAAAAATTATTTTGAAGCATTTTTTTGACCACATGAGTATAAAGATGACTATATGGATATTATCTATTAAAACCTTTCCTACCATAAAAGCTCATTTATTTTATTCAGGTTGTCAAAGAGGTTAAACATAGTCACGAGCCCTAAAGGTCACAAGACCCCTGGCACCCTGCCTGCTGGCTCCGCTGGGTAAGTGGGCCCAGGGTGCAGCCAGAAATGCCCTTCGGCCCCAGATTCTGCAAGCAGAAGGCCACATGAGTCCACCTGCAGGGCTGAGGCCTCAAGGCAGAGGAAAAAATTGTGAGCAAAAGTGGGAGGCAAGGTGGGGGCAGAGAAACCCATGTAGATTCACTCTGAGGCAGAGAAAGAGAACCAAGTTACTTGTGTTCTCCAAACCTCAGTTTCTTCCACACAGTGGGGACAAGAAAGGGCTCTTCCCAGCAGAGTTACCAAGAGCACCCTGTATGGTCAGGCACACTGCTCAGCCCCCTGAAAGAGGGAATCAATGTGATTTAATTTACAGAAATTTCTGCTGGCCAAATTCATGCCAACAAAATACAGATGTGTCACAGCAACGTTTTCACAAAACGTCAGGCTCTACCTCTTCACTGCAATGGGACTGACCCAGTGCTAGTCTTTCCTGGGTGCCCTCTGGGGGCAAGGGAGCACTAGAGTTTCAAGCTGTGAATGGCTAGGGGAGGGGGCGTTGTGGGAGAGGGAGGGCGAGGCCACTTTAAAAATCCCAGCAGCCACGGTTCACACGGAGTCTCTGCTGTGTCCCAAATGTGTCACAGCTTCCATCTGTGTCAACGCTTTGGGAGAGGGAGTCGTCACTTCTCCCTACACACCAGGAAACAGAGGTTGGGAAGGGCTGGGAGCCCACCCAGACCACCCGCCTAATGTGGGCTGGTGGCAGCTGCCCCCCAGGGTTAGGACTTGAAGACCACACAGAGGGAACAAGGGCCACCAGAAAGGGGAGAGGACATGGTCCGAGGGCCCGAAGAGGGCTGGCTGGGGAGAAGTAGGGGTTGGCAAAGGGGCTGGTGCATGAGCAGGACCGTCCACCAAAGTCCCGAAGAAATACCAAGAGATGAGCGGCCACAGGGCACTCAGTGCATGCCAAGGACTGTCCTAACCGCCTGTGCACGAGCTCATTCAGTGCCCTCGGCCATCCTCCGTGGCAGGTACTCTTGTTGTCATTTTAGAGATAAAGAAACTGAGGCAGAGAAAGGCTCAGAAACACAGCCAGGGCCACGCCAACAAGGAAGTCTGAAATCCCCGTCTCGCCCTGGAATCTGTGCTCCTGGCTGCCCTCCCACACCAGCCGAGGACCTGGTCATCGGAGAGGGAAGGACAGGGAGGGCATGGGAGAGCTGCACCCCCAGAGGCTGTGACAAGTTCCCTCTCCATGGTCTGTGCCCTAAAGAGCCCCCCTATTCTGGGTGCATTCTGGGCAGGGGGCAGCTGTCCGGCCGCTGGATAGGAGAGAGTTGGGACATGATCTGAACAGTTTTAAATGATGCAGGTGGGGAGAGGGACAGTCACTGAGACTTTCCCTCTGGAGGGCGATATCCAGCACTGGGGGGTTCAATGGCAAACAAGAGCTAGGTCCTTCCTGCTGCCTAGGAGTGAGATCAGTGCAAGTACCAACAAATATTCTGGTCATCAAATAAAGCCAAGTGAGGATCCAGAGCAGCTAAGAGTGGGTTTCAAAAGAATGGTCAGAAAAAAGCCTCTGAATGCAAGAGAGTGGAGCCTTCAGACAGAATGGCAAGTGCAAAGGCCCTGAGGCAGGAGTACACTTGTTTTACCTGTGGAACAAAGAGGAGGCTCCTGATAGAGGTGCAGTGAGCAAATGGAATGGGTCAGAGAGTGGGAGCCAATCCACAAAGGCTACGTGGGTCCAGGGGTGGAAACACGATGGGAGCTACACAGGGGAGGGGCCTCGCTGTAGGCAGAGCTCCCCCCACCAGGAAACAGATGAGAGAAAAAATGGGGTGTACCCAGCAACCTTCTGGAGGGGTTCCTGGGGAGTCGCAGCCAGGGAACGAGAACCTTTGAATCAAGCAGGGAGAAAGTTCCATCCCCAGGAAGGAGCTCTGGAGTTGTTTCCACTTGATTTTGCTTTCTGAGAGCTTCTTTCTTAGTCACTGGCACCCAGGAAACCAAGTATGAGCCATGCAGGCATAAGTGAGAGTTTCATTTCAAACAAACAAGTGTCCCTGCACTGTGGAAACAACATGGAGAATAGATCGCATGCCTGGCCTTCTACTTGAACTTGCAGAGGTTTTCACGAAAACCCCTCCATTTCATGCCAAACTCAGCGAGTCAAAGACTGTCAGTTTTCAAAGCAGTTAGAAAGGAGTTTGGAAGCTTCTGTCTTCCCAGCTGTCCCCCCCACCCCACCCAAGGTGGTAAACATCTCCCATTGCCAGTAAGTGAGGACGCGCAGCACTGCGTGTTCTGAAAACACACACACTCAGCAGGGGACGAGTGACGATGGGCCAGCCGGCCTCCCTGCACGCTCTGCTCCAGGGACCGCTGGGCGTCCCCCGAGCTCCTGGCATGAGCCCCGGCGCCCCTTCCCTCTGCCCCCGGGGGGCTGCCGCTATGCGTTCTGGGATGTGCAGGGGGTGGGGGGGTGGTGTCAGTGATAGAGCCATGAAGGCACAAAACCAGATGAACTGAAGAGAAAGGGAGGGCCTGGGGGAACACTCCCCACTGGGGAACCGGAGCTGCAGTCGTCGGGCCGAACGTCAGGCCAAGCAGGTGCTAGGAAGGTCCCGTCCAGCCCCATCTCTGGAGGAACACCCTCTAGCAGTGGCTCTACTTGCCTCTGCCTCTTCTTACCACAGTCTCCCTCCTTACCAGACCCCACCATCTCTTCGGCCGCCCTCTCCTCACCCCCCTGGAGTTAGGGTCCAGCGTGTCCTGCAGATGCTCCCAACAGGGACAGCACAGAAGGCCAACCCTGCAGCCTCAAGATTTCCAGACGTCTGCTCCTCTCTGCCTCTCTGCTCACATCCCCCACCCCAGAACCCCAGATCATCACCTCTACTGGCCCTGTGGAGTCTCCAGATGATCCCTGTCCTCCCCGCCAAGCTTGTGTCACTTCTAAAGCCGCATCATCTACCCCAGTGGCTCCTTGAACTTGCCCTTCACTTCCAAGGAATCAGCCTCTGCCTCTGATTCCTCTCCCACCAGCCCTGGAGCTGAACCTCACACCCTTCCTTCCAAATGTGCTCTGTGCCCTACCAGGTTCCAAAATGCCCTTGTCCGGGGACCTCCTCCAGGGAAACGGCTGCTGACTCTACCGCCCCCTAGTGGAGAGAGTGCCAGCAGTGCCAAGGGGACCATCACAGTTCCCTGAGCTCCGGACACCCGCTGAGCGCTCTGCAGCTCTCCCTGTCCTCTTGCTCTAAGGTGTCCACCCCCTGCACCGGCCACACGCACTGTCTGCAGAGGACCCTGCCTCTTGCTTCAGCAAGAATGTAAAATCAAGACCCTGGTGCAAAGGCCGTGAATCCCCCTCTGGGATTCTCCCCAACCTTCAGCATCTCAAGGGACAAGGAGACCCTCCTCCTTTCAGGGTGATCTGCTCCACCAGTGTCAGTCCCACTCCTCCCAGCCACCCTGGAGCCCCTCAGCGATCTGCCCTGTCGGCCACCAGTCCCTCCTGTGAACACAGCTGTCTCCAGGGCAGAAGGGGGAGAAGAAGCTTTTCCTTCACTGTCAGAATTGTATACGGGGAGGCCCACTCTCAGGACCTCGGCTAGAACATTCCATGGACAAATAGAAAGCCAGGTCCTCCATCCCTGTGTCCTCGGTCACAAGCCTGGCTCATAGCCGGAGCGCCACTCATCTGGCTCTAATGAGCCTGACTGCTTTTTAAAAATGCAGCCAGCCAGCCAAAGCCTCCCTGTCCTCACCTCACAAACTCATCAGTCAAACTGCTACCTCACATTTACAGACTCTCAGGAGACTGAGGATCGTTTTGTTTATTAAACAATTAAAATGTAAAACATTTGGTTATTTTTTAATTGCCTGTATCTTGCCCACATCATTACAGCATTACTTACCTCCAGCAGAATAATTAACTTTTCAATCATCACACTGGTTATAACTGTAACACCCATATGTCTAATATACTTTCTGAAATTAAGGAAATTAAAGATTGGCTTTAATTAGTAAACTAACATTTCACTAAATTGCAGTGCAGTGGAGAAGGATAATTTCTCCTGGTGAAAAATACAAATTATTCAGTATCATGAAAATAATTAGACTTTATTACTTTCAAATAGAAAAATTATTAAAACTAGAATTATAGTTTGTCGTCGACTGGATTATGAACTAGTCACAGGCCTGGGCTAAGCCTTTTGACCTGTCGTATGGTCCTTCATGCCTATATCCCAAATCTGGTATCAGGTCTATCCCCATCCCTCACTGAGAGGCACTTTGCAAATATAAGCACGTCTGTTAACATACTGGATGCTTCCACCAGACTGAAAGCTTCCTGCAGGCAGGCCCCTCCTTGCTCACCTCGTATCCCTGGTGCTTAGTACAGAGGGCTCAGTGACAGACAGGTGAATAAATCCATAAACACACAGAGAGAAGGTCAGAAACAAGTAAGATTATGGACGTTCACTTAAAAATACCAGCTATGAAAGTCCTAGAGATGGAAAGTAGTAATAACATCCTTAAATATACATGCATTGTAACTCCAAAGTGCTCCCGAATGCTAACAACCAGACAGAAACCTTTCTAAACAGCAATATCCATCTGGCCCTGACCTCAAAATGCCGACAACCCCTTGCCTTCTGTTCCTAAAGCATTCCCAGCCAAAATGCAACCCTCTGACATGAGGGTAGGTTCTGCCTGTTTCACTAGAAAAATCAAGCTCTAATTCCTGCCCTGCCTTTGCTTGTCTTGGTTCGAATGCCACATTTTTCCATTTAACCAGCAGGATTCAGAAAGCAGACACAGGACTTTGGAGGAGGTGGCCGGGTTGTAACCTGCATGGAGGGCCCGCAGGCTGTCCAGTGTGCTTGTCTCCAGAGCCACCTGGACGAGGGCACCCTCCAGAGCTGCTCTGCTGAAGGGGGAAGGGAGGGCCAGGCAGGCAAAGCACCCCTCCGCCCCCCAGAGTCGCACAGCCTCACCTCCCTGTATCCTCCAAAGGTTCCTGTGGCTAACTATAAAGCTTCCAAGCCATTGTTTTAAATAAACCCAAAGAGAGGCAGAAGGAAGAAACTAACATTTACTGAGCACTTACTATGTGCTGGGTAATTTTAAAACATTTTAACATTTGACTTCTACCACATCTTGACCCCATAGAGAACAGTTCTCTTATTTCAGGCAGCAAACTGAGGTTCCAAGATGGGAAGTCTTATAACCAGCAAGAGTCAAGAGCCATGATGTGACTCCAAAGGCACTCTGTGGTCTGTGCCGTTCATCACCAGAAACTGTCACTCCTCAATCTTCCACGGCCCCTCTCCTCCCCGACTCCCGGTGCAAGCTTGCGCTCAGTCACTGACACTCACAGATTAATGAGCTCATTACCATTCTGTGTGAACGAACCTTTGTCAATTTGTTACTTCCTAACAATATTCGTTCATTAAAAAATCATTACTTGAGCGTCTTAATAGATGCGTGGTACAGGGCATAGCAACCAAGCATTACCTCTATCATAGAGGTACTCCCAGACCAGCAGGGAGAAAATACAGAAGCCAGTAAAAAGGAATATTAAAAATGGTACCATAGACGTCTGTCCTGGGAACAGCATGGGGACCAAGGTCATTGGGAGAGGGAAAGAGAGACACCCGCTGCCTTCTTCACTGTCAGTATTTGATGGTTCCTGCGGCTGACATGTTTTCTGGTCATTGGGACAGATCCCAATGTTTCTAGCATTATTCATGCCTCTGGGGGAAAAAAAGGTTCAGATACCAAAATCCTTGTCCTACTCCCTCTTCAGTTTTTGGTGGAGACAGTCCTATTCCAGGAGGTAAGACAAACTGAAACTCATCAAATTTCTTTCCATTGTCCTCCAAGGATAATTTGACTTGAAATACATTTAGAAAAAAAAAAATCAATCTGACTCTTAAAAGCAATTCTGTCCCTTGCCTTCTAACATGTTCCCATCCTAGGCTAAGTCAAAGAAAGATACTGTTTTACTGCAATTTCTTGTTCACCTAAAATGCTCTTGTGTTCTAGATGAAATGGAATGTGAGTATTATTCCTACCCTGCCAGGTCTTTCTAATCCAATAATAACTTGACTACTGGCTCTCTAATGACTGTGGTTAGACTGATTAATATCCAAGCATTAAGGTAAAATCCCTCCATCCCTCCCTATGGATAATCTCAGATCAGGCTTTCTGTCCAAGTTTCCCTTTCCCTTGAGCGAGTCAACATTTTCTTCCCCCAAATTCTTGCCTTTCAGAACCTAAACAGTGAAAATCATTGTCATGGGAATAAACTGATTAGAGCCCAATGCACACAGCAGAGCAAAAATCATCATGACGAGCAATACACGGGCTGCTGAAAAGCAAAGTGACAAAAAAAGCGCTACACACAACAGCATAAATGCATAGCCAAATGTTGTCAAAACGCACAAATCATCCCAGCTCCGGAAATGTATTTGAAGGACATAATTCAAAGGAAGAAAAAAGTGTGAAAGTGCTTCCTTACAAAATGACATCTGATACAAGAAAACCGAGAAGGTGGCAGAGCCACGGCTGGGTCAATCACAGGCTATTAAAAACGATCGTTAGGAAGTCTCAGCAACCGCATGGAAAATGCTTTGATATGTTCTTAAGTTAAAATAACATGATTGCCTATGTAATAGGATTACAAATATGTCCCCCCAAAAAACTACATTTGCCTAAGGACAGTGGAATCCTGGGTAATGTTTTTAAATGTTGCTAGATGTTATAATATTGTCTTTATGATAAAAAAGCTCAGAGGAAAATAGGTGATGAGTCACTGCCTGACAATTGTCACTATGTAAGAAAGTCCCCTGTATAGTGACAATGACAGGCAGTTAAATGTGAGCACAGATGTCAGGTTCCCCTCCTTTATTCTGGTTTATTTATTAATGTTGACCTTTCCAGGAATTAAAAATTAATCAAATCAACAAATTACAGACAGATTTTGCATGACTGCCAAGAGGTAATGAGCAAATACTGAAATGACATTCGAGAGTGTAGTACAGACAGGAAGGGGAGGCGGGCAGGGCAGGAGGGGTCTTAGCTAACTGCGCCAGTTTCCTGATGTCAGCGTGGGAGGCACTTGTGCCCTTGGCTTCTCAGTTGTCATCAGATGTTAGAGGAACTGGAAAATTCTTGCTGAAGTTCAGAAAGCACCCAAGGTCCTGTGGACCCTTCTAGGCCTTGCCTAGCACCCTGTCTCCGCAGGCCTGCTGTCCACAAGGCTGGAGTCCCAGGACGACCCCACAGATGCAGCCCAGCTTCCGTCCCCACAACCAGCCCTGGGTTAAGATGGGGAGATCTTATGGGGGTTTTTTTGTGCATATTGTTTTAGCACAGATAATTTGTCATTAGTGTAGTAAAGATGCGCAACATAAAAGGTAATCTTCCGGCCATTTTTAACTGTATAATTTAGCGGCATTCAGTGCATTCACACCTTTGTGCAACCATCACTTCCATCTTCCTCCAGAACTTTCCATCACCTCAAACCGAAACTCAGTACCCATTCAACAAATACTCCCCTGCTCCCCCTCGCCTAGGCCTCTCACATACGTGGGACCACACAGTGTTTGTCCCTTTGTGACTGTTCATTCCACTTAGCATAATGTCCTCAAGGCTCATCCATGGTATAGCACGGGTCACAATGCCCTCCCCTCCGAAGGCTGAATAATATTCCGTTGTATGCATCTACCACAGGATGGGCAGCCTACCGCTTTTAGGAATACTATTGGGTCCTCTGGTTATTGACCCTGGGCCCAAGGTCAGTTCTGAGAAATGGGCTCCATCTTGTTCTCAGACCTCACACTGGCTCACCCTTCTACTACTTCCCTAGTAGTCCTTTATTGGGGAATGTCTCTAGGCTTTCAGTCCTCAGATTCTAAAGGATCATACCTTCTCTTCCAGGCTTGTCTGGAGTTCCCACCTCAGGCTGTGTTCGGTCTACCAGTCAGGGTACCAGTAACTCACCACAGATCCAAGATGGCAGCCACCTGCCTAAACTGCATTGTTTTAACGACACCTGTATCTACCCAGCCCAACCTGTCAGGTGGATCCTTCTCTCTACTCTCGTACAGGGAAAAACATCCTTTCAAGAGATGCTTGTGTCTACAGCAAGCTCAGCATCCTGTCCACATCCCAATTTTCTTCCTTCTACTGCTTCTCACCAGAACTTTTCTGTATCTTTCCTGTCTCTGTTAAAACCCTAGAACATGAGACCCAACATGGAGGCTAGAAAAGCACAGGTCCACCCACACTTACAGCCAAAGTGAGTTCCTTCCTTGAGTGATGACACCAGTGAATTTGGTCAGACGTCTCGCGTCTACTTCAATCCACTGACGGAGGTCATTCCTTCCTGCACACCACGCCCCATCGTAGAAATCATTTTCATTAATACCTGCCTGGAAAGAAAGAGAGATGTTCTTCAGGAAGATCCAGAATCAATGAATACTTTCATGAGACTTGCAGGGTTTGGGGGAGGGGGTGGGTAGAAGAAAATGGGCAGGGGACAAAGAAAAAATCACTGTGCCCTGAACACTCCTTATCCTAAATCATAAAATGGAGTGGCTTGTTATTAACAAGTTGGAAATGTTTCAATATGACATGTCCTCTTCTTGCCCAGTGCGGAAGATGAAATTTAATGAGCTCCCCTATTACTCATGCATCCAGAAGGCACAGACCGTCTCCTACATACCAGCCTACACATGCCAGGTGCTGGGGATACAAAGGTGAATCGTTCCCTTCCAGAACCTCACCATCCAGGCAGGAAGAAAGACATGAAAACGGATGAATTAGAGACACGATGCAGCCTGTGTTATTTCGGGAACCAGAGCAAATTGCTAGAGGAGCATTTAAAGGTAGGGGCTAACTTGACTGGGGAGGAGACCGGGCTAGAGGAGCTCTGAGCTGGGTGTTAAAGGGTAAGTCTATCTAGTGAATATTTACTTACTGCCACGTAAGTCACTTGATGTGTTGAGTCTGGCTACTACTGCTACCAAAGATTCTTTTGATCTGACTTTACAAGGTATGTGACATTTCTGTTCTAGAATTTTCCCTATATTATCACCATTTTAAGAGAGAATTTGAAGGAAGGAAGGAAGAAAAGGAAAAAAAGAGGGGGAGGATATCTGAATTAAGTGAAGCTTCCTAATTTACTAAGACCCTTTCTGCATGAATAGCTATTCCCACAGCTATTTCACAAATAAAGAATCAGAGAAAAAGTCTAAGTGATATTTGAAAGACAGGCCAGCCCATCTTTTCTCCCTCTGAGCAGCTTTCAGCTCAAATTCTGGGGCAGCCTAACTTCTAATGGGCAACAGCGATGTGAAATTCATAGTCCACTACAGCAGACAAACAATGTGGCCAAGGGTTCCATGAGTGGTGTCCTACCATCTCTGTGCCAGCTAACATCAGCCTTGTATCAGGACCAAACCACAGTATGTGACTCCCACCCCCTCCTGGAACAATCTGGAAAAAGGGCAGATGTCAGAACACTCACATATCTTGGTCTTCTGAAAGCACTACTATCTCAAGTGAAGGTGACTAGCAACATCCAATGGTCAACATTCTCCAGAAACTTGAGCTCTCAAGTAACCAGCACCGTGGGGTCTCATGGCATCCCGCGATCACCTCTGTGATCAGGACCTGGGAGTGCTACCAGGCTCTGCCTTCTAGAACCATCATAGAAAGACTAAATCATGCAAGCGTATCTTACCAGTCCTCACCTGTGCTTTGGTGGGTTTTGTTCAAGTGAGGGTGACTCTCTGACATGTTGCCTCTCATGTCCCCAAACTGCCCAGCCAACAAGAAGACCACTGCCCTGGGCTGGAGGCTTTACTTGCACCATCCCCGCACATCCTCACCCATGGCAGGCCTCCTCCCAATGGCAGAGACCTGTAGCACACAGCAATGCTTACAATACAGCCATCTAGCTTCTTCCAAGGAACCAGAACCCTTAATTTTTGTTGGGCTCCTCTTTTCACATCAACAGCCGTGAGACTGGCGTTTACTTCATTTATTAAAGTTAACCTTCACCATGCCTCTATGATCTCACAGGTACTGGCCCGGGTAAGAGGAATGGAAAGGTGGAAAATGTGTTCAGTCCCGCCCTCTTGGTGCTCAGAATGGACAGAAAGCCGAAAGTCCACACACACTGCTCGCGTTTTGGTCTCGGAACCTTAAAACCAACCACCGCATAAAGTGCTGGTTAAGAGCGTGTGCTCTGAAGTCCTCCTGCCTCGGTGTGAATCCCAGTCCTGCCACTTCCAACCTGTATAAAGTCAGGCAATTTGCCTAAACGTTCTGTGCCTCAGTCTCCCCATCTTCCAAAATGGCGGCAGTGCTCTTTTCTCCCTTAGGGTATTGACAGTGCTTACAACAGGCCCCGGCACACTGTGTGGGCTCAAAACCAAATTGAGTGCTGGATAAATGTTAGTTATCAGTATATTTAAAACAATAACTATCTGGCAAATTATGAAAATATGGGTGCTTTATGAATTATCCCACATTCTACAAAATTGTAAGGAATTCCAATACTATTCCGGGCATTTGCTGCCACATTTTCTACAACTTCAAATATCCAGAACAGAGTTACAAAGTCTGAAGAAAGAGAAGATTCCTAGCCTAAAGCTCTCAACAGGAACCCATGTTACTCCCCCAGGGGGCAGGTGATGGTGTCTGCAGACATTTTTGGCTGTCCCAACTGGAAGATGCGTGTGCCACTGAAAACTGATGGACAGAGACCAGCGATGCTGCTAACCATTTTGCAACACACAGGACAATACCACCACATCAGAAAGAAGTGCCTCGGGGCACCTGGGTGGCTCAGTCAGTTAGGCGTCAGCCTTTGGCTCAGATCATGATTCTGGGATCCTGGGATTGAGCCCCCCATTGGGCTTCTTGCTCAGCAGGGAGCCTGCTTTTCCCTCTCCTTCTGTCCCTCCCTTCCACTTATGCACTCTCGCTCGCTCTCTCTCTTAAATCAATAAAAGCTTTTTAAAAAAATTTTAAAAAGAAGAAGATGTGCCTCATCCAACATGTCAGCTGTGCCAAGATTGAGATTATCTGGTCGCATGCTAAGCAGAAAAGAACAGAGATGCTACAGAGCCTGGGATTTTCACCCCGAGAGAATCACAGAATGTGGAGGAGGTACCCTCCTGCTATTCGACCACAGTCTACTTGACTCAGACTTGGAATTAAATCTTGGGCTTCTGGTTTTGCCAGCCTGGGTATTTTGCTTCTGCGGCCAATCTCAGCTCTTCCTGAGCACACGAGACATTCAATTAAATGCAGTTAGGTGTCAGGGGATTGGAAGGCCCTTTCCGAAGCTGACTCACAGGAAGTGACAGCCACCTCTGCAAAATCAATTATGAATGTATAAAGCAAGCGCCTGGAAGGATTCAGTGAAAGAGGAGGGGCCAGTCCCTGAGGTGCCACCAAATTTCAGCACAGCGCAATATGTGACGTCAGTACGACGTCTGAGAGACCAAGAGAAGGGTACACTCATCCCTTTCTGCTCAAAAATGCAAGAAAGACTTCATAAATGTTGGAGAAATTTCTATCAGAAGCTGTTGTAATAAAAGTGAGATTCCTTAGAGTATAAACTAGTCTTGAAAACACTACTAAGATGGAATGATACTTTGTACTATGGGGCTCAATAAATTAAGAATTAATGTAATTCTCTCTAGGCAATTAAGTCATATTCATCATTTCTTTACCTTATAAAAAAACAACAACAATGCTTCTAACAGACTAAATTTTGCTTAAGATAAATGTGGAAATCACTATATCCAAAACAAACAGAAAATCTGATACTATCCTTTTAAGATCAAATGGGATTTTTCTGAGCTGCCTGGGTGGCTCAACTGGTTAAGTGACCGACTCTTGATTTTGGCTCAGTTTGAGATCTTGGGGTGGTGAGATCGAGCCCCAGTCAGGCTCTGTGCTGAGTATAAAGCCTGCTTAAGATTCTCTCTTCTTCTCCTTCTGCCCCTCCCCCAATCTCTCTCTCTCTAAAACAAAACAAAAAACAAATGGGATTTTTTTTTTTGTTTCAAGATGATAGAGTATATGTTGATTTCTGTGCACTTTTCTCAAAAATTCCCTCCAAAGAAAACAAGATAAAGAAATACAACTTTGGTCTCTGACAAAACTAGAAAACATTTATAATCTCCAAATTACAATATATGAAGACAGAAATCAGATGGAGGAGTCCCAAATGACTCAGCAAGAGGAGAAGCAAGCCACCCAGGGCTTTCATTTAAAAAGCTCAGAAACTAGACTCCTAGGTAGCTGGAAAGGTGAGGCAGGGCTGAAAACAGGTAACTGATTCAAAACATGTATAAAAAAACAGATTCCCACAGAGCTCTTTCTACAGATCTCCCTACCCCATAGAAGACCTGAAATTCTTCTCTTTTAAAAACAAAACAAAACAAAACAAAAAAACAAAACAAAACAAGCAACCCCATAGGCTCTGGATTTGGGGGCTCCAGACTCAGGAAGGAGGTGTGATATGATAGCTACAAACAGGGAACTTGGTCAGTGGGTAGCAGCGAATTGAAAAGTGAGATGCCCTGGCCCCCCTCCTCCTTCCAGCTCCAGGACAAAAGGCAGCAAGGCTTCCAACAAACAGAAATTAAACAAACTGAAAATGTAATGGGGAACAGACGAAAATCTCAAAGAAATTATAATGACTATTCCTTGACAAAGAGGCTCTTGTTGGCATAAAACAAAAGAAGGATATTCTTAGAAAGGAAAAGGGAGCTCTTGCAATGTGAAAACTCCAGAAACAATGGGCAATCAAAGAAAAATAAGAGCAGAGGAGGAAATTACAAAAAAAAAAAAAAAAAAAAAAGACTACAAGGGAATAATGTCCCAGATCTGTAAGGTCAAAGTCTCCAAAACGCTAAGAATCCACTATGATGAATAAGACCCACACCCAGACATATCTTTATAAAACTTCAAAACATCACACATAAAGAGAAGATTCTAGAAGCTTCCAAAGAGAGAACAAAAAATAAAGCAAATATGTAAATCCAAGCCAAAGGAATCAGCACGGTACCAAAATTCTTGGTAGCAACATCAGAAGCTCAAAGACTGGAGGCATAATGACTTCAAAATTCTGAAGGAAAAGACTTTTCAACCCATGAATTTTACACTCAGCCAAACTGTCCATTGTGATGGTAAAATAAAGACATTTCAGATTCACAGATCCTCAAAAAATTTCTCATGCACCAATTCCATAAAGCTGTAAAATGAACGTACTCCACAAAAATGAGGCAGAACACCAAAAAGGAGATATGAGATCCAGAAATCAAGGGTGCCAATATAGGAAAGAATTCCCAGAATGAGGGAGGAGATAGTCCCAGGAGAGCAACTGTATAAAACCCAGAAAGCAAGCCATTCACAACACAGCAGGTCAAGGGCTTCTGAAGGAATGTCTTACAGAAACATAAAAAACAATGGTGAAACGGAACATTGAGCAGGTTTGACCTTGTAGAAAATTGTTATTAAAGGCTATTTTAGAGACAAAGACCTATTACAGGGTACGGGAAATGTTTTTTAAAAATACAAACAGCTCTAGGAAAACAAGAAGTTGTCAAGAAAGGATACAGAGTGTGTCTCCCTTGGCTCAAACTGCACACTATTTCTTGGCTCGAGTATGAAGCACTATTGACACAGTCCTACTAATGAAAACCTTTAATGTAGATTTACCCAAAATTTGAGATACAATTTTACTGGAAGGATTAAAGAGGTTAAGGTGAAGAGATCATAAAAATGAGCTGAAATTTTCATCCTCTATAATATGAATTCAGAATAAAAAGTCAGAAATGTACAAACCAATACTTATCAATATGTGCATATTATTTAGAAAAAAATATTTGGGGCACCTGGGTGGCTCAGTCGGTTAAGCATCTGACTCTTGCTTCCAACTCAGGTCATGATCTATGTATGGGTCATGAGACTGAACCCTGCATTAGGCTCTACACTGGGCATGGAGACTACTTAAGATTCTCCCTCTCCCTCTGCCTCTGCCCCTACGCCCACCTACCCCTAAAAAAAAAAAAAAAAGAAAAAAAAAGAAATATTTAAATTCCCAAAGAAAGAATTAAAAGGAGTTTGGAGCAGTTGCCTCATTCACAGCATGTGATGGCTTCAGGGGGTGGGTGGGTGTGGGGGAGAACTGGCAAGGAATCTTTGTTTTTTGTTTTTTCCAATTTTATTGAGGAATAACTGACAAATATAATTACATATTTAATATATTACATGACTATATCAGGCATAAATATTTGCTCTACTTAAAGTGTACAATGTACATATATATTGTGGAATGATTACCAAGATGGGTAATTAACACATCCATCACCTCCGAGTTAACTCTTCATGTGCTGAGACTGCCTAAGATGGGCTCTCAGCAACTTTCAAGTGTACGGTACCATATTATTAATCACAGTCACCCTGTTGTGCATTAGATCCTCTGAACTTGCTCCCCTTATAATTGAAAGTCAGTACCCTTTGTCTCATAGCTCCCCATCTCGCCCACCCCAGTTCCTGGTAACCACCATTCTCTTGGTTTTTTGTTTTTTTGTTTTAAAGATTTTATTTATTTATTTGATGGAGAGAGACTGTGAGGAGGGAACACAAGCAGGGAAGTGGGAGTGGGAGAGGGAGAAGAAGGCTTCCCGCTGAGCAGGGAGCCCAATGCAGGGCTCAATCCCAGGACCCTGGGATCACGACCCAAGCCGAAGGCAGAAGCCCAAGGACTGAGCCACCCAGGTGCCCCTCTCTTGTTTTTTTTTAAATCATCCTTTAACACTCTGATTTCTCAAATGACTTGTTTACAAAACTGATTAATACATATTTTAATTTTAAAAAGTGAAGGGAATAGAGGGCGAGTGGCATAAAGCCTGGTTTGTTTCCTCTTCCATTTTCCAGGTGTCTACAGAGCTCCTGCTACATGCTAGGCATCATGAAAAGTTCTCTGCCTTATGGCATCTATAGGAAACAATGAATCTCAAAATTACTATGCTGTTGTAAAGTCACTGATCTGCACTGTAATTCATAATCATGGGCTGCCTCTGTCCAGAAGCATCTGGAATGAATTAAAAAGTTATATTCAACTGAATATAACTATTTAGCAATTCCAGGATAATTGACTTACAGCTGCCACTGTGCAGACAGAGCCCAGGACTATCTGGACAAAAACAGAATAATGTGACAGTTATTTTAAAATCTCTTGGAGAAAATCTTAGAAGCACTGGCTGAAATCTTACATGTTACCAACAAGGTACCTCCATGGAGTGGGGGGGTACCTAAAAATATTAGATGTGACATATGATTAGTAGAGTTAATCTCCCATATAAGTAAGGGCCATCATCTGGCCAGAATATCTCCTTCAGGAAACCTCTGTGATGGTCCTTCGATAAACCCATAGAACGGCCCAGGGACAAATCTGATCCTTCTGCAAATCAGCAGAGTATCGTGTCCCACTTCAGACCTCAGTCATCAGGATTGCTGGTTGAAAAGAAATATTCATTGTTTTTGAAGCGATTGTTAAACCCCAAAATCAAAGTCTTAAATAGTTCCTTATGCTGGTCAAAAAAAAAAAAAAAAAAACCAAAAACAAACAAACAAAAAAAACAATAAACACCTAGAGCTTGAAATTTAAAATATTTTAAAGTAAACATTAAAAGTAAAAAGTAAACATTTAAAGTAAAATCTATATATAAGTGGCTCATATACTATAAGCCACTTGTTAAAAAAAAAAACTCACTTTGTTTCAGGTTCGTATCTGCTGAGACCTGTGGTTGAATTCCCTCCATGATGCCACCTAACTTTTCTTCCACTAACAACTGAGTGGTCAACTTAGCCCATTGACAAATGTTCTTTGCGGTCATGAGTCATCAGCTTTCCTCAGAGATTGTACTTTTCCTGTTTCTTTTGTTGGTGCTTCATGTTTGACTACTGAGCTGTTTTCTTGGCTTTCAGGGCATGCTTCCTCCGAAATAATTATTTTTTATTGGAACTATAAGTGCTTTTTACTCTTTCTCTATGTACTCTTTTTGGGGGTTGTTTGTTTGATTTTGGTTTTTCTGTGGTTGTCGCTTCAAGTTTTTATTTAAATTCCGGTTAGTTAACATACAGTGTGGTATTAGTAGCAGATGTAGAATTTGGTGATTCGATACTTCCCTAGGTCCCCCCACCCCTCCCCACCCCGTGCTCATCCCAAGTGCCCTCCTTAATCCCCATTGCCCATTTCATCCACACCCCCGCCCACCTCCCCTCCAGCAACCCTCAATTTGTTGTCTCTAGTTAAGAGTCTGTTTCCTGGTTTGCTCTCTTTTTTCCCCCATGTTTATCAGTTTCATTTCTTATCCTTTTTTAAAGGTGCATCTTTGTTTCAGTGGTTAATTTAGTAACTATATAACTTACCTAACATACCTTTGTGCTACGACCAAGCAATTGCACTACTACTGGGTATTTACTCCAAAGATACAGATGTAGTGAAAAGAAGAAACACATGCACCCCAATGTCCATAGCAGCAAGGTCCACAATAGCCAAACTGTGGAAGGAGCTGAGATGCCCTTCAGCAGACCAGTGGATGAAGACGATGTGCTTCACATATACAATGGAATATGACTCAGCCTTCAGAAAGGATGAATACCTACCATTTGCATCGACATGGATGGAACTGGAGGGGATTGTGCTGAGAGAAATAAGTCAAGCAGAGAAAGACAATTATCATATTGTTTCACTCATGTGGAGCATAAGCAATAGCACGGAGGACCATAGGGGAAGGGAGGGAAAACTGAAGGGGGAGAAATCAGAGAGGGAGATGAACCATGAGAGACTATGGACTCTGGGAAACAATCTGAGGGTTTCAGAGGGAAGGAAGGTGGGAGGGAGGGGGTAACATGGTGATGGGTGTTGAGGAGGGCACGTGCTGTGATGAGCACTGGGTGTTGTACTTAACTAATGAATCACTGAACACTACATCAAAAACTAACTATGTACTATGCAGTGGTTAACTGAACATAAAAAAATACCTTTATGCAATATGCTTATTCTATATTTTCTTAGAAAGTCCCTGTTGACTCCCTACTATAGGCAGTGATGAATTCATTTCTACCTCCTGCTATGTCCCCTTCTTCTCCTTCATCACCTAATTTCCTTCATCATATTCTTAACATTCACTTTTAAAATTTAAATCAAATAAACCTCCTTTCCATGATTTACCAGCTTTTTAATAAAGTTTTCATTGAAAAAAATATTTCTATGTATAAGAATGGATATTAGCCAGACTTAGTTTGATTAGTGATTAGTTTGAAATATACACTATATATATATGTATATATATATAGAGTTTGAAATATATACAAATATCAACAATATGTATGAACATTGTATCACTGTACTGTACACCTGAAAGTAATAGAATGTATGTCAATTACACCTCAATGAAAAAATTTTTTAAAAATCACTCCCTTAAAGAGTCTGATGTTTACATTATATAAAAATATTAAAATCATTTTAGTAACTAAATAGTCATCCTGCCTAGCCGTACCTTAGTTCATTGTGCTTCACTTTATCAGATGTCACAGATATTGTGTTTTTTTTAGGGTTTGGGGCAGGAAGGTTTGTAGCAACCCTGCATCAAGCAAGTCTATTGGTGCCAATTTTCCAACAGCATTTGGTTATTTCATGTCTCTGTGTCACATTTTGGTAATTCTCACAGTATTTCAGACTTCATTATTATCACATTAGTTAACAATGGTCTGTGACCAGTGATTATGACTCCCTGAAAGCTCAGATGACGGTCAGCATTTTTTAGAAATAAAGTATTTTTTAAGTAAGGTATATACTTTACTTTTTAGACATAATGCTGTTGCCCACTTATGAGACTATGGTATAGTGTAAACATAACTTATACATACTGGGAAGCCAAAAAGTTCATTTGACTCCCTTCATGGCAATATTCACTTTATTGAGGTGGCCTAGAACCGAACCCACAATATCTAAGAGGTATCCCTGTACCAGAATTAAAATTATTAAGAACCGAAGAGAAAGATACTTTCATATCTGAAATATGATGGTAAAGCAGGAGAACAGATACATGATTTGATTATTTATCTCAAGTTTCAATAAAACTTGAAAATAAATATTTTAAAAATAAGATATATCCAAAAAAACTGCCCAAGTCCTAAGTTCAATAAATTTTACTGCACACTCACTCATGTGTCCACACCCAGATCAAGACATAGAACATGACCAACTTGCCACAGCCCCCCTTTGGCCACCTCCCAGTATCACCTGCTCCCCAACAATAACCTCTACTCTGACTTCCAGATTGGCTTTTCTGTTTTTAAATTTTATGTGAATGAATCTTACCATAACTACTCTCTTCTACTTTTCTACTGGCTTCTTTTGCTCAATGTTATATCTGTGAGATCAATCCATATTATCACAGGTAGCAATAACGTACTCTTTTTTGCTGGTGTGTAATAGTCCATCATGCGCATACAGAGTGACTTATTCATAGTATGTCAATGGGTATGTGTCTCGTTACCATTTTAGGCTGTCATGAATAGTGGTGCCATGAACCTACCTGTCCCCGCCTTATTGTGTGCACACGAATGCATTTCTTTTAGGCATAAGAGTGAATTTGTCAGATGAACAGGTATCAGAGTGTTGAACATTAATAGATATCCCAAAAACATTTCCAAACCTGTGCTATTTTACATTTTCAGCACTGTTTACAAGTGTCTATTGTCCCACTTCTTTGTCTACACTTCATACTGTCCCTTTTCCTTAAAGCCATTCTGGTGCCTATGTGTCATAGCTCATTGTGTATTTTGTATTTTCTCGATGACTAATGAAAGAGAACACCTTGTCTTGTTCCCTAAAACCACAGGGCCTTTGTACATGCCATTCCCTTCGACCTGGGATTCTTCTTCCCCCTCCAGCAACCCTTTGTCAGATAACCTCATGGCTTTTCATCCTGCTTCAAGTGTTAGCCCAAGTACCCACCCACGGGAAGTCTCTTCAATCTACAGTCTGAGGCAGGTTCACTGGGTTAGAGCTGCAGTGTTATGCCTCCAAAAAATCATGTCCTCCAAAAAGATATATACAAATCCGAACCCCTGCATCTTCAGAGTGTGACCTTCTTTGGGAAAGGGGTCAAGGCAGATCAAATCAGTGCAGAGGAGGTCAGACTGGAGTAGGCTGGGCCCTAACTCTGATGACGGATGTCCTTACAAGGAGCGGAAATCTGGACACAGAGACAGATACACACAGAGGGAAGATGGTAGGGAACTGTGACCCTGGAGACTGAGACGTGATTGGTGCAGCTATCAGCCCAGGGAACCAACGGGACGCCCCGGCCACCGAGGCTGGAGGAGGCACAGGAGGAGCCTGGCCTCATTCCCAGAGGCTCTGGAGGGAGAGCAGCCCTGCTACCACTTGGAGGTTGGCCTTCCAGCCTCCAGAATCGTGACAGAACAAATCCCTGTTGTTTTAAGCTGCCCAGTCTGCAGAGCTTCTGCAGTTGCCAAGGAAACGAATACGCGGGGCTTCCTTCTGAGCGCTTAGCCCAGGCTCTAGTCCCACCCTCCCTGGTAATCTTTCTTTTTAATAGTCTCACTTTCCCATGATTATCAGAGGCCAAAAAACACCAGAGGCATCCTTGACTCCCCTTCTTATCTCTCGCACCCCTCACACAGACGTCATCCGGCCTCATCCTGTTTTCAAAACAGCCGAAGTACAACCACCTCCCACCACCACCGCCATTCAGGGTGCTGAGCCATGCCCCAACAGGCCTCCCTGCTTCCACGCTGCTCCCCTAAGTCAACAGAGCAACTGGGTTTGTCCTTCTCACCTGGAAATCAAGGCATGTCATTCCTGCACCCAGCAACTTGCCAGGGCTCCCCCGACTGACCTAAGAACAAAAGTCAAAGGCAAAGTCCTTCTACTGCTCCTCCCCCCAAGGCTCACCCTGCTCCAGCCACAGCAGCCTCCTGCTCCTCCAGGGGAGTGCCACACAGGCAGTCACCACAGGACCTTTGCTCAAGACATTCCCACTGCCTGGAGGTCTCCTCCCACAGCTGTCTGACTCCCTGATGACCTCCTTTAAGCCAACTCAGCCTCAGTACCAACTCCTCGATGAAACCACCCATGCATGCCTTTAACGACAGCCCATCCCCTCCCCAGAGCCTGCCCTCCTGACCCCCGCTGCCAGCTCTAAATTTGGTATGTTTTCTCTCCATAACACTCACCACTTCTGCTGCTAGAAAAGCTCTATTTTATTACATTCCCTGCTTTTGTGTGCCTCCCCCACGAGAACGGAAGCTCTCAGATGGCAAGGATCTATGTCCATTGGGTTTCTGAAGTATCCCGAGCACCTAGACAAGGCCCAGATCATGCCAGATCCTCCCTAAATATTTGCTAAACTATCAGGACCGTTTCTATCCTTGCTCTCACCGGAGGTGGGTTTGTGTTCATGAAATCAATCAGTCGACGGATCCCCCAGTCAATGAAGTGTCTGCTCTGATCTTTCTCTTCTCTCTTCTCCTCTCTCCATCCCTCTCTACCATCCCCTCCTCATGCAGGCTTCTCCACCTGTGCACTGTTAGGAGGCCCAGAACACCGACTGTCCCCCACCCCATCCACATCCCCAAGACAGCCAGGCCGGCCTGCACGGGGCGGGACAGACCACCCAGAGGGCCCGCCCCCCATGAGTCAGTATTCCCGGAGGCCCAGTTGGCTTGTGTCAGGTGAATGGATGTGAGGCCCCCACCCGTGACTGCTGGCGGCCCTCGGGCCCCTCTGGGCCCTGCCACAGTGAAGGTACTAGGCGGTGCTCAAGCCGGTGGTCAGGGCAATGAATCACGGGATGATGCCAGCTGAGGCCACAAGCAGGAGAACACACTGAACCTTCTCGTGGGTACCAGAGATAACCAAGGGCGAAAATGCGGCCAGAAACCTTGAAGTTGAGTCTCAGCTCGGCTCTCATTAGCTGTGAGGCTGGGGCAGGCCATTTAACCTCTGACTTCAATTCCCTTATCTCCAAAACAGTTTCCCTCCGGGTATATTGAAGATGAAATGAAATATTAATTTCATGAGATTTCATAAAATAGTCAAGAAAATTCACATAAGCAAGTAACAAAATCCACATCTGAACCAGAAAGGCCTGTGGTTCCTTAATAATCTGTGGTTCCCAGGCCAGGGAGCCCCAAAGGGCCCCTTCCTTTTGTTTCCCTGTTCTCCTACTCTTTGCCCTTCTCCCACTCGGGTGTTTATGACGCAAGCTTCTGGAGAATAAGAACGGTGCATTATCACCATTCTGGTAAATTCTCCTTTTCAATTTTCCAAGAGACTCATGATTTAGAATGTTTGGTCCTGTTATTCCCATAAAAATCCAAATATCCAAAATTCCAGCATTTTGGCCTCTAAACACTGTCTCCCAGACTGCTTCTTAAGCCACACAGAGCAGAAAATCCCTTTATCAGAGCAAGCAGGACATTCCTTGGTTTGGAAGCCACCCCCACTAGGATTCCTTCCGCCTCTGGTGCACCTCACACACTCCCAGCCCCCACCCAGGCCCTGGAGAGTTAGAGCAGCATTTTGTGAGCCAAGAATAGCCTAGAGGCCGAGCGCCCAGAGAAGCCGGATGACCGGGTGGGACAGACAGGCTGTGGGGTCAGAGGACTCTGGGTGCAGAGGACTCCAGTGATAACCAGGAGTGGGGTAGACACGGGATGACATGGGAGAAAACAGTGCTACCCCAGGTGGCCCTCACATCTGGGCAAAGTAGGGCACCAGGTGTCTCAGACCAAAGGTGACAGAGAGACAGACAACAGGACAGGCCCGCACACATCAACTTGGACACCAGAATGAAACCTGGTTCAATGTCCCATAACCAACTTCAGGCCTTCCCAGGACGGGGCGGGGTGGGGGGTGCATCTGAAGCCATAGGCATCGGCCATCTTCAAGGCTTCCACCTCATTTCAGGTACAAGAAGATTATCTGAATGTCGGAAGTGGATCTTAGTATCAGAATCCAGGTGTTCCAGAGAATTCCTTGAGGGGAAGGACTACCAAGAGGAGCTGCGGCTGGCTTCACAGCGGCACTGAGAAATGGCTTGGACAGAGGCTGTCATTACAACCAGACATTTCCTCCTGAGAGAGGGACCAGCCCTGAACATCTCTCGGGGGTCAAACTCCAGTGAGACAAGACATGGGCCACAGAATGCCACAGGACCATGAGCAGGTGCCACAGAGACATCTGGAGGTATGCGTGTAGGGTGGCAAGTTTTTTCTTGTGACCTCAAAATGTCAACTCTTTCCTCAAAACTCTGATCTGCACCAACTGTCTCGTAGTCCCGGCTCCAGGCAGGAATTGTGGAGACATCCTGAGTTCCGGCCACGCCCTTCGGGTTCCTGTCAGGCTCCTACTCACCAACCACAGATGTAGAGTCTTGAGAAGGAAATCGAAACCCAGTGCTCTGAAGCGGCAAGTGCCGCTCTAATTTGCTCAAGGATTTGAAGCAATGAAGGCACCCAATGTACTAATGGGGGGTGGGGGGGGATCCCTCGGGGAGTGGCATGGTCTTGGACTCCACTTTGCTTAGTTTATGAGCCATGGGAAATCTTGTGGGGCTCTTCAGAAGATTCTGCAAGGAGAGGACATGTGACAAATTGCCATTAAATGATCCATCTGGGTGGAGAGCCACCTCCTCAGACCGACCAGAGGCGAACGATGATCCAAGAGTGACCGTAGAGCTCACTGCTGAAACGTTCTCTTTGAGACTTCAGATGTTCAGTTCTGCTCTGCCTGTGGCTGCTCCTGGAGCAGAACCTGCGGTTGTTTCCAGATGAGATCACATGCTCCCAAGTGGGTTGGTGTTAGAGGATTCCAGATAGTCTGGAAGGACAGTCACAGGTGAGATGACAAGCCTTTGCCCTCCTGCTGAACTGGATCGCTTCCTTGAATTCCTGAAAGATCTATCTTCCCTCGACATGAAGAAATGTGAACAGGGTTTTTTTTTTTCTCTAAACTTATATTATTAAATAAACATCAGTAAAATTCTACTTGTTTAAAAAAAAAAGAGGTTATAAGTGGAGTTATAAGGTGCTTTTATTCTTCCAAACTCTTCTGCTTAAAACGAGGAAAAAAGAGTGCCACAGACTGACTGTACTTGTTCCCTCAAAGTTCGTATGTCGAAACCAAGCCCTAAAGCGATGGTGTTAGGAGGCAGGGTCTCAGGGAAGTGACAAGGTCATGAGGGTAGAGACTTTGTGAGTGGGATTAGAGCCCTTACAAAGGAGGGCTCCGGAGCCCCTAGTTCCTTCCACCACCTGGGAACACAGAAGAAGGTGAAGGAGGTGGCCATCTACGAACCAGGAAGCCAGGGTGCTCTCCAGACACCCAGTCCGCCAGCATCTTGACCTCGGACTTCCCAGCCTCCAGACCCATGAGAAAGAAGTCCATGTAGTTTACAAGCCCTGGAGATGGGAGATGGTCCGCGCGGCTCAAGAGGACGAAGGCAAAGAAAAGAATGTCTGCTGTAATGTGGCAAACACAATTCTGTAAAAGCTCCATCCAGGCACTCTGAAAAATGAGGTCACAGGAAAAATAAGAGTTCGAGCCAGAATACTCAAAATCTATGGAATCGGAAGATTAAAAAAAAAAAATCCATCCTAAAGAACCGTGGCACACTTAAGAAAAAACATGAGCTGCTTAAAACAATGAAATACAGCCACAGTGACAGGACTGGACTTTGAAAAAGAAAGAAACTACAAGTGAAGGCAGCACGCTGGAAGGGGGTGGGAGGAACGAGGAAGCAGCCAGGCTGCGGGGACAAGGGTGAGCGGGGAAAGGAATCAAGCCACAAGCACCCAGAAATAGAGCACACGAGCCCCCTCGGGTTCAGAAAGGCGCAAACACGGCATTTGGAAATCAATGAAGACAATTCTTTCTTTACTCTGTGGGATCCTCACGTTGTGAGAAGGTGGCAGTGCTGGTGGTGGGGCCTCGATTCGCTGAGGAAGACACCAAGCCTCAGACAAGGGGGCCTCCTGCCTAGAGCCGCTGGGCTGATCGTGGGTGGAACCAGGACGCGCAGCAAAGCCTGCCCCGTGCGCCCGGGGACCACAGCTGAGCCTGCGGGGCTGGGCCACCCCGCTCACATCCTGAACCGCAGCAGCTGAACATTTTCTAATTCTGACACCTTGACGTTTCTTGCACATCAAATCCCATTAGCGGGACACACCTACAAAATACTCCGAAGCCAGACGAGAAGATATTTTTAACCCGCACTTCAAACGGCATGCGTGGGAAGGTGTGTTTTAGAACACCTGTTGGCAGTGAAATCAGGCTTCATGGGGACTAATTCGGGAAGTTAGAACCACAACAGGAGCCCCGACCTAGTCATTATGTCCCCGTGGGGGCCGTGCTGAAGGCCCTCACACAGCTTGCAGGCAACACTCCGCTCTCTGCTCTCTGCGGTTAACCCCACCTCACCCGCGGGGGTGGGGGGCACCCAAGGCCTGGGGGGCAGTGGCTGGCCTGTCAAAGCAGCTACCTCCCATTGTAAGAGCATGTGCAGAGATTTTGTTCTCAGGGCATTTGGGGAAATGGTAGGGCACTGGAGAGAAATAATAAATCCGCATAAGGACAAACAGCCCTAAAGAGGTTTTCAATGACTCTCGGACTTCCTCTTGCCTGAAGTCAGGAGGGTGGGTCTGTCCACACTTGAGCTCAGGGTGCCTGCCTTCTCCCTGGGCTGTGCCTCCTTGGGGTGAAGGATGAAGTAGCCGGGAAAGATGACAATGACCAAAGGACAGCCCAGTCAGCTGCTCCCTGCTGGATGACGGTCCAGCAAGGGGACCCCCTGTGGGGCGCAGTAAAGGCAAGGCAGGTCTTCACCTGAACCCCTCTGGGCACGTCCTGTGTGCCGAGCAACGTTCTGGGCTGGGAGGAGGGGAGAGGAGAGACCACGCCCCTTCTAACCTGGGGATTCTGCTCAAGGAGGGGCAGGCAAATAATACCCAAGGAAACAAGTCACCCGCATTCAGGGAGGGACAGCACCCCATAAGAATTAAGAGGGGACAGTCACACAAGCCTGGCTGGAAGTTTCCAAGAGAACCAAGAAGCTACAAACAGAAAAGTGAAATGATCCAGCAAATGTTTTAAAATTATAAATCACCTAATTTCACTGCTCGACAAATCCTATGAGTTCTTAGGACTCCTTCTTCTCTGGTGAGGCAGTGAAGCCTTGGAGCCATAAGATAATAGTTCCAAGGCCCCAAAATCCAGAAGTGTCAAGGCCAAGGTCTGAACTCCATGTGCCTAGGACCCCCGCACTATGACACCCCCACCCTATGCTCCATCCGCCCACTCCAGGAGTCGAATTCCCAACTGGAACAGCATGACCCCGCCCCACCCCTACCAACAAATTCAGGACTAACAGGGCCTTCCAATTTTTGACTGAAAGCACGGGTAACTGTGAACACTGCCTCTTTAACAAAGGTAACTGCACTTACAGAGAGAGCGTTCAAGGCGTTAGCTGACAGCTCCTCTCACTGCTGCACGAAAACAGGCCCACAGCCATTGGGATGCAGCCCCGCGAGCCTTCACTTAGCTTCCACCGAAGCCCGGACCCTGTTCACCGAGCCGCAGGTGCTCGTGTCCCTACGGGTCATTCTTGTGAAACCCGGAGACTTCATCCTCTTGAGAAACACAACATCCAGTTGTACACAGCCCAAGGTTTCTTATCAGCTGTCATTAAAAAACAGCCCTACTTACACAAACCAAACTTGGGACTTCACTAATGTTGGTTCTAGAAACATGCTGCCGGAATCCTGGCCTGCAAAGTGCTGCTGGTTGAGCAGCTTCAAGCTCTGTGGATGGGGCTGAGTGTGGAGGGAGGACAGAAGAGCGGGCGCGGCGAGCGGGGGCTCGGATCAGACACCCCTGAGCCCACGAGCTCCTGGCCAGGGGCCTCGTCCGCCCTTGCCGGTCCCCAGCGGCGCAGCAGCCCCTGCAGCATGCTTCCGGGGACCGTCAAGAGCATGAGGTGTTGGCGTGGCGCTCAGGCGGCCCAGGTCTCAGGGATGAAGGACCACGTCCCTCCCCGGAAGCTGGAGGAGACGGCGCATGCGCAGACGGAGTCTGGAACGCACGGAATGAGAGAGCAGCGGGGAGAGGTGTTGAAATACCGAGACGCACACAGGACAGAGGGTGACCAAAGGCTGAACTGGGAAGGGAGGGAACGGCAGGAGGCGGAGCAGGAGGCAAAAGGCCCCCTGCACGGGCCGGTGCTATAGCGCCCCTCCCCAACAGAGACGCCAACTCGCTAACCCTGGGACCCGGAAACACTTGGGCTCTCTGGTAAAAGGAAACGAAGCTTGCAGATGTAATTAAGGTTGCTTGAGATGGGAGGTGATCCTGGAGCATCCACGAGGGCCCAGTGTCATCGCGAGCTCCTTAAAAGTGGAAAAGGGAAGCAGAAGAAGGGCCCAGAGGCTTAGGAAGAACGCAGGCACCTCTAGAAGCTGGAAATGACAAAGACACAGACCCTCCCCTCCAGCTCCAGAAGGAGCACGGCCCTGCCCACACTGTGATTTAGTCCAAGGGGGCTTCTGTCCTCCAGAACCGGAAGAGAGTAAGAGTGTGTGTGGCCCACGTGGCTGCATTTATGATGTGACGTGACAGCAGCACGAGGAGTCGATCCTCACGGATCCTGCAGGACTTACGCAGCCTGGCAGGATGGGAGGGCAAGGGGTGGCTGGCAGGGGGACTTGCCAGAGGAAAGGCAAGAAGCCAAGAACTGCCCTGTGTATCAGCTGTACAGGGAGGAGCTTGCCTGCCTGGAGCAGGAAGGCCAAGTGAAGGCCAAGTTCGCATGACCCTTGAGCCTCAGAGAAGGAGGCCGAGACATGAGGTGCTGGGCCCAAGAGAGCCACTAAAGGTCTGACCTGGGGAGAGCCAGAGAACAGCCTGGAAGGGGTGTGGGTGCTGGTGAGAAGCACTGGTAGAGGGGAAGAGGACAAAAGCCACTGGCTGCTGATGTGGCTGGAGGTCAGCGCCCTCCTCCTGCCCAATCCAGACAGATGACATGAAGGGGCAGAGCCCAACAGGTGGAGGCAGGCTGACCTGGCTCCAGGTACCAGCAGCCTTTGCACTAAAGGCTTTTTGCAGAAGACACATACCTGAAGTCTTCTGTCAGGCTCTCTCTCTAGGACAAGTATCTGAGGCATCGCCCTTCCTGGTGGGACCTGTGGGGCTAATGCATTTGCAACACTACGCAGGGTATGTAGCCCAAGCTCAACAAATCACAGGCTGCATCTCCGACCAGAACAACAACCAAAGCCACCAGAACCCTCCTGTGCCACTGGTACCTGGATGTTGAGTCTCCCTCGGTGTGCCCCGAGGCCGTAGCGCTTGGAGGTAGAGGCGTGAAGCTGGAAGTCTGTGATTTTTAAGGTTTCCAGACCGAGAGGTGGGCAACCTAGAAAGGACAGTGCTTGTTAAAAACAAAGACAGATGTTCAAAGGCGAGTTTCTGGTTTTCTAAATCTGGCCTCCCCTTTTCCCATTCGCCCCTGAACCGCCCCCTGCCCCGGGGTATGTCCGGCATGTCCAGACAGATGCGCTCAACTCCACCATCAACAGTGTGCCAACCGCCTTTCTTGTTGGCATTTCCTCTCTGGCTGTCTGTGCTCTGATACTCCTTCTCTCTGTTGCTGTCCCTGCTACTGTTTGAGGCTGTTTCCAATTAACGACTCAGCCAGGGAGCGCTATTGGTCAGAAATTTCGGAGCAATCCCGTGGTTGAGTTCTGCAGATTAATCAGAACGTGTTGATTTTGCTTCAGCAACTCTGGCCTTTGTATTGTGTGTGCTAATAAGCAAGGCCATATAAATAGGAAAAAAAAATCTATTGTTTTCCATTCTTGGCAAAACTGGCAGTTTTGAGAACAGCTACAAGCTACAGTGTGGTCCAAGCCGCTCCTGGAATAAGACACTGGCACGTGGGCAGACCCCTGGCCAGACTCGCCATCCAGACCAGCGTCCCTGCAGGTGAGAGCTTTAACAACAGCTCGGGGCTGGATCCCATGGCCTCGGGACCCCAGAGCTGTTGATCTCACTGCCCAGCCCACCTTGGGGCTGGAAGTCTCCGAGTGACACTATCTGTCTCCTCCGATCTGACCCTGGTTAAAGAAAATACCAACTCTGGGGGAGAAGCAAAATCTATTTCTACTAGAAGTGTGAGAAATCCCTCCTGTGAGAGGCACGTTTGAAAATCTGTGCGGCTCACTGCTGAGATGGGTGTGTCCCCAGGGACCTGAGCCGGTGCGGGTATCTGTCCATCCATGACAAACCCAGGCAGGGAACAAAAGCCCTCTGGCCTCCAGATGCTGGGGGAGATTGGCAAGACAGGAGCTGCGACCGGTGCTCTGCAGACCACTGGGGACAAAAGTCGGCCTGGGAGGGCCGCCGTCAGAGGGACTCAGGCCCAGCAGGCCCCGAGACACTTTCTAGTCCTCCCCTTGAGTCCTCAAGGAGGAAGGCAAGGCCCGGAGACTCAAGGTAAGCCTTCCCAGGCATCCCTTCCAGCAGCAGAGCTGGACCTTGGATGCTGGCCTCCAGATTCTTGGCTCCAGGCTGCTTCCTGATCCTGCCACGTCTGCCATGTGGCTGCCTGGGCTGGTTCACATGCACCAGCCATCTCTGCTAGGAGGAGGGGGCAGAGGTACCAGGGCCCAGAGTGGTGAGCAGCACCAAGAGGGGAGTAACGGTGCCCCTGCTGCCCACTGACACAGCAGGAGACCCCAGGAGGCTTCAGATGGCACTGTGAGCAATGGTGCGCCAGCTGGATTCTGCCAGAGGGGGCCGCACCTCAAGTGGGGGGCCAGAGGAGCAGGAACCATGCAGTGAATGGGGGACGAGGGTGTGGATCCGGTGGGGACCACAGAATGAATGGGGAGGGCATGCAGCCAGGGTGGGATATGGCCCGGGGGATCTAGGCAGCAAGCATGCCTAAGCACCCAAGACTGACCTCACAGAGGGTATTCTAGTTATCATAACCTCCTTCCCTCACTAGGATCTGCCCTGGGCACTTTCCCAGCCTCTGATGCACATGGGTGGCATTTCCTTGGTCCCAATATTAAGAGAGTAATTCTCCATCATGCCTACTGGAAACTGACCAAGTGTCAGAGCACTGAGCAAAGATATTTCTTACACGCTTACTCAGAAATCCACGTGGCCTGCCTCCACCAGTTGTGCTTGGTCATGGAACCTATTCATGCTGACCCAGCAGTAGCCACACCTGCCCCTCTGCAGCTCGGTTCCTGGGCTCAGGCTGTGAGATCCAGAGCCTGAGCCCCCACGCACCTTCTTTCCATGCTTCTCGCCTCTCTGGGCCATATCCCTCCAGCCTCTCAGACCTCAGTGGTCATTGGTAGGCACCTGAGGCCCTGGTCGAGATTCAGGGCAAGGACTGAGGGTCAGGATCACTATCTAACCTCTCTCGGAGGTTAGATTCCAGAATGTTCTTCAACCTGCCTCTCAGCCATGGCTGACCCCGGGCTCGGGGCTTCCTCAGCTAGAGATGCTGCCCACTGTCCCCAGTTCTTACCACTCTCCTACTGTTCTCCTCTCCTCCTCGTCACCTAGTCCCAGCCCACCCTGCTTCAGACACATCAGCATCCGCAAGGAAACGCACATCACCTGGGCCCTGACACCTCACTGGCTGGTCAGTGCTTCTGCTGGACGATTCCCTGTGTCCTGGGAGTGGCCTCTGCATCTCGATTCTGCCAGATATGCCAGCTTTGGTTTCAGACCCAGACAGAGAACAGGGAATTGGTCTGTCCCTCCCATGTCCTGGGGCTCCGTTCAGAAGCCCGGTCTTCTCACATGAGCATCAGGAATTCAGAAAGAATTCACTGCCATTTCAGTGAGACTGTCTCACAGCTCTGTCAAATGTGTTCACATCCCCTGGTCCCTCCCTCTTAGCAGAAAACACAGCAGGTGCTGAATTTCAGGTACTCCATTGAGCGAACCCTCCTATTACTCATTTAGGTGGTCAGGTGGCCAACACAAATTAAATATTATTTATTAGTTAAATAACGAAGAATAATTGTTACCCAAAGCATTTCTTCCAGGAAAAGAGAACATCTCATATGCACATGCATACTTTAATTCAAAAAGGAACCAAATAAGATTGCATATTCACCAAGATCATTCTTACGTTGATTAGTGGACGCCCCACACATCCTCTCACCAGGATACACAAGGTGGGGAAGAAAGTGCCCAGAAGTGGGGTGTTTATCGACTGCACGTCTAATATCAACCCAAAAGCTCAATGCCGGCCCTCTCAAGGGGCTCAACCATCAGGGCCACAAAGCAAGTGCGGAGTCCCAGAGTCAGCACCGCTGTCAGCTACCCCATCCGACAAATGTCCACTCTTGCCCACTCTTGATATGATGTGACAGCGTGGGCCAGAAAAGTCACTCCTTTGGTCCACAGTACAGCTGATGACGTCTTTGGTGAGGAGCCCAGATAAACACACACACACACTCAGACTGCACTCAAACACCGGCTTCCCTGAATCCTAATAAGGATGTTTTTTTCCCTTATCAGAAGACATCATCTTCAGAGAATCTGGTTTTGTTTGGAAGCCTTGTCTGTCGCCCATGCCATTACTAAAGACACTAGAGGCAGCCCCACACTGAGAAAGGCCACAGCAAAGTCACGGACGCACGGAGGTCGCTGGGGCATCTCTGGCTGTTAGAAACCAACAGTGGTTAACGTAAGCAGGAATGGAGATTGCTGGGGGCATGGTAGGAAGCTCCCAGAAGGGGCCAAGGCAGGGACACGGGACAGGTGCAGGGGGAGCCCCAAGAGCCCTATCACCCAGCCCACAAAAACCACGGACCTGTGCCCCTGGAGGACCAGACAAATCCCGACAGCACTTCCCGCCACACCACCCCGCCTCAGTGGCTGTGCCCAGCATCACACCCCTCCTCCCAGAGAGGGCCTGGCCCCCCGCATCTCCAGTCTGCCCACCAAAGTCAGGTGCTGTCGACAGGGGGCGGACGCCAGTCGCCCGCTCCCCGCTGCGCATGCGTTGGAGGGGGCATCTGGAGCCTGCGCAGCCCTGCGGGGGGGTGGGAGGTCCCACACCGCCCCCGCTCCCCACCCCCCAACCCCCCTGGTGAGATGCGTTCTCCAGCCCCACGTCCCCCTCCCCTCTTTTGGATTTTGCATTCTGCACTCTGGCTTTGGTCCCCAGGCACGGTGGCTCTCCTCCTTTGGTGGCCTCCTCTCCCTCCCCGAGTCCGCTCCCTCTTGGCTACTCCCAACCCAGAGTTGCCGCAACGTAAGTCTTAGTCAGCTCTGGCTGCTGTAATGAAGCCCCATGGGCAGGAGGCTTAGACACAGAAGTTTATCGCTCGCCTGTCTGGAGGCTGGAACGCCCAGGATGAAGGCATCGGCACGGCTGCCCTCTGCTGGGGCGGGGGAGGGTGCTGCCTGGTTCTCAGCCGCCCCTTGTCACCCAACCGCACATGGTGGCTCTCTGGGGTCACTCTCAGGAGGGCACTCACCCCGCTCATGAGGGCTCCACCCTCAGGACAGAAGCCAAAGCCCCTGCCTCCTCAGACCATCACCTTAGGGGCTAGGATTTCAACCTAGGAATTCTGGGTGTCAGGGGGTCCCAAATATTCAGGCCCCAGCAATGATAGTTCCGTTTCTCCCCTTCCTTCTTCCTGGTTCAGGGAGCCTTTTCCTCCCCTGCAGCTCAGGGCTGTCACCCTCCAGCTCCCAGAGCGTCATCCTTCCGTTGCCCCTGAGCAGGTCACATGGGCGCCCCGGCTGCATCCACGCGATGACAGACGCCACCTCCGCCAGCAGAAGTCAAGTCACCCATTTGAGGTTTCAACTCAGGACCCTCCCATGAGTGTCTCTGAAGACCAGACCGTTCCACCACCTTCCATATGTGAGGCCTGCTTAGCAGCAGAAGGCCATCCCGCTCCGGAGGTGACTGTCCTCAAGGACGTGTCCCCACTGCCTTCCACAGCCCACTGCTGAAGAAGCTCTCCAAGGCTGCGGTGACTTTCTCCTCCTCCAGAAGACTGTCCCTGCACACTCAGATGGCAGAAGCCCAGGGAGGGGTCACGGAGGTGCTTATGCTGTCTTTACCTGTGGAATTCCCTTCTGTCCCTCTGCGCCCCCCAAACTGGAACTTCTCCTTCCTCAGTTCTTCCGTTCCCTTCCTGCCACAACGTGCCTGCTTGACGTAGGCTTTGCCTCGATTCCCATGACCCTCAGTGAAATTTGGTTCAACACGCATTTCCCACATCGCCACCCGCAGGGCTGGGGCACCACCATGCCCGCTCAGCTCAACAGAAACACACGCTATCCCAGCTGGGAGCTCCCTGTCTCCCAGGAATCACATTTACAACTTTTTGTTTTTTAATTAATACAGTGTTTACACATAAAGTAGTGTATTTAGCACAACCTCTCTATCCTACCTGCCTTGATGCAAGGGTCGACAAGGCAAAGATCCTAGGTCAAAACCACGTTATTGTGGATAACAAGTTCCTAGGCCTATCGTAATGATTTACGTTGAAAGTCTGACCCAGGGATCTCCACATTTAGGAAAATGAAGGGTTTTCCTATACCGAAGGACGGAACAATGGAGAACAGCTCAAATAGCTTTTGATTTAGAGATCCTAAGTTAATTCAAAATACAGAGCACTGCAATGTCCATACTAAATACTTAACTCGGATGAATTCCAGCATATTTCCACCTGATTCATTTCTCCCCTCTTCTTCCTACCCCGTGAACATCATCCTTAAGGCTCTCGGCAGGTCTAGTTACGGTCCACAATGAGCAAAATGAGCAAAAAAAGCAGAACAACACTGCGTTGGAAAGAATACTGCAGAGGAAAATTAAGAAACCACTGCCAAGCACACTCGGCTGCTCAGGAGAAAGGTGCAGGTAGGAAATCGAAAACATACAGAGCAGTCCGGAGGCCTCGGACCCAGTCGGGTGAGGCTTGTCTCCCCTGTTGCTACGGCACTAAAACTCCCTCAGGTCCCCCACACTGCAGAGGCCTACAGAAGGTCCCGGGGACCATTCCTCCCTCCAGCTGCACTCCAAGCTATCAAAGTCCGCAGAGTCATACAAAGAAAAGGAGCCGGAAATGGCAGGCTGACCACATCTGGCCACCAGGCTCCATGACCTCGGGCCAAAGCTCCAGACCGCCTCCCACTCCTTGAGGTGACATCTGGAGAACTGCAGTGACTCAGCTGGTCCCTGGTTTTGGGCACAACAGAGGACTGCTGCGAACATTATAACCCCAGGGGCAGAAAGTAGCCAGACAGAATCCACAAGATGAATCAGCCTCCACATCTTCAAAATCAGAGCTCGGGGAGAGGCAGAGAGGGTAGAAAGGAGACAAACCATGAGCCCAGCTCTGGTCCCTGGCATGTCCGACTGCTGGAGAGGGACACGACAGTGAAACTCAGACCAACAGGAGACTTCTCACCGGCCGCCTGTGCACCGCAGGGCTCAGGAAAAACAAATCAGAATCAACAGTCCAGGTACCAAGGGCATTTTCAGAGATCTCATACTTAGAACATGTATCCCTTCCCATCAGAACCAGACACTCTTGCTGAAAGAACTTCTAGAAGAACGAGCCAGAGACACAGAGACCCACAGACACGCACAGCAGATGCGAAGAGTTGAGTATGCTATGAGGTACTTACTTCCTCCAAAAGAAGCCCAGAGAACTCTCCAACCAAAGCACTCCAGCATTGTGAGGTTAGAACAAGGCTAGAACAAGAAGTGAGAATTCCTTTGGTTTAAATTCTCAGAGAAACAGCCTGCCCTGTCCGAGGAGCTGTCGGCCACCATACCTCCCCCCACCACGGAGGGCTCGTCTGCACCCACCAGGACACTTCACCGAGGGGCCGGAAGTGCTGCCCCAATGAGCGAGTAGAACAGAGAAGAAACAAGTGCTTCCAAGCTCAGCGTAAATGGCCACGATCAGAAAGTCAAAAGGCCGGAAGCCAGAACTGAAATATGCTTGTGTTACAACCAAGACCGTCATGTCAGTGGAGATCACTGCCAGGCTCACAGAGAGCTGGGGAGCCTCGGGGAAGCTGAGCGCCCCCAGTCCCCCGGCCCAGCCCCGGCCGGGCTGCACAGAATCTGTGGGCCAGGGATCCCGCAGGGACCCCACGGCAGCCACAGAGCCCCCCCGCAGCACTGCTTCCTGCTCCTCGTACAGAACAAATCCACAGAAACTCCTATATGGTCAAGTTCTTGTTGTTTCTAAAAGGACAGAGAGTAATCCCCAGAAGCAGGTGGGGGAGGAGAATGTGAAAATGGGCGGGAGAAAGAAGACTTCAGGAAGATATTAGAGATACGAGATGTGTCATAACCGGAAGGAAAGAGGGTGACAGTCATCAAAGATGACTCCACATGGCTCCTAAAGGCAGTGTGAGTCTATGAGAAGGCCCTGTGTCCAGCGGGCACCGTCCACCAGGACTGGGGCCTGTTCTCCCTCCCCCCTCTGACAAGCACACACACGCTTCATTCAGTGTGACCCAAGCTTAAATTCTCTGCGTTGCGGCCACCTCACAAAACAGCTATGGGCAGGCACAACACACTGCTCTCCCAGTGGAGGCCCCAGTGGTCCAGAGTTACAGGGTGAGGTCCGAATGGAGAGTGTAAGTTAGAATTCTGGGTCTGGGGCACCAACCCCAACATCCCACCCCCAAAACCCCAATCTGTCTGGGCGGCAGCCATCATGACAGACAAGTCACGAGAAGTATTTTAAAAGACTAATGATGTGGGGAGCGATAGGCCAAACGTGCAGGCAACCTCCCTGAGCCCGATGCTCTGGAGGCATCTTGTGATTTCATCTCCCCAGGGACAGGGAGAGAAGGGCGTCCTCATCCCCATTTTACACGTATACAAACAAGACTGGAGGAAGCTTCCACAGAGTTAAACAGCTAAGTATGCGGGTTATAATTTAAAGATCGGGTACGCCGGACGAGCCCAGGCACAGCTGGGACGCCACCTGCTTGACCTGAAAAGGCAAGAGTGGGAGACAAATCCAAGTTTCATGGTGGTGTTTGGGGTCACGATGGAGAAAGGCAGTGGGGCCATGCCGGGCATCCCCAGCTGGCCGAGTAGAGCTCAGAGGCCCAGGCCAGTGGGCTTTCTGTGATCATCAGCTCAAAGCAGAGCGAAGAATTCTCCAAGACCTCGAGGGCACTGGCGGGGACAAGTGCACAGCCCTACTGTGGCCATAAATCGAAGAGCTCTGACATAGGACGTTCTGTCCCTCACCTTTCCTAAGCTGACATGCCCTTCCATGGGTGAGAAGGTGGAGGCAGCCCTGCTGCGCTGGAGGGCGGGTCTGCGATGGCTCCTGGCGGGTCTCAGACACGCCCAGCTTCCCAGAGGGGCAGGTCCCCCCCCCTCAGGGTCTAGGGAAAAGGAGTTCATGTCAGCCCTGTCCAGCCACCCTCGGAAAGCACCTCCCTCACCACAGGCCTCCTTCCCCCAGCGTTCTCACGGTGGCCCAACACCAGAACCAGAACCTCCTGGGGAGCTTTAAAAAAAACTGCGGTTTAGGGTCTCCTGGGTGGCTCCCTCATTAAGCATCTGCCTTCAGCTCAGGTCATGATCTCAGGGTCCTGGGATCAAGTCCCGCATCAGGTCTCCCTGCTCCGAGGAAAGCCTGCTTCTCCCTCTCCCACTCCCCCTGCTTGTGTTCTCTCTCCAGCTGTCTCTCTCTGTCAAATAAATAAATAAAATCTTAAAAACAAAAACAAAACACTGCTATTCAGAGCCCTCCCCAGAGACCCTAAAGAACAGGACTGCAGAGGGGCCCTGGTCTCTATGGTTCCCAGGTGATTGTGAGACCCTCAGAATCTGGCTGGTGTCTCCTCCCTTAAAGCTACAGAGGCTGGGAGCTTGCCTTGTGCTGGCCCTGTGGCTCAGGCACAGGAAATCCTCAGGGAGCAGTATCCGAGGGCTGAAGCCTCCTGCCCAGACCGTGCCCAGGGCACCTGCATCACAGCGGATCGGACTTCTGATCTGGTGGCTGCTCACTGAAAAGCCTCCAAGACCTGCTCCCTGACACCCACCTCTCTCATCCTACCCACCCCACCCCTGTTTAAAAAAGACACAAAGCCTCCTGTTCTCTCCCCTGGGGCAGCAACCGCGAGTGTCCATCCCTGGAGCCCCAAAGCCATCAGTATTTCCCAAGTAAATGAGCGAACGTGTTTCAAAAGCCAACAGAACTTATCATCCTTAGCCCGCACGCTGCGGAAAGCTAGTATTTTGTTCTTTCTATGTTGCTCATCAGGCCAAAAAAGGAGGAATTATTGTTTCAAGATTCAATCACCTGCTGATTATCCTTGTGAATTTTTCCATATCCAAGGACCACCTGCACGCTTCCTTTGTATTTTTATTTAAATCAAGAATTTTAATGGAAATAAGTGACTGCAAAAGGAAGTCTTTTTCTAGAAGACAACAGAGGGAAATGTCTTCATGATCTTACAGTAGGCGAAAGAAATTTAAACATGTAACAAAAAACACTAAAGGAAAATACTGATGATTTGTCTGTATTAAATTAAGAACATCTGTTATTCAAAAGACACGATTATCGGAGGTGAAGGGTGAGCCAGGAAGTGCAAGAAGATATTGCTGTGTGTACGTCTGACAAAGGACTCACAGCCACAGTGTTTCTTTTTAAAGATATTATTTATTTATTTGACAGAGAGAGAGACAGTGAGAGAGGGAACACAAGCAGGGGGAGGCCAGAGGGAGAAGCAGGCTTCCCATTGAGCAGGGAGCCCGATGCAGGGCTCGACCCCAGGACCCTGGGATCATGACCTGAGCCGAACTTAATGACTGAGCCACCCAGGTGCTCCCATCCACAGTATTTTTAAGAAAAGCAAACATACAAGGGCACCTGAGTGGCTCAGTCAGTTGAGTGTCTGCCTTTGGCTCAGGTCATGATCCCGGGGTCCCGGGATGGAATCCCAAGTCTGGCTCCCTCCTCAGCAGGGAGCCTGCTTCTCCCTCTCCGTCTGCCTGCTGCTCTCCCTACTTGTGCTCACTCTCTCTCTCACTCTGACAAAAAAATAAATAAATAAAATCTTTAAGAAAAAAAAAAAAGGCAAACATACAAAAAACCCTCCTATAAATCAATAAGAAAAACAATGAGCCAAGAGATCCGAGCAGGCATTCCCAAAAGAAGATATGCTGATGGTGAATGAGCGTTGGCCATCTGTCTTCAGGAAAATGCCAGTCAAGACCACAGTGAAATGTCGGGACCCACACACCAATATCAATGTAATTAAAAAGACAAATCAAATGTTGGCAAGGACGCAAAGCAACAATACAGGTAGAGACGTGGTAGCGGGGACAACCCATGTAGAAAACTCTCCAGGGGAATCCACTCAAGATATAAATGCACAGGCCCCGTGACCCAGCAACTCTACCACGGTGCTGACACCCAGCAGAATCTCAATCACACATACACCAAAAGACTTACACGCAGGAATTATCCCAGAAGCACTATTTATGAGAGCCGAAAACTGAAAACAACCCCAACGTCCATTAACAGGAGAATGAATAAGTAAATGGGGGTATATCCATGCCACAGAATACTATAAATCCTTGAAAATACACGGATCATAACCGTATACGATAACATGAAGGAATCTCATAAACATACTATTAAGTGAAAGCAATCAGACACAGTGTACGATTCCATGAATATTAAGTTCAAAAACAGGCAAAAGAAATCTCTGATGGTGATTATCCTTGAGAGGGAACAGGGCTAGTGACTAACTGGGGTAGGAGGGAGGCCTCATTGGTCTGGTCACCTATTTCTTATCTAAATGATAGTTAATATAGTGCATTAATATTACCCATGAGTGGAACATACGACAATCCAATGTGTTATGCTCTTAAGATTTCCCGACTTTTCTGTGTGTTACACTTCAATAATAATAGTAATAATAAAAAGACTTTGCTTTTCCTGACTGCTACAGCATACTAATACCAACTAAGTCTATTTGTCCAATTTTTAAAGAGAAGAGAATTATGCTGAGTTAAAAAAGCCAATCTCAAAAGTTACATACCATAAGGTTTACTTCATCTAACATTTTTGAAAACACAAAATTGTAGAGATGGAGATCTGCCTAGAGGTTGTGAGGAGTTAAGGACTATGGGACAGGGTATGGGGCTAGGAAGGGATGTCACAAGGAAGCCCCACATTGAAGGCACAGCCCTGTATCTCTCTATGATGGTATTCCCATGAAATGACAGATGTGGTACAAGGACGCAGGACTATACACACATATGCATACACACACACAGATAATGTGTGGAATCTAAATACGTTTTATGAATTTTGTTATTGTACCGCAGTTATGCAAAAGGTCAGCACCAGAGGAGGCAGAGTAAAGGGTACATAGGACCCATTTGTTTGCAACTTCCCGAGGATCTCTAGTCATTTCAAAATGAAAGTTTTTGTTTTGCTTTGTTTAAGATTCCTTAAAAAAAAAAAAAAAAAAAAAACTTTCTCACACCGTGTTCCAGGTTATTTAACGTATCTTATAAAATCACCAGTTGTACAGAAGTATCACAAACTTAAGGGAATTCTAGTTTAAACTTTTGCAACATCTCCCAAACATATCCTAAAAACCTACAAAGATTCTCAAAAGGAAAGAGTCTCAATAATGCTTCCACCTATTGCCAGATGTGCAAGATTATTCCCCACAGCTGAGTCAGATGGAGACAGCTGGAGAAAAAATGGAGATGTCCAGAGGAGGGACAAAAAACCCTTCATCCCTCTTATGTGCCTCCATTTTGAAGTCCAGGGTCTGCAGCAATGAGAAAACTGAAAATTCGACACCATCTGTAGTTTAGATCTGGCTTTCTACAGTGGCCAGGTGCTTGCCTCTCCTCCCCGACCCCCATCAGCTTTCCACAACTGCTTGGATCAGAAACTCTCAGAAAACAACTGGACAGGAAGGAGGGACAACTGTCACACAGAAGGACAGTGTGGGGCAAAGACAAGAACACTGACGACAGCATAGGAAAGTAATTACTGTTCTCCCACGTATCCCATCAGAAAAGAGGATCTAAGAACTGCAGCCAGGAAAGAAATCAGCACCTCAGGGAAGCAAAAATATGTAGAAGATAAAGATCTGCTTGAAACTGAAAACTGTACAGAATGTTTGCATGCCGACCCAGTCGAAACCTGTAGATCTGAGAAAGAGGGGCAACTGCCCCCCAGTGGTTGAAATCTGGCTGCATTTTGCCTCATTGAAAGATGAGTGAAGCACAAACACCGAGGTGCCATCTGTGAAGGACAAAATTCCACAAAAAAGAACATGAGCTATAGCTCCCAAAAGACTTCAAGCAATAATCACTTGAACGTGATTTCATGTAATAATGGGGAAAATATTTTTCCTAGAAATTGTTCATCCTAAGTATAGAAAAAGTATTTAAAATAAGGCCAGGAGCACCTGGGTGACTCAGTCAGTTAGGCGTCCAACTCTTGATTTTGGCTTAGGTCATGGTCCCAGGGTTGTAGGATCAAGACCCACGTCAGGCTCCACACTCAGCAAGGAGTCTACTTGAGATTCTCTCCCTATCCCTCTGCCCCTCCTCTCTCTCTTTCCCTCTCTCTAAAATAAATAAATAAATCTTTAAAAGAAAATAAGGCCAAATATTAAGAAAACTACAAACCCAAAGGCAGAACTAAAACCTATGGAAAGAGCCATTATTTTTAACCTGGGATCTCTGCCTATGAAGTAAAGAAAAATAAGTGAAAAAATTTAAGAAATGGAAAGAAAAAACAAAATTGCCATCATTTAGCCTACATTATGATTTGGTACTCAAATCCAAGTAAATATGCAAATGTTTTTAGTAAGAGTTTAGCAATGTTGCTGGGTATAAATCAGCATAGAAAAAAATCGCCTTCCCATATACTGGCAATAAAGAGTTAGAAAACTGAAATTAAAAGCATCACAACATAGCAGATATCTAAGAATCAATCTAATAAAGATGGGCAAGATCCATTTATTGGGAGATACGTAAAAAGATTTAGCAAGTGGGGAGATATACCATGCTCATGGATTAGAAGACTTAATGTTGTAAATATATTAATTCTTCCCAAACTGATTTATGGAATCTATGAGACTGTCATCAAAATTCCAAAAGTTTTTGGAAAGGTATTCGAAGATCCTGACTGGGTGGTGTAAATATACGTGCGTGCTCACACACATGTGCACATGTATGTCCATACAATGAGTCAAGAACAACCACAACTTTTGAAGAAAAACTAGGTCCTGCTCTACTGGATATCATGATATGTTAAAATGCTGTAGTAGTTAGAAGAGTAAGGTATTTCTAGCCATACCCATGTATGGGTAGAAAAATGAATTAATGATAAAGAACAGCAAGACTGAAAACGAAGTCATACACATATGGACTCTTAATCCCCAACAGACAGAGGTAGCTTTGCAAAACAGCATGGAAACAAGGAAAAAAGAAAATTGAATTCTGACTTCATATCATAAATAAACAAAGTCCATCCAGGTATTTGAAGACCTAACTGTGGAAAATAAAAACAGAAAGAAAGCTTTAGAAGGCAGTATAAAATATCTTCACGACGTTGGAGTAAGAAGGGATTTCTTACACAAGTCACAAATAGTAGCAACCTAAAAGAAAAAAAAAATCGATATATTTGGCTACATGATAATTAAGAACTTCTGTTCATTAAGATCTCACAAGAATGAAAAGCAAAAAACAGTATTTGCTACCAATATTATGAAATCAAAATTCAAACTCAGAATGGGTAAATCTATAAGGAAAAAAATAGAACGGAAATGTCATCAGAAAAGATATTCAAATGACAAATCTATGAGGAGATGCTGAACCTCATTAATAATTAGGAAATGCAAACGAAATCACAGTGAGTCGCCATCATACACCTGCCGGATTGGCAAATCCTAAAGTCTGCTCATAGAACAGTTATTTAGAATGTGAAGCCTAGAGCCCACACAATGCTGACAGGAAGTGAGAATGGCGTGCCCCTGCCCCACGGAGGGAAACAATTGAGCTTTTGTTCAACAGTGAAGCTAAACCCAACCATTGTACATCTAAATGTATGTATACTTAGAGAAACTTAAGCCCATGGGGGTTAGGATGTATGCACAGAAGTTTTCATGGAGGCACTTTTCATAAAATACAGGAACTGGAAATAAGTCAAGCATCCATCGGCACTGAAATGGATAAAAAAAATTGTTGTGTAGCCTTATGACGGAATCCCACCCAGTGAGGAAAATGAAGGAACTCAACAAATATAGAACGTTAATAGAAAATTATAAGGTATGTATGACTGAATATGCATAGCATAATTCTATTTCTATAAATTTCAAAATCAGGTCAAACTAACTTAGAGATAAAACATAAGTGGTAAAATTATGAAGAAAAGCTGTTAAAATTGGGGTAGAAGTCATCTCTACAGTGGACGGGATACAGATATGATCGAGAAGATTGACAAGTCTCTCCTTCTTGACTTTGGTGATGGTGCCACAGGGGCTAGCTTTATACATATTTGCTAGAAGAACATATATATCATTATGTAATTTTTCTATGTCTGCTTTATTTCAAAATAGAAGTAGGAAATAGCCTACATGAAGCAGTAAGAGTGGATATATTACACAGAAAATCACGTCAGTGATGTGGTAACAAATTTGTCAAGATTTTGGAATGCATACTGAAAGGACAAAAAAAAAGGGACAAATAGTACCACCAATTTTTTTTTGTTAGTGGAGGTCCTATAAAAGAGACAAAATTCCTTATGTAACTTAAAATACTCTTACCATATGATCTAGTAATTGTGCTCCCTGGTATTTGCCCAAACGAGTTAAAAACGTGGCCACACAAAAACCTGACCATGAATATTTATAACAGCTTTATTCATAATTGCCCAAAGTTGGAAGCAACCAAGATGTCCTTGCATGGATGAGTGGATAAACAAACGTATGCACTACATCCAGACAATGGAATATTATTCAGTGATAAAAAGAAATGAGCTATCAGCCATGAAAAGGCATGGAGGAACTTGACGTGCATATGACTGAGTGAAAGAAATGAGAAAGCTGGATACTTGATTCCAACCACACGAGATTATGGAAAAGGCAAAACTCGGAAGACGGTGAAAAGATCAGTGGTTTGCCAGAGGATCGGGGAAGGGAAACAGAAATAAGTAGGCAAAGGACCTACTTATTTAAGGATTTCTAGGGCAGTGAAACCATTCTGGATGGTATTACAACTGGAGCTATGTGTCGTCATACATTCGTCGAAATCCGTAGAATGTACAACACAGTGAACTCGCATGTAAACCATGGACTTCAGTTACGAAGAACGGGTCAAAATTCTCAAGAGGTTAATAATAAGGGAACCGAGAGGAGAAGCAGAGATATATAGGAACTCTCTGTATTCTGCCTTTATTTTTTTTCTAAATCCAAAATCAAAAACTTCTCTAAAATAAATAAGTAAATTGGCTGACATATTACAAAGCGTAAGTACATAAATGGCAAAAAGAAAATATATCAACAGAGTGACAATGTCTTCCAAATAAACCTTATCAAAATTAACTAAGATAATAGAAAATCTGGGGTGCCTGAGTGGCTCAGTAGGTTAAAGCCTCTACCTTCGGCTCAGGTCATGATCTCAGGGTCCTGGGATCGAGCCCCGCATCGGGCTCTCTGCTCAGCAGGCTTCCTCCTCTCTCTCTGCCTGCCTCTCTGCCTACCTGTGATCTTTGTCTGTCAAATAAATAAATAAAATCTTAAAAAAAAAAACAAAACTTGTCTTTAAAAAAATAAAGAAAGAATAGAAAATCTGATAGATCAATTACCATGAAAGAAAGGAGATATATCAAAGAACTCCTTGAGTGGAAAATGCCTAGTTTCAATGAATTCAGAGTCCCATTCTCCAGAACTTTCAAGGAATAGATCAGTCTGTGTTCCTGCACTGTTACAGGTTTTTTAAAAATGTGTCAAGCTCAGGTGCCCAAATGAATGACGGATACGAAGTTTCCACGATGGAACCCATTGTTCCAGTCACTGTTTATTCAAGTTACCTTATTAAATACTTATCCCAATCTTACAGGTATGTCCAATTATTACCCCCGTTTTGTATTTGAGAAAATTGAGGCATAAAGAGATTAAATAACACACTCAAGACCACACAGCTAGTCAACAGTGCACTGGGCTTTGAGCTCCATTTAGTACGGTTCCAGAGTTCTTAACCACCCTACCCTGCAACGTATAAAGAGAGGGTCCCTTGTCCTTCACATATAAAGAGTGCTTATAAAACAACACATACACACAAGGAGAATATGGGCAAGAGGCTGTAGAAGTTGGCATAAACCTTTCAAGAGAGCAGTGATGACTCTATGCGGTTCCTCTTCCAGGAAGCATGAGCTCAAGGGGCGAGCGAGCAAAGACACAGACAGAAGGAGGAGTGTGGAAATGTTCACAGCCTGGGAAGAACGGTCAGTTACGATTCCACCATAAAATGGAAACCACTTCACATCATGCCCTAAAAGGGTATTTGATGACCTAAGAACATAACAGTAGCACATGAACTAAGACTAGAAGGTTACGAAGCAAGACTAGTTCAATATTGTAGAAAGTGTGCGTGTCATCTACCCACATACCTGGAATTTGTTCCTGATGCATGCACGTGCACGCGCGCACACACACACACACACACACACACGCACGGAGAGAGAAGATTGGAGAGAGAGGCTCTGGATGCTGACTGTGATTATCCCTGGAAAATAAGACTATGGGTTTGTTTTATTCCCTTCTTTGTTTTTATATATCTTCCACATTTTCTACAAAGTGCATCCACTACTTTCATAGTCAAAATGTTTTGTAAGCCAGGAAAGAAATCTATTTTAGAATAGCTTCCACTTTGAGTTAAGTTTCTAATTATTTTTTTTCAGTTTTAGGGTATGACATGGCAAATTCGGTTTTCTGCTAACTCCATCCTGAGTCAGCAACCCATAAGTAAAGAAGAGGATCTCGTCGCAGAAGGGCCAAGAAGATAGAAAGAAGATGGGCAGATTGTCACAGGAGCAAAGTCCCACCAGCAACAAGAAGCACGTGTGCTGGCCTCGGCGACACGGACTCAGAAAAGGTGCCGCTAGAATTTCTACTCTATAAATGGACTCCTGTTACCTTGGTCGCCCAGAAACCCCCACCCCGGGGTCAGCTGGGTGATGGAAATGAGTGGAGCCCACAGGTGCTCCTGAGCACATCAGAGCTCTGGGCCCTGACCCCTTCTCTGGGAGGTATTTCTACCCCAGCAAGTCCACCATGGCCCGGGTTCCGAACCAAAGCTTCTACAGCCTGTGGCCCAGACTCGCCACCCTGCCCACACGGCATTAACAGAACTCACTTTACACTCGCAGGCAGCAGCCAGGCCAGGACCCCTAATCGAACCCAGTGAAGGCCCTGCCACAAAACCATTGGAAGAACAAAAGAAATCTCTCTCCATTGCAAAGGCAGGCCAGAAAATCCTCATGAGACACATTTCACATTAGAGACTGAAGAATAACTTTCTAGGCATGTTTGAGACACAGTGGAAAGTGGGGGAGCTAGCCAGGTGGGAAGGAGCCCTTGGTGTCCCAACTGCCCACATCCATCAGACTTCCCAAGAGAGGCGGGTCCAAGATGCATGTGACCCTGTCTCAATTTTGGCTCCTCGCCACCCCTCCCACTTACAGAAGGATCTGAAATACCCCCAGAGATGTGACTGTGTATCATAGCGTCTTCCAGGTCAGCCAGGACTCCCTCCCCTGCTTTCAACAGCTGTGCCAGGTGTCCGGGGGAGACCAGAGCTGAGCCCCCGAGAGGCACCGAGCCAGGCAACACCGGGGAAAGGCTCACAACATGGGTGTGGATGAAAAACCAAACTGTCTCTGCTACAGTGAAAAACTCTCAAGTGTCACACACACACACACACACACACACACACACGCACACACTAGGGGGGTCAATCCCCAAGCATGCTACCTGGCTGATGCCTTGATTCTCACCCAGCCCAGGCATGAGGAAGCTCCCGTTCACCAACGTGCATCACTTGGGGAAAACCATTCTACTTCTGTGATGGTGGGACATCACGTTCCTCCCCTACAGATCCAAGAGCTTTTCCTGTGGAGGCCAGCCCTGCCCTTCTGGGTTGTGAAGAAGCCACTGGAACGTACGTCCAACACCTGCTCTGGAGCCCAGAACACTAGTGCAACACAGGGCAGGTGTTCAATAAACGAGCCTGCCAGTGTTGTCGAGTGCTGCTCCAAGTCCGGGTGTCTCCTGAGAAGAGGCAGGGGAGACTAAGCTCTTGACTACTCAGCCTCACAGAGGAGAAGAGCTGCCTGCAGGGATCACGAGGACGTGAGACAGGAAGGGACTGGGACTCTGAGGAGGAGGTGTAGGGAAATGAAAGAGAGGTGATCAGGGCAGTCTTCCTGGAGGCAGTGTTTGCAGAAAAGTGAAGTTCTGAGACAGGGTGGGCAAACCTCAGCCCCTGGGATGGCCAGGTCCAGGCCACCCCCTGTGTCTGTATGGCCGAACAGGTAAGAATAGTTTGTTGTTGTTGTTGTTGTTTTAAGATTTTTATTATTTATTTATTTGACAGACAGAGATCACAAGTAGGCAGAGAGGCAGGCAGAGAGAGAGACAGGGAAGCAGGCTCCCTGCCAAGCAGAGAGCCCGATGTGGGGCTCGATCCCAGGACCCTGGGATCATGACCTGAGCCGAAGGCAGAGGCTTTAACCACTGAGCCACCCAGGTGCCCGTTTTGTATTTTTTTAATGATCACATTTTAAATGGTTATTTAAGTAATGACATAATATCCTCAATTTTGCTTCTTGGCCAATAAACCATGTATTTATGATCTGATCCTTTAAAAATGTCTGCCAAGTCCTCTAACTGAGGCACAAAAAAAATAAAAAAAAAAAAAGAACCACACAGATGGCAAATAAAAGGCATCGCTAATTCTCACTGAGGGCTTGCTGTGGGCTGTGTGCTGTACCCTTCAGACAATCCTGAGTCTTCAAAATAGCCCTCTAAAGGCATCTCTCCCCACTCTGGTGGAGGAGGAAAGGGAGTCCCAGAGAACGGAGGAACTTGTCCGGGGTCGCACGGGCAGTGAGAGTAGAGCCTGACCCAAAGCCGTCCTCTCCGCCATCCGCTTAGACACTCTTCCAGGTCCCTTTGGAGAAAACACGTGAACCATGGGCTTCAGCACAGGACACGGTGTGAGAAACTAGCCCATCTGGCTGGGGGGGGGGGGGTGGGGGGCAGGAGGCAGAGGCCAGAAATGAGAAGCGAATAGAAACAAGCAAGTTCTCCCAGGTCCTCAGCTCACAGCGGGCCCCTGGGCACGGTCCCGCACTCCTGCAGACGCGGCCCGGAGCCAAGGGGCCCTGACCTTTTAGCGAGGGCATGGAAGAGTCACACGGCAAAGGGCTGGACCCAAGGAGAGGGGAAGAGCTAGAGCAATAAGTCAGCCGGCTGTGCCAGTGACTTTGAGACAACATCCAAGATGCATTTCGGAACCTGCCCGAGCGGACGGTGCTCTTCAGTCCGTTATGCGTTCTCGCCCTCAAAGCGAAAGTTCGTAAGGGAGAGTCTGCGTCTGATGCAAACTCAAGATGTTATCTGCTCACATAACCAGTGTGTGTGTGGGGGGGTGTTAATATCTGTGCCACCCACCACCTTGAAAACGAAGCGGGTCACATCTCCATCTGCCACCTTGGGCACAATATAGGGGATGTCCGTTCCACTGGCCACCCAACCCCTTCATGCTGCCACCTCTCCAGCAAGCCCCCCAAGGGAGACCAGAGCAGAGACACAGAGGAGGCTGAGCACAGGGTCCTGAGAGCGCCCGGCTGTGGATCTGAGGCCCCGTTCCACCCAGCACCACGCCCCAGGCGCCCCTGCCTCACCCGAGCCAGCGTCCCTAACTGCTGTGCTGTCTGCCTCCCCAGCCACAGTCCTCTGTCCCTTCCATATTGCATTTCACAGCCCCCCATGGCATCTCTGCCCTCCAGCGTCATCCCGATTTTTCAAGCTTGTTTTAACAAAAGAACAATGTAAACAAATTTCGTAGACCAGAGTCACTCGTCGAGCACTCAGTGAATCAGAGCCACAGTGGCTGTCTCGGAGACCAGGGACCCCAGCCCCTTCAGAAAGAGCTCTGAGGCCAAGGCCCGGGGAGCAATTCTGCGTGGGGTAGCATATGTGTGTTCGTGTGTGTGTGTCAATAAACGGGCCTTGAAAACTCTTTTTGAAAATGCTTCCCCAAATATTAATAACTTACAATTCTGGCAATAACTAAAACAATTCAAACCAACCCTTGTGCTGAAGCTAAAAAAAAAAAAAAAAGACTAGACAGAATATTTTTTCAATGTTTAAAGCATGCAAATATTAACAAGACAATAAGGGACTCTGAGGCCCAAGTAGGATGGGAGTGAGAGCCCAGAGCACAGAGGCCGGCACTGGGAGCTGCCCTGCCCTGGGGCATCTGGGGTCCTGGAGGAACAGCTGGTCTTCCAGTCAGCCTGCTGGGACAAGGGGACAGAAGTCATGCCCAAGGCCCACCGGAGGTGGGAGTTTTATTACCACCCATCTGTTGAGACCCCAAAGGTCACCAGGGTTCAGCAGGTGAATAAGCAGAAACACAGCCCCACATCACGTGTCTTCAACATCCCCACCCACCCCGCCGCGATGCCCACGGGTACCCTGCAGGCCTGAGACTTTAAGACAGAATATAATGCTCGGTTGTTAAGTGACTGCAGAATGTGACTATTGCTGAATTTCCATGTTTATTTTAGGACGCACTCTTAATCATACCTTTGATGGCTCTGACGGTGAGCTTTTGGTTAGAAACACAGACCCCAACCACTGCCTAAGGGAACAGAGCATTCCCTTTAGGACAGTCGAGGCTGTGACATAGTGCACGGGCTCACACGGCAGCTGACCACGGACCCTGCATCCAGAAATGCAAATTTGTGAAATGCTGTGTTTATTTAAGCCACTGTCCTCCTGAGCAGAAAGCCTAGAACCAGAAAATCTTGGGTTCAAATCCCCGTTTCGCCACTTAGAGGCTGCATAACCACAGGCAAAGGGCACAAACTACCAAGTCTCGTCCTCCTTATCCATAAAAGATTCACAATGTTGATGATGACACCAGGAATGTCCACCACACACAGAGAGGCATGGGTCGATACCAAAGGTGAGACCCCTTGCCTGACCTGAAGCCACGGAGAGCAGAAGCATTTTACAAACACTATCAGCGTTTGCAGACATGTGATCCTGGATACCAGAGCGTCACAGACAATAATCATAATGCTAGTAGTCAGTCTAGTAAGAGCTATTCCAAACGGGCCAGAGTTGGCCCAGGAGTCTAGGAGTAATGACTTCGACCATTCTAAAGTAAATAATTAAAAGACTAATATTTTTACAAGGGAGTAAGACCCCAAGACCAGCATCATGGGGCTTGTAAATGGAAAACTTACTCTGACTCCAGAGGCCCCAGGGTCTGGTTGGAAGATAAGAAATGTACATGCAATATACATGGGCAGCTCTGAGGCCCCACAAGAAAGGAAATGAGATTGTTTTGGGGTTGGAGTGGGGGAAGTGGAAGGGTCCAGGAAGGCAACCCAGGGCTCTGGGAGATTCAGAAATGACTTCATTTGAGCCAATGGGTAAAAGATGTGGATGACTGTGGCTGCAGAGGACAGGGCGGCTGGGAACGTCTGCACCCCCAAATGGTAATGGCAAAAGGAGAGGCCAGAGAGGCTGCCAGCCACCCCAGGCAGCCCCAGGGGGCATCTGCGGCTGCCAGTTGCTCCAGGGGCCACCGCCCTCCCTGGGTGGGTGATGGAACCAGCAGGAGCTTCTCCACAGAGCCTCACTCACTCTCTCTGACATCGTCACGGGCCACGGGAACGCTGTGATCATCATTGGCAGCCTTCTCAGAGCTCTTGGTTCTCACGCCTTTTCTGTTGCTATTTTTACCTAAAAAGAAGGAGAGAGAGAAATGCCTTTACTTCCACATACGTCCCATGGGGAGAGCTCAACCATCTTCTGCAAAGCAGCATCTGCCCCCTCTGCGTCCCCTGTCCCCAGGGATGGCACTCCGGACTCTGAGGTGCTTGCTGGAGATTACAGGAGAGGAAGCGTGCTATTGTGAACACCCGGGGAAATGAACTCTCCTTCAGATGGGGAGACAAACCTAAAAGACTCTTAACCATAGGACACAAACTGAGGGTCAAGGAAAGGGAGGTGTGTGGGGGGATGGGGTAGCTGGGTGATGGGTACTAAGGAGGGCACGCGACGTAATGAGCATTGGGTGTTATATGCAACTGATTACTGAATTACTGAACTCTACCTCTGAAACCCATTAATACAATATATATTAATTAACTGAAATTAAATAAAAGTAAATTAAATTGAAAGAAAGAAAGAAATACTCTTAATAAAGACAATGTACACTTGTCAGTCAACACTACTCTAAGAATGCAAAAATACCATGGTAGTACTTTCACCCACTCTGGGGCCCAGAGAGCGACAGCACACCTAACTGATAAAACAGAGCGGGAACTCTGGACTCCTGACCCCAGAGTTAGCATTTCCCACCATGCTGGGCTCCTCCTTCCAATTCTTTCCAAGGCCCTGGCTGGGTACCTGGGGGTGGGAGTGAGGGGTGGCGCTCCTAACCAACTGGAGAGATCCTTACCAGGGCCTAGGAAGGCTACCTGCTCATGCCTCTGGCCCCTTCAGCTTCTTCTCACACTGAGCTCCCTCTCTCTACTCCTGAAACACCAGCCTCTTTGCCGCCTTCAGCTCATGTGCTGTTCCCTCCTCCTGGAGCACCCTTCCATTCATCTCTGTCTCATTAACTCCCACTAATCTTGCAAATCTCAGCTCTGGCATCTCCCCTTTTGGTTCTCCTGAACTCCCCACCTAAATCAATGCCTCCTTTGGTGGGCTCTGATAACACCCATCTTAGGTCAAGTTGCCTCTAAGCAGAGCTTGATGCAGGGGTTCAGGTGTACATGATATACTGGGGGAGGGCTCTAAAGGGAAAGCGGAGGGAGAAGCAGGATAGGGCAGAGGAAGGAGCTAAGTAAGGCTGTCCTCCCTCTTAGCCAGAGGCTGGCTCAGTCTGATCCCATGGGGAGCTCTGCAGCAGGAACTACACAAATCATGGCCCCCACCTTGGGAAAAGAAGCCACCTTTTATACTGCTGGTTAGCCTCTGGCTACAGATGGACCAACTGGGGTGTGAGAACCAGGCTTCCAGGAGCAATGTTCCAGAGAAGGCATCAGCTATGAGCCATCGCAGTCAAGAACCCCACAGCTGGGAGATGGGTGTACCTGCAGGAAGAAGGCCTGGGCGGAGCACGAGCAGCCCCTACTGTCAGTCCACACACCTGTGCTGTGCAGCACCACGAGCATGTAACATATGCTGGTCTATTAGCAAGGGCAGGGACTGTGTCTAGTTTTGCTTCCTGCTCTGTCTCTGGAGTCTGGTGCAGAATAAGCCATGACGAATGAGTGAATGGACACACTAACGAGTCACTGAATGACAAAGAGACAAAAATTAGAGAAGGGACAGGGGAAGGACGCTTAGTTTGGACTTTAAAAAGCAAGTTGAAATACAAAAAACATTTAGTGGACTGAGTGCCAATTAATGAATCATTTCAGACGGTTCTACGGTCTTCCTTCCCCGCCCCCAAAAAAGATACTTATCAAGAAAACCTTTACTCTTCAAACAATCCAAAGGCTACATTGGGTCCAGCCAAGAGTACTGCTCTCTCCATCATCTTCTGGGGCGATGCCTGCTGGGAGTATCATTCATTTTTCATGTACGTGTTCCCCTCAGGTCCAGAAAGTCAAAACACCAAAATGCTCAGAAAGGCCAGAGGAAGACCCAGAGGACCCAGGAGCATCTGACATCAGCCTGATGTCACCTCAGCACCTGTCCCGTTTCTGTGGGTCAGAATGTCATGGCCGGTGACCTCCAAAGATGGCCCCTTCTGAAGGGACCTGACTCAGGTCTGTAAAGATCTGGATTGCTCAGAAAAACTGGTGCCATCACTTTTAAGAACGTGGAGCCTGATTTGGCAGAAAGATAAGATGTTAAAGGGGGAATGAAGTTTTACAAAATATGTGAGGAAAAAGCCAAAGTTCTGGAAAAGAATGTTCCATCCCAACCTTCCGCAGAAGTCAGCCATTGGCTGCAAGCCTCTGTCTCCCAGGGAAACCTCTCTGGAGCCTCCATCCCAACACGGGAGCAAGGGTCAAAGACCACGGACCATGGCCTGGTAACACCCTCAGCCTCAGTGCACCGCCCCTCCCTCCCCCACCGTGTGCCAGATCCACGCCCTTGACACACGTCCCCATATGGCTCTGGGCAGCCACCAAAGGCCCAGATGCAAGGCAGATGTCAAAGCTCTGAGAGTCTGACTCCCCAGGGGTCTGACATGTGGGGAACAGAAGCCCGGAGGGGGTGGCAAAGGGGCAGAGACCACAGGTAGAGGCCCTGCCACCTCCTCTAGAGGGCGCACTTCCAGCTCCTGGAGGGCCGTCAGATCCAGTCCCAGCCCACCGCCGCTGGACTCTGCCACTGCACGGACCAGGACCTGTCCTCGGATGACGCACGTCACCTCTCCTCTCGAGGAGCCACGTTCCCTCATCAACAAGACAAGTACCTGCTTCGGTGGGCGCTTTGTGGGGGAAACAATATGCATCAAGCGCTCGGGGCTGTGTCGAGCATGCAGCAACCACCAAACAGAAGCCACTGTCTGTCCTTCCGTCAGGGATTCGCCATCGAGTCCCCACGCATCACAGAGCGCCATCCCGGCGGCTGCAGAAACACAGCTCACACGTGGAGCCTGATTCCCAGCCTGCAAGGTGGCCTCCTCACCGGGATTACAACACTGGACCTCGGCAACTTGCCACTGAGGGCAGGAAGCATGCAATGAACGTGCCTTTACAGATAGGGAGAGAGCGGAAGCGGACTTCAGGGCGAGGCCCTCCCCAGACCCGTCCTCTCTCACCGCAAGAGAGGCCGCAGACGGTCGGCAGAGATGAGAGAAGACCGTCCAGTGGAAGAAGCCTGCCGAGAAGGAGATCAACAACTCCATCTGGGCTGCGTGACAAAACTGAATTCCTTAAAAGTAGCCAGCAAAGTGCCGATGCGGGCCACATGTTCTATTCCGGTCTATGGTGGTAAACATCATGCTTCTGGGTTGATAGGAAACTATTTTTCCCCTCTCTATACAAGGAGCTTACAGTAGCAACCCCCCACTCCCCGCAGGAACCAAAAAAATTCTTTGCTGCATATTTGCATTTTCCCCAGGAAATTCCAGCCCCATGGCATCTGCACTCTCTCTTGTGCAGGAGTCCGTCCAGGGCCCAAGACTCCTCTCCTGCCTCTTGCTAAGGAACCTGCAAGAGAAGGACGGCCTCGCCTGAACACAGGGCAGGTTCTCAGGGGCTGCCCAGAAATGCGGTCTCTCAGGCCAGACAGCAGTCAGGGCTTTCTAAAGCCCCACGACACAGGCACGTCAGCAGAGAACCCTTTCGAGAGACGGCCAGTGGGACGGCGCAGGTGGACGGGAAAGCCTCAGCAGCAGGGGTTAGAAACGCGTGCTCCATGTGGCTGTGCACAGGCCAAGGGCCATGACGCCAGGAGGGAACAGGCTGTGTCTCATCTGGTTCTGAGAAAGTCAAGGGACTGGCGGAAACAGGAATCAAGGGAGCGGGTAGATCCTGAAAGGCAGGTTGAATGGTTGAATGAGATGTTTGCCTCTGTTTGTCAGTGACCTTGAAGGTCTGGGGTGGAGATGGGGGTGCGAGTGCAGTACTGTAAGTACTTTTTTACCAGGGCCAGACCAAAATCAACCAGCCAACCAATCAGTTTAAAGCTTTCCCCTCCCTGCTCAGCTATGTCTTCCCTGGGAAACTAGGAGGCCATCCTCTGCTCCTCTGGGCCAGCCTTTTGTGCAACTTGGGTCTCCCTCGAGGGCCCAGGGAGGGCCCGCCACTCCCAACCTCTAATGCACCAGCGGACACCTTCCTGACTTGCAACCAAATGAGAAGCCCTTTGCTTTTCTAGAACCAGCACAGGAAGAGCAGCAAGTGCGGACATGCAGGGGTCTGGGCGGGGCGCCATGGGCACTGGCCTGTCTCAGTCTGGCTTGCATCTGGAAAGAGCCCAAGATGCAGCCTTGGGTGCCGGTATGTATCTGGGAAGGGATTTCATGAAGTTCAAGTAAAGAAATGGAAGGAGAAAGACCCGGAGAAGGAAACTCCAGTAACGCAAGCCACGTGCAGAGCAGGACCCACGAGGACTTGGCCCAGCTGGGGTCTCTGGGGAAGACAGTGGAAGGTGCCCCCAAACCGTGTCTCTGAGCACAGGAGACTGGAAGTTGAACCGTCACATCTCTGGGAGCGGCTTTTTCATCCCTCCCATGTCACGGTGAGGAAGCCGAGGCCTGGAGAAGTCACCCATGCCCATGAGAGGCAGCGCCAATTCTAGTCTCCACTCTCTCTGAATCCTGAGCAAACTGCCAAATAACCACACGTGGTTTGCATGACCAAGCATTCCATAAAAATCTGGGATGCTGCAGTCTTAAATTAACACTCTGGAGGTGTTTTGTGCCCCTCTGACCGTTCTATGATGCCTGGATGCGTAGCCAACCGGATGCCAGCCGGTTATGGACACTAGCCCTTCCCCCGGGCCATCCAAAGATACCCTAATTTCATGCGTTCCATGATCCCAGAGTGGCAGCTATGGTGGGGGACCTCGAAAGGCCACAGCGGGCTGAGCCACAGCTGGAGATGCCAAGCCTAAGTGCTCAGGCTCCCTGGCCCCACTGGGGATACCCAAAGGAGAGCTTCATCTCCACAGTCCCGACTCTGGGGCCCCAGCTGCCCTTGTCCTGGCACTGAGGGCCCCCTCTGCCATGAGATCTGGCAGCCATGGACACCTGAGGCCACTGGAGAACACGATGGCTGGTTTTAAGAACCACGGCATCGAGCCCAGCTTTCCCTAACAAGGGAGTGTCTTCAGGCCCACGCACAGATGCTGGCTTCTGGAACTACGGGCACAGACCAGGGACTGCCATCATGAATAGTTGACTTTGGAAAGCGTCTTGGAAAGAGAGGCAGTGTCTTAGAAAGCTGCTTGCCAATGCACATCAAGCAACCTTTTTTTTTTTTTTTAAGATTTTATTTATTTATTTGAAAGAGAAAGAGAGAGTGTGAGCACAAGCAGGGAAAGAAGCAGAAGGAGAAGCAGACTCCCCGCTGAGCAGGGAGCCGGATGCCAGGGCTCCATCCCAGGACCCCAGGATCATGACCTGAGCCAAAAAGCAGATGCTTCACCTACTAAGCCCCGCAGGTACCCCTCAAACAACTTTTTTTAATTAAATGTCCTTTCCCCCAGGGCTCTGTAGGGAGTTTATCTGGACAAACACTTTGGATTTAACTCTTCAAGCGAGCGTATAATATCCTGATGTAAAGTTCTTGCTGTTTGTTCACGTGTGCTGATGGCACCGGGACCGCTTGTAAAATACACAGCAAAGTCCTGACAAGCACATTCCCCAGATCTTCACGCTCCAGCTGGGCCCGAGAGAAGACGCTTCCCTCCGAAGGCCACGCGCAACAAGACACTCTGAAGAGTGACCGGCCAAAGCTCGAAAGTGAGGCCCCTTCCCGCAACTGGCCAGCAGCTCACAACAGAAAGGGCTTTGTTCACAACCACATATGCTCCAATAACAAGTCTTGGGTTATTTCACCCAGCGGCTGGGGCACAACACAGTACAAAACGCAAACTTGCTGCTTCTGGGCACAGACTTCCAAACAAACACGGCTCGCCGCCCACTCTGCAAATTCCACGGGCTCGAGACCGTGGACCAGGCCGGCGGGTGTGACGTGGGCGTGCCCATACCCAAAACAGGGGTGCATTCTTGCCCGTCCTGGAAGAAAGCAACAAACAAACAAACAAGCAGGAAACCGAAAGTAACCCAAGACCCAAAAGGAATAGGAGGAAGAAAAAAGTCTTCAGATCACCTACTCAGAGTGTCGGTCATGGGACTGTTTGTTTCTTACTACCCCTTGGGGGGAAAAGACAAATGATTTATATTAATTATGGTTCCCCTCTCTGTTCCATTTTATTTTCTACCAAGAACATGGCCACAAACCGAGCTCGTCAATTTGGGGATGACATACAAAGGTGAGTACACCCCACATCCACCCGCATGCCAAAAATGCACTCCCCATCCTGTTCCCCACGCTGGGCTAATGGAAGCGGGGACCTGGCTCCGAAAGCATTCCAACTGCAAAGACCTAGAAACTACTGAATTTGGCCGGCAATAGCCAAATAAGGGAATTGGAAAAAAGCAGGTAGTCAGGTCTCTACCGAGGAAGAACACTCTAGCAATCAGTACTGCTCAGACTGCGCGGTCCAGTGTTGGAACCCTGCAGTGAACAACAACTTGCGTGCAATGACCACGTGGTTTCCTCCAAGTTCTGAAATGCTGGGATTAACTGATGTTCACAGTGAGGACCTCAGAAACTGTCCGAGAGTGAGTCCCACTCAACCTCAAAACAAGAGATCCTCAGGGGCGCCTGGTGGCTCCGTCGGTTAAGCATCTGTCTTCGGTTCAGGTCATGTTCCCAGGGTCCTGGGATCGAGCCCCACATCGGGCTCTCTGCCCAGCGGGGAGCCTGCTTCTCCCTCTCCCTCTGCCCCCAACACGTGCTTGTTCTCCCTCTAGTGCTCTCTCCCTCTCTCTCTAATTTAAATAAATAAATAAGAGGTCGTCAGGTCTGTATCCCGATGCTAAGAGTGGTTCCAGGAACCTGTACATGTGACAAAACCACAGAGAACACACACACACGTGCATATAAAAACTGCTGAAATGTTTAGTATGTAAACTAGTTCATAGTGTTGTACCAATGTCAACTTCCTGTCTTGCGATGGCACAGAGCAGCGATCCTCAGCCCACTAGGGACACCTGCCAACATCTAGAGACATTTTCGATTGTCCTGACTAAGAGGAGGCCGCTACGGGAGGCCAGGGGTTTGAGACCAGGAAAGCTGCCAAACATCCCACAGTGCACAGGACAAGCCCCTCCTTGCCACCCCCAGAGCATACACAATTGGCACAAAATGCCCATACTGCCAAGGTACAGAAATCCTGTCCTATGTTTCCAGAAAGCATCATCACTGGGGTACACAGGACCTCACTGTACTGTCTGCAATTGCCTGTGAGTTTATAATTATTTCAAAATGAAAGCATTAGCAACTTCTTTAAAGATCCCACTCTGTTGAGCATATCAGAGCTCTACTTCTCCAAGAATCTGTCGGCCCTTCATGGAAAAATGCAATGGTCTCAACTAACCCAAGGACCCAGCTGCCCAAGCCACCTCCAGGAGAATGTCAACATGGGCCATCTGCTGCACATTTTTAATGTGTTGGCATTAAAGAAGAGCCACAGGTCAGGGCCCAATTCACACCAAGATCAAGTCCCCAGTGTCCCAGTTTCCTTAAGGAGACCTTCCTCTGGGATTAAGACAACACTCCTTCCAGAACCTGCCTTGATGCAAGACAAGAGCTATTCAAAAAAGATGTTACCGCCTATGGCGACAAAGCACGTGACTGATTTTAAAGTAGTTATAGACACATTTACCTTCTTATCCATCTTTAAATCCAAGCCCTCACTCCCAGGTTAGTCCTACAGAGTCTGATGCACGGGCACACGCACACCCACCCCGCAAAGCCAGGTCCGGAAGCCCACGCTACACACCCCAGGCTGCTGTACAAGGTTCCGTCCTCCATCTATGCCTCCCCACGACCTGATGGCACCTGGGAGACAGTCTGATGCCAAGATGGATCTTCTCAGCATGGTGTCCCTGAACACAACCACCACCGAGTCCCCTGATCGAGTCATTGTTAAACCAGTCTCCTCCACTTAAGAGTCTAGGGTAGAAGGTTCCATTGGCCAAACACCCCAAAACATGGGGGGGAAAAAAAAGGACAGGATTTTTGAGTGGGGATAAATGTCCCACTTTGCTTGTCTTCATTGGTGGGCTGTTAAAAACTCATGCAAGTCATTAAAAAGAGTGGTGGGCCTGGGGCGGCAGCTCTCCCAGGAAGCCTCAAAGCTGAGTGTCTGGAATTTCCAAGGACCTTTTCCCGTTTGGGGATTAGCGATGCGGCCCTCAGCACAACAGTGATCCCTTTTCCAAAGCCCCCCCACTTCTGTGCGGTCCACAGGGGCAGGGGATGACTTGTGTGCCCGACCCCCAGGACCTCACCCAGCACCTGGCATTGAACAGGTTCCTGGAAACCACCTGCCGAATGAATGAAGGGCTCAGAGATGGACAAGCTGACACACTAGAAGCTTTTTGGAAAAGCTTCTAAAGCAAGTGACCAAGTAAAGAGAGGTGACAGGCGCAGGCGTCCTTTGCCGACGAAGACACCAAGTCCCAGGAAGCTGAGTGCTGAGCCCCCAGACCCGGGTATGACATGTGATCTTCAGACTCAGCCTGGGGCTCCTTCCACACTGCCCCTGCCCTCCCCCTGGCAAGTACCAGAACCCCGCATACGTGTCTCCCACCCACCCCCACCAGCACCGCGCTAATCACACAGCAGACACCAAAAGCCAAAAACACACGCAAATCTGATTCAAACTACCAAGCAAGAAAGGCCTTGAGTTAAAAATAGGCACAGAAGGGCTTTCCAATCTCCCAAGCCAGCAAGGGACACTAAGTTACTTCAACTGTCAGTGCCTTCCGCCCCTCATCTGTAAAACAGAAACACCCAACCCTCCGCGCCACTGAAAGAATCAGCCCAGACAACTGTACATAAAGCTCCTAACAGAGTCTCAACAGATGTTCCACAAACGTGACTGTCTCTGCTCTCCTGCTATTCAACCACTGTGGTTTTACACGTCTTGATTCCCATAATTCCCCCAGAAGATACTAGAAACTCTGGATGGTTCTGTTGGGGGTTACACAACTCAGAGCAGTGCCTGCCCATTGACAGGGTCGCTCACACACTGGGGCATGGCAGGACACCTCCCCCCACACACACACATGTGCAGAGGGGCTGCTGAGATGGGTCCACACGTTCAAGAGATCTGTGTCCCCACCTCCTCCCCTCTCCCGCTGCCTCCTGCTGACTTTCTGAAGAGTTTAACCAAACAAAAGCAATTCCTCCCATGCCAGGAGCCATGTAATGGTGCCACCAGCATTGTATCTCCTTTCAAGGAAGGCCATTACAAGGCCAGAGAATTTGGCTACAATCCTGCTCACTCCCCAACCCTGAAATACTAGGACCAGGGCCTCCTGCGATTTGAGCAAAGAACATCTGAAACAATTAAGAGAAAAAGTCCCCCCTTCACAGGGAGTGAAACGGAATGGAAGTCATTTGCCAAGACAGGGCTGGCAGAGACACGCGGTTGGGAGAAGGGTGTGCGGATGGATGGAAGGCGGGCCGCGCAGGCTGCCAGGCGCCCCTGGGCTTTCCCTCCATCTGGCACAGGAGCCTCCCCAGCAGAGGCTCTGCCATCCTGCCCCAACTGGGCAGAGATTCCGGGGACCCACAGAACGCCGGAGGGAGGGAGCTGAGAGGGGGTGCTGGCTGGGTAAAGACCCACTGCTGGGCTTTCCCCCAGAAGGCGGTTGTGCCAAAGCCAGCCGGCCCTTCACTCGGCCACACTGTAAATTCACTCCCAAGAAAACGCCCTGTAGTAAGACCTGAGGGGGCGTCCGGCGGAAAGAGCCTCTGCCCAGCCCACTTCAGACCTGGGCCACCAGCTCCGCGGGCAGCTTCCCTACCGCACAGCTCCACCTCCACCTGCGAGGGGGATGCCGTCCGGGGTCGGTCCGGGAAGCTCCAGGCGGCCAGAGGGATGCGCGACTCAGTCCGGGGAGTGGGGGGAGGATCGCGATGGGTGGGTGCGCGGGCTCTGGCATCGCCGACACACACGGGCCTGGAAGCCAGCTGTCCCCACCGGCAAGCGGGCAGCCGCTGGGGGAGGCGCGCAGTCACGGGCGCCCCCTCGGGCCGCCCCGCGCACAAAGTTACTTACCTGGTGGAGGCGTCTCCGGGGCCAACTTGTCCCTCTTGGGAGCTTTCTTGAGCTTGGTCGCCTTCTTGGGCGGCCTGGGCTCGGGCGGGCGCGGCTCCCGCTCCCCGTCCCGGGTCCCCGCGGGCAGCCGCGGCGAGAAGGGCTCGGGCTTCGGCTCCCGGCGCGCGTAGTAGGGCTCCCGGCTCCAGGTCTCCTGCACGTAGTAGTCCGGGACCTGGAGGGCTGCGCCCTGGGCACCCACCCCGGCCAGGACCACCGCCACCAGCGAGAGGGCCAGTGCCAGCGCGGCGGCCCCCCGGCGGGCCATGCCCGCTCCGCCCCGCGCCCCGGGCAGGGTCACGGGCGCCGGTAGCTCTGGGTGGGCGGCGGGCGCGGGCGGCGGCGCGGGGCAGGGGCGCCCGGACCGCAGCTAGGCTCACGGGGTGCGGGAGGCGGCGGGCCGGCGGCGCGTGTGACCCGCCGGGGGGGATCGCCGGGCTGGGCTGGGTCGGGCTGGGCTGGGCCGGGCCGGGGGCGGGCGCAGGGCCCGGCCCCGCCCTTCCGTCTGCCCTCCCTCCCGGCGCTGACCCTGCGGAGGCCGGCCCTGGAGGCAGGTGTCTGAGGCCCCTTCATCCCATCAGGGGTCTCCAAGCCTCGTCTGGCCCCGACGCCGGCCGGTGAGCTGCCCGGCTAAGCGCTTGCTTCCGCAGAGTCTCAAAGGAATTTCTATCCAGGAGGAAACTCGAGCCGGTTCCCAGGTTGGAGGAGTGAGACCCAGCAGGAGAAAGGAATTGCCCTTGTCCTAAAGCCAGTTACGGGAGGAAGCCTAGCTTCCAGCTCTCCTGACCGCAGCTCCGACCCTGCCTCCTCACCTGGTTCTGCACCAGACACGGTTCTCCACTGACCATGCAAACCTTTCGCTCAACTTGACCGTGATCCCATTTCAGGAACTTTGAATAAGGAATTCCTGAGCCCCAGGATCCGCAGGTCTCCAAGGAGTAAAGTTTCCGTGAGGGCGGGGCCCTGGTGACCCTGGAGGGCCCCAGCCCCTGAGGGGGGCGGGGGTCTGTTGTACAAGAGAGAGAAGCCGCAGTTACCCTAGGGCTGCTGAACTCAAGAGTCACCGAGGTCGTTCGGTTACATCCAAAGCGCAGACTCCCGCGGGAGGGTTTTCTAGTTAAGTGGGCCGGGAGCTCAGCCACTTTGGAGAAAGCACCTTCTCTCCTGGACCACTTTGTTTCAGTCCTTCTGGCTGGGACTGGGGGAAACGAAGCCTGCATTGGTTTCCTCTTGCTGCTGTAATGAAGTCCAAGGGGTTTAAAACAACCACTATGCATTACCTTAACAGCAATGCGGGTTACAAGTGTGAGCCATGTCACTGGGCTAAAATCAGCAGGCTGCGTTTCCCAGGGGAGCCTCCGGGGCAGAACCTGCTTCCAGGCTCCCACTGGGTGCTGGCCCAGTTCCCTTCCACCAGGTGGGAGCACCCAGGTCCTGAGAACTTGCTGGCGGTCAGCACCCCACTCTCGACTCCTCCTGCCTGTCTGTATTCCTTCTTACGCTTTCCATGAGGAGTTCTAGCCACTTCTTCCTGGTCCTTGTGTGTGGGCCTGACACCTCAGAGCCAGCGCTGGCATGCTGAGTGTCGTTCCCCACCCCGCCCCACGGCTTCAAAGCTCTCTGACTTCCCCTTCTGCCACATCTTGCCTCCTTCGGGTTGGAGGAAGGGCTCCAGTGATAAATCGGGCCCACCCAGATTATCCAGGATAATCCCGTTCAGGTAACTTCAGTCACATCTGTACAATCCATTTTGCCAAATAACCTAGCTAGCAATTGGCTGGGGAGGCCTTTGAGGGCCATTCTGCCTTCCCCAGGGACAGACTGAGCCTCGACCCTAGGTCGGGCTATCACCTTTCCAGTCCTTGGGGCCCTGACATCCCAGGATATCACTGAGCTGAGTTGGGGCATCCTCCCCATTTCCCTGGAGTCTCACTTTTGAGCCCACACAGTGGGCTGGGCTTGGGCCGGGCCAGCTGCCATCTTCTACCACCCGCCTCTCCATTCGCCACCTCGTCTTCTCTCATTGTCTTCACACAGGCCGCTTAAGCAGGCCATCCTTTAGTGCAGATCTGGGGTTCCAGGCTGCAGACCAAAGAGAATGGCCAGAGTGAGAATAGGAGGCTACAGACTGAGGCAGGGCTCTGCCCTGTCTTCAAGGGCCAGGAAGCCTTGGACCTGACTATCAACAGCCTCCACACCTGCAGAAAATTCTGGAATCCAGAACCAGCAGAGATCTCCAAAGTGACAGAGAAGAACGGCCCTTTTCCCCTCTCTCCACTCTCCACTTAGGCCTGGTCTGGGGCCGGTTCATGACCCCCTGTGGATCCTTGCCCACCTTCGCCCATGATATATCCCCAGGGCTCACCCACGTGGGACTCTTTTATCTGAAGCCACGCCCCCCCAACAACAAAACAGGGCTTCAGTGGCAAAGCCGGAGGAGGTGAGGCCCCCGGAAGTTGCAGCTAGCTCCATGAGGCATAACCAAGAGGATCATCTCGAATCCTCCAGAAGGGCCTAGAGCCCCTCCAGACAGGGCGGCACCGCGCGCCACCTCCATCGGAGACCCCAGAGCCGACTAACCTTACAGGGGCCCAGACCCCACCCCAATCTTCTGAGAGGTGGACTTGAACATGGGCGTGTCCAAGAAGCTCCTCCAATCATTCTGACACAGTTAAAACCTGAGACTGACCTTCTCTCTCCCATTTTACAGAGGAGGAAACTGAAGCCCAGACTCACCCGGGGACACATAGCAAACTACAGCCAAGACTAACCTTTATCCAATAATTGAAGTCTGGCAGGATGAATCTTGGTAACCCCAAACACGTAAGTTCTAAAAACATTTTACTCCCCTGGCACCTCTTAGCCAAATAAAATAACACACACCTACTCTGCAGTGTCTGGGTAACGTTCAGAGAAAGCCCCTGCTCTAACGTGAGCCTCGACACATCCCTAAAATCAGGAAACAGATCCCACTAATCACTGCTCTCCCTGGGATGGCTGGCTTGTTTGTTTTCCACACATAGACACATAATTAAAGCAAGCAGAACAAAGAGAACAAGAATTGATTGCATCGACTGCCAATTCTCCCGACACATTAGCAGCCTCCTGCTGGGTTCCTGGAGCTGCTTTTATCTCCCTCCGATTCTCTCCTTCTGGGGCTGCTCACCTGGAAATCGGCTGGGCACAGGCAGCGTTCAGGAAGTTTAGAAAGACAGGATGGCCAAGCTTACTTCCACCCTTCATTCCCAAGCCTCGCCCTGCTTATCAACCTGGCCACCATCTGGCCCATAGACTCTGGTCACCCTTCAGCATCCCCAGATCGGGACTTTGCCCCACTTATGCTTTACCTTCTACTGCATCCGACAGCTTAGGAACTCCTAGTGCTTCTCGCCACCATGTTCTTGAACTCACCTCTCCTCCATCCCTCCAACTTTCCCATTGTTCAGAGCTGCCAGCCAGGTCGTTGGAACACACGCTCAGCAGACCCCCTTGCCTCTGGCCTCTCTGACTTGCTGTCTACCCCAAAGGAGAAGCTATGGAGAAGCTCCCTAAGACACTCACTTATGCTGCTGCTGTCCTGGTGAGGACCAGAGAGCTTACCAATCCCACACAGTCCTGCCACAGAGGATTCAGGTTCACCTGCTCACCCACACTTGGCCGTCCTGGTTCACCCATGGCCCCAAACAATAAGGCATCCTCTTCGTTTCCCCATACACAGTGTTTATTAGCTCTTTATAAAACAGCAATTATTCTAACCTGCTAATTTTACATCCTCCACAGAAACAAGAAAGTATAAGAAAGACAGAAACTTCTCAATAAATTCTTATTCCATGCCTAATCTTGGCTAAGCTTTTTTTGTAGCATTGTCGAAGAGTGCTTCTTTTTGAAGTGAGATCTTTTTGGTCTCAACCTAATAATTTGCTTACTTAGCTTAAGTATGGGATCCTAACAAAAGGCTGTTGGCATCTCCCAAGAGTGTAAGTGGAGCTTGGTTAAGTGCTAACTTTTACTGGACGTTTGCCATGCTGTAAAACCAAACCTTCCAGCAGGGTCTAGCAGCTGCAGACAACTTAGAAACCAAAATGGCAGCTCAGAATCCCTCCTGGTTTTTCTGAGTTTTTAAAATGGTGTCCTTTAAAGTCAACCCATTGTTTGCTTCAGTTGAGAATCTGTTATGGACATTTCTGTTAAGGAAGGTAAGCCCATGTTTATTTACTCCTTCATTCTTTCCTGAGACTCGGGATTCCATTAAGCCAATCTCTGTTATACAACATAAATCTGTACTTGTCAAATAATCCTCAAACACCTTACAGAGCTAATAATTTTTCCAATATTTATGAGTCGCACGGCAAAGATTTATGTTAAACTGCTTGACAAGGAACAAGAGAGTGTACAGGTCCAGAGAACATTCTGTTGAAACAAATGTTGTCAAGACATCAATACTTTTATAGCATTTTTCATAACGGACTCTTCACACCTGCTCATTTCCCTAATTATCCCTGAGACTTTTACACTCAGAGAGAATGAAGATGGAATTGTGGGGGTTTTTTGTTTTCTCAAGATCAGTAATTTGAAAAATTAGCTGCTATATAAAGAAAAATACATGCTCAGGCACAGTTGTTGCTAAAAATATAGTCTTGAGATAGATGCTCACAGAGAGAGATACTAAGTTGTTATGGCAACTATGATTATAATTACGAAGCTGGAGGGTTTTTCCCGTTCATTACCATGTTGAGATGTGGTGGTTTAAATGACAGCGCCCTTTGTAATGTCCTCGTCTCATTACTACATAATTACCCATTTTGTATTTAATTTTCAACATGTTTGTTCTTACTCCTGTGCTCTGTAGAGTTGGCATCTGCTGATAAAGCCTTATTCTTAGTCCACGGGTCCCCCTGCCACCCAGATCCCTTCATTTTCATTTTGACCTGGAGAAACTGGCTCTGGCTTAAAAGATTCCATTTGTAAACATAAGACTTGGTAGTGAAACTGTTAAGAAACCCTGCTCACGGACACCTGGGGAGACACCGGACTCAGAACAGCCAGAGGCTGCTCACCAGCCCTGGAAAGTCAGCAGTTCCTGGTCACCTACTGTGTGCAAGAGAACGTGAAGATATGACTAATCTAAGTTTTATGCTGGTTTTTGTCTGTTTGCACTCTGTCCAATCCCCATCCTTCTCAGCCCTCTGCATCTTGGAACTTGACCTTGACGGGCTGAGTATCCCTGCCCTCTGGTTTCTAACTGGGCATGGTCAATGGGAGGTGCTGGCAGCAAAACATCAGTTTATTCAGGAGTAGCAGAGAATTGCAATGTGGAATAAGCTATGGCAAAAGCACAGTCAAGTCCAGAGAACAAAGGAGAGGAATGCTCTTTTATAGAGGAAAGGGGATGTTGGAAGAACTGTTAGAAATGAAAAGTCCATTGGAGTTTTGAAGTATGGTAGCCTTTCATTGGCTGATTTGTGGCCATCTCTCATTGGCTGGGCTGTTGCCAGGGAAGAAGGAAAAACTTTCTTTCTTCTGCTGGGTAACAAAGTAGTAACCACTTGGCAAAGTCTGTCTCTTCCTTTTGGATTTGCAGTTGAGGACAAGTGGTGAGGTGTGAGCACGCCTCCTGCCGACCCCTGACTCCGTTTTAGGGAGGGATCCCTTTATTAATATTCATAGCAGTAATGACTTCCGGCAGGCTTAAGCCTGATGTCTCTAGTCTCTGGTGCCTCAGTATTCTCCCCCATCCTGTAGCAGAGGGAAATGGAAATAGTTCAATCACTTGCTGATAGTCACCCACTTAATACGTGATTGAATCAGGAATTGAAGCTCCAGCTGTCCATCCCCAAAACCTTGGCCTCCAGCATGCTCTTCACCATCTCAGAGCAAAGGGAATTCTGGTCCATCCCATGGTCCAAGATGCACTCAGGCTAAGTGCAAAGCAAGGGTGTAGCTCCAGTGGTGGTCATGAGGGGGCCTGGGGAAATTTCTAGCCCTTCCTTCCAATGGGATGGCTTAAGATCTAAGTTCCTCAAATTCAGAAATTCTGGAGCTGCTCCTGTGGTCACTTAATGCATGAAGAGAAGGAACACAATCTTTTCATTTGCATGAAGAGAAACTCAATGCAAAAGGCCAAGAAACTAATCCTAGGAAGATGCTGCCCCATCCCGCAGCGAACTACCACCATGCTCATGGGACTGCCACACTTTGTCCCAAAATCAGAAGAAAGGGCCTGGAAGGCCCTGTCTCTCTCCCCCCTGTCAGGTTGCAGGGCTGTCTAAAACACCAATGCCAAATGCAGTTGGTCTACAGACTCATGGAGGCCCCAGGGACAGAAAAGTCAACCCATACCTCTAGCCCATTCTCAGGCAACCAAACCCAAAACCAGGAGTCTCACTGCACTTTCTGCAGGAGAACATCCCCACATCTCCCCACATCCCTGAGCTTGATAGCATAGAAACTGAAACTATAATAAGAAAGCAATGTGAACCTAAAAAATTAAAAAATTTAACAAATTCCTAGAAAAAAATAAAAAATGCCAAAGTTGACACAAGAGAAAACCCAAACAAGAGAGAACCCAAAGTTAAAATAGGAGTCAACTAGTCTTTATAAAGTAGTTCCAATGGGTTTACAAATGAATTTACCAAATTTTTTAAAAAGCCCAAATTCTCATCTTACAAAAGCTTTATTCTGGGAAACATAAAAGGGAAAGCTTAGATCGTTTTATGTGGCTAATGTAATCTTGATTCTAAAACCAGAGAATGGCAACATAAGACTATAATGGGATCATTTCATGACAAACAGAGATGTAAAAGATCCTAAGTCAAATATGAGCTAATTGAATCTAGTAGTTTATTTTTATATATGGTATAAGGAAGACCGTCTTGTTGTAGGAATGCAAGGATAGTTCAACAGAAAAAAAAATTATGTAATTCATCAAATCAACAGACTAAAAGACAAAAATTATATAATTATGTGATTCAATGACTTGTCAATGAATTATCTGGATCAGAAAAGCATTTCTTAAAATTCAACACCTATTTCAGGGAGAAACCCTTAACAAACTACAAATGAAAGGGAACTTTCTTATCTTAATAAATGTTATACATCAAAAATCCACAGCAAGCATGATAAGTAATGGAGTCAACTTAATGCATTCTTTTTAAGACTGGATTCAAGGCCAGATGTCCACCACTGTTATAATTGTTTCCTACAGTCCTAGAAGCTGTAGGCAGTGCTACAGGAAAAGAAAAGGACAGAAAGTATATAAATTTAAGAAGGAAAGAGAAAAAAATTCTTTATTATTAGAGATTAATAATCTGATCATTTCTCCAGGAAAGACCATTAGAATCATCAGACAAAACAAAACATAGTTTTACAAGATAGGTTGATAGAAGATAATTCTTTTAAAAAATCAGTAACATTTCTCTACACCAATAGTAACAAACCAGAAAACATAATACAAGATAAGATAAATTCACAATATTAGCTAATTATGGCTGAAACTCTTTTGGAATTTGTCCATCCAATAATACAGGAGCTCTGCAAGAAAACAGTCTTGAAATCTAGTAAAGTACATGGAGAATGTCTTGAGCAAATGGCAAGATACTCCATACTCTTTCATGGCCAATTTAGCATCTACAAAGATTCAATTCTCCCCCACACACCACTACACACACCTATTAATCTAGAAATAAAATAATTATAAATAAGTTATATGCAAGAAAAATCCACTTGGGTTTTTTGAGAAATTCAACAAGCTTATTTTAAAATATATGTGGAAGAAAGAAGTCTTAAAATAGCTAAAATAGCCTACATTTACTCGACTAGGTATTAGGACACCTTACAAAGTCACAGTTGAAAAAAAGGAAAAGAGAAAAAAGCAATAGTACACACGCTATGAGCACAAAACAAGCCACAGGCTCATGTAGCAAAAGGGAGAGCTTAGGGACAGAGTTATGTGTAGTACATCGAGAACAACGCGGAACATGAGAACATGATGAATCCAGGCAGACTCCTCACCATACGGCCTTGGGAGATCCAGTTCTCTGTGGCAGAAAACTAAGCGTGGCTCTTGCTCTAATACCGCTCACAGAGGTGAGAACCCGATGCATGAATGAACTAAATGTAAAAAGTGAGATCATAAAGATAATGGAAATGCCTTTGGACCTAGAGATGGGACAAACTTCTTATATAAAACCTCAAAGGTACAAACCATCAGGAAAAAAATAAGAACAGGAATAATTGGTAAACTTGCTTCTATTAAGAAACACAATTTTTATTCCACAAAGGACACGCTGGACAGAAGGCGCAGGAAGCTAACACGTTGGGAGGTGATGCCCCAATGTCCCGATCGGACCCAAAAATCACATCCATGATACATAAGGAAGGAAAAAAGAGAAGCCCTCATAAAAAAACACCCAAGAATATGAACAGGCTACTGACAGAAGAGAAAACTCAAAAGGCTAATGATGTATGAAGAAATGCATAGTCCTTAGTAATCGGGGAAATGCTAAATTTAAATTCTAAATTTAAATGATGGCAACCATCAGATGGATAGAAATGAGAAAGCTGGGTCATGTCAAGTGTTGGTGACGAGGTGGGGTCACAGGAATCCTCAAGCACTGAGGGGGGCACAGAGACAGGTGACACCAATCTGACAGGCAGACTAGACTTATGTGCCCTGATGCATTCCAAATGTACACATGGCCACCAGGCTTGAATGCCCATTATTTGCTTAAGAGAAAAGGACGAACCCAACGGAAAAGAAAAATTTAGCGGAGAAGCAGTTTTTTTTTTTTTCCCTGCTAAAATGCTTGTACCCATAGAGGACAGTATATTAACCCAGGATGCACACCTGACAATTTCTACATTGCCATTGGAAAACAGAAGACTGAGCTGATTTTTGTTCTTCTTTTCCTTCCACTGAATTAAGTAAACCAATCAATTTTATGGCACTACCTTCTAGAGTCAGCCCAAATTTAATTATTTGGTGACGTGGAGTGACCTTTTTATTCTTCCTTACCTTTCTCATTCCTTTGAGGGAGCAAGGGCTGTCGGCACAGGTATGCAAACGCCATATATGAAAATCATTTGTAATATGCCCTTTTGCCATCTGGGGACTAAGTTATATAAATACCCCCAAACGGGGAGGAAAATAGATCCTTGCTCTCAAGCTACAATTATCCGATTAAGATCATAACACTGAGCGTAAACCAAAAACACAGGCGTAGTGGTTTTCAAAATTCAGCTTAATGACATCTCCCCGTAGAGGCACAATCAGGAAGCACATTTTTTAGAAGAGTTGGCATCTTTCCTTCACACCTGGGCTTCGCTGCCGACTCCCTCCAAGTCATAAATCACACAATGAAATGCAGCTTCGGAGGGGCTCAGGCATAAAAGATGGGGAGCTCTTGGGAATAGCAAACACTCCTTCCCTCTCACCTCCCTTTCTCCTTCCGTGTGCTGAGGGAGCTAAGTTGTCACATTCAGTTCTAAAGTTTATACTAAGGATCCATACTCTCCCTTGGATTTCTATTTCTAAGAAGGTTAACTTTCAAGGCCGAAAATCTGAGCTCTGTGTTTCCAACCAAAGTTGGCAGCCACTGGAAGGATCTGGATCAAATTCTTAAATCTTTTTTTAAACCCGAGCTTCCACAGCTCAATGGACGGAAGAGAAAGTAGGCTTGTTCTTGTTTCCATTCTTCATTGGGGAGGGGGGAGTGAGGCGTGTAAAATACCGAAGTGTTTACACTGCCTATTTTAATACATAAACCGCTTGCAACCCTAGTTCGGAAACCCTAATTTCTGAACCAGGAGTGGTCCATTTGGGCCGGTGCCACCCGGAGCAGAGACAGGTCAGGCCCCCAAGTCAGACTGACATGGGCTTGAGGACCTCTCATCCAGACCCAGCCTTTCACTAGCTGTCAGCCCGGGGCAGGGATGGACCACACCAGCCTTGCCTCAGTCTGTGCATCTGTAAAGTGGGAGAAATCGTGTTGCCCTAGCAGAGAACGATGGTGAGATGCTAGTAATATAATGCACATGGCCACTTAGCATAAAGCTGGGCACACGGTACGCGGCTGTTACTTGCTGTTTTCTTGCCCTTTCGGAGCAAGGCTCCTGCTTGTTGCTGCCTAATGGAGGAAAGAGACCACATCACGCCCATCAGTCTCTCTTCATCACCCCTGTCTTGTGCACACTGTTCCACTACCTGGCTTCTCCCTGGCTCTTCCTTTTCTGACAAACTCCTGCTCAACCTCTGAGGTCCCACTCCTGGGGAAGCCCTCCTCCCTGCAGGGGGTAGGTCCTCTCTTCCTACCCACCCCCTTCCCTGTCCCACCGGGCTCCCATAGTGTCCTGCACAAGGTCCCCACAGCCCTCAGGACATTGCACATAGGCACAGCACTGATTTCCTCACTACCTAGGGATCTCCTCCAAGGGAGAAAACACTGGAATGCAGTTGGCATCTCTCCTGCATGCAGAAGGTGCTGAGTAAATGCTGGCTGCACAAAAGGAACTTGGGGGCAGGGTCCAGTGCCTGATTTTTCTGTGTGTCCCCTCCAGGGTCTATCCCAGTGGCTGGCTCACAGTAGGTGCTCAACAAAGGGTCTTGCATTGAAACTGACTTTCAGAGTCCACATCCACCTCATCCAAGGAGCCCCTGCGGTGGCCGGAAGATCTGGGACACCTTCCTATCCCATCCCACCCCACCACCCGCAGCACAGCCCAGTCCTCAAGTCCCCTCCCCCCACCCCAAGGAGGGGTGCACGTAAGGAGGAAGACCCCCCCTCCTTCCCTGAGCCCAGGGCCCAGTCTTTCCTTCTCCAGTGGCGGCATCCCCACCCTCCCCACCCCCAGCTGGGGAGAGGAACTTCTTCCCAAGGTGCAGAGAACACTCCCCAGTTGGCACCGCCACTTAAATTCTACAACGGTCTTGTTCTCAAAGGAGGAACGCTGGAGCCAAACCAATTAATTTTCTAAACACCCCGGAGATCCAAATTAAACACGACATAACTACAGCCTGACAAAACTAGGAGCCTTTCTGGGAAGTTCTCAGCCTCCAGTGTGGGTCAGCCTGGTCAGGACCTGCGGCGGCCCCGTCAGGCTTCCTGAGTCTACTCCGCTCCAGTTAGCAGACTGCTTAGCTCCCGCTTTGGAGACAAATATATATATATATATATATATATATACATATATATGAGGCTGGGGGCGCCTGGGTAGCTCAGTGGATTAAAGCCTCTGCCTTTGGCTCAAGTCATGATCCCAGGGTCCTGGGATCGAGCCCCGCATCAGGCTCTCTGCCCGGCGGGGAGCCTGCTTCCCCTTCTCTCTCTCTCTCTCTGCCTGCCTCTCTGCCTGCTTGTGATCTCTGTCTGTCAAATAAATAAATAAATTTAAATAAGTAAATAAACAAAAGGTTGATAAGATGAAGTAAGAATAGCAACCACCATTAAAATCAATATACAGTATGTCTTTTTCAAATGAAGCCTTCCCCAGGATAGTACTTTTGAAATAAGTGCTGTCCCTTTCATCCTTCAGGACTCGGCTTTCTGTTGGCTTCATTTTCTTAAGTCACCTCCACACCCGACATGGGCCTGGAACTCACGGCCCTGAGATCAGGAGTCGCACGCTCTGCCAAAGGAGGCAGCCAGGCGCCCCTTTCAGGGCTCAGTTTAGATGTCCCTTCCTAAAGATCCCTTTCTGGAAAGTTCTACTTCAGCGAGGACTCACCCTTCTCCCTTCATTTCCCGGCTCCGCATCCTGTGCGTTTTCTTCACAGCACCCGCCACACCCGGACATTCTCTCCCCATCGCCCCGATGCTTGAGGAGCAAAGAGACCGGTGGGTTCAGTAGCTGAGGGAGCGAGCCCGGGGCAACGCCTGAGTTCAGATCCTGGCTCAGTCACTCACCAGCTGTGTCCCGGAGCAGGTCCCTCAGCGCTCTGTGCCTCAGTGTCCCCTTCTGGAAAATGGGGACAATCAGAGTCCGCACCTCACAGACTGGTGGGGGTTGGTGAAGGAGTTAATGTGTGTGAGGTGCTGAGAACAGAGCCTGGAAAGGATTCAATTAAATGATCACCATCCCCACTGTTAACTTCATACGTCTTCTTTGCTGAGGCGTGACCACACCAAGCTCAATTTCTGGTGTGGGGTCAGGGGTCCATCAAGGCTGGCACAGACTTTCCCTGACTCTGGCCTTAGCCTGTGTTTCCAAATTCACCCTTACCTTTTATTCATGAAGCCCTTCTCTGGTCAAACTGAGTGTTTCTTCTGCATCCATACATCAGGCTCCCCTGCACCCCCAAGAGGGCTGTCCCCTCCTCCACCACCTGCCCCATCCTTGCTTCCTGTTCTGTCACCCCTCCCCCATTTCCCCAGCTCGCCTGCCCACTGGGGCACCAAGCACAGCCCTGTTCCTCCTTCCTTGGGGAGACACTGCCCTGCTGACTCTGGGAAAGCAGAGTCCCTGAGAGCGTGTCCAGTGCCCATGCTCACGGCCAGGCAGGTGGCAGATGTGCAGGGGAGTGACCCTGAGACCAGGAAGGAGCAGGGCTTTGCAGCTTTCCTCTGAGGAGCTTGCATTCAGATGCCCTGTGCTGCCCTCGGCGAGGCTACTTCTAATGGCATGTGCAGTGACACAGTCTTCCAACAACCTCGAAGAGGGAACAGGACAAAATGATGAGGGACACAGCAGCCTGGCAGTGGGGCTTTGCCGCCATGTGTCTCCCGCTTTCCAGATGGTGTGACCTGGATGCTGAAGCCACGGTCCCAGAGACAGCAGTCTAGAGGGAGGGCACCGGACCCGAGTCACTTTGGTGCTAGGGACGCCACTCTCTGTGCCTTCGTCTTTCAGAGCCTTGGTCACCCATCTGCAAACTAAGGGGTTTGGCAAGTGGCCCCAGAGGCTCCTCCTCCAGCAGTCCCTGACCTTCTGAGCAATCACGATCGCTCCCCTGAAGCTTTTGGTCCAGGACAGAGGATGCCGATGACCCAGAAATGCCTCCACTCACCACATGGGGCTGCAGACCTCCTTGTGGCCCCAGGACCCAACCTGGGTTTGCCTTGCCCATCACATTCATACCTCCTCCTTCTTCCCACTCAGACACTCCCTTCTCTGGCTCTGTGTACCCTGGGGTCAGGTTGCCCAGTCAGCGGAGTCATAGACTCCTCTGCCAGAGACTTCTCTCATCTCACTGCTTCCCTGCCTGTCCCCCCCCCCAAAACTCACCCCGCTACATCCTGTGTCCTGCTCTGAGGCTCCTCACCCTGAAAGTCAGCCCTCTCTGCCGCCTGTGTCAGTGCACAAGTCAAACCCTTTGGTGCCTCCCTGCTCTCTGGAAGGTGACGAGCAGACCCCCCGGTCTACATGCACCGGCCAAGCTTCCCTGCCCCCGGCGCTCCTCTCCCCTCCTCTCTCCCAGTGCTGGCCAGGCGGGAAACGAAGTCACAGCATCACGTGGCTCCCGCGCACTCCGGCTCGCCCACACCCCGCTGCAGGAAACCTCCCCCACCAGCTCCTCCACCTGCTCCCATTCCAGACTCCCAAGGTGCAGAGAACACTCCCCAGTTGGCACCGCCACTTAAATTCAGAGTCCACATCCACCTCATCCAAGATAGACCCTGGAGGGGACACTGTCTCTGAACTTCTTTCCTGAAGTCTCCTTAGAAACATGTGAGAAAGGGAGATACAGGCAGACCACCTGCTACCTCATCATTTCACCTTACCGAGTCTCAGCCTCCTCATCTACAAAATGGGAAACTAATGTTGACCAAGCTCAGAAAGGAGATGGGATTGAAGATGATTTCTAAACAGGAAACCCCTCACGAAGGTCAGGCTGATGCTAAGCCAAGGCTGGCTTCTCCTCCTGCCCATGGGCAGCCTCCACTCCAGTGGATGTGCCCAACTTCAGACAGCCACAGGGGATTGAGGGGCTGCTGGATTGCTGCTCTCCAGCTACCCCTGCCATAGATTACATCAGCCCCACTCAGCTGTCTCGGAACCTCTGGCCATGTGTGCACGATATCAGAATAAAGTTGAAATTGAATCCAGAAGCCATAACGCTTCATAAAACTCACACTTTGAATTCCCTGCCCTGAAATTCCAAACCAAAATAATAATAATAAAAAAAAAACACGACATTTTCCTTCACAGGCACTGAATTTTCCCAAACTTGGCTCCATAAGACCTGGGGACCTTCCAAAGATAAGAAATCGGTGCAGGAAACCTCTCCCATTTCCTCAGGATTCACGTTGTTCCCCTGCATTTTCCAGAAGGGGAGAGAGAAGTGGGGTCCCAAGCCACCATGGGCCAGAATGATGGAAAGTGACCCCTACGTGGTGCCAGGGGGAGAGCTTAGGGAGGATGCCTGCCCTGCTTTCCAGGCGGCTGCCTCCCCTGCCATAACCAGCCCCGTCTTCTTCTACCACTGAAACTTCCAGCTGCCCAGCAGCTGCCTGATGGATGTCTACTACACATCTGGAGCTCACCTCGAGGATTTATAAGTTTCTGCCCCTACGAGCTCAGCCCAATGAACTTCACGCTGGGAGACACCTGTGAGAAGTGCCAGAAGGGACTGGGAGTGTGTGTCTGTGTGTGTCTGTGTGTGTGTGTGTGTGTGTGTGTCCTAAAGAGCTGCGTTCCCAGAGGGGTCCCATCAGCATGGTGTGTTTACACGAGGCTGCCGAGGATGGTGGGGCTACCTGTTCCAGCTGCCAAAATGATTTGCTAACGTAATTAACATTCTGGCTGAAACTGAAGAAGGTGGTTCAAATCACCATGACTATTTTTAGAGGCCTCCTAATGGAAAACTCTTTCCCTTTCAAACCGCACAGCTTTCTGTAATTAGGAGAGACTATTCTTCAAGCCAGAGCTTTTTTCTCAAATGTCTGTGCTTTATTCGATGTTATCATGAAAATGCGTCTACTTGGAACATACCCCCACGCAAAGCAAGAAGCATGGCTGGGCTGAGCTGAGCAGGGCACCCCCCGTGCAGCAGAAGGAGCAGAGCCCCGCTGCCCCTGGCTCCCTGCCGCCACTCCACAGCCCTCCTTGACCCGCAGAGGATCACAGCAGGAGACACAAAGCCTTCCCTGTGGACTGTTCTCTTAGGAACCAGCTAAGGGTTCCTGAGGGCACTGGCCCACCCAGAGTCATTTTTTAAATGTTTCTTCCACTGTTCCTGTCCTAGAATCACAGAGCCCCTCCCCTAGGTTCACCCATGCATTCAGAAACAGTCAGTGAGCGTCTGCTGGGTGCCAAGAGAGGGACTCGACCCCGAGGGCCTGGGATGTGTGGATGTGCACGAGAGGCCTCTGCGCGGCCCCCATGGAGCTTATACTCTAGAGAGAGGGAGGTGATAGGGAAATAAGCCAATGCATCAGCAAAACATACAGCTTTGGATAAATACTTTAAAAAGAAAAAGAAAGAAAGAGAGAAAGTGAGAGAGGTAGGCAGGGAGGGGCAAGGAATAGAGGAGGGAGGCAGGGAGGGGCACAGGGAGGGGTAAGGAGAGGAGACAGGAGGTTGAGGGAAGCAGGGAGCTGGGAGACAAGAAAGCAAGGGGAGGGAGGCAGGGAGACAAGAGGGAGGGAGGAAAGGGCAGGGAGGCAGGAGGTAGGGAGACAGGGAAGCAGGGGGAGGGAGGCAGGGATCTGTGGCAAAGAGAAAGGGGGTTCCTCTTTGAGGAAACGTTGGGTGGGGAAGCCCTCTCTGAGGAAGTCTCGAGGGCCACCTGGCCCATCTGCCTAAGGTACTGGGGACAGCCGCACTGGGGCCAGGCAACCAAGTGGAGTCCTCCAGAGCATCTGGAGCTGGCAGAACTTGTCCACAGGCTCCAAGCTGCGAGTTTAAACAGCTGTGGGATTCCTGACTGCTGCAAGGTGCCCGGGAACTTCCCACCGTGATGGAAATGCTCTGCATCCTGATTTGGGTGCTGGTTCTCCATTTGCTGAAACTCAGCTCACTGTACACTTATTTCACTACGTGTGCATTTCACCACCCTTACATGATGCCTTAACTTCTTTTCAATGAAAGACCTTGCTTTTTAAAGAGCAGTGTCAGGCTCCCAGTAACACTTAGAGGAAGGTACAGAGATTCCCATATACCCTCAGCCCCTCCACACACACTCAGCTTTCCCCACTATCAACAACCCCCAGCAGAATGGAACGTTTGTTACAGTCGGTGAATCTAGCGGACGCTGATGCATCACTGTCACCCACATTCTGTCGTTCACACTTGGGTTCACCCCGGATCTGTGCATTCTAAGGGGTTTGGATGAACGTAGAAATGCCTTGTCTCCCTTGTTATAGTATACAGAGTACACAACCTTAATTTTGTTTAACAAAAAACAAATAAAGAAAGAAAGGATTTAAAACACTGAGGGCACCTGGGTGGCTCAGTTGGGTAAGAGTCTGCTTTTGGCTCAGGTCATGATCCCAGGATCCTGGGATGGAGCTCTGAGTTGGGCTTCCCACTCAGCAGGACGTCTGGTCTCTCTCTCTCTCTCTCCCCCTCTGCTCTCCCCTGACTCTAGTAAATAAACAAATAAGTAAACAAATAAGTAAATAATTTTTTTTTAAAGAAACACTCACCAGAAAGCAGGATCCATGCACTGCCTGTATCACAAGACACTTGTTTTCCATCTGCCTTGAGGTTCTACATCTAAGAAGGGCTTCCAGGGAACATCCCACTGACCCACATCCCACCTGTGAAGACCTGTGGGGATGACTTGCCCCTGGCAAGGTCCCTCCACCTCCCAGATTCTGTCTCTACAAATTCTAAGTGCTGTCCACACCAGGCTTAACTCTTTTATAAGAACATCTTTTGCCAAAATAAGAATCTTGGTTGAATAAAGTAATTCACTGGTGCCTTCCCAGAAAGCAGCCCTATAATTTATGTTCTATACAGTCATGTGTAACAAATCGAGCCTGTGTGCCTGCTGTAAGTTCCCTTCCCCGGCCAGTCACTTGGTTCTAAATGCCTTTGTCCAGGCCTGCCGGTACCCAGTGGTGCTGACTTGCTGGGCTAATCAATGGCCCCGGAGTTTTCTCTTACCGTTGCATGTCAGTGTGTCTCTGTGACACACAGCCCCGCGTGCAGAGGTTGGTAGTCAGTGCTCGACGTCTAAAGCATGACTCGAATGGAAAGCCAGTAAAAGCTCCCTCAGGAACGGCTTAAAACAAGTTGCTCTGCTTTCATTTAAAATCAGCCAAGAAGGCGAGGGAGGAGTGGATAACTGTATACTTGCTTCTCTCCCGTCATGTTCTTGGACAATGGCAGGGAGCACCCAGAACTTCCACGACGCCCGGGGACGGTCCCACGCAGGAGACACCTGGCTGGGCTCTTTTACTCCTTCCCTCTCTGTGCCTCCATGGCCTTGGCTATGGGTTCTTCTTCAAGTGAATGCCCAAGACCATGCGCCCTCCCCCGGCAGAGGCCTTCCGATGCCATTGCAGCATGAATCAAATGTGACGGCCAGATTGTAACAGAAGATGGAGGTGGCAAGAGTTTCTCGGCCAAGTGCACCTCATCTCTGACTCCCCACTGACTCCGCATCAGGCTCCCAGCACTACTGCCACCAAACACCACAGGCTGGGTGCTTTCGAAGAACACAGAGCTGTCCTCCTGGTGCTCCAGGGGTCAGGAGTCCCAACCCAAGGTGTGCGCCGAGCTGCTCCCTCCAGAGGCCCTAAGGGAGGGTCCCTTCTGCCTGTTTCATCTTCTGGGGACCCACGTGGAGCCACATCGCTCCAGTCTCTGCCACCAGCATCACACTGCCGTCTTCCCTCTGACTGTCCCTGTCTGCTGTCATGTGGTGTTCTCCCTGCATGTCCAAGTGTCTGTCCGAATCTCCCGCTTCCTATAGGGATAGCCACGCACTGGGTTAAGGCCCACCCTGATGACCTCATCTTAATGTGGTTATTTCTGCCAAGACCCTATTTCCAAATAAGGTCAGGTTCACAGATACTGGAGGGTAGGGCTTCGACATGTCTTTTTTGTGGGGACACAATTCAGCCCCGAATGAACCTGGATTATGTTTCCCTTACTGTATCTAGTGTGCTGACTCTTTCACTCGCTAAGTCATTCAGCAAACATCTATTGAGGGCCTCTTGTGCTCTGGGCCCCTGCGCTAAGTGTAGGGATCCCTGGCCTCAAAGCCTTACTGGCCAGGGGACAAGTGAACAGACGACTGTGACATCATGCCAAGCTGGAGCCCTCAGGGCTACGGCAGCCCCTCTCTCTAGTGGGGTTTCTCTCCCGGTTTTCGGCATCCAGGCACTTCTGAGACGGGAGGGGACGGTGACGGAGATGAGGACCGCAGCTGAGTCCGAGCTACCCAGGCAGTGAGGTCCAGGGCAGAGGGAGTTCCAAGAGCCCAGAAAAGAGAAGTGTCGAGCTGTTAGGACCTGGGAGAGTCAGCACCGCTGGAACAGAGAGGTGCCTAGAGGTCACATGAGGCACCTGCCAGGTCACTGTGAAGTCCAAAGCATCACAGAGTGCCCCTGGGAGCCAGCTGCTGGGCCTGTGTCTGCACCCGTGCCCCACAGCAACCCTGCCAGGGAGGGGTTCTCATGTCCACTGCACGGTTGAGGAAACAGGCCCATCTCCCCAGCTCACGTGAGGGGCAATGATGGCTGGACTCCGGGACTCTGCTCCCAAGCCCAGGCTCCGGCCACATCTGCACACTGGCTCTCGAGAGCCAGTCCTCAAGGGGGAAGGAGAGAGTGAGCTGATGGCCATGGGTAGTCTGTTTTCATTTTTAGCATCCTCTGAGGCACTTGCCCTGGGGCTCACGAGCATGACCCTCAACACACCCAACCCCACCCAGTCCACTGGTGAAGGGCAATGAACTCATTTTTGTCCTGGACCCTGGTAAAAAGTCCATTCTTGCCATTTTGACTCTCATGACTTTCCATTAAAAAATAGAAAAGAAGAAAAGAAAAGGAAAAGAAAAGAAAAAAGAAAAGAAAAGAAAAGAAATTCCCAGTTCAGTTGACCATCAAGTTATTTTTGTCTCTCTGAAGCCAGCTCACAGGTCAATTATTTTGTTGCTGTTTCATTTGCCAACTGGCTTTGCAGGCGTGGAAGAAAGTACCAGCACTGGTCCTCTCGCCCCCCCAGGTGGGGCGCCGCACAGCCGACGCGGCAACCCTGCTGGGGAGCTCCCTGGCCACCGGGAACTCCTGCCGTGGGGGGGGACCGCCCTCCTGATGGAGAGGGTGCCCAGGCTCTGCTCTGGAGAGGTGAGAGCTCTGGATCTGCACAATTCTCCCTGGACTTGGCTGTCGGGCTCTCAGCCTTGATTTGATTAATGTGGATAGACTTTGGCAGCTGCATTCTTGGAAGAACCTGGATTGGTTGTGTGTGTACAGAAAATAAAAGATGCACTGTGGGTGTTTTGAGCTGAGCATGACTAATAGCTATGCTTGTTCGGATAGGAGCAATCAAGCCCTGGCTGTTTTAACTTGTTCACGGATATGCCAAAGAAGCTGTCTTATCTAAATGCGGGGTCTCAGGAGAATCTAAAAGAAGATCCTGTACTCCAAGCAGCATTTGGTGAATGGCAAGGCTAGGACACATGTTCCCCGTCTTGATCCTTTTTCTAATAATTGTTAGGCTAGCACAGGCGCGGTCAAAGGGCGCGGGCATTCTCAAATCACGAACATGCTTGTGCGTGTAGACGGGGACGCACACATGTCTAAACGAACACAGCTGTGTATTCACAGCCGTAAGCCCACAGAGGGAGTTCAAGGTGACTAGCAAAGCCTCACATAATAGAATAATAGAATAATAAATGAGAAAATCAGGGCAGGTGAATTAGAAAATGAGGAAGGAAAATAGAGGAAGGAAAAGGAGAGGGGAGAGGAGCGGCTGTGCAGGACAGGGAAGCAGGGGAAAACCGGAGGGAGGAGGAGCGAGAGAGAAGGGGAAGTGGTGAACAAAGCTTCTGTTTCCATGGTAACCATGGAGACCAAGGCTCTGATGCTCTGCTCTGGGAAGGTGTTGGGGACCCGTGGTCTCACCACACACAGTGGGCCTCCTTTCAGCCCAGAAGGCAGCAGCCTCCCGCACCCCGGAGTCTGGGAGCTGCCCTCGGCCCCAGCTGCACCTGCTGGCCCCGGGGTGACCGCGGCACACCCCCACCCTTGGGGATCTGGGTTCTACCCGAGGGGGGGCAATTGTGTTGGCTGGTGGTTCAAACTGAAGGTCAGTGCAGCTCTTGCCAAGGTTGGCTGTGGACTCCCTGTGGCCAAGCACGACTTGTCCTCTTCTTCCTCGATCTCTCGGCAACGTTGGACCCTGTGGACTGTGGCTTGCTTCCCAAACACTCCCCCATCTTGGATGCTGAATGCCTGACTTCCTTGGCTGTCCTCCCACTGTCCTGACCAGGCCGGCTCTGCCTCCTCATCCTTTGCCCAGACCTCAGACAGTCCCGCCCGGTATCTCATGTGGGGCCCTTGTTCTTCTGTTCTCCCGCTTCTCTCTCTGGAGGCTCTCCAACTTTCCTGTGGGTTTAAATACCCCACATGCAGATGGGTCCCAGGTAGACCCCAAGCCCCAGCACCTCTCCGAACGCCAGGTCAGTATATCCACAGCCTGCTGGACCTCTCCACTTAGACATTGCATCAACATCCTGATGGAAATCCAAAGTGAATTCTTGATTGGCTCCCCCAAACTTGTTTTCTCCTCTCAGAAGATGACACCATCCGATTCCCGGATGGTGACTTAAACCAGAAACCTGGCACTCCGCTTCATTTCCACATCCCCAGCACACGGCCATCAGCACACCACCACAGTCCATTCAACTTCCAAAACGAACTGAGTCTCTTTTCCCCCCTTATTCTCTAGAATCCTGAGTCCCGTCCTGGCCACCACTGTCTTCAGCCTGAGTTTGCTCAACGGCCTTCTAACCAGTCCCGATGCCCGCTCTTGTCCCCCCTGCCCCCGGTTTGGTTTGCATGAGATCATTTTAAAACCAGAATTGGATCCAGTCATCCCTCTGCTTTAAATCCTTTCAATGACCCGCATCACATTAAGAATCAAAGGCTAACTCCTTTCTCAGGCGTTTGAGATTGGACCTGTTCCCGCCAACAGCCTCCCGGGCTCCTTCCCCATTCCTCCCTCCAACCAACTTTTTGTACTTTCTCCAAAATGTGGGGTCTTTCCTGCCTCCAAGACTTCGCACGCACTCACGCTCTGCCGGACTGTTCTTAGCCCCGCACTTCCTCCCTCTCTCCAAAACAAGCCCCACCTACTGTTCTCCATCCCCACCAGCTCCTTCCTTCCTTCCTTCCTAGCACTTAGAATGCTGGTCATTTTTTATTAGCTTGTTGCCTTGTGTAACGTCAATCTTCCTTGCTAGTCTGTAGCTCCCTGAGGACAGGCACTGTGTCTGACTTACTGTCACTGTTCAGAATTGGTCCAGAGTCAATGTTCGGTCCTGGTTACTCTGAAAGCTAAGCAGACTACAGGAGACTGAGAGAGCGTCCTCTAGGTGCTCCTGTTCTAGTTCTGCTTACTCTGGAAGCCGGTGTGCAGCCCCAGCCCTGGAGTTCCCCTGAAGACCTCTGGAATCTTCCAACCAAGCCCCCTTCTGGGGTTGAGCAGCTTTCTGTTACTGCAACTGGAGTCCTCTCTAGTGCCCACACCAGAGCCCCTCTCCATGCCCTCTGGGGAGCCAACCTCCAGTTCTGGCAGCTTGTGGATCTCAGGACACTCGGCATAAGACTTGTTTTGCTCTCAGGCTTGAAGGTGGATGCAAGTTCCAGTTCCCGCAGGAGGGAGACCATCTCAGCCAGCACTCATTCCGGCCCTGGGAGCAACATGCTGGCCACCACTGAGCTGGAATTGCATCCCAGGGGTGGGGCAAAACACCACGATTTGTGTGACAGGGTGTGTGGGTGAAGGGTGGAGAGGAGGAGGGACCCAGGAGGTAAGGGCCAGGCTCCTGACAAGCCACAGACTGTACAAGGCTCCGAAATATTCTGGGCTTCTCAGTCCAGGTCTGTGAGCCTGAGACAGCCAAGCCATCAAGCCACCCAGTTCAACAGCTCCTGCAACACCCGCCACACCAGCTAGGTATGACAGACCGCTCCATCCCACAGTCCCACCAGAGCTCCTAGTCACTGCAGCTGGCCATTTTTCTCAAACTGCCTTAAGCTCTGTTAAACTTTCCTGTGTGTGTGCCCAAGTGTGCACAAGCGTGCAAGCACGCATGGGTTTAATCTCATTAATTCAGAAGGTCCTCCTGGGCAGGGACCTCGGATCTCAACCACACTCAACTCAGACTCAGAGCCCGCAGCATACAATGCACATCAAATTCACGTTCCTCGGTTTGATCTGCCTACATTATCCCAAGGGTCCCTTCCAGCTCCAGCTCAAGCTGCCTCCCACTTGCCCTGGGGCAGGGAGGGAGAAGGGGAGGAAGCGGGTGGGAAGGACAGCTGGAAATAGAGAAGCCAGGAGGGAGCAAGGAGAGGGAGGGTGGGGAGGGGAGGCTGAGCCCAGCTTTTCTTGAAATGGAGTGAGTTTGGGTGGAAACAGACAGAAAGAGCTTGAGGCAGTGAGGCAGGGAGTGGGCGATGAAAATAGATCTATATGATCACCAGACGCCAAAATATTCAGAATGTCATGAGTGTCCCTGGAACATCTCTCTAGAGAAGCCCATAGAAAAGATCCTTCATTCCATTTCTAATTAAGGATCCACTCTGAGGTACCGAGTCACAGGAAGGAAAGTTACAGTGACTAACATTTTTAATGTCATTAAAATAATTAAACTACATAGTCATTTCTTACACGCAGCATGGACTTTTGTCAACGCTTTCCTTCAAAATGAAATACTACAAAGACACTGGGGAGTTGGAGAGAGCTCGTGGACAGAACTGTCAGTTCACCTGCCGCCCTAAGCGGCCAGATGTAATGGGCTTCACAACCCATTGAAATCTTCTTACTATTCTGTACTCATGGTAGCCCTAATGCTTCAGATTTTAATGGCCCGTTCTTACCTAACAGGCAAATATGCTCCCACTAACATTCCCATTTTGTACACTGAAGAGGGGAGAAGGATTTGTAGCCCCATTTTACAGAAGGAATAACCTGAGGCCAGCACACAGTAAGTGCAGACGGTCCCTGAATGCTCGCTGTACCCTGGGCACCAAGCTTCTCGTATGTTACCCTCCTTACCCCCAACAATTCTGGAGTTCTGAGCGAAGATTCAAATGCAGGCAGTCTAAGAACACATAGACATAGGCTTAAACACTATGCTACATCATCTGTTCAATAAACATTTACTGAGCACCTACTATGTGCCAGACACTGTGCTGGGTACCAGGCAGTAGCAGGGAATGAGAGAGAGTTCCCTGTACTAGATAACATTATAGTAGGGACACTCACCAGGGAAATGATGACTGTGACAATTATATACAGAGAAACGAGCCAGGAAGAAATTAAAACAGTATGTCATAATCAAGAGTATATGGAGGGTGACAGAGGAGTCAGGGGCCTCCTGGGGAGGTGACTTAAATTGAGAGATGAATGACAAGAAGTACCCATTTGCAGAAAGAAATAGGGCAGAGCATTCCAGACAGATGAAAACACAAGGTCTAAAAATGTTTACCTTATTGGGCTCAGTAATTTTACTCCTGAATATCTGTTGTAAGATAAGAATTCTTAACACAGAAAAGAGGTGTTCTCTGTGGCTTATTCATAACAATGGAAACAAATGAAAATGACCTAAAATCCCATAGGGGAAAATTTCAAGGAACACAACACATGTGGTCAATGAAATATTATGCAGCCATGAAAAATAATCTTACAGGCTTTGATCCTGGCTGGGAGGTACACCCCACTCCATTCTTCCCATGACTACAACTAAAAACCTTGAAACTCTATGAAACGACTATCAGAGTAGCCTAAAAAATAAATAAGAAAAAGCAGAGTGGAGAGAAATCAGAACTTGAAAAAATACAAATATGGTAGTGAGCGTCTTGGGGTCCCCTCCAGTGCTTTCTGGCTTAGACACAAAGGCAGTCAAATCCCAAAACCATGCAGCATATGTAGACAAAATAAATTCCAAGAGGATTCCTTTCTTTCTGGCCAGAGAACCAGCAGGGTGGCCCCTGCAATACAGAGTGTGAGGAGAATCCCCAATTCATTTTCCAGTCTTTTTCCTTTTCCTCCCCAGCCCCGCCCTGAGCAAGCCCCAGTCAGGAAGCTGCCCCCATTAGCATCCATGGGCATGGCAGTCACACAAGCACTGAAAATTCTGAGAAAACTATTTTCTCTGACTAGAGGAACCTGGAAGAGGGGTCCCTAGGGCTCAAAGTGAGGCACAAGGAATGCCTGTGACTTTCTCTTTCTTTTCTTTTTCAAGCTGCTTTGTCCCCAAGGCACACCAGGCACAGGGTATGTGTGAGAATATAAGGAAGCTAAAAGCCCCAGCTTTCCAGTCAGGGCACCAGGAGAGGGGGCCATGGGAGCTGGAATGTGTGGAGAAAGCTGGAGAAAGAGATCCCTTGGATCTGTGTATGAAGCCCCAGGATCATCTCTGAACCACGTGTGTGTGCAGAATTGACACAAAACAGGAAAAATAAGTTTTCAAGAACTTAACTGCAGTACAAGCACAGTCCAGATGCTGGGCTGGACCCCACGTAGGGCATACACGGGACACATCTGAATAGCGCAGCAAAGGCCTTGAAAAGTAAGCTGACATTGAAACCGCAGCCCACAGAAGATAGGCAAGGACTTGTCCACCCTAAGCAGGTTGGTTGTCCACTAAAACAAACAAACAAAAAACAACATTTATCAGAGGATTTTTATAGTACACAGAGTCTCATGACATAGTATTCAAGCTATCCAAAATATGATCTGAAATCACTCAGCATACTAAGAATCAGGGAAATCCCAACAAACTCTCAAGGCAAAAGATAATCAGGACAAGCCAACCACAAGATGACCCAGCTGGTGGCACAATCAGACAAAAGAGTTAAAATAAGTAAGACAACCATGCTCTACGAAGTAGGAGAGAACACTGTTGAAACAAATAAAAAGTCAAAAGTTCGCAGCAAAGAAAGAGAATCAATAAAAAAGAACCAAGTGGAAATTTTAAAATTGAAAAATACAATAGCTAAAAAAAATATATTTTTTTAATCACTAGATGAGCACAATGGAATGGAGTAACATCTCAGAATCTTTTGGGACAACACCATAAGGTCTAGTATCCATGACATTGGAGGCCCAGAGAGAGCATGATATTTAAAAAAAAAAAAAAAAAAAGAAAGAAAAGAAAGAATAAAAAATGTTTTTAAATTCTCAAATTTGGTAAAAGACATAAATTTACAGATTCAAGAAACTCAGCAAAACTCAGGTAAAATAAGCTTAACTAAACCCAAGTTAAGATACATCATCACAAAACTGCTGGAAACCAAAGACAAAGAAAAATTCCTGAAATCAGTCTGAGAAATGATGCATTACACATAGCGAAACACCAATTTGAATGATGGTAGATTTCTTATCAGAAACCTTGGAGCCCAGAGGACAGTTGAATTATTTTTAAAGTTCTTAAAGGCAAGAACCGTCAAGACAGAATCCTCCATGTAGCACAAATATTGCGTAGGTATGAAAGTAAAGTAAAGACATAAAACCCAAGAGAATTTATTGCCAGCAGTAGATACGTTACAAAATAAACTGTGTAAGTCAGAGCACTACAGAATTATTTTACAAAGGGTTGGTAAAACTTTTAAAGTTCCTATGACCTTATGTTTTAAAACCGCATGATACAGACTAAAAAAAACATGATTACAGTTATGTCCAACAGCATGACGGCAATGTACTTCTTCATAGAGTGGGGCTGGATGTGAGGAAAATAGTGTTACTAGTGACTTCTTTCGGTAAAAGAACTATTGGTAATTTTGCTCTTCATTTATTTTTTTCTCCAAAATTTCAGTAGGTGATCAACTATCATTATAATGTTAAAATAATTCCTTCTAAAGCACTGGTTAGTTCGGAAAAAAGGCAAAGTCCCTGTCTCAGTTTGGGTACAAAAAAACATAACATGCTTATCATATTGGTTTCTTGTTAGAGAGAAGGGGTGTGGTAGAGTGCCCACCCCATGAAGAATATGGCAAACTTAACTTTCACCCATTCTCATGAGGTTCCAGTTATTTAAGAGAACTGGGATCAAAACAAACAAACAAACCAGCAAAAACCTAGAGTTCAGTATCGTTGATCATTATTGTTATAACCTGCCCAAAATTCTGAATTCTATTTATGTGTTTATGTGGGAAACAAGGTCTTTATGGAAAAGAGTCTCCAGGATGCTAATGGTGATCACTGTTCTACAATTCATAGCATCATCCATTGAAAGGAACAAAGCCCAAAGCAAAACATAACAAAACAAAAAACCCAAAAGAACAAAAACCAGCTAGCCACAAATGGCCAAAGGGGGTTTAAGAGCTTAAGAGGTGCTGGCACAGGAGATGAGAGCCAGGACCAGGCCACCAGCCTCTGGAGACAACTGGGTGGAAACAACCTGCTGAGGGGCGTGAGGTCAGCCTCTAGACCAGGGACAAGCTGAGACACTCAGATGCAAAACCAGAGTCACTCAGGGGAGTGCAGGGTGATCATGGAGGTAGCCTCCTGTGCCACGATGGGCCTGCGTCAGGAAGAGAAAGACAGGCATGTAGGAAGCTAGGAAGAATCCTGGAGATGTGGCCATGCAGAGCAAAGGGTGGCCATTCCCCTACAGCTCCCGGCTTGGGGGAGGAAAACCAAGTCCTGTCTTCTACCTCTTCCAGGAGCCAAGAAGAGAAACTGAGGTCTGAGGCTTGTGGCTTGTGCTGGCTGGCGGAAGCCTTCCCTTTTGTACAGGGCTTTTCTGCCAAGAGAAGGTGGAGTCTCCACTCTACCCCATCTTTCCTTCACTGCCCTTTGCATTCTTTCCCTTGAATTGAGAATGTCTCTTGTCTATTTCTAGATTTCTCAAGTTAAACACTGTCAGCTTTGGGGGCATCCTTTTATCCATTGTTTGGGGGGGGTCCTCTGCACAGTAGGATGTCTGCATCCCCCCTAGCCTGTAGCCCCTGGAGGCCAGAAGGACCCACCCCCACAGGGCTGACGACCAAAAATGTCTCCAGGGGCACCTGGGTGGCTCAGTGGATTAAGCCTCTGCCTTCAGCTCAGGTCATGATCCCAGGGTCTTGGGATCGAGTCCCGCATTGGGCTCTCTGCTCTCAGCGGGAGCCTGCTTCCTCTCTCTCTGCCTGCCTCTCTGCCTACTTGTGATCTCTGTCTGTGAAATAAATAAATAAAATATTTAAAAAAAAAATGTCTCCAGATGTTGCCAAATATCCCCCGGGGAGCAAAGTCAACTAGAACACTTTAGAAACTTCATGGGTAGTGATTTCGGAAGAGCAGGAGGTGGGTCCACTTGTCTTAATTAGAATGGTCACAGAGGCCAGCAGAGCCCAGAAGAATAAGGGCCAAAAATGTCAAGGTCAAGGTTTGTTTTTCTAATTTGAAAAAGGATAAAACGTTGTCTGGAGATGAGACGGTTTTCCCCATGTTAATTCAGTGCTGTTCCACCCAAATCTTCCTTCTACTCCTCCTGCGCTCGCGGTGTTCATTGATCCACTCAAACCACGCTCATTACTGCCGCGTGGGCAAGTGTCCTCGCCCCACCGCAGCTGGCCGGGTCGGCTCACCTCTGTGACCACCTCCCTGGTTTGCAGAAACAGATACAGAGCTTTGCAGTTTAGAAACTGTACTTGACCTCACAGAGCCCCACAATATTGCTGAGAGCTGAGATCATTCTCCCCAAAGAAAGAGATAAACCTCCCCAAAGAGAAGGAGGCTCAGAGACATGAGAGAACTTTCCCCAGTAGGTAGGGCTGGGGAGGAGGGAAATCTCGATGGAAGGTCCCCAGCAACAGCGAAAGGGGGGAAAAAGAGCTCCATTTTGCAAACCCAATGCAATAAGGAACTCAGGCTGGAAACATGGGTGAAAAGTAGGGGGGAAGCAAGACATTCCCATGGTGACAGCTCGTCATCCCACAGAAGACGAACTACAAAGAGAAAAGTCACTTCAACGTGGAGACCTCTCACGGTTGCTCCCTTAACCAAGTGATGGGATCCCGGGCAGTGGCTCAGCCTGACACTGCGGGGCCTGCTGACACCTACAGTGCCCCACCCTCCCACTACCCTACAACACGGTATTTCACCCAAGAAATCTAATGAAGTTTCTAGCTCTCCCTCCCAACTCAGAGTAATTGTGGCAGACAGAAGAACATGCAAAAGCCACAAGGAGACAATAAGACAAATCAAAAACATGAGGCATTCTAGAAGACAAGTGATCTGCATTCTCCAAAAAACTCATGTTGTGGAAAAAAGAAAAAGTGGAGAAACCATTCTGAATTAAAAAGACTGAGAGGCCAGACCACCAAATGCAACGTGTGTGGCTGAACTGGAGACTGTTTTAAAAAAAAAAAAAAAAAACAACAACCCGTGAAACACATTCTTAGGACAGGTTGAGGAAATACGAACTTAGACTGAATATCAGATAGTTAAAATAATTATTTTTAGCGTAACAAAAATATTGGTTGATACAAGAAAGGGTCTTTGTTCTTAAGAGAAATAGACTTTAGGTGTGAGATGTCATACTAGAACTTACTTCCAAATGATGTGTGTGTGTGTGTGTGTGTGTTCAGTATGTATCTACAGTCAGGAAACAGATACAGATACGGTCCTACAGAGAGAGCAATCAAATATGGCAAAATGTTCAAATGAATGTAGGGGAAGCGTACATTCTGTGAATTTGACAAATGTTATTAAGGACTAGGTGTTCCTGTTCCCATAGCAATTCATTAATGTGTCCGTTCAGCTAGACAGTGAGCACTTGGTCTATAGAATTCAGCAATTCCAGCTGACCTTAAGAAGCCCACCAGCCACAGAGAGGGGGAGGAAGAGGAGGCCAACGGAACCAAGTTAGCCCCAGATCTGGTGCTATTTCCACGGCTTCACCCATAAGGTTTCAGCAACAAGTGACTGGGGGAGGGGTTTCCTACCCCTTGGCTATTTCTCTCAATTCAGTGTAATCTCTAATATGTAAAAACTGTAGCACTTTAAAACAACCCAGGAAGTCAGGCTTGAATGCTTGCCTACTTCGGCAAGTTTCCAGAGCTCATTAAGTAGCAGAGATTATTAGAGAGCATCCACACGCTTATTAATTTTTTTTCCAGTGAATCAAAGATCATCGTTGCCAGGCTTTGTTAAATCTGCGAAACACATTGGCATTTTGATTGCTAATTAGTGTATGGAGAGAAATAGTGGCTTCAACAGCCATTTCACATAATAGAGTGAATTTAATCAAAATGCATAAATTTCAAAAACGTTCTAATTCGTAAACATCCTCTTGGAAATCTATGCCTATGCCAAAATATTTGTAAGTTGTGTACATCCAGAAAAACTGGCAACTCCCAAATCCCTCTCTTGTGTATTGCAAGGTAGAGCTCTGGGCTCCTGCAACACTGGGCTTCCCCACCCCCAACTCTTGCCACAAGGTTTTTGTCTTTTGTGTACCTGTGAGCTCCTCCTCTAGACTGTAAGATTCATTTGTTCGTTCATTCATTCATTCATTCATCAAATACTTACTGACCTCCTACTAAGTGTCAAGGCTTGGTTCCGGAAAGCGGAGATGTGGTGGTGAACAAAATTTATAGAGTTTAAAGATGTACTTATAACAAGTTGCAATAACTTAATACAATCAAAATTAGCCTCTAAGATCTACATGTTAGGCAAAAATGCTCTATTTCTAGTGAAAGTAGAAATAGAAATGAAATGAAGTAGAAATAGAAATGAAATCCCAGTAACCGATATGTGCATATAATGCTTTGAAAGCGTGGCAGGATTGCAGGTCCAGAAGAGGCTCGGAGGTCATATACCCCAAGGCCAGCTCTTTAGAAGCTACCCAGGAACTGCCCTTCCCATGGTGGTTCACAGGAGGGCCACAGGGCAAGGTCAGCAGTGCCTGTGCCACATTCACAATGTTCCACTGGCTGAAGTAAGTCACTGGGAAGCAGTGAGGACCTGGGCACGTTAACCCCGTCTTCCAAGGACCGGTCTTACAGTCTCTGCTCCCTCCTTCTGTCCCTAAGATTTAACCCAGACACCGCCTTCCCTGAGAAGCCCTCCTTGGGCTGGATGTCCCTTGAAGGGCCCCCAGGGACCTCAGCTTACCTCTATCGTCCACCGACCGGTTTTATTGGAATCATCTGCTCACATGTTCTTCTCTCTCCCTCTACCTGAACACCCCAACATCCATTCTCTTCTCCTTCAGAACTTAGAGAACACCATTTTTGTACAGGGCAGTAGACAAAATGGCAGTGGGTCCTGATAAAATTATTCCCCTTCCTCAGCTGATTCTCTTGCAAGTAGGCTGTGTGTTCCACAACGTGGCCTGGCTTACTGTAAAGCTTTCTGGAAGGAGATAGACTCAGCTAGCCTGGCTCCCTCTTGGTTTGCCCTTTATTCTTTGCCTTGGGGTGGGGTGCACACAAACATGAGAGATCCTGGAGCATGATGTGATGTCTGGAGATGCAGCAGCCATACTCAAACCATGAGGACTACAACCTTATGGACTAAAACCACAAGGCATAGCAAAAAGATAGGAAGAGAATGGAGACCCCATTGGCTTCTGAGCTGCTGCATCAGTTCCATACTGCATGGCTCCAGATTTATTGTGACATGAAGAAACTTCCTTTACTGCCTTCAGTCATTGCCGGTCTGGTTTCCTGAGTCCCAGCCAAAAGCACCCTAACTGACAGAGCCCCTCAGATGAAGTACAGGATCTAGCACCTAATAAGATCCCAGAAAATGCTCATGTGTGGAGAACGGGCCCCGCTAACCTCTGCCAACTTTCTCAGCTCATTGTCATCACTTCTCTCTCCTGATTTCCAATTTTTTCCACACTCCACACTGCACACCTGGTGCGCTCTGGGCTCCAACCTCTGGCTCACCCCAGGGCCTTTGTATATGCTGCTCCCTTAACAAGAAGCACTTTCTCTCTGCTTATCTCCCTTAAGGCCTCCTCGAGGATCATTCCCTGGCAGCCCCCTGTGCCCTACCCTCCACTGATACTAGACAGACAAAATGCCCTCTCTGCCTCAATGTCCTCATCCATAAAATGGGCCTGCTAACAGTATCTGCCTCGAAGAGCTGTTGTGAGAAATGGATCAGCCGATTCTCACAAATTGTCAGAACAGCAGAGGCTACCATGTGTCACACCCAATTCTGAGCCCTTACATGCAGTAATTCCTTTACTCTTCTCTGTGATCCCATGAGTACTAATATCACCTTCACTTGATGGGGGAGGGGGGTACTGAGGAACAGAACGGTGAAGCACCTTGCCCAAGGGATCACAGACTTTGAATCTTCTCAGACGTCCGAACATAGAGATGAGTCATCCCCATGGACTTCTTTCCAGACACCTGACCCACAGAATCTGGAAGCATAAAAAGGTAGATGCTATATGCCACTAAGTTCGGGTTGGTCGGTTACATAACAGTAGTAACTAGGATATGTGGCTGCCCCTGTGGGTGCCTGGGAAGCCACTGGTGGTTCTGTGTGGCACAGGGGACACTCCCGCAGGCAGCCTGCAGCTGATCCCTCTGCTGGACAGGAGCCTGGGCCAAAGAATCCTCAAGAAGCCAGCAGACTTGAAGCCAGAAGACACCTTGAGGTCCTTGTCGGAGGACCTGAGAAAGGGAGCCATCACGGGTGATGGGGGAGGGGCAGGCAGTACCAGGATAGGTGATGCCTCAGAATGCAAGCCGGACTGTGACTGGGATGGGCACAGCGAGGGCTCTGAGAAGGCAATGGGCTGGGGCACCAGCAGATCATCCCCGGGAGGGAACGAGGCTGGCTGAGCCTTACGGAGCTAGGGCCTTCCTGGTGGGCCCCCTGGTGGCTTTCTGGGGTGTAGTCTACAGGGTCGCTGTCAAAAGAAAAATTCCAGAAGAGCAACTGCAAGCAGCAGCAAGCTGAGCAAGATCAGCGACACTGAGGACAAAGTAGACCATAGGTCTAGGAGGAAGAAAGCCAGGAGGCCACCCTGAGGAAGCCTCCTTTGCCCCTGCACCAGATGTTTCACTTCCCTTTAGACCCCGCATTGAAGTGGGTGCTCTAGCCAAAGCCCTGGCCATGGCTTCTCTCAGCCCCGCCTCTGCTCCTGGAGGGCAATGTTCCTCGGCCTTCTATAGGCCTTATCTGAAAACGGCTACCTCCATGTGACCTGTCGCCCAAGAGCTCCTGCTTTGACAACAGGGAGGCAGGCAGCCTTCCCTGTGGGGTGAGTATACATCACGCCCCTAGACATAGCCTGCCCCCAGCCAGCCCTCCCTCACGTTTCAATACCCCGCCCATAATCTGCAGGAAGGGGCAAAGCATCAGAAACACATTCCCCACCACCGGGTCCTGCTCCCCTAGGTCCAGGGCCTCCTGGGTTTGCCTCGACCCCCTGCAGAAGTGGCCTGGACACACATGTGCTGACCCCTTCTCCCCCACATACACGACACACGGAAAGGACGGCTCAACACAAAACACCCTGATGGCCTGACTGCCTTGCTTGGGAAAATCTGCGCCCAGCGTCCCATAGGGGGCTGGCAAGGGAAGCCCAGACTCTCCCCGAAGCCTCTTGCTGGCCTCCCAGCCCTGCCATCAGTTTCCCAATGAGAGGCCGTGCCGTCGGGGCTAGAGGGAGAGCCGCTGTCTGCAGAGTAAGAACAAACTGGGTTCTGCGGCTTCCAGCAGCCCCGTGGCTCAGGCTTTAGTTTATCTTGGGCCTGAAGCCTTCCAAAGGAACGTGGTCCTTCCTCAGACAGGGAGGGACTGGCTGGGTGGAGCAGGCGTGAGAGCACGCGTCTTGCTGGGACCCACACAGGCCGCCTGGTGCTCATGCCTCAGGGCCGGCTGACCTGCCTTCCCAGCAGCCTGGCCTTCCACTGCCATCGGGGCCTCAAGGTGCACACGACCGAGAGCTAACCGGCCCCTCAGACCTCCATCCGAGGAGCCGGAATCTGCAAATTCGAAACAGGCCTGCAAGCTGCCATGTGCTTTTAATTTTCCTGTTACGGTAAAAGCAGGGAAAAAAGACATCCAAAGAGTGGATCCAACAAGTCACTAAAAGAAAGCTCCCCAAACAATGTGCAATGGCATTTCCTGGCGTTAATTTTAATTGGATAGTTTAATGTTTGGTGATCATAGCCCTTTCACAGCTGCAGAACACAGGCGGCCCAGGAAGTCGCCAGCACTGGGTAATGAACTCATAAATCCCGCATCCCCAAAGCGGCAGATCTGAGCGCAGGCGGGGTAGGAACTTACCCACACTGGGTTTGCCACGATGTCCTGGTTTATGGCCCAGGCTTGAGTCTCCAGCCATATCCGTGAGGACAACTTGACCTTGGTAACCTCAACAGAGAGCGTGGACCATGGAGGCTCCCCCAGTGGCTACGGGCCGAATGTTTGCGCCCCACCCAACTCCAACCCTCTCAGGGTGATGGTCCGAGGAGGTGGGGCCTTGGAGGTCAAGTGGGCCTGGTGAGGTCATGGTGGAGCCTTCGTGAATGGGATGAGCGCCCTTGTAAGAGTCACCAGCCTGCCCACTCCCCCCTCTATGCTCCCCACCTCCCTTTGTGCGGATGCGAGGAGAGGACGCTTGCTAGAACCCGACAGATCGCAGACTTCCAGCCTCCACCTCGGTGCGAAATAAATTTCAGCTGCATAGGTCACCCCATGGGTGGCACTTTGTTTAGTAGCCCACACAGACTAAGGTACCAGGCAGGGAGGGCCCCCAAAACTCAGGGTAGGGGGAAGGAGGGGGTGACCGGGGAGAGCCTCGAGGTATCTGTTTGTTACTTAACAAAGGGGAAAAGGAGGCGAGGGGAACTTTTTGGGAAACGACTCCTTGAACAACCCCCGACTAATGGAACTTGCATTCCTGGATGTCTGTGTGTAGACGTGTATGTTCGTGATCTCGCATGGACTCAGGTGCTGTGTATTTAGGAATTAACCTTGCGGGAAGAGAGATCTTACCTTTGCCCTTGGCTCCTGGGAGGTGACCTCCAGACCCTTAAACTGTCCTGCCTGATAAAAGTGTCTGTTTATCTGGAGGCCCTGGGCCACAGCAGATAATCTGACCCAGGGATTCATGGTGGGCACCGTCTTCGAGCCCTGCATGATCAGCTCGGCCTCCAGAGAGACGGTGGACTGAGCTCAGCCGTGGGCAACCATCCGGGTCTGCCTTTCCTGGACCCTATAAAAGCACTGGGGACCGAGGCTCAGGTGAGCTTCCCGGGTCAGCAAACTCTGGTGCGTTATTCCCGTTGCTGCGGGGAAAAGCCCACGACTTCACTGGGAGAGAACATCTGGACGATCTTTGTGCCTGGAACGGTCCTGGACTCTGCCCCACATCCTCCTCCCTTGGCTGGTTTTAATCTGTGTCCTTTCCCCGTAATAAACCACGACCGTGAGTGTAATCGCTTTCGGTGTGTTCCGTGGTTCTTCTGGGCAACTGTCCAACCCAAGGGTCTCTGAGATCGTGAGGGGAGGGGGAAGGCAGCCCCCCAACTCATCAGCAGGCAGCACTTGCCAAACCGGTAAACTGAGCTTCACCAGAAAGGGATGATCACGCTTATCAACTCCTCCAGCTACCCTCATCCGAAGCAAACAGAGGTAGGATAGGGGGTGCCTGGGGGGCTCAGTCAGTTAAGCATCCAACTCTCTTGATTGTGGCTTAGGTCAGGATCTCAGGGTGGCACCATCAAGATCCCCGTCTCACGCTGTGCTCAGCGGGGAGTCTGCCGGAGAGTCTCTCTCCCTCTGCCTCTCCCCATGTGTGCATGCTCTCTCTCTCTCTAATAAAGGAATAAAATCTTTTTTTTTTTTTAAAGGGGTAGGATAGTCATTGTCCACCAATTAAATGGGAGAGAAGACAAGTTCTGCAGAAGAGCGCCCCCCACGTGGGGGGTTGGAGTAGCACGGCGTTCCCAAGCTGTGGGCCACGCGGGGAACAGTAGGCGCCGCTGAGAAATGCTTCTGTTGCACTGGTAAGTTGAAAAATGAGAATTTGGGACTGTATACAGAAGACAAGTCTGAGTTGGCTTTTTTGTTTTGTTCTTAAACAGGGCAACAGGGTATCAGTTAAATTAAAGGATGTGCGTCTTAGGAAGGTACTGATGAAACTGCAGAAGGGTCATGCCCGTGACCTCTCCAGGCACAGATGGTGGGCACAGCGAAGCCCATCATCTTTGTCCGGGACATTGTCCAGACTCCATGCAAGGTCAAGAGGTCAAGCATTCTCTTGTGATGGGGGTGGGGGGTATCCCACTGCTCTTGGCCACCCCTCCAGACGGCTCTCAGCTAACCTGAAAGTCCCGGCCCTCAACTTGCTGGTTAAAATCCCACGGGGCAGGTGCTGGAAGAGTATCTCCCACGTTGTTGGGTGGGCCGGTTCCAAAACACATTCCTTAGAACGCCCAGAAAGTCTGCAGGACTGGGCAACTAACTAGCTGCCTTTCGCAGTGGCCAAGTCCACAGGCACCTTTGTGCAGAGCCTCCATCCTCCTGGGTGCTCCCCCAACTCCCACTCTGCTCCTCATGACCTCGTTCCCCACGGTGCTAGGACAGACTCTGCTTCAGTTTGCTTTTCTTCCTTGATGTAAGGCTCCGGGTACACAGTGAACCAATGGGCCAGGAACCCAAGAGCCTCTGGGGCAGGAGGGCTGAGCACTCTGATGCCTGGACCCAGAGCTCCAAGGGTGGGAAATGTGCAGGTAAACTAAGAGATGCCGACACAAGACTGATTCATGGGCGATCACGCAGATGACCAAATACTTATTTCTCAGCTACGTTTGGTTGTCATGCACAGTTCCTGAAAACACTTCTGAGCCAGAAAGGGGAAATTGGTGATGTCTTATTAATGAAGGCGGCTGTTGGACCCCACCCAAGGGTGGGGCTGGTTGAAGGAGACCAACCGTGTGATTCAAGGTTTGGAATGAACAGTGCCCCCCACCTCCAGGGAGGGGAGCAGGGAGGGGGGCTGGAGTGTGAATCGGCCAATAGCCAGTGACTTAGCCAATCATGACCACATAGTGAAGCCTCCATCAAAACCCAAGACGACAGCTTTTGGCCCTTTTTCTTTGAAGAGCTTCCTTGCTTGGGGAACTGGAAGGCTTCCACATGCCACCAAGCCAGGCCCAGAGCCCCACGACTGTGTTCAGGACTTCCTTCTTCTGGCTATTGATTCATATCCTTTATTATACCCTTTAATTGACTGGTAAGCGTCAGTGTTTCCCTGAGTCCTCATCCATTCTAGCAAATTAATCTAGCGTAAGATCGTTGGGACTTCCAATCTGTACTGGTTGGGTAGGGGCACGGGTAACAGCCTGGGGCTTGCACCGGTATCTGGAGTGAGGGGTGGGGGCAGTTGTGTAGGACTGAGCCCTTAGCCCATGAACTCCGATGCCGCCTCCCGGCGGACGGCACCAAAACTGAGCTGTATTCCTGCCCCCCCCCCCGCCGGCTGGCGTCTGAGAATGGCTTGGTGTTCTGGAGGAAACCCCACACTGGAATTGGGTCTGGGGACCTAAAAGAGTTGGTATCAAGGGTGTCTGGGTGGCTCAGTGGGTTAAGCATCTGCCTGGGGTTCAGGTCACGATCCCAGGGTCCTGGGAAGGAGCCCCACTTCGGGCTCTGTGCTCTGCTTCCCCCTCTCCCTCTGCACCCCCCCACCTGCTTCTGCTCTCTCTCTCAAATAAATAAATTTTTAAAATCATGGGGAAAAAAGAGCTGGAGTCAGCGAAGATGCTTTCCTAGCATGGCATGGACGAAACATACCAAGGGTCCCTATAAGGAATGCACAGGAGGGAGGCAGCTGGGCCGGCGGTGCACAGGGCACTGGGCCAGCATGGGAGGGGTAGGTCCATTAAGCACTGTGAGCTCTAAGGACAGGACCCCTAGAGCACATCCCCAAAATATAGTGGCCTGTGTCCCCTGGAGCTGGGACCTGTGGCAGAGACAAGAAGTTCTCAAGACCAGACCAGTCTGGTGCAGCAATCATACATTAGGGACAACAGCTGACCAAGGAGGTGTAAATTCATGGCCACCTTGTGCAGGGAGCAGACAGCGAGGACGTCACAGGGGCAGACAAGCAGGGCCAGTCTCCAAAAGCAACAGCACGTGGCATCAAGTGGCAACAGTCCCACATGGACCACCTCATGTCTGGCTCCCCGGGCTGGTTGCCTTTGGCTTAAATAAATCCCAGGTGCTCTGATTCTGCGGGGGTGGGGGGGGGGGATTCAATATGGACGTGCTCTTAGAGGATTCAAGGAGGAGGCCAAAGAGTGATGTCACTGTGTTTGTACTTCGAGAGATAGAGAAGGAGGCACACCCAAATCTGGGCAGCAGCTGTGTGGGCCGCGGGCCTAACCACCATTTCTCTTCTCCCCTACTTGGCCACAGGGTCTGCTCTTACCTGCCTTCCTCTACATCCCGGCCTGGGGGTCTGTCAGGACGCCTTGGGCAGCAAAACAGAAACCCCCAACTCAAACTGCCTTCAACAATAATGATTCACTGTCTTACAACATGGAACCCCAACCTGGCCTGCGCTGGCACCCAACCCCCTCGGTACCCCCCACCCTCCACCCCCGCCGCAGGCCGTGAAAGACTGACACCCTCAGCAAGATGGCAGGCGAGCAGGAGGAAGAAGCCATCTTCTTCCTTGGAGGCTCCTTCCTGAGTGAGAGGAAATCTTTCTTCCCAGAAACCAACCCTCCCCCTCCCACCCCTGCCCCACCAACTCCCCTCCTGTCTCATGGCTCCAAAACCAGGCACAGGCGGGGACACTGGGCGACAGGCCCAGGCCTGAGTCAGGGGAACTGGGGCTCTTCTGGGGACAGGGCAAGTCACCTTCTCTCTGCTCATGGTGGAGCAGGGGTCGGGGGTAATACACTGAGCAAACGTAACGATCTGTTAGCAAAGGAGGAGGAAGAAACATGCTGGCAAACCACCAGCAGGGCTCCCGTCCCCTGGACAACATGACACAAGAGCACTGTGTTGGGTGTCCCAGAGCTGCAGCCACCAAAGACCACAGACCAGTGGCTGAAAACAAGAGACATGTATTCTCTCATGGTTCTGGAGGCCAGAAGTCCAAAATGACAGTTTCGACTGGGCCCTGTGCCCCCTGGAGACTCTAGAGCAAGACCCTTCTTTGCCTCTTCCAGCTTCTGGGGGTGGCTGGCATCCCTGCGCTCGCAGATGAATCATTCTGGTCTCCACCTCTGTCTCTGCTGACCTTCTCCCCTGCGTGTCTGTGTCCCTGAGCCAGAGGCTCTCCCTCTTTGAAGGACACCAGGCTATATTGGATCCAGGGTCCCCCCCACCCAATCTAATCTGACCCCATCTTGACTTGATTAAACATGCAAAGACCCTATTTCCAGATAAAGTGTCATTTGCAGGTTCCAGATGAACATGAGTTTGGGAGGATCACTACTCAACCCACTCTAAACCCCCATGCCCAGAGCAGGCCTGGCTTCTAGTCGGGACCGTCTTGCAGAAAACAAAAAGTGGGCATTGTTCTTCTTTCTCCTATGGAGGTGTGTCCTAGGAACATAGCGTGTGGGTTCTCTCCTCCGTGCTTGCCCCCACCCACGTGGAGTGAGAAGATGGCGGGGCCCATCCTCTGCTCTCCCCGTGTCTGGATCTGCCGTGCACTGTCAACCGCGTAAACCTAACTCTGTGCACGAGGATGGCAGCCGTGCATCCTGTCCGCCCAGGGTCACGTGGGCCTGGCTTCCTGTGCCCCTTGATCCCAGTGCTGAGGCTCCACGTTCTTCCAGGCTGCAGTGAGGTGAGCGCCTCACCACCTGAAATTAGGAGCAGCAGCCAAACTTGAGGCAAAACTGTGAGGCAGGCACAATCCAGCTAGAAAGTTCTCGGTTGTTCCATTCTGTATGTTTTCCCGTCTGGGCCCAGGCTCCAGCCGCTATCGGCAAGTTACTTAGCTTCTCGTCCTCTGTCTCTTTCTGTCTAAAGGCAGGGGCAGGTACAGCAGGAGAGAATGGGGCAAGCGGCCCGCCACCGGGCCTGATGCACCGAGCATGCCCTGCCCTGTGAGCTATCAGAGTGAGAACGAACACAGCGGCCATAATTCACGAAGGTTTAACGTGCCGGGCTTACAGCCTGGCCTGTCTCAGGGAGAGCTGTATCCTAAATGAATAAAGACTTGAAATGGTGCCATTTCCAGTTGCCAGGGGGCCTCAAGCAGAGGCAGCAGCCCCCTGCTCAGGAACAGGAAACTAAGGGGCTATGCCCCCAAAAAGCCTTTCCGGGAGGGAACCATCAGGCTAGGCTCAGGGACCAGGCACCATCCGCCATTCCAGCTCAGCCTGGGGAGCTCAGGGTTCAAGAGCATCTGTCACTCAAAGTCCCACACTGGTGGGGTGAGGCTGCTGGGACAATTCTGCCCTGGTCAGAAAGGCCCAGAAACCGAGGAGAGAGACCATGGCCAGCTTCAACAGCTCTTGCAGGGAGATAAAGGATCCCCTCACCCTAGCTCACGGCCTAACTGCTCTTCCCACTGTGGCTGGTAAGTGAGGTGCCAGACACTTTCAAGCTGGTGCTGGGGATGGCAGTCCAGGCCTGGAGGGCAGTTGGGAGGAAAAGGAGTCAAGGTGAGCAAGAGGGTCAGGAAGAGACTCTGAGCAAAGATCTGGCCAGAGAAACAAACATCATCATTATCATTACCACCATCATCATCACCACCATCATCATCCTCATCAATGATTACTGAATTTTTTTACCAAGGATTAGGCACTGTCCTTTATATCTATTATTTCATTTAATCCTCAAAGCAAAACTGTCAGGTCAGCTTTATCATCCCCATTTTACAGATGAGGAAACCAAGGCTCGAAGGCAGCTAATCAACTCTTCTAAAGCTCACCAGGCAGTGAGGAGTCATCCCAAACTTGAAGCCATATTTGCCTGAGTCCAGAGCATATGGTCTGAACCATTATGCCTTACCACCATCTGAAGATCCATCACTAACTACAGGAGCAGATGGGTCAGAAACTGACGATTACTCAGAAGATTCCAGAAACGTCTGTGGCTCTTCTTGGCTGCACACCAGCTTCCTACGGTGTGGGAGCCTTGGGCTAGTGCAGGGGTTCTGTTTCCCTCCTCTTTCTCCCCATACTCCCACTCCCTGGTTCTTGGGTCACGACCTGATCTTTTCTCTTCCTCTGCAGGAATTCATCAGTTCCCTTCCCTTGGCTTCTTCTGCAACTTCTGGACCCTTCACCTCATTCACCAGCAGAAGACCAGGCAGCAAGTGCCACATGCCGGGGCTCCTCCCTGGGAGGCGGGTGGGGTAGGTTATGAACATCACATCTCTTGTCATCTCAGCCAGAGGAGGGAATGGAGACTCTGAGAGATCAAAGACAGCTAGAAGGAGCAGAGTTGGAACCTCTTCCGAATCTGATGCACCAGCAATGCCCCCTCTCTGGACCTTGGCCTCCCAAACAAATTGCAAGAGAGTCTAGCTGGCCCCCTTGTTCCTCTTCTGGTAACTCAGGCATGGGGTAGTGGTGGGGGGGTGCAGTGCTAACATGGCCTTGGGTTCTAGACACAACTTTACATTCTGGAAATTCCTCGTTCCCTCACGACCTCCGACCTCCCCCTGCAATGGGGGGGGGCGGCGGGGGGAGCGGGGGAAGGCTCTGAACTAGAAAGCTGAGATGCCTCCCTTCTCATGATGTTACTGAGCATCCCCTCCAATGTTCTGCAAATTTTTGGTCCCTCCATCGCCCCCCTTCATTAGTCAGTCCGCTTCTCCTGCATTGAGCCCTGTTACAAGGGCAAAATCAAACATTAAAATCATGGTGTTGCGGAGAGAAACCCCATGGGACCTGAACTCTCTGTGTGTACTTCCAGGAACCAAATACCCTTCCTTATGGAAGAACTCCGCTTTTCCACAAAGTCTCCTGACTGTTTCTTGAAGCTAAAGTCCACACCAAGTTTCTCTCCTGCAAGCATCCTGACTGCTTGTCTGAGAAGAGAAAAAAGCTTTTTAAAAGAAAAAGCCTCAGGCAGCACTTTTTACTTCTCAGGGCTCTGTTTTGAATACGCAGATTTTCATCTTTCTAAATGTAAAGCTCAGACTTCAGAAAAGATGAGGGATGATGGAGCCCTGAGAGCAATGAGCCAAGTTCAAAGGGGCCCTTTGCCCACCTCCATCAACCATGGACCCGGGAGCCCCGCCTGCCCTCTTGCATTTCTGCAACTGGATGGAGAGGAGGTGCTGAGGGGATAGGGATGCCTTGCTTTCATTTTAATAGAGTTAAGATTTCATTGTTCCTAGCTGAAACAGGCATAAACACAAAAATATCACCAAGAAAATTAACCTCCAGAAAAATCTTAGATCTTACAAGAGATCCGCCACCCCCTCCCCCACTCTGAGGTCCGTGTTTCTCACACATTCACATACACACAAATCACCTGGAGATCTTTTTTAAATGTACATTCTGATTCAGTAGGTCTGGGGCCAGGCTCAAGCATCTGTATCTCTAACACACTCCCGGGTGATCCCAAAGCTGCTCTAGGATCACACTTCGAGCAGCAAGGGCTCAGACAATACAAAGTACTTCATTATGTCACCAAGCAAGAGGCCGAAACGGAAAGATGCAGGGCAGTTTGTAGCCCAGTCATGTCCATATGCTGTGTCTGCTATCCTCCTGATCCCAAGATGGCTGCAAATGGCACGTCCTCGCATGAGTGATCCCTAACAGGAGGCGGAAGGGCACTCTTTCCCAGGGTCTTTTCCTTTTCTAGGAAGAGAATAATTGCCTCAGAGGTTCCTAGGAGATGTCCCCACATATCTCACGGGCCAGTCCTCTGTCTCGTGGCCACCTGGGCTGCAAAGGGGTCTGGGAGAACAGGCATCTGGCAACAGGGAAAGTGGTTATCATGACAGAAGCTTCCAGAAAGCAAGAAAGGGGAATCGCTGCCAGCTGATGGACGAGCAATGTCTGCTATAGCCGTCTTTCAAGTGATCCACAGCACCCCTCTTCTCTGTCTGCCGAGGGCCAGTGGAAATTGGGGGCGGGGAGGTCATGCCAGGCTTCAACATGGAACAGGTGGTGACAATGGGAGGCTACCCTCATCTGGGACGCAGGTGGGGCCCAGCCCATGTCCCCATAGCCCAGCCAGACCACCAGCCCTGCCAGTCCATCTCATCAGACAGCTTGGAGCCAACGCAGATGACATACCCGGCTCCCCTGCTCCCTTTTCTCTAGGAGCAAACACACCACGTCTCCTGGTCTCCTGGATACCGCATCGTGGACAGGGAGCTAAGAAGCATATCCACTGAGCCAACTGTGAGCGATGCCAATTCAGTTCGCCCTGCAGACCCGCAGAGCACTGAGTGCTGGGAACCAGGGTGTCATGTTTTCCAGAAGCAACTTGCTGCCCCTCCAAACAAGGTTTACCATGGTGATGTTTTCTACCTGGGCCTGCCTCCGGTAAGGCTGGAAACAGGACCCATGTATTCAAGCCAAAGCCATGCAGCAGCACAGAGCAGGGCCCTGTAGGCAGAGGGCAGGCGGAGGCAGGAAGTCTCCCCTCTGGGCACCCCAGTGGACTTGGACCTGCTGGGTTACGTGACAGCTCTTTGTGAGGCAAAGTCCCAGGGTTCCGGTGCTGGAGTCAAACCTGCTTCCTATCCTGCCTTGGCCCATGACCCCTGCGTCGTCTTGGGCAAGTTACTGATCTGTCTTGGCCTTGATTTCTCCATCTTAAAATGGGGGAGGAGCAAGGCATTATCCCTGATATACAGGATTGTTGGGATAAAAAGGAGACCATGCACTTGTGTGGCTGGGCCCAGTGCCTGGGCACAGTCACCGAGAACCTGCACCTGGGGAGGTGTGACACCAGTCCATAGAGAGGCCATCCGAATGTGACTTCATCCAGCCTGAATTGGCAGCCTCGTGCCAACTGGCACAAAAGCAAACGAGAGTAAACATGGACGCCCAGAGTGTCCGTCCACGAGAACTCCTGTCCCGGAGACGGAATGCCCCAGTGTGCACGATCAGCGATCCCAAGGGAAGCCCAGCTGGGGTCCGGGAGCTGGGACCCACTCTCTACCACACACACTGAGACCAGGGAGCTGCAGGTTGGCCGGCACACCTCCCCCCCCCCCCCACAGGCAGAGCTGACTGGGGACATCGTGTCCTGACTATAAGGCTCCCTGCGGTGCCACTCACATCATCAGCACAGCCCTGGCGCCACCTGGTCTGCCTCCTTCCCTGGGAGGTGTCACCTACACCCACTTCCGTGCCTCTTCTCATACCAGCTGGTGGCTGACATACAAGCCCTCCTCCTGACCTTCTCAGAGATTCCCAGGAACCAGCCCCATGAAAGACCTTCCAAGCCCAGGGATCCCTCCGCGGTCAGTGTGCGCATCTCTGATCCGGAGGCTGCGGGGCTGGTGTTCACATGGGCGTGTTCACATGGGCGTGTCCTCATTGCCAAGTCCGCGGAGATCCCTCCGCGTCTACCTAAGAAATGCTTGTATGGCAGCTTTTCTCTCTCCTTTTCCAGCGTTTAAAGCCCACATGGGATTTCTGGAAGCGGGGTGGGAAGCCGCAGCCCACGTCTTTCCCGGACCTGGATGCGCCATGGAGCTGGAAGCCAAGGGACAGAAGAGCCCACCCTTCTTCCAGAAGCATCTATGGTCTCCACAGTGGGGGCCTCATCTCCCGGGGCTCCCATAACAAAGTCCCCCAAATTGGGGGTACTCAAAGGACACACAGACCTGTGTCCCAGATCCAGAGGACTGGAGTCTAGTACGGAGGTGCCCGCAGCCCCGCTCCCTCAGGAGGCTCTGGAAAAGCATCTCCTTGCCTGTTCCAGCCTCCTGCGGCTGCTAGCAATTGTCGGTGTTATCTGGCGGGCAGTGGGAGCCCTCTGAGATCCCTGCCCCCAGTGTCGCAGGGGGTTCTCCCCTCCTGTCTGCGACTCGGTGTCTCTGCCCCTTAATCCTAAGGACACCAGTCATGTCAGATTTGCAAGGGCCCACCCGACTCCAGCAGGACCCCATCAAAATTTATATCTGCAACAACCCTATTTTAAATTACGTCACATTCTGAGGGAGTTTTGTTGTGGGAAACAAAGGCAAAAAGAAAAATTAAATTTCCTTACTACCTATAGCCCACTGACAAGTCCTTGAAACAGGCAGAGAGACATTCCTCTAGGACCTCTGCTGTCTTGATGTTAATACTTAGCAAAGACAAAACGTAATCTTAGCCTGACCCCCAGGATCCTGTAAGTCTACTTTAACATAAAGAAATTCCTCTGGACACTTCCTTTCACTACCCCCCAAGATATATGGTGGCAATCATCCCCCAAGCATATGACCCACCATAAAACATCTGAAGGGTCTCGTGACTCAGATTTTATTAGACGGTAATAAATGACCTTTTCCCAACAACAGCTAGGCCCCTCAAAGTCCTGGAACCTTACATCCAAATTCCTTAGAGACTTACGCTATCCCTAACCCCTTCCCAACTTGAAAGTTTATAATGGGCCACTCCTCACGACCCCAGCGCTGCACTTTCTGCCCGCGGGTCCTGTCCCCATGCTTTAATAAAACCACTTGTTGGCACCAAAGGCGTCTCAAGAATTCTTTCTTGGCCGTTGTCTTCAAACTCTAACATCTTTCCTATATCAATAGGGGTCAGGACCCCAGAATATCTTTCTAAGGACATATTTCAACACATAACTGAGTAATTTTAAAACATCACTTTACTGTTTAACCCAACATGGATAAATGAGGGAATAAAACACAAAATCCATGTACACTATAAAGAAGACTTTTGCACCTACAATAGGCAGGACCCCAGATGTCCTTCACCCTCCCCTGTCTTTGCGGGTACGTGGGGGAAAGAGCCCTTTCCTTGGGCAGGCCCCTTACCCTCCCTGAGTGTCATCTGAGATAAGGATGAGGGAACCCAAATATGCAAACCTTGAAGCAGCCGTTGTGATGGCTCACAAGCAGACGTGTGTAGACCCTTATAAGGGCATCAGGGAAATTTGCAAGAATTTGAAATAGAGAGAAAGGGTTACCGGTGCTCTGCCTAATGCAACCCGCCAGGGTAATCTGATTTTCTAGGGGTCTGCACCTCTCATTGTCTGAGCCAGGTGACTACTCTGCAAGTTATAGAAAATGTAGAATACAAATGGTGCCTATCCCCAGAAGTGCAAATGAGTTTTGTCTGTAAGAACGCAATTGACTATTGCCCCGGGAATGCTGGTGGGTTTTGCATCTCTTTCTACATTCACTTCGGCATTCCAGATTGCCTCTGTATTTGTGTGTTCTTTGACGTTTCCTTCGAACTGATGGTGACATACTATTGGTTTCCTCATGAAGTGGTGACTTAAATTTGCCTGTATTCACTTCATATTTCTCTGAGACCCATGATTTTAACATTTACTAAATGATCTCTTTAACAGTAAAGCATTTGAATGCATGAGTTCCTGGAAAGTGGAGCGATGTATGGTCACAAATGATGGCAACAATGACAACAATAGTATCAGGATGTGACACCCCAGGGATCCCTGTGGGCTTGAGCATCCTCCCAGAATGATCAGCCAGAGGCAGATCTTCTGGTGGCCGGCGGGCTGCACGGAAGGCCCAACGCTCCCCTGGTCTGAATCTCACATCCACAGAGAGCAGATAAAAATAACAAGCAGGATCATAAAAACGTCACCGCTGGCTGTATGTCAGGGCACGTGTGTGCCAATGGGCTGAGGCCAGGTTGCCGAGACATTGTTGACAGCCCCAGCGAGTGGAGGTCCAGGGCCAAGGCCAAGGTGGGGCTTTTCACTGTGGTTACTCCGCCCACGAAGACAAACACAGCCTGCCTGGGTCCTGGAGGGAGCAGGAGGAGACTGAGCTCCAGCCCCATGGAGAAAAAGGGTCTCTGCCCTCGGTGACCCTAAGAAAGTGTTTCTGACTCCAGAGCTGGGGCTGGGGCAGATCCTTTGTGAAATTCTGATTAAAGAAGCCCACCATGGGGCGCCAGGGTGAATCAGACAGTGAATGGATAGCAGACTCTTGATTTCAGCTCAGGTGTGGTCTAAGGTTCCTGGGATGGGGCCCCATGTTGGTCTCTGTGCTCAGCAGGGAGTCGGCTTGAGGATTCTCTCTCTCCGTCTGCCCCTGCCCCTTTCCCTGCTTGTACAGGCTCGCACATGTTCTCGAAAATAAATACATCTTTAAAAAAATAAATAAAGAAAGCCCCTCATTTTGGTCACCTGCAGCTATTTCCACCCGGGGCCATCCTGCAACACTTCACAGCTTGGCACAGGATATGGGAGCCCTGTAGGGTTAGAATGTCAGGAACCCTTCATTCATGATGTGCGGCAAAGAACCCAGGCTTGGGCATGAGGCAGACCTGGGTTCAAATCCAGACTCGCTTTCCTGCCTGCAGTGTGACCTCCAGAGAGGTACTCAATTCTGTTTCCTCAGTCCATATAAAGAGGATAACTACAGTGTGCCCCTAGTGGGTCGGGGAGATTACCGGAGAACATAGGAAACACACTGAAAACAGCCACGAGTACAGAGCAGTCTACCCAAATACTGGCCGCCCATCTGTTCCTTCATGTGTAGTGGAAACCGGGATTCTGATGTAGGCTCTTGAAGCACGAAACAAGATCCGTGGGGTTTTCCTTCCAGCTTTGACACAGACTCAATCATCTCCTGGTCTTAAAATAAGGGGACTGAACCAGGTATGAAAAGCAGACATTCCACATTGCCATTTTGCAGGACTTGAGAAACGGAGCTGCTTTCCTAAGAAGTGACTGCAAAGTTTTGGCAAAATGCAACTGCACTCTCCCTTCCTCTTGACCGTCCTCAGATGGACAGTTTGTGGCAGGACGAGAATTCCTGGATGGGCAGAAAATCTGCGGATGACTCCTCAAAGTGATTTGCAGGGTTTTCTATAAGCCCCAAGCCCCCACCCTCTGGAAAACAGACAGGATCTCTGCCCTATTTCCAACAACCCGCCTGGGAAGGGAAGAAACGGCAGGACTTCTGTCATTGAGATGCCTGGCACCCGTGTCAGTGTGCGAGCTCCACAGAGCAGGTGTGGGGCCTCAGGGACCGGAGAAGCCGGCCACCCGCAGGTCATCGTGGGCAGCTGGGCCTGTTATGGAAGGTGATGGAATTCTCTGGCCTGGAAAGCTTTCCTGGTCCATGAAGGAATTAGCCTCCCGTTCTGGCCAAATGATTACTATTAAGTGAAAAACATTGCTGGGAATCAAAGAGAGCCAGGGTGAGACGTGTCCTGAAATAACTCCCAGGCTGCACTTCCAGTAGCTTCTCTCCCCGCCCCCCCACCCCCAACCCCCCACCCCACCCCACCCCACCCCACCCCTGCCGGCCCCAACCTCCTGCCACCAACCCCCACCCCTGCCCCACCAGCTTCTAACAGCAACATCAACTTCAGAAAGGGCCCAGGGGTGCAATTTCTTTCCTTCCCCTACAAAGACGTTGCTTCTTCTGAAAGTCATTTCCCCCTTGATGACTATTCCAAGTGTAAGAAGAGTTGATATTCCTTCTAAAATTATGCACCTGGACTCTGGGCTGGGGCTAATGTATAATCATCAGCAGCTAAGCAGAGTCAATAAGAAGCTGCCCCCGCAGAAATGGGAAAGCACAAAAGAGATGTCTTCAGAACCACCCCACCCCCTCACCCCCCTCCCAAGGTCCCTTTCAAGAACTGTTTCAAGTGCATTTGAAAGGATTCCATTAATTGTGACGCACGTGTGTCCCTGCCTTGGAGGAGCTGGCTAAGACCTGCAAGACCCTTCCTCCGAGGTCCGAGGAAGTCCTCGGTCTGGCAGAGCAGGGGAGGAATTACGTCCCCAGGATCCCCTCTGGCCCTCAAGGTATGGTTTGTGTCCCCTCCCACCTCCTCCCATGCACACCGTGTGTTCTTGCTCATGGAGCCCACGGAGACTTGGACTTTGCGGTTTCTAAATGCGCGCGCGCGCGCGCGCACACACACACACACACACACACACACACACACACCACTCATGTGTGGCATCTGCATGTGTATAGGTTTTTAACGGGGTAACTGGAGGCAGCAAGGGAGTGCTCAGTGCTCGGAATCCGTTCACAGCAGGTTGCCTTCCTTCGGGCACTCGGACTACACTTCCCAGCTCCCCTTGCGCCTGGGTTTGGCCATGTGACTTGAGTTCTGGCCAATGGAAGGGAAGCAGGAAGGAACGCAGCACCGTCCACACAGACAAGGGACTACTGCTCAGCACTGAAAAGAAACAAATGACTGACCCAACCTGTGTCAGGACGGACCTCGACCTCAAACACAGTGGCTCAGTGAAAGAAACCAGGCTCAAGAGACCACATGTTGTATGATTTTACTCACAGTATGTGTTCAGACTCGGCAAACAGGAGAGATGAAAAGTAAATTGGGAATTAACCTGGAGCAGAAACAGTAAAGGGGCGCACGGAGTCTTGCGGGAGGGAGGGTGATGAAAATGTCCCGAAGTTACTAACAAGCACCGATTGTACACGTGAAACAGGCACATTTCGTGGTGTGTAAAGTATCCCGCAGGGAAGTTAGTGAGGGCGCCGTTTCCAGGGCTGATCTGTCAGAGCCCCACGCATGGCCCGCTCTGGGCTCCCTCGCTTCCCGCTGGCGGATGCGGACGAGGACGGAGAGGGGCAGAGGGGCCCTGGTCCCCGAGCGACTCTGGAGGAGCGCCCACCCCCACGCCCCCCGCCCCAGGCTGTTCTGAGAGCAAGAAGTGAACGGCCCGGGTCGGAACACGACTTGGGTGGGTTTTGCTGTTACAGCAGCCGGCTCACACGAATTTGTGCAGAGTTCCCTCTGAACCGCGTTCTGGGTCTCTGGCCACGCCGCCACCAGAGCTCTTTCTTCCCCCAGAAACTCTCTCATCTTCCCCCGCATGTCCCTGGGTCCCCTCTTCCCCTCCACCCTTCCTCCCTCTGCCTCACCTCTATCTCGAGGAACTCAGATTCTCTATGACGCCGAGCACAGCAGGGACACAACAGAGCAGGACGGACTGTTTTCAGGGTAGCGTTGGGGGCAGAAATGAGGTGAGGGAATTGCAGTCTTTCAGTGTTGAGGGCAAGGGGCCAAGCCGTGGTGTCCGATCAGCCTTAGCAAACTCTGCTGGGGGTGCCCGGCCACGGCTGAGGCCAGATCGCCTCCAGCACTGACTGGAGAAGGAGCATATGCAGACATGGGGCAGAAGGCATTGCTGCTTTTCCATCTCAAGCTTCCAGGTTCTTCCACTTATCTGGAACTCAGGTGGTGTGAGAGCTGGACGAGTCAAATTCTTTCTTTAAGTCATAAAAGGGAAAAGGTATTGGGGTGCCTGGGTGGCACAGTCAGTTAAGGGCCCCACTCTTGATCTTGGCTCAGGTCATGATCTCAGGATCATGGGATCTAGCCCTGCATCAGGCTCCACACCGAGTGTGGAGTCTGCTTGGGAATCTCTCTCTCCCTCTCCCCCTCCACACCCCACCACCCACATGCACAGGCATGCACCCTCTATCTCTCTCTCCAAAAAAGAGAGAGAGAGAAAAGGTGTTGAACTTCAGCATGGAAGAGAGAGTGAAATAATGAAATGCCTTTGAGCGTGCATATCATCTGCAACAAGCAAAATAATTTTTCAAGCATCACTGAAACTGTGGAGGAGAAAAAAATCCTGGAAAGTTTCTCCGGCATAAGCAATGACAAATGGAAGCTAATTTTACAAGCCTGTCGTTACTCATTGAAGGTGTTTATAATGGCTTGGGCATTTTCTGTATTTAGTGCACTGATGCTGTCCGGCTCCAAGCCCTGCAGAATGCACCCCCAACACACAGCACATCTTCCTCACCTTTGTCCCCAGCACAGCCTCATGGCAGCCCCGTCACCTCCAGCTGCTCTCCTGCCTCCTCTCCTTTCTCTGCCAACCCACGCCCCACAGCCACATTTATCATCACGAGCCCTCCTGCTCACAACCCTTTGAAACCTTCCCACTGCCACTAGAATAAAGCTCATTTCCCTTAGTAGAGCATCGTCCTGTTCTGTTATTCTGATTGTGCCCTGCACAGGTTTAGGAGTGCTCCTCGAATGGTACAGTCCATAACCTGCGCAACTGTACCCTGTGGCCTTAAGTCTAACATCGAGAAATCTTGAAGGTCTTCGGGCCTCCAAATCTCTCTGGTCTCACCTGTGCCTCTCTTTGACAGGCACCTTCTGTCTAACTAGAATCCCCAATTGTAGGATTGTGTGCTTCCAAACCATTCTGTGCCCTGTTCCTTCTGACCAGAACTCCTCCCACCCCCTTCCTCAGCAGGTATATCCCATTGTCCCTTCAAAGCTCAGTTCAGCATCATGTCCTCCAGAAGACTGCCTCTGTCCTCCACACTCAGTCCTCTGTGCCCCATGGGGCGCCAAGGCTGCTGTTGTCTCTGATGCTCATGGGTGACCTGGGTGGTAACCTTTCCGTGTGCTCCCTGAGGATAGCATAGTGTCGAGAGATGTGAGATTAGGTTCAGGCTGTCCCTGGTGGCACCGGTAGTGGAATCACAGATGGTTCTATGGAGAAGGGCCAAGAGAAAAATGCTGAGAGAAGCCAGAGGGAAAATGAGGCCAAGTAGAGGGTCCTGGGGTAGGCAAACCTAAATCCAGGGTCTGCACCGGAGAACCAGAGGAAAGACAGCAGGTCGTTGTTGGAAATACTCACTGTCCACTTCCCTTCCCCACCACACCTCTCCTTTCCATCCAGGCCTTTCCTGGACCATGGCCACCATCCCCTGCTCACCCCAGGGATTGCAAGACACCTGTTAATTCAGCCCAGTGAACATGCCTGGGGAGGGGGTCAAAGCACTCAGTACCACTGCCAGTGAGAGACAGTGCCGCCTAAGATCTGAGCCAACAAACTCAGCAATACTGACAGGGCCCAAGGAACCAAGGGGACATATGCAATTTAACCCCTTAAATTATGACATAGTACCCATCTCAGCTGGAGGCACGATATCCCCTCCTAAAACCACGGGGCGCTTGGCCCACATGCCCTGGCAGTGAGCATCTCCGAGAGCATCTTTGCTTACCTAAAGAGATAATAACACTGCATAATCACAGAGATTAAAATGCAGTCACAGAGATCAGCCCAGAGCCACTGGAATCTTCCATTCTGCTGGAATGATTAAAATTCTCCAGATGGGTCTTTGATACGAAAGGTCAGATGATTGGATTCTCTCTAAAGAGAGAGTGCTTTGCTTCTGTGTCCACAGAGCAAATACCTCCTTGGAAGCTGAGGCCACGGAGGCTCAGTGGGATGATTGGTAACAACCCACTGGGTTGGAGGCAGCCTGTGGGACCTTCGCGAAATCTTTTTTTGAGGACGCCAGGGGCCTTGTTTTATTTTATTTTGTTTTGTTTTGTTTTGTTTTTTAATGAAGCTGATGAGTTAAAAGCTTTTGGTTCTATACTGCATTTCTAAATCTTGGGCTTTTTTTTTTTTTTTCTTTAAAGGAGAAACAGACCACGATGGAGGCATTCTGTTATGTATATCAAATGCAGACATATCCGGAGAAAACAAATGAGAAGGCAGACAGAACCCAGGCTTGTGCCGCAGTGTTCACACACATATGCATTAGCTTGGGTACCTTAAAATAGCTGGTTTCTACAGTCTTTCATTATGCAGGAAAGTGAGTATTTTCCAAACACTTTCTCAATTAAGGGAAAATGGCTCTGGCAGAGCTCTTGCCTGACAGGCCTTTATTCCTTCCCTCCCTGCCCACTGTCCTTTCTGTGTACACAGACTAGTTCTCCCCAAAATACCCTTAGGGTATTTTGTTACTCCCAGTTAGAAGGGGGGAAAATCATTATTTAAACAGGTCACCAATACGCAGAAGAATGTACTGATTAAACACAAGGGATCTGGAGTCAGAAAAGCCAGGAACAAGCATCTTGGCCACTTACTGTGTGGCAGGTGAGCACCTCTCCAGCCTTGATGTGCCTGTCTAGCCACGGAGAGCGAGGATGTGAGGGTTGCACGGGAGGAAGCCGGCGCGGGGGTCTGGGGGAGTGCCTACATCGGCAAAAGCTGTATTATTACATTTCGCACATTGCGGGTACAAAGTGCATCACATCACGTAGCCCAGAGAACTCAGCTTCTCGGGCTGGAAGGGGTCTTGGAGAGCCTCTAGTTCAACCACCACATCCCCCCCGGGGTGGGGGGTGGGTGGGGATGGCAAGGGGTGCATGGCTCGCCAGTGTCAGGCAGGTGGTGAGGCGGGGAGGTGAAAGCGAATTGCTATTGAGTACCCATGATGTGCCGAGGCCCCCACTCAGCATCCTGGCTGCTGCCTAGATCCCTCAGATCCTGGTCCCAGGTCACCCTCCTGCTTTGCTGATGTTGCCCCTTCCAAGGCTCTGTGCTCCAGGTGAATGGCATGAGCCCATCAGGCCCTAGAAGGCATCCCCTAGCCCGTCCCATCTGCACATCCCTGTCCCCCTCTCTGGAACGCCATTGCAAGAAACAGAACACCGCCACCGCGGCCATCACTACCACGCTGGCAGAAAGGAGAATTAATCAATCATAAAAACACAGGTTGGATTATGAACTCCAAGAATGAGAGGAGGGTCAGCCTTTTGGATGGACCAGAACCAGGGCCAGTTGTGCCCTTGGAGACCTGGGATACCTCCCATCTCCTGGGTGTGTCGATGCCATCACCCACTAGGCACCAGGCACAGAGCCACACGCTTCTCACTGGGCGATCCCACAACCGGGTGTGGCAGGTGGGCTCGGCTCCCCTCCCTGTTGAGAGGCAGAGGCACGGAGCTGGTGCCGGCTCAGCCACCCCAGCAGTCAAGGAGCTGGGATCTGAAGCAAGCGATCTGGGGCTGTTGCATTCTGATTGGGCCAAGCAGGTCAGGGGCACCCAGGCTAGATCAATCAGCAAGGCCTGGAGGCCAGAAGACATGTGCATCAAAGGAGAGGGGAGCTTCTGCCAGAGAAGAGCCAGGAGGACCCCCCAGTAGAGCCACTCCACTGTCACCCCCTGAGGCCCAGCAGAGAAGGCCTTCCTCCAAGAAGCAACCCTCTTCCCAGCCTGGAACCACCATGGTGCCCACTTTTTGGGTGGTGCCTGGCACACAGTCCGGCCCCCGCCAACGCCCTAAGGACCTTGAGCCTTCTGTGCTGGTCCCCCCCGCCCCCCGCGATCTCCTCACACTGGACTGAGACGCCAAGAGGCCCAAGAGTGTCAGACCACCTCTGTGTCCCCAGACACCATACGAGCCTGCAGTAAGAGGCCCTCAGGGCACAAATGCAGGGATGCGTGAATGGTGGTCTCGGTCTCTGCCTCCCCAAAACGTACACACCCGGTTTCTCTCTGCTTGAGCTGCAGCTTGGGAGGGGGCAGAGTTCACGACTGGAGAAAGACAAAGCAGCAGGCAAGATTGCTCTTCTGGGAAAGTCTGACTCCAAATCCCAGATACAGAGATGGTGGCAGGGAGAAGGGGGAGCCCCTAGTAATCTCCTTCCAGAATGGCTTTGGGCAATCATATTCTTTGCCTGCGTCCCAGGGTTCTGCCCTACAAAGTAAGTCCCATATCCAACATAGGACACCCCCTCAGCCCCCCGCTGGCTATGGACACTTTCTCCAAGAGCCAGGGGCTCCCAGAGCCTCTCATCCTGGCGCCACTCAGCAGGAAGCAGGGAGACAGCACCCACCCTTCCCAGGCTCTGGCCTGCAGCTCTCAGCAACTTGCCCTGGGGATGTTGAATCAGGACAGCTGCCTTTCAAAGGCACGGAAATTCTTTCTTCTTCCTTTTCTTCTTTTTTTTTAATTTTTTATTTTTTTAATGAAGCAAACCAGATGGAAAAGAGAAAACTCAAAAAGAAACGTTTTCAGGATAATGACCTTTTTTTCTTAAATCATGCTCATTAAAAAAAAAAAAATGCAAGCAATATAAAAAGGACCAAAAGACCTCTTCAAAGTTAAGGGAGGGAAAGAGTATAAAAATAATTAGAACGTGGGGTTATTATATTTTTAATATAATAAATATTATTATAAAATTATTATAAATTATTATAAAATAATATATTTTTAATATATTATATTATATTATATATATAATATATATATTATATATATAATAACATATATATATAATATATATATGTTAATATATTTTGGGTCCCAGGGATGCCGGGTCACACTCCCCTGCTGTCCACACTCTGTAGACTTTGGCCACCATCTGCAGGCACTGGGATGTCATGGGGGAATTTTTGTCTTGTTTCAGTTTGTTCTTTTTTTTTTTTTTTTTTTAATTCGTCAGAGAAAGATAGCACAAGCAGCAGGAGATGCAGGCAGAGGGAGAAGCAGACTCCTTGCCGAAGGACTCGATCCCAGGCCCCTGGGATCATGACCTGAGCCAAGGGCAGATGCTTAACCGACTGAGCCACCCAGGCGTCCCTGTTTGGCTTTGTTCCGTATAGGATTCTGCCTCCATCATGGTACTCGGTAGCTAAACGTGGTTATGTCTCTGCACTCATCACTCTGCCCATTTTTTCCTTCCGGAGATGCAATGTACTTTGTTGACTTAAAGATTCAAGTCCCTCTTCTGGAAAGTTTGCTTCTGGTAAGTCCCTTGAGGGTCTCTTCTGTCCGGTTCCTTCTGTTTTCCTCTTCAGAAGTGCCCGCTTGTCCTTTGCCTTCCACACAGGTCATCTCCACAGTCACATTTGCGTCTTTGTTCATGCAGGTTTGTTTTGCATGATTGGGTCAAACTCAAGTTTTCAGGGGTTTGCTGCTTTGCACAGAGGGTCCCGGGCGACCAAATGGCAAGCCAGGTGTTGCCTCCTCCCCCATGCTCCGTCTCCTAAGCCCATGACCATGATCTTCACTGACGTAGGACAACCTGGGAGGCCTGTCTGGGGGGCAGGGAGTGTGTTACAAGCAGGGAGTGGGGTGCGGGAGGTCTCAGAGCTCTGTTCTGGCTCTAACATACTTACCTTTCACCCAGCTAAAGATGACACATTAACAGATGAATTTAAGAATTATTTCTTTAATAATTTTCTTTGGGTGCTCTTTCTGGTTTTTTTCTGTAGATATTAGAGTTTCTAATTTGATTTTCTAACTTTCTACCTGTCTCCCTTATTTCCCGTTTTGCTTTTTATCTCCAATTTCTTCCAGCTCCTCTATGGATTGTATACATTAATGCTATCATCTTCCTAATCTGCCAGAGTTCTCCTTGGAGCTCTGCCCCAGGGAGTGCATTGTGACAATAGCTGTCCCGCAGCCTGCCCTCCCCATGCCTGCTTCAAACCCTCACAAACTTCGCAAAGATTGTGTAGGCTCTAATCTTATAGGAGCACTCAAACCCCCTCCCAATTTTTCCCCACCCTCCACGACCACAGTAGTACACATCTTCCAAGGGACAGAGCCAAGGAGGCAGGAGGGAAGCTGTGGGGTTCGCCTGCTATGGGTCCCTTCTTCTCCGTGGACACAGAGTGCTCTAGAGCACAGTTAGGTCTTGGTCCCCGACGGTACAGACACTTCTGTCTTCTTGGTGCCTAATGTCCCTACATCAAACTTTCAAGTTACACAGATATATATTCTAGCCAGGGTGAGAATCGGGGGTCTAATCAGGGGTCCCCAGCCTTGAGGACTTCAGGAATCTGAAGTCACTTTTAAATTGAATCAGGGACTATTCCTGGGTTTGCAGCTTAAAACAAACAAACAAATATACAAAACAAAGCAGAGCAAGAACCCGCAGAGCACCATCCCGTTGCCACAAGCCCACTAACAAATGTCCATCGAACAGTAGCAGAGGTAGGAACAGCGCACTTACCATGCAGAGGGCGCACCTCTAAGTTGGAAAAACTCAGCTTTATGAAAAACTCATTACATTTGCTCTGTTTTTCTCATGTTGCCTTCAAGCAGGAAACGCTTGATTCTTTCTTCATTGTCCCTGCAGAGACCACTGATGGGAAGTTACTTCTTTAAAGCATGAAAGAGATCAAAATTCCCAGATTCCTGGCACAGTGATAGGAGGAGAGAGGGAAGAGGGGAGAACAGGATCTGAAAGGTGTGCCCGTGGCCATGGCTCGTCCCAGTTCTGTTGGGAGCATCCCGCCACCCCTGGCTGGGACTGGCCCGTGGTCCCAGCATGCACTGCTCCCACACCTGCTTCTGAGCTCATCTCCCCCAGGTGGAGTCTAGACGGCAAGCTCTTTGGAATGACAAGCTTTGCTTTGGTTTTCTTTTTCTTGTCCCCAAGGCCAGGACAAGGGTAGAGTTCATGTCTCATCCTAACTTTGAGTGCCAGCCCCTTCCTGCCCTCCCAGCACCTCGTTCCCCCGCGCCACCCCCCTACCCCGGCCACTAGCCCAGCCTCTGCTCCCTGCAGTGCCCACCCTCCTGCCTTCCCAGATGCTGTGGATCCCAGCCTGGGGCCCCTCCCCAGGAAGACACAGGAGCCTCCCTGTCTCCCTGGCCACCCCCATTCCTTCTCAGCTACCTCCAGCCATTCTAGATCACGGCTCAAGTGTGTCCCCCATGCTAATGAATTCACGCTCTGCTACAGATGCGGCGGCTTCCCTTTGTCTAGGAGGGTAAGGTGCTCCAGGCTTTCCGGGGACCTGGGCTCCACTTCCTCCCTGAGAACTGGGGCAGGGCTGGGCATATGATCGAGCTGTTAGACGAGAGTAAGAGACCTGGAAACTCAGGAGAGGTCATAGCTCATCCTCCTCATGTGGGGTCTGCTGTCCCTCCATGCCCTCCCCAGAGGGGGCTCTGCTGCTTTGGGCTGCACTCCACCCCCAAGTGCATGGCTGTAGGTTCTCTGGGCCGCTCCAAGCACCGGTTGCTGTGCTGGCAAATGTGACCGTGCCTATAAATATGACAGTCCCGGGGCTATATTAAGGTTTTATGAGTCTCTTTGTAAAACAGATTAAGAGATTCAGTGTGAAATTCTTCTTCTTTTTTTCAAGTCCCTTCTTCCCCTCCGCTCCCATCAGTCACACCAACCCTGGCTCCGGTTGCCTTCGCTCTGTTTTGCAAGTTAAAATAAAAGCTTCTTTTTCAGAAACAGATGGGATGAGCTTCCCTCCCCTTCTATCCAGTGTTACTACTGGATTGGGTTACTGATCCCATTTTTCTTGGCACCTGGGCATCAAGGAGGCCTTCTAAATGGTATGTCTTTCCCTCCCCAAAAGATGAGCTGCTTCAGTAAGGACATGATAGGGTGGCCAACTGGTCTAGCTTATCTAGAGCATTCCTGGTTTCAGTATCAAAACCTCAGTTCTGGGCAAACCGACATGACTGGTAACCTAGAAGGAGGGCTTGCTGCAGAATCATCGAACGTTCGAGCTCTGGATGCAAAGACATCCAAGTGATATGGAGCTGCTGAATCCTTCTGTCAAATGAAAATTTTCTGGAGCACCGTGGGTGGACGACAGGCAGGCAGGAGCCTGCAGCCCGAGGCGCCTTCACTCTGTGCTCCTGGAAGAATAAGCCTGGGGCTCTGAGTCTCCCCTGCCATCTTCCAACCCCATCCAACCCCCAAGAAGATGGGGGACCCTCCTCACCCCAAAGCAAACACCTGGGAGAGCTTTGCTGTGGCCATGATGAACAATAGCAGATGGAAAGTGGCAGCCCCAGGAGGGAAATGCCTCTCCGAGACCACACAGCTGGTGGCATTAGACTTGGACTAGATCTCTTCTTCCTTAATTTCCAGAAGAGGCACGGAGAGGCTCCAGCCCACACCTTCTGGCGGCGCCCCCTTCATCCTTCACACATTTGCTTTCTAAACTTGGAACAGTCCCACGAGCTCCAAACCCAGTCTGGGAAACATCGCCACCTAAAATGCACGCGCGTGCGCACACACACACACACGTGTGTGCACGCGCGCACACACACGTGCCACCTGCACCATGGCTATTAAGGGAGGCTGGCCGCCCACGATCAGGTGTCGGACCTTCCATGGCTGGGATTGAACAGACAAAAGGAAACGCAGCATTGAGATGTGGGGGTCACGTGTCGCCGCTGGGCCCTCCGCACGCTGCATCTCTAAGATTAACGCCAGCCTCCTTCGAAAGGCCGTGGGTGTTTACCAGCCACTGCTCCCACCTGGTGCCCAAATCCCCACGTTCTCACGACACAGAGCCTCTGCGTGCTGCTGAGCCTGTTGTCCCCGTGCCTCAGCAGTGGCCGGGCTCAGTTTACCCTGAATCTAGAAGCCTCCGCCCTCTTAAACTTGCATTCCCCTCACAAGCCAGACCTGCAGACACTCAGTGACAAGCAATGGCCTCACTCATTTTGGGAGGAAGGGGCAGGCCTGCCCACTTCCCACCCTTCATGATCGCTGGTGTGGGAGGGGCCCCTCAGGCTGCCAGCCACAGCTGCCCCTGGGCAAGAGTAGGTTCTGGAAGCGTGGTGCCCCCGGGGCTGAAAACCTTCTCAGTCCCCGAGCCACCTGCCTGGGCACCCCTCTCCCCGTCTCCGCCTGGACACCTGCTGTCCCCACCGGGACTGGAGGAGGCTGACAGTGGCACACTGGGCAACGTGCTTAGCGGGGAAAAAGATAAACTGAGGCATGTTCGCAGGAGATGTTTTTAAAGAGAAGGTGCCGGAGCAAAACAAGGAAATGTGTTTGGCTGGCTAGAGCTTAAGTGGCTGCCTTCCTGGGGGAAAGCTAGTCGTCCTCGATCCACTCTTCTCAAGCTTCACTTTCTCCGATCAGTGCCCTGACTCGGGCTTCAGGTTGGGTTCGCTTACCGATAGCCGCCCAGGCCAACAGCCTTCCTGTCTGATACTTCAACACAGGTGACATGGCTCTTTCATTCCCACTGTCACCAACCAAACGCCTAGGACCTATGGGCTCGGGTCATGATGAATTCATTGCTGGCTCCTCTTGGACCGTTCTTGCTGGTAAAGGCTCCCAGAGACTCCCTGGTATCCTTACAATACTGTGAAACAAACTGTAGAATTGCCCTCGCTTCTGGGTGCAGATGTGGAAACCGAGGCTCTGATCTGCCCAAGGACCCTGGGCACATCCATGACATCTGGTCCCCCATCCTGCATGGGCCAATGTGGTCACTCTCTCCGAGCGCACCGGCCAGGAGCAACCCCCCTTTCTGGTCTGAGGGAAGCCTCTGTGACAGCAGAGCCCCGATATCACCCATCCCCCCAGGGAGGCCAAGGGCCCTGGGTTCCCCACTCAATGAATGACTAAAGCAGGAAAGGAAGAGCTCCGTGGCCCCTCCCCTTGTCCCACACACTCAGCAAACAGTGGCTACACTGCCGCTCCAGACCTCTTTTCCAAGAAGGCCTGAGCTCCTGCTGGGGGCCCCCGAGTTCATGGATCATTCTAGTGCTTTGCTACTTGCTGGGAAGTGAGTGCTGGACATGCAAGCTGAGTCAACAACGGCATAGAAGAAAGCCCTGGGGACCAAGGAAGGGGCTCAGGAGACCCGATTCAAGGCCCCACCCTCCCATTCTGCCAGGGGTTGGAGACCCCGGGCAAGTCACTCCTTGGGCCCTTTTCCTCCTTGTTTATGAAGGAGCCAGACCAAGTTGACTCCAGCTCTGTGTGCCTGGCCATATTTTCAGAATTAACATTTCAACTGACTACATGAGTCAGAGGAAATCTGACAAAATGAAGATGATGAACCCAAAAAGCTTTTGCATGGGAATTCACACAATGCACACACTCTAAACCATAGGGAGAGGCCGCAAAACCAGCCCGTGCAGAGAAGCAGAGAAGAGACACCGCCACTCCCACGGACTTTGTCAGAAGGACTGGCCTGAGGGATGGGCTGGGGTGGGGCAGGGGCCTGGGATGCCGGGGAGCAAACTCGGAACTGGGGTTCAGCCAGATACGGGGGCCTCATGCACGGTCCAGTCTCCTGTGCTGGGACCCAAACTGGGGACATGAGCCTGCCCTGGGCTGTGCTGTGTCCTCTGCCCCGTGCCCCACTCCCATCCCCGCCTTGGCCGCCTCCGGTCCCATGCGACCCCGGGCTCAGTGTGTGCCACCTGTGCCCAGACCACCAGGGAGGGCCATGAGAAGGCTTTGCAGCTCGAGGTAGGTCTCTGCAGTCCTGCGTGTCTCTGGGAGCTTCTGGAATGATCCAGACCCATACAGAATTTCAGGGTTTCCTTACTTCTCCAGCCTGGCCCTGAAACTCAGCCTCTAAGGATTTCAGAGAAAGAGCAGGAAAACTCAATTCCCTTTTCTTCCAGAGCGCTTTGCAGCCTCACGTCTCTTTCAAAGAAAATAGAGCACGAGGAGGCGTGGGATGCAGAAGCCGGGAGATCCAGGAGGGCAAGCGGCTCCGCGGGCTGACAGAGCGGGTTTCTGACGGGTGAGTGGATGCTCCTGCTTGGCCGTGGACACCGGCCTCAGGACACTGAGGTGACACTGAGAGTTTCAAGTGGAAAAACAAAGAGTCCCATGGCGTAAGAAAATCGTGTTTATCATCTCCATCTGCCCCCTCTCAGCTATCAGGTATCTCTCTATCTCAGATGATATCACACACACTCTGCTCAACAGTTCTCCAGTATAACCTGTTGAGTCCCATTTTAGAGATGAGACGACAAGGTCACTTCGCACGGCCTGGGAGAGCCCAGGCCCATCTAGTGTGCAGACTCCTCACCTCTCTGCCAGGCTGTCCAGGCAAGAAGGGGGGCAGCTGAGGCAGGCCGAGGGGTGGCCCGGGGCTGCTGTGTGGGCTCAATAGGCCCAGAGCTGGCAGCAAGTGCGCTGGCTCTAAAAAAGCAGCAGGAAGGCGAGAGGGAGCCAGCGCTCTCTCAGGATCCTGACTCCAAGCCCCCAGGAGACATGTGAACCAGGACATTCCTATTGATGGAGCAGGGCAGGGCCCTGTAGAAAGGGAGAGGGACCTGGCTGGGACTCCCAGAGGTCTCCTCTTTGATGGGGTGTAACCTGGGTCCTGGCAGGGCCCAGCAGGGAGAGAGCCTTTGGAGGGAGTCACGGATTTAGGCTTCCCAGCTCTTGCTTGGGAAGCGGGCGCCTCCCAATTGTCCTGGCCTCCAGCGCATTCCCAGGGCCAGCCTGCCCTCTGCTGGGCCTGTCGAGGGACCGGAAAGTGGAGTCCACATTTTGGGAACTTGGGGACTCGGGTGTCCCTTTCAGGTCCCCGCTCCTAACCTGGGAGCGACAATTCACCAAGTCACAGTCACAGAGTACCGCGTGTCCTTGTACCACCTTACGTGGACTGAGAACGGTGAGTTTGTTTCCTGCTTGTCAATGAAATCGCAGCTTGAATTGCACAACATCTGTGAGTAGCATGTATGTTCCCAGCCAGGGGCAGGGAGAGGGTGTGGAGGGCTGGGGATGAAAGGGCTGGGCTCCAGGTCACCCCATCCCCACACACCAGGGGCCATTCGCACGTATGCGGCAGGTCGAGTGCTGCTCTGTGTTAAGAGTTAGAGCCCCCGGACCAGCTGGCTGCCAGGAGGTCCTTAACAAGGGACCTTGTGATACACGCCATGGGTCAGAGTCCAGAGGCCACTTGGAACTCACCATTCAAGATCAAAATGCCTAAAACATTTGACTCAGCTTAGCGGAAACCCTCGACATTTAAGAACAGGCATTGAAGAGGGTTGAGAGAACCGCAGGAAGAAAACAGTGTTTTAATGAGGCATTTGCCCCTCTGCTCATCTCACTGTGTCGGTCAGCTTAGACCCCTTCCGAGCTTTCATCGGCTGCCACAGACATGCTCTTGGATCCCACAGGACAGTGACGGAGGCACAGAAATCCAGCCGATTTGCATCTCTCCGTGACCCTAACTTAATCACCAATAAAATCCCAGCCTCCCGTCCGACTGGCTTCTCATCAGCTGTTTTCCTGGAGTATTTTGTAAGAGGAAGTCGGGCTTGGCTATCCCTCAGCCAGGCCCCTGGGCTCTGCTCCGTGGGTCACCAACTGCAACAAGGATGCATGGGACAGGCCACCACACAGGCGGCAGGATAAGCATTAGCTCTGTAATGCCAGACTTACCTTGGGAACGCAGCTCCCCTCCCCCTAAGAGCAACGAGTGGGATCTAGACCCCGGGGACAGGTGTCAGGGAGGATCAGCCTCTCGGCTCCAGCCCTGCTTTCTCCCTCCAGTCTCGGCTTTGCCTCTGGATTAAAGCATGCCTCCCTGTAGATGACTCCCATTTCTCTGTGCAGATCAGCCTCTCCCTGTATGCCAGACCCGTGCAAGAGAAGAGAGGACCATTCCCATCCACACCCCCTTGCTAAGCACTCCCTGTCTGATGCTCGGGCCAAAGCCTCTCTCCCTCCAGTGGAATCCCAGTCTCTCGGGTCCATCTCCCAAATGCAGCCCAAGTGTGGCCTCCTCCAACAGCTGCCCTGTTCCTACCCTTACCCACGATTCTAGAACAGCAGTGTTCACACAGAGCATCTAGCCACATGTCCTAATTTGAATTTCAATGAATTAAAATAAAGTGAAATGTAAAATCCAGTTCCTCAATCACACAAGAGCCAGGCTGCAGTGCTCAGTGGCCACAGGTGGCCAGCCAGTGGCCACCGTCCCGGACAGCACGGCCACAGAATATCTCCACCCTGACGGAAAGTCCTGTGCGGACGGCGCTGCTCTAGGACCTACCCGGGAGTGAAAGAGACCAGGATCCCTGCCTGCTCCTGGGTGTCCCACCTCCACTCCAGTCCATCTTCCACATGGCAGGCCGGGGGCGGGGGCTTCTTCCTAAAGCATAAATCAGCTCGCATCACCTCTGCTTAAACCCTCCCGTTGCTGATTACAGTGACCAGAAAAAAAATTCAAGTTCCTTCCGTGCCTTCCAGGGCTCAAGTTCACCCAACATCCAGCAGCATCTGTGGAGCCTGAACTATGGGCCAGGCACTGATCGGGGAACTTGCAGTAGGAGATTATGACAGAGCAAAACGTCAGAGCTCCCTACGTCCCTGGAGCTATTTAGGGGGAGATGAGAAAATAATAAGCCAACTTCAATTGTAAATGATAATTGTATAGAAGATGAAAAGCACAATGAGAAAAAGAAGATGGGCGTTCAGGATCTGAATGCTGCTGACCAGCCCCCCAATGGGACTCTTCTGCCCTGGGCCCCCTGCCGCCCTTCTGCTGACACACTCCGAAGGGGATGTGGGGCCCCATGACTCCGGGGACCGGGGACCCAGACGCGCTCTGCTGTTCCAGGGGACCATACAGGAAAGGAACATCCTTCCTGCACCTTGCAGAGTGCAAGACATTCACACACATGTGCACACGCGCACGGAGGGTTTGACTCTCCTCCTCCCTCCTCCCCCATCCATTCCTGGCTGAGAGTTCTAGGCAGGGAGCCCAGGAAAGCCTGGAAAACCAACTCTGCCTGACTCTGTGTACTTTTTAAAATGTCCTACAGTATATTAAGTATTGATTATGACTGTGATTTGTGAGAGGAGTGACTCTGAGACTTCCTTTTAAGCAGCAGAACCATTCCAAATGGATATAAGGGGAAGGTGAGAGCTTTGCTTGAGTCCTGATTCCTGCCAATCCTAGGGAGCTTGAGCTCGCAGGTTGTCAGGAAAAGGCTGAAAAATGCCGACAAGTGCCACAAAGCACAGTGGCAAGGCGAATCAACCTCTGGGGAGTGGGGGAGTGGAAATGACTTTGCTCTTGGTGCCAAGTTTCAGTGTTTTGGCCTCACTGCAAACCCCTGGCCAGGCAGGGAAGGAGGCACGGGCCCAGGAGTCCCACTCACCAGGGCAGAGCCCTCCCCAGGGAAGAGGCTCCGGGCTCCTCAGCTCCTCCCTGGAGGTCCCGGCCACCCTGTACTCACTGGCTGCTTCCTAGAGCCCTGAGGTCAATTTCCCGCCGAGGGCATCTGGCTTAGGGGACAGCATCCTTCTTCATCTTCTCTGCACAGTAGAGATGGTCAGATCGTTTGTGTGCTATTTTAATATTTTTAGCAAATGTCTTCTAATTCCCGGTGTAGGAAGCAGGGTGGGCGAGGGGCAGTCAAGAGGAAGGGATCTTCCCCATCCCCCCAAGTCCATCCACCATGCAGGCACACTGGAGCCAAAGTGGTGGGGGTGGGGCGGCTGGCCCTGTGCAGTGGCTGCGCTGGGGTCCCCCCCATCAGCTACACCCAGGGAGGGGCCTTGGCTGCAGACCCCCAGCCCTTCTCCCTGTTGCTCTGTGTTTATGGATGCTTCCCATAATGTTCCTGTCCCTCTGAATGTATTACTTGGGGCAACACAGATTTTTCCTCCAGGTGTCAGACTGGAAATGGTGGGCAACAAGAAGGGGACCTCTCTCTCCTGTACTTCTCAGGGACCAGGCTGGCCCTGCAAACACTGCAGGGGACCTCAGCTGTGGGGTCTGCATGGAGGCCTCACCCCCCGCAACCCCACAGCTCAAGTGAGTAGAACTCAGCAGAGGGACAGAATTCTGGCCTTACCTTCTGGAGCACCCTGCAATTCCAGCCCACCTGGCCAACAGGGAGACCAGGACCAAGGGGTTGTGGGTTTCCAGAAAGCAAGACTTTCAGCACTGAAACAAAAGAAGTCCCAGTGGGTCACCCTGGTATGGACAGCCCCACCTCTAGTCACCCCGATGGCCACTCCCCAGACATTTTGTTTAGTTCCTTCTCTCCTTTTGTGGCTGTTTCTGGATCTTGACATACTCTGTTGGGGAGGGGGCAGGAATATGCTTTTGATTCTTGTAAACCCAGAGTTGCTTATAAATTCCTAATTTGGGGGCCAGCTGGGTTCCAGGGCAGCTTCTGGCACCAGGCCGGTTCAGCACCTTGAAGGTCAAGGTCACTGCAGATGGTGGAGCACAGCCATGGCCCCAAGCCTTCTTGCTGGGTTTTGGCAAGTTCTCAACTGTGCTTCTCCCGAGTGCCACACACCTTGTCTCTGCTCGGATGCTGCTGCCACCTTTCGTTTTCAGCCCTTTGGCTGATGCATTTGGAGAAGCTGGGGCGCTCAGTCCATGAGCCCCTGTTCCCCACTCAGGCTCTGCTCCAGGCCATGTGGCTTTGTCTCAGCTGGAAGGGACGGTATTGTTCATGACGGAAAACGTTTTTGCACAGCTTTTGGAATTTTTTGTTTAGCATTAGACCACTGTGCTTGAAGTTACAAGCCAGAGACTTGCCACCTTCCAACTTTAATTTGTGACATTACCCCGTCCCCCTGAATGCGGTGGCCTTCCTAACCAGCAGCCCAGTCACAGTGTTTTATGGAATTAGAAGGGTCCCATCAGTTCATTGTCTCCAGGTCATTGTGCTGGGTAGAGGCAGATGAATTCTGCTTTGTCCACCCTTCTGGCTAACTGGGTAGTTTATGCATCTTCTCATCCCTGAAACAGACCAAGAGCTCCCTTTCCTCATTTTTCCTGTACCCCCACCCTTTGCCCTGAGACTTTCAGGGCCCCCCACTGTGTGCACAGCATTCTGATTTAAAACATACGTAGGATTAAAATGCTTCACAATAACAGAAAATGGTGGGGAAAATACAGTGTACTAAGATCTTCACATTGTGTGGAAGAGATAAAATCTAAAATTGTATTAGACAGTAATAAGTAGGAAATATATATTGTAATATCCAGAACAATTATGAAAATACAAATAAAAGTATAGTTTAGTGCCCAGTTTATACAGGGAAAACATGTTGATAAAACTATTAACCCTTAAAGAAAACATGAAAACAGAGGTGTGGAAAAGCAACGTGAAATAGGTACAACAAATAGAAAATAAATAGTAAAAGTGTAGCTTAAAAAAAATCCCAATATATTGATAATCACATTAAATGTAAATGGACTAAATACTCCAAGTAAGACTAAAATTGTCCTATCAGATTTTTAAGAAACTGACTATAAATTAATTACAAGAGACTCAAATAAGAGCAAAAGATAATAACACTGAATTATGCCAGATAAGCACCAAACAAAAAGGATGAAGAGACAAGCCCACAATCATATTAGCAGACATTAGCACAGTCCTCTCAACAGACATAGAAAAGCAGTAAGGAGAGAAGTCTGAACAGCATAATTAGCTTGACCTAATTAACATCGTTAATTAACATCGTATCCAGCAATGACAGAAAACACCTTTTTAAGTGCATATTTAATAAAATGAACTGTATGTTGAGTCATAAAGCAAACATCAATGCCTTTTTAGAGATTTACACCATTCACCAGAAGTCAGTCCTCTAATCACCGTGGAATTAATCTAGGAGTTAGTAACAGAAGGTCAATTCCAAAATTTCCATCTCTGCCCTGCTGATCATCCCTGCCCCCAAATCTATGTCAAGTTCTTTGTGAATCAGAGGTAAACTTGAGAGAAGGAAAGGGAATACTTCTCCAGCCAGACATAAAGTAGGAACCATAAGCCAAAGGGATCATTCATGAGCCAAGACCACCCAAACCCAGGGAGGCATGAGATGCAAGTATGTGTCCTTAGGGCTGGGGGCTATTTATTTATTTATGAAGATCTAATTGGCTTTATTAAGCAATTCGTGAATCGCACTGCATCTCATTTGGCAAGTAGAGGGGACCTCCCTGGGGCTGGGTTAATTTAATGTTCGTAGGAGAGGACGCAGAGCTCTGATGTACAAGAGATAGAGGGGAACTGAGAACTCTGAACAAAGCCAGGACCCTGGAAGTCTGGCTCTTCCTTCTAGGAGAGACTAGGAAAACCAGAGATAAATCTCAGGAAAAAGCTCGACTCTGCTCAGAAAAGGTGAAGGTGGAAAAAGGTTCCCATTTGAAATTGAACCTCTAAAACTACCCCACCTCAGTCCGATGGAAAGTTTCAATATATCCCAAACCAAAAAAAAAAAAAAAAAAAAAAAAAAGTCATTGCAAAATTTGGTTCCAGAAATATGACCCCTTGGATCCAGGCCAAAGCAAAGACAAATGCTTTCCTAGAGACATTTTCTACCGCAGACCACGTGAGGCTCCTGTAGCAAAAACCGGTAACGCCAGCTGAAGAAAGATTCACAATCATTTCTGGAAATCACAAACTGCACAAGGAAACAATTCTCATTGAGGCAAAGTCAGCAGATAAACGGGATTAGGTCCCCCAAGCATTTGCAATAACAAAACAGTTGAAATGAAATTATGAGTCATACTTAGGACTTAACATCTGATAATGTGTGAAACTACAGATCATGTTTAAATCATATATAAATTTAAATCATTTATAAATCACATTAAAATAACAGAATAGTTCAGTTGAGATCATAAATCAGACTGAAAGCATGTTTAAAATGATTATGTAAAGAAGAAATAAAAACCATATGGAAGGAACAAGATTCTGGGACAAAAACGAGATTTGGAAATGAACCACACTGAAGTCCCACAACTGAAAATGATCCAAAAAAAAGTCCTTTGAAGCCTTAAACCAATAGCTGAGCTCACGGAATTGGTGGTTTAGAAAAGCAGAAGGACTTGGAGAGCGGTGAGATAAATGTACGGATATTTCACCAGTTTCAGTGCAGATAGATTACGGGGTGCAGCTAGAATCTGGAAGGGAGGAAAGAATGGGGAAGGGGGTGAGGAGAGCCAGGCCAGAGACGGGTAGGATTGCAGCGAAATGACTGACAGGTGCGCCCCGGCTATGGGTCTCCTTGCACGCGCTTGCTAGGCCACCTGCCCCAGGCAGACTCTGGCCACAAATAAGCCGACTGTTCTCTGCTCACTTCTCAAAGGAGGCAGGGGTGAGTTCTCTCCTCTGATACCCAGCCCAGAAGCTCGAGTGCTCCAGAAAGAGCGGCCCCCAACTGGCAAGGGAGAAGCTTGGAGCTGCTGGGATTGTGTGAAAGCCCAGGAGCCCGAGGGGCCAGAGGAAAAGCGTCTCTCAGCAGATGCTAGTAAACTGGCATCATTTCCTGTGGTGGTTGGACTGTGGCTTTGAAGGTCCTGGTGATGTGGGGCATGGGGATTTATCTGGGCCATGATCTGCCCTTTAGAACCCTAGCACAACCCAGCCCAGTTGTGCCCAGTTTAACCCAACGGTGCTCAATCCAGCCCAGCCATGCCCAGTCCAGCAAACTCCTTGCCTCTGGAGGGACAGCAAGTGGGGAGGAAGAGGGAGAAGGGAGGGGGTGGGAGGAAGGAGCAGAAAGAACTCAAAGGCACAGGGGACAGAGGGCAGGGCAGGTCTGCCCCCTGTTGGACTGGGTCAAGCACGATGAGACCCTGATGCCACATGGAGGTTCCAGATCCCAGCGTATCTAAATTGAGACAGCCAGGTGCTCCGCTAAGCCCAGGGAGGCCCAGGGAAAGGAAGCCAGGGGTGGGAGCCCCACAGCCCCCTGGACCCACTGAGCTCCTCCCTCCCCATCTAGGAAGGATTGGGTCTAGGCCAGCGGTGGCAGAGTCTGCCTGCTGCGGTCAAGGGGTCACAGACACAAGGAGGTGGGACCTGCAGCCAGGCAGGCCTTTCTCAGGGAACAGAGAGGAGAGCACAACCAGGAGCGGAGGTAGGGGAGGAGTGAAAAGGTGGAAATGGGACAAGGAAGGGCAGGGATGGAGTTCTGCGTGTCTGAGGGCAGAAGCTGCAAGCCCAGGCCCCCCTCATAACCTACACCCCCACCATACACTCTGAGCCTGCTGGGGTAGGTGATGGCTCCCTCAGGGCCCTCCTTGGCAGGCACAGGCTAGCTCAGGACTGGGTGCCTGAAAGGGTGGGTTGGATGTGAGGGATGGGAAGGGGAGACATCCCAGGTGGAAGGACCAAGGTGGGGAGGGGCTGGATAGGAGGTGTCTGGACCACTGCCAGGTTCAAAGAGGCTGGAAGGGTTTAGCTCAGCCCATCAGGAGCTGTGTCCTAGAGGTGCCAGATGGAGTGGAGGGAGCACTGGATGGGGAGTCAGGCCGGCCTCCAAAGAACCTTGGCTCTGAGACTGGCCTTCTCCCAGCCTTCCTTTCCCTGTGGATACTTTGGGTATGATCATGCCTGAAAGCCTGGAAGCCAGAAAGCAGGCAGGGACTCCCAGAACCACCCCTTTCTCTGACATCAGATGCCTTCAGGACAATTTCCTAATTGGCTGGACTGAGACCTTGACTCCTTCCAACCCTGGACGCCCTGTTACTGGGGTTACTCTGGGTTCCCGGGAGCTCCTTGGCCTAGCTAAGGGGTGAGTGGGACGACAGTGGGGGGTCCACATGGGGGAGGGACATGCCAGGGCAGTCCTGCCAAAGGTCAGTAGAAACAGGCCTCCTGGCTGCAGTGCCCATGAAGGCCACATGGGGGCAGTGCGGGGCTGCATTTCGGTGCCTCTTGCTCCCCAGGTGAGCTGTCCCCAGAAGCCTGGAAGGTCCGAGACCGGCTGCCAGCCCCCACCCTCAACCCTTTCTCCATCTCCTTCTACACCCCGCCTCTGCAAAACGCCTAAGGAAGTTGTGCTGTGGGGAGAGTGGCAGGTTTTTAAAAAGCAAAATAGATGAGCAGATTTGAAAGGCCTCCTGCAATCCTCCAGGCCCCGATCCTGGTCAGCAGCTGGAGAAACTGAGGCTCAGAGAAGTTAGCAGCTTGCCCAGTATCGTCCAGCTCCCAGTTCGGTTTTCTCTCCAGGCACCTGCTGCCTCCCTCACTCCACTGATGGTTATGGGGGCTGGGGGTCCCCAGACTTCACTGTCCGGATGGGAATGGGGACACACAAATGACCACAGTCAGGTAGAAAGCCATGAATGCCACACTAGGTGGGAGAGGGACTAGTATGGGGGAGACTTCTTCATGCAGGTGGGAGGGTGGGTGGAATCCAGGAGGCCATCATGGAGGAGGAGGCAACACTTGAATTTGTCCTTGGGGTGGAGTAAGATGCTGACTCAGTTGAACAGTGAGGAGGGGGTCACTGCTGGTAGAGTAACACACTGGGTGAAGGCAGTGAAGGAGAAAATGTGTATTGGTGAGATATATGCTCTTAGGGGAAGGAGGAGATTAGAGGCTGGACAAAGAAGTTTGCCCACATCCTGAAGTCTATGCAGGCTGCCTAGGTCTCTATGTCTTTAGAATTGGGGGCTGGCTTGGCTTTGGAATTTTCCTGAATTCCATTATGTTGAAAGTACAGAAAATGGCAGATCTCCAGATTATCTCATTTGGAGGTAGGAGTAAACAAATGTTCTCCATGGTGACGGTGGGCCTAACTTGAGATGTCTGGCTGCCCCTCGGAGCTCTGGAGGTCAGCCCTGAGGAGGAAGGCGGCCGCTCCCCATTCCTCAGTCATGACTCGAACTCACAGCGGAAGGAGCTACTGCCGGCCACAGAGGGCCTCTGCCTAACCTCGGAGCTGGCTGTGGGGACAGCCCAGGATTCTGGGGCTTGGAGAAAGCCTCAGACCAAGGTAGGCGGGGTGCATGGAGCAGGCAGACCAACCTGCTCACCCTTCTAAGAAGTCAAGGGCTCCTCTGGAGGCCCACAGCACGCTCAGCTCACTTGCCCCTGTCCAGGTAGATGCAGGACCCAGAAGGGAATGCAGGAAGATGGGGCAGGAGGCCAGGGTTGAGTCTCTGCCTCAGTGTCCCCAGAGGTGGGCACCAGGGGGCAGGAGGCACTTAGAGAGGAGGGGGGCTGTCGTGTGGATCCATTCAACTGTTTCCACAAGGAAATGACCTTGAGGATGCCCCTAGGGCCTGACCCCAACCCCAGTGCCTGCATCAGCCTCCCAGCTCAGACTCAGGAGAGCCATGGGACCACCCCCCTCCACCCACATCTTTGGAAACTCAAAGTTCAGGGACTTGGAACTGAGGTGGGCAGGTGAGGACCCAGGTCCCAGAGACCAGCAGACCAAGACCCAGGACCACCTCTGCTGCTTGGTGGCTGGGGGCCCTGGGGCTCGTTACTAGGCCCCTCTCCTACCTCGGTTCCCCCATCCGAGTGATGGTAGGCCAGGATGACCACATGACCTCCCTTCTGGGGCGGAGGTGAGGATCCCAGGGGCCGCTGGAAGATGCCCTTGGCACAGGGCCTGGTACTCAGCACATGCTCAGTGAACAGCTGGTGCCCAGATTCCTCTGGCCACCGCCACCTATCCCGCCTCCCCAGTGGACAGATGTCTGTCTCTGAGTCCGCCCCCCCCCCCTGCCCCTATCCTGGCTGATGCTCAGGGCTCCTGGGCCTTCCGCAAAGTGCTCTCGGGGAGGTTTTGTTTACCATCAACCGGTCATGTTTGTTTCGGAATCCGGGTCTGACCTCAGAAACACACTATTTCATTAAACAGGAAAAGCAGCCCTTCTCAAACTGTGTCGGATTAAGACTCGTTTATACTCTTAAAAATTATTGAAGATTCCCAAGACAGTCTGGGGACGCGGTCTCCGTCCCTCACTGTTCACCGCCCTGGACAGGCACACGGACGGATTTGTAAATTCTGTGCGTGCACGAGCAGCAGTGGCGGGCCGAGCCGGGGCCGCCCGTCAGCGTCACTTGGACATTCGAGAAGGACACGGAGCGCGTGAGAGCAAAGGACATCTTGGTAGGACCATGCCACCGGTTTGGACAGGGGCACCTCCCGAAAGGATTTCGAGGGGCCCCAGCACCTGGCCCCCTGGGGAGCCCCTGCTGTGGACTAAACACGAGCGAGAGGGACACACGAGCTGCTCTCTGCACAGCGGCCCGGAAGCTTGCAGGAAGTCCTGGCACAGACGAGGGAGCTAATCTGAGAACAAGCACAGAAGTGAGGGAGGACTCTGCCCGCAGACGGCCCGGCAGCCGCCTCCCAGGTCCCACGCCCCATGGGGAGCCCAAACCGGAAACCAGCACTGATTCCTCGAAGCGCGTCTCCTGGAAGCCCCCGCCCGAGCTCCCATCTGCAACACTACGCGTGCAGGAGGGACTCTGGCCCTTTTACTGAAGACACACAACCCGACACCTTACATACTGTAAGCAAAAACAAAATATTTAAAAATGTTTCTATGGTTCGGTAGGATTTCTCACTAATCCAACTTGCCCGGCTAATCTGCAGTTACAGATGCCGCCAGAATGTGGACCCGCCCAGCCAGCCCATCCCCTCCCAGCACCCATGTCCGGGAGGTGAAGTCGCAGGCTTGCCAAGGCCCGGAAGGGTGAGCCCTGGTCCGGGGACAGAAAGGGCATTTGGTGGTGGAGGGGATGGGGGGCAGGGCAGGGTTCGGCATGCCTGAGGGGCAGCAGTGAGGTCAGTGCTGGACTGGAAGGGGGCCAGGTGAGTAGGGGTGGCTGGGGCCTTAGGGGCCAGTCAGCCGGGTGGGTCAAGGAGGGCCCCGGGGATGTTGGCAGGGCTCCCACATTTTTTAGGAAGCAAGCTGGGAGCCCGAGGAGGGTTTCCGGGCAGAGAGGGACGTGGTTGGAGGGATGTTGTAAAAGGTCGCTTTGGCTGCAGATTTCAGGGAAAGAGCTGCAATGGGGGGTGGGTGCAGGGAGCCTGAGGGGGTCCCACCATTGGAGGTGGGATTTTTTACACATAGGTAGTTTTTTAAAAAAAGATTTATTTACTTGAGAGAGCAAGCACAGGGAGGGGCAGAGGGAGAGGGAGAAACTAGCAGGTTCTGGCTCAATCCCAGGACCCTGAGATGGTGACCTGAGCCAAAACCAAGAGTCGATGTGCAGCCAACTATGTCACCGGGTGCCCTTTCATGTAGGTTTCATTATTATTCGGACAGTGTGAGGCCCACAGACCAGGAGACAAGTGCCCCTGAAGACACAGGCTCTCACTCACAGCTCCCCAGAGGAGGGGGCACGCCGTGCCTCACAGGGCCACGTGGGGGACAGGCAGGGAGGGCCAGGAGCCAAGAGCCTCTCTTGTGGTTTCCAGGGAAGAAATGGGTGCAGAGGGTGACCAGGTTATGCAGGGCTGGGACCGGCCGGTTTGATGACTTGGCTGGACTCTGAACTAAGGGCTGTCCTGGTTGTCTGGCACCCGGCCCCGGGGTGACCCGTAAAGGAGGTGGTCTGGAGTAGGGAGCTTGGATTGGCTGCTTTGCACATCAGAGGCTCATGTCGAAGGGAGTTGTTTGCCATCTCTAGGACATAGCTATGCCCCAGGGGTTCAACGACTTCTCAAGAAGTCAAAGCATCATGAAATACAGAAACTGAAACCATGATTCATACAGGGCTGGTGGTGAGGAGTGGTCAGGATTGGGGGGCAGAGGCAGCAGAACAGTGGCTTCTGGGAAGTGGGCAAGAGGAGAGGAGCAAGAGACAGTGGCTCAGGGAGGGGTAGGGAGTGGCTGTTTAGACAAGCTGGTCCGGGAGGATGGGCATGAGGAAGGACCTGAAGGAGGTGGCCAAGGGGCAGAGCCTTCTGTGCGGGACAGATTGTAAGAGCTGGAGTGCAGGCCAGGTGGGCTCCAGCATCAGTGGGAGACTCAGCAGCGACTGGACAGGAGCATGGAGATTTGGTCTACATGGGCTGGCCACTGAGACTGAGGTGGGACCCAGTGGGGAGACAGCCCAGTGGGGCGGGGTCACACCCCAAGGGCTCTGGGTCACCAGGTCGCTCTGTTAGTTTGGAGATGCTGTGACCCAGCGAGACTCGCCCTAGTCCAGAGCACAGGGCTGAGGTCTGGGGGTCATCCAAGCAGAGATGGCTGTTGGTTCCATGGACGGGGTGAAGCTAGCTAAGAGGGCTGAGGACTGAGTGTAGGACACTCCCCCCCGTCCCCCCCCACCCCGGATATTTCAAGGTCAGAATGCAGAGACGGAGCCAGGAAGAGACTGCTCTGGGGGCTGGAGGGTAGCGCCTCCCAAGGGCAAGCACTTCAGGAGGACGGCGGGGCCCAGCGATGACCGAGGAACGGTCTTTATGTTCCACAGGGGATGGGATACGGGGCATTTGCTTTGAAGCTCGTTAAGTGTAAGTTTACCCACCCCCAGAGGAATTCCACCTTCTCACGAGTGGACCTGTATTACCAAAACAGGGGTATTCTAATACTGACTTACTGTACGCAGAATCCGGTCAGGAGATCTTTGTGGAAATGTGTTTCTTCTACTGTTAAACAGGAACCTGTGTGATCTTTTCTATTTTGCCAGTTCCCGTGAGCTCAGAGCTGCTGGCATCGGGGCCCGTGCCATCTGGGGGAGGCTGGGTCTCTGCCACAGGGGGAGGCCTCACGGGGAATGGAGTGGCCTTGGGAGGGAAGGGGGTCACAGCAGGAGCAGGCGGCCCCCCGGGGCTGCTGCAGCTCGGGATCGCGTGGGTGATGCTCTGGTCTGTATGGATCTGCGGCACGAGATCCTGGGTCCACGCGGACAGGGACTGGGTCTGCTCTCCTGGGAGCCTTCAGGGCCTGGCACGCAGCAGCACTCCCGAAAACACTTGGTGAATGAATGGGTGAAGGAATCGGCAAATGAGCAAACAAGCTCCCGGTGCAGCGCACCCCCACGTCCGGCCCAGGGCCTTGCACCGACCAGATGTTCAGGAAACATTGGCTAAAAAATTAAATTTTGACTCTGTGCACACTTTCTAGCTGATGTGAGACACCAGTGCGGGGCTGAGCCTGGGGGCGGGCGGCCCACTTCGATGACTCTGCTGGCCCCTGGAGCCAGCCCCCAGGCCTCCCTCAGCCTGTAGGTGGGAGGTCAGGTGACTCCGCGGCCAGACCTGTTGGCAGAACAAAGTTACGTTCATTTCGTTGTCCCCATCCCGCGCTGTCTCTCTTTGGAGGCAGAGTCCGGTGGGTGCCAGTCGGCCCATCACTTTGGTGGCAGAATGGTGAAGAATGGCGACCTGGGGAGAAGCCAGATGCTTTCCCATCATGATACCCCAGACCCGGCCTTTCCTGGCTTCCCTGGGTCCCCGCTGTCCACCACCATGTGGTCTCGGGAAAGCCATGCGTCTCGGGGAGGCCCAGGAGTCAGCCTCCAATAGACCTCACTGCTTCTAGAGCCTACTTTAGGGGCCTTTCAGAGCAGGCAGAGCGAGGGTGCATGCCAGAAAGCCACAGGAGCACCAGTGCCTCCCTGCTCTCCGCATGCTGTTTCCCCAGTAAGGAATCCCCCACTGTGGGGGTGGGGCTCATATTGTCCTCTGTGCCCCACCCCCAGGGCGGCCAGCAAACACCGTCCGGCAATGAATGGACCAGTGGCTCCTTGCCCAGCGCTAAGTGCAATGGTGAAGGGCGTGAGGGCGGGCCTGAGTCTTGTCAGGGGCCCATGGCATGAGGATGCAGCCGCTCTCAGGAGGGCCAGATGTCACCCCAGCCACGCAAAGAGACGCAGGTTCCACCTCAGCATTCAGCCCTGGCTTGCGGCTCAGGGTGGGTGGGGGCGCGATGTGCATGGCCCGCAGAGCCCAGGGCAGACACAGCCCTCAGAGCCCTGGCACTGGAGCAGGTCAGCAGAGGAGGGGATGGAGGGTGGCGGCGGGGGTGGGGGGCAGGGCAGGAAGGCTGGGGACGGGGTCCCAACCGCCCCAGCAGGGCTTTGGGAGCAGAGACAAAGTAGAGGTCGTGGACTTGAGTCCAGCGTGGGGCCAGGAGGCATGGCCGAGGAGAGAGAGTCTGGAGGTCAGCCTCCCCGGGCCGCCTCTGGAGCATGAAACCACAGAGGTCACGGCCCCCCGGGCTCTCTCAGGGACCAGAAACCATGCAAACTATTTTTGTAGCCTTCAGAAGCTGCTCCCCTTCAAATATGACTAACTCAGAAACAGCTGAACTTCAGAAACTCACAACTGCCCACGTGGCTGCTGTGGTCTCCTAGGGAACTGAGAAAGCAACTGTAAAGGAAAAAAAAAAAAACTTGCAAGCACTCAGAAATCACTTCTGCTCAGAGAGGGAGAAACAGTTCTATCTGGGGCCAGGGAGCCCTGGGCTCACTTGGAGAAACACACAGAAGAATGACTTGCGATGTGACCTTGGAAAAAAAGTGTGTCTTTGGCCCTGCGTGGCCTCCTGCTGCCCCACTCACCCCAGCCGCAGGACCCTGCTGGACAGAAAGATGCACCACCATCTTGGGACGGACCTGTCACGAAGCTTGGTGCTCTGCTGGGCAGCCGCCAGCCCACTCACATCTCTTTAGGCCCCCCAGGGGACAGCTGAAAGGGACAGGCCAGGGGCACAACTCCCCGGATGGCCTGACTGGCTGGCTGGACCCGCTCCTGGGGGCAGCTGAACAGTCACCCCCCCAAAGGTGTCCGCACCCTAATCCCTGTAAATAAGTCCCCTCATGTGGCCAGCAGGCCTTCACAGATGTGCCCCGGAGACGGGGAGAAGATCCTGCCTCATCTGGGTAGGCCAGAGTAGTCACCAGAGTCTTTCTGAGGGGAGAGAGGGGCCAGTCAAGAGAAGGGTGACATGACCACAGAACTAGAGTCAGAGAGAGATTTGAGGATGCTACACTGAGGACAGGGTCAGTGGCCACCAACGATGGGAAGGGGGGCGCCTCCAGAGGCTGGAAAAGCCAGAGAAGCAGACCCCACCCCCAACCATCTTCAGAAGGAACAAAGCCCACACCTTGGCCCCAGCCCCGTGAGCCTGACTGTGGATTTCTGATCTCCAGCACTCCCCGATAACCAACGTGTGTTGCTTTAAGGGGCTAAGTGTGGCATAATGTGCTCCAGCAACGGAGAGTGGCTAACCCAGGTCCCCAGGGCCACTGCGGCTCCGGCTGCTGGGTCCCTGCCCGTGGGCCTGCCCTCTTCTGGCTGCTTGGCAGGAGCCTGGCCCTAGAAGGTTCTGAGAAGGTGATTCTTCCTGTGAGTCTTAACAGGCTCTGCCTCGCCCACAGGCAGGGGAGCTACCCACGGGGTGAGATTTCTGGAGCACCAGGAAAACACCCGCCAGCCCACGCCCGAGACCTCTCCCTCCCTGCTTGCTGAGGCCAGAAACTCCTCCAGAGCTCCGCCTTTGCTTCAGTTCCCAAACAGGGGCCTCTGGGAAGAGGTCATTCCAAAGGGAGATTTACACAAAGATGTACACAGTCTCCATAAGTATGTTCCCTGCAAGCTGGTTCCCGAGTAGGGGTGGGTGTCCACACAGGAGAGGGTTTCTGGAAAGGCTCCCAGGATAGGGACTCAACCAACCTCAGGACTCCCCTGTCTCTCCTGCACACTCATTGGCCACCCGCCCCCTTTCTCCAATCAGGCCCATTTTCTCTGCAGAGCCAAGCAGTTCCTGGCTCCCTCATCAAGAGATGGGGTCCTCCTCTTTCCAGGTCTGGACTCACTGGCCCCCTTCACACAACACACCACTCTGGGGGACAGTGCTGGGAGAGAGACTCTCCCCAGAGGATCTTTTCAGAACTAGGGGACCAAGCCATGGGCCACACTGGCCCCAGGAGAGCCCAGGCCTCCAGAACCCCAAACTGGAGACCATCCCATCTCCTCCAGCCCAGTGCAGCCAGGGGACCTGGAGGGTCTAGTGACAGTGACACACAGCCAATGACACCAGGAGTCTCCAACTAACTGCCCCCAGGCCCAGACCCCAGGAGTGAGGGAAGCAGCATCTGGGAGGGCCTGGGATCGGTCACCCCATCTTCACATGCACAGGCTGACGCCCACATGAGGCTTTGTCTGGGGGCAGGCCCTGGCACCTCAATGCACCCACGGCAGGCTGCTCAGCGGGGAGTCACGTCAGGGCCCTCCCTTCTGTGACCTTCTCTCTCGCATCACCATACGCAGGAGGTGCCCTCACCCAGTGTGCAGAGCCCGCAGGTGAGACCCCGAATGAGTACAAATGAGACTCATTTGTACGCAGCAGATGCCATGGAGAACCCGCCACGGGCGATCAGGAGGGCGAGGAATGGCAGGCACTCCCGCGACGGTCACAGGGGTCCACATTTAATGTGAAATATGAACACAAGTACAGCGTGACTGGGTTCACTTAACATACCTTCCGCTACCAGGGGTGTACAACTGAACACGGTCCAATACGCAACTTTGGGGACACAAAGTCACTTCAATACCAGGTCATGAGAAATGCTCCCTTTCACTTTGGTTTGGGACGACAGGCTCGAGGACCGCCACCGAGAACCGGGCCTGGACGTGAGAAAGCAGAGGCGACAGATACGGCCTCCCGAGAAAGGCCCCATGGGAGAAACCGGATGGCACGGATTGGCACAAAGGGCTGGGCCTGCGCGTACAGAAAGATTTGCAGGATAAACCAAATAACATTGGAAATCATACCTCCGGTAATACTTCTGTAAGAAGTAGAATTATACTACATGTTGTTCACATGCATAGGAGTGCGTAGGAAAATCCGTCGTCGTCGAGGCCGGAGTGGGAGAGCAAAACGTGGACTGGACGAGACAAGTTCGTCGGCAGAGAAACGAATCCACGAGAAGGTTGTGTGTGGGGCGGAGGCGTCTCATCAGCAACAGACCCGGAAGGGAGCCCACCCAGGAAAGGCACCCACGCACACGCACACGCATGCACACGCACACCCCCTCCTGCAAATAAATACACACGCACGCACACACGCTACCGTGAGAGCCCCCCGCCCCCGCTGGGCTCGGGCCAGACTCCCCCACGGGCTCCGCTCCATGTGTGGGATTGTCCCATACAGCGGGTCTGGAGGACACACGGCCCCTTCGGGTGCAGGAGGAGCTCGGCCACCCAGGGCGGACGGCCCGTGCATCCCGCCTCCTGGTGGCAGGAAGACGGCGGCGCCAGGGCTGAGAGGAGGGCGAATCCGCGTGTCTGCCATGGGCGGACAAGAAGGCAGCTGCACTTTCGGACTTTGGCATTGCGCAACCTTGACCAGAGAGCTCTGGTTCGCAGGAGACCTCCCTTGAAAACACACCAGGCCAAAGCTTCAGTGAGGTCGCGCCTGGGGCTGTGTGCCAAGTGGGCTCCAGGGTCCTCTTCAATCTCTCCCCATCACTTCCAAGACATGACGAGACTTTTACTGCATCTGTTGGTAAACCAAGCTGCTAAGCGGCCCAGAAAGTTCCATTAAGAATCCCAGCATACTATGCTCGGCCCATGTAGAGCTCACTGTGTTTCTGAAACAGAACACGAGCATCCTGTAGTCCGTGAACATACTGAAGGCCTCTGGCCGCATGTGGTGGAGAATGTGGATAATGAGCTCATTCCTGGGTGGGGGCGGGGGGGGAAGACAGAGCAACAGAGTGTGTCTGTGGCCAGAACTAAAACTTGAAACACCCTCCAGGCCTGGCAGCAGCCTTGAGTGCGTGCGGAAGGCCCAAGATACCCAGACTTCCCACAAAGGGTTCAATTCCTGGAAGTCGCTCAGTCTGGCATTAACAGCGAAAACTTCCCAACTATAAACTAAATTTGTGATCTGATTATAAACGGAATAAACCCTAGAGGAAACACGTAAAGAGGCAGAAAAGAGAGCTATGGCTAACAAAATGCAGAAAGTGGTTTCAAACATTCATTTTCTAGTTTAACCTCAGTAACGCAAGGACAGAAGGAGATGGTCCGAGAAGCAAATATGCTACCAAAAATCAACTGTTTTCTCTCTCACAAAAGTGAAGTGAACAGGGTTTACAACGGAAGAGAATAAAGGTGGACGTTGGAGTAAATGGGAATAAAAGGAAAGAGCCTCCATTCTCTGCCCGAATGAAGGTACTGACCCGAACAGTGTCCACAACTGAACCAAGTGTAAATGTTGGCACTGCTCTGATGTGACCTCTAGCATGGGGACATGACCTCTACTGTCGTGGTGTGACCTCTACTGTGGTGGCATGACCTCTACTGTGGCAGTGTGACCTCTACCGTGGTGACATGACCTTTGACGTGGTGGCGTGACCTCCAGCATGGTGATGTGACCTTTGGCATGGCGACACAGCCTCCGGCCTGGTGACGTGACCTCCGGCCTGATGATATGACATTTGGCGTGCTCAATGGGGCTCCCAGCATAGTCAGTCCCCCACCGTGCCTCCCCCGTGGCCCCTCGCCCGGCACCGCCTGCCTCATCCCCACAGCCTGGCCGCTCTGGTGCGGGAGGGAACGGTTTCCCAAGCGGGGTTTCCAGTGGCTTCGGACGGAGGAGCTCCGTGAGGGTCAGTCGCCAGGTTATCCCACACAACAAATGCTTATACTACACACGTGCCTAGGGAGGGCAAGAGGAATCCCAGGGTTTTCTCCAGGCTGTGAATGAAAGGGCCCCCCTGCCTGCCCCCAAAGACACGCTCCCATGGTGGCGCAGTGGAACCCGCCGAGGGAGCTCGGCCTCAGGTCTTCCTCCAGGCGAACGCCTCGTCGGCGAGCACCTGGGCCAGCCTGGTATTGAAGGGCCCGTAGAAGTCCTGCAGGATCCTCTGGGTGACCGGCCACATGGGCCCCAGGTTCCGGTCCTCGGGACGCCGCGCATTGGACGCGGGGCTCTTTGTCATCAGGGTCTCCTGTTTCTCCCCCAAGGGCCCTGGAACACAGAAACGCTCCCGTGAGGCCGGAGGCACCACAGGAAAGAGCCCTGCAAAACCCCCAGCCCTGCTTCGCGCTGAGACAGGAGCTCCCCCGAAGCGCTGGGGGATGAAAACTCTCCGGCTGGACCCATCCCAGAGCTGCTGAGGGCAGAACGCAGAAGGGCCCTCGTGAAGAAGCAGGGACTGTCCGGCTGGGGGCTGCACCCCTGCCCTCAGACGTGCGGCAGGAACTGGGGGATGCAGCCTCACCCGAGCTTCCCCTCCTGCTTTCATGACCACAGAGCCACAAAGGGCTGGCTCTCGTGGCCGTCAGCTTGTCCCTGGATAACTGTCTGATCCACCTGGCATGGTCCCTGTACTTAGGTTTTCCTGCTAACCAGCCTGCCCGAGTTCTGCCAGTGTCGTTTCTGCTTCAGGCTGCTGATGCGAAGGGCCTGTGGCTGCGCCATATTTCACCTTGTGTATCATGCTGTACAGTGGCCATGGGGGCCGGGAGGAGGCCACCTGTGTCCAGAGACCCCAGGAGCCGCAAGGGGTCCACCTGCCACAAGGGGTCCGGTGGGGAGAGAGGCCCGGGAACAAGCCACCTCTATCCACAGCCCTCTAGACCACAGACCTCTCCGTGGCTTAACCAACCAGATCACTGCTCAGGCCCCCCGGATTTGGCCAAAGTCCTGAGCCTTTACACAGAAAACCCTATTCTAGTGTCCTTGGGATGTACATAATAGAAGGAACATAACAGGCCTTTCCTGTCTCAGGGACTAGCTCATCAATGCAGCAGGATCTACCAGGGGTCAAATAAAAGAAAAATGGTTCTGGGCCGTCACAGGGAAAAGTGATCACCTCCCTCATGCCACTAGCTCACCCACGACAGAAGGGCTCCAAGACCAGTGGTGGGCCCACGTACTTCAAGAAATATTCCAACAACAGAATTCCCAGGCCAGATTATTAGATGGGGCCACGGGGTGAGTCCTGGGGAAGAACGTGTGCTCTGCTCTAGATCCTCAACAAGTGGTTCGCGGGGGCCACCCACATGGGCAGCACTCCGTGTCCACACTCCCACCCTGCTGGCCATCACCATGGCCCGGAGCAGCGAACCTTCCTAGACATGCTGCTCAACTACGCGGCCCCGACTCCAGGGGTTCCCAAAAACCTGGGATGATGCAATTAACTGTCCATTCCCTCCTCCAAGCCTTGTGGCCTCTGCAGGACTGTTCCAGCCACACACTGACCTCTGACCTATCCTCCAGGCTCAGCTCACAGACCATGCCTTCCATGAATATTTCCATTCCATCCTTCAGCAGCTGGGACCCCAAGTCACGTGTGTGAACCTACAGCAAGGGTGCTACCCCTCCCCCGCTTCATTCTACCAGTTACTCGATGACCTGAGCTGTGGCTTTCCTGTCTCCCTCTGCTGGATTGAGAGCTCCCCGATGAGGGACCCCTCTCTACCCCAGATGCAGGCCCTGCACTTGGCAAACAGCTACTGAGCTAGCTAGGCCCGGCCCGGCACACGGAGTCTGCCTGTGACTCAGTGAGCACCTCGGCCACGCGGGGTGCACAGTCTGTGCCAGCCCCACGCTCTCCCGCGTGACATTCCTACCGAGGTTGAGGAACTGGAAGACCCTGTGCATGGTGTACTTGACGTTGGACGCGTGGTCTTCCAGGCGGAGGATGAGAAACTGTTCTTTGTTAAAGACGGCGAGCCAGTCCAGGAGGTACACGGCATACAGACCGACCTGGAGCCTCACCTAGAACCAAAGGAGGAGGCAGGCGTTACGTGAGGGTCCTTCCCCCCTCGCTTTCCCCACAGCGCTCGGGCACGGGTATGAGCCAACACCAAGAGTTATCCAAGTGAACAGCTGCCTTCAAAGGACGGATTTTGAACCCCGAGCGTTCTTGGGTCCTCAAGCAGGGTTCTGAGCTCCCCACACAAATGCTTCCTGCTCAGGGCCACACAGAATCCTCATGACCACCCCGTAGCTGGCAGCAGGGCACACTCCGGAGTGAAGGAAGGAAGGAAGGCCGAGGAAGGAAGAGGCCCAGCCCGTACACAGAACAGGCAAACGTTCTCTGCGCAGTAACCGGGCGCTCCTGCTCCTATACCCAGCACACGGTGGCCATGAAAACGCCTCAGGCACAAGCCAGGTGAGGGAAAGGCCGAGCGCCTGGGACCACCTGAACCCCAGGACCAGGAGGCTGTGTGGATGGCCAAACACAGCCTGTTCTAGGCAGTCACATGTCCGGGTCCCCATGCGCCTGTGCCTTTGCTCACACCTACCTGGCAAGATAACACACACTGAAGAATTAACCCTACCCGGAGGGAAGTTTGGCCCCTGTCCTTGGCTCCTGGGAGGTGACCTCTGGGTCACCTAGGATATCCTACCTGATAAGTATCTTTGCTCGCCTGGGACATTGGGCCACCTGACAGTAAACAGCATGAGTGATGACAGGGGCTCTTGGCAACCCAGGATCAGTCTGACCTGTGGTAGGGGCTGGACAGTAAAGACAGTAGGTGACTGTGCCCCAGGACACAGTGTGGCCTTCGAGGCTTGGCTGGGCTTCCCTGGCTGGAATGCTTGGTGCAGACCACGTGCTTCTTCCCTGCACGGGTTTTAACGGGTACCCCTCCCTGCTGTAACCACGAGTCCCCGTCTTCAGTGTGCCCGTGATTCCTTCCAGGGACTGAACCCCAGAAGTGGTTTTGGGGACCCCGACTTATGTCAGAAAGGAGAGCAGTCTTGGCACACTCCCAAGACCTTCACAGTTGCGGAGGGAACAGCCCTCTCCCCCTCCACCCTGCCGCCCCTTCTCCTTCCTCCCGCCTCCCCAAGTCCTCCGGACCCTGCTCCACTTCCTGTCGACTGCTCTGCCTCGGCGACCTTCCCAACTGTTTCCCTCCACGGCCTCTGCCTTGCCTCATGCCAGCTGCCCCGATCAGGCCCCGCGGCCACGGCCTCCTCTCTGGTGCTCCCACCTAGTCTCCCAGCACCCAGCCCTCAGCGGCCACCCGTGAAAACGGCCCCCACGCCCCGCCCCGCCACGCTCCCAGCGTGGCAAGCTCTTGGTCTGGCTTGTGCTCAGCCCCCAGCCGGCCCCTCTGGGCCTCGGCTCCCGAAGCTGAAGGCCCAGGCTCCTCCGTCATCCCTGCCGCACGAGGCCGGCCGGGCTCTGGCTGACTCGATTACTCTCCCACTATTCTTCTCCCACATTGTTATTTTTCCAGTCCTGTGGGAGGATGCAGAGGAAGAACAGTGAGGGGATAAGCTGTCTCCAAAACCCATTAGGTACCGCCAGCTCCCAGGATGTCGCTTCCTCGTGCGCCAGCCCGTAACAAAGACCCCAAGCTGGGCCAAAGCCAGAGAGAACCTGCGTGTGTGCCAGCCTCAGAGATCCTGTGTGCATCGCCTCCAACACGACAAACCATTATGAGCAGGTCTTCTTGAGTCGTCGGCCTCCCAGAGCATTTCCACTTTCTGTCAGGCCCATGGCCAATCCCCCTCAGGGAGGACCGGCCTCACGAGGGTCATCTCTTCCAGAGAACCTACCTTTGGGACCTGAGAACTTTCTAGAATGAAAGAAGCTGGTGTTTGCGACAAGGTGGGGCCCTGTAGCATCACCAGGAACCCACACCTGACCTGGCCACATGTGACAGACTATTTCTCGGCAAGCCTGCTTGTGGCCATCGGGGCAGAGCCCGCACAGCCACTCCCAGGAGGAGTCTTCCCTCACGGGCGGCAAAGGCCCTGGCGGGGGAGGTGGCTCTGCAGGGTAAGGGAGGTGGGCTGGCTCCCGCAGCGGCAGGTTCCCTGGTCCCCTAGACATGCCCCTCTTCGGGCCGCCCCGCCCCCTTGCCACTCCAGGGAAGCCCTGGCCGCCCGAGTGACACATTCTGGTTCACACGGCATCACCACTACAACAGGATGCCATTAAGACACACCTAGGACGAGCCCCCTCAGAGTTCTTCTTTGCCTTTTCCCCGCAGAGGCCAGAGAATCAAAACGGAATGAAGATAAAAAGGGTATTTAGAAGTGTCTGACAGATTTAAAATGACAAAATCTCGGAACACCTAGGTGGCTCAGCTGGTTGAGCAACTGCCTTCAGCTCAGTTCTTGATCCCAGGGTCCTGGGATCGAGTCCCACATCAGGCTCCTTGCTCAGCGGGGAGCCTGCTTCTTTCTCTGCCTCGGCCTGCCTCTCTGCCTGCTTGTGCTCTCTCGCACGCGCGCTCTCTCTGACACATAAATAAATAAAATCTTTTTTTAAAAATGACAAAATCTCAGAACTAAGAAAAGCCTTTGAGGTGATCTGCCCAGCCAACTCTTGATGGAGAAAGGGAAGCCCAGGGAGGGGTAGGGGCCTGCCGAGGTCAGCTGGGAGCACCCACCAGCAGGAGGAGCTGGTGCCAGGGTCCCCGCCACCAGGGCTTTTCCCCCACATGGGGACAGAGCCAAGGAGAGGTGGATACAGGCTCTTCCCAGACAGGCACTATGCTGAGCCTCTCCGCTCCCCATCAGGGGTTCAGGTGGGACTCCCCACCCAGCCCATCTGCCATCCGCTAGTGGCGAAAACTCCTCGCGTGTTCACTCGTTCATTCTGCAAATAGTCACGTGCACACGGCACGCCAGGTGGCCCACGAGCCAATGGAGACATGCTGCTATGTCACCAACATGGGCCCTGGCTGCCTGGAGCCCGGACCTCGCGGGAGAGGTGGAGCTGAGCTGCTGAAGAAACCAATGTCTGGAGCCACCGGCCCTTCCTGCAGGAGCTGGTCAGGGGCTGAGGAGTAAGGCCAGTCTGTGACCCGTGACGCCCGCCACCCCTGTCCTGTCTACCCATCCTGTCCCTGGGCATCTCTCTCTGACCGCTAAGCCACCACCTCGTCATCCTCAGCAAAACTGAGACTAAGCGCAAAAGGTCAGTTTAGACCTTGGGAGCTAACCAGCTAAGGTAGAAACGCCATGAGTCTGAAAGGCCACAGGACCTGGGACGAGCATGAGGCCTGTTACCAGCTCTAAGTGCCTTCCCTTTCTCCATGAGTGTCTGGGAGCCTCAGTGTCCTCATCTGTAAAATGGGCACAGATTTCAGGGCAGCGTGGAGGGTAGAACATGGAGTACCACGAGAGCTCAAGAGGGTGCCTGTTGCAGTGTCTGGAGTGAACAAAGGTTGGATCCCGCCGCCCTGTTCTCCCCGGCAAGGGTGCCGAGGGGCTGGAGGCCCGGCCAGCTCCGGGGGACATAGAGTGCCCGGCGGCACGGATGTTCATTTTTTTCACCACGTTTAGGTCAGATGTTCACTACTCCATGAGCAACACACAACATGAAGCCCCCGAAATGAGCCCCGCCCCCAGGAAGGAGCCCCACCCGGCCTCGCCTGGCCTTGCCCTTCCAAACCCAGCCGGCGTAAGCGCTTCCTCATCCAAGGCCGGGAGGGAAAGCCCACAGCGATGCCTCCCTTTCAGAGTGTCTGCGGGATCACCTCCTGAAGACAGAGCTCAGTAGTCACACTGCCAGGGATGTGGGAGAGCAAGACCTCAGCGGGTAAAAGAGACGATAAGAACGGGAACACGCGCTAATGGCAACAGCTCTATGCGTGTGACAAAATCCAAGTCTTCCGGCCATCGGTCCACACTGAAGCCAGCGACGACGGCAGATAAGATGGCTGGGCCTGCCAAGGCCCATTCTCCCAACCTCTCCAGCCCCCTCGTTAATGCCTCACTAGGATCCGTGCTGACAGTCACACACACAGTTCCTGGCGGCCCCTCACGTGATGGTTTCTTGAGTTGTTTTTCCCTCCCTGCTTCCGCATACTTGACATTCTACGATACAATAATGAAACCAAGAATCCACCTGGACCGGGGCTTCGCTTCCCGGCCTGCACTTCTGCTGCTGCCAGGCCGTGCAGCCCCCGTGGGCCTCTCTTTGTTCCAAATGACTGGACTCTGAGTAACCCGTCTGTCTCTTGACAAGCATGCTACACAGCTCTGGGAGAGGATGGTTCCAGCACCTCTCTGAACCATGCTAGCTGGGTAAGTCACCTCCGCTCGCCCTATCCTGCCTCGTGCCCTCCCTCTCTTCCAGGCCGTGCCCTGGCTCGGGTTTCCTCCAGCACCGGGCACGGTACTAAGCACGGGATGGGCACCCAAGATATGCCTTTGGAGACGAATCGAGCCTCAGCTGTAAGTGAGGCCAGTCCCCATTTCATGCCACGCCCTTGAATTTTTAGGAAATATCTCCAGAAAATGGCTCTTCTGTCCAGCAGGCCCTGCATGGATGACCCTTACGGTCATAAATAATCATGATTAAAAAGCAACAGCTAAGAGTCAGAGCCATTTTGAAGCAAAAACTGTATTTGGCACCTCAGCCAGAAAACACACGGTTTCCCCCTCTGATCTCACTCGTTCATCCAATCCACCTACACATCTTTTCCACTATTCCTCCTAATTGCTTCTAGAAACCTCCATTTTTTCATACCCTGTCTCCGCCACCAATCCTCTTCCAGAAATCCCATCCGTCGCCACCCTGGCCTCCCTGCCTCTGGGAGACGATCCCCCTCCCACCCCTGGGGACCCAGGACACCGGGCATCTTTCTCAAATGCAAAACTGCTACAGCAATCCTGGCCTTAAGCCCTCCCTGGGGACCCTCTCCCTCAGGATGTGTCCAGACTTCCAAGGTTCACTGGGTTCCTGGGGATGCAGGCTCACACTTCCCTTTTCCCATTGCCCCACCATCCAGACAACCACGTACTGTGGCGGCTGCAGCAAACACCCCCCCAAGCTCACCCCTTGGCCTTTGTACAGCCTGCTCCCCTCTCCTGCACATCTATCTCCATGTCCCTAGATGACTCATCCTTCGAACCTCAGCTCAAACATTACCTCTCCTGGGAAGCCCCCCGATACTCTGTGTCCAGATAGCCTCTGCTCCTACCCCAGCCTCTATGTCACTGACCCGGGACCCGGCGACACGCCAGTCCTGCCACAGCTGCAGTCCCAGCCCAGGTGCCAGCCCAGACCCAGCAAGATGACGAAGGCGTGTGAAGGATGGCAGAACAGAATACGCTGCCTGAAATATGCCACTTTGGTATCAGGATTATTTTGAGCTGAAGGGAACTAAGAAACACAGATAGAAGAGCTCTCTGCCCTCACCCTGTTGGCCTACAAGCAGTACATTAACTTGTAAGGGGGCCCTTCCCCCCTCTCCACCAGGATGGACCCAAGTTTGTCACTGGAGACAACTCTAGACCTCTGCCAGCCTTCAGACAGCACTAAGGATCTGACATAACAAACCTCACTAAAGCTTGCCCTTACCAGCCATTACCTCCCTCAAACGTTTATTTGCCTTTCCACCATTTGCTGCCCTAGAAATTCAAAGTCCTTTTCCTGTTAAGATGTTATATAAGCTTGAGATCTAACCACTCCTCTGAGTTACTCATCAGAGACAAGTGTATTTGCAACACACGCGTTAATCAACTTGTGGGGTTTTTTTCCCCTTGCGCATCTGTCTTTTGTCAGTCTAATCCACGGGGCCCCAACCAATAACACTATGACTACGGCTGGAAGAAAAGGATTATTTATTTCTGTTCTCCATGTGAATGAACGATTGCTCTGATCCTTACAGCTGCTGGGTGAAGCAACCGTATTACTCCGTTTTATGAGGAAGCCACTGAGTCTCAGAGAAGCTCAAACACCTGTTCAGAGTCACACAGCTAATAAACACCCAGGCTGGGAACTGCACCGTCTGATTCCACAGGCCACTCCTCTACCCTACACCCCTGGCCAGATTCTGTGCAGATCTGTGCCCTTGTGTGCAGCTCCTCTGACAAACTAAAAACTCCGGCAGGAGCGCGTCAATCCAACTGGCAACATTTTAAAGCACCAGAGCCATCCACCACGGGAGAATGTGCTCCAGGCCATCTGAGAGCGGGTCCCCGTGTCGCCAATCCTAATCGCACAGTGCGTTTTCTGAGCCTCACTATATGGTAATCTTCCTAAATGCACCCTCATTCCCGCAGAGGGAGGAGAGAGTATTGTACTGGGGAGATCAGCAGAGAAGGACACCTGGTGCCCGCTCGAAGGGCCCATCCCTTTTACAGTTTTTACGTCCGCGTATTTGCCTGTGCATTAGCCACTGCTCAGAGGCACGGGGAAAGGCATCTGCACATTCAAACGCTTCTCTGTGGCTCTGTGCTCCCATCCCATCCACCATGCCGCCTGCATAATAAGCACCGAGGCGCCTGTGCTGGGGGGGGGTGCTTCCAGGATACGCACAGGCATGGCATTGTTGAGCGTGTTGTTGTAGACGCAGGCACGCAAGGAATAATCGAGCATGCAATTTTCAAACAGCTGCAGAGCTTCTGTCACTTTTTCATGGAAGTCATCAGCAGATTTATTCGAACTTGCGAAGTAGAGATAGTCAGAGTACAACCTGTGAATAAAATAAAGGGATATTTTTACCGCCCAGGACTGGGAAATCACGCTCCTTGCATGACAATGACAATCAACATGCAATCACATGACCTCATCGCGTGCATCAGGACCCTGCCACTTCTCGTTGTTCCCTTGCGGATAGGCCACCTTCCTGTACCCTCTCACACCTCCTCACCCCTGCCAGCGCCACCCAGGCTCTCCTGGACTCAGACTCGTCTATACTGGCCCCAGACAAGCCACTGGTACTTTATTCTTTCCAGCCTCTTTTTTTTTTTTTTTAAGATTTTATATATTTATTTGACAGAGAGAGAGAGACACCGAGAGAGGGGACACAAGCAGGGCGAGTGGGAGAGGGAGAAGCAGGCCTCCCGCTGAGCAGGGAGCCCGATGCAGTGCTCGATCCCAGGACCCTGGGACCACGACCCGAGCTGAAGGCAGATGCTTAACGACGGAGACACCCAGGCACCCTCTTTCCAGCCTCTTGAGTGCGCAGCCCTGCTTTGCCTGTCCCAGTGAGCTTAGGAACTGTACGAGAGCGAAGACAGGCCCTGGATGTTATGCTCCTCCAATTCTCTCTCTCCTCCATCTGAAGCAACGAGGACATCTGTCGCTTTTACATTACAGTTCCTCGTGAAACTCCTGCCCATTCCACAGACGTTCCAGACATTAAAAAAAAAAAAAAATTATGAGATGTTATCTTTCTAGATTGTTAGGGACCTATTTTTTTAACAATATAAAAACACTCGCACACGTGCATGTAGTCACCGTAACCCTGCTTGTCCATGCTCACAGGTCCGTTCACGTGGATCCCTCCGCACGGACGTGCCGGGTCTTCCTATGGACCCGGCCGTGCCGCTCCTTGACCGAGCTTTACTGGGGCTCCTCTAAACCTCTTCCCAGCTAGGTCTCACCTTGTAGATGACCACGTCCACTCCTGAATTGCCCAATTTCAGCAAGAATCCAGTGAAGTTGGTTTAGCCAAAATTCCCCACCCTCTGATATCTGATCATGCTCTGATATCTGATCGCCCTCACTGGGTGGTGGGTTCCTGGTCCCCCACTGACACTCAGGAAATGTCTGATCCCCCCAGCCCACCTTCAGCCTGAATCCTGCTAGGTTGGGTTGGTCAAAGCACCGACCTTCTTACCCTGATGCATCCTCAGTAATTTCCAAACCCCCCACCCCTCCTCCTTGGCTGTAAGTCCCCACTTTTCCCTGCTGTGCCCGAGCTGAGGCCAGTCTTTGTCCCCACGCTGTGTCCTGACCCCCCACAACTGGTCCTGAATAAAGCCTGCCTTCCAGCCTTGAACAAGTGGCAGGATAAGGGTCTGCTCACTCGCTTGCTTGCTTTCTCTTTCCTTCTAACCTTCCTTCCTTCAATAAATCCTCTGCAAATATATTTTACTGGACTCTGCATTACAGATGGATTTTTTTTTAAGCACAGGGTTTTTCTTTTCTTACATCACATGAACAACCAGCAAGACGAGTTACAGCAGCATTATAAACACAGCCCCCGTGGGACGTCCTCCTGCCCAGTGTCTCCAGTGGCTGTAACTGGGAGTCCTGCTCCCCAAAGGGGACCTTCGTTACCGGCTGCTGAAATACCCTGCCGGAAATTTCTTGTGCCTACTCAAGCACATATCCACACATTTTATATTTTTGAAAACACACAAGGTGTCAGATGGGGTCAGGTCACAGACCTACCACAGTGGCACTTTTCCAGTGGCCTCCTTCGGAGGATTCCAAGCACCCACAGCAGCGGGCGAGATGGGACACGGCAGCCTGACAGAACCGGGATCCCACGTCACCAAGTAACTCTTCTTTAATGGAACTGGGTTATGAATGCCCACACCTTTTCCTGCTCTGCTTGCCAAGAGGCTAAGCTCTTCATCATTTTGTTTTTCAAAAATCCCTTCTTCATTTCTGCCTGGTGCCTTTCCTATACCCGCTCCGACAGGACCTCCCCGCTGCACCCTCCCCTCACACACCATCCTCGGCCTGCTTGTGGGAACGCGGGGCTGACGCAGGGCGACCCCCTGGCTCCAAGGACTCAAGTTCTCCCTCCTGTGATGCCATACTTCCTACCCCCCGACTTCTCCAGCATGGCTGCACTCATGCCCGTGGAGGCAAGTCAGTGCCTCTTCCTCTGTACCGAGTGTCTGAGCGGCACACATCTGTCCACACATCTGTCCTGCCCACCACTCCCCATGCTAGGGCCTGACCCTGGAACGCAGCACACCCACTGGTTGGAAACCACAGGACCCCATGGCAGCTGCAAATGTTCCTCCCGCGCCCCTCCCTCTGACAGGAGGGTATGCAGATGCACCGACAACAAGCGTGGCTTCGTGGGGACCAGAGCTTCTCACCTTGGCCATTTGGCATGAGGCCTTTGACACAACCCTTTAGAATCCACCCACAGCCAGTGTCCCCAGAGGACACCTGTGAGAAGTCTGGAGATGCCTGGGATCTGCCCACAGATGGCCTAGAATCGACACACCCCGGAATGGGAGTTTCGCAGACTTTCACCTGTTTGGTTAAATTCTTCAAAAGGCCCTGCTTCCAGATCATCATTAGTGATGCTCGGTGACTGGTGAGTTCCTGCCCCACAGATCCGTGCCCATCCGAGCACATCACACAGGATGATACTACATCCGTCTGTTACAGTGTCCCCCAACGCCACCTGTCTGTCCGTCGCAGCACCCACTGCTGGAGGCCGGTCATAGTCTTAACCTCGAGGCTGATGGGTAAATGCCCAAATCAGATTTGCACGGACCTCAAAGAGCAATTCAGTTGTACCTGCCACAAGTACCACGTGGCCGTGAGTCTGACGGGATGCCCTTCCCGGCTCACACCTTTTATATCAGTCCCACTGATATTACGGCCTAGGCCAAGAAACTCTGTCCAGGAAAAGTATAGACACCTTTGAAACTGTCATCAAAATCTGTGTTTAATAGGAAATCCAAGACCAAAGTTCTTCCCCAGGACTCCTACAGGACTACCCATATTCTTTAGGGGAACCAGAATTCTATCACATAAATTGCTATCTAAAAACTCAACCACTGGGTCAAGCTTTCCATATGAAGAGTTGATTCTGTAGTTATAACGTTTCTTGTGGACATTTGGCTCATGAATAAAACAAGAACCCTGAAACCTGCCTCAATTTTAAACACAAGTAACTTCATGAAGAATCTGCTGATTCCATACAATTCTTTAGAGATCAGGAAGTAATCGCAGGGTGCAGACTGGAACGTGCCTGATGTTCCGACCACGTCAGGCCAGCCCTGGGAGGGAGAGGACTAAGGGTTATCATGTTTGAGGTGAGGTGAAATGAACTCAGGACCCCCCCTTCTGGGAGTCAGGGTCAAAGCCTATCACAACCAGGCCAGGCTTACTTTCTCAGTAGAGCAGAGGGGGGCTGTCCCTGGTCCCTCAGACTCTCCAGGAACCCCAGGTCTGCCCATAGAATGTGCTCAGGATTCCCTGGAGCCCACATGCGTACCAGGATGTATATCTATAAGCCGACGTCCTTCACGCTCCACTTTGCCAAAAACATCTGAGCAGAGACTTTATTCATCACAAGGAATGGCCATCCCTCCTATGTGGATTCTGTAGATCCCCCCCAAAATACATCCCCAGTACCTGTGAATGGGATCTTATTTGTAAATAGGGTCTTTGCAAACAAGATTATGTTGAAGATCCTGAGATTAGACCATCGTGGATACAGGGTGTGTTATAAACCCAGTGACTAGTGTCCTGACAAAGGAGAAAGAGATACCTGGGAGAAGGCCACATGAAGATGGAGGGAGAGGATGGTGTGATACCACAAGCTGGGGACCACCCAGGGCTGTGAGCCACCAGCAGCAGCTGGACACAGGCCTGGGACAGTCCCTTCCACAGAAGCCCCAAAAGGACACTACCCAGCTGACACCTGGCCTTTAGACAGCTAGCCCTGGGTTGCTTGAAGCCACCAGCTTTATGGGAATTTGTTGCAATAGCCCCAGGCAATGCATGCAGGTCATAACCTCCCATTGCCAGGAAGACGGAGGGTTCATTTCTGCCAGCACCCCTCTCCTGCCCTGAGACCCTGGCAGAGTTCTGAGCGTGCAGGTGGATGGGGGCACAGGTCACTTTCCCACAGAGATGCAAGAAGGAAGGCAGAGGAAAAGCACGAGCTCTCACTCTCAGGGGAGCTCTGTTTATACCCCTGAGGAATGAGACTCATGCTTCACAAGAACAGAAGCAATACTGAAAGCAATGATTTCCTTGTAGCTACTCTTGGGGGAGAAAGGACCAGGTAGTGACCAAGGATGACTGAAAGCCACTTGGATAGTTTAAAGCCATTAAGAAAAATGCTGAAAAGGGCAGCAAATATATCAAGAAAAAGGATCCAAAAGCTGGAGCAGGCACAGTCAGGTAACAAGAGATAAATCTAAACATCCACATTCTGGTCTTTCAAGTCAACTATAGAACGATAACGTAGGGGGAGAAGCCAGTGGGGAAAACACACAGCAGGTGTAAGCTGACCTAAGCTCCTAATGAATCACCACAGAGCTGCCCGGATACTTATGCAAATCTCAGGATGCATTAACCAAGGTATGGCACGGAGAATGAGGGAGAGTTTCACTCTGCTCCTCCTAGCAGGTCGGGACCCCAAAGGATGCTTGCCTGCTTCAGTGCTAGGTATCAAATTGGGGGTGGGGGGAGCTGTTCCATCCGAAGAAGCAAGACTCAGAAGGAAGAATAGATTTCAAGGGCTACAAGGCTGTCTGGGGCTGGAAGCAGACCTGAACGCTGCTCCTGAAGGACTGCCTGACCAGTGGGTAGAAGGTTCGGGAACTGGTTTGAGGCAAGGGAAAAAGTCTCCAGCTGGGACAGTCCGGCGTGAAGTGAGTGGCCCCAGCCCAGGGGCAGTCAAGGCTGGCGGGGCTGCGTGCGAGCCGGCTGACCCTGCCGCCCAGCCAGCCCCCCGCGGCTTGGGGGCTGCCAAGCCCCCTTTTGCTGAACCGCCTTGTTTTCTTCCTCCTCAACCATCCCAAACAGATGGGTATTACATTTGGCCAGGACTGTTTCCAAGAACAATTCCCAGTGTAAGTCCAAATACATTCCACGCCTTCTGTGCTAGGCTTATTTGAAAAGGCTGCTAGGCGTGGGGTTCAGCCCCCACTAAGGGAGCTGGCCCTCGTGGAGGTGCGCAGAGCTCCTGCCTGGGCAGTATGGGGGTCCTGGGAGCCAGCACCGCTGCGAGGGGGAGTAGGGGAGAATGTGTGTGCGGGGGGTGGGGGCTCCCTCAACCTGGTGCCTCTGGAAGGGACCACGTCTCTCTCAGGGGGACAGATGAGAGGCCATCGGGGCCACCACTGAAGGCCCCACCATGTAAGATCGAGATGGTGACACCAAGGCCAGCAGTCATTCTCTTCAACGACACTGACAGGGTGTCACTCCAAACCTATGTGAGCAGAGGTGGGGGGACCGAGCGCCACAACAACGGGGGCAGCCCCTACTCCGTGGACTGGTCTCGTGGGCCAGGCTCGCACGACAGCTGTGGCCTTCAGCTGCCTCCGTCCTCATGGCTTCCATCACTGGTCTGGCTGTCCCTTACCAGGCCCTGCACTGGGCACTACGTGCACATCCTCGTCCTGTGTTCACGACCTGCACCGCACCCTCCCCCGCCCCCGGACACAAGCTGAGTGTCCTCACCCTGTCTCCAGAGGAGAAGACTGGCTTTGGGAGAGACCAGGGAGCCTTGCAAGGTTACGCAGCCCCGGGCCCTGGCCTCAGAGTTTAGGGACGACGGAGCCAAACCAATAGCTGATGAGAGCAGGGTGCGAGCCACCGGAGCCAGAGGGTTTGGGGTTTTATTTTGACGTTCTGAATGTCAGAAGTACATGGGGATTCGGAATGCTGAGAAGCAGTTAATAAGTGGCAGCAAACAGAAAAGCAATCACGACGCGTCACAGAGCCGCAAACAAACAAATGCTTGGGATCAACACGATGAGCTTCGCTGCCCTGGGAAAGCCGACGTGGTTATGGAGCACCACACTGGGCATCCGGAAAATGACAGCAGCAACAAACAAGTGTTCAGGTATTTGCTAGAATATCAGAGCTCCCGGAGTGACCTCTGGGCACCTGCATAAGCGGACAGTCCTTGGCTGCAGCAACAGCTCATTGGATTTTAAGGGTTTTGGCTCTTCAATGACGACGTGCTTGTCGGTCGGCCTCCCTGCGACCAGGAGACCCAGGCAGGTTCCAGCTCCAATATCTCTAGTTCAGGGAGGCTGGTTTGTTCTCCTCTTGTCGTGGTTTTGTTCGTACCATTTTAAAATGGAGAAGTAATCCACACACCAACAATTCAGTCGTTTTTAGCAGACACACACAGCTGCACAAGCCCCACCAGCCAATTCCAGAAGACCCGCACCACCCCCAGAAAGTCGCTGTCGGTTTTAACCTGCCACTGCCCAGGGAGGCTCACAGGAGAGGTCACGGCGATCCCAGGCCCACAAGGCACAGGGAAGTTTCGACTGCATCAACTGCGTCTCGAGAGCCCACGCGGTGTCATCCCTCCCAGCTACTGCTCCATGCACCAGACATCTGGGAGAGCTGGGCTGTGAGAAACGACTGGGGGCAGACCCCGAGGTGGGGGGCGGTGGGCAGCAGCTGACGGCTCCTGGGGGGCGGGGCTCAGCGCAGGCTGTCCTGGCCCAGACGTCGCTGTGCACCCAGAGCCCCCGCCAGCCGGCTTCTCAATGACACACAAGGGAACGGCCCTAGTTCCTCAGCCAGGAGCCCCCAAAACGAGGGCACACTCTCGGCCTCCGCTTCAGCCCCTGACCCCGGGGACATCTCCACCTTTCTGCAGCCACCTGAAGGGTGATTACAAAAATGAAACCCAGAGTGTCCCTTCATCATTCTCCATTTGCCGTCATCCACATTCACATCAATAAGTTCCTGACCTTTGATATGGTGCCATCAATAATGATTACGTATGTTTTTCCTACAGGGAAATAAAGGCCATTTAACGTGGCTGGGAAGGAGGCCCTTCTGTCTCACTGAATCATAAGCTGTGACTTTCCTATCACGAGGAACAATCAAGCAGGACTGACCAGGCCGGCTCCCTTGGAGAAGAAGTCAAGAGTCACCCGAAGCCGTACACATGGGTGACATTGCTGAGGCTTATTTTCTGCCAGAGAAGAACATCCAGGCCTGGGCCTAACGTGTCCACGTGGGCGCAGCACCTCCAGCCCATGGGGCTCATGTTGGGGCTGGGTCATCCCTTCCCCTTGAGCAGGAGTAGGGTTCTGGGTTCACCTTTGTTTCTTCTAGAGCATCCAGTCATGGGTCCTTGGTCAACGTTCATGGAACCAAGCGTAGAACCTCTCAGAGATGAGATCAGAAATCCCCTTGGTCTATGAGCCCGGCATGGTTCACAAAGCACTTTCACACAGTTTCCTGGTGATCCTGACAGCAGGTGTCTCTGGCAGGGAAGAAAAGGAAGCGCCCAGGATCACTGGGCTACCCCTGGTTAAAGCAGCGGCCAAGACAGGCCTGGATCCCAGGCTGGGGGACCCCACCACGGAGCACAGCCACGGCCACGCCTCCCCAAACAGCTTTAACTTGCCAACCTCACAAATACGAGGTTCCCGAAGTGACCTGGCGGTCCGGGAGTGGACTGAGCAGCCTCCCCCACACTGTCCTGGCCAGTCCTGGCCGGCTCACCCTTCCCGCTCCGATGGCAGAGGCTGACTCCCCTGCCCTGGGGTGGCTCCCAGTTCAGCCCTATGAGCGTGACCTCACACCACTTTTAGGGCTCATTAAAGACATGCCAATGACACCCAGACAGCTTCTGAGACGCAAAATGCCTCAAATTTCCAGGGAACAGGCCACTGAGAGACACTCTAGTCTCCTGCAGACGGCCGCTGGTCCCTCATCCTCCGGGGTCTCAAAGACAAAGGCGAGAGCAGGAGCCGGAGGGAGGGAGGCAGGGTGTGGAATCGATCCGCGGCCTCACGACCTCTACACTCAGTGGCTTCCACCCCACCACAACTCCAGCCCTTGCCCAGAGTTCTCCGAATTTCCCTTTAAGATCATGGATGTTGGGTGCCTGGGTGGCTCAGTTGATTAAGCATCTGCCTTCGGCTCAGTTCATGATCCCAGGGTCCTGGGATGGACCCCTATGTCAATCTTGTTTTTCCCTCTCCCTCTACCTGCCCCTCCCCGTTTGCACTCACTCTCTCTCGCTATCTCTCTCTCTGTCAAATGAATAAATAAAATCTTAAAAAAAAAAAAAAAGGTCACTAACTGATCCACCCCTGCTAGGGAAAAGCCAGCCCTCTAATCCTGGCGCAAACACATGCTAGAGAGCCCGTCACGGGACGCTGGCGTGCCAGCTCCCCTCTCCCGCTGCAGGGAGTGTCCACAGCACGACATCAGTGCTTCCAGGGACGCAGAGACGTTGAGCTGTTTGGAGAAGATTTTCAGCACAGGCTGAACTACGAGAGAAATTCCTGCCGCGGGTAAGAGGTCTACAGCGACTCAGAAGCCTAGGTGGGCGCGGCTTCCTATCATCTGAGCTCCGTGTCGCCCTGGGATCGGTATCCTGCTCTCGTCAGTGTGGAGTCCACACTTAGCCACCCAGGAGACAGGGGTCCTTATGGCTCACAGAGCCTTGTTGAAGTGGGGAGTCATCCTGCTGGTGGCTCACGGTCCCGTCCCATGCGGTATCTGCCATCCACGGGAAAGACCTGCTCCGCGCAGGCCTCCCCAGGACAGATGGTAAACAGTGACCGCTGGACGGGACAGGCCTCGGCGGTGCCATCTCGGAAGGGCGGTCCCAGCCACATGGCTCCTGATGGCATCAGGGAGACCTCTGTGCGACTGCGTCATGGCCCACCCCTTCACGCTGTCGGCACCCTCCCCCGCCCCCGCTTGTCCCACGACGGGCCCCATAAACCTCCTACACACACAGCTGTCTCCACCTCTGCGTCCCAAGGACCAGCCTCTGATAGGGAAGACAGCTCGAGTCCTCAGTCAAACCGACAGGGGCTCAACCCCAGCCTGGTCACTACTAACCAGGTGACCGCGGGTAGGCGACTGAGGCCCACTGCCCACACACCGGCTTGCCAAGTGCAAATGAGGCAATACCTGAACAGGGCTTAGCACAGAGGCAGCCTGGAGTTAATGCCAAGGTCACTTAATGAGGGCTGTCCCCACCCCTTCCATTAGACACGGGCTCCAGGAGGCCAGACAAGGATTTTGCCCTCCAGTGGTCAGCTCACTGCCAGCCCTTCAAAGGTATCCAATAACTGTGTATAGTGAGCAGATGTGCACTCGCTCGCATCACTGTTAGTATTTACTCCACTGTGACCTAGTCGTAATAGCTACCAATTACACAATGCTTTGCATTTCCAGCCTGCTTAAATACATTACGTATATTAAGTTGACTCTTACAACCCTAAGAGCAGGACGATTTCCCCCCATTTCACCAAGAAGGAAATGAGACACAGAGAGGTCAAGTAGCTGCCCCAAGGTCAGTGGCAGAGCTGGGACCATCTGGTCCCCCAAGGCTATGATTCTATCAAGGTGACCCTGGTTTGCCACTTATTACCCATACGTCCTACCACCCACTTTGCAGATGGAGTAAAATCCATGAAACCAGGATTCCTGTCCAAAGGCTTAGCATTGCTCGTTACTTTGTCCGAATGACCAAGTGCATGCAAACGGATACTCTGTATTAAGTGCTTCACTCCCTCCTTTCCTCGTGCACCATCATAGATTATTTACTGACCCAGTCCAGTAGATTGCTAAAAAGTCAGTTTCTACAAGCAGATGAAGAAAACAATGCCCCAGGAGTCAAGGTTCAAGGTGCCCAGGTCAAAATCAAGTTCTCGTTCTTAACTGAGCTCGGTTCTCATTCCCGATTTGACCATCATCATAAAACGTGAGCAGCACCCAGCATCCTGCGCTGGTCACTGCCCTCCCCGGCAGTAAGACGATGCAGACTTAAACCCAAAATACAGACACAGTAAAATCCTTAACAGATGGCGTGTGACCCCACTCCAAGTGTCCCCTGAATGAACTGTGTCATCACCTTCCAGCCATTTGTCCCGGTGAATGACGGTGGCCTCTGAATTACGAGGCCAACTCTGTCAACCACTCACAGACGAAGAGACGGGAAGCTCCTGGGAGATGTGTTGAAAAGAACAGTCTTTCCCACTTTAGAGTCGAATTAAAGGAAGAAAAATTCTGCTTTTTAATTAACTAGGCCAATTTGGCCTAGAAATGTTTCACTTTTTAAGCTGTCATTCTCTCTTACGTAGAGAAACTTGCAGTGTGAAACTTGGCTGGCCCTTCTGGCCATGAGAACCGGCCTTCCACTCTTCCTCTGGTCTCCTCCAGAAGGGGGAACAGCAAACGTACCATTTACATCTCTCTCTGGAAACTTAAAAGTGATTGATTTGATTCTGTGTGTAATCCCAACACTTTAATAACCCCCTACGTTGGATCAATTCTAGAAAAAAGGTTAAATATGAATCTGAAACTAGAAACAAACTCCACCCCCACCCCTGCCAACTTGTAGATGGAAAGAACAGTTTAGCCTCATCCCACTGGCAGAAAGCAACCTTCCCCTGCAGAAGAGTGAGGTCATGCAACGACCCAAGTGGGCTGATGGCCTGTAATCCAGTTAGACCAATGGGAACAGGGGTTCCAAGTGTTTGTTTCTTCAAAAAACCTAAACATTGAGCATCTATCATCCTTTCCGGCTGGGATGGCTAATAAGCCAGACATTTAAGATAGACCATGAGTCACGGGTTTCAAAACAGAAACAGTTTTTTCAAAACAAAACAGTTCTATAATAAATTCCTATGCTGCATACTTTTTTAAATCAATGTTTAAAAAGCAATGGAACAGCTGTTGCTGTCAGTAACCCACACAGACATTGTGTGCATGAACGCCCCCCGCCCCCCGCCAACTGTGCATGTGCAGGTTCTGCCTCGACATGGTGATGCACTCGCCTCTCTGCTCCCAGTCACACCCCTGGGGCCTAGGCTCCCGGACAATCAGACAGAGAAATGGGGAGCAGGTGTAGTAGGCAACCATCCCTGCTCCTTGGCATGCACACCCCGCCATCTCCTCCCCTTGAGTGTGGCCTGGCCCTCATGACGTGCTTCAAATCAACCGAATATGGTCAAGGTCATAGGCTGACACTCCAGTGGTGAGATGACACAAAGTTGTGACTTCCGACCTGCCCGCTGTTTCTCTCCCTGGCTGGCTCTGAAGAAGCAAGCAGCTATGCTGGCAAGGCCCAGAAGCAAGGCACTGAGGGCAGCCTCTAGCCAACGGCTGGCAAAGAATGGAGGCCCTCCTTCCAACAGCCATTGAGGAACTGAATTTGGCCAGTGAGCTTGACAGCGTGGGAGCGTGGAAGCAGAGCCTTCCCCAGTCAAGCCTTTGGATGAGACCCCACCGTGCAGAAGCCCTGACTGCAGGCCTGGGAGAGATCCTGAAGGAGAGGACACGGTAACTGTGCCAGATTCTGACCCACAGAAATGGTGCAATCCTGAGTGTGTAGTGTTTTAAGCTGCTAAGTTTTGGGGCGATTTGCTACATAGCAGTTGATGGCTAACGTAGCAGGCACCCTAACAACCGGCTCAGCCTCCAGAGGCAACTGCCACCACGACATCCCACCACCCCCTCCTCGGCACCACGTCCACTGTGAGAGAGGGAGGACCTCACTTCTATGTAGAAGTACCTGTTCCCAGAGGGTAAGCCCTGGGTGGGCCTTCATGGATACGTGCGTGCACGGCACCCAGCACCATGCCCAGTGTGTGGCCAGGGCTCAAAAAAATGTCTGAATAGATGAACTATCTCCACTAAGGATGAGAAAGGCAAGAAATCTTCACTTTCGGGTTCTATAATAAATGGAGTATTTGACCCAGAAAGCAAGCAAGCAAACAAAGGGGTGACTACTTGGTGACATCTTGTGGCCCTTGAGCCTTCTAAAGGAAGGCAGGCTTTGGGCTGGGTCTGAGAGGCAAGTTGGGTAGGTCATGCCTCTGGCTCACTGTCTGAACCTGGGCGGCACCATGGCCCTCCCCATTCAAAGGCTCGCCTATGGCGGTTGTGTTCTCAGAGGTAGAATCGGGACTGCAGAAAGAGAGGGACACGTGTAGGGAAGTTGACTCCACTCTCCGACAAGAGAGCCCGTGGTCTTTACCTTTGTCCTCACTGATCTCCCTGCTCAGAATGCTTCCTCCTCTCAACCACGTTCCTTCTTTGTTGACTTGGCAAACTCTTACTCATCCTTCAAAACCCAGCCTGGCTTTACCTCCTTTTCCCTACCTGAAGCTCGTTCCCTCTTCTGAGCCACGTTCCCTCTTCTTCCCACTGGTTCCACAGACCATAACAACCACAGCCATTCCTGTCTTGCAACCAGCCGTGAGCTCCCCATGCCCGCAGCCTAGAACAGGACTGACACACACCAAGAAAGCCCAGACACCGCTTCCCACTGGTCTACGCCCAGGGAGTGACAAAATGTCACAGTTTTCACTCTCTGGGCCCCCTGAGGTTGAGGCGCAGAGTGACCTTCCTCAGAACGAGGAACCAGGGAGATGTGACAGGAAGACATTCAGTGAGCAGAAAGCACACTCTTGAGAGAATGTTCCAACCTTGTGAACTGCAGCTGGGGGCTGTCTGGGGGAGGGAGGCAGAGCAGCTGTGAAAACACCTCAGTGGGCGGCGAGGGGTCACTTAGTCACTGAGCCTTTCCTTTCAAGGCTGACAGTTACATAATCACGTCTACACGAGAGCACCACTGGTTTGTGTCAACTGTTCTTAGCCTGAGGGGACCGACCCACCCCGAGAGCAGAAGGGCCAAACTCCTGCCTCCAAAGTGCTGGAACGAGCAGGTACGATGAGGCGAGCTGTGCTGAGGGCGGCGGCTACCTCAGCACCGGACCAGATGGATCCCTGAGGCTGAGAAAGGGACAGAACGGGAGCAGAACCATCTGGGGCCCATAGATGTGTCTTGCGGTGTAGCACCAAGAGCGCTGCTGGGACGGAAATGGGGCTGAGAATCCAGCTCCCCTCTGACCAGATCACATTCACAGCCGCAAGGGCCATTTTGAGAGCTCTACTGAAGGGACAGAGAAGGAAATTCAGGGAGAACAAGCAGGGAGGGGACGTGAAGACCCGTCCTTCTGGGGGCAACGGCATGAAACAAATGAAGTGACATGTGAGACTGTATGTGCTTACTACCGTGTGTCATACACTCACACAAACACACACACACACACACACACACACACTGCACTTAGCTGCACAGGTAAGCAGTCTGGAAGAAAACATACCCAATATAAATAACAGCTATCAGATGGGAGACTATAGGTGCTTTTTTTTTTTTTTTTAAAGATTTTATTTCTTTACCTGACAGAGAGCGAGATCACAAGTAGGCAGAGAGGCAGGCAGAGACAGAAAAGGAAGCAGGTTCCCTGCTGAGCAGAGAGCCCAATGCGGGCCTCGAACCCAGGACCCTGGGACCATGACCTGAGCTGAAGGCAGAGGCTTTAACCCACTGAGCCACCCAGGCGCCCTATAGGTGCTTTTTATAACAGTTCTCCTCTGTAGCTTTCCAGTACTTCCTCAGATTCCCACAACATATCTCATTGTCGCCATTGGCAAGGATGTGCGGAAGGAAATGCACACCCATCCAAGGAAGGTATTCAGGGTCCCTTAGGTTCCTGGGGCCACTATCACAATCTTGTGGTCTGTAACTGCAGGAATTTAGTCTCTAGCACTTCTGAAAAATGCAAGTCTGAAATCCAGGTGTCGGCAGTGGGGGCTTCCTCCTGGGGGTTCTGCAGGAGGGTCTGTTCCAGGCCTGTCTCCAGCTCCCAGTGCCAGCTGGCAACCCTAGGCGTTCCCTGGCCTGCAGACATGTCCCTCCAATCCTGTACCTGTCATCACATGACTCTCTCCCTACATCCAAATGTCCTCTTCTCAAAAGGACACCAACCCCTGGCTTTGGGGCCACCCTAATCCGGTAGGACCTCATCTTGACCTGAGTCCATCTGCATAGACCCTGTTTTCAAACAAGATCACACACACCCATATGAGGGGTGGGGCTAGAACTTCAACGCATCCTTGGGAAGGGCACAATTCACCCCCTAACAAGAGGTAGGTAGAAAAGGGAGACACAGAGGGCCGGATCTGCTTCGATACCCAGCGGCCTCTCCCACTTGGGGAGAGTGACCCTTGGGTCTATGCGGCTCTACAGGGAAGAAAGGGATCCAGCAAGATGCTCCCAAAAGACAGACTTGATTTCAAAGCAGGAGGAGTGCTGTAACAGAGCTGGACTGCTCATCTTGGGTGGGGACTCCCACTTGAGGGTCCTGGAGTGGCCTGAGGGCCCCCCTCTCTGATGGGACTGTACGACACAGACCGTCCCGCTAAGTGATTTCAGGCCCCAGAAGCCCCCATCTTCCGCCATCCCCACCGGCTTCATTATGGCTCAAGCTTTGCCAGTGCCGGCCTGGCCACCCCCACGCTGTCCAGTCTCACACGAGCTGTGCCTTTCTTATGGCAAAGCAGCCCTGCCCTTCATCTCTCCTCCTTTCGGTCTTCCCAGGAAAGCTAGAGACGGAACACTCAGAACTGACAGGGTTAAAGGCCTCGCCCATGTCGGGACATGAGGAATAGTAGGAACCAAACCCCTCAGCAAACCCTGACGTCCCTAACTCCAAGGGGGTTTCACATGCCCTGACAGTCCCCAGGGAGGGTCCAACGTCCCCAGGTCAAACCGGCCAAAGGCTGAAGGCGCACAGACCACGGTCAGAAGGTCTAAGAAAACGATCCTCAATTTGTTTAGAGCCAGTGGAGATCACACCAACAATAACATTTACATAGGAAATAGCAGTAACATTGCAAGTTAAGCTTGTTTATTTAAAAAAAAAAAAAAAAAAAAAAAAAAAGGAAGGAAGATCTTGTTCATGATGAGAAGGCAGGCTGTCCTTCAAAACTGCCTGTTCGCCCCAAATACAAGAAACCCAAAGTGCTCACCTCTCTACAGGGTCCCTGAGCATGACGATCAGCTTGGCGTCGGGCTGAAAGGCGTGGATGAAGTCCTGGGTCAGGAAGGGTGGCTCCCCATCCGTGCTGTTGTCGTAGAAGAAGGTCCAGGCGTTGTTGTCCCACATGGTGGAAGCGCTGGCCTCCCCTGGAAGCAGAGAACCCCGAGAATGAGCAGCGCTGCGTGAGGGGCTCCCACGGGGCAGCCTGTGCGAGGGACAAAACCAGGCTCCACTATGAGCACATGGGACTTCGGGAAGAGGTAGCTGGCAAGGCCTCTCTGCCCCAGGGACCTCCCCTGCTCCCACCCAGAGCTCTCTGTCTGGAAATCCAGGTGATGTGGGCAACAGTGAGCACCTGTTTACCTGTTTCCTCCCAGTTCCTCTCCAGGAGATGTTAAAAAAAAAAAGTAAAACAACCCTCTCCCAGCATCTGGCCTCCCAATTTCATGATATTTGACATTGCTCTCGGTACACAGCTCTGTGGCATTTTAAAGGCCCACTGAGAAGGTACTAGATGGTTCCCTTTGAAAAGCACCAGGGATGAAGGAGTCATTGGGGAAGTTGACCCTCGTTAGGAAATTCAATGCAATCTGCATCAAATTCTCCAAGAGATCATAATGCACAGTTGGCCCCGGGCATGCTCTGAGATCAAGCAAGAGGAAGATTTTGCAGGAAGGCTCATGGGACCTCCGTCTGGAGGTGCTGTGTCCTACATGCCCACACGCCCCATCGCCCTGCACACAGCTGGCGCTCAGTCCACGCTGACTGAGTGGACAGGGAATGGGTCCAGCACTTTCTCATGGTGGTCTGTATGAATGAAGGATGAAATGTGATACGCAGTCGAGGGTGGTCACGCGACCAAGATCCACACATTTCAACATCTCTCACTCAGATTCTTGAACCAATTCCCTGACTTTTTTTTTTTTTTCAGAAGACTCATCAGAGGTTTAGAAAGAAAGGCAAATCGATCAATTACATACAAATTCAATTTCCCAACATTTTACATGGACATTTGATACATCTCAAAGTCACTTATTCAGGGAAAATCTGAGCCAAAAGACTAGTGTCTTTGATCAGTGATGAGTGCATCACAATAAAGCAGGGAGTTGGCCGGGCCCTGTCTATTCTGTTGGACGTGCAATCCCATCGAGGTGAGCATTTCTGTCCTGGTCTTTCCTTTCTTCTCTTTTTTGAAAGATAATACCTTAAGATACAGAAGAGACAAGTCAATCAGAAGTCCTTTGAAAATTCTACTCACAGTGAATACAAGAATATTAGAACAAGAGAAGTATCTGAAACGAAACTGACAAAATTCTGTCAGATATCATAAATGGACTACTTCTACAACCCTAGAAACATCTGTCCATCCACCAGTCCATCCATCAGTCCGTCCATCTATCCACTCATCCTCTGTTCATTTCACATCCATTCATCCAGAAAGCATTCATCTGGTGTCTACTAGGTGCCTGGCACTGTGCGTGGCACTAGGGATAGGAGGGAACTAAGACAGACAATCCCCTCTCCTCTCCAACCTTACAGTCTAGAGGGAAGCGGCAACTCCGTACACAACCATCTCCCCAGGCGAGCACATGGACGGGCAGAGCGGGGCACCATGAGAGCAGAGGCAGGGAACTTTCAGTGTGTCTAGAGCCCCACCCCCAAGAACCCGGCCCCTCGAATCCTTTGTCAGCCAGCCTTTAGCCCAGACCACTGAGGAAAGGCTCTCTCTGACCCCTGAGCTGAGAAGAAGAAAGGTCCTTCTGCTCTCCCAAAGATCTCATCAGAGGAAGCGGAAGCAGAGGTGAATCACATTCTAGGCCCGGGAGGAGCCAGAATGGAGCTGGTCCAACCAGCCCATTGCACAGATGTGCAGGCTGAACTCAGGAACACGTAGACAACTCTCGTCACATGGCCCAGAGCTGGCTGGTGGCATGGGCGGGGCTAGCTGCCAGCTCTCCCCACGCCTCTCCTCTACATAAAACTTCCCAAACCCTGCTTTAGGTAAATATCAGAGTGGCAAATTTTTTCTCTAATTTTCCTTTTTAAATCTAGAAATAAGTAAAATTAGAAAACCAAACTAAGGCTTTCCTTTTTCATTCATTATCTTGGGCTCAATTTCCTAGCCCTAAGATGTGTATTTTTAGCTCTTTCCTAAGAACACAAGATTCTCCCAGAGGCATATGGTGTGGGAGTCACTTGACGCAAATATATGAATGTAACAGTCAACTATTAATTAGACTTGTGATCTGGGGTGTGTGGACCCAAGGGTGCAAGAAAGTAACTAGTAGCCAATTCACACCAGGGCCGGAGTGGTATGGGACCTCATCCGGCTCTCACAACTTCACTTCTTTGCCTTAAAAAAACAAAACAATAAATAAATCAGGACTTAGGCATGTAAGCCTCTCTCCTAGGACAGGAAGAGTCAAAAGCAAAGAGCCATCTTTCAGATGGTTGATTACAATTCCTCTTGGTTGCTAACAGAGTCATTGAATTTGGAGAATCAAAATATAATAGATTTAGGAAAATTAAAAAGCAGATCACTGCCTCAGGTAACAAATTTAAGGAACATATGTGGCCAGACTTCACTCTTTTAGAAGGTCTAAGTGGGTAAATGTCTTCTCCTAAGCTGAATCCAAGACAAATAGGTAGGTTTTTTATAAAACGTTCTTGTGAACTAAAAAAAAAAAAAAAAAGATTATTAATCAAGCCACCTCATTGTGAATGTCTAAAGGCATTAACCTGACAACGGCTCGGCTTTTTCAACAGCAATTAGTCACCAACAATGCATTAGGGCTATATCTGTTTCTGGAGAGATGGCCTCTGTCTTCCCAGGGTCCTGGGGCCAAGGATTCCAAAAGCCACATCAGTAAATCAATGACTCCTTGGTTAACTGTGCTTATGATCCTCCATCCAAACTTAGATCAGTACATCATAAAAAGAAACCAAGCCATGTGTGCTTAACTTGAATTTAAAAAAATGTCAATTTTTAGAAAAAACCATTTCAGGTACAAGGGAGCCTCCACAGAACTAAAAAAGTCCACTAAACATTTCTGCTTTATAGAAACTATGTCAGTAATGCAAACGTACATAGTGTTAAGAGCGATGGCCAGGTTAGGAAGTGGGCAGGAATCCTGCAACTGTCCCCTGGGCCAGAGCAAAAGCTGGGCCAACCCCAGAGCAGAGGGCGCCCAGTGGGAGTGGGCCCCCTCTCCCAGCATCTGGTCTCCCAATTTCATGATATCTGACATTGCTCAGGGTACACAGCTCTGTGGCATTTTAAAGGCCCACTGAGAAGGTATTAGATGGTTCCCTTTGAAAAGCGCCCAGAGATGAAGGAGTCATTGGGGGAAGCTGACCCTCATTAGGAAATTCAATGCAATCTGCATCAGATTCTCCAAGAAATCACAACGCACAGCTGGCCCCAGGCCGGAGCGGCCCCTCTGGGCCCCCCCTCCCAGAAGCCGTACCGATAAGGATCCTAGTCATCCTGCTCTCCTCCTTCGCAGAGCCGGCCTGCAGGCCTTGATGAATCTGGTGTGCGGCCAGGTCAAAGAGGTCCAGGTAATCTTCCACGGGGTAGCGGTCCCGAAGCCCATCTCTCAGGCGGACAATCCCTACGAGAACCAAGAAGCAGGAGTTACTGAGGACGAAGTGGCCACTGCTGGGGGGTGGCCTCCTGGGGAGGGGCTGAGAGGGATGTCAAGGCCCCAGGGGCCCAGTTGTACAGCCGAGGCTCTACCCATGTGAGCTGCCAGAAGGGGCTGGCAGTGAGAATATTTGCAAACTGGCCGTCCTCTCACCTGCTCACTCAAGGGGTGGGGACCACCATTCAGCTGCAAGTGGCAGCTTCCAGGATGGCACACCTGTTAGAGAACAATCAGTGCATCTATTTGGAGGGCCAGGCTTGGGGCTGGCTGACAGGTGCACTCGGGGGGTGGGGGGTGTGACTGAACAGCAATGCACACAGTGTATCAAACAGGGATGGGAGGGTTATTATTTTTTTTAAGATTTTATTTATTTGAGAGAGAGAGAGAGAGAGAATGAGCAGGGGAGGGGCAGAGGAAGAAGAAGCCTCCCTTGCTGAGTGGGGAGCCTGATTCGGGGCTCGATCCTAGGACCCTAGGATCATGACCTGAGTCGAAGGCAGATGCTTAACTGACTAGCCCTCCAAGTTTCCCAGAAAAGAGAGTTTTTATCTGAGCTTCTATCTCTGGCCTGTTTGATCAAGCAGCTTGTCTGTCCATCCAAACAAGGGTAATCATCCCGGAATCCTGGGACACGTGGTTGAACCCACTAGTTATTCTGCCATTGGTCAATGCAGCTGAAATTTGCCCCTTGGCTTAAAAGTGGGCCAATTTCATGTGCAACTCTATTAGCAACACACTGCCCCCAAACCACAGCTACCAAGGTTAGCGGAAAGTGGAGAGAAAATGTCCCATGGGCACAAGAGCAAGAGGTTCAAGGAGACTCTGAGTAAAGGATCCGACAACCACGCCCCTGCGCTTCCCTCGTCCCAGCCAGTAGGAGGCTGGTTCTCATCAGGGCAAATGGTGACCTGTGCAGGGAGAGCACGCTACATGACGCCAAGGCTCCCGCGGCTGCCTCTGCCAAACCACAAAAGACACATTTACCCTTCTGTTCGTTCACTCCAGGAAGAACATCAAAACATCAAATTGATTAAGTCAATTTGTCAGGAGACAAGCAGGACTTGGTCTCAACTTAGGCTCTACGAAGGAAAACTTTTAAAATTCCCTTCTAAGCAACCAGTCCTTTACATGAAACATGCCCTCGAGTCCCGCCCCAGCTTTGGCATTTGTCAAAGTGACCGAACGTCTCCTGGCAGAAGGGAAAAGGTTAAGAAGAGGAAACAGTGACCCGAGGGCTGTGGGGTGGCTCAGGCTAGGTGGGGGCCATGTCCACGGTCACCCAGAATCATGTCCATGTGATTTTCCTTCTGAGCTTAAAGCAGAGGGACAGAGCAGGTCGGACAAAAAATGAGGCCCAAAGACTCACAGCTCTCAAAGGAGCCAGCCAGAAGCTTGAAACTCACCCCGTGTGGCAACCTTTCTTCCTGCAGTGTCCCTCTGGGGTGGGGAGCCCTGGGGACAACACAGCAGAGCTGGGGTGGGGAGAGCCCCAGGAAAACGCCCACCTGGCATCTGGCACTTACCACTCACCACTGGCGGAGGTACCAAAGCTCTTCAGGGCAAGAACAGCCAGCATTCTGCACCCTTCCCCTTGCCCTGCACAGTTGGCACTCAGTAAATGCTCTCTGGATGGCTGGGAGTTGCATCCAGCCCCGTGGGTATTTGTGCGAGGAGCCCGGAACTAGCCAACTGCCGGCTCTCTGCCTCTCGGGGTGTTTCCTCATCTCCGGCCCTGCCTCCCTGGCGGCCCTGAGCATCCTGCCTGGCCCCGCCTACCGACATGGGCGAAGCAAAGCTGAAAAACTGAGGACCGAGGCAGGAGGCGGGGCCAGGAAGGCTCACCCCGCCCACACGCAGGCCCCGCCCGTCGCGCTTACCAAAGCGCTTCCGGGTCCACCAGTGCGGCTCCTTGATGGCGGAGAACTTGACTTCCGGGTGCAGCCGGAGGCGGTCGTAGAGGTCAGTGGTGCCGCACTTGGGCTGCCCGATGATGTAGAAACGCGGCAGGCAGCGGAGGCGGAAGTGCTTCCCGCTGGCGTGCGACAGGTGGCCCCAGAAGGCCTTGCGCAGGGCGTCGAAGGTGGAGCGGAAGCGCTTGGAGTAGAGCACGTAGGAGTTGGTCAGGTACGGGTCGGTGGTGTTGCGGCCCGTGAACTCCTCGTACCAACAGGGGCTCTTGCTATTTGGAAGAAATTTATTGGGGATTACTGAAAACATCTGCAACGAAAGAGAAAAAGAGGGAGAGACAGACGAAGGCGGGAAGTTAGCAAAAACATGTTCTCACCACGCCGCGGTCATGCCCTGATCCCCGCTACGGTGTTCACATGTGACGTATTATTTGACAAGGACGAAACACTGAAATAAAGCAAAAGGTGGTGCATGGCCGAGGCCGTGTTTTTCCTTAGCCCAAAATAAAACTAAAATCTGGAGAGACAAGATAAAAGCTTCCTCAAAATGCAGCCTACACGCACCACAATCTAATTAAATGTCACAGTTGGAATCTCTTCACTAGTTGTGTATTTAAATGACCATTAGAGACAAAAATGCTAATTGGGGCACAATAGAAATAGGATGATAGTGATCTACAGAAACAAGCTGAACCACCATGGCAGCGAGTCAAGTCCCTGCAATGGAATTCTGAGAAGGGGTGGCCCTTGGGTGTATCTAGCGTCGCATCCAGTACCTCGAATTTCCTCCTTGGTGTAAACATCGTGAACACACAGCCCTCTCCCAGTGCCCGCGCAACTGTGAGGCTGTCAAACTATCCTCATTGCACACCTCAGAAATTTTTTGGTCATTTTTCTTCACTGTGTTTCCCAAAGATGGTGACAGCAAAAGGAAGCATCTATTTTTAAAAATCAATCCATCCCTCAATCAATCCAGATTAGCACAAGGCTACTCACGTGCAATTCCTGCTTCTTGAGATCTTCTCTGTCTGGGAGCTGCCTGGTCGTGAACTCGATCCTGGCGGTGATGCTGTTAATAATTAATTTAATGCTTGGGTAGTCTTTCACATATGAAATATTATTTACAGAGGGCTGGTGGTGATGTTCTTTCGTGTCACTCGGGTTCTCGCCATCCATCAAGCTGGGATTGCTGGGGAAGGCTCCGTAATGGAAAGGCGAGGAGATCAGAAGCTCTTGGTGGGCTCCAGAAAGGATGTAAGATGCCATCACCAAGGTCATGATCATCAATCCAAACACGAGGCTGCATCGCTTCCCCTTCTTGAAGCGCAGAAACCTGCCCCAGCTCTCATTCCCCTCGGCCCTCACCTCGAGGACAGCAAGCAAGTTCATCTGCTTACCGTCTACACGGAGCACAATTTTGTTCTCTCCTTTGCAGGCGGGGCACTCCGGGTGACCGTGAAGGGGGCCCCCTCCGCAGCCAACCTGCTGTTTGTGCTCGTTGTTGGGCAACAACTGGATGCAGCAATTAATACAGTGCCTCATGGTAATGCCCTTGGACGGCTGGCCCCCAGAGCCATGGGCGAGCCCCTGGGGAGCCCGGATGCGTGCAAGTAGTGCTGGAAAAACTTTAAGGATGTCTTTTGATTAGATAAGATGGTCTTAAGGCACAAGCAACAGACACAAATAGAATATAAAAATGAGCAGGCACCAACGCCCTGGAGAAAGGGTAAGGGCCTTCTTTGGTTCAACTCTGAAAGACAACAGAAAGACGTGCTCTCCTACTGTCATGTTCTGTAAGCAGCCCTGCAAGCTTGGAAAAGTCCCCAAGTGTGGGAGCAAGTCTGCCTGTCCTTCAGGTTTTTCCCATGGCACAAAATGAAGTGTAAGATTTCTCGCTGGAGGACATAGAGACACTCAGGAGATCGGAAGGGCTCATGGTCTCAGTGAGGCACGGGTCGGCATGCCATCCTTGGAGAGCCCCGTGAAGATTTCTTCTTCTACATCCCACACTCCTTTAAAATGTTTCCTCCTCAGGGTGGAGCAAAATCTTTAAAATGTCAGATTACCTGAACAACAAAGAAAAGAGGTTTTATTACATGATGTGATGATAGCCATAACCCTGGGATCACTTTCCTAGGAGAGAAGCTCTCTTTTCCACTCCTAGGTTTCAGTCACTCTGCTGGGTCACGAGCAAGTCACAGAAAATCACGTGGGATAAAAGGAGAGCTTTTGGAGCTCCCCATCAAACACCTTATTTTTTGCACATCCCCTAGATCCTCTAATGCCCAGCCACACCACAGCTTAAGTACCGATCTCCGAATCTCAAGACTTCGTAGTCGTTCCCAGATGCGTGCACGGTCAGTGACTTTAAGTTGAGAGATGAACTTAAGTATCCATGCTTTTAAATCCACAAAATATCCAAGAAGCAGCCCAGTGAGGAGAGGAGTATGCAGAGAAAATATGTTTCCTCTCTCCCAATAGCACCCATAGTCTGTTACCAAGAACTAACTTTTATTATCGGTTTAGGAGGCAAAAGTTAATGAAAATTTAGAAACACTGAAATGATTCTCTCCTTCAGTAGAGTGCATCATATTAAAAAAAAAAAAAACCATTTGACTTTAAGTTATTAAGCAATTAAACCAATGTGCTGTATTCCCCTGAGTAACATAACACTCAGACCCTGAAATCATTTTTCACTTTCATCATCCTGGGGAAAACATGATTCTTAAAAATCCATTAACAGAATTCTGTGGTTAGAAAATGTATTGTTGCCCAAACGATGACACTTCTTTGTAGATGCTGTAAAAACAGCAAAAAAAGGAGACTTCATTTCCAATAATGGCAGACCACTACTAACTAGCTGTGGGACCTCCAGGGGGCCATATAACGTCTCTGAGCTTTGCCTCCCTCCCCAGTAAAATCAGGGCAAGAGTACCTCACTTACAAGCTTGAAGCCAGTATTAAATTAGCTAACACACATAAAGAGTTTGCTTAATGCCTGCCCATAGTTATTTGCATCCCCTAAAAGGTAGGCAACATTCATAACAGCATCATCAGTGACCATTAAAATTATGTTTTTTAATTGTCAGTGAATGCCAAGGATGTCCAAAGTGGAATCAAAGATGGGAGATCCTATCCCATTATTTTTCCTTAGGGCTTGAGAGTTACCCAAAGGCCGTAGACTCACCTCCAACTTGGCACACACACACAACCCTCAAACGATCCTACTGGTCCCCAGAGAAGGTAGGATTAACCAACTCTGCATTAAAGCCTGCTCGTATTGGTTGGAAGGCTGAACAATGAGGACTCACCAGCAGGAACCTTCCCTTCTCTTGGACAGAAAAGCCCCTGCTTTATCAAAATATGCTGACCAAGAAAAAGCCAAGTAGCGCTTCCTAAAACATCTCCCTCTCAGTGTTCTGCATCTTGTTGATATGTGTTCTGTGCTTAAATGACTCAAGGAAAAGTTAAGCTGAACACAATTAGACTCCTTTACAACAGGACTTTTGGGGGCCTTGAATATGCTAATGAGCCCTGGGAGTCCACAGGACAAGACTAGAAGATGCAAAATTTCCAAAACATAATTGGCCATGGAATTCTCACTAATGTCACAAGGAACCAGCTTGAGAAATGCTAGTTAAGGGAGGCCGAGATTGGGGTCAAGGCAGTTCTGGGAAGAGCAGAGGAGCAGGGGTGTGCGGGAGCAAACTATTCTGGAACCAGGCCAACACCCGGGGCTCTGCCGCCCGCTCATCTCTGAGAGAAGTTGGAGGGACGTGACAGGAACCTCAAGGCTCAAATCCCTGCCTCCCACTCGCTCAACCACCTCTGACCCATCACTTGGTACAAACAATTCTTCCAAACCAAAGAAACAAAAGGGCAAGATCCCCTACTTGGAAATCCTATCGCTAAGCCAAGAAAACATTTTTTTTACATGTTGAAGACAAGGCCAAGCGGGGCTAGAAGGAGGCTCCAACCAGGATCTCAGTGGGGAGTGTGTTCACACCCTTCTGTGCCTCTGGTTGCAGAAAGTCTAATTAGATTTTTTTTAAAAAGAAAAAAAAACAGAGTCTTTGAAGCTCCAAGACAAGAATGTACAAAATCTGGACCCAACAGAATGGGCAAAATATTCCTAAACAAAAACAAAGATTTCTTCTTACAAGCCAACTAACTGGGTCATTGGGGAAGCTGACAGGCTCAACAGGGAGACTCTGGGATGTGGTGAGCCCAAACATTCGTACCCCTGGGCAGGCTGCACCCTCCAGCCAGACCTACTCCGGTCTCACTTCTTAACACAGAACAGGGAGCTGAGACCTGGGGTGACAACTCATTCACTTGTTTGTTCTTCTGTTGGGCAGATCCCTTCTGAGGGACAAGCCTGGGGCAGGTAGCGCTGGAGGTGCGTTTGGGTCATGGAGACCCAAAGTCAACGGAAGACAGAGGGGAACAGAATACAAAATAAACATGTGGTCTTTGTCCCCAGTTCCCAGCAAATAGCTTCTAAAACCCTTGGAATTTCCTCAGTGAAGGAGTGAGAGGAGCATCTTGTTGTTATTCATAACAAGCCCCATTCAACCACAGCTGAATTTATGCTAATGAGATGACTCTTGTGGGAAAGCCCCCCCACCCCATAGCTTCAGGATGGGGCTCGTGGCCAGAAAGCCCAAGCCTCCATTAGACAGTCAGAAGGTTGGAACTTAGAGCCCCACTTCCCCAACCTCCAGGGAGGCCAGTGAGGGAATTGTCAAGGCCAATGATTTATTAATCATGCCTATGTAACAGAACCTCTATAAAAACCCCCAAAAGGACAGGATTCAGAGAGCTTTCTAGCTGGTGAATTCGTGGAGGTGCCGGGAGAGTGGCTCCTTGCCCCTCCCCCCAGGTCTTGCGCCAGGCATGTCTTCCCTCTGGCTCTTCCACAGTTGTATCCTTTATAACAAACTGATAATAGTAAATAAGGCACTTTCCTGAGTTCTCAGCATGGGTCTAAAGAATTATCAGACCTAAGGAGGGCCTTGTGGGAACCTTGGAATTGGCAGCTGGATCAGACAGAAGCTGGGTAGCCTTCGGACCCGGAGGCTTGTAACCGGCATCTGAAGTGGAGTAATCCTGGGGGTCTGAACCCTTAACTTGTGGGGTCTATGCAAGCTCTGGGTAGTTACTATCAGAACTAAACTAAACTAAACAGTCAGCTGGTGTCTGGAGAGTTGGAGTTTGTTGTCATGGGAAAATAATATATAATTACCCTACAAGTTTTACTGAAACATATGACCAGTATCTAGTATGAAAACACCCCTTGACGATATCGATTAAAAATAAGTCCTATGACCATATCCCACACACGGCTGTGGCCCTTGTCAGTGCAGGGCCTGGGGTTTTGAGGCTTCCAGACCAAGCCCTGGCTGGATGGATGGGAGTTGTACAGAAGAAACCAGGGCAGAGGGGCTTTTCCCCACCTGGAGCTTATATGTTGCCAGGAGTTAGGGGCTACGGGGCAAGAGCCAATGACCATGACAATGTCAGGCACCGATGAAGGTTGTGAAGGAAACACAAAGGGAGAGTACAAGGAAACCGTGACGACAGGCCTTCTCTAATGCAGCACTAGGCCCAGATCATTCTTGTAGTCAGGAGCTGCTCTGTACACTGACCTCCATCCCCAGGTGAGACTTGCATCCCAACAGGAAAAGGGGTCCGGCAGCAGGATGTCCAGAGAACAGTAGTTGGGAGGGGGCAGGTAATATCTGAACGATGAGAAGGAAGCCAGCCACGCGGGGCTCAGGAGAAGTAAAGACCCTGTGAAGGACAGAAGCTGGGGAGTAAACCCCAGGGGGACCCCCAGGAGGATGGAACCCTGGGCTTTGGGACAGATGGGGGCTAGGAACCAGAAGCCAGATCCTGTAGGGTCTGGAAGGTAGGATCCCGGGCTGACGTTTGTCCAAGCGCAAAAAAGCAGGCACGCCACGTATTCTCTCAAAAGGACCTTTACAAGACGTATAACTATTAACCAACATAATCCAGTGAAGAAAAATCGAATTAATGTGACTGTTGAAGGGAAAAGGGATTGCTGTTATACTCCTGAACTGGCCTTTCCCAAACGCCGCAAACCACCCTGAGAACAGTGCCGCGGGAACCGAACACTCAGGTAGTTCTCCCTTAAAAAAAACAAGCAGCACACATCCCTTGCGCTTTACCTATCTGGAATGTTCCCACTTTGGTGCCTGTCGACTCAGGTGAGTCAGGACCCCTGGCACACCCATGCGGGTACTAAACCAAAGTACTCAGGTGTACATTTCAGTGAGCTCGCTTCCCAGCCCCGGCTCAGCGCTGTGCCTGACAGAGGCAGACAGCAAGTGTGGGAACCCGGACCCCTGTGCGAGATCAGATGACTGGTCCCAAAATAGAAAGCGTTCAATTACCCAGCCCTGGCTAGGATGCCCCCTATTAACCTCTGCACCCCAAGCATCATTAGCAAGCCATTTATAACAAAATTGTAATTGAGAGACCCAGAAATACCACTTTAGAGTAAGTAATTGAATGCCCCCTCGGTGTAAGATCGATAAAGGGCATCCAATTTCACCCTAGGAAAAACTTATTAAATTATTGTAGCTATGAGCTGATACAGCAGAAGAAAGATGTACAAAACTTCAAAAGAAATCTGGATGGATTTAAATAAATAGCTTCATTTAGGTAGACCATTTACATCTGCCCTCGGGGAGGAGAAAGGAAAAAAATAGCTAATTACATTATTTTACTTGAATGTTTTAAGGGAAAAAAAAAATTTGATGGGTCTTAAGTGACCTTTACTAAAACACAAGGCTCTCTTCTGATTAGCATGTCTAACTGCTGACGTTTCTCTTTGGGCTACGCATATGGAAATACATTTCTTCAAGGAACATTCATCAACAAGTATAAGAAGCAACATGTCTCATATTTAACTCAAAGATAGAAGATTGTCCCCGAGAGTGAGAAACAGCAAGCCTGGAGAGTCCTGTACAAACAACAGATAACCCGTTCCAGCCTTATAGCTGGAGTTTGATGCTTTTGATCACAATGCAGTCAATCACCAGAATAAAACAACGAGCCTCAATGATCCTCCCTGGCTATAGCCCAGGGGAAGGAAGCCAGTCAGCAGATCTGTGGGCCAGGACACCAAAGCGGCGTCCACCTGGAGACTTTAGGCAAGTCCCCGAAGTGATCTGGGCCTCTGGATTCTCAAAAGAAATCCCTGACAGTAACAGATCACACACAAAACTGGAGCCTGGGTGCCGGAGGCGGGAGATGCGGCTTTGATATTGAGCAAATCGTCCTATGCCTCCCGTCCCGTTTCCCTGCATGTAAACGGGGAACGCTTGCAGGACCTACACCGGAGCACTGCTGCGAGCATTACGGGATCAATTCATATAAAGTGCTTAGAAGAGTGGCCCATAGTAAGTGCTCAATAAATCTTAGCTCTTTTGGGGGCGCCTGGGTGGCTCAGATGGTCAAGCATCTGCCTTCAGCTCAGGTCATGATCCCAGGGTCCTGGGATCAAGCCCCACATTGGACTCTCTGCTCAGTGGAGAAGCTGCTTCTCCCTCTCCCTCTACCCTACCCCCACCACCGGCTCATGCGCTCTCTTTCACTCATTTTCGCTCTATCTCAAATAAAATCTTTTTTGTTAATGTTGGCTCTTTTTATATAGACATAGTCCTCGACCACAAGAATTATCTGGTGAGGAGCAGTTGATTACTGCTTTATGGTAGATTGCATTATTTGTTCCTTTATCAACCTGCCCTGTAGTCTGCCTGCCTTCAGTGAATGTGCAACCCCTTCAACGAGACTGTGGAATTCAAGTCTCCGCCCCTTAGCTTGAGTGTGGAGACTGGCTTCAGCCAACGGAATGAGGCAGAAGTGACAACGTGCTAGTCCTAAGCCCAGGCCTTGAGACTCATCACATGTACCCACTCACCCTCTGCACCTCTGCTGTCACCATGGGAAGAACATGGTGGCTTGGCGGTGCTGGGGGGGGGCTTGGTACGTGATAGAAGCTAACCGATACACTCTTCCACAGGTTATAAGCACTAGGTGTTACTAAGTTAAACCGGTATAGTTTTACGTTTTTAAGTTCCAAAAAGTGTGTCTATATGAGCAAAGTGAACCATGAGTGATTCAGGCCAAAGCAATTCATCCAAAGACCCAGACCCAACTGAATCAATGCTTTTGCCTAATGGAACCCCTTGGCTAATGCCAAAAGCACATATGCCAAACAGTGCTGGAAACCCAGATGGCAGCTGTTCTCAAACAAGACATAACTGCCCAAATGTCATGCACCAGGTCACTTTCTGGCAAAATGTGGGTTTATGACAACCGCAGCTGTTCTCCTTTGTTATCTGAACAACTGGCCCCATTCTCCCCACTTCCTGATAAAGACACCTTTCTCCCTGCCTCGCTCTGGGGCCGCTGTGATTTCCTCAGTGCTTCCTTGAGCAAAGCCCTTCCTAGAGCCTAGTCCTTGGGATGTCCTTGCCAGGTTGCCCCTTTCCCGATGACAGAGACACCTCATCCGTGCTTTGTCTAAAGCAGGGCTTTCAAACTGTGCGACCTGAAGGATCTTCCTGGCGTGCCCAAAATGTGTGTCAGCAAGAACACGGGCAGTTTTTAAAAACTATTTTTAAAGCATCCTTGACTGTATTGTAAATTCATTATCAACATAGTTGTTAATAATAACTATTTCCCATGCCTTATGGTATGTAACTAGTCTTACGTCCCACGAAATAGGGAAGAAACAGGCATTTCCTCTGTGATCAGATCTCCACAGGATACAGCCAGCCTCCCTTGCATCTGGTTTAGAGGCCGGATGATTCCCAACTCGGTAGAAAGTTGGGATGTAGCAAAAATGTTTTCTGACCAATCCAAAGTGTTGACAGGCTTTGGAGTGAGGCAGACCTGCGTTTCCATCGACTCCTCTCCGTGCCAGCTTTATGATCCCAGGCAAGTGACTTGACCATCCTGTGACTTTATTCCCTCATCTGTAAAATGGGAGCAAAACCATCTGTGTCACCTAGCATGGATGTGAAGGGGAAATGAGATAGGAGATATAAAAAGCTTCATCCGGCATCTGGCTCCTGGCCGACCTAGTATGTGACGGGTGTTCTTTGCATTCTTCTAGGAGAAGCTCTTAGGCCCTCGCTCCAGGCCGACTTGCTTACAATGTATACATAATGCTAGGCACAGGTGTCCAATTTTCCTGTCTGCAACTAATCTGAAACAAGGAATGCAAAGAAGCAGGGGACAGCAAGAGGCAGCACAGAGAAGGAGGAGGGAATAGCCCAGTTTTGCAGCAGAAATGAGATGCTAACAAGCAGACCCGACTGGGATTATTCGGGTGCCCTGGACACCAAGATGGGGAGCCCTGGGGAGTCTAAGACAGCTGGAGGTGCAACTTGGGAAAAGCTCAGCCCCTTCACAAGACTCCTCCGTCCATAACCTGTTCAGTGCTTACCACAAAGGGTCAGTCTTCCAGAAACGGGCCTGTTGCCAAAGGTCTGAAGGGCTGGGCTCAGCTAACGGCTTTACGGATGGGAGGTCAGAGCTGAAAAGAACTGGTGGAGGATTCCTGGGGACTTTGACTGGGAAGTCCTTCAAGCTATGAGAGACCTGGAACACTGCAAGAAGGACGGTGGGCAGCCAGGCCCCAGGTCACCACCCGGACGGACTCCAGGGAATCCAAACCGCGGGTACCTGCTCCTCCAGGCATTTCACAGACAAAAAAACCGAGGCGCAGTGGGATTCTGTACTTCCCCAAGGACACGCAGCTCCTCGTAAAGAGCCAGTGCCCTGACCCCTGTCTCCCCCCACCCCGCCTCGCACCTCATCAACGGGGAGCCCTGCCCACCATCACCCTAGCCTGGCCTCGGACAGTCTGGAAGCTCCTCCCAGCCCCTTCCTGTCCCTTCAGAAACTCTCTCCTAAAGAACAGATTTGCACAGAGATACAGGACAGGGGGCCCTGGACGTGCGGGAGGCAGCCATGGTGGGGAAAGGCAGGTACCTCCTTCAGTGACCTTGTCGGCCTTGTCGGCCTCGAGTCTTAAATGGTCTCAATTCAGACTCTATAATTCAGACCCTATTCATCCTGCAGGCTCCTCTGCTCCAGCTGCAAAGTATGGCAGGCACCACGGGAGGACAGGGAGTGGTGGGGGGGCGGCGGGATAGGGACCAGGTTTGCAGAGGCTGGCCTGGTGCCAAGTGTAGGGCAGCAGACGGTGGTGGGGGCTGGTCCATTCACAGAACGCCGAAGCTAAGACAGCAGGGAGGAATGGAAAGGGCCCCATGGAGGGGGGGAAGCAGACGGAAGCCCCTTTTGTTCTTGCGCATCAAAGGGAAAAGACTGGAACCTCTACTCTGTGCTTTGAAATTTTATAGCCACAAAAGTGCCACCTTCCCAATGAGGCAGCAAGTTAGTACATGGGGCCCTGAGCAGGTGCTCCCCAGCATGTTCTCCCCCCAGTCCTGATCATTAACCTGGCTGGTCACCCACTGCAAGTCACCGTATGTCTGGGCCTGTTTCCTTGTAGGTAAAACCTGGAGCCGGCACGACCTCTTTCAGCCCAGACACTCACAGGTGTAGGATTTGAAGGGACCATTTCCCTGATACAGACCCACTGGCATCATTTTTATGTCTTCTACGGCTGCTAAGAAGCCGGTGGTCTTGTAGCAAGCACTAAGAAGCTGGGGCATACCTCCTTTACGCTAGGCAAAAAAAAAAAAAAAAAAAGCTACACAATCAGCTCGAAAGACACAAAAGTGTTTTCTCCTTAGCCCACACCCTTAAGCACATATTTATCAATCACCGATTGCATTTGCTGAGGCAACAAACACGTGACATACAACCCAGGACTTCTGGAACGTTCCATCAAAGGCTAGAACAAAATCTCCAGAAACATGGCCACACTCAGAATCACATATCCCATTTCAAGGGCTGTCCCCAGCCCCCATGCTCCACCCCCCCCCCAGCCCCAAGAGTCTGCAGACCCCAGGAGAACCAGCTCTGGTTTGCGGAGCAGAGAGGCGGCCTCACGACAGGGACGCGGACCCACGGGATCTCTGCCAGTCGAAGGCTGGGGGAGGAGGGGAACGAATGGGATCTTTTTTTTTTTTTTTTTAAGATTTTATTTATTTATTTGACACAAACAGAGAGAGATCACAAGCAGGCAGAGAGGCAGGCAGAGAGAGAGGAGGAAGCAGGCTCCCTGCAGAGCAGAGAGCTTGATGCGGGGCTCGATCCCAGGACCCTGGGATCATGACCTGAGCCGAAGGCAGAGGCTTAACCCACTGAGCCACCCAGGCGTCCCGAATGGGATCTTTTTAATATTCTCTGAGCTGGTGGCTTTCCGATAGGGTCACAGACAGACATCCCTATCTCTCTGCCACGTGCAGCACAAGGGGATTTTCTCAGAAGGGAAGGGTGGACAGGAGACTCTGATGCTCGTGCTGCTGCCATCACACGATGACATCAGTGTGTACGAGATGTGCAAGGTCTTTGTGACACGGCCGACAATTTTCTTTTTCTGAAACCAGTTGTGGGGGGAAAACGATTTCCGATGGTTCATTTTCTTACTGCCAGGGGTAATGCAAATCCACACTAGATTTAGGTACTAGATTTCCCACTCAGGCTTATAGATCTCCCGACAGCGGTTTTCTACTAAGGCAGAACCTACTGGAGACAAGCTTCCACAACCTGCTGTGAAACCTGAGCATCTAATGCCCCTTGGCAAGAAAGCAACGACAGTTGCCTAAGGTAAAGAATTTCAAGGAAACAAAGTTTGGTCTGTCTTAAGGCATTCAAAATGCAAACTTAAATATCACCCTTTGTGCAGACCCAAAATACGTTTTTCAGGGACCCCAGAGGATGAGTGCACCATGTGAGGTCCCTTCCTTTCTTTTTTTTTTTTTTTTGAAAGAGACAGAAAGAGTAGGTGGGGAGAGGCAGAGGGAGAGGGAGAGAATCTCAAGCAGACTCTGCACTGAGCGCGGAGCCCAATGCAGGGCTCGAACTCACAACCCTGAGATCACGACCTGAGCCAAAATCAAGATCAGACGCTCAACCAACTGAGCCACCCAGGTGCCCTGATATGGGTTCCCTTCTTGATGGTAATCTTCTGAGGTCAGCACTGCGACCCCTGTGTTACACAGGGGAGACTGAGGCACAGTTGGGGTGAACGCATACCTCGAGCCCCACCATGGCTAGCCAGTGGCAGGACCGAAATGCAACTGCAGGCCTGTTTGACTGCAAAGCCCATGACCTCTCTCCCACACCGCACCTGTTGGCTGCAAAGCCCATGACCTCTCTCCCACACCGCACCATTAGGTAAGACAGCGGCTCTGGGAGAAACCTGCTTAGAAATTGAGGCCGCCAGATTCTGTAAGAGCAGCCATCGGCCAGCCTACCCACCACCCTGTCTCCCTGTAAGCTCTTCAGGGCAGAGTCAGGGATGCTCAGCCCCGAATTCCAATCAGTGCAGGCACCAGAGCTCCCACACAAGCTTCGGTATCTACTGTGCCTGGCACCGGCTGGGTACCCACTAAGTCTTTTTTTTTTTTTTTTTTAAGTTAATGAGTGAAGGAGCAAACTCCCAGCAGATACCCAGTACAGAGCTTTAGCCACTTAGTGACAACAATACAAGTGACATGAGCTCCAACTTGGCAGGGCTTCCTTTTGCCCAGACACCAGGCTGGAACTTTTCGGATCACCCTATTTAAACATCATGGCAATCTAAGAAGAAAGCTCGGTTAGCATTTCCACTTCACAGATGGGGAAACTGCGGCCCAGAGAATGTGACGCTCATCCCTCCTCCTCCAGATGACATAGAGTAGAGAGAGAGCAGACCTGGGGGTCAGTAGGCCTGGGCAGAGCCCTTGCTGAGCCCCTTAATCAGCCACGTGACTGCAGGCAAACCCCGGCACCGCTCAGACCCTCATCCTCTTCTTCCCAGAGCAGACACGGCACACGGTGCAGTAATCAGGAACCCAGCTATGCGATATACTATTACTCTTCTTTTTGCACACTTTCAAGGGTTCCAGCACCTGCCAGGTTCTAGCTGCCATCAACAGTGTTCCCTTAACACAAACAGCAAAGTGAATGAAAAGTAGCAGCAGCTCCAAGTATAAGGCACAGAGATGACATCTCAGGGCCAAAAGGAGCCAGGTGGCTCTGCCCCAGCTGAGTCCCCAGCACCCTCCCACCGACTCGGACCGGAATTCAGGAAGAGGGGAGGGCCAACCCAGATGTCCTTCAGTTCAGGCGAAGAAGAGGGAGGTCTCGCATAGACACATAGCTCACATGTTCAAAACCAAGTGCAAATAAGGATTTTTGCAGATGTACAGCAGCACCCTTCAATGAATAAATTAAAGGCGGCACAATTGAATGGAGAGCAGCTGCGTACTCCCCACCAGATGGCTTTGCTGATCTGAATAGTTTTAAACATTGTTTTATTTTCAAAGATAAGCAAAATAAGAATCTGGTTAACCCTTGAATACAAAGAACCTCCTGAAGACACTTCTTTGGAATTTATTTCTTTTTGATGAGAAGAGTGAACCGTCTGATGGAATCACCATGTCCGAGGGAGTGTTTTAGAACAAGGAGAGATGGATTTCTCCAGGGTGTTGTTTGCAGGCGATGAACATTCACTGTCGGCCCATGGGCCTGGCCCTTACTAGCTGTGGCAAGAGGCAAGGACCACTCCAGCACCAACCCCAGCTTGGGTGCACGGACCCCACTGGTGTGGGGAGGTTCACCAGACCCCAGGGATATGGAGAGGTGGGCCAACCCCCCAGGGATATGGGGATACACGGGCCCCCAGGGGTGTGGGCAGGTGCGCCAAGTGCTGCGGGAAGCTACAAGACAATATGAAGCTTCCATGTTCAAAATATGTAAACATTTCCAACATAAAAAGCATTGTTTTTAAGTAAATTTAAGCTCAGATTTATCACTAAGTGCTACAGAATATGCCCAGAGTCACAGCTTGCCTTGCCGTCTGCACACTGCTTGGCGCCAGCTGGGGCACCCCACTGGGAACAGTCTTCTGCCTTCAGGGTGCCCTGGAGGTGAGTTTGAGAAGCACTGCCATAGGGCAGGGGGAGGACAACCCACAGGAACGGGGCACCTGTTCTGTGGCGGGCACTGTGCTGCCTCCCATCTCCCTTGATGACGAGGTTGTGCTAAAGGCACATGAAACTGCCCGCACCAAGGGTCCCTCAGCAAAAGGGGACCCTGGAGGACATTGCCTTGTGCTGTTTGCTGATGCCAAAGGAGACTTTGACGATGAAGACCCAGGACCCAGCGTCATAGGAGCACACAGGCATTGAATGGGCACATGGGCCTCGTGGAAAGAAGAATGTAGTGGCAGAGAAAAAAGACAAAAAAGTATGTGAGCATACACACATGCCCATCTGGTCGCTGTGTGCCCCTGGGCACACTGCTCTCCCCTCCGGACGTCAGTGTGCTCACCTGGAGAATGGAGACGCCGGCCGCGGCTACCACAGCGCCCCAGGCACTCGGGGGACAATCCATGCGGGATGCTGGCTGCTGGCACCCAGCGCCCAGGGAGCAGCAACCAAGCCACCGTCCTCGCTTCCCCTCCTCTTCTCCCTCCCTCCACTGCTGCGGGGATCCCGGCTCAGCGGGGAGGGACGCCAGACTGTGTGTGAAGACCCAGCCAAGTCTGGCTGCGAGGCAGGAAGGAGGAAAGCTGCAAAGGCTTCGTATGCGCCAGGCCTGAAGAGACCGAGATAGGCTTGCACAGGAGCCCTCCCCATGGTGACATGGTGGCAAAGACTCCAGTGCCACCAGGACCCCCGGAGACGAGCGCTGCTTTTCGGATGGACAGAGGGACCCCCAGAAGGAATCAAGTCACAAGTTAGTGGTTTCAAAGTCTCCTTTAGATGCTGAAGAAAACAGACCCTGTTTCAGGTAACCTCCCTCCACTCTCGTATCCAAAGACCCAACTCAATAAAAGAAACAGGTCAAGCAGGTGTTATTTATAGACGAGTATCCCCCCCCCAGACACGGAACGTGGATACGGCCAAGCCGTGGAAAAGGAATTCTCTTCTCCATGAAGCGGAGACACTCTCAAAGTGTTGAGTGGCCTCTATTTTTCAAAAACCCTCCAAGTTTCAATACTTGAAGTGTCATCGCACAGGTTACGTCCTCCTAGAACACCTCCGTTTCTCGCAAGCCACCTCCCCGCCCATCTGGCTGGCGAACAGGGGCTGCTGATTGCCCGGGAGAGAGGCCTCTTCTCCGCAAGCAGGGAAAGCAGGACAGGGAAACAGGAGGGAGCTACACCGCGCAGGAAATCAGCCAGCCGGGCTGCGAGACGCTTCTGGACCCTCGGTTCTCTGGACCCCAACAACAAAGGTTGTAAACAAAGCAACCTCGTCAAATGACCCAGAGAAGAGTGGAATCTTTTTCATAAAGATCTGGGAAGCCTTCAGGCCTCGTTATAAAGGTCAGGACTTGTCTGCAGAGAGAAAAAAAAGTCTCAACTTAAAAAAAAAATTGACTTTAACAAAGTCCTTATGGCTGACTCGCTATCAAGAAGTGCTCTGGTCTCTGTTTCAGCAAAATAAATATTTGGCTAAAACACACAGTTGTTCAGACCTCGATGCTGCTCACAGTCAGTAAGAATTTTTCTTCTATACAACTCGAGTGCCTACGTGATGCTTTCCTCATCCCTGCAAAAGCCCAGGAGAGGCTGTGGAACCAAAGCCTGAGCACTGGACCTGAAGTCCACAGGAATGCATGAGAGGTTGAGCAGAGCACGGGGCTTGGTGGCACCTGCAGCCCAGGGACACCACCAGATCCTGAAATAACCACACCAGCTGATGACTTGGGGCAGGCCACCTAATCTCTGAGCTCTGGGCCACTGGGCTGTAAATGGGGGACATCACCCACTCTCCCACCATGCTATAGGAAGATGAAGGGAGAAACAGAGGCCCTGAGTGCCCCCTCGACCCCTCTACCATTTATCCCACTGCCACCCCCCAGCTCCCCAGGCCACCTACCACCTTCCCCAACACTACTGGCTCATGAACTCCGGTCACCCTTCAGATGTCAGCCGAGGACCCCCATCGACCCCATACCAAGTCGGACCCCACGCTCATCCGTCCAACCCCTCCCAGCTCCCATCTGTGTGTGCTTCCTGGGCTGCCCCAACCCTGACCATGTACCGGATCTCCACGGCAGCTAGAATGCCTCTTCTTTCACTCGTACCACTATTTCCTAAAGGAAGAATATGAGAAAGGGAGGCAGGAAGCAGGAAACACATATAAAAATACAGCACATTGCAAACAGAGAATTCCCAATAAATGCAGGGGGTGGTGGTATTTAAAATAGAACTCAAATTTCTGCACGGTGAAATTCTGCCTCTCTAGGATGAGTCCTTATGTCAACCCACTTCCTGGTGTCTATTGGGCCAGCAGCGGGCACAGGCTTCCACCACAGCACCGTGGGCTGGCCCGGGCCCCCTCGGCCTCAGGTTCCTAACACCTCCAAGAGCCGCCCCCACTGCCCCAGATCCTCGGGAGCAGAAGCCAAGGCCACCGGGGCCTGCGACTGTGTCTCATTCCCACCAATGTCAAGTACAACCCTCGCTTTTCTAAATTAGCTTTCATGCTTAAGAACACACAAAATGATATGTCTTAGTAAATTATATGATTCTTATCTGCGGCCAGAGGTTTGTTTTTTCCGTTCCGTTTTTACCCATCTTCAGTTCTTACAACCCCTTTTCAGGCAAATTTCTGCACACACTTGGATGCCACCATCTCTCTGCACAATGCCGCAAATCCCAGGACTGCGTTCACAACAAAAGGAAAGAAAGAAGACCCCTGCTCCCTCCGGATCGCTTTCATTCCCTTCCTGTAAAGGGCTTGGAAAGGTTTCAAAAACGTCAAGCACGGAGAGTGGACTGAAAATCTGGATTACCTTTCTTTGTCTGTCTTTCTTTCTTTCTTTCTTTCTTTCTTTCCTTTTTTCTTCTGTGGCCCCTCCCCCCTCCCCTCTTCTCTACTTCAGAAGAGAGAAAACACCAATCCCCTCTATAATTCAATGCGTTCCTCCATTTCATGAATTTGGGGGACTTACTGGGTTTTACGGGTGGGGGAAGCTATCTCGGGGTTAAAGGATTCTTGGTGGCATGGGACAGGGCTGGGGCAGGCAGGGCCTGTGAGCGGGGACTGGCTCTGGCAGAGGGACGGGCACGGGAGTTGAACCCGGGGCGCTTCACACGACCTGGGGCTCGAACCCGGGGCTCTCTCCCACCCTGGCCGCCAGGCCATGTCTGTCCCGGCCTCTGGCTCCATTCCCAGGCCTCACCCACGCCTCCTCTCACCACGCCGCCTGGGAGAAACGACTCTTTCACACAGCGATGGGGGCTGATCTTTTTTTCTAAATGTTCCTGCACTGGGATGACCTTCCACCTTCTGAGGACAAACATTTAGGACCTGGCTGGACTGTCTGTGGCTGACTCAGTGTTTCTGAGGTTTTCACACCCTTTCGGCCGTAGTAAAACCCGCGGCTAAACTGGAGGATGGGAACAAACCCCCGAGGTGCTGGGGACGGCCAAATGCGCTCACCTCACCACCTGGAGAAGAGACGGGCCGTTTCAGCTGGGACAGGGCGGCACCCTTCCTAGACTGCGGGTCACCTCCCTCCTCAGGGCAGCCCCCCCCCCCCCCCGTGCTCCAGGGCCTTCTGGCCACAGATCCCACGTTAGCACACACCTTGGCTTCAGCCTCCTGCTTTTGCCCCATTTGCCCCCACCCCCCGCCTGCCACCCCACAAAGGGGCTTTGCAGCTGGAGCAGAGGAGCTGTTTGCACATCCCAGAGTCACCGGCTGGCCTTTTCCGAGCGTCACTGGGACCACGGGCCCCCAGCCCCAGCGACACAACGGCAGCCCTCCAAACCCCATATTCCTCACTCACACGAGGACCTGCCATCGTGCCAGGACTCCTGCGAGCAGCCTACTTCAAGCCTCTTTAAAATCCTTTTGGGAGATTTCAAAGAAGAAATTAGGAACATTGTTCAAAGGTAGCATGAAGCTCTGAGATGCTTATCTTTTATGGATATTCTCTGGCCGGTCATTTCCATTCACATCAGGGAAACGGCAGCATCTCGTTCAGCCCCAGCTGCTCTGTCACCGGGGCTGGGCCGGGAGGAGGGAGGCAGACCAGAGCCAATGTCTGTGCGGACCTTCTAAGACCTGCCCTCCCATCGGGCGCAGAAGCCACCAGCACAGCGCCAGACACCTGTGACACCATCTGGTTTGAAGCTCTCATCTCACAAGTAAGGAAAGGTCGGTCAGGCTGCCCCAAAACCTAAGGTGACTTTCGAGTCTGACAAGGAGGGCCATGGCAGGATGTTATGTGTTGGGCAGCTGAGCTCCGAACTGGAAGCCTTGGCTGTCAGAAATTTGGGGAGACAAAATTAGATATATGGTAATATCATTTCCCCCAAGTAGAGTCATGTTTTCCATTTTTTTAAAGGTTTTATTTATTTATTTGAAAGAGAGAGAGAATGAGACAGGGGCGGGGGGGGGAGAGTCAGAGGAAGAAGCAGACTCCCCGCTGAGCAGGGAGCCGGATGCGGGACTCCATCCCAGGACCCCAAGATCATGACCTGAGCTGAAGGCATCGCTTAACCAACTGAGCCACTCAGGCACCCAAGTTTTCAAATTTCCTTTAAAAGTTGCATCTAAACTCGTAAAATGAAGCAATTAGCCAGATACTGAACGTCCAAGCTCCCAGAACCTTTGCCTGAGTTCTTAGAATAATGGAAGCAAAAAAGGAGCATCTGGATGATTCCGGGAGTCACTGCCTCCTGTCCTCACCTGCTCCAGGGGCCACAGGCAGAGCCAGGGGTGGCAGCGAGAGGCTCCACGGACGCGTGGCTCCGCATGCCCCCCGCTCAGGAGCCAGATGGTGGTCACAAGCACACAGCCCATCCAGCTGGCTGGGGTTCTCCTTCTGGCTCCAAGGCCTGACCCCAAGCCCACCTCAGGTCCCCGTCTGGGAACCAGAGATGATAATGACAATGTCTAGTCTAACCGAAGTGAAGGGAGGACTGAGAGACTCCATGGACGGTGCTGAGCCAGGAGCCTGGCACCCCCCTAAGTCCTCGACTGGACGGCAGCCATTCCAGTGATGCACACCGTCCCCGTTACTACTACTCCCATTCCTAGTAGCATTCCTGCTCTTTGGGTCCGGGTTTCGCTGACACATCAGGTGGCCTCCGGTCACTTCTGTTCTGTCTCACTCAGCTCCGTGCCTCCTTCTGGCCTCTTCCAGAAGGCTGGCTCGCTGAAATGCATCAGAATGAATTACTTTGCTTTGCTGTCTGTTGCAACAACGGATCCCTCATATGCTAATCCAGGAAAAGAAGATCAAAACACATACATTTTAATGTCTTCTAAGTCAGGGGAAACAGAATTGCTGTACTCTTATAAAAAAAATTCTGCTTTCATATCAATGCCTTGATGGCCATAGTCTTAAACACAAAAAAAAAAAAAAAGACCTTGGGAATAACTGTAAAGTTTTAATAAAAAACACAAATTCAAGTGATTAAAGCAGGATCATTTTTATCTTTGAGTGGCAGGTCTGATTCTGGGCCTCAAGCCCACAAAGAAAGCATAGCAGAGAGATAATCCAAGCTAGGAAGGAAGTACCCAAACAGGTAGGAGCAAGGCCCTCTCTGGGCTCAGCGGCAGTCAGACATGAGTGGGACATGACCAGTTGGGGGGGTGGGGGGACTCCGCCTCTCAGAGATGGGGAGACAGCCCATCCCCACACAGACATCTGTGTGCACCCATCTGTGTGCCCCACACAGACATCTGGGGCCCAGCACCATGCCCCAGAGGCCCCTCCTGTGGAGGCCTGGGGCTGAGTTTCAACCGGCAAAGGTGCAAACTCCCACAAGCCAAAATCCCATTTGATTTCCCACATCCCTTAAAACTCCCAAATGTAGGAAGAATTGGGGTCAACCGAATCCCACAAGCTCGGCTCTCATACAAAACAATGCCACACACACCATCAATACAGCCAAGAGACACGAGTCTAGCGAAGTTCAAGTTCATCCCTGCTATTTTCGGACCCCCATCAGCCGCTGGAACGGATGACAAGGGGAGGAGGCTGTGTGAACGGTGTCACACGGCACGAGTCACTGGGTCTTGTCCTCGGGAGGCTGCCGTCAGGGGCCCAGGGGCCCTGGCAAGTCACCTGCTGCCCCGACTCCTCTGTGATGTCACCATCAAGGTCCACGTACAGGAGGAGGCCCTCGAACCTGCAGAGAGCAGAGCCTATGGCCTGGTAGCAACTGAAGGGGGCAGGTATTTCCCAGAAAGTTCATGGTTTCAGGTGTAGAAACTTGAGTCACTGACTTTAAACAGCCAAGCAGAGGACAGAGGACCCAGGACCCAGGACTCATGTCATCCACAAGCGCCCACTGAGGGACACCCGAGACAAAGGCCAGCCTGAGGCCCTCCCCAGCCGGCCAGCTGGTCCCTGCTGAACCAGTCCCTGATCCTCCCCTCAGACAACCCCAGGTTTCTCTCCCTCTGCTTTCCCACTAGCACGGGACCATTCCGACTTTGGACACATGGCCCCACCTGTTTCCTGGGGCGACGAGAGAATGCCGAGGTGGCCCGGGGTGCTGTCAGGAGCAAACGGCAGAGGAAGGACCAGCGGACAAACAGAACTCTGCACAGGTGGGAAGCTTCTCCCTTCAATCGGTAATGGGTATGGTGCTGCTGAAATAGTTTTTAGACGGGGGGAAAAAAAAAAAGGAACCCTGCACTTAGAATTTTAGAACAAGGCACAACGTTGGTCTGAGTTTCCTAACCACTCCCAAGTCAGGGCCCCCACACCCACCCACTGGGGTCTCACTTAAGGGAGGCCAATCCCCCACTTCCAAGGGCCCTACTAGACCTTCAGACACAAGCTCTGAATTAACCCATCCGACAAAGTCCATGAAACCCCTATGCGGACCAGGCCCAAGTGTCGCACTAGGGCCACCGCAGTAAACCCCACAAGCCCTGTGTGGGGGGCTCCAGGCCAGGTGCAGAGGCATCCAGAATCCCACAAAGGCGGCAGTAAGACAGATGGGCCGGGTGCGGGGGTGAGAACGAGCTGCTGAGCCGCAGCGCCTGCCGGCACACCGGTGCTCCCCCGAGCGCCACAGCCCGCCACGCCAGCCCGGGCTCCTCCAGGGGCCCCCCACCCCCCTCCAGAAACCCAGGCGCCAAGACCAGGCCGAAATGAAATCCGTCCCTCTTTCTGGGACACACTTGTGTGGCTCCGTGTCCGGAGTACTATCTTTCAGGGCACGCATCAGAGCGATGCTCATTTCCAAAGGCAGCCCAGGAAGGGCGGGGCACTCGGGCAGCGCACCAAGGGCTCGCCCCTCCTTCGAAAGGCACCTTTGAGGCCACGTGTAGGGCCGGGTGTGTAATCAGCCACAAACCCCGCTTCCAGGTGCGCAAAACAGCAGGAGACGGCGGGCAGCCCTCACCTCCTCCCGTGACCCGGCCGCTGGCTCCGCTCCCAGCAAGGAAGAGAGAGAAGCCTCAGAACAGCGTGTCCTACAGAAAGAGAATGGGAGCCACACAACCACGCTTCGGTGTTCCAGATGAAGTTCCTCCTCACGTATTTTAGTCAACCCGCCATACCCGAAACATCCCCGCTTCAGCACGTGCGCGCTCTCAGAGCAATTAGCGCAACTGCTTGCGGAACTTCTCACACCGAGTCTTCAGAATCAGTGTGTATTTTACCCTCAAGGCACATCTCAACTTGGATGCTAACTTTTCCCCAGAAGGACCTGCTCTGTATTCAGAGTTCATATAACGTACAGTTAAAAAAGAGCGTTACGTGCCCGAGTCGCCCCAAACATTCCTAAAAAGGTTTTCCAATAACTGAACTGAATACCTTTTAAAACTTAAATTAATTCAAATTAAAAACAGCTTCTTGGTGACACTGGCCACCTATCCTGTGCCCACTGGCCATGTGTGGCTGTATAACCGTGTGAGCAGAGGAGATACAGTGTATCTCTATCATCACAGAAAGTTCTACTCTACAGGGCTGTCCAGGACCCTGAGCTCCTTAAAATGAGGACAGTTTCAGACCTCCTTCAGTCCGCTCCTTACCCAGCCTCCCAGCAAAGGCACTGGGAAGCCGCTGTTTCCCACAATAGGTCTTCAGATTCACCTACGGCACTAGATAAAAACACAGGTGCCCAGCCCTGCCCCAGATCTACTGGGTAGATCTACTGGGGACAGGGGGAGGCAGGCAGGCAATCACCCCAGGGGACTTTTTTTTTTTAAGATAGAGATGACAAGTAGGCAGAGAGGCAGGCAGAGAGAGAACGAGAAGCAGGCTCCCCACTGAGCAGAGAGCCAGATGTGGGGCTCGATCCCACATGGGATCATGACCTGAGCCGAAGGCAGAGGCTTTAACCCACTGAGCCACCCAGGCGCCCCATACCCCAGGGGACTTTTAAGCCTCAAGCTAACAGCCACAGAGTTTGCTTCCTTCCGTGTCTCCCACATCCAGCCATCACTGTTGTAAATCAGGAACTGGTGGAACCAGGGCAGAGCACACCCCTCAGAACTCACCCAGGGCCCCAGCAGGGCTCTGCATCGGGGACGGTGCCTTGGGGACCCTGCCATATCTCCTCTCCCCTTCAGTTTTCAATCGCAACAGGAGACCGGCCCATCCGTGCTCAGAGTTCTTGTCAACACACGGGGACCCTCGGGAAATGCCAGCTGCCTCTACTCCCTGCTTTGGACCCCAGGTCACACGAACAGCAGCCTTGGGGAAAGGACGAGGTCCTTGCCCACCCTGAACATGGGACGGGAAGGTCCGGCTGGTTCACGTTGCACAAAAGAAGGGACTGCATGGAACCAGCGGGTTCTGGGACGGGATGGATGGGCAAATCAAAGCACGCCCACCCGCACTCCTTAGGAGACAGACCTCCCAGGCTTTATCCCAAGGCAAGCAGACACCCAAAGGGGACAACTAAAATGCTGGATTCTGTGCTCTTTTCAGGGACCAACAGATCCCCATCCCCAAGTTCAGGTACAAAGACAGGCTTCCCGTGGCACGTGACTGTGAGAAGCAGCACCCCGGAGGGACAGGGGTGTCTCTGCAGGCATCAGAGAGACCTTCTCACTACCGGTTCCCATTCCCCCAGGCAACACAGTCCCGCAGAAGGACCAGCGGCTACTGTCCCAGGGCCTTCCTGTTTGGGGCAGGGGGCACAGGGGAGTCGGTCTCACGGGAGGCTTGTTCCAGGCCCTTCCTTCAGGAAACCTGTGCGCACTTGGGTGAGAGTCGAATTCCGTACGATCTGGAAAACTGGCAGCGTCTGCGACGGCCGAGCATGCTCGTTCCCAAAGACCCACGATCCTACCACCAGGGAGACGGCCCACAGCTCGTGTCCAGAGGCTCATCAAAGACGTGCTAGAAAGCTCGTAGAGCTGGATGTTAAGCCCCAGACCGGAAAGGGCAGTGTCTCCCCACAATCTAGGGGGTACGTCGGACTCGGCTGCAAAACAGAACCAACGACAGCTCGAGCCACACCCGGAAAGAAGCTCACACACGGTGCTGTGCACACGAGCTCAGAAAGGAGGAGAACACACCGCAGGACCCTGTTCGTGGCCAGCCCGAGAAGAGGGGAGACCAGCCGAGGCTGCGGAGGTCAGGACGGTGGATCCCCCCGCTGGGGGCTTGGTTAGGGAGCAGAATGGAGCCGGGGCTTGGGGCGCTGCTCTTATTCTTGCCCTCGGCTAAGGGTGCCCGGGTGAGTTCTATTCTGTTTGTGCAACTCCCTAGAACTACATGCGTCTGGGGGGGGTCTCGCTAGTGGGTATCACACTCCAAGGAAAAAAGAGTTCATCGAGAAAGAAAGTTAGGGTGGGTGGTGTTCAGTCTCTGCCCCGTACAAAACCAGGAGAGAAGCCAAGGGCCCACAGGCAGCCAGACACGGTGCGGACGCCCCAAGGCACTCCGGCCCTGTCGCCTCAAAGAAGGGGACTGTGCTCCCGTCACAGGGACTCCACTTCCTTTCAGAGGCGCCAAACCAAGGCCTGTTCTGCTGGCATTTTAGAAGGGTCAACAGCGCTCGTAACCACTTAGGGTTTATTTTATGATCCAGCTCGCAGTCAGACGGCTAATGACCTCCCGTTGCCAGGTCTGATGGGTTTCCAGGGGCTTAAATGGCACCTCCGGGGCAGACGTGGCCAGGAGGCCTCGAGCCCTGGGCCCTCCTTGGCCGCACCGGGTGCCTGCTCAGCTCGGTGGCCCGGCGAGGCACACGTCAGGGGTGAGGTCCAAGGTGTGGGCTTTGGAAGGGCTGGCTCACATGTTTTTTCAGACTCTTTCCATAGAAGACTTTCTGGGGCAGAGGCTGCACGGTCAACAGCAGGCCCGAGCCTTCCCACCGCACCGTCAGGGAAGGGACCTCACCACTGGGTCCCCAGTCTCCCATCCCACTTCATGGCTAAGGGGGCCAGTACCCCCCAGGGAGGGAAGACACTGAGTCTTCACCTTGGCCTTGGAAATTTTCCTCTCTGCAAGTTACGTCCAGAGAATTTCAGAAATCTCCCAATGGAGCAAGAAGACAAGGAGTTCCCCGGAAACCTAACTGATCCCCGAAGGAAGCCCAGCTTCCCTCTCGGCAGGAGGCGCCGGGCAGCATGGGCCACCCCGCCCGCAGGGACGCAAGGCCGGAGTGGCGGCTCTCTCCAGGGACAAGGACTCCATGCTCTCTGAACCTTATAGAGAGAACCACACGTCCCAGCACCTCACTGGGGTTTGTGTGCCCCCTGCCCTCATACTCGCCAACTGCAGACTCTGCCCCTCCAGGGGCCCGCTGGGGGCCTCCCCTGCCTCGCTCTGGGCCCGGAACTTCCTTCTGCCCACTCTCCTCCAGCTTCACCCATCATGGCCTGGAAGTCTCCGACACCCCCTGTACCCAGGGCTAGAAGACCCAATACATCAACAAGCGCGCTCATGCACCACTTCCGCCCCAAGGTCTCCCCTGTGACACGCTCATCACCACTGCAGTTCAACGACCATTTGACTACGTGCTTATGTCTAGTCTGTCCACTAGACTCTGAGCTCCAAGTCTGCAGGGCCTGGACATGTCCTAGCCGCCGCTGATTCCCCAGCAGCCAGCATCCACGTCCTTGCCCGTGTCCTGTGGGTTAGGGTGCACGGAGTGGGAACACCAAGGCGTCCCCAGCATCTGGCTGGGCATGAACGTTACTTCTCTCCCTCCCTCCCGTCTCCTGCAGCCCAGCCATGCGGCACGTCCTAGAACCAACTCTCAGCCCAGCTCCTCCCAGCTGATTGACCCCAGGCAAGTTACTGAACCTCTCTGTGCTTGGCCTGCCCCTCCACGAAACAAGTCTCATGTTGTCTACCTCTTGGGGCCAACGGGGAGACTGACTGAGTTCTGTGAAGTACTGACCATGATGTCTCCAACAGGACAGTATGATTTTCTTGTATCTTGACAGTTTCCTGCCATTTGAGGCCACTGTCCAAGAATGCTGGCTCACAGGCCTAACAGGAGCCCAGTCTCTGGTTCATTCATCCATTAACAGGTTCCACTAAGTGAGTGTGGCGCTAAGTGTGGCGCGGGGCCCCAGGCAGGGCCAAACAAGGTCCCCACCCCTTGGAGGTTATCGGGTGTGCAGAGGGGAAAGACTATCCTAGCACAGTCATCTTTTCACCTCTCTCTCTCTCTCTCTCTCTCTCTCTCATTTTTTACTTTGTGCACTGAGATCTTCTTCCCCAATAGCTTTAACCCAGAAGTATGGTTGAAGTGATCTCAGACTCCCACACCAGGTAATAAAAATATTGTGGGTTTTTCTCTAATTATTTTTCTTTTCAAAATAAAAACAACGACCATGGATGTCTTCACAGGGAAAAGAAAGAAAACCAGTTTTTGCTCGCAAACGAAGGCGTTATTCTTGTTACTGACTGAAGAAGTTACACTCAGGCCGAGGGCTCCCTCGGGCAGGAGGACCTGGTCCCAGAGCCACGGGCACAACACAGGTTCTTGGGCTGGACCAGGGCAGCCGTGGCTCCAGAAGGACGGTGTTCCTGGCTTTGCTACCTCTCCCCAGCCACGAGGCAGGAGAGACGGTTCCTTCATCTTTCCTTGAGCTCACAGCCCCACTCAGACCCGTGGCCTTGTAATGACAAAGGACAGCACAGCTCTGGCTGCTCTGAGCTCATGTCTCCAATGACCTCTGTACAGCTTGAGGACAAAAGGAGGAAAACCCAGCACACAGCACCTCCCCAGGATAAGGCTCTAAAGAGTGACCTGGGCAGCTATCCTGCAGCTACCCCTACGTACTCTGAGCCCAGCACCGACCCCTACGCTCCCTCCCGGTACAAAATAACTTTAACCCTCATCCCAGAGCCCCGGTTCCAATTTAAAACCTGCGAAGGCTGGCTTCCCCTTTGCTAGAGCTCTCTTTGGCAGCCAGCCCCCGGATGCTACTTTCTGTGTCTCCACCGGCTCCTAAGAGAAAAAGGCACCCACTGAGAGCGCGCGAGTCCCGGCTGGCTGTGTTGGGAGAGAACAAAGACTTCACACAAAGGAGAGCTGGCCCTTCCAAGCCCCCGAGTGCTGGAGTTCCCTAGCTGAGGTGCACCGGGCCACCCCCCTCCTTCACATATGGGGGGAGCGACCAGAGTGACTGGTCCTGGTGGCCCTGAAAGCCCGGACTCTCTCCAGGGGCCTCCCCCACAGCTGGGAGGGCAGGGCCCAAGCAGTGGAAGCCAGAGATGAAAAGGGGATAGGCCCCTCTAGGGACTGAAACACAGGGCCACAAAGACATTTTATCCATTAAGCCTCACTGGCTAATCACCGTTTGTCAGGCTTTTATACTGTGCGGTGAAAAATTAGCAGGATCTTGGCTTTAGACACACACTCACACACGCGCACACACACACACATGCACGCACACGCAATCTAGAAGGACTTTACATTGAGGTTTTCCGTTCCGTCAGCTGACGGTAAGTTTCCTTAGAGGACTTTGGCTCCGTGTGCCTGTCTCTTCTGAAAAGCACAGCGGTAGATGTTTCCAGATTTGGACACTTGGAACCCAGGAAAGCCACAGGAGATCCCACCCGCAGACCAGAGCAATCGCTCGGGGAACCAGCCCAGCTCAGCAAGTCCCTCCCAAGCGCACACAGGGGTCGGGCACCCCGCCAGACCCCACAGAGCCCACGGAGGTGATGCAGCTGCGACCGGGCCCTCCAGCCGCTCACAACCGGCCGTTCATACAAGCAGTGGCTCTAAGTCGAATGGGTCTAGGGTGCACACCCTACAAGAAACCCAGGGCCAGCTCCCCGGGCTGCAACCCACGTGGTCCCCCAAGTCCCAGGCTCAGGAGGGCCTTGCACTGGGTTTAACGCTCTGCTGTCTCTGTTCTGAAATTCTCAGCAATCTTTAAGGAATGCGCCCACAGTTTCATGTCGTGCTGGGCCACTGGGCCCTGCAAATCATACGCCTGCTTGCGGAGATCTCTCACGAGTTCTGGAATGAGGATTCAAAGGAAAGAGAAATCACGCCAGAGAGCTTCTCTTATCCCTGGTTCAAGTAACCACAAAAGAGCAAATACCTGGAAACGGCCTTACATCTCGGGTTTAAGCTCATCGTGGGTCTGAGCAAGGACCTTTCCCAGGGTGCTGGGAATCGGCACCTGGATGTCCCCACCAGCAGTGAGGTCGTCCCGAGGCACTTCTAGGAGCACGTTGGTCATAACTCCGATCTGTGGCCGCCCCTGCTCCTCATCCAGCTTTGCTTGATGCTTTAAACAATATGGGCCCTTTAACTCATCACACGAATGTGATCACACACTCAACCCACAGTCCAGCCACCGGCCACTCAAGCGGAGGCTCCTTCTGAGAAATTTGCAGCCGGAGCTTACACTCTCCTGGCCCCTTTAAATGGGAAAATCTCTGCCTTAGCTGAGCGGTGGGCTCCTTCCACAGCCTGCAAAGGAAACGAAGGCCTCCGCCAATGGCCCCGCTCTGGCAGTTTCCACAGCCATCCTCAGGACGGCGAGGTTTAAACACATTTACAAACAAGCTTCATTTTAACCTTCCTTGGTGGAGAATGCAAAATCAATTACGTATCTGCTGATAATGCCCCCGTTATCTCGTGCGGGTGCCACTTCACAATTAATGCTGCCCGAGAGGCTGACCGTGAGCGGCCTCACACACGCCTGCTGGTTATTACGAGAATCACTCTGACCCACAGAGGAGCGTTCGGGGCTCACACACAGCACACTGTGCGGGGATTTCGCATTTTTAAGAGATTGGCTTGTAGACGGTTTAATTAAAATACACTAAAGCATAATTCAGTCAGAATTGAGGCTCCCATCAAACCAAACTAGGCAGCGGGAATCTTCCCAAGCTTAAAAGTACCTCCTGGTTTTTTACTGGTAAAACCAACTGGACTCGGAAACTGAACAGACATGGAAGGGAGGGAGGGAGGGAGGGATTGAAGGGACATGACAGAAGTTCTCAGCCAAATGCCTCATGCTTCATAACTGAATCTCAGTTAAAAGAGGTTCAGAGAGGTCAAGTAAGCAGCCCCAAAACACAGAGCACTCAGTGAGAACTGGGACCAGAAGTGTCAAAGTCTGAACAAGGAAGGCCCCACTGTAAGGTAAGAGCATGCAACCTCTGAAGTCAGACCAGCTGGGTTCGAGTCCCACTCTACCTTTCACCAGCTGCCGGCACGTGAGCAGGGTAAACCTCTCAGGCCTCAGTTTTTCCATCTGTAAGTGGGGGAGTCAGGCATGTCTATATCAAAGGCTGCTGAGAGTAAACACAGTGTAGACAAAGGCTAGCACAAGCACCCAACGACTGGTTATGGTTATCTGAACTCAAGCTTCCTGATTCCTTGCTCTATCACACCCTGTTTATTAGGGCCCCTTAAGGCTGAGAATCTCTCAGATCTGGGGATGAAGCCTGCCTACAGGCATGCACCCCAGCAGGGGATGGTCCCACAGAGCACCGTGTGGGCACGTGGCAGACGTAAAATGCACACATCATGGGTTTTCTGGTATCAGCCGACCGATGGAAACGATCATTAACTGATGGCCCGTTGGAAGAGATCCAAGGACGGTCTAAAAGATAAAGGACAACACTGAAGTATACGAAATCCTCAAGGGCAGTGGATCCCCACATTTAATAAAAGCAAGTGGCAGCAGAACTCGTCGGCAGCTTAGTGACAGTGTTTTACCAACGTCGATCCCCTGGGTTTGATAACACTGATTTGATGACATGGTTACACAAGACAGTAGCGTTGCAGGAAGCTGGGTCAAGGGTACACAGGAACTCAGTGCTATTTTTTGCAACTTCTCGTGAATCTAAAATTATTTCAGAATAAAAAGCTACAATAAAGTTATGAGGCAGCATCTAGGAATGCCAAAAGATGAGGGGGATTCTCGGCAAGTGTTCAGCATGTCAGTACAGTCAGTTTCCAGGCAGGACAGCCCCACGCGGACTTGGGAAGAGATGCTGAGTGCACATCTGGAATGATTCTAAATCAAGCTCTTCAGGGGGAAAAAATCATTTCTGTTATTTTTCCATTTACTAAAACTCAGGGAAATTTAGGTTTTGTCCAGAGTTTAAAAACAAATCACAAACAATATAAAATGCAGCTGGACATCCACTACAACTACTCGTAAACATTTATAGGAAAACTTTGCAACGGGACACCCTTAAAGATGTCTAGGGAGGACCACAGAGAGATGTAAAGTCTGTGAAAATAGTTGATAGAAATCGTCTGTTGAGGCCTTACTACGTATCAGGGTGGCCCGTGGGGTCTCGGGCATGGTTCCCACAAAAGAAAGACTGTCATCCACCTGTCGCTAGCAGGGACTGACTACAGGCTGCATGGAGGGCTCCAGGTGTGCTCGAGGCCCAGAGCATCCTGAAAGAGAGGAAGTGGGAGATCTGGGGCCAGAGCACCAAAGAGGCCTTTCACGGAGCTCACGGGCACCTGGGTGATGGCAGGACCTGGGCTAGGGAGGGAGAGGATTGCAAGAAAGGGACAAAGAATGGCAGGGCCCCCAAGGGACAAAGTTGCAACAGATGATGGGAAGGGACCTCAGGAAGGCAACACAGGAAGGGAAGCAGAGGCTCCATCTGAGAGTGGAAGATGGAAGTCAAGTCCTGAGGGAGGGTTGGATCTCAGTCAAGGCCAGGCAGGAAAGCAACGCTCAAGGAAGAGGCCACACCAGCCCAGGAATTTGCTCAGCCCCACTGTCCCGCCAAAGGGTCTCCCCCCCCGCCGCCCCACAAGAGGGCTGCTTAGAGCTGTCACATATTCAAGTCATCAGCCGCACGGGCACCTTGGGGATATCATGGTACTATTTTCATCTTGTGTGGATGACTGTGGTTTCTGCTGCCCACTCTAAGCCTCGAGCATATGTTTACATAAAAATAACCTCTGTTGGGGCGCCTGGGTGGCTCAGTTGGTTAAGTGTCTGCCTTCAACTTGGGTCATGATCCCAGGGTCCTGGGATCAAGCCCCACATCAGGCTCCCTGCTCAGTGGGGCGTCTGCTTCCCCCTCTCCCTCTCCCTCTGCTGCTCTGCCTGCTTGTGTCTCTTGTTCTATCAAATAAATAAATAAAATCTTAAAAACAAACCAACAAACGAAAACCTCTGCTCACAAGCCAAACCCTAAGTGAGAGGACAAGGAGGATGGGGTTTCTCCCGGTTTCCTGCTAGCCGTGTTTCTGAAACTCTCTAGCAGCTGGGGTCAGCCAGCATCGGACAAGTGTTCACCCCGAGATGCACAGTGAGTGAGAAGGTCGGGCTGTAGATGGTAATTTGGAGGAACACAAAAGAATGGATGTCAACCCAAGCGTGCTAGAAACCAGGTCCTCCGACCAGCTCTCCGGTCCCATCAACTGGTCCCCACCTGGGGTCTTAGCACTCGCTGCTCCCTCTGCCTGGGACAATCTTCTGACGCTTCAGCTGACCGTGCCTTCTTATTCAAGGATCAACCTAGATGTCCCCTCTTTCGAAAGGCCTTCCCTGATCTCCCAGTCAGCCACTGTCCCTCGCGGGCACTTCCTACTCTCTGTGCTCTGATACTTGTGAACCTGTCCACTGTCTGTCTATCCCCAGGAGAATATAGGCTCCGTGAGCACGTGGGCCCAATCTGTCCAGCTCCTGCTGCATTCCCAGCTCCTAGGACAGTGTCAGGCACAAAGCGATTCCTCAGTCAGGAGAGTGACTCTAAAGAGGATGTACAGAGCTTGAGTCAGAAGAACCGGAGAAGGTGAGCAGTCAGGCTCCCAAATATTCACTAACGGCACTGAGGGATCAGGGGCAAGTCTCTTCAGCTCCGCGGGTTTTGGCTTCCCCAGCTGTAAAAGGGCTGTGGGCGGGACAGGAAAACGAACGAGGGAACCCGTAGACCTTTGCCATCCCCACGCTATGGGTCAAGGTTTTCAATTATCCAATGTCCTCCTGCCTTTCTTCCCTTCACCCATGTGTCTGTCCATCCAACCATCCATCCAACCATTCTTCTTGGAGGCTAGGCCTGGGGAGATAACCTTGAGTAAGACACACTTCCTGTCTCAGAGGGATAAACAACCTTTAGCCCAGATGGAAAGGAAGCTAAGCACCGCGGGAGGCCACGGGGTCTCGGGCTGGGCCACGGTGGAGGTGGTGGGGGGGGGGGGCGGTTCACAAGGAAGGAAAACGGACCTACAGTCCCGCAGAGGCAGCAGAGCGATGGAGAATGTAAGGTGGTCACATCTGGGAAATCTGGTCAAGAAACTCAAAGACAGTCACTACCCAAGTCCCAACACAGACTGAGGACCAAAAGGCTCATTCCTGAGGATCACGGTGCGGATTATCTTTCCACCCCTTTGCCACGGAAAAGCTCAAAATTCTCCTTAGAAAAATTATTACAATCACTGCTAAGTCCCATCAGGGGTTCTCAGCTAACGAGCTTACCTCGTCGCCCACACATACACGCACACAGGCACACGCACGCACACGCACAGATGCCCAGGGCCCACCCTCAAAGGCCTGACGGAGGACCAGAGACTGTCTTTCTTTCAAAAAGCTTTCAAAAAGGGGGTTCTGATGCAGCACCCTGCTTTAGAGCCCATGAGCTGCCTGCAAACTTCACTTCTCACTACAGGGTAGAGGTGCGTGACAGTGTCAGTGACACCGACATGAAATGTGTCCATGAGGATCTCGACAGATGGACTTTCCACAGCCCTGACGCACTTCTACCACTTTCTGACGCATCAGAACTAAAATGGCACCTGGAATCAAGCACATGAAAACCCGGCCTGGTAACACGGCTAGACACTCCAGGATGAAACCCCAGCTGCGCCGGCCGCCCTCGGGCCCCGGGAGGTGCCCCCACAGGCCCGCACGGTTCAGTCAATGCTCTGGCCCAATGTAATGCTTTTTAAAAACAACTTCATAATGTACCCTGAAGTCACAGCCACAGCCCCTTGTTTATGGGCTCAGCCAGATCAGATAAAATTTCATTCTCCGAATTGGTTCCTAATTTAATTATTCCCCGGATAAGCGTCGGCCTCCTGTTGCCACAGGGAAAAAGAACGAGAAGGCACTGGCACCACAAGCTGTGGTTCTGGTTTGGCAGCTGTGGGGGGATGAGCCACTCTCCGGCCCCTGTCAGGTCTGCAGGGGTCACAACAGCGGGCTCAGGTAAGGTGGTCACCCAGGGTCCGTCCCAAGTCAGGCAAAAGGACGCCCCGGGGTTTTACTAAGAGCTTAGGAAGAACACTCAGGGCAAGCAGACAGACTCTGAAAACCAGGATTTGATCCTGATCCTGTGCAGTCTCTTGGGGGCCTCAGTTTCCCATCTGCAAAGTGGGGCTATTCCCTGAAGGCCCTTCCAAGCTATACAATTCAGAGAATTCAGAGGGGGAACAGAAACCCACCTGAGAACGAAGCCTTCATGAAAGCCAGGGAAAATAGTAAAAAAAAGTAAAGGAATCTTATTAGTAAGAGCAAGTAAAAAAAAAGAGCAAGTAAAAATAACTCCTAAACTATAACCCTAGAAATGGATGCGTGTCCACACAAACACCCTCCTGTGCATATACACAGAGCTGTATGTAACATAGCAGCAGTAGTCATAAGATGCCAAAGATGGAGACAATGTCCATAAAAATGTGTGTAGAATGTGGTCTATCCATACAATGGAATACAATTCGGCCATCAGAAGGACGGCAGTGCGGAGGGAAACACCATCGCATGGGTCAACGAAGTTGAGTGCAAGAAGCCAGCCACAAAAAACACACGTTATACAATTCCAGTCATAAAAAGTCCAGAAGAGAGAAACTGACAGACAGAAAGTAGGTTCCTCCCTGCTCGGGGCGGCGGGCGGGGCGCTGAGCCTGAGCGCGGAGGGGGCTGAGAGCTGACGGGTCCAGGCTTTCCATCTGAGTTGATGAAATGTTCCGAAACTAAATGTGGCGCTGCTTGCACATATCTGTAAATATACTCAAAACTACTGAATTATATACTTTGAATGGGTGGATTTAATTTAAACGTGTGGTATGCGAGCGAACGACGTCTCGATAAAGCCATTTAAAAAAAGAATAGGTTGAACGGACCAGAAAAGAGTCTGTTGCGTAATTTTTAAAAACAAATCAGATGAGAACTTTGTAAGATAAAGATACACACGCGCATGCGCGCACACACATCCACACGCACGTGCACACACACCCCCTCCCGAAAGAGTTCTGCGGCCTCGCGGCTGCTCCAAAAGGTACAGAGCTGATTTTCAGTGGGCAACTCTCCTTCTTCCATAGACCAAAAACACTGCTGACTCAAACGTGGGCAGGCCTGCGTTTTTTTCTACCAATTTCTTTCAGTTTTAACGGCCAAGAGCAAATTTCCTTTCTCCCACCCAAATGGCAACCGAGATTTCACCTAGCTTTTAGTACAGCATTTTTATTCTCGGAGCCAAATTTTGTCCCACGTAAAGGATCCGTGGGTTTGCCACAGTCTACCTGTGGGCAGGTGGGGGGGGTTGGGTTGCTCTGCCTGGAAGGTACTTCGGAGGAGGTCACATGGAGCACCCACTCTGCCTCCCATCCAGCCCTCGCATCTCGTTTCTCGCAGAGACAGCTACAGTGAGTACAAACAGCTTTCTAAAGTTAAGACGACACAAATGTCAGGCTGCTCCCGCTCTCATTAATCAGAGCGTCCCTTCTTTCTCTTATTTATCCCAACTGATAACGTGCTGAGGCAAGTTCAACATGTCCTAAAAGCAACTATTTCCTCTGACTTTCGGAACAGTGCCCTTGGATTACTGGCCCACGATGGGGCTGCACAGGGCCATCCCAGGATCATACGATCTTTATTAAGAACTGCGACAGAGGATCAGGGAGGGTCGCATCACGGTGGGTCAGGCTGAAGATGACCACAGAAAAGGCCACCGTGAGTTTCCCACCATACAAGAACACCCAGACACACAGGAGGGGGTCCTTCCTATGGGCTCACTGTTTCTAACCCCGGACAATAAGGAATGGGATAAAGGGATAAGGAATGTTCATGGATGAGTCAAAGTTAAGAGCCAACTGGATGGCCCATCGGGGCAGTGTGGGGGCTTGAATCCCAGCTCTGCATGCCTCTCTCCTCAGACTACCTCCATCCCTCACTTCCTCCCTCACATGGGGCTCAGCATCCAAGGAGCCCAATAAAGGAAAAGTTCCCATCCACAGGGCTGCCTGACATTCCTATAGTCAGGACGCTAAGCCCCTTGCAAGGTGGAGATGGGGAAGGCAAGACAGAGGATTCCTGCTCCCTCAGCCAAGTCCAGAGCTAAGGTAACAGGTGCTGTGTCCAAGAAGGAGGGGGCCTCACCCAAGGGAAAGACCCTGGATGGCTGGGAAGCAGACACAAACGGACCCTGGTACCAGGGAACCGGAGGCCAGGAATGCCTATGCCCCCATCTCCTCCATCCCCCACCCCATGACAATGGAATAGTGGGGGTCAAACCTAGATTTGGACTGGCCTATTGCCCAGCTGGCTGTTGTTAACAGGCCATCTGACCTCTACTTCTCCATTTGTTGAGACTCTGGGAGACAGGGTTTCCATCCAGGGCTGCCACAGAGGGTTTGGAAAACAACTCCCCTCACCCTCCAACACACACACACACACACAACACCAGGAACAAAGGTCCTGGCCCAGCCCAACCGCAGCCCCCACCCTCTCACCTGGGAGAAGAGGGCAGAGACCAGCTAAGTGGTAATAGTCCATCTCCAGCAAGACTCTGACAAAGAACAGCTGGTCTTCCCAGTCAAATGAGAAAGTCAAACTGTCCCCAAGAATCTAGTAGAAGATAACATTCTTCAGAGTTCAACCATGAACCAGAAATGAGAACTTCCCACTTCCTCCACCAGACCACAGAATGGACACCAATCTCCCATTCTTCTCCACATCATCCTAAAGCAACAGCAGTTCTGAAATCCAGTGTCCGGTTATGGGACCCAGAGTAAGCCAGCTGCAGCCACCCCCGACCTGGATGTCGGGAAACCTGTGGACAGAGCAGCCACAGACGATCTCATGGGACCTGGGCCAACATTCGGCCATCCTCAAGAGTGGCGGCAGCAGAACAGACAGCATGATCTGAAATGGGCACTGGGAAGCACCAGCACTGGGTCCCGGTTCCCCAGGGCAACCCCGCTCTCTTAAAATCCTGGAGATCCCTTACGTGCACGAGCAAATATGGCCTTCTGTGCGTATGTTTGGAAGACTTTTTATATAAACAGGTTCACAAATCAGAGGAAATAATTCTCTGTAGAGCAATAGTCTGATCTGGGGTTTGGAAATTATGGTCCCAATAAATATGCGCCAGGATATACTTTATATTTTTAATGCAAATATTTACATTCTAAACAAAGGCACATGGAACGTAAAGAGAAGCTATTTATGCCAGCTATAAGAAACACTAGCAGCCCCCACATTTCTTCCCTGAGTAGATGGCTCCTGTTTATATTTCTGAAACACCAACCGAATTTCCATAACACTTCTCCCCAAGACTCTCAACACACACACACACAAGTGTTTAATGGCCCAAAACCTAATGCCAGGAAATCTAAGGTTATTACATTAGGCCTTGACTCCTTCAAAAATTTAGTGGCAAGCTTTAACTCCTGTTACCTTGCTACCAAATTGGGGGGATTCTTTTATGTCTTCTGGGTGCACACCCAGGGGCCCACGTAAAGTCCATCACAGTCCAGGAAAAATAGGCTTTTGAAAGAATCCTTTTAAATCATCACAGTCCAGGAAAAATGGGCTTTTGAAAGAATCCTTTTAAATCGATGTATCCCTTCAAGAAATGGCAGTCTCTCCCGACTCTGCGTGGGCCTAGCTAGGAGCGGGGCCTCCCAGACACCCCACCTTGAGAGGCTCACCGGGCTGGGGCAGGACACTAGTGGGATGAGTTCAAGCCTGAGCTCAGCAGAGTAGAATGCAGAAGCTCAGAGGAGGAAAGGAACACTTGGATGGGGAGAGAGGGACACAGGGGAGAGGAGGCAGACATGGGATGCGTTACTGGCAAAGGTTTCCTGAAGGTGACTGGGGCCATGGGGCCCCACAGGGGTACCAAGAGGAGGCAGACAAGGTTCTCGTGGCCGGGCGCTTGGTCAGCCCACACCTCCACTCCGGGTGAACGACCTTCCAGTTAGACGCAGCCGTGGAATCCACGGCTAATCTTTATCTCACTGTGGCGATCAGTCCCAGACACTGCAGAAAACAACACAGAGCTGACAGGCCTTGCTGTCTAACCTCAATGCCCCCCACCTGTCCTCACGGGCCCCCTATGCGCCCCCCCCCCCCACCAAGGGCCAGGCCCTGGGCTCAGCACTTACTATTTGCTGGCAGCAAGGTACTCTTCTGGCCCCTCCTGAGGTTTCCTTCCACGTGGGGAGCTCTCCGCCTGGGTGTCTCCACCTGGTGGTGTCCATACTGTCCCAGAAGTGTGGAAGGAAGACCTGGACATGAGGAGCCCAGTCACACCTTTTCCCACCCAGAGGAGGCATTGCACCTGCTGGCTTCCCGTGCAGGAGGAAAGCTGCACTTTTCCAGCTCTGCCTGTGCCTGGGGAGGCGTAGGGGTAGGGGGGCCGTTGGCCCAAGTGCCCAGTGCTCTCCAGTTCAGGACTGTCGCCCATTTGCCCACCTTCTCCAACATCTGCTTCACTCGGAGACAAATGCCACGTTTTTAACTCCACCCATCTTCCTCCTCTCCCCTCTCTCTCCCCAGAGGTCTCAGAACTCCTGTAATATGCTGTCAACCTGGGGATGCTTTCATGCCAGGAAGAGGGGCTCTACTTGGGGAGACCCCTTGAGCCCTAAGTTGTACAACTCCTAATACTCAAAACACAACACAACGTAGAAATTATTAATCCCTTTTAATCGATGAGCAAACTGAGGCACAAGGAGGTTAAGCCCCTTGCCTGGGTCACAGTAATGGAACAAAGAAACAGAGGAGGGACTCCTGCCCTGGTCAGAGTGGTGCCAGGGCTTGCCCACCACCTGCACTGTCCCCCTCCAAGGGTCTCCAAGGGATTCAACACCCAGGTAAGAGAACGTCTGCGCGGAGGCACCAAACTCTTGGTTCCCTGCAAACATGAAGGAGCTGGCTGAACGTGTCATGGGGGCAGACAGAGCTACCCAGCCCCTTTCAGCAAAGGGAAGACACAATAATCCACCTTCCCAGACCTCTCGGAGACTGGAATGCAGGTCCCAAGCTCACTGCAAAGTTGCCACAGGCCCTGGCTCTTGGTCCCTACAAGGGAGACCCAGGGCTGCCCTGGGAGAGACCAAACCACTACCCCTGGGGACTTTGCCTACCTGCACCCAGATCACCAATGACATTGCTGCCACAGGGAGCAAGTGGATGGGTAGGAGCACACTTCATTTCAAGAGAAAATGTGGAACAACCAGGTTCCAGCACATGTGCAGGAGAAAATAATTGCGCCTGGTCTGCATCTAATCATTTGCCCACGTTGGGGTATTTTCCAGGCACCTGGGTGACTAGGCTGCCTGCTTCAATATTTTCATCACAAACACAATGCTGGAAAGCGTCCAAGTTTCCATTATAATGACACCCTGCTTCTGCTTCTGAGGATCTGCCAACCTCACTTTCTTCTGAGACCCAAAAGGCCTGGACCGGGACGGCTTCTAGAAATGTAATACGGGTGTCGGGGAGAGCACCTGCCCCAGCAAGGGGGCCCCGGCAAGCCTGCTCAGGCCTCTTTTAAGCTTAGAGCGGGGCTCAAGATGTTAACACTGAAAAGCAAGCTACCCCAGCACGTTTCCGGCGACACCCGCCCGACCTGCCCCCTGCTTCATTGTGACAAGTGGGAACACAACCGAACGGACCCGCAGCCTGCCCACGGTGTGAGCTCAAAGGGTCGGAAAGCAGCTGTTTATCCGGCCCGTCCTCACACACATGAAGAAACAGCCCCAGGAGGGGAAGCAACCTGCCAAAGAAAACCCAAATAGGATCTAGCTGTCCCGGGGCTCCTGGCCTTGCGAGGCGTCAGAGAAGCCCTCTGAGGTAGAATTTGCTAGAAATCATGCCCCGCCCCCCAGAATGAGACGGATCTACCGTCTTCATGCAGAGCTGTACGTGCAACTTGAGGGAGACGGACACACTCTCTGTGCCTGGTTATGAGCTCTAGAGCTTGAGAATGCCCCAGGAGCCGACGTCTCTGAGTGCCTCCTGCGTGCTGGGCGCTGCTCCAAGCACCTGGCAGGTGTCAGCGTATGCACAGGATGGCAGCCATCAAGCCAGGGCATGAAGGCCAAGCTCAGAGCCGCTACCCAGGTCCTGCCACGCTCTCAGCAGCGTTACGTAACCGACTTGTGTAAGCACTGCCTTGCCCCGTAACTGGGTGCTGCCTTGGGGCTGAGTGCTACCTCTCCGCCCTGCACCTGGCCCGGGGCCCACACCTGAGGTCATGCTTCCAGGCTGCACATCGCTGTCACGGATGAAAGCGACGAGGCTCGAGGTTCCCTCGCGTCCCCTTTGAAACAAGCCGAGACCGAGAACGTGCTTTCCACAGCCACCTCCCCGTAACTTAACCGCTTACTGATTCACACCCGCCTTCCCCTTCTGGGGAAGCCACAATTGTTCTTCTCCACCCCCTCTCCTTTCCCTCCTTCCTCACTATCATTTTTTCATCCTTCCTCCCATACAACTGGATGCCTGAAAACTTGGTCTGTGTGATCTCCGACAGCCTCCCCGCCCTCTAATTGAGACAAAGGGGGACACCTGCCTGACCTGCCTGGCACAGGGCCAGCTGGGAACCAGTAGGGACCCAGCAAATGACAGATGTCGTGACCAAATGTCTCCCTCCCCAACCCCCATAGGTTAAAAAAAGAAAAAAATCTGTATTGGCCCAAATCAACACAAAACCTTTACTCTTCTTCCCAGCTTTCTAGATGGGATACACTAACTAGGTAATAGGCACCTTTAGGCTTTGTTTCATGCTGTGAAAACACGGGTCATCTTCTCCCCAGACCCTACTGTAAAGGAAGGAAATCAGACCTTAGCACTTGAGAACAATAAAGAAATACACCGTGCACGTCAAAACATTCCGTCTCCCAAACACCTAGCTGGCTAAGTGAGAACACAATCCCCTGCTTCACATGACAGAGCAAAATACTCATGGAAGTCAGCGAACATCACTCCTGAGCCTCCCAGCACACAGACCAGAAGGGAGGACCAGTGGCATTATTCTCAACAATGACTGAAAGCATCACTTCTAAATGACACACGGCTGAAGAGGCGCCCGCTGCTCACGTAAGTGACACTCCCGTACCAGCTGCTACTTATAAACACAGTTTCCACTTAGAGAATTTAAGAAAATTCCTCTCTCCGACACATGGTTGCAAACGGCATCTTTGCCACCCTGGACCTACCGAGGCCCCAGCAGCAACGGGTCGGGGTCCAAACAAGAGGGCAGGAAAAGTGAGAGCTGCCTACAAGGACTGTACGTGCCCCTGGGAGCCTCCGAGAGGCTCCAGCACAGCAGGTGGGATAAGAGGGCAGGCCCCAGCCGCTGCGGATCAGCGACCCAGGCGGACTTTCTACTTGCAGGCTGTGTGACCTTGGGCAAGTCACCCAACTACTCTGAGCCTCAATTTCCACATCTGTTAAGAGAAGACTTGTCCCCAACAACCCACCCCCTCCAGCACTTGACAAGCATCTGACACGCTGGTACAGGCATTTCTGTCTGCTCCCCTCTTGCAAGGGCTGGGACTAGGCCTGTCTTATCACTGTACCATCCCCAGATGCTCCACCATAGGATCTGTTTGGTCAGTGAAATTATACGAGAAGTTGGAGCACAGGGTCTCCTTCCACGTGAATGGAATTCATCAAGTAGCTACTGACTGAGTGCACGACCCACAAGCACGGGAAGGAGCCTGGCACGTGGCTGCAGGCATGTGGGCACCCGCCAATTCTTAGTCCCTGAGCCCTTGGGGGTGTGAGCCATGTGTCCTATCATGTGTCCCATTGCCCTGACCACGGGACACTCCTCCCATTAATACAGACACAGGGTCAGATGTCGAGCTTCAAGCCTCCTGGCACTGCACCCCGCAAACCTTTTACTCCACTTCTAGGATTGGAGCCCACACTTGAATATCCATGCTTGAGAATTCTCTTGAAAATTTACAAGACCTGCAAGTCCGTTTTTCTCTGACGGGCTGAGCCTGAGTCAAAGTTGCCCCTTGTATGTGGGGCATGGGTTCACCTATTCAGGATGCCTCCATAATTTCCCTCCCCTCCCTCTCTCCCACTACCCTTGCAAGGGCAATTTCTGGCTGGGCCCTAGATGGCCTTGGACAGCCACAGTCTAATCACAACTCAGTACTAATCTAAAGCTTCTGACAGCGCAGGTTCAAAGGGCCTGGGGTTCCCGTGGCCCAGCTGGTTAACTTAGAGTAATTTTAATGCTCTTCTCCCAACACCAAATAATCACAATTCACTTCCCAACCTCTCCTGAAAACACTGCCTCTTCCAGGTGCAGAGATTAATCTTCTCTCTTTCTGGCATTGGAAAACCAAAAGCCTCTCTTCTCCTGGCCAGGGCCAGCAGCAACAGAGGAGAGAAGGGTACAGAAAGCAGCCCAGAAAGACGCCACAGTGACAGTGCTGGGATCCCCGGCCAAGACCGCGGTTCAGGCGTCACAAGCTCTAGTTATCAAAGAAAAGCAAGGCCTAGGTGTAACCCATTCTGGACAGACCTGCTCCCCTTATCCACCACCCCCCATCCTGGATGAATTAATGCTGCTTGCTTCAGCCACAAGCCAGCTCACTGCAGTCATGCAATGATCTGAAAAGACAGACAGTGTTGAATTTCCTTCCCAGGGCCCTTAGAGAAGGTTCTCCTGGGGAGCTAGAACTTGAAGGGAAGGCCAGACCTGCAGCTCCACTTCTGGCTCGAATACACACAGAGAAGGAGACCAGGAAGAAGCAAGAAGAACATTTTCCTGCCAGTCTTCCACGAGTATTGTAGAGAAAAACTTACTTGATAAAACAACAACAACAACTACCTAATAAAAAGATATTTTTACTCACATGGTATTTTAAGCAAGATCATCTATGGTACACATTTAGGTACCAATTAAAACATCCTGATTCAACACACAGTTTGTAAAATTAATAAGTACCATGTTCTGTAAGGGAGGATTCCTGATTCTGCAAGGGGTGGGGGGCAGGAAGGCTCGGATGGAGAGCCATGTGGGAAGGTCCTAGAGGAACTTCGGGCCAATCTCCAGACCTCAGTTTTCTCCCGGGCCCCGCAGGGGATGCAGATGCCCTCAAGGTGGCTTTCTGCTCCGTTGCTGGGTGGCTGCCCTCACAGCAACCGCAGCTGATAAAGAAAGAGGGGCTGGGGGCACGACGGAGGAGCCTAGAACCACAGCACCCCCTGCTCAATTTCACTGAGGCGCGCCAAATGCCTTCGCGGGGCGTCCTGGGGCTTCCTGGGGCTTCATTTGCCAAACTCTGTGCCCTTAGCTCACCCAGGGTACGCCGGGAACGGGAAAATGCCCCCTGCCCCACAGGAGCCAGCCTCAGCCCCAGCCTTGCTGCCTGCTTCTCGAACCTCCCTCCGCGACGTCCAGCCGCCAACGGCCGGCAACCGAGCCCGGCCTTCAGTGTCTCCGCGGCGACTGTCTCCCTCCCTCCAGCCGAGAGGGCCGAGCCAGGGCGCCGGGCGGGCGGGCAACGTGGGCACCAGGGCCGCGACGGGGCGGCCCAGCAGCCGCGCCCAGGACCCAGGCGGCTCCGAATCCTAAACACACACGCACACGCGCGCGCGCGCGCTGGCCAATCCATTCGCCCGGCGGAGTCGGAAGGCGCTTTCACAGCTCTTCATTCATTACCCAAAGGCGAGGTTTCCTTCACCCGGATGCCTCCATCCCGCCATCCCCGGGGACTCCAAGAGGCTCAATTGCGCCACGCGTCCTCGCCTCCCGCACACACATCCCGACCCCCTTGCGCTCCCGCACGATCGCCAGCGTCGCCCCCGCACCGGGGCCGCTGCCTCCCCGGCTCCCCGCAGCCGCCGCCGCGCCGCGCCGCTCAGACCTGCCGCGCTCCGCTCGTCGCGCCCAGCCGGCGGGGGACGCCACCGCCGAGAAGCGCCTGCAACTCCCGAGTCCCGCCGCCTCCGGAGCCACGGCCCGCAGCTGGGCGGGAGCAGGGGCGGAGGGCCGAGGGGAAGGAGGAGGGGGCGGGGAGCAAAAGTTCAGGCCGCTCTGGGCCCGGCCGCGCCCCCGTCTCCTCCCACGCCCGCCCCCGCGGTGTCCCCTCCCGGAACCGGGTCCCATAGGCGTCGGTGCCTGCCCCCGCCGCCCCCACCCCGGCTCCGCCACCCAACGCGGTCGCGGGACTGGAGCGGGAGGTCGGCAGGCGGCTCCCAGCCGGAGTCGGGGAGACAGAAGCGGATGCCCGCTTACCTGCCCGGGGCTACGCCTGGAAACTTCCCCGAAGTGCGCGGGGGAGCGAAGCATCTGGCTGGGGGAATTCCCGACCCCCCTTACCTCCCCCACAGCGCGCGCTCACAAGGTGAAAGCACTGGTGTGTCTGTCCGTCCGTCCTCCGCCTGCAGCTTCCAGAGCCGGGCGGCGTGGGGACGCCCTGATTCCGACTCCTGGGGCTGTTCCTCTGGGCAGCCGGCCCGCGCGTGCCCCGCGGCGTGCGCCCCCCCCGCCGGCGTCCGGCTGTCCGCAGCGCCACCACCCCTTCTCCTGGTCCCCTGTCCCCGCGCTCCGGCTGCATTCTCTCGAGCCAGAGAGGGGGCATTCGAGCCCCGGCGCCGCCGCCGGGCATCCCTTTCTGCGGGGTCCCCGGCGCACCGGGCGCCGGGAGGCGGTCGGGACCCGCGGCGAGGGGCCGCCCCCGCTGCTGACCGCGGGGGGGCCTCGGGGAGGCTGGGCGGAGGGACGCGGGGCTCAAACCTGCCTCGGCTCGGCGCGCTCGCAAGTTCATTGTCTGCCTGGGCCGCCGCCGCCGCCTCCGCGCCGGGAGCGCCGCGGGGAGTGAGGCTGCGCGCAGCCTCCGCCGGCCCGGACTCCCTACGCCCAGCCCCGCCGCCGCCCGCGCTGCCCGGCCGGAACGCGGAGGGGCGCCGGAGCCCGGATCCAGACCTCCACCCGCCGCTCCTCGCCGCCCCCACCCCGGCGCCTGGCACCCAACTTGTACCTGAGAAGCCTGGGTCCAACCCCAGAGCCTCTGCGGCTCCGGCTCCACGGGAGCGCGCCCAGCCCCGCGCCTCGAGCCCCGCATCCAGGGCGCGTCAACCTGACTCCCCGAGCGCAGGGAGGAAAAGTTTGGGAGTGACGTGCAGATGGCGAATGAAACCTCCGAAGAGAACCCTCCCCCCGCCCCATGTCGCGCTGACACACATCGGCTCGAGTCTGGAATGTGAGATCAAGGCGTGTGCGCCGCGCGGTGGGTTTGGTCCCCGCCCCCTCCCCTTCCGAGTAAACAAGGTTTGCGCGATGCAGTGATTCTAAATAGGAAGCAAACCGAAACCCCTAAAGTCCGCCAGTGACTCTCTGCCAGAGACATTTTTAGCGAACTTGGCGGTCTGCAGCCAGCCCATACATTGATATGCAAGGCCACGGCGCTGGTGGGTTCTGCGCCCTCTGTTGTGTTTTTGCCGCCCGCGAAGGCTCTGCCGGGCTCTTTGGCCCAGCCTGTTTGCTTCTGCGGGGGGGTGGGGGCGGCGGTTCCGCCGGACCCGGAGCCCTGCCGCAGTGGCCCGGAGGCGCCCGCTCCAGAAAACCACCTGGGCTGTCCGGGGCTAAGGAAATGGCACCAGTGGTCCACTCCCTGCCGCTTGACCAAAGATACCATCAGTTAAAGAAAAGACACTGGATTTTGGAAAACTCAGCTCAAGGGGCGCTTGGAGCACCAAGCCCAGCCTCTCAGGAAACGGGTCCAAGGGACAGAAAAAAAAAAAAAAATCTTTGTCTTCAATCACACAGCCTTTTGCCTGCCCATGTCCCCATGGCCACGGTCCAGCATCCTCGCGCTTAGAGCAGCCAGAAGTGAAGCTGAAAGTGTTTCCTAAGTGCTGCAGAGTGGTGGCCCTCTGCCGAGGGGGCTTCCTGAGCCTGCCTTTCCCCACTTTCCTCTGATTCTGAAAATCTGATCTATATTGCCCGGGGCTTCATCTCACTCCCCAGAAACCATAGCGTGCCCTGAGGTTGTAAACTTGCGCTCAGCATCCATGGCAACTAATGCGGAGGTCACAATCAGAGGATTATAACTGCAGATGCGAAGCTGGATGAGAAGGGAGTTCTTCAAAACTGTGTCTTGTTTTCTTGCAAAATAAATGCCCCTTACATAAAATCTACGAAGAAAGATTGATGCAAGAGACCAGCCTCTGAATATCCGAGGGCATTGGTTTCTCCATATAGACTCCGCTTGATGACTTGTGTTCGTTATTATTTTTTTAAACAAAAACCTTTTTCTGAAAATACAATGAGGTGCTTTTTGCAGGGTTCACAATTCCCAATAGATGATGATGCCATTTTTCAAGGTCTTATACACGTTGTGGCTTTGGGCTTATTTATTAGCTCCCAAGAAAAGCCTGCCTTTCAGTGAAGTTTATATACTCAAGTAATTGCATCGGGGGACACAGTGCAGGGTGCTGTTAAAGAGGGTTAGTTGTACAGGGAGGCCCTGGGCCAGGCAGCTGTCAGACCAGAGTGTGCAGTGGGTTTAAACAAACACAGGGAAGGTTCTATGGAAACACGGAGGAGGAAATCCCCTCCTGTAAGGCTGTGTGGAACATTATTCCATGGCCACACATACCTCAATCCTTCCTCTCCTCCCTCCAACTAAACACATGACCCCGTTATGGAGATGGCGCTGGGCCCACCCGGATCACCTTCAAATTCAGGTGTCAGAAATCACGGTTGACACGGAGCAAATTGTTTTTAAATAAAATCACGGTACCGCTTTGATACGCATTCCACCAGGGACTTTCCAAAGGTATTTATACACGTGCCTGAGATTAACTGGAGGGCAATTTTCGCCCTTAACATTAATTTCACAAAATTACCCAAGAATTGCACGTTGCCTGTTATTCTGGAGGGTTGAGAGAGCACCCAAATGCCAGACGTGTGTGAATGAGCGGATGGATAGACAGCGGATGTGTGAGAGAGGTTGGTGCCAACATGACACCGGCAGCTAATGGGTGGAAAAATGAAGATCATTTTAGAAAACAAATATCCCCTCCCTCATGTGCACACCCCTCCATAATTCAGGAGTTAAATTGCCCTGGTTCAAACCATACCTTGACACTAGCTGAGTGCATGTCCCTTTCAGTGCCGGCGTTGGGGCTGATGATAGCACCTACTAGTGGTCAGTCACATAACTGATCCCGTGGGGGTATTAACACTTCTATCCCCTTGTCACAGTCTCAAAGAACATGCAGTGTATTTCCCCATTCCTTGATTTTGGGCTCGGCCATATGACTTGCTGTAGTCAGTGAGATTTTAGAGAATGTTACTGAGTAAGGGGATTGAAACATGTTAAGGGGCTGGGCTTGCTGTCTTGTGCTCTGGACAGCCGGACACCAAATGGCCTCCGCCAACCTACACACACACGAGCAAGGGCAGGGACACACTCATTGTAAGCTGCTGAATGCCAGAGGATGTTACGCGGCCTTACCACGACAGTAGCTGACTGACACACTCCCTCGGTAGGCATGTAGGAAGATTCATGACAAAATGTTTGAAAAACACTAAGCACAATTCTTGGGATGTCGTAAGAGCTCCAAAATATTCACTGTGATTAGAAATCTACATTATTGTGATACAGTTTTGTATCACAATTTTGTGCGTAAGAATCACATAGTAATTGTTTTAACTGATAAACTGAATCAGTGAATAAGTATTTCTAAAATAAAGACTCTCTCTGCATGTACAAGACAACCCAGAGGCATCAGGAACTGGAAGGCCATGGTCACCTGTCACGGTGACCAAGTCACATTCGTTCATTCCCTCACTCATTCAGTGGCCGTCCCGCAAACACCTGCTCTGTGCCACACACCGGAGTGAATGTTGGAGCCACTGAGTCTCCATCCCCTCCTCGGGGTGGGGACCTACGGAGCCCCACCGTGTGAAAACACTCGGCTCAGCATGCTCCCAGGCCCTATCACGTGACCCTCACAACGGCCTCGTGAGCCAATATCACCTCTCCTCTTTCCTCAGGCAAGGAGACAGAGGATCAGAAACCAAACAACATGGGAAAAGGACCACAGTCTCCTCCTCTACCATTAGTGTGAGCTAATGCCGAGGAATTCAAGTTACTGAAAGGCACGTCCGATGGGAAAGTGAAGTGAGAACCAAGCGGAGGGGGAACACAGCTTGGGTCACTCTCTGCGCCAGGGATGTGCTAAGTGAGCACTTGGGAAATACTGAGGCTCAGAAGACCCAGCTTCTGCTCCTGCCACCGGCTGTCCGTGAGATCTGGAGCCCTTCTCTGGCCTTCAGTGTCTCCAGCTGGAGGGGGAAAGACCTTGAAAGCTGCAGCCTGGTATTTTCCAGAACTATGGATTCAAGAGGAACTGCTGTAGGAAGTCCCTTGTCCGGGGATGGAGGGATGCGAATCACAGTTCTGGGAACTGGCCCAGTAATTTGAAAGTGGGGACAGCGGGCCACTCGGGAGGAAAGGAGACAAGGCCAGGCCTTGAGCCCCGCTCATTCTAGGCTAACAACAACAGCAAGCTGGCCACTGGTCATCCCACTGTCAGAGCACTGAGACTGGAACATGTGGGGTCTCCCCAGTGCCTCCTACTAGGATACAAAAGTTCCTGAAAGAAAACCCATGCCAGATGCCTAAAGCCCTAGATACCAGCTAATGCCTTCATTTTCAATTAGCACTTGAGCAGAGATGGGGATGAAGTTTCAATTCAATTTCACCTTGTTCCCACATTTGAGGTGGTTTCCAAGGGTACTGACGGTATGGGCGTGGAGGGCTGCTGGGAGTTGCCTGTGAGGGGAGGGGCTGCACCTGGGTGCGAGGGACCCAGGGGGACCAGTGCACAGGCCCTTCAAATGTGTTTCAGTGGACCTGGCTTCGGATCTCTGCCACCAGCCACGACCTGCCTCTAGCCCCGTGACTTTGACAAATTTAGACTGCTCGGTAACCTGAAGTGCATTTCAATTTCATAAATTTAGAAATGCTCTGGTTAGATCCCTTCTGCAGTAATGCAGACATTAAGTGCACTTTACGCCAATTTTGGTATGCTAATCCATCACAAATCGATGTGAAATTTAGGTTCTTGTGAAAATTTCCTACACCCGATCCAAAACCTCTACCGGATTTAGGGTAATAATAAATTGTGGTTCCTTAAAGCTGCAGACTTCAGCTCTGCACTGAAACCTGCATGAAGAGAAGAACATGGTCGGCTTGAAACAAATATTGGAACCTGTGAATGCACCTGAGAGTTGCCGACTGCCCCTCTGTTCCCCCCGGGGCATCTCCCTTACTCCTAAGATGCTTCCGCAGCCTGAAGGCATTACAGTTCTGTCTCCGAATTCCCACCTGAGAAGCCTGATCCGAAGGGCTCTAAGTCCTGGGAGGACAGGAGCAAGGTCTTGTGAGTGTCAGCATTCCCAGCTCCCCCGCTCAGAGCCTGGCCTGGCAGACACACCCAGAAAATGTCTGGTGAATGACCCAGCTGGAATCTCCCGGCTTGGTTAGTGCCTTGTCCCCCCAGACTTAACTTCCTCTGATTTTCACTACTTCCTAGAATCAGATGTCTTCCCCACCAATGAAGACTGGAAATCCTAAAATCATAGGCAGAAACCTGGGAAGGAAAATCAGTTGAGGACCCCAGGTGATTTGAACGACGATAGCACCACGGGAAGAGCCTCTTTATTCGGCAGTATCTGGGGCCAAGATTGAAGGTAAGGCCAGTAATTGGCGATACAAAGAACGTGCTCGTGATGAAAGAGACATAATGTCATTGCTATCACCGCCTGAGACTCTGTTGCTACCAATTGTTGAAGGGCAGCGCCTATTAGCTAGATGTTTTTAGCTGCATAATAGACATTTTGCCAATAAGGTGAAAGTTTATAGCTGGCAGCATGTTCACTTGTTCCTGTCACAAGATCTACAATCCACCCAATAGCAAAAATGAGCTGTTGACTTGGTAAATTTAGAGCAACGTTGCCTGCCCTAGATGTGAAATACCTGAGCCTTCTAAATAAATTTCATTTTCCTGGCTGAGCATTTAATGCAGTCAAATGTTACAAAGCAGTGCTGGGGAGGATAATGGGAATGACACCCACATGCAGAGGCTCTGAGCGGCTGATCGTGATTTGCACTCCCTCCCTGCCCAGCTTCCCTGCTGGGTCCAGCCTAGACCCGCTTCAAGCTCTGCATCAGCCATTTCTGTGAATGTCCCTACCACAACCTGCCCAGATGCCTGATGCAGAAGCCCCAGTGTCATCCTTAGCTCTCTTACCTCCGATTAGCCACCCTCCTCTTCCCGAGCCTGGCTCACCTTAGAAGCCTGGGAAATTTTAAAAATTCAGAATCCTAGGGCACATCGGTGGCTCAGTCGATTAAGAATACAACTCGTGATTTCTGAGGGGGTCATGATCTCATGGGCTGTGGGATCAAGCCGTGCATCAGGCTCTGCACTCAGTGGGGAGTCTGCTTGAGATTCTCTCCTTCTGCCCCTCCCCACTACTCGTGTGCGCACACTCTTTCTGTCTCTCCCTCTCAATTAAATACATATTTTTAAAAATTCAGATTCCTGGGCTTCAATACCAGATACTCCATTTCCATCGGTCTAAGTGGGGTCCAGAAATCTGCATTTCTGGCATGGTATCTAGGAATCTGTATATTTAACATGCTCCCCCCCAACCTCCACCCCTTGAAATTTGAGAACTGCTAGTTTGGACCCACCTCATCTCTCCCTTGGGACCGCTACCGTAGCCTCTAGCTACTCTCCCTGCCTCCTCTCCTTGACCTCCAATAACTGGTTCTTTCGGTATATGCAGCCAGGATCTTTCCAACACACAAATCCGATCAGGCCAGCCCCATGGTCACTTAGCTGTGATGCCTCCATTCCACCCGCAAGGTGGCTCATGTCCTCATGGCCAGTCAGGGTCCAAGGCTATGGTCCAAGGCCATGCAGTTGTAGTCCTGTTTCTTCTCCAGGCCCGCCTCCCCTCCTGGCTCTTGCACACCCATGGGCTCCATTCACACACTGCTCCCCAAAGGGGCTTCCCATGGACTACAGACATGGCGGCTCTGTCATGCCAGCATCAGAAAACACCAGTGGCCATTTCTCGGGCCATATATGGTCTTGGGTGGAAACTAGAGAGAAGGCAGCTCCTTAGAAGTTGCTCTGATGACATTAGAACCCAACGTGTCACTTTAGTAAATGGTGTGGGGAAAACTGCACAGCCACATGTGAAAGGATGGAACTAGACCACTACCTTCCACCCTACCCAAAAATGAACTCAAAATGGATTACAGACTTGAATGCAAAGACCTGAAACCACAGAATTCCCAGAAGAAAATAAAGATGGTAAGCTCCTGAGCATTGGTCTTGGTGATGACTTGTTGGATCTGACTCCAAAGACAAGAAATAAGCAAGTGGGACTACGTCAAACTAAAAAGCTTCTGCACAATGAGAGAAATCATCAACAAAATGAAAGGCAACCTACTGAATGGAAGAAAATATTTGCAAATCATATATCTGATAAGGGATTCATATTCAAAACATATGAAGAACTCATACAACTCAATAGCAAAGAGGAAAAAGCCCATATGATTTAAAAATGGGCAAAAGTTCTGAATAAATATATTTCTCAAAGAAGACATCCAGATGCTCAACATCCCTAATCACTGGGGAAAGGCAAATGAAAACACAAGGATATATTGCCTCACACCTGTCAGGATGGCTAGTATCAAAATGACCAGAAATAACAAGGGTTGGGGAGGATGTGGAGAAGGGGGAACCCTCTTGCACTGTCGCTGGGAATGGAAATTGGTGTAGCCACCATGGAAAACAATATGGAGGTTCCTCAAATAATTAAAAATAGAGCTGCCCTGCAATCCACCAATTCCACTTCTGAGTATTTATTTGAAAACCAGTGAAAACTCTAATTTGAAAGGGTGTGGTCCCCCCCTATGTTCATTGCAACAGTATTTACAAGAGGCAAGACATGGGAGCAAGCCAAGTGACCACTAATGGATGAATGGGTAAAGAGGACAAGATACAGGAGTGCCTGGGTGATTGTCAACGGTTTGTTTTTTAAATATATTATTTACTTATTTTGATAGAGAAGGAGAAAGAGAGAGCAAGCAAGGGGAGCGGAAGAAATAGGCTTCTCGCTGAGCAGGGACCCCAACACGGGGATCAATCCCAGGACCCTGGGATCATGACCTGAGCCAAAGGTAGATGCTTAACTGACTAAGCCACGCAGGTGCCCTAAGCATCCAGCTCTTGATTTCAGCTCAGCTCATGATCTCAGTGTCATGAGATCAAACCCTGCATCAGGTTCCGTGCTCAGTGGCAGGCCTGCTGGGGATTCTCTCTCTCCCTCTCCCTCTGCCCCTCCCCCTAGACTCCCTCTCCCCGCCCACCCCCCACCCCTGTGCACATACACACACTCTCTCTCTTTCAAATAAATAAATAAATCTTAAAAAAAAATAAAAGAAGATCTCATACAGGCTTGGTCAGGCTCAGGATAGATATTTTTGGCAAGAAGGCTTGCCGGATGGTGGTGGCCAGGAGCACATGACTTGTGGTTGTCTTTCTTCTTGTGATGTTAATAGCTAACAATGCTTCTAAATCCAAAATTATAATATTCAAAACCCACGATTCTGTCTTCATTGGCCAGATGGAATACTTCTGTAAAAGTGAAGTTTTCCTTGCCTGTAACTGTTTCAGCTTGTGGTACAGTTAGCAAAGAGAAGGCAATATAAACGCATAATTCTTTCAGTGACCGTTGTCAAAAGCATGGCTTGGTTCTCCAGCATCCTCCAGGGGTGACCAGTTAGACTTTCTTTTCCTGTTGCTTTAATCCTATGGAGTTGGTGGCTTGATAAGAAAAGGGAGAGAGAGCTCTCCCTCTTAAGTGCAGAGAAGAGGTCGTGTGAGCACCCAGCGGGAACGCAACCACCCACAAGCCACGAGAAGTGTCCTCCATGTGAAATCCACCTGACGGGCACGTTGATCTTCGACTTTCCAGCCTCCGGCACTGGGAGAAAACGCAAAGCCAAAGCCCTGCACAGAGCTCGGAGAGAGTGTGGCTGCAGCTGTGGTGGTCTGGGTTGCTAGGAGTGTGTGAGCTCTGTTGGTGGGCCTCCCCTCCAACCCGGCCGAACCTTTCGTGGTACGCTAGGGTACTTGGTAGATGGGCTGCAAGTCCCCAGGCTCAGGTCCTGCGCTTCGGGTGACCCTCCTGGTTTGCTCTGAGACCCTGGGTGGGGGGCCCTCTTCCCCTCTCTGGGCCTCACATCCCTGCTTCTGGCACAGAAGGTAGAACTGGATTATCTCTTGGGACTGTGGCCTCACCAAAGAGTCATTCAAATATTGGTGATGCATCCGTGAGAAGTGACGGAAAGGGTTCACTACCTGTTATCAGTCTTCTGCTGTGGAACAAATTCTCCACACTTAACAGCTTAAGACAACATCCGTCTGTTGCCTCGAAGCTCTAGAGGTCAGAGTCGAGCGGGCTGCCTGCTACGGGTCTCTGAGAATGAAGCCAAGACGCAGGGCGGGGGGGCTCTCGTGCACATGCCCTGAGAAAGAAACCACCTCCAAGCTCATTCAGGTTGTTGGCAGGATTCATTTCTTTGTGGTCACGGAGGTGCCCATTTCCTTGATGGGTATCAGCGGGGCTTCTCTCTCTCCTCTTGGGGCCACCTGTTTGTCTTCTCACAGGGCATCCCGTGCCCTTCAAAACAGCAACAACACTCAAGTCCTACTCTCTCTTGGACTCCCCTGCCTTTCTCTTCTGCTTTCTTTTAAGGGTGCCTGTGGTTACACTGCATCCACGGAGAATCCAGGAGGGTAGTAATGCTGGATAATCTCCCTATCTTAAGGCTGACTTTGACTACATCTGCAAGGTCGTTTTGGCCATGTGACCTCCATAGTCACAGGTAGGACACTGGGGCCAAAGGTGATGGGGGTTATTTAAAATTCAGCCGACCACCCATCTGGTTTCTCCTGGGCACCATTTCTTCAGCAAACACTTCCTGAGTGGGTCCGGGGAAGCCCTGCACTCTGGAAGCCCCCAGTCAGAAAGGGCCTGGCCTGGGTCTGGGGCCCACGGGGGCCAGGAGTCTCATGCACTCAGGAAGAAGTTGGCCCAACAAGAATCCCAACCCCTGGGTATTCCGACCATCTCAGCTTCCGCTTTATCTGGGTCTCCCTGTTCGATGATTTACTTACTGCGTTCTTTCAATACACTCCCTGAGAAGCAATTTTCATCCTGAAACATATACAGACCAAGTTGGGAGTTGCTTTGATAATGAAGTGAGGGGAGAGTCGGGGGAATAGAGAAATGACATTGGCCACGGGCCAACGATGATTGATGCCGGCAGCTGGGACGTCAGGCACCCATCTCAGTTTCTGGTCTGAGTTTGGAAATGTCCACAATAAAAAGAGTTTTTAAAATGCATTTTTTAAAGGGATGATTTCTTTTCCTCATAAATGGAAAAGCCACTATCATTTGCCATACAAAATTATCAAAAAGTAAATATAATTACTTTTCTTTATTTTTTAAAAGATTTTATTTATTTATTTGACACAGAATGAGAGAGAAAACACAAGCAGAGGGAGTGGGAGAGAGAGAAGCAGGCTTCCTGCTGAGTAGGGAGCCGATGCAGGGCTCATCCCAGGACCCTGGGATCATAACCTGAGCTGAAGGCAGACGCTTAACCTCTGAGCCACCCAGGAAAAGGGAAATATAATTAAAAGAAAACAAAGTGGTTCAATCCCAGCCCGGTACTGATGGGTTTTTCTCTTTGTTAACAAGGAGGTTAGCAAGTATCAGAGTTAAGGACAGGGCTCAGTGGGCTTTCTTACTGGTGTAAGTTTTTTGTTTTTTAAGATTTTATTTATTTATTTGAGAGGGAGGGAGAGAGTGAGGCATAAGTGCACACAAACAAGGGTGGGGGGGAGGGGAGGCAGAGGGAACGGGAGAAGCAGACTCCCTGCTGAGCAGGAAGCCCAATTCAGGGCTCCCTCCCAGACCCAGAGATCATGACCTGAGCCCAAGGCAGATGCTTAACCTGCTGAGCCACCCAAGCGTCCCTCACTGGCATAAATTTTTAAATCTTTCTTAGTAAGCACAAAGCAGAAGCAACTCAGTAAGCCGTATTTAACGCCAGATCCATGCATCCCTAACAGCCCCTGTGGTCAGACAGAGGAGCTCTGAGTCACCTTCCAACCCCGCAGTGTCCCCATCTGTGACTGTGGGTGTGCTCTCTGGGGGTGGGGAGGGGCTAGGGGGTAAGGCAAGACAGCCCAGAGCAGCTGCGAGAGCCCCTTAAAAAGCTTGGGTTCTAAGACTACCTTGATGGTACCCCTTACCTGGGCACCTGACCTTTTTCTCTAAATTGCCCTCCCACCACCCCCTCAAGACTCAAGACCCCAAGTGTTGCTCACACTTCCCCCCTCAGCTGCAAGCTGGCCCTGGGAAAGGCCCCGGGGGCCCTCTACCTTCACTGAATGACCAATGAAAGCCTTCTTCCTCCTGTCCCACCCCTCCCCTCCCAGATCAAGAAGAGACAATAGGTGGCTTTGTCACCTACTTCTTCTTCCTCTTTTTTTTTTTTTTTTTAGATTTTATTTATTTGATGTCCATGGACCACCACCTATCTAGCTCTGTGCCAATGACTTCCAGACACCAGCTAAGCTGTGACAGTCTGGGTGAGGGTAAGAGGATATTGCCCCATTTCACAGGTGAGAACACTAAGGTTCATGTAGTTGGCCAAAGGCACACAGCTTTGCCAGTGGCAGAGCAGGAGATAAAGTAAGGCCCATTGCCCCTGGAATCAGTGCTCTGTTAAAGGTGCCCCCAACCCAGAAATGGGCCAGATGTCACCCAAGAGTCCTACCCTAGCAGGTAAGCAGTGGAAAGGCTGGAGCACTCAGACGGGGGTCTCTTCCAGGAGACTGAGGGACCACCAGTCACTCTGTTCCTGATTCACACACTTACACACCATCAGCACAGCCAGCCAGGGCTGCGAGCCTTTTCAGATGACGATGGTACGATTACAATGTTCTGAGCCATTCGCCGTCTCTTGTTTATTCCTTTTATTACCTGGTCCCCACCAGCTGCCCCACAGTAAATGTGATGGACCCGGCCTCCGGTTGGCCCCTCGGAAGGGAGAATTCTGGGAGGGAGGAGCCCGGGACCCAAGCCAAGAAGCAAGAAGGAACCTCTCTTGGGCCAAGTGGCCTCCGGGCCTGATATCCCTCATTCCAGAGCCAGGAAGACCCACTGTCTTTGCACCAAGAGGAGGGGGTGCCACGCACCTGAGTCCTAGTCCTTGCCTGCCCCCCATAGGTGACCACCAGGGGGGCTGCACTGGCCATGAAGCCCAGAGTCATCCTCTTCCAACCCCAGGGGGCTGGGGCTCCACGAGTCCTAGATGGGGAGCTCATCTAGAAGCAGCCTTCGCACGGGGTTTCCCTCCTGTCTCTCAGGGGCTCAGGGCTGAGGAGCCAGTGCCTTCAATGTCTGCCCCCAATGGAGCTGAGCGGTGCTTCTCTCCCTCTCCCCACGAGCCACGGACACTGGCACGGATGTTTACATCACACATCTGGGCGACCGAACTGAGGCATTCGTTTTCAGGCTGTGACTGGGACCCAGAGCTGCCTCCCTGGCTCGGGACACTGTAAAAACAACTATTCCTTCTTTCACTTCAGCCCGAGAACTGAGCTGATATTTGAAGATTCGAGGAATCGGATATTTATAGAAATGACTGTATCATTCTCATTTGGAATGTTAATTATGTGAAGGGACAGACAGAACCAATCCCTTTCTGTGAAGCCCCAGTCGAGGAGCTGTCCCCAGTCTGGGGTAAAAGTCCCCCACAGGTCGGCAAGGTCCCACCTGCAGCTGCACACCCGGTCAGGACCTGCTCGGGGCAAAGAGCTTACCGTCCGGGCAGCACCAAAAACCACTGCCGTGACTACGCCTAGGGCTTCGCAATTTACCGGCTTCCATGTTGGTCCAGTTCTTTGAGCCCCCACCCCTCGCTGGCTCAGTGTGTTAAGCGTCTCCCTCAGCTCAGGTCATGATCTCAGGGTCCTGGGATCGAGCCCCACATTGGACTCCCTGCTCAGCGGGAAGCCTGCTTCTCCCTCTCTGTTTGCTCCTCCCGCCTCATGGACTCTCTCTCTCTCTAGTAAATGAATAAATCGTCTTTAAAAAAAAATAGTAAGATCCCTATGGGAAGTACTAACGCACCATTTACAAGTGAAGCCATGACCTCTGAAAGGGGACAGGCCTTGTTTAGACTCAGCTAAAAAGTGGAACCGGGAGGAGTGAATCCCAGGCTAATGCCCGCCCCTCAAAACCCTCCTTATTTCGCAGAAAATCTCAGCCTCCCTCCAGCCCCAAGGAGTAGACATTCTTCAACCCATTCCACAGATAAGAAACTGAGGTTGAGGAAGCTCTATCTTGGACACCTTTCCAAGTCCCTAGCTGGCCCCCCTCATGCCCCCAGCCTTCCACCCACGCACGTTTCCGGCATCCCAGGGTCCTGACCCGGTTTCTCCGGGATCTGGGACCCACAGAGGTGGTGGCGTTCACGTGTGTTTTTCAGTTGTTGCTGCTTTTCAGCCTGCTATTTTAAAAAACAACACCCCCAAACCACAGAGCACAAGGCTTTCTACACCTTGGCTAATTTCCTGCTGACTCAGCCAGGCTGGGCAGGCGCCAACCGGGTAACTTCTCTGGCCCCGTGTGAGAAATATTTATTGTTGAATAGTCCTCTGTTTCATAAAAGGCACCCAGGCCTTTCTACGGGGCAGAGAGGCTCAGACAAGTGTGGCTGTATTTCCCACTTCTGGCCGGGATTATTCCGGTGGAGTCCTCTGGCAAGGCTTCTATCTTCCCTCCTTCCCTCCGCAGAGCACCTGCAGCCACGATTTACAGAAGCCAGAGCAGCACTTCCGTCCCTAGCTTCCCTCTCCTACGTGAACCAGGCAAAGGGCTTAAGCCCTCTCCGCCTCCATTAACCCACCTGCAAAATGGCTAGAATTGAATGCAAGCACTGATTGCGTTGTAAAACGCCCACCTCTGATCCATCCTGAAGCAGCCTCCCTGTTCACGGCTGCAGGACTTCAGCCCTAGATGCCAAAGGGTGGGTGTCTGCGGACTTGAAAGGACCCTTTGAAATGCTGGAGTGCAAGCAAGAAATCGGCAGAGGACTTCAGGGCACGGGAAAGTACCTCGGCTACTTAATAATGCACGAGGCTTTTTATGATCCTTATGTGAATAGCTCCAGTTTGCGGAGGAGGACAGGCGGAGGGAGCCCTTCACCATACACTGCAGTCCACATCCCAAGGACCCGAGGCCAGGGGGGTTAATCATGTGTCAATTACCTCACCAATGACAAAGCCGGATACTGACGTGGGGGCCTGGCTTGCACCCCCCAGTTGTCCCCTGCTTTAAGAGTGTACTTCCCCTTGCCATAATTAGCACCTCAACTTTTTGTCCTCCCTCCAGCCAGAGCCCCCTCCATTGGAAATTTGCAGACTGGAAATTGATCAGAACTTCAGCGGCTGAGATAACAGATGGTGCTTTTTCACCTGTCAGCCTCCCTCTGGTTCTCGCAGGACTGACTGGCTGCTCAGCCCCCTCCGAGCGGTGCGTAGCAGGGTTCTGCTGGGGAGGGCTGTTCTGTGCATCATCCACTCTTGAGCCCCGGTCTCTCTCCCAAACCCTAGAATGATGTCTCCCACTGCATCCTGGACAGATGCACCACTGAGCCCCTCATCTCCCCCCAAAGCTGCCTCCCTGATATCCATCTCGGGGAATGGCAATCACCCCAGTGCCCAGGGAATTGCCCGGACTCCTGCCCCTCGCCCCAAGTTTTAGCTGGTCTCTGGATTCCACTTGTTGACAGCTCCAGGACCGGTCCCCTCCTCTCTCGCCCTGTCACCCTGCCTCCCGACTCAGGGCTTTACTCCCCTCGTGCAGATTCCTGCTCAGGTCTCCAGCCCTCTGATCTCTGCAGCCAGACCTCTCTAGCCTGACCCACGATCCCACCCTGACCACCACCCCGCCCCCAACCCCTCCTTCCCTTCTGGCTCTCGTTACTGCAGCACCTCTGAGGGGCTCACAGTTTCCCAGACACCCTCTCCCTCTGGTCCCTGGGCCGTTGACTATATTGCCCCTCCAGTCCGGGAGGCTCTCTCCACCCCCACCCTTTGGGCGCCAAACATTCATTGTTAACTGAGTGTGCACGTGCTCCCCCGCGTCTCCCAGCACCCCTTGCAGTTAGACTGGGCACAGGATGAGTTTCTGGCCAAGGCACAGGCGGTAGGATAGCATTTCTGGCTGAAGCCTGGAAGAGCAGTGGGAGCTCCATGTACTTGCTGCTGAGCTGGTGGACCCCGAGTGACAGCAGCCCCAGGGACTGAGGACAGCTAGATGTTGAGTCTGGACATCCAAGTCCTGTGTGTGAACAAGAATAAATCATACGTGTCAAACCCCTGAGATCTGAGGGTTGTGGCAACTACAGCAATGACAGGCTGGCGGTTCCCTTCCTGTCACACAACCAAGAGCCCCCTCCCCCGGGGGCCTGCTCCCCAGGCCCCTGGTGAAATTCAGGCCCGCCCTCTGTGCTTCTGGAGTGTCCTAGGTTTTCCTCGAGGGGAGGACCTTTGTTTTCATCTTCACCATGGTCACTGTCATTCCCATCATCAGCATCTGTCGTTTCTTGACTGCTGTCTAAACGCTCTCCGCACATTCCACATCTCCTCTCGCCCTCATAATCAACCTCTTAATATGTACTCTTCATTGTTCCCATTTCGCAGACCAGGAAACTGAGGCTCAGAGAGGTTACAAGGCTCGTTTGGTGGCCCAGCTGCCGAGGGTTGGTCTGTGCCAGCCCGCAGCCCAGGTGCCCCCCCCCGCTGGCCCCTCCCTCATCCACTGTCACACCCCCAGCCCCGAGCGCAGGCGACAGCACAGTAGGTGCTCAAGGAAGTTTGCTGAACGTCTGCACAAATCACACTTGCTTTCTGACCTTCCTTTTATGCAGAAGAGCCTCAGGGGGAAAGGTGGGCCCGCACACTGCACACGGGAGGCTCGGGACAAGGGACAAGTTGTGCCCAGAAAGATGCCCCTTGGGCCGCTCTCCCTCCAGGGCAGTTGGATCTAGATATTTCCTCTTGATTCATTTTGCAGAAGATTTTTGTGATGCGCCGTTATTTATTTTAAGAAAACTAAAGAAGGATGGGATGGTCAGATGCTTCCTCCTGACTTGAAGATTTCAAGGCTTTGTCCCTCCGGGCCTAGAAGAGCTTCCTGCCCTCCCCTGGGTGCAAAGCACTTTTCAAGTTCCTTATCTTATTTGATTCTGAGATATGGGGCGCTCCCCCTCCTAGATAAGAGCATCTGGGGCCCAAGATGTTGGGCCATGAGCCCTGCTCAGCCAGCCCACAGGAGGCCAAGCTGCAGGTTGTCTGGCATCAGAGCAGACATGGTCTCCCCGCCCCAAACCTGTCTGTGCTGGGGGGCAGAGGAGGTGAGCTGGGCCTCTCATCGCAAACACTGGGCTGAGAGCAAAGAGGGGAGCTTGCAAGCGGCTCTGGTGGCCTCTTTCTGGTGTCACATTCAGCACAAGGGAGCCATTATGCTGATTGTCTTCCTTCCTGGGCAAAAAGAAAAGCAAACCCCAAGTAACAAGTGGGAAGACTGTGTGAAAGACTGGGGAGGCCAATTCCAGGAGGGGCACGGATGCAGAGAGGAGAGCTGCCAGGTGAGCAGACAGTCTGGATTTTGTCCTTTAATGGCCGGCTGTGTGATGCCAGGCTCCCAGGAGAAGAGAGAAGGACAGTGCTGTCCACTGTGTTGTAATGACTGCTCAGCTGACCAGTCTCATGGCCTCCAAGAATCAGCTGAAGGTAGCATTTGTCTCTGGCCTGATTTTAGATCCCCTGAGACAGCCAATTGGGTTTGAATTCACTTTTCATGATTGGTTCGTGTCTCCCAATCTAGGGTTTGGAAAATCCACAACTAAAGGCTGTCAAGAGAGACAGAAGAGTGGGCCCCTCTTCTTCTTTGGGACAGTGTCTTGTCTATGCCTGCCCAGAGCTGGGGCCAGTGGAGAACAGATAGAAAATGTGCTGGTAGATGGGTGGATGGATGGAGGGATGGATGGACGGATGGACGGTGAGACAGAGAGATGTGGCCTGGTCAAAAAGCGTCAGGTTACTCTGAAGGGCTCTCCAGAAGGGGTCTCCAGGAGTCAGGAGCAGGCAGGACTAGAGTCTGGGAGGAATTGAGGACTCTCCTGTCCAGGCCACCCCTCACCCTTTCAAAGAACCTTCACCAGGTATGGGAAACAACCCATGGTTCAGTCTGTCCATCCAGCCACTGAGAGCATGTCACAGGTTGGAAGGACATCAGACATCCAACACATTAGGGCACCCACCAGAAGCACAGTGCCCGTCCCCTCTCTGCCCTCAGAGATGGCACCACGCCTGATTTGTCAACACATGGTCATTGGAGAGCTTGCTTGATTGGAAACAGGACCACGTCCTCCCAGCCATCCTTTTCTTATCCTCGTCACCAATGATCAACAGGGGAGAGCTCAGAAGCCCGAAGCCCAGGAAGGACCAGTGTGGGGACTACTGAGGATAGAACAGATCACAAAATTGGGACATTTGGTCCCATGCATGCTACTCAGAGGAGCCACGCAGCCCGAGGCGGCACCTACCATACCCTGAATGCTCATTAAATGTTTGCCAGACGGACCACCGAATGTTCCAGGCCCTCACAGGGACTTGGGTGGAGTCCTGCCAAGATCTCTTTGGCGTCTCTGCCGGGGGAAGGCCGTGGAATCACCTGTACCTGAGCTGATGCTGTGGCTCTGCCATTCCCTGACTGGATGACCGTGACAGAGTCACCTTACGGCTCTGAACCTCAGTTTCCCCAACTGTAACATGGCGGTGGGTGGGGGGGGTTGCTATGAGATGGCGGCAGGCAGGCAGGAGGAACCTGGTTCTTCAGAGGAATCAGAAGCAGAGCATTCAGATGGGGGGGGCACTGGAGGAGGGGACTCGGGTCTGTCATTAGAGATGAACATTCGCTCCCTGTCCCTCGTACCTTCCTCACATTTTTCTCTTCCACAGATTCACTAGGACGCCTTTGGGTTCTGCTCAGCTGGGTTGTTTCTCCAAGGCTTTCTGTGCTGGCTCAGCTGAGCTGCAAGCCCTCCCGAGTCCCAGTTTCACAAACTGAAACTGGGAGCGATTGGTTGGATTCCCAGCACCCCCGTGTTCAGCTGGTCATAGAGACATTCTCGCCATTTGCCCCTGACATCAAACCTTCAAATATCTGAGGTCTCTCCTCTCCCTTCCTGAGAGGATTTGTGTGGTAATGTTTCCATCAGCTTTCAGAACTCCCACAGTGTCCCCAAGACCGCAGCCTATGCAGCCAGCATTGCAAATGAACCCAAGGCATGGGACAGTCACCCTCTCTCAGAGGGTAGAGGCTCCCAAGTGTAGAAATTACATTGGTACCAGTGAAAATGGGCTCTTCATATCCAAGAATCCAATACAAAGGATGTCTTTGTTCTAGAACATTCTCTACATTTCCCCCATGACCTCATTGCCCTGTAGTGTTCCTTACCCTGTTGTATGTAAATGGAGGTCTGAGATCAGCTGTTCCTATTAGCATATGAAAAATTGTCCCGTTCTACTGATTGCCATCATTTGAGTCCCTTTCATAATTCCTGCAGATGAGAGCAGAACACAGAAAAAATGGTGGGGTGAGAGGATAGAGAGAACAGGAGCCAATAACAAACCTTTGTTCTGAGTGTCCCTATCTACAGCTCCCACCCTGGAGAGGAGCCTAGCAAGAGCTGGATAGGACATCAGGGACCTTACCAAGCAGGCAGAACATCAGTCCTTGTGACAGCAGGGAAACTGAGGCAGGGGCCAGCCCTGGAACTGAACTTGAGCGGCAAAGGGGAGTAAAGATCCCACCAACTGCTCCAGAGGTACTCCTTTTTTTTTTTTTATTAATTTCTTTTCAGCGTAACAAAATTCATTGTTTATGCACCACACCCAGCGCTCCATGCAATCCGTGCCCTCTCTAATACCCACCACCTGGCTCCCCCAACCTCCTACCCCCCCGCCCCTTCAAAGCCTCAGATTGTTTTTCAGAGTCTATAGTCTCTCATGGCTCATCTCCCCTTCCAATTTCCCTCAACTCCCTTCGCCTCCTGAGAGGGTACCAGGTCCACGGGCTCTGCGGGGACTTGCAGGACACACCACCTTAGTGGCAAGGTTCAAGGTCTCATACTCCCACCACAGACCCCAGAAAACCTGGTCAGAGGCTCAGGGCAAAGTGGTAACTAGTGTTCCCAACCACGTGAACATTACCCATTGTCCCACCCAGAGTCCTCGAGGACTCTGCCCAGCACCCTGGAGCTGACATGGAGATGGGCAGTAAGAAAAAGCCATATAGATTTCTGTGTCTTTTGAAAGATAGAAATAGAACAGTCCCCTCTGGTTTTAAAAGTACCAGACATGAACAGCCTCCTGAAGACCGAAGAATGCTTTGCTGGATGATGTTGATTATCTTTGGGGTCAGAAATTGTTTTGCAGTTGTTCCTGATTGAAAGGTTTTCTATTAATTCTTACTGGCAGGCAGAATAAGAAATATCGAATACCTAATTGCCTTTGAAATAATTACACCCCCCAAATGTAATATCTTAACCAACGCATCGCACAATCGATGCTGTGCTAGACCAGGGAGATTCGAGAGGCAATGGAAGGTCGGCCCTGGACTGGGGGAGGGACAGCTAGCGCCCTGGGCTATGGGGTTAGAGCAGGTCATCGGCTCCTTGAGTCCTGGCTCTGGCCCATTTACAAAGCTGGTGGACAGGAAGCCCTCCCACCAGGACACCAGCGTGGGGTCAAGGGTAGAGCCCTGAACTACGAGCCAGCCATTAGCTGCACCTGCCAGCATCCGGACCCAGCAACCTTGGGGAAGCCGATCAACTTCCTGTGTTTCTGTCTCTCTCTTCTACAGAATCGGGCTGGCTGAGAGCAGCCTCAGGGAGGCTGGTGAAAACCAGTGGAAGAACTCACTGATGAGGAAGCATTCTGTCATCTGTGAATGTAGCCTTTCACTCATTTAAAAAAATACTTAGTTAGCCCCTGCTCTAAACCAACAGAGACCGAGGACCTCAAGTGACAGCTGGGTAAGTGAAGAAGACCGAACCCTGCCCTCAGAGAGAGTAATTCTAGGGCAACTGCAGGCGACAAGCAGAGGAACATGTAAGCGTGTAGCACACTGGTGACAGGTACAAGAAGAGACAAACCAGGGGAGGCAGAGTAAAAGGCTGGATACAGGTACAGGTAGAGGTACAGATACAAGAAGAGAGAGACTGTGATTTATTATGAACATCTGGCTCGTGATGGAGGCCGAAAAGTCCCACGATCTGTCATCTGCCCTCTGGAAACCCAGAGAAGCCGGTGGTGTAAATTCCAGTCCAAGTCCAAAGGCCCGAGAACCAGGAATACCAATGCCGTATGTCCTCGTCCAAGGGCAGGAGATTAATTTCCCAGCTCAGCAGTCAGGCAGAGAAACAAAATGCAGCCTTTCTCCACATCTTGGTTCTATTCAGCTCCTCAGTGGATGGGATGATGCCTGCCAGCCCCGGCTCGGGTCACCTGCTCTGCCCAGTCTACGGATTCAAACGCTAATCTCTTCTAGAAACACCGCACAGACACACCCAGAAATCGTGTTTAACCAGGTAGCTGGGCACCCTGTGGCCCAGGGGAATTGAAAAATCAACCATCCCAGCTAAGATTTCATCAAGTACAATTGGCAAAACACAGAACATGGTGGGCCACTGCACCCTCCAGATACCTGCGGTCTCTCTAGAAGAAATCTCGGGGCATGTTTTCAAATCCACTCAGTTGCTGCAGATTCTGACAAGCAGTGCTTGGGGATTATGCCCCCTATTTGCTCAGGCCAGGCGCTGGTCTAAATCCTACATACGGATGCTCCTTCTCCATTCTAGCCATCAGAAAGAGAGGGAGGAGGGCACCTGGGTGGCTCAGTGGGTAAAGCCTTTGCCTTCGGCTCAGATCATGATCTCGGGGTCCTGGGATCGAGCCCCGCATCGGGATCTCTGCTCGACGGGGAGCCTGCTTCCTCCTCTCTCTCTCTGCCTGCCTCTCTGCCTACCTGTGATCTCTATCTGTCAAATAAATAAATAAAATCTTAAAAAAAAAAAAAAAAGAAAAGAAAGAAAGAGAGGGAGGGCAGGAGAAGAGAATGCCATCATTCCCATTCTGCAGATTCTATGGTGCTATGGTTTGGGGAGCTTAAGCAATTTTCCACCACCACCACTCCCAGTACAGAGCGTTTTCAGAGCCGGACTTGTGGCCAGACAGTGTGACTCCAGTACCAGACTCTTACGTGCTCCCCAATCCCCTTTCCACACCTGGAGACCCCCATCCAGCTTTGAGACAACAATCCACGTTGACCCACTACTCATCTACCCCAACAAACCCAGTTGCCAGATAGGAAAACAGTCTCAAAGAGGAGGAAGGCTTCCCAAAGAATGACTTCCGCAGCATGTTGGAGCAGAACCCCGTGGGATTTAGAGCCAGAAGTCCAGGTCCAAATCCTAGTCCCTCTGTCACGCACCAGACTTGGGGCTATGTTCCTAAGGACAGAGAGGGCTTGCTTCTCAGAGAGCAACATGATCCCCCCCCTTCCCACCTACCTCTAGGGATAGAAGGGGAGTGGACACATTTTGTAACATCGCAACAGTGTCACAGGGGCGAGGGCGACTTCCTGCCACCACGAGATCTTCTGAGCCACCTTGCAGACCAGAGCTCAGCACACAAAGTTGTCCCTTCTCTCTCCTTCCAGCGGAAACCCTGCCTTCCCCACTAATGGCATCAGCACGCCACTGTCAGGGCCCTGGGGGACAACTGGAATGCTTTAAGTGACTGTTCTAATTGTCCCTACCACAGCCCCCAGTTACAAAACCCTAATAATCACACGTTCCACGCAGAATTTGCAAAAAAGAAAACGAATGTTTCTTAAGAACCTTTCAGCATTGTCCTCTAAATGCCTTCTATTTGAACTTTAACCTCCACCTGAAGATGGACAGGGCTGAAGACATAGGGTCCCGGGAGGAGGGCTGGCCGGGCCTTGAGGAAGAGGATGTACCCCAGGGGCCTGTCTCTTCTGAGCAACCCAGCCCAGGCATCTCTTCAGATAACAGACCCGGCTCTGATCCATATTTCATAAAATCAACACCCTCCTGAAAAGACGCTTCAGAGCACTGGCGTCCTGTGGCCGAGAGCTGGGAGCCACAGAGGAAGAATTATCTTCCTAGTCTCCCGATGGCAGCAGCTTCCGAAGTAGCCCCAGACACCAGTCTGCTGCCCCAGGGACGCCAGTCTGCTGACCGAGGGGCCCGGGCTCCGGAAGGAGCCGGTGCTCTCTGCTGTCCGAGACCCCCGGCTCTACAAAGAAAGAAGCCGCAGGGGAACACGGTTTCCCACACCGGCCCAGTGGGCGTCCTTCAGCTGCTGGTGGGCTGCCGGCCGCCAGGGCTCAGGACAAGGGCACAGATGTCCTCTGGGACACACCCTGGCATAGCAGGTCCTGAAGGCCAGAATGCAGCCCAGCACTGTCTGGTTGTCTGAGCAAACACGGCCCACCCGAACCAAGCCGAGAGCTTTGGCCTCACAGCCCTCAGGCTCCCTGCCACGGACTGTCCCACAGCGTCCCCTTACACTTTGGTCCCTATCTGGGGCTCTTGGTGGCATCAAGCACTTGAGGTTCCCGTCCTGGTTCGCCTCCTACAGCTCCCGCCGTTCCTTTCCTCCTGCTTATACTCCTCCTGCTTTTTAAAAGGTTTCTCCTGAAGCGCCTTCTCTGCCTGCTCCCTGCCCAGTCCCGGCCACCTTCCTGGTCTTCATGTAGTCAGTCAACAAACATGTGAGCTCTCAGTGTGCGCTAGGCGTTGGCAGAGGGGACCAGACGGTGAGCGTTATATTGTAGTGGGTGAGGCAGGGAGTCAGAAAGAAAAGATGTGGGTCTGGAAACACTCAGTCTCAAAAGCCTTGAGGCTTTCCCCAGTTCTCTTCAAGGGGAGGAGGCCGCCCTGAACATCAGGATCCCAGGGCCCCCGCCTCACTCAGCTCTGCGACCATGAGGAAGCCCTGAGCCTCAGTGGGCCTAAGTTTCCCCATCAATAAAGTGACAAGGTGGGACCACAGTCTTGTCTGTCGATTGGCACTGGCCGGTAGAACTTTCTGTGATGACAGACACATCCGTAACCCACCCTGTTCAAAACAGCAGTCACCAGTCACATAGGGGTATTGGACACTTGAGGAATAGAATTTTTAATTTTAATTTTAGTTCATTTTTATCAGTTTGAATTTAAATTGGCCCCCATGGCTAGTGGCTACTGCATGGGACAGCATAACTCTCTGTCCTGCACTTCTATCTCAGGTACTCTGTAATTATAGGAAAGCATTAGCCATTATCTGATTAGATCATCAAGATAAAGAAACAGACGATCAGACGTGAAAACAATCCTGATTTTCAGAGATGTTGGTTTCTCTTTTCAGAGGCTAAGACCCATGACCCCATGTGAGACCCGGAGGACACTCTAGGGTCCTGTAGTCCCAGGCTGGGTGTTAGAATCTGCTGGCGGAGATTTTTAGACACGCCGACACCAGGCCCCACCTCCCGCAAACTGAGTCTGAGTCAGTGACTCGAACGGGCAGCCGCTGTCCCGCCCGTAGCCCCGCTAAACCAGAGGGAAAGAGAGGGCAGGAGAGGGCAGCTGGTCCTGCATACACAGGTCATGTTGGAGCCTGAGCTGGACCCCAGGTCCCCAAATTCCTGGGCCAGGCAGGCCCCGATGCAGGGCTGGTAGAACCAGGGCGCGGTGCCCACAGAGACGAGCTACCCCCTGCCTCCTCCCGCTATCTGAGCTGTGTGTGGCCCAAGCTGGGATTCCAACCACCTGAGACCTTTTAACAGCCCTTTCCCATTGGGATATATTATTCAGGGCCCCACATATTTGAGAGAGATAACTCTCCCCTTGTCACATTGTAAAAGACATAATTTTCTGCTCCTGGGGAAACAGATTCACCTACAAGGTCATTCCAGACACAGGGAGACCCAGCATCACACAGACTCTACCAGCTTTGCCTGAAGGGGGAAGGAGGGAGGGTGAGGCTCGGGGTGGGGAGGGCTGGGGAGAGGGAGCCGTGTGTATTGGGTCAAGGACCCCTTCAGGCCATAGAGAAGGCCCCCAATTCAAGTTGGGATCTGCTCAGCCTCCCTCACCCCTGTGCTGGGACCTCTTTTTGGAAGCCACTGGGTGGGGATGAGTGGCTCCCACCCAGACACTTCTCGCCCAGGGGCTTCCTCTGCCCGGAAGCCCTGTCCTTTCTCTCGGCGACGCTAACTCCTTCCATGTGCCCGCAGGTCCCGCTGCTGCCTCTCTCCCAGCTCCTGTCCAGTGCGCGGGATTATTTCCTTTGCTGGTTTTGTTTATTTCCAAAGTCAGACCTGGACTCGGATCTGAGCTTCCCCACTATGTCACGTTCTGACGGCCTCATCTGTAAGATGGAATCCACCGTCCAGGTGGCGTGGAGGAAGGGGCTCACTGGGGCAGTCCCACACACACTGCAAGGACTTGACAAATGTTGCTTGTTTTTCCTTCCTCTCCCCTGACACCTGCAAACGGGCAGCTGCCCCCTGGACGTGGGTCCAGGTCTCGTTTCCTTTGTTGTCTCTTGAGGATTTCTCGGTGCCCAGTAAAGGGCTGAGTACGGTGGGCATTTGGCAAATACGTGCTCCATGCGTTACAAATGACCAGCAGGAGAAGACACAGGATTGCCTCCCGTCCCTGTTTCTTCCCCAGGAATTAGAATTTAAAATTGCCTTCCTGTCACGGATAACCCTGCAAACGGAGAAACTTGCAGCCGTTTCCTCAGTCACACACACACACACACACATACCCAGCATCAAACGCCTTCCCTTCAAACAATAGGAGGAAATGAGGGGAACTGGGAATGTTGCCTGACTATTGCGAAATTATCCAGAAGACTTGCATTGAAGATGTTAGGGGTGTGAAGAGGAGATCTGGGAGTGCATAGGCTCAAGAGTGAGAAAAACAGGAAACGGTGGTGGGGTATGTGTGCGTGTGCGTGTGTGTATGTGTGTGCGTGCACACGTGTGTGCTAATGTACTGCCTGTGCAAGGCACTCCATTCATAGATGCAGAGGAAACCAAGCCCACGGCAACCTGGGGTGCTTTCTGACCCCCAGGAGTTCTCCAGGCAGAAGGGGCAACCCCCAAGGACAGGAAAGTGAATGCAGGGGAGACGTGGGGCGAGGAGCCCAGCAGATCATGCGGACGCCCAGGACTCAGCAACGCTCTCTCAGGAAGCCCAGCTTCTTTTTTTCTCCTGGGGGAGCCCGGGTTTTCAGTACGGCTTTTGGTGGATAAAAGGGGTTGGGAACTGTTGATTAGTAGACCATGTCCTGGGACAGCTTGAGAGGCCAGAGTCCTAATCCTCGCCATACCAGTGCCTTGTCTGGAGCACAAACCCTCACAGAGCTCAGAGGGAGAATGGACGTAAGGATGACCAGAAGAACTCAGGTGAGGCTGGGAAGTTGTTAGGAATCATGGCCTCTCTCTCTCTCTCTCGTCCTCACTTCCCTGGACCATGCAGTCTCTCTGCCCTCCCCTTCTCTCTTCTCTCTCTCCCATTCTCTCTCTCTCTCTTTTATTTTTCATTTTTTTGGATCTGCTGTAAGTATATGTGATCTTGCAATTTCCACCACACACGGACTAGCCTCTAGGTTGCTTGGTCTATCACTTTGTTCCATAAATTTCTCTAAAGTGCCCACCGTTTGTCTGCCAGGCACCATGAGGCACTGGGACACGGGCGAACAAGGAGATTGAGCCTTGGGGGCCCACCGTGTCATCCCATCTCTCCAGGGAAATAATTGCATTGGTCCCTGGTCTTAGACGACTGTCATCCAGTCCAATCAGCTCCAGCAAGAAGAGTCGCATGATACCAGAATGATGCCTGCGCTTGAACCTGCCATGGAGCCCCGAGCAGCCCAATCCGGCCTGCTACCTATCTTGGAAATAAGGTTTTCCTGGAGCGTGGGCACATTCATTTCTTTACATATTGTCTGGCCCTTTGCAGAGAAGTTAGCAGAGCCCTGAATCAGGACCACAGAAGTCAAAAGCTGATGAGTGCCACAAAGTACTATATAAATGTAAGGAATTACATAGTGACATTACACCGCCTGGACTTCAAGAGTCAGCAGGCCTGCCCGGATAAAGTATCGAACATTCTAGGTATTATTTTCCATGGTGCCAAACTTCCAGGCCTTTTGCAAACTCCCAGGCCATTGCAAATGGAGCCAATCTGTCCAGGTCCCGGCTGCCTGTGGCTGTGACCTCTGCTGAGCCCGTCTCGAGATGGCACGAACCCAAGACGAATGGCATTGTTCACCCAGACAGTGCGCTCAGCATGTCACAAGCAGTCCCTCGTGTGTCCTTGCCGCGGCTTTACAAGCTTGGTCCTGCTGTGGGCCGATTTCACTGAAACCGGGGCTTGGGGAGGGACTGCCATTTCATAAGTGAGAGAATGGGATGGAATTCGGGTCTGCAGATCCCAGGGCTCCCACTTTCCCTGCCCAGGGCTAATGGGTTTGTTAAAAATCACATCTATAAGTCATGTAGTCAGTTAGCATTTGAGCACCTAATCTTCGCAAAACAGCGAGTGGGGTGCTTTGGGGGACAGCAAGAATGATGCATACAGTGTAGCATTGCTTCAGGGAGCATGTGGCATCGGGGGTGGGCGGGTTGGGGGACACTGATGCAAAGGAGACAAGAGGTGGACTGGACCAGTGCTGCGGAGAGGACTGTCCTGATGACAGCGGGAGCCAAAGGGACCACCGTTCAGGAGCTCGGCTGCTGGAAGGAATGTCAGGATGCTGCCCGCTGCGGCGGCCCCTGCCGCTCATGACCGGACCCGGCTCCTCCGCTCCCCGCAGAAGGGGGGCCGCGTGGCTGCTGGGACTGCGGCCCAGAGAGAGGGATCCACACCCCACAGATCCTCCAGGCTCTCCCCCTTCCCGCTCACCGTGATGGAGACGATGCCCCAGTGAGCCTGAAAATGACAGTGACAATGGCAGAGGCACTAGACGGGAGTCAGAGTGGCCGACTCACCGCTGGAGGGTTGCTGGTGGGGCACGTGCGCAGACGGTGACATGGCTGAGAACAGACATGATCGCGCTGACCCAGTGGGACCTGGGGCTTGTTTGTTTCAGGAGCTAGAAAAATCTAAGCATCTGGTTCCCAAGGGCTCCGAATCCGTAGATCTGCCTGGTGACTTCGCCCTGCATGTTAGGAGAAAGCATTCTGGACGATTCTGTTGCAGACTTGGCTTCAGAGCCCCAAACCTTGCAGATTCTGCAGAAAATGAAAACCAGTGAGGTTGTTGTACAAGGTCACACAGCTAGTCAGGGGCAGAGTTGGGACCAAGAATCCAGTCTCCTAATGCCTCATTGATTATATGACAGATCTTTCTGTTCGGAACCACATCTACAAGCTCCTTCTAACGCTCTTAAACCTCCAGTGCCATGTTGGGATCTTTGCCAAGGAGCTGTCTCTTTGTTGATTGGGTTTAAATGCAACCAAGTTGTGTGAAAATATTTTGAGGAAACTGTTATCTGATCTGAGGAGAGTCAAAACAGCAGGTTCAATTGCTTCTGCCTTTCCCATTTCCAGGTCCCTTGTCCCTTCTCTGAGGTCGGCATCCACACACACACCACACTCACACCATATACACACCTCACACAGCACACACACTTCACACCCCCACACACATCTCACATACCTCAGATGCCACACTACACACTACACACAGAACACACACTTCACACACCCCCACTCACCTCAGATACCACATACATACCACATACCACACACACCACATAAACCATACACACACCGCACACAACACACACACCTCACACACCACAAACACACCACACATACCATATGAACACCTCACACATCACACACATACCACAAACCTCAGACACCACACACACACCATATGCACATCTCACATATCACACATATACCACACACACCACACACAGCCTATGCATACCTCACACACCACACATACTACACGTACCATATGCACACTTTGCACACATCTCACACACCACATACAYGCATGATATACCACACTCATACCATAGGCACACATCACACACTATACATAGCACACACATAGCACACACACCTCACATACCACACACATCTCATACGTACCACACACATACACACCACACATATCTCATATGTACTACACATGGACCATATACACACACTGTGCACACATACCACACACACACATCACACACACTACATGCACACCAGACACAGACTTCACGTGCACCACACATACCACACAGTCACACCCACCCAGCATTCTTAGAAAATGTGTGTGAAATTGAATCAAAAATTTCCAGGTCAACAATATTCATCCTCGGGACATAAGTTTTTAGAATTTCAACCACTTTGGTCAAAAGCCGTGATACATCTTTTACGTGCTTCTTGGAGTCTTCCAATGTGACAACTATAGTTTTCTTGATTTAAGATCATCATTATGAGCCCCTGTCCACATGGCCATGTCTGCTCCATCTGGTGTCTGAGCTGGTCTGGGGGGCTCTCAGCTCCCTGTCCACGGGCCCCTCCAGGGCGCTTTCTCTGGCTCTTCTGGCCACTGTCTGATGGCACATGTGCTCCCGCTTGTCACCCAGGGCCTCCGGAGGGGCGCGGACGTCAAGGGAAGAATCACAGAGCAAGGTGCTTGGCTGGGCAGATCCTGCTTCACTTAGGAGCTCCGGCCTCACGTTTGTCCAAGACCCAGCTTTGCTACAAGTCCAGTCCCTCGATGGTGGAATATTGTGACATTTACATTGTATGACACCTTAACTCGCCCTTTACCTATACTAGCTTGACCTGGTTATACACCCTCTTGCCTGGTTAGACACTAACTCAACCTGGTTGCACATTAACTCCCCTCATCGGAGACTAACTAGACCTGGTTGAACCTGACTTTGGATGTTGGACATGCACCTTTGTCAAAGGGTCTCCATCTCCCAGACCAACTGTGAGCTGTGGGATGTGAGCCCACCTCAGCCATCTGCTGGCCGCCCTCCCTTCCCTCCCCTCCTTGCCCCCGGCTCCACAGGTGGTGGATCCTGGCACACAGTAGGTTTTCTGTAACACTCATGAGCCCGGGTATCAGTTCCGGCCCAGGGCAAATGCTGTCAGATTTTCCGTCAACATTTCTGAGAACGTGATCCAGCCGCAAGTCCGAGGATGGGGACGGCGTGGTGGCCAGCTCTGGGAATGTCACCCCAGTGAGATTTAGAGTCATTCGATTTCTGCATTTACAGAAAAAATATATATATACCTGGGGGCTCCAAAGAAAATTCCATTCCATATTTTAAAGTCACAGCCCAGATTTTTAATTTCCTAATGGATTTATAACAGGAAAAAAATTACCCCTTAAGACAGTATTCTTGCCAGACACCAAATCTATCCTCATTTTGAGCTTGGCTGTGTGATCTCCTAGCTAGAGGCCCTGGCTTTCTCCCACCCCTGGGCTGAGCACGGTCTTCCCTCTCCCCTGGAGTGAGCTCGGGGGGTGAGGCATGCCCTCCCAGCCCTCGTGCCAGCATCCAAGAGGGAGCTTCCTCCATCAGCACGTGCTCGAGGAGGGCAGTGGATGCTGGCCAGCCCCAGTTAGAACCTCCAGAAGGAGGCTGAGAAAACTCCTTGTTCAGCTTCCGGAGCATGAGGATTTGGAGCCTCAGAGGCAGCCTCAGAGGGTGAACTGGATGCAAAGCCCACACTGGGCTTCGGAGCTCTTTCGCCACCGCCTTTTCACCCATACGGCGCCACCATCCCCGCTGGAGATGCTCCGGCCCTGGAATGATCAACTGCCCCAGGGCTCCCCGTCCCTGTGCGACCCGGGATATTCCCCGACAGTCAGCCCCCAAGCCTCTGCTCCTTCTAGCGCTGACTAGCCATCAGCCTGCGCCCTCCTCTAGTCCTCTCACCTACCTGCCCCTAGCCTCCTTTCTTGTCCCCTCACCTGGCAGGGCTCCTGTGTCTGGGATTTGGCTGTGGCCTTGGCGGGATATGGTTGGGGCACTCAAGGGCACGGACCCTGGCCTCATGCAGGACCAAGAGGAAACCCCTGCAGAGGCGGCCTCAGGACCACGGTGGCCGGGCGGGTCCTGGGGGTCCTCAGTCTCCGGAGCTGAGTGATTCTTTGCTGGGCTCTGTCCCTCCCCCCAGCAAGGCACAGAGGGCTGGGCCAGAGAGGAGAGGAGAGGCCCAGTGGGGTAAGCATCTGCCTTTGGTTCAGGTCATGATCCTGGGATCCTAGGATGGAGCCCTGGTTGGGCTCCCTGTTCAGTGGGGAGCCTGCTTCTCCCTCTGCCTGTCACTCCCCTGCTTGTTCGCTCTCTCTCAATCCCTGTCAAATAAACAAAATCTTTTAAAAATAATAAAAATACATAAAATTGAGACCAATCCCCAGAGTGGACAGAAAGCACATCACCATTCCAATGCTGGTCTAGAGAGCTGATGTGGGGCCCCTTTTTCTCCTCTTGGGGGTGGGGGACTTGAGGTTGGGAATAGGGTCAGGACTGAGCTCCCCAGTTCCCAGGGGCAGGGGTGGGTTGGGATTGGTGACTAAGAACCACCTGGAACTCACCAGAGAAGACAGAATCCATGAATATCTGCCCAGGGCAAGTCTGAGATGCCAGGGGGCCCGACACCCTTCATTGTCTGGATGGGGCAGCACAGCCCAGGGAGGGAAAATCGCTCAGCCAAGTCAGAGTCTGCCCCTTGCTGAGGCTGCCTGCCCCCCTCTGCTGAGGCCTGTCCCATCCCGTCCCCTTGCCCAACTCCACTCCCTGCTGCCCTCAACCTGCCTGCTTCCTCGCTCACTTCTCTGCTGCCTCTTTCCTCCTCCAAACCCTCAAGGCAGACTGGGAGGTGTCGGGGGAACAGGAGGCAAGGTCTGGGGGGCTCCACTGCTCTTAACAGTCTGGCCGGCAGAGAGCAAGCAGCAGCCGCTCAGGCCCCCAGGTTTGCGATGCCATGAAATGTGGAGGAGCAAGTGTTTTCTCTCTCCACCCAACGCCCCCAGCTCTCCCCAAGCAGCCCCTCTGGGCACCCCCTCTCTTCCACATGTTTTGCCCTTCCACACTCCCGTCATGTGACCTGTGGCGGTGGGGGGTGTCACATTCCCCTTCCCCGCAACCTCGTCCACAAACTGACAGCATGGAGGAGGCACTCTGTGGCTTTTCCAGCACAAGCCTTGTGCACATCCAAGCCCAGGGTCCAGCCCCTGCAGGTGGGGGGCCCAGCAAACCCGGAGAAACCAGCTCTCCCCGCTCCTCTCTCTCACATTAACCAGCCCTGTTATGCACAGATCTCCCAACAGTTATTTTCCCTTTTAACCTTCAACCACTCAAATGATTTCTTCTTCACTCTGAGTCACTCCCGAGGGGAGGGGAGGCACAGCCAAGGTGGGGAGAAGCGGGGAGGGGCAGCCTGGAGATGAGCCACTTCCCATTCCCTCTCCCAGGGGATCGTGATCCGAGGCTCAGCCTCCACTCCCGACCACTCAGGGCCCAGCTGATCCCCCCGCCCCGCAGGTCTGGGCCATGTATAATTGACGAGCTCCGCTCCCCTCTGTGCAGCCCCGAGTCGGCTGGGACCATGATGTTAAAAGCTTCCTGGGAAGCACAGCTCTCATCTCCAAGTGGGGTAATTAATGTAGCACAGGCCTTTCCAATTCGGATTCTGGCTTGGACTCCCTACAATTCCTCCCTAGATGTTTCCAGAAACACCTAGGTCTCTAGTATCTGTCCACTCAAAGGAGTTCCATCCACTTGCACCTGGTCCTTTTGTCATTAAAAGAAGAGGCCCCCATCGCTGGGTTCCAGGCCTTGTGCCAGGGCATAAAGTGTGGGATACACCTGTTGTAGCCTCCGTCTCAGAGGACTGGCCACCAACCCTGTTCATGAACGGCTATTCTCACTCTCCCAAGGAGACCCCGCTGGGAGCTAGATTGCCTGATCCAGAGGGCAGAGGAGCGGCAGGCTGGTTTTGGGGGTCTGAGCTTGGCCTCCAAGGCAGACACTGACCCAGTGCTGTTCGCAGCTCCCAGAAGCTCTGAGAAGCAGGTTGTGAGCGGTGCTGTGGTTTTACAGGTGTGCCGTGTGAGCCCCAGACTGGTTGGGAACCGTGCACATGTGCGCACGTGCACACATACACACACACACACAATGGGCCAGGCTTTGAGATGCACAGGACCTCAGAACTCGAGGCTAGCCTGCTGGGGTTGGAAAGGCAGTTAAAGGGACTTTGGGAAAGAACTCTGCGATGCAGGAGGCTGCTCTGTCCAGGCTGGCCAGGGGCAGTGGGAAGGACCTAAGTGATACCAAGTCACCCGTCAGGGTTCCAGCAGCTCCGGACACGTTTCAGGACTGAGCTAAGACCTGGAGTGCTGAGCAGGGAAACTGAGGCAGCCACCCAGGAATGCAGCGCGCACCAGTGCCTTAGGGTGTGAAAAGGTCATGTGACTCTGTGCGTGGCTACGGCCAGCACGTCAGATGCCAGGCGAGGACGGATCTCCCAGCTACTGCCCCGTCGCCAGCGGGACTGAAGCTGCTGGGGGGGGGGGGAGATCCCGTGACCCAAGTGGTGGGGCGGGAGGGCGAGTGGAGCAGGTAGGAAGAGCCTCTTCCTATTCTCCTTCCCCTCTGTGGCTTTCTGGTCTCTCTTGCTCTCCTCTTTCAACCTCCCTGGTGCGCCCCCACCCCACCCCCAGCTTTCAGGTCCCAGCCGGAGACGCGCTGTATGGTTTAGCTCCTGGAGGACTGAAACAGACCCAGAATATAGGCAGGAACGGGGGGTGACGGGAGCAGGAAGTCACGAGCAGCGGCCTGACAAGATAAAGAAGGAAACAAAATGGCACCAAAAATTAAATAAGGAAAAAAGTCTTTTGAAATAACATCACTAATAGCATTTCACGAAGCGTCTTGGGATTTCCTTGCAAACCGGCGGGCAGAAGCCCTTCCTATCCCTTTTCTGCTGTCACTTCAACAAATCTCTCCAGAGTCACTAATATTTCTAGTTAGCCTCGGGCTGAAACTTGGAGGTTCCTAGATATTAAACATTAACATTGGCACATGCACTTTTCTTAGAGCAAGAACAAGCTCCAATAGAGAATTCTGAATTCAGCCCTCGTGTGATCATTTTTCCTGCCTGTGGTTCAAGGATTGGGTATTTTCATTCATACGCCGCACAAACGTTTATGAAGCGCCCACTGCACCCCTGGCTTGGTTTTGAAGTTGGCGGCACCATTTAAACTTGGTTCAGTGTTTTTGACATATTCTTAACCTTCCTTTGCTTCCCAAACCAGCAGTCCGCTTAATCACACAATTTGCCATCTCAGAAAACGAAACAAAGTGTTGCCTGGAAAGGAGAAAGGGGGCCGTGGTCACCTGCAGTTACGGATGTCGGATCCCAGGGCCGTGGGAGGGGGGCTGCGTGGTGGGAAAACCATCCAGAGACTGGGGCCTGGGTCCGGGATGTCCCAGGGAGGGCCTGGCTTCTATGGCAGGTGGGCGTCCAGTTGGTTACCCTCCAGAGGCTGCGTGGAGAGCTTTTCTGCAAGAAGAAAGCCCGCACCCCCAAACACACACACTGGGGTGTCTCCCAGCTGCAGGTAGAAGCAAATTCTGAGGGGGCACTGGGTTTTTCTCTTCACCCTGAACGTCATGATCTCACCAGTGATTACTTTTTAAACACTCTTCTGTAAATCGATGGCTGTAAAAAATTTTTTTTAATAATTCTACCTTCGAGTTTCAAAAGCAAAATGAAGAAAGCATATATGTGACCAATACTTTTTCGTGCAAAGTAAAGCAAGATGGCAGAAGGCAGCTTGAAGGGAACTCCAAGAGGTGTCCTGACACACAGGAGGGACCCTAAACCCGGAGTTGGGGGCCTGGCCTCTCCCCTCAGCTCTGTTCCCAACTAACCACATAAACTTGAGACCCTCGTTCCAATTTTAGATTTTTTCCTGCTGCATTTTCTTACACAGGAGCTCAAAGCCATTCATAGCGCCGATTACTCCGTGTCAGCTGGTGCAGACAATGGACACCCGGTCCCTGGCCTCCCATGGTCCTGGGTGATGACAGCACACAGTCCCATCTGCTACCGTGCCAGCAGCTCCACAGCGGTCCTGGGCCACAGAGGAACTGGGACAGGAAGCCCAGAGCGCTGGGCTCATTGGGGACTTCAAGTGCAATAACAACACGGTGACATGTTTCTATAGCCGTAGGAGATGAAGAAGGGGGGAGCAGGACTGGATAAGGAGTCAGACTCGCTGGGCCTCAGTTTCTGGGTCACAGTAGCTGGCAAGCCCTAACCAGGATACCTGCTGAAGAAGACTGAGAAGCAAAGACGGTTTTGTAAAATACCGAGCACACAGCAATGGCCAAGCTCAGTGTGGAAGTGAAGAGGAATTCCTGACTCTGCCTAGAAGGACAGATTTTGCTTAACTTTCATGCGTAGGGCCTAGTTTATAAAGCTCTTGAAGGAGAAAAACTCCAGCTAAGTTTAGGGACAAGAAAAGGCGGGTTGCAAGTCTCGCCAAGAGATTGGTTGGTGGTGGTTACAAGGTAAAAAAGAGGAAACTGGGGAAAAGTAAGAAAAGCAACTGTCCCAGATTGTCTCTTTTTAGTTTTTACGAAGACGGCCTCTTCTATGACCTAACAAGGTCATAGGTTCACTTGCTGCTCTAGCGGACAAGCCAGGAGAGTGCTAGATGCTGGGGGGCCAGTGTGGACGGCTACGGTCGCCCACCACGAGGTGGGCAGCAATGGTCCCTCCTGCAGGAGGATCCCAGATGGGCCACGTGCTGCTGACCAGGGCAGCAGCACTGACTGACCCCAGCACTGGGGCACCCGCGTGGCCACCAGGGGCTCCTGTAGGAATCAGGAAATGGCTGGCGTGCGAAGATTGTGTTTGACCGAACAGTGCCGGTTGATAACTGGCATGTTTTGAGAAGGGACCTGTTTGATCCTGCACATTTGTACCTCTTTATATTCTGTCCTAAACTTTACTAACAGCAGCTGGAGATTTCTTTTTAATTTTCGCTTTAGCAGAGGAGAGTTCTGTTATGCCCAGTGGAGATAAGACCTCCTGAAGAACACACGGGAGAAATGAGCAGGTTCTAAATTCTCGGAAACCCATGCTGACAAAGCGTAAGTAAATATGGAAACAAGACATTGTTATTATTTGCATATTTTAAAAGCTTGTTTTCCTGACTCCTCCAAATGTCCACTTCCCTTGCGAGGCATTAGCCAAATGATGGAATTGCCCAGGCACGTAAACACACTTCTGACCCATCCGAGGACAGCCACACGAAGCCAACTGGCGGAAAATGCCGCTGGGACATTGCTACCAAACCAATAAACATGGAGCTGTCCCGCTGATTCCAGCCGCCGTCACGGTTTTGATGGTGCATCTCAGAGAAGGGCATTCTTCTTCTCGGAGTGCAAATCAGCCTATGGGTCCTGCCAAGCTTCCTGAGACAAGGAAGCAAGTGCTTTTAGGAATGGTAACCCAGTGCAGGCACTATTAGCCTTTGTGGAATAGAGGATGGCTATTTCCTTTATAAAGGGATTCTTCTAGCCGGTTTATAGAAGTTTTCAAATGTTTACCTTAGATCTCCTATACCTAACAGTTCAGCTCACGTTTGTTGGGCAGCTACCATGTGCCAAGCCCTATGCTAAGTTGGGGATACCCACACGAATAATTCCTATCTTCCCTTGGGGAGCTCATAGTCCAGTGGAAGAGACTGGATGTGACCAGACCATCTGAGGAGGGCTCTGGGCACCACTGCCTGTCACTCTCCATCAGATGCCAGCTTCAAGGCCACCCCCTCAAAGGGTCCTCCCTAAACACCCCATTCAAGAAAGGCTTCCCCTACTCTATCAACGCACCTGCTGATTTCCATCAATAGCTATAATGTTGAGTTGATTTTTACTTATTTACTGCCTGTCTCCCACTAAAATAGAAATATAAAAGCAAGAACTAAATTTGTCGGTTTAGTCCTCTGCTGTAATCCCAGTACCAGCACCCATGAATAAAGGTCTCTTACGTGAAGGAAGTGCACACAATGGCATTTCTGACATCGTGTTACAACTTGTGGCCCTTCCTGCTTGGTGCCCTTTTGTTTTGGATTTTTCTCTCCAGGATATCACGTAATTCATTCATTTGTTGTGTTTATTGCCTGCCTGCCTCTACGAGGATGTACATTTTGTGCAAACAAGGATTTTTGCCTGCTTGGTTCACTGTGGTTTCCCCAGCATATAGAAGAATACATATAGTACATGCTCAATAAATATTTTTTGAATGAATGAATGTCAGTGTTATGTCGGAGCTAATAAGAGAATAATTTAATCCCTATGGGCAAGGGGTGATCACAGAAGGCTTCCTGCAGAATACGACCCCTGAGATTTGTCATAAGTCTTCACGAATTAACTCACCAAAAGTGATCTGAAAGAAATAGACAATCTACATAAATCTGAGTAGTTCTATGACCGCTAAATAAAGTAGATTAATACTCACTTAAAACCTATCTGCTGGGCCCAGATTGCTTTACAGGAGAATTCTGGCAAAGTTCTGTTTCCAATCTCTTTTTTTCTTTATTATTTTTTTATTGTGTTATGTTAGTCCCCATAAAATACATCATCAGTTTTTGAGGCAGTGTTCCAATATTCATTGTTTATGTACAACACCTAGTGTGTTTTTTTCTTTAAGGTTTTATTTATTTATTTGAGAGGGAGAGAACAAGCTGGGGTGAGGGTCAGAGGGAGAAGCAGGCTCTGCACTGAATGGAGAGCCCAAAGCGGAGGGACTCCGTCCCAGCACCTTGGGATCATAACCTGAGCCAAAGGCAGATGCTTAACCGACTGAGCCACCCAGGCGCCCCTCTATTTCTGATCTTATGTGAACTCTTCCAGAAAATAGAAGAAGAGAACCATTTTGTGAGGTGACTACAACCTTGATAATAAAATCAGGGAAGGACAGTATGAGAAAGAAAACCCCTGGCTAACATCGTTTACAAGTTTCATGCGGAATCCAAATCTATCCATGACTATAAAATAACCATGTATCATCATCAAGTTGGGTTTATTCTAGGAAGGTGAAGATCATTTATTATTAGCAAATTATCGATAATTTCATTACAAGAAGAGATTAAAGAGGAACTGTATTGACATTCATTAATAGCAGGAAAAGGCATCAAACAAAGTTGAACATTTATGATAAAATCTTAACAATCTCAAAAAAAGATAGCAATTTATTTAACTAAGAATAAATTAAAAATCTATACAAGCATCATACTTGATAGCATTGAAAAGCATTTATTTTAAAATGATGAATGACACAAGGATGTCTAACTGGAAGAGTTGACATAAAGTGAAGGGTCAATTGATAGATAAACGACACTGGGGACCTGGGTTAGCCGCACAGGATGGAGTCTGATCCACGCCTCAGCTGATACGGAGGGAGAAAGACATAAGCACAAACACTGAGAGAAGAAACATGTAATAATTTGACAAAACTGAAAAGACTCCTGTTAATCAGAGATCCTATAAACAGAGACAGAGTGCAAGCAGGGAAAAGATATTAGCTACATATATAACCAAAACCAGATTATTATCCAAAATATATTGGGGAATTTTTTCAAGTCATTTTAAAAACCATTAGAAGAATGAAGGAAATACCAGCAGAAGTTACCAACGGGCATTTCACAGAATGGGAAACGAGACGGTCCACCTACAAGCAAGGAGCACCAAATCAAAAGTACAACAGGACTCCATTTCACGCAGAATTGTTGCCCCAAATCTTTTAAATATGTTATTAGGAAGTTGAGGCAACCATGTAGACTGAAGGGAATTTTCTTTTCTTCTTCTTTTTTTTTTTTTTTAGATTTTATTTATTTATTTGACAGATAGTGAGAGAGAGCAAGCAAGCACACAAGGGGAGCAGCAGGCAGAAGGAGAAGTAGACTCCCTGCTGAGCAGGGAGCCTGATGTGGGACTCGATCCTAGGACTCTGGGATCGTGACCTGAGCTGAAGGCAGCTACTTAATTGACGGAGCCACCCAAGCGTCCCTGAAGGGTATTTTCTTTATGTGCTTCTGGTGAGACATATAAACTACTCCGATCATTTTGGCAAATTATTTGGCAATACCTAGTAAAACTGAAAAATTTTACTTGCCCTACGATTTGTAATTCCATTTCTGTATGATACCCTTGAAAACCTCTTGCCCATGTTCACAAGAAGATGTGTTGATAGTGTTCACAGCAGTCAGGTTTGTGAAGGAAGGAAGGAAAGAAGGAAGGGGAAGGGAAGGGAGGGGAGGAAAAAGAGCAATCAAAGCAACCGAAAAGCCCTTAACAAGAGAGCCAGTGTAAACACACACACACACACACACACACACACACCGATGTGTCGTACGATACTGAAAATTAATGAACTAAGGCTACAACATGGAACGTCTCAAAAACATGATATTAGGCAAACATGGCCAGTTGTAGGAGAATACCTAAAGTATGATAACCCTTTGTGTAAGGTTTTAAAACATTCTAAGTAGCACGTATGGCTTAGGGACGCATTATGTACATAAACGTATACAGATCTTTAAAGAAATAAAGAAATAAAATGGTGGTCACCTGGGGAAGTTCCGGAGGAAGAGACGTGGAGATCAGGAAGTCCAGAGGTTTGACTGTGTGGGGATACTTCGCTTCTTAAGCTTGGCAGGATATTCCTCATATCTTTTAGGCGCCAAATATTTTATTTTAAAATTGAGGGAGGCAAAGCATGAGTTAGTATCCAAAGAAAAAGGAAGGAAAGGGTCATCTAGGAGGGAGCAAGATCCTGAGCAAAGATACTAAGGGGGAACTGAGCAGACGGAGGGGCGGGACCACGAGAAGTGTTATTTGAGCCCACGCAAGAGCGTTCGACAAAATTGACTGAGGACGTCATCAGGGGGCAGAGCAGGCAGTCACCTTGAGCCCAAGGCTAAGGAGCCAGGAAATTATCCTGCGAGCCATGGGGAGTTATCTAAGGGCATTAGGTGGTGAGTGATTCAGTCCTCTAAGCTTTTTGGACAGGCCATTCTCATGACATTGGGGAGGGTGGTTTGGAAGGCGGTTGGGTGAGAGGAGGGGTATTTTGGCACCAGGAGATCCGACAGGTCTGGCGTGGTCCAGACCAGAAGTGAGGGGCCCTGAGACAGAGGGAGTGGCCCTGGAGAGAAGCTGTCTCCATATTAAGTATCCGATGCGTATTTCAAAACAACTCTAACGTTTGTGGCACATCCACATGGACATGACTGCTCAGTATGCGGCAGCCTTGAAGTTGAAAACACAGAGGTTTGAGCCCTTCCCCTTCTTCCTAGAGACAGCCTAGAACTGTAGGTTCCCACCAACTTGGCTGAGTTCTGCTCACCTCTGACGCTGTAATTATGTGTTTATTGGTATTTGGGATGGATTGTGCACTGCCAGTGTTGTCTGGCCATTGTTGAATCTGGGAGATGGCCTCTCTGTTCCATTTCTTCCTGATGAGTACACATACACACACTTGAACACTTAATAGAGAGCAGTGGCCTACCAGGACTGACCGCCTTTGAGCAGAACAGAGCACTCTAAGGGATTAGTGATTTCTGACCTTTATTAACCTGTCTGATGACTCTGGACAAGGAAATTCAAAATTTTGGGTTATTTCCAAGTTGGCTGAATTACAATAGTAATTGCAAAGCAAAGTCACAGAATCCCAGGTATTTAACACTAGATATTTAACAGCAAGCCCATTGAGAAAGCAGATTCCCCATCAGAGAGCCCAAGAGAAGGATTTTACTATGGACAACTAGTTACAAAGGTGCTGGGTAGGCAGCAAGGACAGACACGATGATGAGCCTAACCAGAGATGAGCAGTAACACGCGGCTACTACCAACCTCAGTGGAGACAAAGAGAAGGGATGTCCCAGAGCCTGGGAGTGGACACCAGGCTGGGAAGGGCTGGACTGCAGGGAGCTAAAACAGCCACTGGAGATCATCCATGAAGCAGAACCAAGGAACAAAGGCTAGAACCATGCTGGCTTCTCCTTTTCTCCTGCCTTCCAATCTCTTGCCAACACCTCCGAGTAGCTGAACCTAACCATGAGCCAGTGGGCAAGCAAGCATGGAAAACTCATTTTCCCCAGGGCTCTGTGATATATAGCAGGGCAGGGGAAGGAAGGGTCTGGATCTCAGTGCAAACAGGCAAATGGCCAGAGCAGGAGGCAACATCAGGTCAGGACCCATATGTTGAAAGAATAGAACATGCTAAAGTCTGGGGGAAGAGAATTCTAGCAAAAAGAGTTCAGAGCTAGCCAGGCAGGGATGGGTGTACCATCCTCCTCATCATGGTCCAGGCTTGTCCCAGGCACTGGTCATCTGGTTGACCCCTTCTCAGGATTCCCTTTTGCCAGATTTTCCCTTCCCACTCAAGCCTGCCTCTTTGGTCCTTTCCAGCAATGCAGAGTATGCCCTTCAGAGAGCTGGGGGCTGTAGGGCAGGCTGATTACACTCCTATGACTGAGCCAGTTCTCTGACTCATAATTATACCTCCCTCCATTTATTGGCTATTCACCCTGTGCCGGCAATGGCGCCGGAAGTTCAAGTACATTACATAATTTGTTTCTCCCCACAGCTCTGTGAGGGGGGCTTTGTTCTCCCCATTTGACAGATCATGAAGAGGAAGTTCAGGTCAGCAAAATAACTTGCTCAGGGACACCATCAATGGCAGGGTTGGAATTCCTCTCGCTAATCCAAGTCGCAAATATTTAATGAACACCTATCAAGGGTCAGACTGTGGGGATAGACAAGCATGGAATACATAGTGTCTCTGGGAAGACAGATATTAAACAAATAACCACATAATTATTAACAAAGCGTGTATGACACATTTAGTGAAGAAATTATTTATGGCAGTAAAAAATTGTAATGAAGTTCAAAACCCTATTCATGTATTTCTCAAGCATAACAATTAAATATTTTGTTCACTATTTTGTTAACTCTGTTCTTATGTGTGTGATTCTCTTCTTCCTTAAAAAGGTTTACTCCAAAGTTCTTTCTAGATACTTGAGTTGAACACTGAACTAATTTGTAGCTAAGGCTATAAGTTTTCCTCCGCGTGCTGCCTTTGCTACACCCCACAAGCTGTGATGTATTATTCTTTTATTTTTGTTCAGTTCTTCTTTAAAAAAAGATTTTATTTCTTTATTTGAAACAGAGAGAGAGAGAGTGAGTGAGAGAGAGAGCACAAGCCTGGGGAGAGGCAGAGGGAGAAGGAAAAACAGATTCCCCATTGAGCAGGGAACCTAACACAGGGCTCGATCCCAGGACCCTGGGATCATGACCTAAGCTGAAGACAGATGCTTAATTGACTGAGCTACCCAGACACCTCTATTTTTGTTCAGTTCCAAACATGCAGAAGTGAAGCTGTCAGGGTATTGGAAGCAGAATCTTACTGCACCATCTTGGCCCAAAGTTCTTTTCTTTTGTTCAGCATACAACATATAATAATAATAATAATAATAATAATAGCAGCAATAAACTCCTGTAAATGAGGAGGGTCACTCCAGAGCATGAAAGGGTTGGCCAACAAGGTGAGGATCCCTCTCACCCTGGGTCGCCAGTCCCCTTCTGCAGAGGTCATGCCCATCAAGAGTGTCCTATGTCCCTCTAGAGACATCACCCACAAACAGATGCACCTTTTCTGTTATGAGTCTTCCCTTTTGCAGACTCCAACCTACAGTTTCTCTGAGTGTGAAAAGACAAATGGGGCTACACAAAACCAACTATAAGATCCCAGTCTTGCAAAGGAGCTTCTAGAAAATTCATCTTGAGCTGACTTCTTTTTTGAAGTTTAAATATAGAACACCAGGATCACGATCTGAGCCAAAGGCAGACACTTAACCAAATGAGTCACTCAGGTGCCATCTCATTTAACCACCAAGGACATATGTCCTCTCAGAGAAGAGTGATAAAAGATCAGGATGGGTAAGTTCTGGAGCTCAGGCCCACGTGGGCCGTAAGTGATGCATTAGGAATTTAAATTCAAGGCTGTGGGTAACAACATCCATGCATTCCTATTCTACTGTGTTGCTCTGATCACATAAGGCCAAATTTACCTAGGAGCCTGGTATCTCTACCATCCACAAAGACTCAGTGACAGATCGCTCTGGCCACTTAGTGGAAGGGCCTCTGTGTTCATCCACATGTGCAGAGCTGGAGGGCACTTGTCCACAGACCCAGGTCCAGGATGACCTGTAGGTCAGCTCTGGTAAAGAAGCCACGGAGAGGCAAGGATCACAGGAGAAGGGGGCATGTCCTGCAAACGTTGCCTCTTTCACTACAAAACTGGCTAAGAATTGCCAAAGAGAGAAAACAAAGTAGTAGAATTTGTCCATTCTTCATAGATGTTACTTTTGGCTCATTTTCCCCCAGTATAAATGGTGCTGCTGCGAACACCCTCACACATCCTTTCTGGGCACGTCACTGCAAGTTTATCTAGGGTTTAGGGATGCCGAAGCTGATGTACCAACTTATTCTTCAATCAGTAGGGTGCAGAGCCACAATTTTCCAGCATTCTTGTTTATGTGAATCTGTCAGATTTCAACACTGTTTGCCTATCTTATGGGTGAAAAACAGTCGTGTTTTAATTTGCATATTCTCAGTTATTAAATCAGAGTATCTCTTGTTTTTTAACTGTACTACCCAAGGTAGTCAATTTTATTATTTTATTCTATTTTATATATTTATTTTAAAGAGACAGAGAGCATGCAAGCAGTGGAGGGGGGAAAGGGAGAGAGAGAATCTTAAGCAGGCTCCACGCTCAGCACAGATCCCAACACAGGGCTTGATCTCACGATCCTGAGATCATGACCTGAGCCAAAATCCAGAGGTGGATACGTAACCCACTGAGCCACACAGGTGCCCCTAAATGAGAGTATCTTTTAATATGTTTCTTGGTCATTTTTAGTTCTCTTAGAATTTTCTATACATATCTTTTGCCTGCTTTTTTCTATTTTTCTTGTCTTTTCGGGATTTCTTCAAATAATCAGAATTGCATTTGTTTAAAGTCTTGGAAACATTTTCTCCCCAGCTAGTTGATTGTTTTTAACTTTGTTGATGGTGGCTTTGGTCACGCCAAAGTTTTTATTTTAACGTAACCAACCTGATAAATCTTTTTCACTTATGGCTTATGTCTAAGTAATCATTTCCAATCCCAAGAGTACAACATTATTCTTAAAAGCCATGTTTTCAAAGTTTGCGAGTGTCTTCTAGAAACTTAGCAATTCTAATAGCTAGAGAGGTGTTGGCAAACTTTTTCTGTAAAGGGCCAGATGGTAAATATTTTAGACTTTGCTGGACCTACCAACACTTGCAAATTTTCAACTCTGCCATTGTAGCATGAAAACAGCCATAGGCAGTATGTAAGTGGCTGTGTGTGTGGCTGTGTTTCAATAAAACTTTATTGACAAAAACAGGCAGAAAGCCAGGTTTGGCTCACAAGCCGTAGTTTGCTCCCGCTGATCAAGAAGATCTAAGTCAAGGGTTGGGAGATCAGCACTTTCTTGCGGTCTTACAGGTTCCCCACCAAGCCTGTGTAAGTTTGGGCAATTGGATTTGGAATTACGTATGAGAACAGTTATATGTGAAACAGACCGATTTTATTTCACAAAACCAAAGGACCCATCCTTCCATTGTGTTTGACACATTCTGGACAGGTCAGTTGCCTACGTCATGCACTAATAAGAGAAAAGTTGCACATTTAGTTCTGAAAGCTAAATGGATGTGGGCTACAAATTAGCACAGTTCGGTAATGGCCCAGGGAAAGGGTTGAGTTTTTTCAAGCATTTGCAGGGCCTAGTTCAAAATGAAAATTCAGAGCCCCTTGTTCAAAAATTACTAAGACTTTTAAAACAGTACAGCCAAGCATTAAACCAAACACGGCGGGGCCCTTTGACCCCCGTGAAGCGGGCCCTGCATGGATTCCCCGGGAGGAAGGCTGGTTGAGAGGGCGGAAGTCCACCTTCCTCACGAGTTTTAGAGAAATTCTGCGAAGGTCATGCTGACTGGCTGGCAAGTTACCAGCATCCATTAAATCCAAGGATTGGGAGGGCTGAGAACCACGGAGGCATTTCATAATATTTGTTGCAAGTTCATGGTCAATTTTGAAATACAGTTTCTGAAACTCTTAATTTTCCCATTTGCTTTTGACTGTTAGTGGATTTTTCCTCAATTGAAATGTGAGGCCCTAAGGATATCTATTTAAAGCTGCCGTCCAACCTTTGCAGCAGAAAAATGGTGTGCTGGGCACTGGCTTTTTCAGAGCAGAGTTTAAAGAAAACTCCAGTTCTCATGTGTCTGTCTTTGGTTAGCAAATACCATCCTTGGAAAGAAACCTCTGGGAGCCGAGAAGTGGTTTCTGCTTCTGGGGTTTTGTTCTGAAACCCAGAAAGGAATAAATAGCATCACTCCTGAAACACCGCTATTGGGATGTTTGATCTCAGCCCCGCAGCGGCTGTGGGGCGGGCCGGCCCACCCAACCTTTGTGGGGGCCTCTCCTGGGCTCAGTAAGTACAGCGTTACTTGCAGGCCTTCAGGGCTGGCGTGGCCATAAAGTCAACCAGTGCCACTTTCTCAGATCATAGCAGAGGCCCAGAAAGGCCAAGTGACTTTGCCTAAAGGCACACGGCGATATGTTACAAAGCAGAAGCCTGAAAGCCATCTTTCTGCCTCCCAGTCCAGGGTCCACATTCCTTCTTTCTCTACTCTGCAGCTTAGGCCCTTCCAGAGGGAAACTGTCACCTGCTGAAGCACATTGGACCTTCTGCCACCCTTTTTTCTTCCTTCCTTCCCTCCCTCCCTCCCTCCTTTCCTTCCTTCCGTCTTTCCGCCCTGTCCTTCCTTCCTTCCGGCCGGGCAATGGTCACCTGGGCTGGCCACCTGAAGAGAACAGGGGACAAGGGGTGGGGGAGGTGACAAAATTATTCCGACTTCCTCTTCCTGATCTCTTCTGTGAGACCTCCCCGGTGTGAAACAGACAACCCCGGCAGTTTCGGAGTCCTGGATGAGTGCGATCTGGCAGAGCGTCAAGTTCAAACCCTCGTCTGGCTCTCAATGGCCCCCAGCAGCCTCCTTGCCGACAAGTTGCCCAGCTTGTGCTTGGCCACAGCCTGTGACGGGGAGCTCACTCCTGCTGGCGGAGCTCTGCCCACAGCACACCTCTGGAGCCCTGCACGTCTCCCTTGGGCCTCACAGATACCCCATAACTCCTCCGCTCAGTCTGCCGTCTTCAGAAGAGCGTGAAGTTGAGGAAGGCAGTCCCCGACCTCCCTCTTCACCACTTTGTCTCCCCGCCTGGCCCAGGATAGGTGCCCCCCAGACAGAAGTGACAAATAATTCTGCTCCTTTTCAGGCCAGAATCTGCCCCTGTAAGACGCCCTCGCCACCCCCGTCCTCATTCTGTGGATCTTTGGGCCTCACCGAGAACCCTTTTACACAGGGAAGATCATGGACTATTTGAAGAGCCCCCACCGACCCCTCCGAGTTTTCCCTTCTCCCAGACCAACACCTCTAGCGCGCTCCTGGCTCCCCCACGGACATGGGGGCTGCACCGCCCACCCCCTGTGTTTGTTCTTCTTCATGCAGGACGGTCAAGAACCAGCCCAGCTCTCCAGGTCATGTCCACAGGCACAGAACAGGCTCTGATGCCATTGTGTGTGTGTGTGTGTGTGTGTGTATGTGTGTGTGTGTGAATGACTATGAGTGTATGTGAGTGTTGTCTGTGTCTGTGCGAGAGTGGGTGTGTGCTGTGTGGGTTGTCTGAGTGTCTGTGTGTGTTGTGTTTGTGTGTGAGTGTGTGAGAGTGTCTGTGTGCATGAGAATGTCTGTGTGTGTGTGTGTGTGTGTGTACACAGGTGTCTGAGTGGGGGTCTCTGAGACAGTCACATGCACGTGGGGTCTTTGTCTGAGCCCCAAGCACAGGGCCTGGCCCCCAGAAAATGCTCAGCAGACTCAGCCACCGCTGTTGTCACAGACCAGCGTGTGACCCGGACTGCCTCGTGACAAAGGTCCCCTGTTAGATTATCCATTTCCTTAGGAAGGGAGATAGCGACCTGGGGACTCGGTGGATACCCCTGTGGGCTAAATTTGTGTCCCCCCAAATTCACGTGTAGAAATTCTAGCTCCAAAGGATGATCCTAGTAGCTGCACCTTTACGAGCTGATTAGGTCCTGGGGGAGGAGCCCCTGGGACAGGACAGCCCCCTTGTGAAGGAGACCCCACGGCACTCCTGCTCCCCTTCCGCCCTGCAAAGACACAGCAACAAGGTGCACCTAGGAGCCGGGAAGGCAGCTCTCACCAACCTCCAGGACACCCTGTCCTCTGACTCCCAACCCCCAGAACAGTGAAGAGTCAGGTTCTGCTGGGTGTACGCTCCCGGTGGGCGGTGTTCTGCTACACAGCGGCCCCGTGGACGAAGGGACTTTGCAGCCGGCAGGGATCCCCGTGAAGTGCACGACCCACAGTTCTGTTCAGAGAACCCCATCAGCCCAGGGCACGTGGGAGCCACAGTCCGTTCAGCGCCATGAAAAACAGTCATGCTGTGTAGCTGGGGAGAGGAAATGGAACCGCCGCCCACAGAGGGTAGGCGTGAATCAACATTTCTCGTACTGCAGGGTCATAACTCAGGGGTGAAAGGGAGCCCTTTCCAATCCACTCGCCATGCAGAGAATCATTTTCACATCGGCCACCCCCTGGATGGTCCCCCAAACCCTGCAGGCTGTGTTAGAGCCTGTCCTTTAGACCCAGAAACCTCAGAGGGGTCGTTTCAAATGACTCCTCACAGTCACACCAAGTCAGGTCGGTCCCAGATCGTGCCAACTCCGTGAACAGGACCCTCGTCACTCAGCCCCAGAGGCCTCCGTGGGACTTCCTGACACGCCACCCACCAAAATGAAAACATCCTGGGCTGTCCTTGTGTGTGAGGAAACACGCATCTTGCTGCCACGGGTTGCCCCCACGTGGCTCTAAGTTGGGCAATTGCATGATTTGTGAAATGAACAACAGGATATGCTCTGACCCCTTGAACTTCTTCCCCACCGAACTCTCTGGCCTTCGTTGAGCTTCAGGGTTTTTTTGTCGTGGCTTTTTGTCTTTTGGGGTTTATTTTTTGGATGGGGGTTGGGTGAGGCAGATAATCCCTTAACCTAAGCATTCAACAGTTGCTTCTTCCTGGCGAACCATCTCTACCTGGAGGGTCAAGGTTTCCAGAGACATCCAAAGGGAGAGTCCAGCAGAGTGAAAACAAGGCAAACACAAACTAAGAAAAGTAGGTAGGACATTCACCACAAAGGGCTGATGTCCTCAAGAAACAGGCTCACGAGAAGGATAACCAGGAGGAAAGTGGGCAGCACCAGGAGTCGGCAATTCACGGAAGAGACAGAAACCGTCAAACAGCGTGGGTAAAGAAGGGTAAGTCTCACCTGTAGACAAACAAAAGCAAATTAAAACCCTAGGATGTTATTTTTCTATTAGATTAACAATGATAATACCTGGTCCTGGTGAAGAAGCAAAGAAACGTGCCCTTGGCATTGGGCCAAAGTGACATCGGGCGTTTAAATTGGCACTGCCTTTCTGAAGGGCGGTCTGGCCACGTGTGCGAGGGGACTTTAGGATGTGGGTAAATTTGGCCCAGTAAATATTTTAAGATGGTCTCCCAAGGGAATTAGTCAAGACAGCAGCAGAACTGTATATACAAAGGTAGTCATTGAGTTGTTACGTATAATATTGAAAAGTCTGGAAAAAACAGGCCAAGTGTCCGACAATAAATCAGTGCTCCGAAAATGAAAGTAACCCCATATGAAGAGCTACGATACCACTGTTCCAAATTCCACAGGATCTGTAAGGCCAAGTTTGATGTCCTCCCACGAGGGGCGGCTGCTTCTCAGGCCGGCCCTGGAGCCTCTTCCTTCCTAAGGCTGTGATTCCCGCGAGAGGTGGCAGCAGCCAACACCCAGGAAATGATGCCTTGGAAGAATAGGGGATATGGGCCAGAGTCTTCTACTAGCATCGGTTTGAAACCACGTGTTTTCAAATAGGAAGCTAATGAAATAAAATTGCATCTTGCATATTTCCCCCTTGTTTGCTCCATCCCCAGCGCTGTCCCTGCCACTCTGCAGAGGGCACATGGCCCGTGTGAACAGCCGCGCCAAGAGAAGGCCAGAAGTCCCAGTTCCTGGGCACCTCGCAGCTGTCTGGCCTTGGACCACTCAGAACACTACGCTCCTCCTTTCAGACCACCTCTAGCTCAGGGCCTGGCCTAGGCAGGTGCTCCCAGGTGGCTGACTGGCTGGTGGTGGTTCTCCTGCTGTCTTCCCCACCAGCCATCCCACTCCCGTGGACAGCAGCAATCTGGAGACGGCTGGAATGCCAGGGAAGAGAAATTTCAAAAGCTCAATATTGGCTCACAGAAGAGGGAAAAACACTGACCCCCACCCCCATTCCCCCCACCCACCCACACACCCATCTCCATCACTGTGAGTTTGGGAAGAGAATTTTGACTTAGTGGCGTGCCAGTGTGATTAACCTCCCCATCCCTCCCCAATTTGAGGCGAGTGGCAGAGGCAGGCTGTTTAAGCACAGATCTTATTTTTCCTCCAGCCTGAAGGGCTCCCTGCTTTGAGGGTCCTGGCACATCTGGGCGACCCTGCATCAGGCTCTGTAATGTTTGGGCCTTACTCCACCTGCCTGTGAGGCCAGCCCTGGAAGGGGCGAGGGGTAGCTGGTCACAGCACCCAGTCTCCCCGCTTCTCCGGAGAACTGACCTTTGCCTATGGGACGATGCCCTCCCCTAGACCAGGGCCAGTGTTGGAGGCACTCCACAGAGTGAACACTAGACCGGCCTCCTGACTCCAGGCCCCAATATGGGATGCCGTTCCCGCGCCAGAGCTCCCTTCCACGGCTGCGGGATCGGGTGGAAGCAAGTCTTCTGCAGAGACCACATCCTGCCTTCGCTCCTTCCCCTGCCCCGTCCGCTTCCTTCACTCTTCTCCTGAGAGCTCTTTTCCAATAAACCACTCGAATGAGCATCTCTATTTCAGGCTCTGCTTCAGAGAACCTACACTGAGACCAGCTTTAAGTCCCAGGCAATTCCTGAGCACACCCTCTGAATGATGCCCCACCCCAGACACGGGTAACAAGAAGCCCCTGCCTCCTTCTTGGGGGTTCTGCTCCTTGGATGTACTGTCCGACATGGCCAGAGCCCAGGGAAACCGACGTCAGTAGTTCCCAGGGTGGGTCCGGAGGCATATCCGTCTCATTGCTAGGTGGGCAAGCCTAAGGGATTCTGCCAGCACATAAATTTCAGAAATTCCAGCTTAAAAATTAAAAGGATCTCTGCGCTGCTCTTTGTCTTTCATATTCAAATAGGTTGTGGGACCAAGAGGCAGCCATTTTCCACCTCTAGCACTGTGGGCTTTGGGGCTGGAGAAGTCTTTGTTGCCGGAGCTGGTGTGGGGGCTGTCCTGAGCATACAGGATGTCCCAGCACCCCTGGCCTCCACCTATTCAATCCCCAGGCCAATTTATGGCGACCAAACAATGCCTCAGACATTGCCAGATGCCCCCTGCCCCGGGGCAGGGGTTGGTGTTGAGAACCGTTGGCCTAGGAGACGTCATCTTCCACAGCTCGTTTTGGTTTTTTTCCCTTCTGTTCTGCTTTTGGCTTTGTTTTGTTTTTTAAACATCTCTTAGAACTATAATTCTGCAGAACAGAATTTAGAAAATACTGCTCAATCGAAACCAACCTCCATTTCAGAGTTGAAGAAACTAAGGCCCCGAATGGAGCCCACAGGGAGGTCCCGGTGTAACACCTGACCAGGCACCCTCTTTGGCCGTGTCGTCTCTATTTTCCCAAAGATCCAATCCGTTTATCTGTTTCCAAAAACAGAGTTGGCTTGTTTTGCTGAGGATGCTTCTGGGAAATACCTTCCCACCAGCACGGAGAAATCCTGATGAGCACTTGGGAGAGGCCATCAAGGGAAAGGTCCAGAGCCCGGAGAGAGCAGCTCCCAGGCCCATTCAGAGCTGGCGGAGGCTACGGATTCCTTTGTCCAGACCCATTTCACTCTTGACCTCCGTGCGGGCACATCGCCGCCATGCCAGGCCACGGGTGCACACCTACAGTTTTGTATTCTGGACCAGAGGAGCATCTCACAAGTTTTCAATTATGAGAAAGCTTTAACTCAAATCCCAGGAGGAGAAAACTCATTAATGTATTCAATCTGGCTTCTCTTGCTTCCTTCTCGATTTTGAAAATTATCATGCTTATATGCGTCCCCCCGCCAACCCCAGCTGCCCACCTCCCACCCCCCCCCCAACCAAGACCATTCTTTTCAAAAACAGCAGGGCTTTCCTTAACTTACCTTAGAAATTAAGTCTCAGGAAAAGCTGGCATCTGATTCATTTCACATGCTAAATTATTACAATCGAAAAGCAAAATCTCAACTGTGCAGCTTTAAAAACATCTGTGTTTTTCTTTTGACTTTTGGGGATAATTATCCCAGCTCATATTGTGATTGCTAATTACTAAGCTAAACTAACCTGCTTAAGGGCTGGGGGGCGGGGGGGGGGCAGGGGTTCTTTTCAAAGCACTCTCCATCGAAGCATTAAATCATCTGAAAGTGGAAACAGAAAAGGCAGAGGCATGAGGAGCTCCTCCCCCTGCCCTCCAGGCTGTGCTGATGTCAGGCCCTGCAGGACTCTCTCACCGGGGATTCCCGATCTGGGGCTGGGGCAGGGCTAGGGGACTCGGTGGGGGAATTTAATTTAATCAAACCACTGGCTATGAATTCTTTTTTCAGGAACAAATCATTAATTTGACTGAGAAGCTTTACTTTTACAGAAACCGGACAAAACCAGGATTCCAAAAACTCAACGAAGCCTATTTTGTGTTGAACCAAGAAAACAAAATGTTTATTAATTTTTTTTAAATTGACTTACAGCCAATGAGGGCATAGTGTAAAAGATGAACATCTAGTGAAGCTATGTGAACCGGGACGGAGACTCTCTTTGCTTAAAAGAGTCCCCACCACTTACCAAGTACTGGGGTCACAGGGTAACAAGACAAGAGCACTCCCTGCCCTCATATAGCTCAGACTCTGCTGGGAGGAATCTAGGGAAGAAAGTAGGTGATTCTGAGCCAAGCCAGTAAGGACAAGTGTCCTTGATATTAAGAGGACCCCCAGCCCCCCATTCCTGAGCAGAGAGAAAGGAAGCTGAGGAGGGTAAACCGAGCCAGGGGTGTGGGTCAGAGCCAGCCCAAGGAGAGAAGGGAGGCACTGTAAGATTGGTGCAGACAGAAAGCAGCCCATGACAAGAATCCTCCAGGGGCAGCCGAGAGGTGAGCACAGCCCAGACCACCAGGGCACTGGATTCTGTCCCAAAGAGCCGGGCCTTTGCCCTAACAGTGCTGGGGAGCCAGAGAAGGCCCTAGACAGACGCATGACGAGATCGCAGTCCCACTTGGTATCAAGGTACTCTCCAAAATGAACTGGGCTGGAAACTTGTAATTCCAACATCATGAGCCCTGATTCCCACTGGGCCATACAGGCTCAAGAAGATCCAGCCCCGTAATGAATTCCTGGGTCTGGGCAGAGACTCCAGCCCCAGAGGGGAATCTCACCGCAGAGGACAGCTGGGCTCTGAAAGCCAGCACCTTCTGGGCAGTCCCGAATTTCTGTCTCTGCAGCAAGCCCTCTCCCCAGGGGAAGAAGGGGCCCCCTGACCTGGGGACCAGGACGTGCTGGTGATTCCACGGCCACCACAGGAGACCAAGGACCGCTGGGGAACTTCACACGGGTGACAAAGAAGAAATCAAATGAAATCATGAATGCTTCCAAGAACCCCATCCTCATCCAACAAGGAAAAGGAATCCTTTGTACAGGTCAGACGCTTCTGGAGGAAATGCAAATGGGAGAAGAGAAAAGGAGGTAACACTGCTTAGCTTCAGGGGGCCTGGAGCGCTCCTTTGGCTCAGGTCATAATCCCGGGGTCCTGGGATCGAGCCCCACTGCGCTCCCTGCTCAGCGGGGAGCCTGCTTCTCCCTCTCCCTCTGCCTGCACCCCCCCCCACGCTCTGTCTCTCAAATACATAAATAAAATCTCTAAAAAAGAAAAAAAAAAAGATTGCTTAGCTCGAGGGTCAGGTGCCTGCAGAGGGAAGGTGGGGGGTTTACAGAGAGAACAGCTCGAACAGGAATTTGAGGAAGCTCCGTGCTGCCGGACCGACTTCCCCTTGCATGACCGTGTGTGACCCCAATATAACCTTGTAAACATCTTTCTTAACACTCGTGGGGTCTTACGCGTGCTGGCGTGCTGTCCGTGGGCCCGAGTGGTGGCCTGGGGCTCATGGGGGTCCAGCTGCATGGAAGTCACACGGATGTTTCTCCTCACACCCTCCCAACATGCCTGCGAAAATACATCAGCGACCCCACAGCTCCACGGGGTTGGGAAATGGGCCGCCGCTGTCCCGCCGGAGCCCCGGACGGCCATGGAGCCGCTGGGACGGAGGCGAGCAGAGTGTATCGGCTGCGAGATAAATGCTGTTGTCGCTAAACCAGCCCTGTGAGAGCAGCTGTGAAACAAGGACACGACTGGGGACGGCCCTGCTGGCCTCCCGGCCGGAGGGCACACATGGGAAAGGCCGGGACAGATGGCAGCCCAGGCCCCCAGCCCAGAAGAGGAGAACAAGTCAGAGGGAGGAGGACAGGGGGCTTCCTGGGTCTGGCCCTGGAAAGGTGAGCTCAGGTGCCTGGAGGAGGCCTCACAGCCAGATGGACAGACTCCCTCAGGACGCCAGACCCCAGGATGCCAGAGCTGTCCTCAGCCTCCAATGCCCAGGAGGTTCTATCTCCTGACAGGCCAGCGTCCCCAGGAGATGACACACTTGCCATGTTGTGACACCCGAGACAGCCTTGTGGGAGCACACTGGACTTCTCTCCCATGATGGGTCCCAGACCTGAGGAAACCAGATGTCAGCCGGGAAGGAGGGCCAGGGCTCAGCCCTGCCTTCCAGGGGTCAGGAAGTATCCTGCACCAGGCGCTGTGACTCACCTGCCCTTGCTTGTGAGGATCCTGGCAGGCTCTGACTTGGGGAACGGCCCTCCGGGTGAGCTCCTGCCTTGGTGCAGCTGCCAGTCAAGGGTGGTCCAGTGGCCCGAGCCGGGACACTCTGAGCTTTCTTCCCGGATTTGGGAGCCTAGGCAGCATTCCTGCTATGCCACCCATCTGCAAGCTATCTGGTATCCTTCCAGAACATTCCTTCTCTGCTTATGCCAGTCAGAATGTCCATTGCTAACAGTGGAGGAAGCCTGACTGACCTCGAGAAGCACCCTGAGGCCTCGCCAGTGAAACCACAAACCAGGTCACCGCCTTTGCCAAAGTGCCACCTCTACTTGTCTCACTTCAGGAAGACCCAGAGGGTCCCCTCCCAAGGCCTCTCAGCCTGGGCCGCTTTGCCGAAAGTAGAGGAAACACAAAGGAAATGGGAGAAGGCAGAAAAGGAGGCTTAAGTGGGAATCCACTCAGTCTACCTCGCGTGAGTCCAGGCACAGCACATTACCTGGTCACAGCGAGGCCAGCTCTGTTACCCCCACAGATGGGCCTCAAGGTCCCCTGCTAATCAGAAGTGAAGCCACACTCAAGCCCAGTCCCGGCCCTGCTCTGCTCCCTGCCCCGAACCCCTGACACCAGAGAGAACCCCTCCAGACCATGAATTAAGTTCATTTGTCCATGTGTTTCCCAGCGCCCACAGAGGGCCAGGAGCCGGGCCCGGAGATGAGCATCTCAGCTCCTGCCCTCCAGGTCTGAAGGAGCAGGGAGCGAGCATTCAGCGCCTTCCCCGTCCCTGTGCTCTGGGCCTTCTCTCCCCTAATCCTCCCACAGCCTGAGGGCAGAATTACGTCTCCACCTGGTGCTCGAGGCATCAGAGTAATCTGCCCGGGGTCACCCAGCTGGAACGTGGCGGCACCAGGATTCCACTCCAAAGGCACCTTCTCTCTACCACCCCCTTCCCAGCACAGAACAGGTGGCCTTCAGCGTGCCCAACGCAGGAAAGGAGAGGTGGGGACCCCAGGAAGGACCAGAAGGCAGGAGGCCTGGAATGCAGTTGAGCAGGGGAACTGAAGGGTTGGAGAGCTGGATCCGTGCTGTGGGAAGTCTTCACACACTCACACTCACGCCACACACTCATACATACACTCACATGCACACACTCACACGCACACACTCATACACGCACGCACACACATGCATCATGACATGAACACTCACACGGATACACACACTTCCGTGCACACTCACCACCTCGACAGTGGCAGGCTCCTTCTCCCAGAGCCACAGAGGGAGACCCTCCCAGGGAGGGCCTGTGCCAAGGCCACCACTCCAGCGGGGGACACCCACAGGACCTGTGCCAGAGTCGCCGGCCAGGCTGCTTCCAGGAAAGGTGGCCGCAGAGCCACAGCGCGTGTGGAATGCAGAGCCCGCAGACGCCCGGCGTCTGCTGCTTTCCCTCTCTCTCCTTTTTCCCTCACCCCGAGGTTTAATTTCAAGAGGGGTCCCCAAACCCAGTGTGGCCGCTGCTCCTGCTCTGGGATCCAGGATAAAGCGGCCAGTGGAATCGAAGGGAGCTGGCTCGAGGGGCCCTCGCTCCCCTCCATCGTCTCGGGGTGCGTGCGGTCCCGGCAGCCCTGGCCAGGCTGAGCCTCACTCCCAGCCCTGTCACCTTTGTCCCAGTTTTCTTGCCTCCAAATTGGACTTTCCAGAGCAGAACACTTCCCTGACACCCAGCTCCCTGGGTATGAGGCTGGTGTGTTTGCTGTGGGATTTTTGATACGGGTTAGAAACCAAATGTCCAGCTCAGCAGTCTGAAAACCTGGACAGCTGCAAGAGATGTTTGGTCAACATTTTTTATTCCTGTACGGGGTCGGGCTGGGTGGGAGCCCAGGCCTACATTTAATTCATTCTGTCCCCGTATCTGCTCACTGAGACTGATTCACAGGATGCTTGGGGGGTTGAAGGAAAGGTTCCGATGGCGGGGGTGCTTAGAGCCCCTCTGCCACAAAGCACACGCAGCCCCTCGGGGATGGCCCATCCGTGCTCACCATATCAGAAGCAAGTCGCCCATTTTACAGAAGAGGAGATCAGGGTTAAGAGGGAGGAAGTGGCAGCTGGAATAACACCGGATCGGCTCCAAGTCGGCCTGCGTGATGGGGGGCCTCATTCTGCCCCGCCCCACTGCCCGAAGCCCCATCCCAGGTTCCCCTCCCAGGCCTGAGCGCTGACATTCTAGCCCACAGGGTCGGGCCACAGACAGCCACGTGCTCTGTCCCTGATGGCCAAAGGTTCACATTCCCACCCAGCCCGGTGGGCCGCAGGCTGCGATGACAGCCTAGGACTTGGGGTCCCACCCATGGCCTCCTAATCAGTGCTGGACTATAGGAGGGACAATGACAACCAGGAGCACATTCAGATGGGACTGGAGAGGGGCAGAATGGGAAGGAACTCAAATCTCATCATACTTAGAGCCGGCATTCCCTGAGCACCACCCCCCCCGCCCCCTGGGACAAGACTGCTGCAGCCACATTGGGGGACTTTACTCCTGACAAACCCCCATGGGGAGGATCCTCGGTCCCCACGCCCAGGAGGCTCCACCCTGGTGGTATCCGTGGTTCTGCCGGCGCAGAGGCCACCAGGCTAACCCTCGGGGGCCAGCAGGATCCCGCTCCCTGACCCGGGTGCCCTAGGCCCCTGCTGCCCAGGCAGGTTAGCCACAGCCACCTAAGAAGCTGGACCTCCGTGACACCTCAAATTTCATTTTTTTTTCTTTTTATTTAAATTCAGTTAATTAACACACAGTGTATTATTAGTTTCAGGGGTAGAGGTCGGTGACTCATCAGCTGCATGTAAGACCCAGCTGCTCACTCCACCACATGCCCATCCCCCCGTCGCCCCGGCCCCCTACCCCTCCCCCCGAAGCAGCCCTCAGCTTGTCCCCTAGAGTTGAGTCTTTTATGGTTTGTCTCCCCATCTGATGTTGTTTTCCTTTCTTCCCCCCCTCAGATTTCATTCTAGAGGCACACTCCCCCAGCACTGGTGCAAGCCACACGCTTCTCAACTCGGGAGAAGTTACAGACCCTTCACAACACGGCACAATTGTGAGCGCCATTTCTAAAAATAGAGCCAGCCTCCCATTTATATTTCCCATATTATATGTCATAGCGGCGCGCTGCTCTGTGTTACATGTGAGCCGGGGGTGGGGGGTGGGGGGACTTGCCAGAGTGTCCCCTCCCAGAGGAAGAGCGAGTCTGGAATCAAAGGTCCAGAAACACCCACTTCAGGAGCGCGCCGGGCTGCAGGACTGAGACTGTGGGCACTCCCCGGGAGTGGCGGGGGAGGGGAACTGTGCCCCCCCCCACGAATGACACGGTGGGAGGTCACAGGGCTAAAGTCCTCCTTAATAACACCCAAAGGAGTTCTTTAACCAGATTCTTATAAACCGGCCAAGGGATTAGTTGGAAGAAACGACGCTGGTAACACTGGTGACAGCAAGGAAGAGGGAATGCGGTTCTCAGCGCACCATCGGGCCACGTGCACTCACATAGTCGTGTAACACGTCATCTAATGTAGCGCTTGCCTCCGCTGGTAGGCACGCCACGACCCCCATTCTGGTTGAGTCTTAGCGGCCAGAGGCACGGCCGTGTGGCTTGGGGGCAGCACAGCTGGCAAGCTCCCTAGCCTGGTGACCGCCAAGTCAGACCTGGCACGTGCCAAGAGCGACTCTGGAGAATCCCCTTGCCTGGAAACATGCAGCGACCTTCAAATACGGCTGCCCAGCCCCTTTGTCAGAGGCCTGGCCTCAAGGAAGCTTTCGGCCATAAGCTGGTTCAGATGCTCCTTTTATGGCTGACTTTCTAGAGCCCACTCTACTGTGCCCCACACTTCTTGTGGCAGAGCCATCACTTCCCAGCATCCAGGTTTGTGCGTGAATCACGAGTTCCCAGACGGTGCAGGAGGCCTGTGTCCTTGGTGTTTCTGTGGCTCTGGTTCTTGTGCTCCTGTTCTAGCTGCTGCACAGAACCGTGTGGGGCTGAGCACAGGACCCTGCTTCTTCCTTAGTACAGAAGGTATTCTCTGTATCTCTCCTGGCATATGGATTTATTGCCCCTCCTGGCTTTTTGATGATTTGCAAACAATTTTTTTTTTTACCACTTTCCGAGATGCCTTTTCTGGATCCTCAGACCTGGAGCCCGGTTGTTGGATCTCCACGGTCCCTTCTCCCTCTGGGAAGGGTGTTTATCTACCTGAGAGAAAGAAACCCCCTTGCCTTTCCAGGTCTCACCTTGGGCTGGGGGAACAGCCCCGCAACCTTTTAACCTTCTAGAAGCCACCTCTGGACACATGGTGAAATACACTTCCTTCAACCCGATGACATTTAAGCTGGCAAATTCCTGGCAAGCTGAGATACCCCTCCCGGAAGAAGAGTGCAGTGTCTCAGTCGTGACCTCTCAAACGGGGAAACTCTGGTGGGGCCACATTATGGAAATTCAACCCACCTTTACGTGCGGCAGGGAGGTAACTCAAAAGCCCAGAAATTCTCCTTTTTCCAGGAGAAAATGCAATTAGGCAGATTTTGATTACATATGAAATTCTAAAATGGTCCTGCAGCCTTTTTCTCCCTTTTTAAAAGATATAAGCAAATGAGGGCTCTTCGCACCTGGCAGTAGAGCAGGGAGAAGCCTAGAATCTTAACACCATCCAGGCCTGTGTAGGTCAACGCTGGGGGGAGGGGAGGCCAGGAGAATCAGGATTCTGCTGGCGTCTGCCAGTGGGATCCAAATTTCAATCTGGAAACAGTTGACCTTGAGGCGCTTTAAGGAATAAGGCAACGTGAAGCGGAGAAAGGGCTCTGTCACCATTACAAAGGCTTCTCTTTGCACCCCAATGGAAAGATGGGGGGGTGGCAGTTTAAGGACCAAGACCTCCAAACCTGCCCAGTTTTGTTCACTGCATCTGCTTCCAGAAGACCTTCCAGAAGCCCTACGCCACCTCCAAATTGCCTTTGTCCATTCTCGCCACTACAGCAGAGTGTTTCCTCAGTGCAGCCTTCCCCGGGGGACCTGTTCTTTGGAAGGAATAAAGTGCTCGCTGAGCACTTACTCTGTCTGATTCTTTCCCTACAACCACCCTGAACACATCACAGACAATAAACTGGGGCGTGCTGGAGCGACCTGGAGAAGTCCACGTGGCTAGGAAGCCAGCTGGAGGCAGGATTCAAAGCAAATCTTTGTGGCAAAGCCTCTGTTCTTTCCCCCACACTTTGCTCCCTCCCAAGAAAAGACTAAGCGGGGATCGCAACAAAGGAATGACTCTCTAATGGTGGGACTTTCACCACCGGCTCTTGTGGCCACTCAGGTCCGCTCAGGTGACTCCAGCATGTCTGTGGGAGACCCGTGGTGCTGGGCCCAGGCTGTCTCTTCCGAGAGGGGTGGTGAGAAGTATCTCCAAAAGGAACAACCGCACAGCTTTGCAGTTTGCAAAACAGGCTCCTGCTCCTCTGCCCACGGAATTCTCATGAGAACATTGAGGGGGGATCATCATGCCTATTTTGTAGAGGAGAAAACTCAAGTGCACAAAGAAAACAATAATAACTTGATGCGAAAGACCTCATGCTCCTTGTCTGCTTCAGCATAACCAAAAAAAGTGTTTTTTGACTTAAAGTTCTCTCCAGTACCACTTCTGACTTCATCAGATGATTTATGTTTCCAAAAGCATATTTTAATGTTTACAAGACTGACTGATTTTTAACTCCCCAGGACTCAGCACCAGACATCAAAAACTGTGTTTTTATAAAATAGAAGGAGAAAGATGGAAAGGATCCACTTACATTTTAAAGGTTTGTTGTGGGTTGGTTTTTTTTTTTTCTTCTGCAGCCAAGCACAAAAAGTTGAAGGGAATCTGTTAACATATTGATTGCTTTGAGCGCTATTTTAAATTAGCTTTCCGTTCCCCTCCATATGCTTTTCCATTAAATTTAAATAAATTAAAGTTCACATTTCTGGAAGAGATATGCTGGGTCCTTCTCAGGATTTGAGATGAATTTATCAGCCAGGTTCACACTGTCAGATATCCAGCAGCAGCCCTTGGGGATGGCACCGGGACGGTGCTCCTGGAGCCCACTTGGTGTCTCTCAGGAACACGCTATGGGAATCAGACATCACCCCTGCCCCCGTGGGACCAGCCTGGCTGCTGTCACCACACACTGACCCAGAGAGGGTTTCAGGCACCGCTTGCCAACTGTTGAGCCTGTGTAGCCACAAAGGATCATTGTTTCTGTCTGCTCCCGCTACTGAGACGCACAGTGGCCACTGGGCTCTTCTGGGGCACCTCGCTGCTCCCTCCCCACCGCCATCCCAGGCCTGTGGTAGCCACACCTTCACCCCCCATAAACACACACAACAGATGAACTGCAACAGTTAAGAAATAATAATTAATACTACACTCTCATGACTCTTTTCATTGAATGTCAGAAACCGTGCTTGGATTAGCTTTGCAGATGTGGAAAAATCATTTTCTCTCTACCCTTCTAGGTTCTTCACTGAGCTCCCCCTCTTATAAGCAAAATGGATGAATGGGAGAAAAACAAACAGAAGCTTAGGGACGTGTATACCTCCTGCATACGCGGAAGAGACCCAACAAAACTGAGTGACTCTGCAGAATGGCACAAGCCATTCCCTTAAATGCCATCTCCAGCCAAAGGCAGAAGAAGAAGCTAGGTCTGGGAGGGGGTGGCCGGTTAGGGGGATTATCGGGAGAAGCACGGTAAACAAGGCTAAGGCTGTTGGCAGATATAAGTCCTTGCCCTCCACGTGGGCAAGAGCTGCTAGAGGTTCAGCCATGCTCCCTTCTTGGTACAGAGAGGGAGACAGACAGCCTTACACAGCAGCTGTCCCTTATACATGGGGACTAGTGTCTCCTACAAAAGGGCAACGTCCATTCAGTTTTCAGAGCTATTTCTTAAAAGAAATCAGCCTAAAATTACCCTTGTGTCAAAGAGACATATTTGGGGATGACATATCCTGCTCCCCTTCAGTGAAACAGTGTCTTGCATAAGGTGAAGGGCAGAGTTGGCTTCTGGCTTGACTATACCCGAGGATTCATTCAGGGTCCGTCTCTTTGTCTGTCTCTCCCTCTTCCCTCTGTTTCTCTTTACAGGTGTGGGCCCCTCCCCCATGCAGCTAGCCAGTGGGGGTCAGGACACCTCCGTGGTTCCCCTGACTTGCTTACTGGTGGGGCTCCATCAGGCTGCTTTGAGACCGAGGCCACACTTCCCCAGAGTCTCTACGTGTCCTAGACAGAGAGGGCCTCTAGTTCTCACAGAAGGCTCTGGAACACAGAAACAATTGCCCAACCACCTCTAAGGACTTATGTGGGACCCCAGAGCCTGGGAGTAAGAACTTGAACCAAGTCAACCATTGAAGCAATGGTTGGGGGAAGGGTCCATAAAAAGGGGTCCAATGAAGAGGAGCGACAGTGGCATTCTGAGAGAAACCACCAAAAGTGAAGGAGGTGACACACACAGAGGGAGGCTGACCTGCCAGTTCCCTGACCCAGCGGGGTCTTGCATTCTGGGAGGAGAAATCCATGGTAGAGTGGAACAGGCCCCTGCCCCAGGCACCAGCGGCCCCGTTGATGGAAGGCCTCTCAAGAGCTGGCATTGAGATGGGGACCATGACAAGGCAGAGAAGGAGCCAAGGCACCAGCTCAGCTGGGGTGAGGGGTGGGCAATGGGGATGTGGGCAGAAGCAGCGGCTGTCTGAGAGCAGCAGCGCACTGCGGGCAGCAGGAAGGTGAGAGTAGCAGATACTGGAGAAGGAGGGTCTGCAGGGCAGGACATCACACCTCTGGTGACACAAGGGGACCTCAACCCCACAACGGCAACTCCCAGAGGGAAGAGGGAGCTAGGAAGATCCCAGGCAAGACGAGCTCTGGGGTGAATGCAGGGTGGAGAAATCCACGCTGAGAGTTGTGGTTTTGCAACAAACGTGACTCATTTTCACCAGGAGGTGAAATTCTTTTCAGACAGACTCAAAATAGTATTTTAGGCTCATCTGGCAATATATCTAGTAAAACTGGCATGCATGGTTTTTCTAAATATAAGGGTTGTATTTCCAATGTTTCATACGAAGGCGTATGCGCACGTTCGGCAGATGAAAGGTCTCCATTTACTCCCAGCACCCGCCCCCCAACACCACTCGGCCAACCCTGGGAGACCACCATAGAAGGCTGAGGTTTAAGCTCTGGTGTCTCCGTTGGGTACATTGTCTACTCTGCTTGGGAAGGAAGAAAGGAGGAAAGGAAGGAAAGATGTTACTACAAGACTTTTCCCCCAAAATCATTTCCAGCAAAATCTTTAAATCCTTGGTTCTAGCACAGGGACCATTTTTATTTTTCTAGCTTACATTTTGGTCCTTTTCTATGCACATGCTAATTTTACACATATGTATCTTAAGAGTTACAATCTTTCCATCCATGAGATGGTGTTTTTTATCTTAACATTTTCTTAACATTTCCCTACATTTCCCCATACAGGTTTGTTTTTTAAGAAAAAAAAATTCAACTGAGTAAATTTGAAGATCTAATTGGCTTTATCAAGCCGTTCATGAATGGAGCAGCACTGTGCAACCAGACAGGTATTCCAAGAAGTTGGTCAAAATGGAAGGTTTTTATAGGCAGGAGGGTGGGGCAGGAACGTCATTAGCAAGAGAAATGATTGTGCCAGGCCAGGACATCGTCCTTTAGGGGGGGAAGGGAACAGCAAGTCTTTTGTCTTTTTTTTAATCTTTTTTTTTTTAAGTGATTGCCTCACGAATGCTGATCAGGACATTTCAGATGGACTTTGAAAAGGTGGTATTCCTGGAATAGGTTGAAACTGTAATTGGGTCCTGGTAGGCTGCCTCATGGGAGGCAAATGACTCCAATTTGGGCTTTTTTTTTTTTTTTTCCTTTTCTAACAGGGTTGGACGACCAGATACGTTCCATTGAGTAGACGTGCCACGGTATAACTAAGCTCTTAACTTATTGTCAGATTACGGTCGTTTCTGGTTCTCTGTGTTTTGCTTTCCTATTAAATGCACGTGATAATGAGCCTCTTGGCACGTGTCGCAGTTGTTCCATTTGACGGTTTTCTTCGCATAGAGTTTCAGACGCTGGAATAAGCACTCACGTTGTCTAAATCTTTGTGGTTCTTGCTTTATCTCCCCATTTGGTTTTCCAAACACACCGCACCCACGGATCCTCATGCTGCAGGCATCGCCTCGGCCTCAGAGTTAAACCAAAGCTGTTCAAAACAACACATTCTTAAATAAGTCCAAACGGTGTCCCGGCTTCATCTCTTTTGTTGGTAGTGATTTGTTCGTACCCCATGAATGATTTCAGTCGTCTTTGCTTGGATATTCTTGGGAATCTTGTTGTTTTTATAAATTTAAGTGGACTCGGTGGATATTATTATATTGTGCTATATTATATTATATTTATTATTTACATTATTATATGTTATATTGTGTTGTATTAATTATATTATATTACATTATATCATATCATATCATATCATATCATATCATATTATATTCTTCACCAGTCATATTTTGAAAATCACGTTATTTTCATTTCTGGTGTAAGTATCCTTCCAGTGCATTATCCCTTACATTTCTTTTCCATTGTTGTCATCAACCTGAAGTTTGTAGACCGTCCCTATTGAACTCATCTCTGTCACTGTGGTTATTTCTACTGCTTGTGAGATGAGCAATTCATCCAGAGAGCTGATAAATACTCTATTTTCTGTTCTGCTTGTTTATCTAAAATTTAGTTTTCCATATTTAATACTTGAATCTGCCTGGGCTTTAGGAGGTGTATGGCGCTCTATGGATCCAAGCTAATCTTCTCTTCCAAATAACTATGTTATTATCCAACACGATTTAAACGCACTATTTCCTTAGCACTTACTTTGGAAAGTGGACTTTATCAATGCGAACATTTTCCATACTCTATTTCTCTGGGCCCACGCTAGCTCTAAGGTTTCAATAATTTTGCCTGATAGTATGCTCTCGGGCAAGGCAGCCTCAGCTCACACCTCATCTCTCTCTACCCCTCACTTTGTTGCTCTTAATTTCAAGAACATTCTTTGAAAGTCTTGCTTATTCCTGTTTTTCAGAGAGGACTTCAAACCCTATTGATTTTAAAATATCTTTTGGGGATTTTGATTGGAATTGTGTTGAATCCATACATTAGCTTGGGGGAAGATAGACATCTATTCAATATTTTATCTTGCCGACCAAGAACATAGCATACCTGTCCATCCCATAAACTCACTTTTAAAATTAGCCTGAGTAATTCAGTTTGAAGGGCTGTGTTCCAGTTCCAGCTCGGCCTCTCTCTGGTACAAGAATTCCAGCAAGTGCTCCTTTCCACCCTGACAATGAGGGGTTGCACAGGTTAATTGTTTAGAGAAGCAGCAAATGCTGGTTTCTTCTCTCTCACCGCCTGCTGCTCAAGTCAGGGATAGGTTGGTCTCCTTCCTTCTTCCAAAGAGTTCTTCTTATCTGCCCTGTTGGTCACACTTCCTCTGCCACTGGAGATACCCCTTTCCTCCTGCCCCATCTACCTCATATCCAAGTGACAACGACACAGTGTCGTTGAACACCAGATGACCCTGGCCCATGATTCTTCAACCCCTTGCCTGCGATGATCTGAATCTCAGCCTCCGACTCCCGTCACCACCCACAAACTACGTGGCTTCCAAAAACACAAATTTATACCGCCTTCCATCTTTTCAGCTTGCTAGCTTACAGGATTCCACTCTCATTGCTCTGTGACCCTGCGGAGACCCCCTAACCACTGACCCCTTCATTGTCTCACTACCCAAGTGGTCCCCCCATATTCACTCACCTTGCTCATATCAGGTCAAGTCTACAATCTTTACGGACTGCTAGAGGTTGCCAGGGCCATGCGACAGCCCCTTGGCCCCCACCCCCCATGCTCCACGCACCCATTGCTACTCCCTGTGAGCTCCCCCAACCAGGGCCTCAGCCTGACCCTCGTGGGCCCCTCCTCCATGCTATGGACTGAATTTTGTCTTCCCTACATTCATATGTTGGAGCTCCAACCTTCAATGTGAATGCACTTGGAGAAAGGGCTTTTAGGAGTTAATTACAGATTATTGTAGTCGTAAGGGTGAAATTCTAATCTGATAGGACTGAGGCCCTTATACAAGGAAGGGAGAGCTCTCTCGCTCTCTCCATGTGCATACACTGGGGAAAGGTCATAGAAGCACACGGCAAGAAGGTGGCGTCTACAAGCCAGGAAGTGGGATCTCACAACAAACTAATCTGCCAACATCTTGACCTTGGACTTCAGCCTCCAAAACTGTGAGTTCTGTCATTGAAGCCACTCAGTCTGTGATGTCATGTTACGACAGTTCAACCAGACTTACACACTCCCTACGAAAATATTAAAAATTATTTTATGACTGTATAGTTATCAAGATAGACATACTAATATTATATATTAAAACATTTTCTTCAACTATAAAGTTCATTTTTTCCCTTCTAATTTAAAAAGAAATGGAAACATTTTCATGAACCCCAGAAGGATCTCGGGTCCTGGGCGTTTCGTCTATGAAGCCTGATGGACCAGAGGGTGCTGGGATCACAGCAGGGTGCTCAGCTGCAGGCAGGATGTCCTCTCTGCCCCCCAAGAGCAGCCCCAGCTAAGGATGGGTGGGTTTGGGGGAGTAGATGGCCCCCGCGTCCTTGCCTCTGGGAGGGGACGCTCTGAAGTGTTCTGTGTGCTCTTGTAGAAGTCCGCAGTGAGCGTGAGCCCCAGTTGCCCATGGTGGAAACCCGCAGTCAAGGAGCCTTCACTGAGCCAGCTTGCTTCCCATCCTCACCTGGCTTCCCTCACCCAATCCGCACCTCTTAGTATCACCCCCCAAATAAACACGAGCTTTACTTGCTCTCAAATCCTTGGCTTCGAGGTCTGCTTTGGAGGAACCCAGTCTTAGAGGCAAACATTCTCTTGCAAACACAGTGGAAACTCTCTTAACCAACTTCTACTTAACAAAGTCTCTGCAGTACCGCCTCTCTGCTCTCCCCCCGAACAAGGTCACCTGATGTTGTCAACACACAACTGCCTTGGGCGGGAGGGGATGCCTTCCGGTCCCTCGGCCACCTCTGCTCCCACCTGTCCAGCCATGAATTTGCCGGGAGTGGGAGGTGATGGTCCCAGACCTGTCTGCGCCAGTTTTGTTATTGCGGTGCCGTCGTCGAGCTAATGAAATATGAATGTAAAAAGAGAGTTGCTGCTTCTACAACAGTGAAGCTGAGTACACGGGCGAGACCACATAAAGACAAGGTGCTAAAAAGCCCATCAATCAGACCAGAGGTAGGCTGCCATCTGTAAGAGACTGGAAAACATGGTAAAAACCTGGAAGGCGTCTGAGCCTCATTGCTGCACAATAGTGAAGTTCTCTTCCTGCCAAGAAGTCAAGTGTAACTGGACATAGGAGGTGTCGCGCTTCGGTGTGGTAGAGAGCGAGGGCAGGAGTGGGGGCGGGATGCGGAAGGTGGGAGGGGTCCTCTGTGTTCTTTGGTCTCCAAACCCATTATCCTCTCTCCCCAGGATCTGGGTCAGGGCAGGATGCATCTCAGACAAAGACCAGTGCCTCGCTCTAATCCCCTCCCTTCTCCCAGCCTGGAGAATTTTCCCCTCCCCCCTGGTGGTGAAAAACCAGCTCGCAAGTAATCATCAAAATCTGTCATTAGGCCACGACCTCAGGCCAGATTCCTCCTCTCCTGCTGAGGCCCAGACTCTGAGGTCCTGCCCCCCTCGGAAGAGGGCGGGAGGACAGATAAAGGAGGACCCAGAGGAGCATCACCACACCCACCTGGTTCACTTTGCATCCTCATCCTCCCTTCACCCGTGGGGAAGATGTGGGGTTCCTGCCCCACCTCCCACCTCCTCTGGGCTCTGCACACAGCTCCCGGGGCCCAGGACACAACCTGAGCCCTGTCATCCAGCAAGAGGGCTGCGCCTGCCTGCGCCCAGGATTGCCCTGTGTCTGCTGGACCCGCTCTGGGCACCCGGCCACATGCTCGACGGATACTGCTGGGGAGGCCACCACGCAAGTACGAAAATGCCCTCTGGCTCAGGCCCTCTATGCTCCTGGGGTCGGAACGGGCTTCCACTCCAGCGATGGACCTTTTCTTGAATTACCAAGTTCCTCCCTGCAGGCCCTAAGCAGGGACTCTAAGTCACGGGTTCTGACAGCCTGGAGTCTGCAGGCACCACGCAGGGCATGGAGGGAGCAGGACAGTGCGGGAAGAGAAGGCAGTGCTCCTGAGGCCGGCTTTCCATTTCCTCCACATTCTGAGCCTTGAGACTGCAGGGCAATGCGGACTTGGCCCACAGGAGGGAAAAGAGAGGGAGGAGAGTGGGGTGGAGTATGCAGGGGCTGGTGGTGGTCATGGCCACCCGGGCCTAGAGGGGCTCAAACAGCCAGGGCCAGGGCACCTCCCAACACAGCCTCAGAGATGGGCTTCCATCCTAGGTGAAGCTGGGCTAACTCGGGCCCCCTCCCGGTAGCTGGGAGCTGGGGTGTGCTCTTCCAGGGGCCAGGCAGTTCCGCCCGCCCTTCACCCTCAGCCCAGAGCAAGTCTAAAGAGGCCTCTGCTGTTACCTGCCGTCTCTGCTCCACAGCCCAGTTATTAAGTTTATCAGCCTCTTTCTCTGAGGTCTGGCTGCCCACCAGCTTGTCAGCTCCACGGGGCGACGAGCCCACCTGCCTCTCTTGTTTTGTGTTCCAGCTGCAGAAACCGGCAGGGCCCCTGCCCGAGGACCTCAGGCAACACCTAGTCGGAGACCCCCCCCTTCTGAGGGCTGGAGGAACCCGCTCCCATTTCAGTGTCTGGGGCTGGATCGACCCTTCTGGAAGCCCTGACTGTTTGACCAAATTCACAGCACATTTGGAGGCCGCCATGTGGAGATAGTTTGGAACGCTCCCAATGCTGTCATAAAGATTAGAAATTCATCTTATGAAAAACAAAAGGCAAGTGTAACTAACCGGGAGGTGGGCTCTGTTGCCTGAAAGCTGATGGGGGCGGCCCTCCGGGTCTGCGCCAGGAACACACGGTCCCGGAGGGCCTCTGACCTGAGACTCTGCGATCAACGCCCTTTTTTCTGCCACCCCTCCCCCGCCCCAGGGAACAGGCTCCAGCGAAGACCTGGCTTTTCTCCTTACCTGCGGGGATGCTTTCAACTCTGAGGGCATGGGAGCAGTTCCTCAAGCCGAATTTTCATTCTAGCTGCTCCCCCGTGGCCTCCAAATCCCAGACGGCTGAGCTCACCCGAATAGGTTGGGAAGTTCAGTCTCCTTGGCTTGTGCCCCTCCCTTCCTGTGAGCGGGCGATGGGGCCAGAAATCACACTTCTTCAAGGTGATGGACACACCGGGCCGCTTCACACAGTTGATGACGGTAGAGGAGACCGAGGCCAGATTGTCCCACTTTGCACTAAATTCCCCGCAGGGACCTGCAGGCTTTCTCTCACGCGACCGCCATCAGCCACTCCCTAAAATAATTTTATGACGCTCCTCCGGAAGTGTATTGATCGTTGAGCAAAGCACATAAATGTGCAGGCAGAGTGGCTCCGCGCACACGGAGATGCATGACCACGTGCAGGCGGGCGCTCCGGACGCTCACGTGGCTCAGAATCTCACACAAGGAGAGATCTGTGGTCCCGTTCCCACTCCACGATGGCCGCATATGGAGCAGAGAATATGTCCCCCTGGGCTTGGCCGTGTGGGTGTGGTCACCAGGTCCAGCAAACAGCCCGAAATGGGCCCGTGTGGATGGTGGGGTCTGCCGTCTCACCCCGGGGGTCCTCGTGAGAGAGCATGCTTCAGGAGCTGCTGCCCCTTTGGCCACATCCCAGAATGAGACACGGAGCAGACCACGTGCCCTGGTGGCTTCCAGGTCAAATTCGATGCCTGACCTATGGGCACACAGACCCCCAGACCACAGCCCAGCCGGAAAGCTCAGAGCCAGGAGCACAAAGCCTCCGCCGGCCCCACTGAGTTGCAGGTGATCCAAAGAGCCATGAGTGAGACTGAGCAATTGTTGTTTGAAGCTACTGGATTTGGCGGTGGTTTGTTACGCAGCACTCTCGCAGTAGTAGCTGACTGATGCAACAGCCAAGCTCATACAGAGTCACGGAACATACACACACACACCCTTTTGCAGTGAATACAAGCGGTCACCATCCCAGGAGACAGGATGCTCCCCACTGCCACCACGTGGTCCTCTGTCTCCGATGCTTCTGGAGCCACAGCGGCTCCGCCAGGGCCAGCTGCGTCTGTAACGTCCACGGCTGTGCCGCTCCGAACACGGCACCCTTTATCGCGTCAAGTTGCTCTCCTGTCCTTTCTGCTGAGAAAACGGTGCTTTTGAAGCCCTGGCAGCTTGTTTTTTTCCCCCTTCCTACCCTAGTTGTTGAATGCCTGTCAGACTTGTGACATCCCGTTCTCTCAAGGGGAAAAATTATAGCTGGGATGTGTGCAAACGTGCAGCATCCACATCCTTGCTGTTGGCGCCCCTGACGGGCCTGCTTTGCCCACTGTCATCACGGCTGCTCCAGGGACGGCCGCAGACTGATCCATTCTGTTATCAGAGAGAAGCAGGTGCCCCTGCTCTCCACCAGCGGCTGGTGGTGAAAGAGGAAAGTCAGGGCTGGAAGAGCCCCACCTCCTCCCTTCTCAGAGCCCTCGGCAGGCCAGCTGGGGGATAGGCTTCGCCACTTCCTGACACCACAGTCCCCTGGGCAGCCTCGGGGGACCCAGAAAGGACCTCCAGCGTCACAGAGAACCCCGAATCAGGCCCCACCCTGCTGGGGCGGGCTGGGGGCTGTCTAGACAGGGGACCACACGCTAGTTCACTTGGGAGCATTTGCGCCAGGCCCAGGTAGGGCAGACACCTAGCCGAGGCTGTGCTGCCCCACCCCCACCCCAGGAAGTTCAGTGAGGGCCATCCTGGGAGGTGATTTCAACTGGAGCCTTAAGGGATAGGTAAAGGTTTCCAGGTGAATCATGGGGAAAGCTGTTCCAGGGAAAGGGAATGGCGTGTGTGTACAGCATGAAATAAGGGAGCACCTGACGTGTTCGGAGAACTGCAAAGAGTCCAGGGCAACTGTCAGCTGAGGCTGCACCACCATTAAGCTTCCTTTGCAGCAGATTAATGGGTGTGGACGTTTCCGGTTGGCAATAGGGAGCCATGGGAAGATTTTGAGTGAAGAGAGAGGCAGGGACATCTCGGCTCTCATTGGCTCCTCCAGTTGCAGGATGGAAGCTGGATCTGAGAGAGATGCGTCAGGAGACAGGAAGGGCAGTCCCTGCCTGCGAGAACTAGACCGAACCCAAGCCCCAGGTGCCCACTTCCCTTTGGTACCAGCTTCTTTCTCCGGCATCCAGCAAAGAGTTTTGGAGCAGAAACGCAGGCCAGAGCCTTGGACGTTGGGGGCTACAAGAAGTCAACAGGACAGAACACGGTGTCTGGCCTTCTACAGTCTTCCCTCCACTGGGGAAAACATATGTTAAACAAATTGCTACACAATTATCAGCACACTCACCAGGGGCAGGGGGGTGGTGGTGGTGGGCGGTGGTCAACGAAGACCGCTGTGCCAGACTGTGGCATCTGCAAGGAACTAGAACATTCTAGCAGAGGCCCGGAGGCCCCCTGGGAGCCATGCAGAGCAATGGGCAGCATGGGCCAGGCGATGACTAGGAAAGAGCTTAGAGAAAGGGACGTGCAGGGTGAGGCCAGACTGGGGCAGGGCGTGGAGCGTGTCTGGCCTGTGTGAAGGGGGGAGAATGTTCCCGAAGAGTAAGAAAACATCACTGTAGCAGGTGGAACTGTGGTCCCCAAAGTACGTACTCACCCAGAACCTTAGAAGCTGACCTATTTGGAAGAAGGGTTTTTGCAGATGTAGTTAAGGTAAGTATCTGAGATGAGATCATCCTGGATTAGGTTGGACCCGACATCCAATGAGTGTCCTCATAAGAGACAGAAAAGAGACACGGGGAGCAGCCCGCATGAACACAGAGGAGAGAGGGAGCCATGCGGCCACAAGCCCAGGGACGCCCTGGGCCACCATAGGCTGGAAGAGGCGAGGAGGACTCTTCCTCTAGAGCTCCCTGAGAGAGGGTGTGGGCTGCGCTGACACCTGACTCAGGGCTCTGGCCTCCAGGACACTACAGATACAATTCTGCTGTTTGAAGCCAAGCTCATGGTCATTTGTTGCAACAGTCCTAGGACACCCATGCAGTCATCAAAAGACTTTTCAACCCAGTGGTACACAAGGGGACCATCGTCACATGCACAAGTATTCCAGATCTCACCATGCCCGCCCACCATGGAATATCGATCTGCTGACCTCCCCCATCCACCCCCAGACAGCAGTTCCGTGGGTCTGAGCAGGACAATGCGGCTTGAGGAAGCACCAGCGCCTGCCTAAAGGGTGCAGTGTGTGGAGGGCGGAGCTGGCACTGGGTGGGCCTGGCTTGCTCACCCCTCCTCACCCAGGGGCAGGCGACTGTGGGCAATAGTGTTGCGATCCAGCCAGCGGGGACCCCCCAGTGCCCTCCAGTTCCCAGGAGGGTTCACAACCAAGAAGGACAGAAGTCACAGGAGAAGGAGCCATTAATCCCGAGCCACCCCAGAGTTAGGAAGACACAGGGAGGAAGGCTGAGATTGGGGGTGTGCCTCCCAGAGTGATCAGAGAGCGTGAATAAGAAAACATGCATGGGATTTAGGGGCAGGATGGCAGGGCAGAGATGCCCACAGGTGCTGTCTTTGGCCCACAGGCACGTGTTGTCTTTAGCACAGCCAAACTGAACACTGATCCCAAGAGTCCCTCCGTGCAGGACCCCCAGCCAGAAATCCTCAGCCCCTGCCTGGCATCCAGAACCCCCACCAGGCAGAGGTCAGGGGAGCCAGGCAGTCCAGAGGCCCTAGCGGAACAAATGAAGAACTCCTTTAGGCTCAGCTTCTCCACAGGCAAAATGGCCACAGGACAGCTGACAAGTCCCTACGAAGAGCTATGTCGCTTCTGACCCATCTGCCTCTCCTTCCTCATTTCCTGCCCCCCTTAATCTGGACCCCAACCTCTCACTCCCCCAAAACTCGCCTCGATGCCTGCTCCTGACTCCAGACCACAAACTCCAACTGCATCAGGATCCAGGCACTCTCAGAGTTGGAAATAATTGAATTCAATAGCATCGTTATTTTAAAAATAAAAACAAACCAACCACAAATTTGTGGCAGCAGCAATATATTTCACCGTGCCCCTCATTTCCTGGAAAGCCTTCATTACTGCTTCCAAAAATACATGCTGGAGCCTCATTAAAGCTCCAAGGGGAAATGGGGCCAGGGTCTCCGGGCCACCGTCCTCAGCCGAGCAGACTGGCACCTGTCAGGGGCATGTCTGCAGGGCCCCCTGTGCATGCATGGTGGGAGGGAGAGTAGGGGTTGGTGCAGCCTGGGCTGGAGGACCCACGCACAGTTGCTGGGAGACGCTCCTGGGAAGGGATCCTACCAGGGTCATGACGGTCTGCAGCCGTCCTGTTACGTTTCCTTCCAATTCCTCTTGTGCTTCCTCCTCTTACAGAAGCTGTGCCGGCCCCAGAGAAGCAGAGAGGGCCCTTCTGCCAGCCCCTACCTGACAACAGAGAGAATCTCTGCTACTGCACGCTGCCCAGGGGACCCCAGAGCCCTTCCCCAGGCCAGGCGAAGTCCCTGCCTTTCCTCATGTCCGGGGCCTGGGCTTTCCCTCCACTCTCTGCCCCACCCCAAGTGAGGTCCTTGTTGTACGTGGTCTGAGTCACCCTAAAAATCTTCTGGGAGAGCTCTGGGAGGCCCAAGTGACTCATTCCCGTGGGAGGGGTCCCAGGACTGGGGAATGCTACCAAGGACGTCCTCCAGGCCAATCCAAAAATCTGGGCCTCCCCTCCCCTTCCCCCAGACTCAGGGCCAAAGCCTTACTGGTGGATAAAATCCCCCAACCTAGGCCACTGCCTCCTTCATGCAGCCCCCCGCCTCCCCCAGCCTGGCATCATGACCCAAGCAGTCCTCTGTACCCCAGGCCACCAGGGCACCAGGCTTCTCCATGGAGTCTGCTCAGTCTGTCCATTCTCTTGGCTTGCTCCTGCCTTTTCCTCTTAGTTTCCACACAGCTAGAGTACTTCCCAGTCCCAAAACCCTCCCCCCGGGGTCACCTGGGACCCATCTTCAGCGCCGGTTTCCTGTGCACGTGGGCACCACCAACAGGCCCACATCCCCCAGGGCCTCACTCACACCAGGGCGCACACATCTAGTCATGGCATCGGCCCTCCTGCAAGCACCCGTCATCGCACACCCACCCTCTGATCCTAATAGGATCCCGCTCAGAGGGTTGGTGATCCCCATTATTCAGAGGAGGAAACTGAGGCCCAAAAAGGTGAATTCACTCAGTAAGCTCCTAGCTCGTGAGGGGTGGGCCTGGAATGCCAACAGCAGGGCTCGTTTCACTTCTGTCTGCCACCTCTGGGACAGCCTGACGCACACGGGCCAGCGCGCAGGTGCACCGGTGTGGGTGTGCCCCTGGGAGGGGGGCCCGGGTGGCGGCACCGGGACTTTGTCTGTGCCCCCGGCAGCCACAGAACACAGCGCTCTTCAGGGCAGGGCTCCGGGCCCCCAACTCTCAGGCTGATTTGGCCACAAGCAGAGGAAGAACAGAGCCTCGGGACAATGACTCAGTCTGCAGTGACTGTCCAAGAGAGTAAAACAGAAGCGCTATCAACTGAGCAAATATCCTTTCCGATAACAGGGTGTTGTTTTCCACCGGGGAAGCATAGATCTCAGGTCTTACTTCTTCATTCCCATCTGCAGTTCTTCCTGGAGGTGAGACTCGGGAGGCTCGCCCAGAGTCGGCACCGCTAACCAGAGTGAGCACACGGGAGGGATCCCACTAACCCCGAAACCATCCTCCCCGTGCGGGACTCAGACTCCCCAAAAAGGAGAGCAAGAGGCCAGGAAGTTGTGCTAGCAGCCACGGGTGACACTCTGACTCGGGGAGGGCCAACAGGGCAGGGGCGCCCAGCAGAGGGATCCCGCCCACGGGCTCCCGGCCGGCTCCCCGCCCGCTCTGCGAACCCAGCATCTCCCTGATGAAGCACCGACCCTGTGCCGAGCTCTCCGTGGAGTCACACCTAAGGGAGGACCCACCAGGAGGGGCACCACTGCAGAGCTACAAGCTTCTCGCCCTCCACGCCTTGGGAAGATGCTTTCCTCCAGCACAAGTCTCTGCCTCTCTTCCGTGTCTGGGACCTTGACCCCTGCCCACCTGTCCAAGGCAGTGTCACAGGCAGTCGCTCTGATGTGTCCGGTTCTGCAGGAACCTCCTCTTAACCTGCTCCCCACACACACCCAGTCCTCCCCGCTTCTCGACTTCAGGCTTCTTGAAGGCAAGCACGGGACCACCATCTTGCTTCACCCCACAGTCCCCATCAGGACCACGCGCGTCCCACAGACCCAGGAATTACTGATTTTTCAAGCAGCTCCACCAAGCAGGCGGCTCAGCTGGGCTTGCCTGTGGGAAGCCCTGAAGGAAGCCAGAGCTTAATTCCCCACGACTTCAAAAAGATGGCGTGTAGGATACTTACTGAAGTGTTCCCATCAAGGAAAAGAAACATCATCCCACTGTTATATATAGTTTTTCCATCTTTTTTCCCCCAGACATATCCAGACCTAGATTTTTTAAAATTTAAATTCAATTAGCTAACACATAGGAGGACATCATTAGTCTCAGATGCAGTCAGTGTTCAACCATTTATCAGTTGAGTATAAGACCCAGACATAGATTTTTTCAAAAAAACAAAACTAAGACCCCACTACCTGTTCCATTTTGTTACTTCATGCAGATATAAAATGCATCATAAATACCTTTCCATGTGAACAATTGTTCTCCGGCAACAACGTTCTCAGGGATGGGACAGGGCCCATGGCATGTAAGCTTCAGATAACCCACTCTGGATTGTTGGTTTCCGTACACGTATTTTTTAAGATCTCGCTATTGTAAACCGCACTTGAAAAGTATCCTCAGAGACCCATCTCTGAGCGCATCCTGGATTCTCTCTTTCAGGTAAATTCCTAGAAAAACAGTTGGACTGCCGGATAAGTACATTTTAAAGGCTTTAGTAAGTGTTGCCAAATTGCCCTCCGGAAAGATTAGAATGGCTCCCACCAGCCAATGAGATCAGGAAAGATAGCTATTGATATATTAGCTGTGTTCTTGGCTCTTTTCTCTCCTAAAAAAAAAAAAAAAAAAAAAAAAAAAAAAAAATTGCACTCCAGGAGCCCCAGAAGGTTAATGAATGTATTAATTTATTGTGGGTAAATCATTTGTGAAATCAAAACATCCCTTGGAATATTGTAATAGCTCAGAATTGTGACAGGGGTCCCAGTAAATGGTGGTCAGAGGAAGTCAGGCATAGGAGGGATAATGTTTCTCCCGCTGACCTGGCCACACTTGGAAGGAGCCTGTCACTGGGTTTGGGGGATGGTGCCCATTGGAGGGCCTGCCAGTGATTTCTCAGGTTTCTATAATGTGGGTCACGTCTGTGAACTCAACTAGCAGAGACCCGTTCCAGCCATGCCAATGAGCCAAAGCTATGTCCACGAGTAAGGGGGTCGAGCTTGAGAACCCCAGAAAGGGTACCTAGAGATGACAGATAGCACTGTCCCTGGGGTGCGGGTCCCTGAGCAAATGTTGCTTTCAGGCTTCTATCTATATAAACAATTTGAGTCACCCCAAATCAGCAGCCTTATCTCACACGATCCTTACAAAAAAAAAAAAAAAAAAAAAAGGAACCCACACCAGAAATGCAAATCAAAACCACAGTATTACCTTGTACCCGTCAGAATGGCCAGACAAGAGATCACAAATACTTTTGAGGACATGGAGAAAAGGGAACCATCCTGCGTTGATGCAGGGGACATAATTTGGAGTAGTTATTATGGAAAACGGTATGGAGGTTCTTCAACAAACTGAAAATAGAACTACCATATGATCCAGCAATATGGAGGAGTCCAGCCTCTTCAAGGCATACAGCCATAGGAAAGGAAATCAGGGTCTCAAAGAGGAATCTGCTCTTCTGTGTCCATTTCAGCATTATTCACAGTAGCCAGGACGTGGAAACAACCTAAGTGTCTGTCAAAGGATAAACGGATAAAGAAGACGTGATGTGCATATACAATGGAATGCTATCAGCCATGAGATAGGACATCCGCGTTCGTGACAACACAGATAAAACCTGAAGACATCATGTTAAATACAATAAGTCAGATGAAGAAAGACTAATACCGTATGATCTCACTTATGTGTGGAATCTAAAAAAGGCAAACTCAGAAAAGACAGTCTTTTCAAGAAATGGTGTTGGGAAAATTGGACAGCCACATGCAGAAGAATGAAACTGGACCATTTCCTCACACCATACATAAAACTAGACTCAAAATGGATGGAAGGCCCAAATGTGAGACAAGAGTCCATCCAAATCCTAGAGGAGAACACAGGCAGCAACCTCTATGACCTCGGCCGCAGCAACTTCTTGTCAGATATGTCTACAAAGGCAAGGGAAACAAAGACAAAAATGAACTATTGGGACTTCATTAAGATCAAAAGCTCTCGCACAGCAAAGGAAACAACCAACAGAATGGGAGAAGATATTTGCAAATGTCTTATCAGATAAAGGGCTAGTATCCAAAATCTATAAAGAACTTATCAAACTCAATACCCAAAGAACAAACAGTCCAATCAAGAAATGGGCAGAAGACATGAATAGACATTTCTGCAAAGAAGACATACAAATGGCCACAGACACATGGAAAAGTGCTCAACATCCCTCGGCATCGGGGAGATACAAATCAAAACCACAATGAGCTACTGCCTCACACCAGCCAGAATGGCTAAAATTAACAAGTCAAGAAATGACAAATGTTGTCAAGAAACGACAAATGTTGGCAAGAATAAGGAGAAAGGGGAACCCTCTTATGCTGCTGGTGGGAATGCAAGCTGGTGCAGCCACTCTGGAAAACAGCATGGAGGTTCCTCAAAAAGTTGAAAATAGAACGACCCTATGACCCAGCAATGCTGGGTATTTACCCTAAAGATACAAATGTAGTGATCCAAAGGGGCACGTGCACCCGAATGTTTATAGCAGCAATGTCCACAATAACCAAACTGTGGAAAGACCCCAGATGTCCATTGACAGTTGCACGGATAAAGAAAAGATGTAGTATATATATACAATGGAACACTACTCAGCCATCAAAATATGAAATCTTTTCATTTGCAATGACATGGATGGAACTAGAAGGTATTATGCTAAGCAAAATAAGTCAATCAAAGAAAGACAATTATCATATGATCTCTTTCATATGTGGAATTTAAGAAACAAAACAGAGGATCATAGGGAAAGAGTGGGGAAAAAGTAGACAAAATCAGGGAGAGACAAACCGTAAGAGACTCATAATCATAGGAAACAAACTGAGGGTTGCTGGGGGGAGGGAGGGGGAGAGGGGTAACTGGGTGATGGGCATTAAGGAGGACACTTGATGTAATGAGCACTGGGTATTAGACTGATGAATCACTGACCTCTACCTCTGAAAATACATTGTATGTTAATTAATTGAATTTAAATAAAAAAAATTTTTTAAAAAACCAAAGTCATAGAAACAAAGAGTAGAGTGGTGGTTATTAGGGCCTGAGGGAGGCAGAAATGGGGAGATACTGGTCAAAGAGTACAAACTTTCAGTTACAAAATGAGGAAGTCCCAGAGGTCCAATGTACAGCATGATGATGGTATTTAATAATACTGTATAATACACTTGAAACTAGGTAAGAGTAGATCTCAAATGTATTCACCACACCAACACACACACACACAAACACACACACACACAGAGTAGCTAAGTTACAGGATGGAGGCATTAGCTAATTCTGTAGTGGTAATCATTTTGCAATATATAAATGTATCAAATCAACATATTATACATCTTAAACTTCCACCATATGTCAGTTTTATGTCACTGAAGCAGAAAAATAAATACTACACCTGTGAATGGGAACAATCCCCCCTCAAGGTCCCTCCCTCCTCCCTGCCCAGCGAACCGGGATGCCATGCCAAGGCTCTAGGATGACTGCCTAGGAGGGAATCCCAGAGCTCCTTGGAGCATCTGGTCCACACAATAGAGGTGGGGTCAGGGAGGAGCAGAGAGTAAAGGACTAGAGAGATCGTCAAAAAAAAGAGATGGGATTCGGGGCCCATCTCGGTCCCAGTCCAGGCTTTGGGCTTCCTGCTCAGCCAGCACTGCCACCCCAGCTCTTCCAAGCACTGGAGACAGATTTTAAAAATGTTTTTGCAAGGCCATCCAAAGCTCTGGACCTGGGCAAGGGCATGGCTTGAACAGATGTAAGGGCAGTACTGATGACGGATTTCCTTGGAGACTCATGGGGATAAACCAGCTATCCCTTACATAATGGGTAAAGCCAGGCACAAGGACAACCAGTAACTGTGTAGCTGGGCACTTCCCAGGTGTTTCTCCCATTCTGTACTGTGGCCCAGGAGGCTTGTCCTTTTAGGGTGCATCAGCCGAGCCCTGTTTGCCTTTGGTCTTGGCCAATGGGAGGAACAGACTGGAGATCGGAGGGTGGGAGCAGAGAAAGTCAAGGATATTTATTTATCCCGTTTCTTGCCTACCAAGCACAGTCTGAGAGACAAATTTCTTTTCCTAAAGCTTTCCTACAGCCCTTACTAGGAAGCCCTTCCCCCTCCTCTCTTGCTAGCTTAGAGGTGGCAAAGGCTTCTTGCTGTGCCCAGCTCCAGGATGGCATCCCACCCCTTGTCAGGTTCCATCCTGTCCCCATTTTGTAAATGGACCCATCATTTAGCTCTCTTAGATCACTGCTTTAAATTATTCCCTCTCCTGCCTGCCAAACCCCTGACTGACTCACTGGTTTAAGACTTGGGAGTAGTTGTTTCTTCATTCCTCACTGGACCAACTACCCATCAGGGTCTTCTTGGTAACAGTCTCTGGGCTTCTTACTCAGAGGCTGAATGCCACCTCTCTGCTAAATGCTGGTCAGTGAGGGTGTCTGTCCCATGGACACGGCTCTCCATCACTTCGAATCTGGGAGGAGGTTGGGGAAGAAAGACAGACATGTGCTCAGAGACCCACAGCACCCAAGAAAGGACTCAAGGGTTAAGGAGGGGGAGGTATTAGTGTGTTGTAGGATGGAAGGAGCCCAATATCGTGGGTAGGGGAGGAGCTTTGGGGGCGGGGGAGCATTCGAGGGAGGCTTTGAAGAATGGATGGATTATGTCAGCTGGAAAGCCAGGTGAGCATTCCATCTTCAACCATAGAAGATGGTGAGAAGACCGGAGCCTGGTGAAATAGTTGAATCCAGTCAACAGGGCACTAAGGAGTCTAAACTTTCTTTGTGAGCAATGGGAAGCCAGTGATGATTTTTGAGGAGAGGAGGGGTTTAAAGAAATTGTCCCTCTATCCAAGGTAGGATATTTTTACATAATCTAAACAGATTGTGATAGAATTCCACATTTACTTAAGAGCCCCGTAAAAGTACTAAAGAAAAAGTGACAATATTCTATCTTTTTCTGTAATTCATGAGAATCGGTAACAAACCATAAAGAAGCTTAAACTAAGGCCTTTTTTACTTTGAGACTGGTTTGTTTTTAAATATATTCTGTCTTCTCCATTCCCTGAGGAAAAATAACTGGAAAGAACCAGAAAGAAACCCTGAGCGCCTACACCCTTTACCCCAAACTCTAGGGCTATTTCGGTCCTTGCTCAAAGATGACCTATTCCAACAGAGACAGCAGATATTGGCTGGTGTTGAAGCAGGGACCTGTTCCAAAGCTTTAAGTCCCAACAGCCTTGGGCCAGAGAAGTCAATTAGGAGCTGAGAAGAGTAGGGAGAGAGGTGCTGGTAGATGCAGTCAAGAGGAAATCAGACCCCATTTCATCACTTTCTCATTTGTGATTCCCCTATTGATGCAGACAGCTTGAAAACTCTCTGATGAAGGGAGTGGGTTCTGCCCATCAGAGGGCTCCCTCTGGGGAGTGGGGTAGTGGAGATACCAGCCATCAGTGTCACTGGGGGAAGAGAGACACACATCTTACCAGAGGCTCAACTCGTGTCCCTGAGCAATTAGCCAACTGGTCTACCTGGGATTCCCATCACAATCTTTCCATCACGCAGAGGTGATTTTTCCATGACTTAACTAACTCACGTCTTGGAAATCCCAGAATCTGAGACTAGAGTAGCTGGAAGGTGCATAAAGGGCCCATATGATAGTCAAGCTCACCCAACTCACCCCAGTTTTCAGATGGGAAATACTTTGCCCAAGCCCAGGGCTTCGTCTCCTCACCTATGACTTATCACCAGGTCCCCACTTTCTGCCTTGACTATTCTGCCAGTGGCTCCCATCCCTTGTGTGCTCTAGGCCAGGCACTCTGCTACGGACTACGGACTACGAGATAACTCTGGAAGGTATATTAGCCTGCCTCTTGAGCACTCAAGGGAACTGAGGCTTGCCGGAACTTAGAGAGGTTACCCGGATTGCCTGTGCTCACACAGCTGCTCACCGTTGCAGCTGGGACTTGAGATCGGCGTGGATGCACGTGGCCTGCACTATATGATACATGGGGTTGCATGGTTGTACACTCAGCATTGCGGGTTTCTCGAAGCCAGTCACTTCCTTTGAGGGCTGACAACACTATCCTTGTGTCTAACCAAATCTATCCCAGGTCAAAAGAAACACACCTCCTTTGGGGCCCCATGCTGACACTGAGGACTATTAAGTAAAGAGCACGGGCCGTGGGAATCTTCCAAGCACGTGAATGCACTCTCAACCTTGGCCTTCAGAGTACTGCTGTTCTGTACCCTCAATCTCTCCATGCAGCCTCCAACCTCAGTCAGGACCCATTGCCCCCAGTCAACCGTGACTCTGCTACTTATGCAAGTCAACCTCTATCCCATGTATCCCATATATCCCATGTGTCCTATCTATGCTCAGTAGGTGAGGACGCTCATAACCATGAAGGTGTTGTTTCTGCCTCCCCTCCTTCACCCCCAGAACCTAGCAGCACTGTCTGATCCCTATTTTCCTCTTATGGCACTGGATTTACTCATTCTCATTCCCTCGGCCACAACCCCAGGAGCTTCACTCCTAACATGGGGCCTGTCGCTATAGCACTGGGGAGGAACAAGGCAACCGCGACGATTGGCAACATGGGCTTTGGAAGCAGGAACAGGCTAAATGTTGTTCTGCCAGGTCGGAGCTCCCGGGACTCGGCGAGTGCCTTGACCTCCCTGAGTCTGGGTTTATGCTCCTAACCACAGCGAGCTGTTGTGATGGGGAAATAAATAACACGCGTGACAGTGCTTTGGTCCAGGGCAGAGACCCAACGGTTCACGTTCCTGTCTCCTTTAATATGTGTCTCAGAGGAACGCAATGATAATTGAATGAAATTATAAAGAACCTAGCGCAGTTCCTGGCACCAGCAGACACTCAGTAAACAGAGCCTCTCTTCTGAGGGAGTGCCCACTACCTCGTCTTTCATTCGAGTTTTTGTTTCTGGGCAATACGGTGGAACTAAATGCTGACAAACATCAGCCTGTCTCAGGAGCTGGGGTGGGCGCTGGCTGCACAGGTCAAGGCCAGGCCCCTGGGCTCCATCAGTCCCCTTGCCAGCTGGGATTCTGGGGCCCTGGGCTCAGGGTGGCCCTGAGACCGCCAGGACCAAAGCCCTTGCACCGATGGGCATTCCTGCCAGCGCCGGCCAGCCCAGGTTGCCTCTGTCTTCCGAGAATCCTCCCAAATCTCCCTCCACTCCTACTGTTGCCCTTTGACTAAAGCCCATTTTGTCAATTCCATCATCTGTACTCTTACTAAAAATAAAACCCATGCAGCCAGATCTCTGAGAAAGGGGAGCTCTCGGTTAAAGGGCAAATTCCTCCCTTCCTGGTATGGTCCCGGCTCCCAGGGAGAGAGCAGGGCTGGGAACCCCACCCCCCAAAGCTCTGTGTCTGAAGGGAGCCCCAACCGAGGGTTGGAGAGGCTGTCCGCTAAGTGGGTTCCCACAGGGAATAAATGGCCAAGCTCCAGCCCCTTCTTCTAGGCCCTCGCTCTATCTTATGGCTCATTTCATCTCCCTGCAGACAACTTTGACAAAAGGCCTTTCTGCTTTTGCCCAGGCTCTCCCACAACATAAAACCATTGACTGATATCAAAATGGTCACCTCGCTTAGGCCTTCATCATTTTTCAATTTTCCAAGTGACTGCCTCCAGCATGTTGTACCACAGAGGACAGCAGCAGCATGGGGGAATCCAAGTGGGTGCCCGTCCAGGCCTGAGGTCTGTCATCGTCCGATACAAGTCTCTGCCAGCAAGGGTCACTCTAGCTGCTAGCTGCCTTCCTCCAGAAGGTAGCTGACCAGGAAGTTAGTCATTCAAGTTTGGGAACCAAATGGACCCAGGTTGACATCCCAGCTCTGACCCTTAAGTGTCACACTGTGGGGACCTTACCTCTTTAGCTTTCATTTATTATCTGTAAAATAAGATTATAAAGTGAAGAGAAGGGGATCTCAGCTCATAGGATGATGAGAAGTTTAGATGAGATGATACATACAGAGTGGCCCATGCCCGGAGCAATTGCGTCCATGTATTTACTGCAGTTGTTAGTACTCTCGTGAAGAGCTGTTTCCACGCAGGGTTTGAGGAAGAACATTCTTTTCCTTCTTCAACTCCAATTAGGAAGTTACTCTTTGGGTCAAAGGGGGATCAGCCCTGAACTCAACCTCTAGCCTCTACCTCTCATCGCCATTGTGTAGGGTTCACATAGAAAAGGAGGTTATCGGGCGCCTGGGTGGCTCAGTTGGTTAAGCGACTGCCTTCGGCTCAGGTTATGATCCTAGAGTCCCGGGATCGAGTCCCTTATCAGGCTCCCTGCTCCACGGGGTGTCTGTTTCTCCCTCTGACCTTCTCCCCTCTCATGCTGTCTCTCACTCTCTCTCTCCCTCAAATAAATAAATAAAATCTTTAAAAAAAAAAATAAAAAAGGAAATGAGGTTATTGCCTGGTGGAAGGCATCCCTCAGGCAATGGTGGAGGAAACTGACCATGACTGTCTCTGGGGAAGTCTCTGAGCAGAGATACCCGGAAAGGTCTTGTAATCAGTAATCAGGTGCCAGTAAGAGAAAATTATCTCCTGCACCTGAAGGTAGGGTCCAGGGACAGGTCCTGACAGGGCAGGTTCATGAAACAGCATAGCAGAGTGAGGGCAGGAGCCCGCGGGAAGGGAGGTCTGGATAGAGCAGTTTAAGCCTGGAGGGGACAAAGCAATGGAGGCGTTTTTCAATACTCGGGGAGGTGGTAGAGTATCTTAGCTAAGAACCCAGGTTCTAGATGTGGACAGCCCCGTCACATCTCACCTCCACTATCCACCTGCTGGATGACTTGGGCCTCGTTCTTTCTCCGTCAAAGGAGTATAATAATGGATCCTTTCCCACAGGTCCACAGTCAGGACTTAGCTGAGCACATACGTGTAAAGACCCGAGCCAGAAGCACATCAGTGAATGAAGCCATCGGGCACATCCTGGTGAAGAGAAGCCACCATCCAAACTCTCTCCTCTGTGATGCCAACCTCTTCCCTCCCAACTCTGGCCTATGCTGCCACACAGTCCCCATTCTTCAGCTTCCATGTTGGGACATGAGGGAAACTCTAGAATCTTCGTTAGCCATCCAAACTCATCGCCCACTACAATGCATAAACTTGCCAGGGAGTGTCTAATTTCTCCTGGTGTATCTACAGAGCCAGAAAACGCACTACCTTCCAAGGTAGAGTGCAGCATCTGTGGAAAGTTCTAGAAAGTTCTGTCCCTGGTAGTTTGTGTCCCTTGGTCGAAGTTAGTTCAGCTAAGGATGCTCTGTGCCAAGCCCTGTGCTGGGTCTTCATCCATAACAGCCACTAGGATAGAGGCGGACCCTGACGCCACGTTGTCCAGACTAGAGCAAAAGCAGCCCAGAGCAAACCAAAGCGCCACATGCTGTGATGAGAGACCCTAACGTGGAAGCTCCAAGGCTACAGAAACAGAAGACTGGGCCTTGGTGGATTAGTTAGTTCATCAGTCCAATAAAGAGAGGGGGAAGAGTATTCTGAACAGAGGCGATGGCAGGAAGAAACAGCCCAGGAGCGGGGGAGCTTACTACGCCCAAGGTTGGGAGAGGATTTCAGGCTGAGTGGACCGCGAGGACCCAGGAGAGATGTGCAGGGCAGAATCTTCCTGGGACAAGCAAGTCTGGAAAGTTGCTGGACTTTGCTGTGGGCCCCAGGGGCACCCTGAGGACGGTCAGGGATTAGTGACCCGATCCACCCGAGGGCCAGGAGGAGGGAGTGTAAGGAGCGACCGTGGCAGCTGGAGTTTGGGGTCGGGGTGGGTGGTGAGCCTCCGCCCAGGTCCAGTCAGAAGGTGCAGGGGTGCCTGGGTGGCTCTGTCGGTCGAGCATCGAACTCTCGATTTCAGCTGAGATCGTGATCTTGGGGTTGTGCGGTCGAGCCCCGCATCAGGCTCCACGCTCAGGATGGAGTCTGCTTATCCCTCTCCCTCTGCTCCTCCCCCACCTCTCTCTCTCTCAAATAAATAACTTTTCTTTTAAAAAGATGAGCGCGCCGGCACTTGGGCAATGACCTTGAGGGAGAGGGGGAGGAAGGGACGGTCCCAAGTGACAGGCAGCAAGGAAGACAAGCCGGCTCTGTTCAGCCGTGGAGGTGGCTGAGTCTGGCTTCCCAGTCGCTGCCACGCAGACCGGACCCAGCCTCGGGAGCGCCCGGCGCTCCCCCTCCTCTCACTTGCTCTCCCCAGGACGGCTGCAAAGCCCCGCCCAGAGGCAGCCCCGCCCTGAGGGAGGGCTGGAGCTGCCCGGGATGGCAGTGACAGTGAGGGTGACAGGGGTCTCTCCCGGTTCCCAGTCCCACATTGCTTCCCAGGCATTCCGGGTTGGAGCTGGCAGTTGTAACTGAAAGGATTATAGATTTGCACTTACGGGCGATGGCGCATAAACAGCTTCGGGGTGCCCTGACTTTGCATCCTGGAACCCTAAGCTAGTAACTATCAGATTTTCAGCCTCGTCTCCTGAGCGGCAGACCAGATGCCTCTCCCCCGAGACCAGGAGCCCAGGGCATCCCCCTTGCCTCTCTACCCCCGGGGGCTCTGGTCTGAGCCCCTCAGCTTTGTCATCTGAACAATGGGCTCTCCAGGGTCCCTTCCGGTGTGAATAGCACCCCCACTCTCACCTGAGGGGGCGGGAAGCAAAATGGCTCCTGGATTCCCCATCCCCATTCCCTGACTGTGCTCCAGCAGGGTTTGCAAGGCAGTGGGGTGGGGGTTCTCTGGGGGAAAGCTAAATTGCTCCAAACCCCACCAAGCTGACCCTCATGCCCAGGCCTCCCCCCTGCCCATCCCAGCGTGATCTATGGCTCTGGGGAGTCGGAGCGTAGCACGCAGAATCCTGCAGTCCCAGACCCACTGCCACAATCCACACACACAGGAAATGGACCGTGATACACGCCATATTACATTTTAATGGTCTGCAGCACCCAAGGCAGAATGAGGGATCCTTCCTGTGGTGGTAACAGATTAACTCCTTCTTTTCTGGTCTCTTTCCATCTTCCAGGGAAGCGAATTGGGGCACAGCACACCGGGTTGTCAAGACTCTGCGTTCTGAAGTTAGGAACAGGTTTACCCGAAAGCTTCTGGGGTTCTCCTTCTTCCACTGCATCGGTCGATACTCGGATAGGACGTAACCTTCTGATCAGATCCAGCTCATCTTTCTCTCCTTCAGAGTCCACCAGGGGTTCACCTTCGCAAGCTCAGTGCCACCCAGACCCAGAATTAATAACCCTCCACGAGACAGGAAGTCTCTGGTGGCTGACATCTGGGATATTTTAAAGGCGCACCCTTTAAAATTAATAGTTCTCTTAAAATTAATAGCGCCTGTCTACACTCGAGGGTCAGAGGGGTCTCTGTCTACACCCAGAGATGGCCAGCTCCCCCTAAGTTTCAGAGGAAAGAAGTCACCTTTTCAGTCAAGGTCAAGGTAGATCAGGGACAAAAGCCTGAGAGATGTTATTGCCACCTGAGTGCCCTCTTCCCTGGGTGACACACCCATCAAGCCAGGTGATCCTTCCTCGCCATGTCCCTCACAACGGTGTGCTGGCAGAATGTTGAGCGACAGACTCCAGGGGCAGAGGTGTCATTCACTGGGAGAATTCGCCAACTTGGGGCTACCAGCGTGAGGTCCCTGATGCGGGCCCGGGAGAGACGCTCAGCCTCACACAGTCTCTTCACCACACAGATACAAGAGTCCTGAGTAACCTCGACAACGTGCCTTGTAGTAAACGAATTAGCAGGTGATGAGTTTTGAGCATGTATCACTTTTTGTTTTTAATAGAATTTCATTATTAGTTTATGTAATTTAATTTTTAATAATGACTGTGGTTAACAACAGTTCTCAAAATTCCTGAAAGTCAGACAATCGGCTCAGTCTGGCTGGAGCACGCCATTGCTCCCTCAGCTGAAAGTCACTGACCACACATCACCTTTATTAGTGTGGACATACTTGAGAAAGAGCCATGGTCTGGCTCGCAGGCTCGGCTGCAAAGACACTGGCCCGGAAGGACCGATCGTTGGCTGGTACTTCCTTTTCTCTTCAGTCAGCCTGAGCACCTGCTGAGCTCAAATGCTATCACATATTTTTGCTCCCTCCACAGATGAGATCTGGTCCCTGAACTCTATGTCCAACTCCTGCAAGAAGGGAGATTTGGACACTAATGTGTTCATCCTTAAAGCATATGTAACCTCCTCCTCCATGGGATCATCTCAAAGGCGGCCCTGTGTCAAATATTGGCTCTATCCCACTGACCCAAGGGCCCACGAGGCCTCTATGTGGCACCTCCAGCTGTGGGACAAAAAGAGAACCTTGAGGTGCCCTCCTGTAAGATGGAGAAGGGTCTGAAGAATGAAACGGAACAGGACCCAAGATGGCGTCCAACGATTCCAACGATTCCAGCCTCCTGGTGCTGACACAGGGAATCGTTCCTCCCACACTGAATAGGGTGGACAAGGACAACATGAAACAATAGGAGAGACCTTTGGAGACTTAGCCATGAAAGGCAGAGTGCTTCTGCCTTGCTCTCTGCTGAACCACTCTCCCAGGGAGGAGGCAGCCGCCATGTCACGAGGACATTCAAGCAGTCCCATGGAAACAACCACGTGAGAAGAACTGATGCCTCCTGCCAGCAGTATGAGTGAGCTCCTTGAAGTTGCCTCCCCCACCCCAGCACCCATTCAGTGTCCTACACCACATGAAGCTTTTGGGAGGGGGGATAAAAAATAAGTCAGAGCATGATCCCTGTTCTCAAGGTGATGACACCACGGGGCCTGCATCAGTTAGGAGTCACTTTGGCTGCATGTACGATACTGCTATTGGTCACACAGGAAGAGTAACTTAAACAAGATAGACTTTTGTGTCTCTTAAGTAAACAAGGTCAGAGGTGGACAATCTAGATCTATGATGGCACTCCACCAGGTCAGTGACCCAGGCTCCTTCTGTCTTGGTAACTTGCCATCATCAGCAAGATCCATCTACCTCCTAATCCAAGAAGGCTGCGTGAGTGCCAGCCATTACATTCCTTTTATCCCAAAAGGAAGAAGGAAGAAATAAGGGAAGGTACACCCTCTTGCGTGAAAGACAGTTGGCATACATTGTACATCCCCTTTCTGCTTCTATCCCATTGGCCGGAACTTAGTCATAGGGTCAGTTTTTATTCGTGGCAGTCTTGTGTCCAGATAAAACTCAGGGGTTCCAATATTAGGAAGGGAGAGAATGGGTACCAGTGGGCAATGAACAATTTCTTTCCCAGGGCCTGGCAGAGGCCTCACAGGTCTCCAGCCCACAGACACACCTGCCTGATGCATCTCTTTGCTGCTCTTGGTGCTTGGCTGAAAGAGCCAGTGTTCTCTTTGCAAACACTTCCTCAGAAGCTTACCCTACCTGGATTCTCTCCCTGGCACCCTATTTGTTTGCCAACTTCTTAGTTATCTGTCCTTCCCAACAAAAGACAGAGTCTGTGAGGCATAGGCCTCACCTTTCTGGTCCTGCTCTGAAATACTGTCTCCCGACTACTTGCTGAATGAAGGAGGGAGCCAGGCGTAGACTCTGACACTTGCCCATGGTCTAGGACACATTCATGCAGGGACCCGTCGCTAGGAAACCACTATGAAAACATTTGCAAGCTTATGGCCCAAGCTGGGGCCATCCCCAGGCATCTCAGTAGCCTCCGTCCGCAGCAGTGTGCAAAGACACGGCATCCATATAGTATCTGCTTTGCCACAGCACATTCCCTGACTTTTAAGGACCCACCCCATCTCGTCGGCCACATTAAAAAATAAATAAATAAATAAAGCCGGACATTCTTCTGAGGAAAACAAAACAAACACAGAAAAGGCAACTGTTTTTAGTGTTCTTTAGCTTTCCCTGGGGAGCCAGAGTCTCTGTGTGCACAACCCCCAGAACTCCAGAGGAGACACACAAAACATAATCCGTCATGTCAACCCACTGGTCTGAGGGTTTTTGTTTTTGCCATACTGGCTTAGAGGTCACGGAGACACAGACAACAGATGACGTCTGCAGAGTCTTAAATACAAACCACATTTGAAAACAGAGGAGAGGATCCCCTGCTAAGTGTCTGTGAAAAGTGTGCGTGTTGTTCTGCATGGGTAATTGAAAGCTACCGTCCTCCAGTCAAGTGAGTGATCCCCACAGAAGCATGTATGAACAGCTCCCCCAGAGCCCCAAAAGAAGAGGAATAAAAGAAATAAATAAAATTCAGGGAAAACGGAAAATAAGAAAAACCACTGAACTCCATTAGTTATCACATAAACGGTTTTCACCTTCACAAAGGCAAATGTTTTTAAAAAGAATACACAGTGCCGGCAGACATGGAGAGAGACGGTCAGTAGCACACACGACTAGCAGAATGTAAATTTGTACACTTCTCTGGAAAGCAGTTTGGAAACATGCATCAAAAACCCCAAAAATGTGCACAGTCCATTTGATGTAATAATTCTACCTCTAATAATTAATGCTAAATATTCATTCATGTATTCAGTAAATCATTGTGATTATCTGCTACCTGCCCTTTGCTGTGCTGGATACTGAATATTCACGGGTGAGTAAAAAAAGACATATTTCCTGCCCCGTGGAGTTTACGATTCAATGATAAAACACATAGTCAACAAGCGGAGTTTACAATTGCACGATGAAACAGATAGTAAACACGTAAATAAGCCAGTAAATAAACATGAATTGTCATTCCTAAGACGGATGTCGCGTTCATGTGGTATCATAACAGAATTGCTAATAGATTCTCACAGAATTTCCACCGAGAGGGTGAGGTTGAAGCCGAGATCTGAAGGACAAAGAATCAGCCGGGACAAAAGGAGAGGACCGCGTCCCAGGGAAAGAAAACAGCATGTGTAAATGTCCTGAGGTAGGAAAGAGCTTTCAGAACTCGGGAACCAAGGAGAGGCCAGAATGGCTGGAGCCGGGCAATCCAGAGGGATCCGAGACACCTCTGCGGGTGAGTCAGAGCTGGGATAGGAAGCCCGAGTGTCCACGGACTTCATGCTACAGGCAATGGGGAGCATTTGAAGGTTCTTAAGCAGGGGAGTCGCAGAATCCCAGTGTACTTCGGAAAGCTCAATCCAGGGATGTTTTAAGATCCACGAAGACCTGTTTCAAGAAGCCAAGAAGACCAGACTGGAAATCGGGAAGTTTCCCTGAATGATTATTGCCATCCATGGCCAGAGGTCTATGAGGGGCAGATGAAAGAGGGAGTAGATTTGACCACTGATGACTGCGGGTGGCGGAGAAGCGGGAGGAGCTGGAAACTATCTGATACTATCTGTTTACTATCAGCACTTTTGCTGCCTGGGAGCCTGGGAGAGCAGCGGGCTGGCGAATGGCGTCAGGAAACAGCCGGATGAGAAGGTGTGAGAATGAAGACGAAGAGCCATGGCGCAGACGTCTTGAATCCCAGCTCGCATCTCCCTTGCGGAACCCATTCCCCCTCACTCTCCCAATGGGCAGGGCCCCGGTTCTGCCTCAACTCCCTCACACAGGGCGACACTGAGCATTTCCACGTCTAGTCCCACAGAAAGACCAACAATTAAATGGGAAACCGGTGTCGTTTCCTTTCCCATCCTTTTCTTGATGTTCATGATTTCAATTAAAAACTCAATCAAGGTCAAATATTTTCCCCAGGAAATTTTTGTTGGTAAATTCTTTCATTAAAAGCCGTCCTCCAGTCTCTGTTTCCAGTTTGGGGGAAAACGACTTGTGCTGGCTTCCCTCAAGATTTTCCCTTCCTTGAGACGCTAAAGACTCTCTCAAGCCCTTCTTGGGAATGCCGGCTTGACTTAGCATGTTTCGCAAAGGGTTGTCTCACATTTATTAGCGGCTCTTTCTCAGAATTAACTATTTCACCAGCAATTTAAGTCTTTTTTTTTTTTTTTTTAAGGATGCTGGTGGGGACTTTCCTCAAGGAAGAAAGGGAGTGGGAGAAGGATTCCCTGAGGCAGAGGTGGCTCCCTGGGGGCCTTCCCTCTGGCGTCTGTGGAGATGAGGTGCGGCTGCCAGGCCTCATTATCTATCAGTGTTTCTCCTCACATAAAACGGGGTGTCTAACGCAATGCTCATTTCTCTGGAAATTTTGTGTGGGCCCGAGGAGGCAGTTATAATATATGCGAGAATAGAAATGAAGGAATTGTGTCCAGTGGCTGGGCTCACTTGCTTCAGAAAACAAACCCAGATCGGAATGTCGAGCCAAGGCCACCAAGCCCCCCTGAAGGGCGTTCCTGGGAGGCGATGAATCCAGAAAAACATGATTGCCTCGATTTGGGCCACTTTCAGTAATGAAAACTTTTCCTCATAGAAGAAAATTGTTCCGAAAAGAACCTCCTCAGTAACTCAATTTTGAAACTGTTTTCTTAAGTCCTATTGAAACGGGAGGTATTAGGACGGCACAATAAATCAGTTTAGGAAAATACAATTTCCTGTCAGCTGTTCTAAATAAGGTCCTTTTAAGACCATTGTATAGTCGGGAGGAGAAACAACTCCCTCTTCCATTTGGAAGTTGTTGGGCTTTTTTTCTGGGGATTTTAAATCTCGTGGCTGGATGTAGAGGAAGAAAATGAGATGCTTACAACATACTGAGAAACCGGTTTTTAGTACCGTGAGACCCTTCCTATCACAAATTCAGGCGGCTGCAGGAAGATTTCATTAAACTCCAAATTTCACACCATCTCATGTCTGCTTTGGAGCTGCTAAGGATGCCCATTTAAAGGAAGGAAATCTTCCCACTCCAGCTGCTGAGCCGGCTACAAAGTCTTTAATAAAATCCCTTTCCATAGAAAGAACTACGGGCTTCCCCCGACAGAGGCCTAACCGGCAGGCGCGACTCCTTAGCCACATAAAAAGAAATTGAACTGTGCTGTTTTCTGGGGAGTCCCCATAAGCCATGGGAACAGCTAAATTTCCTTTTTCTTTTGTTTTTAATGTGTGAGACATTTCAAACATATAGACAAGTATAGAGACTATAACAGACCGTCCTCCACCACGATCCAACATCTGCCATAATTGCTTCAGATTCTCTCTCTCTCTCTCCCTCCCTCTGAAATCCCTTAAAATCAGTTAGAGCCACGCATTCCATTTTTCCCTCTTTCCCCAGAAGTAACTCCTGCCCTGAAATGATGTGAATCACTCACATGCTAATTTTCGTACAAATCCGTAAACTGAATAGACTGTTAATTTGTATGTTTCTTTAAGTTCATCTAAGTAGGAATTCTTCTGTAGGAACTTACCTTTCCCCTCAAAATTTTATTTTGGCTGGAGAGACATACGATGCCCTTGACTAAAGACTCATTCTCAGAAAGACATCACTTCTGCCTAAGTTAATTTACAGATTGAATGCACTGCCAATTAAAAAAAAAAAACAAACAAACAGGTTTTTTTCTGGAGCTAGGCGAGTTGATTAAAAAGTTTATCCTGAAGAACAAAAAAGCAGAGCTAGCCAGAAGAACCCCGAAAAAGAAGAGCCATATGGGGGGCAGGGTTACCCACCATTAACACATACTGTCAATTCTGTAATTAGGAGTTTGGTGTTGGCACATAAAGAAACAGACCAGTGGGACTGAAAGAAAATCCAGAAATAGATCCAACTGCATCTGGAAAGTCATTATATGAGAAAGGCGGCTTCACAAGTCTATGTGGAGAGACGATTTTTTTTTTTTAAGCGGTGTTAAGATAATTGGATAGCCATATGGAAAAAGTCAGACCTGGAGCTCGCACTACACACTGGGGCAAAATCCAAAATGGATCAGACATTTAAATATAAAAGCTGAAACCCTATAGGTACTACAGGAAAACATGGGGGAAGGCCTGTATAACCTGGGAACGGAACACACTTAACCAGAAGCAACAAGAGAACAGACTGTAGAATTTGACATTAACATCAAATTCTTTGTCATGGCAAACCAAGCATCTGTAAGTATAGACAGGTGACATCAGGGCTGAGGGCTCCTGTCTCCGGGTAAGCCTGCACCGTCCTGGATTGACAGGTAGTTGGACTCGCTTTCTAGACCGGAGGCCATAGAAGTGACCTGGCTGACCATGCTGGGTCTGGGGTCTGGTACTTGTGTTTGAATCCAACTCCACCACTTACCAGCCATGTTGGGCAAATGTTCCAACTCTCTAGACCTTAATTTCATCGTCTACAATCAACGGATAGCGCCAGCACCTAGTCCTGGAGTTTTGAGGAGGAATAAATGCATTTCTATATATGAAATGTTTAGATCAGTGCCTAGAACATTCTAGAACCTCAGTTTATGTGAGCTCTCACTTGCGAAGGCTCACAGCTCCTCAAAAAACCAAAGCCCAGGCAGCAAGTTGGCTGCAGGGTTCTTCCCCCTCCCAGCCCTCCTCAGAAGCTGAGGGATGCACCTCATTCCCTGATTTTCAGCAGCAAGCCTGGCTCTGCCCTCCCTCCCTAATCCCCCCCCACACACACCCCACATCTCACGAAGACCCTTCATGTTCCTCCCTGCTTGTAGGGAACAGACTCTTGGCTGCCACTGCCACTGAAGCTGACCCCTTCTGACATTATCATAAGAAATGCCTAATACTGTGGATTGGTGGGGGTTTTTTTCTCTCTTTTAATTACTCTATCTTGACATACATTTCTCTATTTTGCTAGGTTTTTTTGTTTTGTTTTGTTTTGTTTTGTTTTATGAATCGGTTTTAGGTTTTCATCCTTTCAATTATCCCTTTATTTTCGGTTTCACTCATTTCTGCCCATGTCATCATTTTCTTTTGCTTTCTTTGTGGTTTCTCTGTTTCATGATCCTTCTACTTCTTAAGCTGAACTCCTAGTTCAACCATTCTCAGCCTTTCTTCCTTTCTTTTTTTTTTTTTTAAGATTTTATTTATTTATTTGACAGAAATCACAAGTAGGCAGAGAGGCAGGCAGAGAGAGAGGAAGGGAAGCAGGCTACCTGTTGAGAAGAGAGCCCGATGTGGGGCTCCATCCCAGGACCCTGGGATCATGACCCGAGCTGAAGGCAGAGGCTTTAACCCACTGAGCCACCCAGGCGCCCCCCTTTCTTCCTTTCTAATTTTTGCCCGTGAGGCCATCTGTTTCTCTCAAACCAGTGCCCGAGTTGAATCCCACATGTTTTCATGAGTGGTGCCACCATTACTCATTACTACCTACTGCTGGTGGCTGGGGTCCTCCTACCGACGAGAGGACTAAATCCCTTCACCCGCTTCAAGCTAGACCTCACTGTGCAGAAAAGCGACTAGAACTGGCGAGTGCTGCCCTTGGGTGAAAGTATTTTCCAGACGCTTCCACTTCCCAGGGCTCTCCTCTTTCCAGACTTTCCAGAGTTCTCGTCCCCAAGCCACAGGGATTAGTGACATTCCAGATGGTTGAGGCTCCTTCAGCCCTTGTCTCTGAGTGAGGAAGGTGTGAAGCAGAATGTCTTTCCAGCCAACAAGAGACACGTAACAGAAAGGAGAAACAACCCTTCGGTGTGTAAGCCATGCAGACTTGGAAGCTGTGTGTTATCCTAACATAACCTCGCCTGTCCTGGCCGATACACACGGTGTTCTGTTATTGTTCAGTTTTAAGTATTATAACATTTCCATTATAATTTCTTCTTTGATACATGAATTATATACTAATTTTTTTATTCCCAAGCATATAGAAGGTTTTGATCTCTAATTTTATTACATGTGAGCCAAGAACGTCATTTTTCTAGGATGTGATGACTCGGCATCTGTCAAGATGAATTCTATGGCTTAATATGATCCGTTTTGGTAAATACAATCATGTCCGGGGAAAAATATGCATTCTCTCATTGGCGGGTAGCAGAGCTCTTTTTTTTTGTCGTTGGATCAATGTGTGGTTCAACTTTTCTACAACCTTGTTACTTTTATGTCTGCCTGATCTAACGGTTGCTGAGGGAAGCATGTTAAAATCTGCTGTGATTGCGTATTTGTAATTCTTTGTGGTGCAGTCGAAGCCTGCTTATGCCTCTATCGTGTGTCCCCTCTGGTCCCAAGTCTCAGAACCCTGGGAATCGTGTGGGACTCGCCCCCAGAACCTCAAGTCTCTTGGGAAAGTCATACTGGGTCAGGGGCTTCTGGGACTAATTGTGAAAACTCGGAGCCTTTGCCTTAAATTTGTATCTGTATGTGATTTTAGGGGATTCTCTCGTCCTGAAAGCTTGATATCCCAGAATGGAAGTTTGGTGGCTATTATTTTGAACCAAAAATGTGAATTTGTAGCTGGACAGATGACATGAAAAACAGAGAAGAAGACAAAGGAAATGTTTTAAATTTGGACCACGTGGTCACCGCGTCACTGCATGGAGCAGGGAAGATCGATCCATGGGCAGAGAACTCCGCCTCTCTCCAGCCCAGACTGTCTCCAGCCCCAGCCATGGCTCCGGGGCTTCCTGGACCTGCAAATGGTGCCAGAATGTATTAGAGCAGCCGCAGTCTGGAGAACGAGACCAAGAACATGGTCCCTGCTTGTGGACAGGGACAGGAACCCTTTCCTAGGAACCTGATGGGCTGGGGATGTTGGTGGGGTTCACAAGGAACTGAAGGGCTGCTGTCATTGTCATGAGGAGGACACTAACTGTGATGATGATGGCAGAGAGGAGAGAGGAGGAGGTGGAGGAGGAGGGGGGGGGACTTGAGACTTGAGCAGAGCGTGTTCTGGACACTGACTGGAGGCAGATTATGCAAGGAGATGGGGCACCTTGAATGCTACCCTGAAGAGGCCTCATTTAATCCTAAAGGAAACGGGGAACCACCGGAAGCTTTAGGAGAGGGGACTCAGAGACAGACAGTAGTAGAAAATTAATGTGGCAGCGTCCTTAGACCATGGGCGATATGAGTACAAATGGTGTGGACACGGGAGACTGCGGGGAACGACGGGGCAGGACTTGGGGGGGGGGCTGTGGGTGTGAGGAGGGAGGGAGTGGACATGCGCAGCCTCAATCCAAACCGACAGCACACGGGTGCCTGCCGTGTGACCGTGTGTTCCAATTAGCAGATCACAGTTACCTTCAGGCATTAGACGCCCCGCAAACAGCTTGCCAGGCAACCTATTCCTGAAGTTGTGTATGGAGCCCATTATTATTCATATTTTATAGATGAGATGGCTGAGGTAATAAGACTTGAGCTTCAATTTCCTGTATCCAGTGGCTGAATATAACACAGTCCTTAGGAGACCAGGATTTGGGTGCCAAGAGCCACCCTGTAATTGCTTGCTGTGTGACCTTGAGCAGCGTCCTCCACCTCTCTAAGCCTCCATCTGTAAAGATCTCATCGAAATATGTGCCAAATCCTCAGCAAACAGCAGGCCCACAGTAAGCCCCCGAGAACTGTTAGCTGGTGTCATTACTATTATTGTCGTCATCAACGTTGTTCGTGCTGAAAGGACATGACCAAGGTCAGGACTGTGGTCTCTGAGTCCGTGTCCTCCCTGTTGGGGGGAGCTGACCCCTCCCTACCTCATAGTTACTGTTGACATCATTAGGGGATCCCTGAATGGTCGGAGCTGTTTTTCCAATCACAAGAGACGAACTTGTGAAGTTAAATCTAGTTTAACATCTAGATCCTGACTTCTCTGCAGCCCGAAGCCTATACGGTTCACCCCAACGTGGAGTCGGAAGCAGATCCTTCAAACCACGCTGTTTCCTCTGCACTGGGGAGAAATGGATGTCTCCTACACAGAGGGACCCAGGACCCAGGATTTTGCTGGATACTAACCTTCCTTCATCAACGCTCATTTCTATTTAAGCTGATACAAGATTCCAGACTTGAAATAGAGATGATAAATTATTGACTATCACGGTGATTGATTCCCAGACTGTCTGCTGACCACCAAATTGCTCCGATTGTCTCCCGAATGAAAATTCCATAAGTCATTAGCATGAGCCAGCACCAGCATCCGTCATGTTAACGGTACGGCTGCAATCACTCCTTGACACTAATTACCTTTTCTGACTAATTTTGAATGCGAAATTTTGCTAATGACTGAGACCCACAGCAAAAGGCCCCATTTTCTCCAAGCATTCTATAATCTATAGCACCTTCATGCCCACATAGCAATTATTAACATTGCACTCCATCCTGCTTTCTCACCATGCTGGCAGCCTTTAAATAGAGAACTCTTTATTCCAGGCTCCTTGACATAAGCATAATTTTTTCTAGAGAGTCCCCTGAAAGTGAGTTTCCAGAGAAGCAGAGTCTGTGTGGATAGATCTCTAACTTGTAGAGATAATCATGAAAAATGTTGGATCCGTGGTCCTTCTATGGAGAGAAGGACATGGGGACTTGCTCCATGGAAGTGCTTGCTTGGCTATTTCACACACATGCCATCGGACGTCATCCTCACAATGGCCTCAAGAGACAGCCGCTAGAATCCCATTTTACAGATAAGGAATTGGAGTTCCAAGGTTTTAAGTGACCTGCCCAGTGTCTCACAGCTAGTGAATACTGAAGAGAAGAGACTAGGAGTATGATAGGCAACTCCTAGGTTGACTCTCAATGGCCTCCACCTCCTAATATAATCCCTTCTCCACGAGTGTGGGTGGGACCTAGTGACAGCTGTGCTCTGAGTAGAATATGGCAAAGGTGAGGGGAGGTCACTGCAGAGATTCGGTTGCAAAAAGACTCCGGTTTCGCCTAGCTCGCTTTCCCCATTCTCTCACTTGCTCACTCATGCTGAGGAAAGCCAGCCGCCATGTTGTAAGCTGCCCTTGGAAAGGCAAGGACCTGAGGGTGGTCTCTGGCCAACAGCCCACAAGTACCTGAAACCTGCAAACAGCCACATGAGTGGCCTCAGAAGAGCACCTTCCTCTGGGGGGAGCTCTCAGATGAGACAAATGTCCCAGCTGACGTCTTGGTTGCGGCCTTGTGAGAGATCACGGGCCAGAGGACCAGGCTCAGCCATGCCCAGATTCCTGACCCAGAAAAACCGTGGGGTAATAAATGCGTGTGGCTTCGTGTCCCCAGGTTGGGGGCACAGAGAACAAACACAGGGATCAAGCATATCTTGGAACAGTGCCAAAGCCATTATTTGCTGCCCTCTGTATGGTTTTTTACCCACAGAAGGGATATTTTATTAATTCTTGTTTAGAATTCAAACCAAAAAATACATACAATTAAAATCAGAAGCTCCTCATTACCCTTCCCTCACCCCTAATCGTACTCCTCCTCCCAAGAGCAACCACACAGTTCTGAGTACCTTGAGGACTTTCCTACGTATTTGTAGATACATACACAAATTTATAAATAATGAACAGGGTACCCCATACATACATTTCTGCGATTTGCTTTTGTCATTTAATAGCCTATCTTGGATCTCCCCATGGAGGTACATAAAAGAAGCTTCTCCCCTCTTCTTGCCACTGACTTCACAACATTCCAAGGGGTAGAGTTTGTTTCCAACACAACTGCAACAAGTATCCTTATACATAAACTTTGGTGTGTTTATCTAAGAATTTCTATAAAAGAGAGCCTTAGAAACGGAATTGCTGGGTAAAAGGTAGACATTTTCTAAAGTCTGGCCCTTGTTTTTTCCAGGGAATCCCCGCACCCTCAAACAAAATCACAGCGTCTCGCCATTCCCACTGACACAGATGGCGTCAGCACTCCCTCAGTCCTGGGCGGTAAACCGATGCAGGGCCTCTGGTGGCGACCCCAAACTCAGAAGACAAGATGACTCACGGGCTCAGCCCCCTCCTTTCTTTACAGAGCTCGGAAGAAGTTCTCCATCATCTTTCCTCCTGACTGTTTTAGTGGAAGCATATAGAATCCCAAAGGAAGTCTGGGCAGAGACCTACTCCAGGATAGCCAGAATCCAGGCCCGGTTAATCTCTGACTTACTGTAGGATCTGGGCCAAGTCCTTGGCCCTCCCTGGCCTCAGTTTATCAGCTAATCAGGTTGGACGAAGTCTCCTTCTGCATGAGTTTATAGGCTGGTTCAGCATAGCCATGGGGCACCTGCCTTCGCTGTCACTGTTGCTGTGGGGCCTCTCAGGCAGGGACATAAAGTAAAAGATATATATTTAATGCACACATTTATTTAGGCCCCTAACGAGACAGGTACCAGAGCCACAGAGGTGGGACAACACAATTCCTGTCCCAGAGACACCAGGGGCCAGGGAGGGAGGCAGGCTTTAGCAGCAGGAGGCTGGGAGCACAGTGATGTCCCCACCAAGGCGAGGTGGGGAGGGTGTGGGTTTGGGTGGAAAGGCAGTGAGCTCTATTAGGAATCTCTTGCCTTTGGCACACGCTCAAGCTCAAGGAAGTGTCATTGTCTTCTCCATTCTCTAGTGCCTTCTATTTAAACGTGGAGTCATGATTGTTTTGACCTTCATTCTGGAAGAGAAGTCCTAGAGAGTCTGCAGAAGGGCACATTGTTAATCCACTCGGACTCTATAGCCCAACAGGGAATGAGGACCAAGGCCAGATACGGTCTCTTGGAGCAAACTCAGGTCGGAGCTCCCGTTCCAGGCAAGCCAGGGATGAGGTGTTTCCTAACAGAGCTATTGTTGGGCTGGCAGAAAGAAAAGGCTACTTAAGATTGCGAAAGTTCCCGCCACAAAACCTGATCTCGGACAGGAGAACAAAGACCCAAGCAGGAATCTGAAACCCCACCCCCCCCCAACCCCGGGCTCCAGTGGACCAATGGGACCCCGACGAGCAGGTGAAATATCCGAATAAGGGAAACTTGCCAACAGACCCCTGAACTCCCCTCGAGACCCCTTAACAGCCCCCTTCTCCCTGCCTTGGGCGCGACTTCAGCCACTCTGCTTTCCAGAGTCGCAGATCCTCGCCCGAGGGTGCCCACTTCCTCCTGGCGCAACTTTCCTGGCTCCCCTTCTCCTGGGCCCTGAAACTTCGCCGGAGATGCCTTTAATAAATCTTGCCTTGCACTCACTTTGCCTGGTGTTGTGTTTATCTCGCCGGAAAAACTTTACAGCTATAAATGCAACAATCTTGGGAACAAACCCATGAAAACAGCATTCTACACAATAGAAAAGAGATTTGTGTTTGAGATTTGCTAAAGCTTTGCAGAAAATGCCCGGCATTCGAGGCATGGTAAATATGCAGCCAGTGAACTTGGTGTCTCTAGATCTGTCCTACTCAAGGTGTGGTCTTCAGCCCAGCAGCCTCGGGACCACCTAGAAGCTTGTTAGAAAGCCAGGATCCGGGCCCCACCCCAGATCTGCCAGTTCGAAGCCGCATTGTGACAAGATCTCCAGATGATTCATATGAAGGCCTTGGGGTCCTGGTTGACTGAGGCAAGAAACGTGGCAGGATTCAGTCAGGACTTGGAGACCTGCAGAGGACCAGTGACCTGTGATTTCTCAGTCGGTCACTCTTTGGAAGCTAGGGATTTTTGGACTCGGCCACTAGGCATTCTGGGACCTCAGGCCAGGACTGTGAGGCGGTAGAGAGACAAGACCTCCAGCCCAGGCAGCCACGAAGGTGGGCACAGAGGCACGATCTTCCACACGTGATGAGACTGGCAAGCTCAGGCGTGGTTGGGGCTACCATCAATTCTTGGGCTCAGCTTCCAGAATCAGGGAGAAGGTTCAGGGCTGGTCTGGCTGTTGTCTCTTGCTACACCTCCTTTCTTTATCCATGTAAAGGAATGGAGAGGAGGGAGCCTGTCCACGGGAGGACCACCAGAGGACACCAGGGTATTGTGCTTTGCCTGTAGGGAGAAAGACCCAGGGAGCACAGGCCCTTCTAAGGATGTTGAAGGAACTGTCCTGGCAGAGCTGAGAAGCTCGAAGCCATGAGATAAAAGCCGGAAACACTATATGAATTTCCTGGGCCTTCTGGAACAAATTAGCACAAGCTTGGTAGCTTAAAACAACAGAAATTTATTTTCTCCCAGTTCTGGAGGCCAAAATGCCAAACTTAGTATCCCTGTTCGAAAATCAAGGTGTGGGCAAGGCTGCATCCCTCCAGGTGCTTCAGGAGATAATTCCTCCCCCGCCTCCTCCAGCTTCTGGGACCGCTGCATTCCTGGGCTTGTGGCGGCAGCATTCTAATCTCCACCCCCCACCCCGGTCCCCTTGTCTTCTCCTGTTCTGTCCTCAGATCCCCATGCCCATCTCACAAGGACACTTGTGCTAATAATTAGGATCCGCCCCCAAATCCTGAATAACCTTTCATCACAAGATCTTTGATTTGCTTTCCCCAATAAGGCAGCATTTACAGGTTCTAGGCATTAGGACTTGATATCCTTGGACGGGCCATTTTCAGACCACAGACTGATTTTGGATCTGGAGAAAGGGCTTTCCAGCAACCTAGAGTCCAAGGTCAGAATAGACTGCTTGGAAGCTGGAGACACCCCCCACCCCCAGGGCAGAGGCAGTCAGCAGCCCACACAGATCTCCTCGACATTCTTCTCCAGATGCCGAAGGCTGCTTACTGCCAAGCTCATGACGCTGCCTGAGGGGTCCCTTCCACTCTAGGCACAGGCTTAGCCCATGGGCTGTATACACCAGAAGGGCTGCAGGATAAAAAGCCTCCAGAAGCAGCCCTCCAGCCCTCATTGACACAGCCTGGAGGGTAAGATCCCAACTGCCACGTCCCCTGAGCAGTGACTCTGGGCTGTGTTAGGACCACGGCACAGTTCTCCAGTGGAAATGGGCTCCACTCACTCGAAGCTAGAAACCGGCTCCAAAGGACTCTGTCCCTCAGCTGCTGTACCCTTCCTCTCTCTTCTACCTGCAGATGTTCCCTGAGATCACCTCCTAAATAAACTGCTTACAAGGGTCTGCTTCTGGGGGAGACCGATCCAAGATGGTTTAAGAAGTGGTTTAAAGGAGGCACCTGGGTGGCTCAGTCGGCTAAGCGTCTGCCTTTGGCTCAGGTCACGATCCTAGGGTCCTGGGATGGAGCCCCACATCGGGCTCCCTGCTCAGCAGGGAGCCTGCTTCTCCATCTCCTGCACCTCCTGCTTGTGTTGCCTCTCTCATTGTGTCTCTGTCAAATGAAAGAAAGAAAGAAGGAAGGAAGGAAGATAGAAGTGGTTGTAGGAAGCAAACTCTGATTCTAGAACTGGGTCATTTGCCTGCCTAATAGCAAAAGAGTGCCACGGGGGGTGGCCAGATGACCCCCAGTGTTCCGTGTGGCACAACGGTTAAGCACCTTCACCTTTTGCGGGGGGCGCCTGGAAAGCTCAATCAGTTAAGTGTCCAACTCTTGATCTCAGCTTGGGTCTTGATCTCAGGGTCATGAATTCAAGTCCCACCTTTGGCTCCATGCTGGTAATGGAGCCTAGCTAAAAAATAAATAAACAAACAAGTAACCCTCACCTTGGTGAGCTAAGACAGAGTACAGGTGAGTGGTGATACACCAGCCATTGCTAATTATTATCATTTACTGATATTATTTTAGTTAACTGTAATATAATTATTAACAATAATTATTATTAGTTATTAATTATTAATATTGCTAACGCAATAGCTCTAGCACTGGAGAGACACAGAGATAATAGTAATTCTAAGGACTGCCAGTTGTCGTTAACAGCCATCAAACACTAAAGGAAGAAAATGTCAGTCTCAGGCCAGGTCCGACGCTTACAGTGTGGCCCAAGATGAGCGCCTTCCCTTTTTGGTGCCAAAATTTCATCGTCTTCAATGTGAGGATAAAAGTTGTTCCTCCTGGGGCACCTGGGTGGCTCACTTGGCTAAGCATCTGCCTTCAGCTCAGGTCACGATCCTGGGGTCCTGGGATGGGGTCCCACATTGGGTTCCCTGCTCAGTGAGGAGTCTGCTTGTCCTTCTCCCTCTGCCCCCCCCCCCCCGCTCATGCTAGCTCGTGCTCACTCTCTCTCTCACTCCCTCTCTCTCTCTCTCTCTCTAATAAATAAATAAAATCTTTTTAAAACTTTAAAAAAAAGAACTGCTCCCCCTCAGAGAATCATAGTGAGGATAAATAACAGGGGTCTCACCCAGGGAAGACCTCGGCATAGCAGCTCCCGGGGGTACACAGGTAACTGTTGGATGTTATGTTAAGCGTAGATATAAAATGCCACAGAGAATTTCGAAAGTACTACCAGGAATATGGCTTTAATTTATAAGACTTCCTAACCCACAAATATAGCTTGTCTCCTCCCCCAACAAAATGCATACAGCTTTCCAAAAGTTTCAAGATTGATGACGCCCTCGGTCCAAGCATCAACCAAGTCTGCCATCAAAACCCAGCCGCCCCATCTCCTTCAGTGGTGTTGATGGCCAGGCACCCTAGCCTGTGATTTGTGAGCAGGGCACGCAAAGCAGGGGAGACTAGGCAGAACGATCTTTTTAATTCCCACTTTCCAAGGGGTTGTTACTCAACTCAACCCCCTTCTGTCCTAGAGTTAATCACAAGCTACCGTCATCAGCTCCTGCTCAGGGGGAGACCCACAGATCAATGCTTCCATGCTGTCCAGTGGTCATTAGCACCTGGGAATCAGCATGTCAGTCTGATTAGACCTCGGGGTAGTTCCCCATCACCACCCACCTCAAGCCTGGCTCCCAAACCAATGCAGAGCTACCTCTGTTCAAGTTCCAGAGGAATGGCTCCCAGTTTGAGGCTCAGGTTCATTAACTGCTGAGACAGGTTGGAGGTGAGGTGCGGGCTGCATAGCGAGAGCTGTGGTTGGCTGTGAAATTAATGAATTTCCTTCCTTAACCTGCTGCATGCATAATCTACCCCAGGGAGCAAACAATCAGGAGCCCAAAGAAAACTTACTGCGGTAAACACCCGCGGTGTTATCATGAATTTATCATGAATTCTGAGTTCTATCTGGATGAACACATTTAAAAAAAAAAAATACACTGAAAAACAAGACCATGCAGAACAGAATGGTGGCTTTCTGGAGAAGTCAGGAGGCTGAAAGGAACCCCTCAGGGTCTCCACGGTGACATCATCAATTAAATCAGGGTGGGGTACAAATGTGCAGGTGAACCCCGTTTCTCACTGATAGGTCTGAGTGCAATCCAGCCTTCCGCTGGCCTAACACACTCTCCAGTTGTTTTGTAACTGGTGGGCAAAGCCAAGTTTCTCCAGGCAGCACAAAGCGCCCAGTCTGCAGAGAGCCCAGGAAGAGGGGTGGGGGCTCAGAATAGCCCCCCATGCTGGGGATTTCAGTGGAAGCTTTGTCTGAGATGGGAGACACGAGAGCAGCCCCAAGCCAGCCAGTGGAAGCCAAGAGAAGAACTAGAAGGAAATCTATTTACTAAGGCCTCATTTGCACTGTAAGGTATTAATCCTTCCCCTTTTTAAAATTCATTCCTTAGTGAATTTAGCTAATAAGGATGAAATGTTCCCTCCTCAGGCACTTAATCTGTGTCAGGCACTGGAGTTAGCATTTTATATACATCCTCTATAAGGCCCCATGCTGGGCCTTACAGATGTGTTACCTAAAGGCATCCACAATTGCCTTCCCCTTGCTGATGAGTCTAGGGAGCTAAAATAGTTTATTTCCCAGACCCCACTGAAGATAGGGGTGACCATTCACTGTCATTCTAGCCAACAAGACATCAGGCAAAGGCAGGCTTCCCTTCTGAACCAGAATGAATGCCTTGTTCTTCTTTCTGACTGGGATGCAGACCAGAGGCTGGAGTTAGAGCAACCATTTTGAAACCACGAGGACAAAGCCAACATTCTAAGGTAGGGGAGAAAGAAAAAAAAAAAAAAGAATTTGGGCCCCTGTTGGGAGCCATTGCGATAAATGTGGACCATCGACACCAAACTTCTGGTGAGGCCAGCTTAAAAAAATAATCCCTCTTCATCTCTACCAGTGTCACTGAGCATTCTGCTACCTCCAGTGAAGAACATTCCAAACCAATAGATTCCCGTTCTGCAGATGAGAAAACCAAGGCTCAGAGAGCTGAGGTGACCCACTAAAGTCCCCATAAAGATAAGTAGCAGTGAGAGGATTCACCCTGACTTCATGTTTCTAGTCATTCAGTGCCCCCTCCCCCTATAGACTGGTGCCTGAGCCAGGAATCCCACGCGAACTCTACCAGCGTTTTTGACCCTCACGTTTCTGGAATGCGTTACCCCAGGAATAAGCCAGAACAATCCAGGTATGTCACTGACAGCTATAATTCAGACTAATGATAACATGAATCCTGGAAATAGCTGACATTAATTGAGATACCCACCTACCCCATTTATCCCGACAACGGCCCTCTGAGGTGTTTACTCTTTTTTTTTTTTAATTTTATTTATTTTTTGACAGAGATCACAAGTAGGCAGAGAGGCAGGCAGAGAGAGAGGAGGAAGCAGGCTCCCTGTTGAGCAGAGAGCCCGATGCAGGGCTCGATCCCAGGACCCTGAGACCATGACCTGAGCCGAAGGCAGAAGCTTAACCCACTGAGCCACCCAGGCACCCCTGAGGTGTTTGCTCTTACAATCACTGCTTTGCACCCGCGAAACCAAGACACAGAAGGGTTAAGGGACTTGCCCAAGATGTCACAGCCAGTGAGTGGCTGAGCCAAGGTTCTAAGCCTGGCCCTGAAGCCACGTGCTAGCTACGCAGCCGTGGGCAGGAGTGAGCTCAGCAGCTCAGGTGTGCGTCCCCATGCCTCGGGAACAAAGCTCCTTCGACGATTCCCTTCCACCCTCAGGCCGGGCAGGGTTCCACCAGGCGCCATGTCTGTCAGCTGTCAGAGGGAAGGGAGTGTGAGGCCGGACTGCCGTCCCCCCGTCTGTAGCTAGGCTCTGTCCCTGAGCCTGCAGACAGACAGACTTTACCTTTACACTCTTGCTCTGGTGGTCCTCGTCTTAAGAGGCACCCTGCCCACTAGGCAGATTTCCCCAAATGGGGGATCTCAATCTGAAACAAGGAGCCCTTCCCTCTCCGTCTTTCTTTCCTTCCCATTCCATTTGTCATACACTGTAGCTTAAAAGTAACTTGGCTGGGCCACAGCGCCATGCAACGTGCAGCCAGAGAACCGCTCTTGCCAGCAGGGCGCCGCGTGACCTTGGACAAGTCACCCCTCTCTGTGCCTCACCTTCCTCAGCTGGGAGCTTGCCCTCCAAGGAATAAAACACAAATAGATCAAAAATCCATCTTGGAAGCTTGAAGAAAGCCGAAGAGGAGAAGCAGGTGGAGAGAGAAACGCTGATGGTTCTGTCCACGGAGAGCTCCGAGATTTCGGAAGATCTGGGGTGTCCTTTTCCCTTTGCACCAGCGGAGGCCTCCAAGGTGTGCTGTCACTCACCCACCGACCGGTGGGACGGCGCCCAGCAACTCCGACTCGGGGCCAGGCCATCCACCTTCAAGCACTAGTGCCTCCTTTCTCAGCTCTCTGCCTGGGTGGCCCCCTGTAAAAAAGAAGAGGGATAGCCCCTGTGCCATGGGGTTGTGGGGAGGGTTTGCGGACTAAGCGCTGGTAGAAGCATCTGAATGATGCCCGGCCTACAGACGCCCTCCACGGATGTTGGTTATTCGAGTCAAGGACCTTCGAGATCTATTCGCTGCCTACAAGAAGGGAGGGAAAACAGGGGTTGTCTTGGTGCTAACCAGAGGAACAGGGGAGGAGCTGCCGCCCCAGCTTATAGAAATGGAACCCAAGGTCAAGGGAGTTGTCCAAGTTCACGCAGCTGATGACTGCCACACCTGCAGCTCAGACCAGGTCATCTGATCTGTCTCCTGTCTTACTGAGCTGGGGACCACAGTCCAGGGCTCCTGGCCTTCTCTGAGAGGGTCTCCTGAGGTCCAAGAGCTCAGCCAGGACTCAAGGAAAGGGGACAGACCTTCCCAGGACACCTGTGGTAGACCCCTCTGCCCCTCACTGTCCTCCCCCCCGCTCCCCTGCAGAGGCTCAAGCCCCACCCCTCCCTGGCATTCTTGGATGGAAAATGTGGCTTACACAAGCCTTATCATCCTCCCTCTCTGTAACACAAGACACGCTCTTTGTGGTAAGGAAGGACATTTCCGACATGTTTCAACTCTGCTGCCTGAGGATGTGGGGCCAGGACAGCTGATCCTGCGTCAGGTCCGGGCTAAAACAGGCGAGGCAGACTGGAGCAGGATGGGAGATAGCTCTCCCCGGTGGCGCACTCCGACCCCAGCCATGCTTCTGCCGCACCCCTGCACCTGTGAGGATGCCCTGTCATCCAGGTGTCTCTGCAGCCCGGGCACATTTTCCAGCTTTACTTTCTTTGTTTTATTAAAACTATAGAATCTGTTTGGTTTTGCTTTTTAGTTTTCAAAATATAAAATTACGTTTGAGTATTGAGTATGCTGCTCCAAAAAACACCTGTCACAGCTTCCGCCCCCCACCCAGATTTCAACAAGCATAGAGGTTAACTCACCACCACTGAGCGGACACCCCCAGAATGCAGGGCAACACCCCACAATGCTTAATGCTGCGTGGACGGCCACACTGCCAGGGAGCCCTGCGGAGGCTCCCGCCCTGTTTCCAACAAACATCTCCGCCAGAACCGGGGTCCAAGATGCCACAGAAGGCGCCCTTCTGGCCTCTGGTAAACAAGAGAGACTGATGTGCTTGTGGTTAGAGGCGCCAAGAGAAAGGAAGGTGCCAGCTCATTTCTGAGGCTTTGGCTTCCACTGCGCAGCCCAAAAATGCAGACACAGCATGTGGAATAATATCCAAGCCCCAGACCATGGCACCAAGGAGCCGGGCGTGCCCATCTCCCAGGGCTGCCCACCTGCGGCCCCACTCGCCACCGTGGGCACGTGCCAGGCACCCAGCCTGTCCCTCGGGGAACTCTGACCCCTCTTGGCCTCTCCATCCAGAGGTTTCCCTTCACGAGTGTGGGTCACGGGTCACTCACTCCCTGTCGTCTAACAGCGGAGAAACCTTGGAAGCCATCCTGAGGCTCCTTCCCCAGGCCCAAGGGAGTTCTTTCTGTCAACATTCCAGTGTCTTCTATGACCTGGATAGCCCTGCTAGCCGCAGAGTCTCGGTCCTTGTGATTTACCTGTTTTATGGAGAAGGCAACAGAGAAGTGAGATCGAGTAAGACATTTGTCTTGATGTCCCATCCCCAGCCTGCTGTTTGGAACGTGCTGGGCACTCAATAGTCATCTGAAAAGAAATAGTAAACGGACCCCTGATATGTCACCACTGAGCAGAGGGGGCAGTGAGGAGAGGACAAGCGGGTTCTTGCAAGGCATTTAGGAACACCAAGTCACACGAGCTGGGGCAGACACCGAAGACTTATGAGCACAGAGCTGGAGGGTGTGCGGGGGAATCTGTCTGGTTGCAAATAAAAGAACCTCAAATCAATTACCTTAAGAAAAAAACACTGGGGTAATTGGCTGATATAAGAGAGCAGCTTGGGAGAGTTGTTGTCAGGCAGAGCTGGATCCAGGGTCTGAAGAGATTAGGGCCCTTGGACTTCCCTTCTTGGCTGTCTCCTGGCCCGCTGTTCTTCTGTGCTCCCTGACTCCCCTACTTAGGTTCTGTTCATGCATCAGAACGTGGCCGCTGGTAGCCCTTCAGTCTCACCTTCCAGCCCGTGTGCCAAGTGGACACACTCCTTCTCCATCACTAGCAGCTCCAATGCTCCTGGAAGATGCTTCAGGTTGGCAGAAAAAGAGGACAATGGCTTTTCACCACGACTGTGCCACAGGATGCCTCTGGGGCCGAGGACACACTCTGACCTCTGGCCCCTCCCACCCCGGCCACCAGGCCAGCTGTGGCCCTGTTTCTGTGCAGCAGCCCCTCTGTCTCCTTCTGTTCCTTCCCCTTCCCCTCCCCCACCATCCCCTCCCCCACCCCACTAGCTCCCCCTCTCATAAAACTGCTCACCGTGTCCTCATGGATTAACTTGGAGAAACGTGAACTATAACATACCCAGGAAAACCGTCCTTGACGGACACCATGCCACTCGCCACGACAGCAACTGCAATTAGTAAAGTCTGACATGGAGAAAAAACTGATTTATGGAGCAAACCTCCACCGTGAAAATCTAAATGCAAAAGAATTGATCTCTATGAGGATAATTTCAGCAAAATGGAAACGGAAGCGGCGGAAATGGTTTAACTGTGCTGTACAGAAGATTCATAAAGGGATTAAATTGGCTTAATGGAGTTCCCTGTGGAATTCTGGTACTTTCTAGGGGAAAACTCATCACTGTTGACTAATTCTGATTAAAATGCTTGCATTCAAATTGCCTTGGGGTCAAAATGTCCACAGGAATAGAGCCTCAGGTCAAAATATTCCCAGCCCAGATCAAGGGGTTGGGGTTTTGTCAGCAGCCCCAAAGGGCAGGGAAGGTGGGGGGCGCACCACCTCCCAAAGCAGAGCGGCAGGGGTGGGAACCTGTCCAGACAAGCCCTGGAGGGAGGGAGTGGGGGACACAGGAGCAGATCCCAGCACAGATCTTCCCTACAGGCCTCCCGGCCCAGGGTGGCTGGCTCAGGTCCCGGCAGACTTGGGCTGGGGACAGCAGGCCTGTGGCCCCCCTGCCAGCCCCACACCCACCCCGCTGCCTGGCGGCTGCCACCTCCCCACGGAGATCTGAAGTCCCCCCAGACGTCCTCTCTCCTGGGCCCAGGTGTTCCAGCTGAGGTCAGAAAGCAGAAGAGCTCCGCAAATGCTTTTTTCCCCAAATGGTACTTACTGCTTTTGTCTTTCTGACCACAAATACAGTGCAGCAAAAGGCAGAACTTTTGGGAAAGGAAAAGCAAAAGGGAGACACATCACTCTCACTCCACCGAGCAGGGACGCCCAGGTCTCCCAGCTGCAGACTGGCCCCTGTGGCTCTGCACGGCCCTGACAGGCCCAGGGACCCCCGTGCTTCTTCACCATCGGCTCCCAGGGGAGGCTGTGCGTCTCTCATCTCCACAGGTGCCCCACCAGGATCGGACTCCTGTTATTCCCATTTTATAGATGAAGGAAAGGGGCCAGAGAGGCACAGTTATTTGACCAAGATCTAGAGCTGGGAAGTGATAGAACAGGCCTCACACGTCAGCGTGCCAGTCTCTGGAGCTCTCAGAACCTCGTGGTTGTGCAAGGAGCAGGGAGGGTAGGGGAGGAGAGGAGAAAGTTGGGGGAGGAGAGGGGAGGGAAGGGGAAGAGAGAGGGAGTACAAATGGGGAAGGGGAGAGGAGAGGAGAGGGAGGAGATGGGAGGGGGAGGGAGAGAAGGGGTGTGGAGGGGAGGAGGAGGGAGAATGGGGGGAAGAGGATGGGGAGGGGAGGGAGCAGAGACGAGACGGGAAGAGGAAGAGTCAATAAAGGATGAAGGACTAAAAGCCTCCATGCCTCTCCGTCACTGCGTCACTGCCCACTGGTCTGGCTGCCGGGTGAGGCGCCCACACGTGGCCCCCAGGACTCACAGGAGAGTACGGAGGGGACCTTGAACTCCCGGTCAGACCCTCCAGGGCTCAAACCCTGGTCTTCCCCAGGCTGCTCAGACACTTATCTTCCCAAATCAGGAAGACACACTCCACTGCCTTTAGGAAACAAAACAAAACAAAACCTGCTGCTATTTTTAAAAGGGTATTTTCATAGAACGATCTCTGGTGTCCAGCAGGAATTCCAGCCCCAACGCCCCTGGTGAGGCGATTTCTGGAGGAGTTAACGCGCATCCTGTGGGGCAGCCCAGAAGCTGGGCGGCCCCTCCTGCTCTGTTCTCTGGATGAGGAAGCAGCCCCCCCACCTCAGCAGTTTCCACCCGGGGCTTTCTGAGCCCGTTTGCCCCAGCGCCTCTCAGCCCCTGCCTCCTGCCAGAGATCGGGAGATTCCAAGCTACACAGACACCAGTGTCTGCCCCTCAGGAGCTCACAGCCCAGAGGACACGTAGACCTGCACGGTGACGCTCCATTTGCCGGGGGCCTGGATGCTGGGGCCCATGCTGAGGCTCAACGATGAGTCTGCCCGGCCCCAGCGGCCCCAGGGCTGCCCACAGTCTGGTCCTAGGAGACCAAGCCCAGGGCCGGCTGCTCAGACAAGGGAGGACTAACAGATGCCTTCTACGCAGGGACCAAGGCATTCACACGGAGGCTGGAGGGACAAGCTCAGCTCACCAGGTCTGAATGGCCCAGGCAGGGGACAGCAGGAGTGAAGGCAGAAGTCCTGGAAGACCTAGAAATTTGGAGAACTTTTGCTAATCTAGTTCATCTGGGGGCAATGGGCTGAGGGTGTGTTTGCCAGAATGACCCAGGGCACCCTTTAAAAAGACTCAGGGTTGCCTCCTCTTTCAGCCCCAACCTCCACATTCAGGGGCCCTCAGGCCTGACTTGTTCATTGAAAGCTGTAACATGGGCAGTACCCAAGACCCTTTTAGCCAGGATTTGCCCGTTTTTGTAATTCAGTGATAGTAATAGCCAAACATGTTGAGTGATTAATTTATGCAAAGCACTGTTTTAAGCTAACAATTAGCAGAGCCCAGATTCAAGCCCAGGAGTCTATTATCCAAACCTATACTTATAACCCAGGATAGCCTTGTATGGGTGTTTAGGTTGCACACTGCACATGGGTGCCTTAACTGAGGGGGCTTCATTCACATTGTAGACATGGCACACAGAACGCACAGGAGAGCATGGAGTTCTAGAAACCCTGGCCCGTCTGGGAGGTTGAAGAGAAAGGTAAGGGGGAGGTCCCGTCTACACCAACCCACACTGCAGTATCCACAGGCAAGAGAGCGTGCACCCTCACACTCACTTACTGGACAGCCCCAAGCTGCCTCTCTGGCCCTCCGTTGGTGTCTGAGGCTGGATTTGTACTTCTTCAGACTAACCCAATACAAAGCTCCAGGGCCCAGGCACTGCGTAAACGTGCAGGAAGGCAGGTTTGTGCGCACTCACACACGCACACATTTGTCCCTCCAGGGTGCAGCCTGCCGGGCTCCAGAGTGTCCCCGACAAGTTCCTCAGACTGTGCCGTGTTGGACTCACTGCAAAACATCTTCCTTGAGCGAGGCGCACTGGGCTTGCCCTTGTGTAGAGTCACCGTCAGAACTGACCTTGGCCATGCTGCTATCCTGACATTCCGTGGTCTCGCAGTCTAAGGCTCTGCCTGGCTCTAACCCAGAGGAGCAGGCCAGGGGCTGGTGGGAAGGAAGCATGCGACGGGTGCACCCACCACCGCCTCCCTCTCCTGGACTGTCCACTCAGCTAACTCCGGTGGCTCGCCCACAGTCTTCATCAAAATCCGCTAACTCCAAGGTGTGTCCTTTGGAAAACATGTTTGGAAGCAACAACACCTCCCGCTCCCCCACCCGCTGTTCCCGGCATCGTCCTGGAAGTTCTGGGTGTACCACTCTTCAGGCTGCCCCAGCTAGCCTCAGAAAGTCCCTGCTGAGGTTCTCTCCCGCACCCTTTCTATCTTTCCCCTGCAGATGCACCCGGAAGCTCAGTAGGAGACAGCAGGGAGAAACCCTGCGCTCAGCTCACTATTGCTGCTTAACCAGTCACCCCAAGAGCCACATGGCAGGGAAGTCTGGAGAGGAAGACCAGGCAAGATCCAAAGGTGGACCTGGAAGGGGGCAAAGGGACAGTAGAGTGATGCTCAGGGAGGGGACAAGAAGGCAGACATGGAAGGGGAGGGAGGGAAGATGTGGTGTGTCCTGGGGAGGAACAGCTGGGGAAAGGAACCGGGAGGGCACCCCCCACAGGACGTGCACCAGCCAGCCCCAGGGAGGGAAGGGAGGGGTGTGATCTCCTGTCTCTCTGTCTGCTGCGCCCATCTGCTCTACCACTGCACCTTGCTTGGCTCCTCATACCATCTTACAGAAATCTGAAGTGGCTCTATCACTTAAAAATTGGGAGATTTCTGGCCAATCAATCAACATGATATGTCACATCCACAAGAGAAAGGATAAAAGCCATATGGTCATCTCAAGAGATGCAGAAAAAGCATTTGACAAAGTATGACATCCATTTGTGATTTAAAAAAAAAAAAAAAAGCCCTCAACAAAATAGGTCTAAAAGGAACATACCTCAACATAATAAAGACCTTATGTGAAAAACCCACAGCTCACATCATTCTTAACGGGGGAAAACGGAGAGCTTTTTCCCTAAGGTCAGGAGCGAGACAAGGTTGTCCACTCCCACCGCTTTTATACAACATAGTACTAGAAGTCCCAGCAATCAGATGACAACAACAAAAAATAAAAAGCATCCAGATCGGTAAGGAAGAAGTCAAACTTACACAATTTGCAGATGTCATGATACTATATATAGAAAACCCTGAAGACTCCACCAGAGCACTGCTAGAAGTGATACATGAATTCAGTAAGGTCGCAGGATACAAATCAATGAACAGAAATCCACAGCATTTCCACACAATAATAATGAAACAGCAGGAGAAGTAATTAAGAAAACAATCCCATTTATAATTTCACCAAAAGTAATAAAATATCTGGGAATAAACTTAACCAACAAGATGAACGACCTATATTCTGAAAACCATAAAACACTGATGAAAGAAATTGAAGATAATACAAAGAAATGGAAAGACTGCTCACCGGCCGGAAGAACAAATACTGTTAAAATGTCTATACCACCCGAAGCAATCTATAAATTTAACCCAATCCCTATCAAAATACCCAGAGCATTTTTCACAGCTACAACAAACAATCCTGAAGTTTGTGTGAAACCCAAGACCTTGAATCGCCAAAGCAATCTTGAAAAAGAAAAAGCCAGAGGCATCACGATTCCAGATTTCAAGTTATATTACAAATCTGTAGTCATCAAAACAGGACTGGCACAAAAATACACACATAGATCAATGGAATGGAACAGAAATCCCAGAAATAAATCCATAATTATATGATCAATTCATCTTTGACAAAGAAAGCAAGAATATGCAGTGTGAAAGGACAGTCTTCAACAAATGGTGTTGGGAAAACTCAACAGCCACATGCAAAAGAACGAACCCAGACCACGGTCTTACGTCATACACAAAAATAAACGTGACCTGGATAAAGGACCTAAATGTGAGAAACACTAATTCGGAAAGAGATATGAACACCGCTGTTTATAGCAACATTATTTACAACAACCCTGGTACGGAAGGAGCCCACGTGTCCATCAGCTGAAGGATGGATAAAGAAGATGTGGCTTACATACACAGTGGAATACTACTGAGCCAGAAAAAAGAATGGAATCTTCCCATTTGCAACCACGTGGATGGAGCTAGAGTACAATGCGAAGAGAAATAACTCAAAGAAAGACAAACACCATATGATTTCACTCGTGCAATTTCATAAGTGAAAAAAGGAAAAAGAGGGAGAGAGATAAAACAAAAAACAGACTATTAACCGTAGGGAACAACCGGATGGTGACCAGAGGGGAGGTGGGTGGGGGGCATGAGGGGTGAGTTGGGGGTGTTAAGGAGGGCACTTATACCAGGGATGGATGGAACCGCTGAGCCACTATACTGGACACCTGAAACTAATACAACACTGGATGTTAATACACTGGAATTAAAATTTTTTAAAACCGGGAGGATTCATACACAGACACACGGGCCTGTCTTTCTTCTATGGTGGGCACCGAGCACGCTGCCGGTTCAGAGCTGGTGGGCTCCCCACCTCCCTGCAGACCCCATCTTGGGGGAATGGCTTGGCCCCATCCACTCGCCACATCCGAGCCAGCGGCCTGGACCTCCAGTCAGACATTTGACCCCTGCAGCCCTGGACCCCACTCCCGCATCAGGTATGGGAAGGGAAGGGGAGCCCCTTATTGAGACTGTGGTTAGCCGTTGGGGCACATTCCGAGCTTCTATCGTAATCCCAGGAGAACAGAGAAGGACAGTGTGTCACCCAGTCCATGGAGCCGATGCCTGAGGAAAGGGAGCTGAGGCTGAGATAGGATTCCGACCCAGGCAGAGGGTCCAGGGCTCACTCCCAACCCCTTCGTATTCCCACCTCGCCCCCGCCCGGGCAGGGGAGGTGCTGGAGGGCAGGGGGAGGCACTGAGTGATGGCGCTGATGCCGGGCATTGCCAAACCCCACACTGCCTTACCCACTCCTTGCTTTGAAGACGCCTAGACTTTGGGCAGAACGTTCCTCCTGCCTTTCCTGCATCAGGGACATTTGCCACTGACTTGGGGGTTTCTGCCGTCAGCAAAACTGATGACACATTTCTACCGATTGTCACTATTCCATGGCAACCAAGAGCACCCTTACATTGTGTGTGGTGTCATACCTGGGTTTGGCTAAAACTTCTCCCAGAATGTTCCAGAACACAAGCACAAGATGAGGGGAGGTGAGGGGTGGATGTGATGGAGACAGCACTGTTGACAGTGCCACCCAGCAGGTTGTGGGGAGCCGATCTCCCAGGTCAGTGGAGTCGATGAGGGTACCCCCAGACCTTCCTGCGTTCCTCAGCAAACAAAGACTTGGAAGTGGGACACGAGGCCAGGTTCCCAGAGCAGTGAGGTGTCCGTGTGACCGTTGTCAACAGGGACACATGAGTCAGCTGCTGGCAGATGGTATCAAAGCTCCTGGCAGGGGGGCTACAAGTCCACCTGCTTCCTTCTCGTGGTTCAGAAACCTTGACTTTGTGATCACGTAATTCACCTCCTCCTTTGCCAGTTTTTCACACTCACGCTCTGGGCTTCTAGAGCCCCCTCTCCACATATCAGGAGAAACAAGTACTTCTCCCGGGAAAGCCTCACTTCCCGGGGCTGGGGCCTGGACACGGGCCATTGTGGGGGGAATGGGTCCTCCTCTCTTAAGAGCAAGATTCCTCCAGGAGCCCAGCAAGGAGCCGGCACTTCCGGGCTCGTCAATGGGAGCAAAGGGTGTTGCAGACGCCCCTGGGAACAGGGGTGGGGTGTGCTCCGGGATCAGTCCCAGCTCTGGCTCCTTCCACACTGCAGCGGGCCCCTGTGGGTTTAACTGTGTGAGGATAGCTGGGTGGGGGTCACCTCTCCCAGCCCGTATCCCCCAGACTCTGGAGCTGGTGTGAGCTGCGCAGAAGAGAGATGGGAGTGAGCACAGACTACTGGCCGCGGCGCATGGCCTCCTCCCAGCACCCACACAGGCTGTGGGCTGCCCACCCCCCACCCCCCGCCCAGAATTCCAGCCTCGCACACACAGAGGGAATTTCCAGGAGGTCGAGACACCTCCCCAATGTCACTGGCTGAGCCAGAGGCCTCCAGAAGCACACAGTGTCCCCGCAGTTCACGGGCCGCCCCGAATTCTTTCCTGGGACGCCGGCTCATTTCCGTGCCGGCCGAGGGCCTCTTGCTCATTCTAAAGCCGGCGCCACAGCCTCGTCTGGAGAGAATCTGAACACTTTGCAGACACAAACAGCTCAGAAAATAGGCCAAACCCAACGCACGCATCCACAACACTGTCTTTGCCAATGTTTCCCTCTAAAATCAGATTGGCAATGTATGCAAACGAGTTGTGAGAATTCATTACGTTAATTTATCTAATTTCAGAGGCAAACCTGAAGCAAACAGTGCCTCATTCCACAACACTTAGGACCTCCTAGAATATTGATTTCAGAGTTTTATTAGCCTTGCACCAAGGCCCTTTTATAGCCCAGAGGTATGGGATCGTCAATTTTCTCATGAATACAAATGTCCCTGCTTCAAGGCCCCAACATATGGTTTCCCAAGGTCATTTCCAGGGGTGACCTGCATGCTAGGCTCAGACTCGGGGTCTACGGGAAGCCTTGGCAGGAGCGTGGGGCCATCTGTCCCAGCAGGATCAATGACTGAGAACAAGAGCAGTCCTTGCAAAGGTGTCCAGGGTAACAGGCGTGGAATTAAGAGTGTGTCGCCTTATTGAGCATCCACGGGCAGGGCGGCCAGCAGCAGAGCGGTGCTCAGGGCAGGTCAGCTTTATGAGCCCTGATGACGTCATCAGGTCATCTCAGGGGACCAATGTGATGTCTTCGGGGTGCTCCATCTCACCATAAAGAACCCGGATTTACCACCTGTTCATCTGGAGTTGGCCATTTTAGCACACCCCATAAAGGTGGCACAGGATGAGTTTCACCCAATCTCCTGAAAGGAAAGTCGCGTGGCCAGCTCCTCAGAGCAGCTCCATTTGATACGTGGGACCACAGGGAGCCCTCTCTGCCCCCAGACACCTCTTTGCAGCCTGTTGGGAGGGGAGCCAGAATCTCCCACACGCGGGTCACAGGTCTTCAAGGTCGGCACAAGGTAACGCATACAGACCTTGGGGCACCCAGATCTGCCTTGGAATCCTGGTTCTGCCTTGAGATGCCTGATTGCCCAGGACATGTCCCCTGATCTCCTGAAGACTCGGTTTCCTCAAAGAGAAAATGGAATGATAACACCACTTGGCAGGGCCGATTCGAGGCCTGGCAAGAATGTATGCAGCCGTAAGAGGAGCCTAATAGGAGGGGCTTTTTTTAGGACTAAAGACTGTCAGGGTCACAGAGCACCTTTATGAAGCTGCATGACAAGTGTGGACCTGACCTTTTACAGAGAAACTCTCCAGGGGCACCTGGGTGGCTCAGTCGTGATCTCACAGTTGTGACACAGACAGCCCCACATTGGGCATGGAGCCTGTTTTGGATTCTCTCTCTCTCTCTCTCAGTCCCCCTCCCCCAGTCACATATGCACATGCGTGCTCTCTCTCTTAAAAATTTTCATAAAATAGGGGCACCTGGGTGGCTCAGTGGGTTAAGCGTCTGCCTTCGGCTCAGGTCATGATCCCAGGGTCCTGGGATCGAGCCCCACATCAGGCTCTCTGCTCATCAGGAAGCCTGCTTCCCTCCCCCTCTCTGCCTGCCTCTCTGCCTACTTGTGATCTCTGTCAAATAAATAAATAAAATCTATAAAATCTATAAAAAAATTTTTCATAAAATAAAAAAATAAGGAGAAGCTCTCCAGCCACCAGTATACTGGGTACTCATGCTGCTGGCTGCTGACTCGGTCCCGCTCTTGAATGTGGTGGCAAAACGGATTCTCGTTTGGCGATCATTCATTCCCCCCGAGCTGCCTCCGTGGGTTTGTGCACTTTTCTGCCCCATTCACACTGGGGTTAGCCATACAGCTTGCTTTGGCCAATGGGATGTAGGTAGAAGTGACAGGCCTTAAGGAACATGGCATGCTTCCACTCACCCCTTGAGGAAAACGTGCCAGGCTCCGTCTCTTCATCCTAGACCCCAGAACAACATCCAACCCACTGCCTGAAACAGCCGCCCATCCAGGCCCAGCGCTCATCCTATACACCCTTGATCTTGCGAATGAAGACTTGCTGTTGGAGGCCATGAGTTGGACGCTGGGCACTGGGCGTTGGTTTGCAGCATTTTGCAGCAATAACTAACAGATTAGATCCTTGAGTGCCCTGCTTATGTCTTCGGTCCTAGTTGCTCCCCATGTTTTGGCAACATTGATTTTAATGCTCGTGGCATCTCCTTGGTACCTCCCCATCTTTGCGCCCTACCTGCTGCACACAGTTCTCCCACCCCCGCTCTTCCCCTGGACCCCAGACCCAACGCACTTGGTGTCTGACCTTACAGTTCTGACCTTACACCTCTTGGCCTCATTCCTGCATCGCCCCTCACACCAGGTATAGCAGAGGCCAGGTGACAGAGCAAAGACCCTCCGCAGAGAGATGGGGGCAGGAACCCGGCATGTGCAGGCACCGTGCTGGGCATGCCAAGTGTGCGCTTCCATGAACCCCAGGATCTATGGGGCCAGAATTGGAGCCAAGAGCCTTCTGACCCCAGAATCGGAGTCTTCACCTCAGTGCATGTCTGAAGGTCCAGCTTCTCTGGGCAAGCAGAGTCTCCCAGCAATATAGAGCCTTTGTGTTGGAAGGGATTTACACAGAGCCCTAGTCCAATAAATAGCAGGTAAACCACACAACATGGCCGTGTTTGTAGGTCAAAACAGTCAAATACTGGCAATCACGGCTTTACCAGATTCCCAGCTGGTTAAACAACCAAATTCAATCCTACCTTAACTGGCCAACATTCAGTTCCTATTTCCCTGTGGTTCATGATGATTTCAGGAGGGACTCTCCAATGCCCTGCCAAATTTCAAAAGAGCCTACGTGCAGGGCATTTTCCTGGGACACCCACAGTCACCCCAGGGCCAAGGGAGAATGGCCTTACTGTGGCTTGCAGACAGTTCATTTTCAAGTGCATGGACTGAGCACCAGTCCTCTTGCTCAGCCCTATAAGTAAACAAGTAAATAAAGTAATAACAAACCAGACTCCTTTATGATCCCCATTTTCCTTTCTGTTTTATAACGTGTCCGGGAATTCATGCCAAGGGTGAGCTCAATCAAAACAGTGACCCATCATTCTCAGATTTGGAAACCTACCGTTTCTCTTTCTTAAGTATCAGGAGACGTGTCAGTCACCACTTTTAAAGACCGTCCCCACCCAAATTCTTTCCTGCTGGCCTCCACCCTCAGGCCTGTGGATTTCCACACTGGCTGGAGTCCCCAAAGATGAGCTCTTCAGTCCTGGGCAGCTTTGTTCCCCACCGAGAGGCTTTTATTAGGGGCAGGAGGCAGACGATCACTAACGGATCATGCGCTGGGTGCCAGGCCCCGCGCTGCCGTCAGACGTGTTATTTCCATGAATCCTCACATCATCCCAGGGTCATGACTGGGGCCTCGCCGACTCCGAGCCCATCCCCACCCTCACGCAGAGGCCCCATTTCCTCTGAACGTGTTGGTTCTTCTGCAAATGCTCCCCAGTCCCTTCAGTGCAAAAAGACCCTCCCAGCTATAGCTGGGCCTCTGCTAGGCCAGGCCCCCTTCCCTCCTGCCCCCCACCCCCGACCTGGAAGTAGGTGTGGGTGGTGCAGCTCAGCCGCCACGGGCAGCCTGTTCCTTGCAGGGCACAGTTTGAAAATTCAGGCAGCCATGGTTCCCCTCCAGCCCAGCTACCTAAATGCCCTTCCTGTCTTCCTTCCCACGCTGGGAGCAGAGCATCCGAAATTAAACGGCCAGAAATAGATCCAGTTGGCCCGGAAGTGGCCAGAAATGCTCGGGGCCTCCTGGAACTTTGGGCAGCCCAGCCCGCCCCATAGAGAACCAAAGGCAGTTAATTCTGGGCAGCTCAGATGACGGGCACAGGAGGCACCCGGCCGGGAGGGAGTTTCTATCCTCCGCTTCCTCCTCGTCCTGTTCTACCTCCAGACTTCCTGTTGCTTTGCATCTCCTTTCCCAGATTTGCTCAAGCCTTGCCAGCTTCCAGCCGACTTGGCAGAACTGGACGTCAGAGTCCTTGAGCAATCGTGCTTTCCCACAGTCTGTTCAAACCTTCTCGCCCTCTAGGGTCTGCCCACCCCCGCGTGCTCCTTCTGTAGCGGCTTGCCCTGGCCAAGAGGTTGGGGGAGAGACCGGGGCAGGTGGAGATAAGGCTGGAGAGGTGGGCAGGGGACTGACCGCGGAGACACTGGCCCCCTAGCCAAGGATGATAGATGGGCCAAACTGGTAGGTCAAGGCTCAGCTGCTGGCAAATGGGCGCTTTCCAAATGCTGCCCTCTGCAGGGTGGACGGGAGACCAAGGCACGTGGAGGAGGAGAGACCAGTGGAGGCCGAGTGTGGACCTGGCGGGGCTGTTCTGGGCTTCCCTTCTCTGGGCAGCCTTAGAGTCAGTCCATGAAAGAGACCCCCACTCCAGGGTCTCACTTTCGAGAAGCCTGTGTCTGCCCTGCCTTCCCGAGGTCCTGCCTGCTATGAGGCTCCTGGGACAGCCAGCCCTCCGTCCTGGTTCCCCCGGGGTCCAGCATGCCCAGAGGCAAGCATTCATTCCTGGGCATCCCTGACATTGTGGAACATGATGATACGGAAGGGGGCAATGGGGTGGAGAATGGCTAGAAGCTGGGGTACAGGGAGCACCCCCATACATCACAGAGGGGAAACACAGAGCCTGGGCAGGCAGTGGAGCTTCCCACAGAATCTTCCCTGTACCTAGAAGCTGTTGTTGGCCTGGTCTCTCTTCCCCTGGCCCCGGGGGTCACTTCCTGAGCCTGTGACCCTTGCACTCACACGAGCCCCACGCTCAGAAGGGCCTGGTGCTCCCAGGGCCGGGGTACTTGACATTCCCTTTTGCCATCTGGAAATTCTTAACACCATCTTTGAACTCTTGTACTTTGTAAATGCCGTGGGACGGGCCATGAAGCCCGCGTGTGAGCAGAGGAAGTAGGCACAACGCACCCGACCACAGCCCTCCCTGCTTTCTCACACTCCTACAGGACCTGGTACGCCCGGCCCAACGCCGAGGAGGGTTCCTCGTTTGGTTTAATGCTGGGCTGTCACTCTCCTGAAATCATTAACGATTCCATCTCTGCAGTTGTGTTTGGTAAATGAGACGCACTGGGACACGGAGGCACGCACATAACCGTGAGCAGGGCACGGGGAGGGGTGGGCAGGCAGGCGTGTGCCTTTCCCCGCGGCGCGGTAAGCGTGCCATTCCGGTGGGCCCACGGGTGCGTGCAACTCAGCCGGACTCCGAGTGAGTACAAGGTAAGCGTGCTACATCTGCGGCCGAGCCTGCCTGCCGGCACCTCCTGGAGGCCAGCCTGCCCTTCAGATCAGAACATGCGCACATACTCACGTGACTCTCATCTTGAGAAACGAGAAGGACCAAGGCCCTGTGGCACCCTTTCTTGGTCGTGTCCCGTCCCTGCATTAGCCGATTGCTTCTGTGACATGGAAGGCACAGAAGGAAAGGGACAGATGGGGCCCCCGTAGCTCCCTTTGCATCAACTGCCCTTCCTCACTCAGCGGGAAGGCGAAGGCACCGCGTGTGGGAGGAAGGTGATTCCATCAAGAAGCAAAATAAAAATATTTGAGCATTCCCACTCTCGTGGTAAGAATGAAGTTCATGTGCGCACAAGACCTCTGAGATAGGCCGTGTCGCTTCAGTGACTCTGCTTACGAGCTAAATGCTCTTGGACTTCCGTTTAAAACCGGGATGGCATCAAGATGAGGGTAAAAGGTATGCTGATAATTTTAATTTTTAATTTCTCTTTAGAGTATCATTAAATAGCAAAAGAAACCCTATGATAAGATGAGAGAGGTAATGTGGAAAAAAGGGGAAACTTTTATATTTTAGTGCCTTTAAGTGGTACTTGTCTTTCTTTATGAACGAGAGGCCCTGCATTTTCCTTCTGCCTTGAGTCCTGTGAATTATATAACCATCGCTACCTGGCCAGCTCCTGCCTATTCGTCCTACTGGTTAGGTGTCACCTCCTCCAGGAAGCCCTCCATACCTCCGCAAGCTGTGAAGTGCCCCCACTTGTGCACTCCCACAAGAAACAGCACCCCGCACATCCCTGTGCTGTAAGGGTCTGCTTGTCTGACCAGCTGCTCCTCCGCTGGATGGAGCATCAGAATTAGATCGCCACATTTTCAACCTTACAGAGCCTTCTCTACCTGTCCTCAGCATCAGCCCAGGGCCTGGAACATAACAAGTGTTCCTTCCCAGTCAGATGGATGGATGGATGGATGGATGGATGGATGGATGAAAATAGTGTGTCATATGCCAGACACGGTTCTCAGCATTTTGCATATACAGCCTGATTGAGTGAATGATGGCTCCAAGATTTCTTCAAAGGCCCTACCCAGTGAGCTTCCCCTGTATGACCCTGTGTGGTTCCATCAGCGTTGGGCTATCAGCCACGGGCCCCATGTTGGCCTCCCTCTTTCCTTCCCCCCCTTACTGTGGACTGACATGCTGACAAAATGGCAGGTTCATTGAAGGCAAGAACCCTGATATGTGTCTATCTGGGCCCCAAGGGTGACCCAGAGTTTTGCACAGAGTCAGTACCCATGATGTTAATAAGTGAATTTGTGAAAACAGCCTCTAAGAGAAGATATTCTGACCAAGGTGATTTAGATCCTGATGAGTCCATTCCAAACCAAGCCACGAGTCACCCTTCTCTTCAGAATATATAAACAGAAAGGAAGAAAGGGAGGGAGGGAAGGAAGGAGAGAGGGAGGGAGGGAGGCGGCGGGATGGAGGGGCTGGAGAAGGAAGGAAGGAAGGAACAACGAAAGGAGGGAGGGAGGAAGGGACGGAGAGAGGAGGGGAGAGAGAAAGAAAGAAAGGAAGGGAGAAAGGAGGGAGGGAAGCAAGGGGGAGGGGGAGGGAGGAAGGAAGAAAGGAAGGGAAGGTAGAAAGAAAGGGAGAGAGGAAGAAAAGAAGGGAGGGAGGGAGGAAGGAAGGAAGAAGGGGAAGGGAAGGAGGGAGGAATGGGAGGGAAGGAGAAAGGGAAAGAGAGGGAGGGAGGGTCTTACTATTCTTTAAATCACACTTCTGAAAAATGTCAATACCATTTTTTTGCAGGACTGAAAACAACAAAAACAGAAATTGGGTGCTTGGCACGGTTGCCCTGGACGCCGATGACAGACTGCCAGTCTTCAGGCACAGCTCAACCACTGCACGTTAGAGCAATCTCGCCTTCCAGATCCAGAATGCACATTCCCAGATGGGTCCTTGGCAAACCATGATGCCAACGTGTTCATCTTCGGGATGTTTCCCTTTCCGGGAGTGTGGAGCAGAGACTGGCTGCTTGCTCACTAACCCTGTTTCTTCCTCCTGGGCACACAGAAAGCCTCCATCCCAGTCTCTCTTGCAACCGGTTAGATTGAGGCCCTATGACTGGGTCCTGGTCACAGAGATGTCAGCAAAAGTGACCCATGCTGCTTACAGGACTGGCCATAAGGTCATGGACATGGCTGTCTGTGCTCCCCTCCCCTTCCAAGGCAACCCTGGAGACTATGTGTGAAAAAGATAATGTCGCAGGATGGAAGGAGCCTAGATCCCTGAGTCACGGCTTGGAGGAGCACTGCCCACCCCACATCAGACTGTGACACGAGTGAGAAACGAACTGTACGGTGTTTAGCCGCTGAGACATTGTTACAAAGCTAGCGTTATTTATCCTGGCATATCTCTCAGTAGGAACACATTCAGATGCAAGTAACTGAGAAGCCAAAGTAACATAGATAAATATAATCCTGTTTTTCTGCATAGCAGGAAGTAAGTCTTGGAAAAGACAATTCAAGAGTGGACCAGCTCCTCATGGACACCGGCTCATCTATCTTTCTGCTCAGCCATTCTTGCTGTTTGTAGTCATGCTTGTCAACTTGGAGTCACAAAAGGGCTGCTGTGCCTCTGACATTTCATGTGCATTCCAGGCAGCAAGAAGGATGTAGGGTAAAGGGCTGAAAGCATCCTGCCCATCAGATCTGTCCTTGCTTTGACTTCTACTTTACTTTTACTCTTGCCAATGTCTACATACATTTTATTAACCAAAAGGGCATCATATGCCTGCCTGAACCAATGACTGGCCCGCAGGAATGATATTATTACACTGGCCTTAGTACAGTTGTGATTCGCCCCCTGTAGCTGGGGTCTGGGATCCCCCCACCTGAGATCCGGGGATCTACACGACTGCCTGAAGAAACTACAGATCCACCGGTGGGAGGAACACAGGAGTGATAAAGAAAACTGTCAACTTTTCACACCGGTAGGCCCTGCTCCCGGGATCCCAGAGAAGCTCTCCCTTAACATTTTACCAGTGTTCAAAATGCCTCCAGAAAACCTCAAAGCACAGGCTCTAGTTCTGCCCCTACCACACGTTGAATGTCTGCTTTATTAAAAAAAATAATAAATAACCAAAAAGGAGGATTCCAAACATAAAGATAAGAAAAACAAACCCACAAAAAACAAAAACAAAAACAAAAACAAACAAAAAACCTTCCTGGCTCCCAAAAGCTTAAAGTCATACGGTTTTGCACGTATTAAAAACATAAGATAAGGTCTGTAACTTTCTGGAATGCCCTTGGTCATGATGATTTGTAACTCTTTTTATGTAAAAGACACATCACCCTGCACCAACTGTTCCTTTCCCGGAGCACTCTTGGTGAAGATCGTGTGTCCTAGGCAGCCGTTCTAATTTGGGCTCGAATAAAACTTTTTCTTTCTTTTTTTAAAAGTGTTTAAAGAGGTTTGTTCAGTTTGCATCAATAGGAGTGAAATAGATGTTGGGTGGCCAACAATAGCACCCCCCCCCCAATGGCTGGCACCCTTCTATTTTTCTTCCTTCTAGCACATTCTTTCTCCAGAACGAGTTGCGGTTACCAGCAACCAAAGAGGTGCCCAGCTGGATCTTTCAGCCTTCAGGTCCGTGGGCTTAGGCCTCAGCTTAGCAGACCATAGAACTCGATTTGGTCACTTTGCCCGGGGGACTGGCTCCCACGGAGTCCAATGATGGCAAGCTAGAAGTCAACCAGACAACGGCATCATTCACAATGTAGGACGGAGTTTTCCCAGGACGCGGTACTCTAGGGCAGCTCCTGTCTTTTCTAGGATACCGCTGATTTCCACAGACTGGTCGTCACAAATTAGCAGAGCTGTTTAAAAATTAGATGCTCGAGGCTCCTGAAGGTGCAGTGGAATGAGCTTGATCTCAGGATGCCTGCAGGAGGGTGAATTGTTGCCATACATTTGGAAAGCAATCTGGCAGCAAGTCTCATGAGCCTTAAATATATTCAAACCCTTTGATCTAATAATTCCACTTCTGGGAATCTCTCCTAAGGAAATAATTTGAATACTGAAAAAGCTTTTTGCACCAAGATATTCCTGGCAGGATTACTTATAATAGTGAAAACCTAGAAACAGCCAAAATAACCAGCATTGGAATAAAAATATATATTCTATATAGAATATATTCCATAAAGTGGAGGTGGGAGAGAAAAATGGACAGACAGGTAGATAGATACACGGATTCCACCCAACAAACTACATACCTTCATTAAAGATGATAACACCAAAAGGTTTACAATGCAAAAATGTGCTTGGATAAAAGACTAGAGTTAATATAATGGGTATGATATAATTATTAGTATATGAAAAAGGCTGAAATGAAATACTCCAGAATGTAACCACGAGTGCTGAAATCATGCATGATTTTTGTTCCTTCTTTCTAGTTTATGCATTTAAATTTTTTTCTTTTATAAGGATGCCCTGTTTTATAAAAAAAAAAATTATTTTAGAAAAATATGAGGGTTGCTAAGTGAGCATGGAAATTGGATGGGGCTAAGGGACAGTTTGTTCAGCTGGGGTAGCACTTGGGGAAGTTGCCCTGCCCCGCTCTGGGACACTGGCTGGTGACCACAATACTGGGTCAGCCAGTTTCAAGGTCTTTCTCACCCCCACACCTTGGGAGCTACCTTCAATCCCTCTGCAGTCCTGGCAGAGGCCCCCTCCCACCCCGGCTCTCCAGGCTCCAACTGTGGTGCATTGTAACTTTCTACAGGTACCTTCAGTTCTGGTCACCTTGACTCAACTTGGCCACGCTTCAAGCTCCAAACCAACCTTGGCGGTAGTCTCCCTGCAGTCAGAACCTCGGTCTTGATGTTTGCTCATCCTGTGCTCAGAAGGTGGCGGGCTTTGGCCAGGACCGTCCCTAAATGTTAGACAACTTTTTGGAGTCCCGTATATACCAAGTAGAGAAAAACCTCAGACTCCCTTTTATTTTATTTGAATATCCGTAATTATTTGCATTTATTTTATTTGAATATCCATTATTGTTTGAATATCCATTCAGATTAGATGCTAGGATTCGCTCACATTTGTGTCCCCTGCTGTTGTTCAGTTTTACTGCTCTGACATCCCAATGTTTAAATAGACCATAATTCATGTATCTATTTACCTATTTCTGTTGCCAGGATTTGGGCTGTTTCCAACATTTTTCTTTTAAGATTTTATTTATTTATTTGACAGAGATCACAAGTAGGCAGAGAGGCAGGCAGAGAGAGAAGGAAGCAGGCTCCCCACTGAGCAGAGAACCTGATGTGGGGCTCAATCCCAGGACGCTGAGATCATGACCTGAGCCGAAGGCAGAGGCTTAACCCACTGAGCCATCCAGGCACCCCTCCAACATTTTAATACCAGCAGTGGTGCTGCCACGAACATTCTGGTAATACCTAGAAGAAGAATGGCTGGTATGCGAGGTATGTAAAGGCTCAGCTTCATGAGACAATGCCAAAATGCTTTCCAAAACAGTAATATAATTTTGAGAGAAAAAAAGAAAATCCAAAAAGATTATACAAATCCTCTGTATTCTCAATTTTTCTGTGCATCCAAGACTATTCTAAAACTTAAAGGTTTTTTTAATTATATAGCAGAATACTCTTTTTCAAGCTAAAAAATGACTAAACTTAAAAATGTTTTTGAGAATCTATTTAGATGTGATCAAATGAAACCAGAAGAATGATAAAGAGAAGACTTCTGCGCGTCTCTTCCTCGGGGTGGGGGAGGAAGGCTCTGGATGGGAGAGCACAACATGGCAATTGTTGTCAGCCTTCCAGTTTTCTTGTCGGATGTTGATTAACGGGTGTTCATTAGATTAAAATGCAGGAAGGAAGAGAGGGAGGGAGAAACAGGGAGGGAGGGAGGCAGAAGGAAGAGGGTCTTGCATGAGAGCTCCGAGAGTGTCATAAACAAAGACGATGTGTAGGCCAGCTCTCTACACCTGGGGTCCGTTAAACAACAGGAGGGAAGGGATCTGAGACGCATTCACACTGGCTCAAGAGAAAGAGGAACAGCTTCGTCCAACGAGCGGCATGGGGAACGCTTCAGGAGCTTTCAGACCCAGTGCCAACCCCAGGCACAGGCTCACCATGTCACCCAAGGTGGGTGTCTGCTTTCTGAACCTCAGGGGGCAAAGCACTTCTGCACTCAGACTGCCTGGTACAGGATCCAGCTCTAGCACTGCCAGCCATGCCTAGAGTCACCTGTGTGCTCTCTCCAACGCTCAGTGTTCTCATCTGTAAAATGGGGAGAAGTTAATAAGATGACACATGTAAAGTGTCTGCTCACAGAGTAAGCACTCAATAAATGTCTGTTATTATACCCCCAAGCTCCACCTGTGTGTGTGTGTGTGTGTGTGTGTGTGTGTGTGAATTCCCAGGTCCTCACCATCATACCCGCCTAGCACCCTGCTCCTCCTGGCCAGAGTATAACCTGCTCCAGCCAGTTGACTTGAACCTGAAGCCCAGTAAGGTCTAGGGTACTGACATCTTCCTCCTCCCACCTCCTGGGATATACCAGCCCCTCCTTCATTCCTCAACCCCCAGCTTCCCTGGGGTGAATTGCTCTGATCTCTTGAGCATTTCTCAAACCCCATCCCTTACCTGGCTGGGCCCCCCAGACCATTGCCTCCACCTGCCACCCCCAGCCTGCCCTCTGAGGCATGACCACATCACTTCCTGCTCAGATTCCCCAGAGATCCCTCCTGTCCCTCGGCAATGCAGCCCAAGAGCCTTGGTTGGCACTCAAGGCCTCCATCTGGCCCCAGATCCATTGGGCCTCTCCCTGCCACCCACACCCAGAGTCCAGTCCCCCACCCCCAACAAGCCCCCCTTCCTCGCTCACTGTCATAGGGCTGATGCTTTCCCTCTGGGGGATGCCTTCCTTCACCTGGAGAGCTCTCAGTTCCCTCCAAGACCCCTCCCCAGGCCTCCCACCTAGGTCCCTGGCTCCCTTTACATCAGTCCCCCCAATCCTACCTTCACTCCCCAACTGGGATCCCTCTTTCTCTCATCCCCTCCACCAGACTCTGAGTGTGTTAAGGGATGGAGCCTATGAACCCATCACATCCCAGGGCCATGCTCAGAAAGTATCCACCGAAGACATGAACGACTTTTCTCGTTCAAGGGTAAAGACATTTGACTCCTCACTGCAATTCTATTTTCCCTTTCTTGATTCAAAACTTTGCCTTGCCTGGGACAAGGCAGGACGAGTGGAAAACATCTGTCTGGTGGGTTGTCATGGGCGGGGATAGAGGACGGAAAGAAATCTGTTCTGGTGTCTCCTGTTTACCATGGACGTTGAACTTGGAAATGAAAGTGCAGCCACAGCAGGAAGGACGAGTGGAGACATCCACCCCGCTGGGACTGCCTGAGGCTGACCAGCAGATGGGGGTCGGGGGGTCAGGGGTCCCCTCTGGCCATGGCGGGAAGCGCCAGTCCAGGCCGGCTGTTTGCTCAGACTCTCTCAAGAGGACGTTCATCCCTTTTCCATCCTCCGCAGAGGGCATGCAGGATCTTTGTCCGTGTCCCTGGTGCCTCCGTCAGAAAGGGAAGCTGGGGGCAATGTTACAATTTGTAGACAACTCCATGCTTAAAAGGCTAATAGAAAGCTTACATTAGGACAGTTGCTGTCCTGAAATTACCTTATAGAGAGAAAGACAACCAAGGAGATGTGGATACAGCAGGTGTCAGCCAGGTTGTGGAGAAAGGGGACACTCGTGCCCCTGCTGCTGGGGCTGCAAACTGCTTCATCCGCTCTGGACAACAGTGTGGAACATTCACAATGGAAATACTGTATCACCCAGTAATTCCATTTCTGGGTATTTACCCAGCATGACCCCCAAGGTCCAGCCCAACAGGCACCCTAGGCACCAACCAGTGTGCTCCCAATGCACCAGCCAGCCTGCCTCCTGGGGCCCCCCCGGAAAACAGGTTTCTTCCCCGTCTGACCACGTGGTGGCCTTTGCCTCCCCCCTCGGCTGCGCCACCACACAGTCCCCAGGACAGCAGGGCCAGTGTGATTACAGGAGTGATCCAGATGTGGGCCCCGAGTGGTCTCAGGGTCCTCACTTGAGGGAGGCAGGAGGGGCTTCTAAGGAGAGGCTGTGAGGATGGGAGCAGAGCTCAGGGTGGGGACGTGGGCGCCTCTGCAACATCTGGAAAAGCAAGGGAATAGCTTCTCCCGTGGTCCCCAAAGGCACTGATCATGGAGACGTGTTGGAGCTGAGATAGGAAACCCATGCCGGGTGCTGGAGGCTCTCTGGTCCCAACCTTGTGAGCGTGAACGGGGGCTGCTCTCTCTCTCTGGCTGAGGGCCAGATGCAACCCAGCCCCAGGGGAACCGCAGGCCACAGAGTGACAGAGCATCCCCAGAGTGGCCCAGGGCAGGGAAGCCAGCGCTCTGGCCAGTTACACTGAAAGGTCGGGACTCGGAGCAGGGCGGCTTGCTCTGTGGAGGGGCAGGGATGGCTGTCTTCACCACTGCTCCATTCCTGACCCCGGCCCTAGAGGAGAATTTGCACCCGCCTCTAGCATCCAGCAGACCCCGTCCTGGGGGCATCTCCTGCGCTCCCTCCTCACCCCACCAATGCCCCCCCCGACACTCCTTGGCTCCCAGGCCCCATAAGCTGGGCGTTTACACTCCTCCGGTCCCCCAAGGACCCCTTCCTCAGAGGAGTGAGCCTTCTGCACAAAGCCATCGTCCATTTGACTTGACTGAGGGAGCCTGGGATCAGTGCCCGTTTCCCGAGGCTGACCCTCCAACTGGCCCGCTGACCCCCACTGGACCAGGGTCTCCAGGTGGCAGGGGTGGCCCATCGCCGTTGGGATCCCTGAGCCTTGCTCACCTCCGGGTACTTAGTAGGTGCCTTGAAAGTGTGGTTGGATGGATGACCAGGCAGAGGCCAGGCTTCTATGCCCCCCCAAACCAGCTTCCCTGACCCACGGACACCCTGGGGACCCCTCCGATGTGCCCCTGAAGGCTGCTGCTGAGGAAGCTCCCTGAGCCGCGGAGAGGAGGTTTCCTGGCCAAACCGGACATCCTCAGGCTGAGCGCGTGGCTTCCTATGTTTGTGGACGCAGGATGTGTGCCCCCTTTCCTGGTGGCCTCGTGGGGCACGGCATCAGAAAAAACACGTCTTTATTCCCACACTCGCAACAGTTCTGACACCGGATGTGGGTTTCCCACCCATGGAGCTCTCCTCCGCGACACCAGCCAGGCGTCCCCTGATTCAGTTCAATTCCGACTCTGACTGGAGTTGACCCAGATGCCGCAGGTGCAGGGCTCGGTCCCACAGACTGCCCCCACCTCAGGGGCCAATCCCAAGTCTCTGGGTGCCACCTGTACGTCTGACCGACCGGCTCTGCATCGGGGTGCCCGCCGCTCCCTCCCTGGGCTCCATCGTTTGCTAGAACAGCTCACAGACCTCAAGGAAACACTCACACTTAGCAGCGTATTACACAGTGAAGGACGTGATAAAGGATAGAGATGAACATCCGGGGGAAGAGGTGCATAGGACGTGGTGTGGATAATGGGGCGTGGGGCGTCCACACCCCCCCCCAGATGCCACCCTCCTCCAGCAACCGGATGCTCTCTGAAGCCCTTACCAGGCTCAGACACTTTGTTCGAGGCATACAAAGTGGTAGAGCCCTGGCTGGAGAAACTTCTTATCTTAGACTGCTCAGCTTGCTCTAGCAAAACACCACAGACTGGGTGGCTTATAAACAACAGACATGTCCTTCTCACAGTTCGGGAGGCTGGAAGTCTGAGGTCAGGGCACCAACATGGTCAAGTGAGGGCCCTCCTCTGGTCACAGACTCCTTGCTCTGCCCCCAAACAGGGTTGAGGGAGCTCTGTGGGGTTTCTGTTAAAAGGGCAATAATTCCTAAGGGTTCTTCCCTCAGGATGCAACCACCTCCCAAAGGCTCCACCTCCCAATACCATCACCTCAGGCAGTTAGGATTTCAACTCATGAGTCTGGGGGGACTCACACCTGGACCACCACACCTCCCCAAGGCCAGGTAGGATCTCACTGCTATTTTCCAGGCAGCTGGACATGCTTCCAGCTTTTCACAGCACAGCTCTAGTGAGTTGAGTGGTGACCCCAAAAAGATAGTCCATTTCCCAGAACCTGTCAATGTGACCAAAGGGTCTTCAAAGATAGAATTCAAGGATCTCAAGATGAGATCATTTTCCATTAGGGCAGGTCCAAAATCCAATGACAAGTGTCCTTATAAGACACAGGAGAGAAGGCCATGTGAGGACAGAGGCAGTGATGGGAACAACGTGGCCACAAGCCAAGGGATGCCAACAGCAGCCAGGAGCTGGAAGAGGAGAAGAAGGACCTTCCCCTAGAGCCTCCAGATGGAGCTCAACCCTGCTGACATCTACATTTTGGACTTCTGGCTTCCAGAGCTATGAGAAAATAAATTTTCATTGTTTTAAGTCACCAAGTTTGTAGTATTTTGTTGCAGCAACCCCAGAACACTAATCTACCAGCTTATACATAGGAAAACGCTACTATATCTACAGCATTCTGTGATTCACTGAGGCTCCTTTGCTAGATGCTTCTGGCCTGGGGGTGTTGCTGCCTGTGCACACCAACCCCAGCCTCACCATGGACTGAAAGGTCAAACACCATAAATTTCTATTGGGAAGCTCTGGTTCAGAGGCACTGGGGTCAGCAGTAACCACGGTTCCCTGTTTTGGGTAAGCCACAACATTAACGTGTTGTCTCATGTTGTTAATGGTTGCTTGCTCCCATTTGTTTAAGGTGGTGGTTTGGAGAAAATGGCACTTTGCCTCACTCCCATCTGAGGGGACAGTTCAGTCAGTGCTTTGAGGGGCCAGCAGTGTGTGAAAGGGGGACATGGATACAGAGATGGTGGGAGCCCTGGGCCTCCAGGAAGAACTCCCCATCCAGGGCCTGCTCCAGTCACCAACAGCTGCACTCAGTGAAGGTACCATGGATCCCACAGAGAGCAGAGTGCCCTGAGCTATGGGGACCTAACGTGGGCCACCTGCCTCAGAATGTGTGACCAGGTGTTCCTGTCCATCTAGCCTTCTTCTGTCAGTGTTGATGCTTAAAGAAACATTGGGGTGGGGTGCCTGGGTGGCTCAGTCAGTTAAGAGTCTGCCTTCAGCTCAGGTCATGACCCCAGAGTCCTGAGATCAAGCCCCACATCGGTCTTCCTGCTCAGCAGGGAATCTGCTTCTCCCTCTCCCTCTGCTCCTTCCCCTCCTTGTACATTCTCTCTCTCCCTCTCATTGATAAATAAAATCTTTAAAAAAAAAAAAAAGAAAGAAAAAGAAACATTGGGGTTCTGCCTACATAAAGCTAATAATGCTGCTCTTAGATGAGAGAGTTGAGGATGATTTTTTCTTTCTTTCTTCTGCATTTTCTGTGTGACTAAAGTTCTTTATAATTAAAATGTATCTTTTACAAAAGGAACAAAACTTTTTTTTTTTTTTTTTTTTTTTTTTTAAGTTACGAGGCACAGTTTTGAAAAATAGTTTTCTTCAGCCCAGGTCTGTGAAACTCTGGTTCTGTTGGCCTGGGGAAGGACCAGGGGCAGGACCCCATTGACTCAGGTAGAAATCCCATTTGGGGGATTGCTGGTGTTTTCCAAAACATCCCAGATGGGAGTCAGCTGAGCACTTGTCCCACAAACACAGCCCCCAGCCTGCCCCATGTTGCGCAGGTGGGGCTCCCATCAGGTCAGGCTGGCCTGGCTGCAGAATGAATCTTCCCCAGGACCATAAGGGCTGATGTCCAGCCTTGTATCCTGGAGTGTGACACAGCCATGAGTCACCACTAGAATCAAAGCAAACCTGAGCTGGAAACAAGGAGGGGTCAGCCAGGTGGCAGCTGTGGCCAACAGAAACCTGTCACTCCATCTGGAAGATTGTAGACTTCCTTCTCACTCACATGTGTGGAGTTTGTCCCAACTGCAGCATCCTGGGGGCTTTTGCTAGTCTAGGGACAGTTCCTTTTTTTTTTTCTTTCTTTCTCTCTCTTTCTTTCTTTCTTTCTTTCTTTCTTTCTTTCTTTCTTTCCTTCCTTCCTTCCTTCCTTCCTTCCTTCCTTCCTTCCTTCCTTCTCCATGCTTCCACCTAAAGCCAAGCTTTCCACTTAGGCTCTGGGTTCCATCCTCTCTCAACTTCCCAAGGGCATTGTTCTAGCAATTGTCACTTCTCTTCTGTATCATTAGCTTATCTCTCTGCACCAGATTATTCCCATCATTATACAAGTATGCCTAAGTGTACCTCTTCTTAAATTAAGGAAAGGGAATCTTCACTCACATGCCTCTCCAGCAACTACCTCAATCCTCTGCTTCTCTTTCAAAATTCTGAAAAGAGTTGTCTCTACTTACTGTTCCTACCTCTTTTCCTCCCATCCTCTCTTGAACCATGCCAATCAGGCCTTTTCTCCACCACCCCCTTGTGTCTTCTCAAGATCACCATAGTTCTACATTGCCAAATGCAATAATCAATTCTGTCATTATTAACATTTGACATAGTTGATCACTTCCTCTTTTTAGAAGTCCTTTCTTAACTTGTCTTCTTGAACACATCACAGCCCACTGGTTCTCCTCCAACTCCTCTTGGCCATTCTTCTTGATCTGGTCTTCTTGGTCTGCCAGCGGTTGGTCTTTATTTGAATCTGTAAATAACAAAAGGACCCCAGGACTAACACAATCCCAGGACTGTGTTCCTCCTCCTAACTCACTGCCTTGACCTCATCTTGCCTCTTGGTTCTGTCAGACAAATGCTGATGACTCTCAAATATTTGTCTTCACCTGGAATTTTTCCCTGAACCCCAGACTTGTATCGCATGCATGATTTTCATGTCAAAGATAAAATGTTCAGAACCACACCACTGATTTCCACCCCAGAACTCCTCTCTCTGCATTTTATTGAACTTGGTAAGTGGAAACTCAACTCATCCAATTTCTGAGACCAAAAACCTTGAGCTTATTTTTTTACTCCTCTTTCCACTGGGGTGTTTGTAGGTGTGTAACAGCGGGTTCTCAGCTCTGAAGGGTAGACAGTAGGGGAAGGCCCAACTTCTTGTGTAAATAATACCATCATTTGTCATTTGTAGCTGCAAATGTCTATCACTGGACTCTGAGATGGGAAGAAATGCATAGTGGAACACCATTATGTAGTTTTTCCACCGCACCAATACAAAGATGTGAATGACCTCAAGAGCATGGGTAATTATAAAAACTGTAGTAACATAATTAGGAAGCAATGAATTTTTAGTATTTATTTATTTTTGTCTTGTTATTCTAGGGATATTTTCTTGAAGAATAAATGGGAATTAGGAGACAAGACGACAGAAGAAACTCAACCAGGGCAAAGATTGTGGGATCCAGCTGACAATTAACCATTCCCCAAGTAAATCCATAGTCAGCAGAAGTTATGGGTGCAACTTCACTATGCACTGTTTTAAGTCCAAGTCCACAAACAAGTCAGCCTGACCAGCTCGACAGCCCCAGAAATCCAAACACCAAGTTCCCTTCATGCTTGGAAAATAAAACATGTGAGCCATAGCTCAGCTTACAGAGACAAAAGACCATGGGATGGTGGGACCTCTGGTTCCTTCTGCAGCTTGGCTGTTGGGCACTCTCTGCTGTGGGTCATCCTCACCCAGTGACCTGCCAAGAACTGAAGTGCAGTACTGGCAGAAAGAGCTGTGGTGAAGAGACCACTGTTGGCCAGGCTCTGAGCTTCACTGTTTGAGCCTGGTTTGTCCCCAAACTGAAACCTTGGCTGAGGGAACCACTTAAGGAGCTATCCTAAATGACCATGGCCATGACTCCAGCACCAGCCTCACAAGCTAAAATATAAACAAAAAAAAAAAATCTATAGGGACAAACTCTCCCTTCTGAAGTGGAAGATTATAGGTTACCATGACTGAATGTGTCCCTCCAAACCCATAGGTTGAAGGTGGGGTCTGGGGGAGATAATTAGGGTTAGAGGAGGTCATGAGGGTGGGGCCCCCATGATGGTACTGGTGTTCTTATAAGAAGAGACACCAGAGCTCTCTCTCCTCCCTGTGAAGACAGAGCTAGAAGCCAGGAAGAGAGCATTTGCCAGGGGGCAGCCATGCGGACACTCTGAGTTTGGAAATCCAGCCTCCAGAACTGTGAGAAACAGGTATCTGTCATTAAAGCCCCTGGCTATGGCCCTTTGTCATGGTAGACTGTGTAGAAAAACATTACTGGGGTACTTAATATTTTCCTTTTCAAAAAGCACAGCTGTCTGTGAGGTCACCTTATGATCAGGTTCAAAATCATCAGTGGGTGAACACCCTTCCCACTCCTGAGAGAACTTTCCAGAACCTCCTTCTGTGTTGGGCAGGGGAGGAAGGCATCCTTCGTTCATGTGTGAATACTGGCAGGTATCTCTCCCACAAAACCAGTCTTGACAGGAGAATGTGAAGGGGAGGGCAACAGGAAGGTTAGAATAGGTGAATTAATAGAACATTCTATCCATGACATACCTAACTGACTTCTCAGCAAGATCCAGCCAGTTTTTAAGATTTTATCATCTCCAATGGACTTCTCAGAACATAAACTTGTAGAAGGACTGGGGGAATATTAATTCAGCCAGAGACTTTTCACCATTAACTTCCACTCCTAACTACCCAGGCCTACCCCGAGCACATACAGTAAGCCCCCCCTTGAGCCCAGTAATAGCTCTTCATGAGCCTCTGAAAGTCTTTATTGGTTTGCTCTGGTTATTAACTCCCCTCCAGCATTGGGGCCTCCCACTGTGTGACCCCAGAGCCCCTGGGTTCTAGTCTGGGTATAAGCCTGGTGTCCAATATTTAAAGGGCACCAAAAACTCTAATCAAGAAAGATAATATTATAATGTAATATTCTAAAAAATCCAAATGAATGCAAAACAAACATGACGAACAAAGTATCAAAATTTTAAATAAGAACAGGCTCCTCTAGGTACAACAAGATATACAGAAGGGGTCTATTTCCCAGGCAAAGTGAGCAGGCCAGGGCCAGGCTCAGAGCAAGACATAGGGCCTAACAAGCCAGCCCTGCAACTTTTTGTCATGGCAATTATTCCTAGGGGGTAAAGGTGGGGGGGCAGTCACTGCAGGCCAAGGTGCATCCTCTTCAAAGGGTCCTGACATCTCAGCAGGAGGGGAATTTCAGGGAGCACCTGGTCCCAGCACTTAAATCCTCTAAGATGATGAACTAGTGGGGGGGGTTGTTTCTCAATTTCCAATCCATCATGGATTGATACTTTTGTAAAATACAATAAAAAATAAGTTTCTAGAAAAATGGCATGGAAAAAAAGATACAAGATGCCAACCAAATTTCTTATTATCATATTTCATTATAATATTATATATTATATTATTATATTCAACAGATCATTACTTGTTCAAATGGCTGTCATATGTCTAAATGCCTGCTCTAAATTTCTATACTTACTAGATCATTAACAACCCACACCCAGCAGGGTCCTCGGGCCACATACTGAGTAACATAAATGTAGCCCAGGCTCCCTTCCAAAGAGCAGGGAGTTGAAGCACCGGGAACCGGGTGGGGGGGGTAATCTGCCCCCCCCCACCATCCCCACCCCATGGGCCCAAGCATGTTCCCATCTCTGTTAACAATAAATCATTGGTTCTCAGTCTAAGTTTCCCCCAGAGGCTGTCCTGGTGACAAAAGAGCATGACTGGTTCCCTGAAACAATGAAAAACACAGAGGACTGCTGCATAATCCAAGATGGCGGAGGAAGAGACCTTAGTTTTGAATTCAGCTAGATAGCTATCAAATCATTCTGAACGCCTGTGAACTCAACCAGAGATCTAAGAAAAGAATAGCTGCCACTCTACAAATAGAAAACTGACGACTTTCTACAAGGTAGGAGGTGCAGAGAAGTGAATCTAAGGTGATATATGGGAAGATAAACCATGGGGGTGGGGGTCTCCATAAGCCAGCACCAGAAAATGATATAACAGAGGAGCACAAAATCAGAACTTTTAGAAGTCTGCTCCAGTGAGGGATGACCCTGCCTGAACAGAGCTCAGGGGGTGAAACAGGGAAGAATCCTAAGTGAGACAGTGTGGTCTCAGGATCCTTGGGGTCACAGGGAGACACTGAGTCATGTGCCTGAGAAAGAAATTCTCGGTCACAGGCTGGGTGAGCACAGAGTGCAGATGGAGACTTCATAGATATATTCAAAGCATTCCATCCTAAAACAACAGAATACACATTCTTCTTGAGTACTCATGGAACATTCTCCAGAATAGATCACATACTAGGTCACAAATCAGGTCTCAACCATACCAAAAGATTAGGATCATTCCCTGCATATTTTCAGACCAAAACACTTTGAAACTGGAACTCAATCACAAGAGGAAACAAAACTCAAATACATGGAGGCTAACGAGCATCCTACAAAGAATGAATGGGTCAACCAGGAAATTAAAGAAGAATCTTAAAAATTCATGGAAACAAATGAAAATGAAAACACAACTGTTCAAATCCTTTGGAATGCAACAAAGGCTGTCCTAAGAGGGAAGTACATAGTAATACAAGACTTTCCCAAATACACAACCTAATCTTACACCTAAAGAAGTTTGAGAAAAACAGCAAATAAAACCTAAACACAGCAGGAGAAGAGAACTAATAAAGACTAGAGTTGAAATCAATGAAATAGAAACTTAAAAAAAAAAAAAAACACAGTAGAACAGATCAATAAAACTAGGAGGTGATCCTTTGGGTGTTTTTTTTTTTAAAGATTTTATTTATTTATTTGACAGAGATCACAAGTAGGCAGAGAGGCAAGCAGAGAGAGAGGAAGGGAAGCAGGCTCCCTGCTGAGCAGAGAGCCTGATGCGGAGCTTGATCCCAGGACTCTGGGATCATGACCTGAGCTGAAGGCAGAGGCTTTAACCCAGTGAGCCACCCAGGTCCCCCAAGGAGCTGATCCTTTGAAAAAAATAATAAGATTGGTAAACGCTTGGCCAGACTTAAAAAAAGAAAAGAGAAAAGATCTAAATAAATAAAATCATGAATGAAAGAGGAAAGATCACAAACAACACTAAAGAAATATAAACAATTATAAGAACATATTATGAGCAACTCTATGCCAACAAATTAGGCAATCAGAAAGAAATGGATGCATTCCTAGAGGTGTATAAACTACCAAAAAACTGAAACAGGAAGAAATAGAAAACCTGAACAGACCCATCACCAGCAAGGAAACTGAAACAGTAATCAAAATCTCCCAACAAATAATAGTCCAGGGCTGGATGGCTTCCCAGGGAAATTCTAACAAACATTTAAAGAAGAATTAATACCTATTCTCCTGAAGCTGTTTCAAAACATGGAAGTGGAAAGAAAACTTTCCAACTCATTCTATGAGACCAGTATTACCTTGATCCCAAAACCAAAGACCCAAAGGAGAATTACAGCCAACATTCCTGATGAACATGAATGCAAAAATTCTCACCAAGATATTAGCCAATAGGATCCAACAGTACATTAAAAGGATTATTCACCATGACCAAGTGGGATTTATTCTTGGGCTGCAAGCATGGTTCAACATTTGCAAATCAATCAATGTGATATACTACATTAATAAAAGAAAGGATAAGAGTCATATGATCCTCTTGGGCAAGACTCTCAGGTCTCCCTCCTTTCTTGGGAGCTTTGTACTCCAGGTATTCTTTGTACTGTCAGTTTGCTATCACTCAATAAACCTTGCTTTGTTGCCTACAAAAAAATATATCTATATTATTCTCTCAATAGATGCAGAAAAAGCATTTGACCAAGTACAGCATCCTTTCTTGATTAAAACTCTTCGCAGTGTAGGGATAGAAGGAACATACCTCAATACCATAAAAGCCATATAAGAAAAGCCCACAGCGAATATCATTCCCAATGAGGAAAAACTAAAAGCTTTTTCCCAAAGGTCAGGAACATAGCAGGTATGTCCACTATCACCACTGCTGTTCAACATAGGACTAGAAGTCCTAGCCTCAGCAATCAGAGAACAAAAAGAAATAAAAGGCATATGAATTGGCAAAGAAGAAGTCATACTCTGACTCTTTGCAGATGACATGATACTCTATATGGAAACCCCAAAAGACGCCACCCCAAAATTGCCAGAACTCATATAGAAATTCAGCAAAGTGGCAGGATATAAAATCAATGCACAAAAATCTGTTGCATTTCTATGAATTTCTACACTAACAATGAGACAGAAGAAAGAGAAATTAAGGATCCAATCCCATTTACAATTGCACCAAAAATCGTAAGATACCTAGGAATAAACCTAACCAAAGAGACAAAGGATCTGTACTCAGAAAACTATAAAACACTCATGAAAGAGATTGAGGGAGACACAAAGAAATGGAAAAACATTACATGCTCATGGACTGGATGAACAAATATTGTAAAAATGTCTATGCTACCCAGAATAATCTGTACATTCAGTGCACTCCCTATCAAAATACCATCAACTTTCTTTCACGGAGTTGGAACAAATAAGCCTAAAATTTGTGTGGAACCAGAAAAGACGCCAAATAGCCAAAGGAATGTTGAAAAAGAAAACCAAAGCTGGTGGCATCACAATTCTGGACTTTAAGCTCTAATACAAAGCTATAATTATGAAGACAGTTTGGTATTTGCACAAAAACAGACACATAGATCGGTGGAAAAGAATAGAGAACCCAGAAATGGATCCTCAACTCTATGGTCAACTAATCTTTGACAAAGCAGGAAAGAATATCCAATGGAAAAAAGACAGAAGACAGTCTCTTCAACAAATGGTGTTGGGAAAATTGGACAGCCACATGCAGAAGAATGAAACTAGACCACTTCATTCCACCACACACAAAAATAGACTCAAAATAGATGAAAGACCTAAATGTGAGACAGGAGTCCATCAAAATTCTAGAGGAGAATGCAGGCAGCAACTTCTATGACCTTGGCCATAGCAACTTCTTGCTACACACATCTCCAAAGAAAAGGGAAACAAAGACAAAAGTGAGATACTGGGACTTCATCAAGATAAAAAAAGTATTTGCACAGCAAAGAAAACCATTGACAAAACCAAAAGACAACCAACAGAATGGGAGAAGATATTTGCAAATGTCTTATCAGATAAAGGACTAGTATCAAAACCTATAAAGAACTTATCAATCTCAACACCCAACAAACAAATAATCTAATCAAGAAATGGGCAGAAGACATGAACAGACATTTCTGCAAAGAAGTCATCCAAATGGCCAACAGACACATGAAAAGATGTTCAACATCACTCAGCATCAGGGAAATACAAATCAAAACCACAATGAGCTACCATCTCACACCAGAGTGGCAAAAATTAACCACTCAGGAAATGACTGGTGTTGGCGAGGATGCGGAGAAAGGGGAACCCTCCTACACTGTTGGTGGGAATGCAAGCTGGTGCAACCACTCTGGAAAGCAGTATGGAGGTTCCTCAAAAAGTTGAAAATAGAATTACCCTACAACCCAGCAATTATACTACTAGGTATTCACCCCAAAGATACAAATGTAGCGATCGGAAGGGGCACCTGCACCACAGTCTTCATAGCAGCCATGACCACAATAGCCAAACTGTGGAAAGAGCCCAGATGCCCATGGGACATATGAATGGATCAAGAAGATGTGGCGTATACACAATGGACTATTACTCCGCCATCAGAGGAGTGATTCTGAGGGCTGCAAACCAAGATTCATTTACAATCCCTGAAACAGGACATTGCATCCCAGGAAACAAAGAGTCTGTGGCAGACTCAGAGACTGTTGGAACTCGTAGTGACTCAGATGGTTATCTGTCCCCCACTCCGACGTCACCCTCCACAAGTGCAACCTGCAAAGCAGAGCACACACCACTTCTTGCCACCACTCATGAATGCCCGCCGCCCTAGATACAGGAGTAGCAGATCCAGCCAGAGTCCACTGTCTAGTGGGGGAGCAGCTACCGAACAAGTAACTGCAAACGACAACATCTATGGGAGCATCCAAAAAGGAAGGTCTGACTTTATCTGGAAAGTCAGGTCAGGTTCCCCCAAGAACGTGGCCAAGCTGAGGAATGAGTAGGTGTTACTTAGACTAATGTAGGGTCTGTGTGTGTAAGTGGGGGGGGGAGGTGTGTCCGTGTGTGGGGGTGAGCATGTGAGTATGAATGCGTGAGAGTGAGCAGGTGTGTGAGTGCAAGAGTGAGTAGAAGAAGTCCATGTGGGTGAGTGTGTGCATGTGCATGTGTGTGAACAAGCATGAGTATGTGTGGGTAAGTGTGTTTCCATGTGAACATATAGATGTGCATAGGAGTATGTATGTGAATTTTATGATTACATGTAAAGCTGTGTGAACATGTGTCAATGAATACGTGAGTGTGTGGATGTGTGTTCATGTGTGCTCGTGTGAGCGTGAGCATGGACAACATGTTCTTTATGTGAATGTGTTTGTGCATATGTGAATATGAGTTTGTGGATATGTGCGTGTGTGCACATTTGTGTATGATTGTGTTCTGTGTGTATACATGTGGGGGGAGTGTGGATGTGTTCCTTTGGTTGAGCGTGTCTGTGTATGTATGTGTCTGAGTGTGTTCATATGTGCATGTGTGTGTGGATATGTTCCTATGTGTATCTATATGTTTTATGCTTGTGTGCCCATGTATGTGGGTACGCACGTGTTTCTGTGTGTGAGCATGCTCATGTATGCACGTGTATCCATCTGTGTGGGGTGATCTGGGACTGTTTGTGGAAGGGAAAGGATGGCCTATCTGGGGGGGGCACAGAGAGCAAGACCTGCAGTAGGAGACGAGGCTGAGCCTTAATGGCCAAGTTCACCATCACAGTCTTTGTACGAAGCCTAAGGTAGCTGCGGGTGATGTGTGACATGTGCCCATGAACATGAGTTCTCTGACTGCTTTCAGGGGCACAGGCTGCAAGAGGTGAAGTCAGATTCTTGGTGAAATCAATCTGGAGATTTGGTGCTCATCTGATGGGACCCTCCACTCCATGGGCTCCACACAGAAGAAGCCCCATCTTCTATCTCGAAAGACTTCAAAAGTCTTTCTCGAAAGACTGGTGGTTTTAACCTGGGTTAAGCTTTCTCACTTCCTCAACTCCCTGTTTGCCCTAGGATTGTCCTTCCTAAATAGGTTCTGGCAACTGCAGATTGTTCACAGTGACCTGCCCAGACTAGGGACTCTCACCTCCTAGATTCTAGATATCATATTTCTGTTAATCCAGCCTGAGCTCACATGGAGGATACTCTTCACTGCTGCCTTGGTCCTGTGTTCCAGTCCAAGGGTCCAGTTGTTCCACATGGAGCTTCTGAGTCTCTCACAAAGTAGCTGAGCAGAGCACAATACTAGCTGGAAGGCAGAAAGCCTAGAAGACACTGAGAGTCAGTACAGGGCAAGGGACCAATGCACAAGCTTTGGAGTGAAGTTCAAATCTACATGGCTGGTCAAGAGGCAAATTACTTCATCTCTGTTTCCCTTCTGTAAGTTGGGTGAATGAGACTTGCCTTACAGAGCTGTGGAGAGGAGGGGGGGAAATATATATATATAGCAGCTTGTATGGGTATGGGTGCTGGGGCTTGGTGTACCCTGTGGCAGGCAGCCCCCATGGCCCCCAATGATTCCCACCTCCAGGCTGATTCACACCCTATGTGGTCCTTTGTCTCGCCACTGAATAGAGGTATTGCAGAGACAGAACCAGTGGAATGCTGCAGAAATGACTGGTGTAACTTCCAAGTCCAGGTCATAAGATACATAGAGCTGACTTCTCTCTCCTGGGGCACTGGCTCTGAGGGAAGGGGGCCGCCATGTTGTGAGGACACCCAGGCAGCCCTATGGTGAGGTCCACATGGAAGGAAGTGAGGCCTCCTGCCAACAGCCAGCACTAGCCCCCAGCTATGTGTGTGGAGCTACCTTGGAAGTTAATCCTTGGCCCCAAATCAACCTTCAAATGGCAGCAGCCTCACATGACATCTGACTGCGCCCTGATGAGAGACCTCAAGCCAGAAGCACCCAGCTCAGTCACTCAGTCACTCCCAAACAGACACTGTTTGAGTTACTAAGTGTGTATTGTTGTTCTAAACCACTAGATTTGGGTGTAACATGTTACACAGGAATAGATAATCAGTGCAGCCCTATATAGCACCTATTGTTTGGGGTCCTTTACTTGAGAAGAGACAGTCAGGAGCTTCTGATCATAGCCCCTGTAGGTGGTCCAAAAGCCCCAGGTGAGAACAAGACAGGCAGTTCAGTGGCAGCATCAAGGGGAGGGGAGGGTACAACTGAGACGTGGGTACTGAATGTCCCTACACAAGGAGCAGAAAGGCAGTGAATGAACTAGGAGTGTCCCAGGAGATAAGCAGAGAAATGCTTCAAGTGTACCCCCAGTCCATTATAACCTATGAACAGCAGGTGCAGAGAGTGAGTTTCTTAAAAAAATAATTTCCCAGACTTACCCCTGTGTTCATGAAACCCCACCAGCTCCCCAGGGCACTATTCCAATAGAGGATGGAAAATTCACACAGGATGTTACAATTTTACCCCAAAATAACCACTTGGGAAATGAAAGAGTCTGAATATTGGCTCTGGGCCAAGATGGGACTGGACTCCAGGGTCCTGTGATTGAATGCACGGCTTGAGGGGGCAGAAGACCCCCAGGGCTGATGTGGACTTAGAGTCTCTGAGCCCTGATTTCTTCACCTACAAGACTGGGGTGTCAGCATTGTCTTAAACATCACGGGGCTAGGAAGATTAATTTGAGTGAGGCATATAAAGTGCACTCTGCAAATTATAAATTAATTATAAATATAGAAGGCTTTTTTTTTTTTTCATGAGATGTAGCTCTACCCATTCTTAAGGCACTGTGTCAGGGACAACAATGAAGACTGAAACAGGATACAGCACATCAGAAGCAGGGCAGAAACAGAGACTCCATACCCTTACCAGAATCTCAGCCATGTGACCTTGGACAAGTCATTGTCCTTGTTTGTAAAACCAGGAAGTGGAACTGGAACATCTCCAAGGGCCTTTCTAGTCCAAAAGTCTTATGAATCTGTGCCCTGTTCTACTTGGGTAAGTGTCTGGGGAAGATGGGTCAAGTAACATTTCCCATGGAATCACCATGAGCTAGCCAAGATTGCTTCACAACTGTTCTGCTCCTTCTACCACATCCCCAAATATTGGAGTATTGCTTGTTCTATACCTAGAGGATTGAACAACATGATTAATAACATTAAATAAATAGACATTGAGTTTTGTGCCCCACAAGAAGAGAATATACCTTTTTCTCAAATTGGTGATGGAGCATTTATAAGAACTTATCACATACTTTCTTGTCCAGAAAGATAAACTTTTTAAGGAACAAAAGGCAGAAATTATACAAGCCATATTCCAAACCAGAAAATCCAACAAAAACTACACTGGAATAATGAAAACTAGAAAATCAAAAATAGATAGATATAGATAGATAGATAGATAGATAGATAGTAGACAGACAATAACACACTTGAAAACTAAAATATTCTTCCTATTTAGTTTAGAAAATAAATACTAAATCCAACAGAAATTTAGCATATGAGTTATTGAAACTCATCACATCCCATCAAAGCTATATTTGGAGATAAACTCATTGATATAAAGATGACTTCGTTATTAAAATAATAGCTTCCACTTCTGGGATGAAGCATGAATAACGTCAAGGACCATTCCCTAGCGAAACAAGCAAAGCTGGCAAAAACTACTAAAAAAACAAAAACAAACAAACAAAAAAACCACAACCATTTAAAGTCTCTGGGAACTGTCCTAAGAGCATACGACCAATGAAGAAACATCTATTCGAGAAAATCTACTAAGAATACAGTAGGAACAGCAAGCATCTGTGACATTTCAGCCACAAGCATATTTCTCTCCCTCCCCTCTCTGGCTCAGCAGGACAGAAGTTTCCCCTGGGTACGTGTGGCCAAGAAGTCCCAGCTCCCTCTCCCCTTATTGAGGTGAAGGGAAAGGACACCATTCCTCATGCCCTCCAGCTCCAAGTTAAAAAGACTAAATTCCTGGTGAGTGGGGTGGAGAGGTGGGGCTTCCTTCCTTCCAGCCCCTCCTAGGCAGGACAGGCCTAGAAGACTGGACCCCCAGCTCCCCTCCTACAGGCTGGCTCCTAAGGCACAGTTTCCCCAGGAGAGGCAAGCTGAGATGATGGGAGGCACCCAGGGCTAGAGCTCAGGGAGTGCCCAGGAGAGAAGGCAGTGTGTGGGAAAGAGCTCCCAAGCACCCACAGAAGAAGGACCCGAGTGTAGTAAAACAGAATGTGGGAAGTTCAAGCCTAACGGCACTCCTGAAAACAATAGCTCCTCTTAATTTAGAGCAACCAGCTAAACTGAAAGCTAGCTGGTTCACCAGATAGAACCAGGGAAAGAGACAGCCAAGAACCATCCTCCTGGGCTCCAAACCATCCTCAAAGCCTGCCTGAACTTAATTGGATCAGACCAGGGAACAATTTTTATGCCAGGGCATTCTTGAAAACAATTGAGCAATCAGCCAGGGATTAGCGGAAAGGGGCTGGGTCTATTACCCAATGAGGTAGACAACAAGGAAACCAGAACAGACAAAGAGGACCCTGTGAAGACCACTGCCATCCCAGGGTGGTGGGGCTCTGCCCAAGGCTGTACTCTCAGAGGATAAAGAATGTTCCAAAATTGATTAGATGGTGGATGCCCAACTTGATGACTATACTAAAAACAACTGAGTTGTACACTTCGAATGAATGGACTATATGATAGGTGAATTACATCTCAACAAAATTCTTCATTAAAAAAGATAGTATAATTATCGTGATGAGCACCGAGAAATGTATAGAATTGCTGAATCAGTCTATTGCACACCTGAAACAAATGTAACACTGTATCTTAATTATACTTGAACTTTAGAATTTTTTAATAAAATAAATTTTTAAAAAGATACAGAAAATAAATGACCTACATAGTCATTTTTCATATTATTTCAAAGAACCCAGTCTTAAGAAAGAAATAATACCAAAAAAATGAAACTAAATGACCTGGATAATAGAAAAGACCAAGGGATTAACTAATACATTTATTTTTTGGACACTTAGCTACTCTCGTTTCTCTTTACAACAGTCTGGATTTCTGCAAAACGCTTCCAAGTGCTCCCAAGAAGACCCTCATTTCAGAAGACCTCCTTTTATTTGACCCTTTGGCCTTTGAATGAAAAGAGAATTTTCACACAATACTCCCCGGAGAGCCTGTTCCCTCAGGTCCCTGCTGAGGTTTCTTCCTCTGAGTAATTCCCCAGCAGGTACCCCAAGGGCGGGCTGCCCGTCTTGGGGTTTGCTGTTCCTCCATCAATATGGCCCATACCTAGATGCATCGCACCTGCCGCCCCCCAGACAGCCAGGGAGGAGGCGGTGCTCCACTCCGAAGGCTTCTACTCAGATCCTCAGCCCTGGGAAGGAAGCTCATTTGCCCGGAGATCATCTGGACTCGGCCACCACCACCACGCACTATGTGATCAGAGGGACGGGGAAGCTAGCCACCTGAAGAAGACATCCTTCCATTCAGGAACTTTGGGCCTGGGAGGCTCTGCCACCTCCTAGGCAGGTGACCCAGGTAGATCACTTGGTCTCTCAGAGCCAGGGTCACCTCACCTATGCAATGGGTGCATGAGAAGCACATGAAATATTGGACGTGCGGTGCTTGGCATTTAGTTTCTGTCTCCCTCAGCCATCATGGGCCAAGAGCTCCCGCCAAGCTCCTGTGCTTCAGATGGCCTCACTGCCTCACTGCCACACGTGAGGGGTTGGGGCCGGTCTCAGAGGAGCTCCCACCACTCCAAGTAAAAGCTGCTTAATCTGACTTAAACTCCAATTGAATCAAAGGTGGGTAACCCCAAAAGTAACAGCCACATCCAATGAGATGAGTCAGGACCATTGGGCCCCTGCCTTTTTGGTCTGCTGTCTGCAGAATGGAGCCTTCCCCTTCCCCATAGCTGGGCTGGTGAAAGGTGACAGAACCTGGGCACCAGATGTCCTCGACAAAACCTAATGTCCCCTGGGGTTTGCAAACACAGCATCTGGGAGTCTTCTCTGAAAGCCCAAACACCCAGCCATGTCTCTTCCTCAGCATTCCACATACAAAATATTTGGAAATGAAATCATGACTCTTTTTCCCCACATTAGGGAGTAGGGCTGGCGGAAAACAACCCCATGTCCAGTCCCATCGTCACTCCCCACATGACACTGCCTTGCTCAGCAAGAAACCAGCACAAGACCGCTCTCTCCAGACTGAGCAGGGGACCCCAGAGGCCTTCCCAGAGTCCACCCAGAGATGCTGCTGGCAACGTCCCCAGTGCCCGGGGACAACGTGAGTAAGGGGGAGGAAGTGGGGGTCAAGGTGGAGCAGGGACCACCCAAGAGGCCACATGTCCTTCTTCCAGTGGCAGGTGGACACCGGGCTCTCAAACCAGGCCACTAGACAGTATCCAAGGCAGCTACTCTCCAGGGACATCTGGTTCCCATTCAAGGTGGGTTAGTCCTACCATCAACCGAATTTTCTCTCTATGCCCGTGTGAAAGGACAAGGTTTCAGGCTCATACCAGAGTCTGGCCCATCCACAACCAGAGATGGAGAAGGGACCTTTGGTACTGCACCTCCGAACTGGGGCAAAAGACAGTCTTTTGGGGTAAAAATGTGCCAGAATGTTGTACGGGAAGGTAAGCTCTCAGTAGGTTGCCAACTCTTTGGCCTTCTGACTCTTCTGATTTCTGCTCTGGGCCCGATCGCTGGAGGCTCCTCCCTCTTCAGACCCTGTCATGGGCTGAGTTGTGTCCCTCAAAAAGATAACGTTGAAATCCTGACTCTTGGTCTCTGGGAATGTGGCCTTACCTGGCAATAGGGTCTTTGCGGCTGTAACAGATGACATTAAGATGAAGAGTAGGGTAGGCCCATCATCCCATGTGACTGGTCTAGAAGAGGAGGGTGGGACACAGAGACACACAGGGAGGACACCATGTGACAATGAAATAGAAACACCAGCTGCAGGCCAGGGATGGCGGGCCATCACCAGGAACTAGGGAGAGGCAAGGAAGGTTCTACCTGGTGGAGAGGGAGAGGCAGAGGCTGGAGGGAGCACAGCCCTGCACGCAGCTTCATTTCTGACTCCTGGCCTCCAGGACTATAAGAGAAAGGACTTCTGTTGTTTTAAGCATCCGCTTTGGGCAGCTTTGTCATGGCCAATACAGGCCCCAAACTCTGAAGTCTAGCCCCCCCCCCACCTCTATCCACATCCCATGGGTGCTGGTAGACTTGAGAATCCTGCTGGAGCAGGAGGCCACTTGGGGTGGTGGGGGGGAGGCCCAAGGGTATGCTGGGCACATAGAGAGGGTGGGCACAAGGAGAAGGACAAGGGACGTGCTATCTCCTGACGGGGCCCCCACCTTGGGAGGGATCCAGGGAGGGTGGAAGCCGGTGAGCATGGGAGGTCTCAGATCCTGTCCAGCCATGGTCTCTGAAATGGCTGGGCCTAGAATAGAATCAAGTCTCCTCTCTGCTTTTTTGAAAACCCTGGAGTTCCTGCCAACAGAAAAAAAAAAAAAGAAGAAGATGATGATGATGATGATGAAAGCCCACAACACCTCTATTTCCCACCTCCGCATGTATTTGAGAACCCCGGGGTCCTGCAGATGACTACCCCACCCTCCCAGTAGAGCTCACACAGGGCTCAGCAGGACCTTCTCATTTGGCCAGAGCCATGAACCTCTGAGTCAAGAGATTTGCAGTTATTTCTACTTTCCAGCAGCAGGAAGGAAAAAAACAAGTTGGATCTGAAAAGCAGAGGGAGAATTAAGAATGTACCTCGGTCCCAGGCATCCTTTTTTTTTTTTTTTTTTAACCACTAACTGGGCAATGAATAATTTATAGCCACGCATGTTTGTGGGGGTATAAAACTGTTGACAAGTCAAGAAAAGCCTCTTAGCAGCCTGATGGAGCAATCCATCTTCAAGACACAGGTTTCAAATGCATAGTTTGTGAAGATGCTGGTAGAGGTTGTTTCCCTTCTTTCTTGGTTTTTTTTCTTTTTTTATCTATATGGAAATTGGTGGGTGCTGAAATATGCTTCACTTCAGCACGAACTTGGGCTGAATGATATCCCAGGCAAGAATTAAATCATCGCTTCATAGAGCAAGAAATAAACACCCAAGCAAGGCAGAGCCCCCCGGCACGCAGAGGGAGAGCGGGAGACTTCCAGAAAGTTGAGCGAGCTGTTGCTGTTCCAGGCAGGGCGCCATGCAGAGCTCAGGCTCAGCCTCACCAGACGAGGGGTGACCAGATCCAGCGAACGTTCCTTCAGGAAGCCCCCAGCAAAGCAGGGCTGACTGCACAAACCGAAGCTTCCCGTCTCTGAAGAGCAGCATCCTCCTGGAGTCCTCCCAGATCCGGGCGGCGCCGTGCGGATGTCGTGACGACAGTGGCTGCCTTGAAGCTAATGAGGCCGAGAACCCCAGCAGCTGCAGGGTCAAGGTTGCATCAAGCACGCACCATGTGCCAGCGCCCAAGAGCCTCTTCCTCAGTCTGCAGGTCGGCCCTCTGGCCGGTGCTGCCTGAGCAGTCTGGTCCCTCTGTGGCTCCCCTCCGTGCCAGGAGGGCTCCTTGGGAACCGGAGCCTGGGGAGTTCTTGTACACCTGTTAAAGGTCACACAGGTACAAGGTGGCAGAGCCTGCCTTTGACCCCGTCTCACCCACCTGCCTATTCACCTCCTTGCTCCTACAGAGACTGACTTGCTGTCCCTTCCGTTCTCATGCCCTCAACGGCCCCCCACCTTCTCTGACCAAAGTTAGGGCAGCAGGCTGAGACCCAAGTGTAGACCACAGCCACATGGCTCCCCTGGGGACAGGGTAGGGGAGGTCGATGCCAATCACCAGAACTGTGTTAGTTACCCTCTGCTTCGTAACAAATGACTCCCAGACCCGGCAGATCCGAAACAACAAACATCAACTACCTCATGGTTTCTGTACAGCAAAGCTTCAGGGACAGCTACCTGAGTCCCGGGGCTCGGGATCTCTCACAAGTCTGGAACCAAGGCGTCTGCTGGGGCTGCTGTCATTTCAAGGTTCAACTCACCCTCGTGGCTGCTGGCGAGATTCTGCCCCTCACAGGTTGCTGGACTCTTGGTCTTTGTTCCTCACGGGCTGTTGGCTGGGGACGTCCCTCTGGTCTTGGCTACATGGGCTTCTCCACATGGCAGCTCACGACATGGCAACTGGCTTTCCTCAGAGCGAGGAAGGGAGCAAGAGAGATGAGCATAACAGAAGCCAGAGTCTTCTGGAAACGTGAGCTCAGAGTGACACCCCATCTTATATCAGAAGCAAGTCACTGTTTCCAGTCCACACTCAAGGGGACAGCATCCCATGAGGCATGAGTAACCTGGAGGCTGGGATCCTGGGCAGCCATCTTAGAAGCTTAGGAGAACCGTAATCAACCGTAATTAGTAATCAACCGTATTAGTTATTTAGTGTTGTGTAACAAATTACCCTGAAGCTTAGCGGCGTAAAGTGACAATAATCACTTCCTATTTCTCACACTTTCTGTGGTCGGGAATGCAGGAGCAGCGTGGATGGGCAGTTCTGCCTTGGGGTTTCTCAGGGGACTGCAGGTGGACGTCAGGGAGGGTCTGACAGGGACTGGAGGATCCACTTCCACGTGGCCAGCCCACGTGGCTGGCAAATAAGTTGGTGCTGGTGGCTGGCGGGGCCATCAGATCCTCCCCACATGGGCCTCCACTGGGGCTGTCTGAGGGTCCTCACAGTATGGTGGCCGGCCTGCCCACCACGTACCATCTAGGAGACCACACAGAAGCTACAGAATGCTTTTTCAGCCCAGCCCCGGAAGCCACAGAGTGCTGCTTCGGCAGTATTCCCCCGGCCACGAGGTCAGCCCTGCTCGGTGGTGAAGGCAAGAATACTGGATGCAAGATTCTCTAGGCGCCATCTTGGACCAACCTCCGCACCAACTAGGCAAGCCCACCATAGGACGGCATTGCAGCACTGGAGCCGTGCTGAGGGGGCACTGAGCCCACAGCCCAGACTCATCGCATGCCATAGCACCCCTGAACGTGAGTGGCCCTTTTGGGCCCATACCTTTGTGACCCTCCCTCTCCTTGTCATGTTCTTCTCCCACTGGGAGCTCCTATACAACCTCCAAAGCCCAGTTCAGATGTTACCTCCTCCACAAAGCCTTTCTTTATTCCTCACCCTGGTCCCCTCACCCACCACACCCACAACATGGCTGTATCCTTCTGTGGGCCCCTACACAGCTTTTGACACCCTCTATTATCCCCTGCCCCTCGGCCCTGTCCCACAGTTAGCAGTGGGTCCCTTTACACACATGCCCTGGGGTGAGCGCCTTCCCAGAGCCCCTCCCTCAGGCCCCATCCTGTGGAGACACCTGGAAACATCCCTTGGCCCTTGCTGGAGACAGCCCTGGGCTGCCATCCCAGCTCCGGGAAGTAGACGGCTCCATCCCCGCTCTTCATCCCCAGATTCCATGCCTGTAGCCTGATGCCCAGCAGCCTCGCTCTCCACTGCTGGGTCCCTCGTAAACTTGGCCGCCAACGCTCCACCAAAACTCAGCACAGGCTCCGACCCAGGGCCAGGTCCTCACGCGGACAGGCGAGAGGTCGAAGGCAGGCCTGACTGCGTGACAGACAGGCGTGTTTCAAACCGGAGGCCTTCCTGCTGCCCGGTGGGAAGAGCTGCCTGCAGCCTCCTGGCGGCCGTGACCCGCTGAAGGCACAGGTGCGCTCAAGGATGCGCTGCACCTGGGTGTGGGCCCCCACCTGAGCAGCTCCGCAACCGCGACAGGGCAGGAGGCTTGGTCCCCTGCCGTCCTCCCTTCCTCTCCTTCACCTGATGGACAGGAGGCCGTGAGCCCAATAACACAGCAGTTAAACTGGAGGGGCCCTTCCCTAAGGGCTTGTGTGGAGGGTATCCCCCCACCCCACGGAGAACAAATACATCCCAGGCTGGGACGCCGAGTAGCCCAAGGGGCAGGCGAGATGGAGCCAGAACAGAGTAGGGAGAAGCTGGGGCGGAAAGGGAACGAGGGGCTGGGCTGGACCCAAGGGGTTTCCTTCCGAAGGCAGCCCTCTAGGGGTTCCCCCATGAGACACTCTGGTGGTGCTCCTGATTTGGAGTCCTCAACTCCCAGAGACCTGAGATCTGGTTAATCTAGGGGGATGTCATTTTTGTGTTAAACCCTTGCCTTGGGGCGCCTGGGTGGCTCAGTCAATTGAGCATCTGCCTTCAGCTCAGGTCGTGATCTCAGGGTCCTGGGATCGAGCCCCGCATTGGGCTCCCGGCTCAGCAGGGAGTCTGCATAAGGATTCTCTCCCTCTCCCTCTGTCCCCCCAACTCATGCCCTCTATCAAATAGATAAAATCTTTGGGGGAAAAAAGAAAAAGCCCTTGCCAGTCATTTCGATGCAAATCAGTTTGGAAAGCCCTGACTCAGAAGGTGAAGTGACTGTCCACCCTGATCTTCTGATACAACCTCCATTCCCTAAACTGAGCAACGACGGCCACTTGTACTAAAACGGGCATCGTTCCAAGGTTCTACCTACTCAGTCCTTGATGTTAATTAATTCACATATTATGAATCTGTTGCCCAATCCCATGATCCAGTTCCGGGTTCTGCAACATCTCACTCTGCACCAAGGGTTTCTTGGTTGTTGAAAAGAAGATGGAGAAAGCGGCTTCGAAAGAGTTCCAAAGTGAGCCATTAGCATGGCTTCTTCCAAAATGGATTTACATTGATTAGATTCATCGTTTCCTCTCATTTTTCTCATGTTTAATGGCTTCAGAGACTAAGGAACAAGCCAGAGAATTGGGCCTGAACATCCAATCTCCTGTTAGATCCAGCAGCCTGTGCCCGGAGGCCTGGCTATGTCTGGCGCCCTTGCTGGTCCCGGTCGTATCTGAAGAGCCGCTATGGTTCTCTGCTCTGGACCAGCATCTGCATGAGGGCGAGGGCCGAGTCTAGGTCTCCTTACCATTATGCTTCTCTGCTTGGCACCGTGCCTGGCACACAGGAGACCCTCAGGAGGAAGACCCCTGGTGAAACGTGCCCGGGGCCCCTGGACACTAGCTCCCCGCCCACTGAGATCAAAACCTGAGCCGAAGGCAGATGCCAGATCTCGGGTCTCTGGGGTCTGAGGACCCCAAATCAGGAGCACCAGCACACCTGCCGAGGCATGAAGCCAGCTGGGGGCCCATCCATTCTGCAGTGGGGTTCATCCTCATGGTCACAGCTTGGGGCAGCCCCTGAAAGGCCCAGAAAGGAAAAGGCAACCTTAGCCCAAAGGGAAAGTCAGGGCAGATGTCCTTCGGCCAAGCTCACGGCACACTCCAAGAGAGACGGAGATCTCTACCGTGGCCCTACAGACTGTGACCCCAAAGTGAGCCGGCCACATCCACCCATCCCTCCCAGGAAAGGCCCAGCCCACCTGTCTGCCCACGTCTCTCTCCAGAACTCTCCAGACCCTGCCAGCCGGGCCCTTGGCTTCTTGCGATGTACATCCCGAGAGAAGAGAAGCTTCTGCATTCCTGCAGAGCAAGCACCTTGTGGGGATGCCAGGCGCGAGAGGACACCCGCCCCAGCCGTGCTGACGGGGAGTGGCAGTCAACAACGTCCCCACAGCGGCCACCCGGCTGAGCTGCCCTGCCCCCACTGTCTCTTCTTGGAGCTCCTCAGATGAAAACCCCACGTCCGGGGTGGAAAAGCCTCTTAGGAGGTTAAGAGCAAGTGGATAGAGCAGTAAACGTACCGATTTAATCCTTCGAGGGTGGCTAACAGGCTGCTGTTTACCAAAGTCTTCGCAGATAATTACGAACCGGTAATTACGAAAAGCTGCTGATCGCAGCTGCCCCCGAAACGACCACAGCCCCCGTCTACTTTGCCAAGCTACGTAAATGGGCTCATTCCTCGAGAAATTCCCCACAAGTCGCTTTCTTGGAAGGACGCCAGGCAAGAATTCCCACGGCGCTCTCCTCTCGCTCCCTCCCTGGCCGCTGTCTGCCTCCACCATCTCCGGAAAGCTCCCTGAGTTCTCCCCAGAGAAACACCGCAATGACTTTAACCCGGCTTCTCACGTGGCCTCTCTCCCGTCTTTGTCTCCAGTTAGCAGACAGGAGGCAGGGTGTCACCCGCTCTAGAGGCCCCGCTCTGGGACAAGCCCGGAAGAAGGGGCTCAGACCCGAGCTGTCTGGGAAGGGCAGGGCGGGCACGCTGAGGCTGACAGCAAAGTGGCCCTAAGGGGACGCTGCTCACTGGGCCAAGAAGTACAAGAAGCTTGACCTCAAAAGCATTGTCAAGTCTTGCAGATTTCACTGAAATGTTCACGGAGACGTAAAGGAGGAGATGACTCTGAACCTGTCGGGGGAAGACTTCTTCAAACTCCCACGTCAACACGTCTGTTTAGTCCCCAAGTTTCGTTCTTACTGCCTCGCTGTGTCCCTGAGACACACCTCTCTCTCGCAGCCACCTCGCTGGCTCTGCTGGGCTCCCACAGAACACCCCCCACAGACACCCCCAGCAGGAGAACGTCCAGCCCCCCAGGAAGTACAGGCATCCGACGGCATCGCGCCTGGTTGTGGTTTCTCAAGTCTGCACCTGGGATGAGCTCCTCCTCCTTGCCAAAGGTCCCCGGACCAGAGGCTTCACCTGTAGACCTACAGGTCCCAGAGCCCATCAGAGTCTATAATATGCTCATGTTCACAGTTACAGCTTGGGCTGTCTCTGGCCTGGCCCTGGGTATTGCCCTTCACATGAAGATGTCTTTTATGGTCCTAGTCACTGGTCATGGTCATCTTCAAGGTCACGGTTTAGGGCTACCCCTGCCCTGGGTGGGACTAGGTACCACACCCCCGTGAAGATGTTTGTTATATGGTCATGGGTATGGCAGGAGGCTGTCCTTTCCCTGGGACTGGGTCCCATACCTGTGTGTCCTCGTGGCTGTCCGGTGCAGGCCATCAACTCCATTCTTGCCTGTCCTGCGACACCCATCCTTCAGCTGCAGGAACAGGGAGCCTCCCGGCCCAAGCTCACCCAGCCTGTGGCAGGCAGCTCCGGGAAAAGTTTTCTGCTGTGTGGCAGAGAAGACACACATTTCCACTTGAATTATTTTGACATCAAACACCACTGAGCGGGCAGCCCGGGCTCCTTCAGCCAGGAAGAAGCCCTGCGTGACAGGCTGAGAATTAGTAGCACTCTGACAGGAACCCCTTGTCAAGGATGTGTGGCTGGCCTTGGGGATGCAGAGAATTTGCCGATTCTGAGGACACACTTTCTCTGCAACATAGCGCCCCGAAGATGGGGAGCCTCCCGCGAGAGCTCGATCCAGACGCACCAAACAGGGAGAAAAATCCTCCCACTAGCCTGGGCGGCCCCCAGATTTTAAGAGCCATCTCAGCAGCCTTGGCAGGGCCCATTTTGAGGTGCAGATTCCCATTTTCATGACCACATTTTTAAAAATTGCATTACTAATTCAGTTTCTATGGGGGGTGGGAAATCCAGCTTGAAACTAGGTAAGGCTTCCTGAATCTGAAGGCAGTGAGCAAATCGTTATTCATGTCTTTCTTAGGAATGTTCTGGGTGTGTGGCAGGCCCCCTGCTCAGGAAGGGAGGTGGTAGGGATCTAGGCACCCCCTGAGTGGCCCCCTTACAACTCTTTCTTCAGAGGGAGAACGCTGCGAGGACCGTTGTTAGATGACAATGACCAGCCTGCAGAGAAAGTCACATGGAGCAAGGCCAAGGGACAGAATGGTTGGGGGATCACTCTCTTCTCTTGTCCCTCCCACCTGAGCCCACCTACACTTACCATGCCCTGGAGACAGGCAGCAGGTGGCAGACACCCCGGCTGCCCCCCGACCACGGCATCCCTAGACCCACCTCTGACTGCTGGGCCTTGGAGACAAGCGTCGGGTGACTTCACACTCACTTGGCCACTACAGCACCTGCTCTGTGCACGCCACCAAGCACATGGGGGCCTGCCCGGGCCAGCACACACAGCTGGGAGCACAGGGGTTAATCCCTAGGTCCAAACTTGGGCAGTGGGGGCTGAACCAGTGGGTGGACTGGGCCAGCCTCCGCCTTTCCTATGGACAGTCCTCATGGCTGAAGGCCCCAGCAGATGCCAGCATCATGGCCTAGACCGGTGTCCTCCAGGATCTTTCTGTTAGCGTTTCTTCCTGCTCTGTTGTCCCCACCTGCCCCTCATTCCTGCTTCCTGGGGTCAGCTCCCCGGGAGCTTACCGGCAACCAGGCTCCCATCTCCGTGCTTGCATGCCGAGAACACAAGCTAAGGCTCCGTTCTCCCACCGTTCTTCTGAATTAAGGAAACACCTGTTTGTGCACGGCGACATGAAGGCCCTTGCGTAGGGGTCACACGGTGAAACTACCATGTAAACTGGTTTCCCGACACCTGGGTTCCTCCCTGCCTGTCCCGAGCTGCAGCTCAGCCGAGCACAGATGCCCTGGGCCGCTGGCACCCGCAGTGTCCACAGCACGGGCGGCCCACCGTGGTCCCATCTGCAGAGCCCACTGGGAGGCTCAGAGAAGCCAAAGCTGGCCCCGTCCTGGGGCCACAGAACTGCTGTTACCCCCGTCACCCCCAGACAGACACATTCCTGCCTCGCCCAGGTGTGAGAGCTGTAATTGCTTTTCACCCAGAGGCCAACTCTGTACTCAGACACGGCTCGCTCTCTCGCTCTCTCTCTCTCTCTCTGACTCCGGGGGGAGGGAAGGGCATGTTCATACACGTCCACATGAGATGCCTGGACACCGAGGGGGCAACCAACTCGCAGTTACCCCCCAAACCCCTTCCAGAAGGCTCTATTGGAAGGAAACAGTAGGCCTCTGCGGGGACCGAGGAAACTGCAGCTCTTGTGTCCCTGGGCAGGAAGTAGGAAGCCCACGCAAAAGAAGGAATCCCGGCCAGGGGACCAGGGGGCCAGAGGCCAGAGTCCCCTGCTGGCTGTGCCAAGCGATTCCCTTCTCTCTCAGGCTCCAGTGTGTCCAGTGAAAAGCTGAGGGGTTGGGGAGGGTGCCCAGAGGCAGCCCAGCTCTGGCCATAGTCCCCTCAACCACCACCCCAGAGCAGCAGGTCTAGGAGAGGGAGGTGGGTATCCCACGGAGATGTCTGCTGGTCCAGTACCCTTGGGAAGCCTGGCACACAGGAGCCCCCTCCTGGGTACTGGCTTGGCACGTACTAAAGGCCCTGAGGAGCCCAGCAGGGCAGAGCCCTGCCTAGCATGTGGAGTTTCCCTGACTTATGTGGCCATGAGAAACTGCTGCCCAAGCGCATCTACTTGTTCTAAAACACATATTTTGAGCCAATCATGCCGGTGTTTGACTGGCTGTTATCAAGGTTCCTCTAAGGATTCTGCCTCCTTGGGACAGAATCATACCAGAAGTTTCCATTCTGATAACAAAGCCCTGGCACAGAGAAACAGGTACCTCCAGCTGTTGCATCCAGAACAATATTCCAAGGAACAAAGAGAGGAAACACCTGACCCCTCGAAAAACTGTATTTGTTATTGATTTGTTATTGGTCTGAGGGTGGTCAGAGGTGGAGAGAATGGGCGCCTCCAGCTGGCTGGTGCTCAGACAGCAAGTCCTTTCTCCCTCTTGGCCTCCCTTTGTCCAAGGATGAAATCTGGGACCCAGAGAAGACCTCCAGAAGTCAGCCCAGCTCTGCGATTTATTTCCCAAGCTGTGAGCCCAAGAGGATAGAGGGATGAAGATAGACATCAAATCCAACATGTTCAGAATAAATCTTGTCTTTCCAGCCTCAAACCCACTCCTCCTCGGATATCCCCAGCTCAGAGAAAACCACCACCATCTGCCCAGCGGCACAGACAGAAAACCAGACAGCATTCTCCACCCCCCCCACCCCGCCCTGCACATTACCACGCCCAGTCTGCAGGCCTGTTGTTTCTACCTATCAAACAGCATGCGGACCCTCCCCATCCCATCCTCATTCCCCACGCAGCATTTCCTCTCTGAGGCCCCTGCCTGCAACCCACCACCTGCCTAACAGGAGAAATTAAGACACAGAAGCTGTTCCCTGAAGGAAGGTGGAATGTGTGTGCCTTGAATGCGAGGCCGGCTCTCCCAGACCCTCTGCCTGAACACAGCTTCTCTGACGAGATGCAAAGAGACGCCAGGGCTGGGGTCTCCCCACAGAGGCCAAGAGTCCACCCCACACACAGGGAGGGGCTCCAGGATAGGCTGTCACTAAGCAAAGCTCCAGTGCAGCTGCCCCACAGCCCAGAGGGCCCAGGACATCGTCCACAGCCCCATTCATCACACATCACCTGCTCCTGGGGGCACTCTGCCAGCAGCCTTACCCAGGGGGACCTCTGCCGGGGAGGCTGCCCTACAGGAGACTGGGCACAGGCAAGGCGGAGCCTGAGCTCCCTGACCTCCAAGGCCTTTCCAAGGCTGCCTCAAAGTCGCCCCTGGAAGTGCAGAAGGGGCTATGGTTTTCAGGAAACGTGCGGACTTGTATTCCTGGCCCACCTGTCTCAGACAGGCGACAGACCCAGCCTGCCCAGGCACTCCAAGCAGGAATGCCAAAACCCTGCCTCCCCACCATCCTGCAGACCTCCTCCCTCTGACCCACTGTGCCCTATGTCTCCTCCTGGCCAAGGGGCTCATTTGTGGCCCAAAAGATCCTTCTATTTGTTTCTAGAACCTCAGACTATGAGCATGGATGATGGTGGGCAAGTGCAATTCTCCGCCTTGTCCTGGAAAGACTGACTGGCTAAGCTGCCCCTGCCAGGTCAGTGCAGGGGACAGGGATCAAGTACGTCTACACGGTTCCCACTAGGGCCTGCCCAGGGTTCCCCGGAGGCTGTAAGAGCAGGTTGACACGGCAACCATGTTGCTCGGAGCACCCCCAGGAGTCTAGAAGGACACGTGGGCTTCATCTTGAGGAAGGCAACCATCCAGGGCTTGCTAGCTAAGACCCGCATTTACAAGGCCGTCTGCTGGTTTGGAATAGTCTAGCTGCAAGTAACAGAGTCGGATTAATAGCAGCTTGAAGACACAAGGATTTACTTTCTTGCCTAACAAGAAATCTGAAGGGCAGTGGCCCCTGACACTGGTTCAGTGGCTTCAGTCATCGTAGCTCCTCAGCCTCATGCTCAGGGTTGCGAGATGCTTGCTGTCCCCCAGGAGAGCCACATCAGAGCATGGGGGACCCTCTGCTCTCCTCACTGCGTGGACCAGTGGGGTCATCTACTACCTGCCTCTCTCCCAAGGTTTGCAACACCCTCCCCTCCACACTGCTTCCCATCCTCCTGTCCCTGACTATTCCCAGTCAAGAGCTTTTTTCAAACCCTGGAGGGATAATTGCTCAGAAGGAAGTAGAGACATATCAGAGATGAGGCGGCAAATGAAATACACATATTTACTTGTTCTCACTCTTCAAAGGGAGAAGAGAAAACAGTCACAAAATTTTAGAAGCCAGGAAGCAAATGGTTGAATAGTAAGTAACTTAGCAGATCCGAAGTTCTGAATCCTAAGCTTACAAGGGAAAAGGGAAGAAGAACCCATTTTACACCCCAGAACCCTCAAAAGGCTCCTAAACAAATGGCAACAACTGCCTTTGGAAGCAAAAGAGAAGGTGAGGCTTAAAACTAGATGTGACTTTCTTGGGGGTGCTAATACCCTCCAGGTCTCCCCCACTATCTGAAAGTGGGGTGTTCCTATGACACCTTTCGTAAACTGAAGGCAAAGCCAAGAAGCAATTACCATGTCATGAAAAGGAAAGTCCCCTTCAGATTTCTTTCGGTTAACAAAAGAGGTACTGATGTGGTCTTCCATAAACATAAAATGGTGGAACGCAAACTCTGTAGCAGTATAATGGGGGAAACGTGTACCCAGCTTCAAACACATGCTGTCCTTCATGAACAAGAAAGAATGACTCTGGAAACAGAGCTTGAAGACCAGAGGTTGGAATGTGAATCTTTGGGGGTCCAAGAGCAGATTGTGGATGGCAAAGTAATGCCCACCAAAGATGCCCATGTTCTAATCTCCAAAACCTGTGAATATCTTACCTTACCTGGTAAATGGGATTCTTCAACCGTGATTTTAGTTAAGGGTGTTGTCATGGGGAGATATCCTGTATTATTGACATGGGCCCAATGTAATCTGGAGATAGGAGGAGGGGAGCAGACAGTCCATGAGCCAAAGAATTGCATTGCCTCTACAAGATGGAAAGACAAGGGGGGCGCCTGGGTGGCTCAGTGGGTTAAAGCCTCTGCCTTCGGCTCAGGTCACGATCTCAGGGTCTTGGAATTGAGCCCTGCATCGGGCTCTCTGTTCAGCAGGGAGCCTGCTTCCCCTCCTCTCTCTGCCTGCCTCTCTGCCTACTTGTGATCTCTTGTCTGTCAAATAAATAAATAAAATCTTAAAAAAAAAAAAAGATGGAAAGACAAGGAAATAGATTCATCTCTAGAGCCTCCAAAAAGAATGTAGCCCCACTGATACCGTGGTTTTAGCCCACTGAGACAAATTTCAACCTTCCAAGCTCTATAACTGTAAGACAAGAAATCTGTCTTGTTTGTGCTAAAGTTAAACTAAGTTGGTTTGTGGTGATTTGTTACACCAGCAATAAGAAACGAATACAGCCCCTAAATGTTTCCTATGTTCATCGTATTGTAAATGGAAAAATTAAAGTTCAATTTCCATTTGTTTATTTCTAGTATATACAAATAAAAGATTTATACGTATTGATCTCATATCCTGTAACCTTACTAAACACAACTGTCAGTTCCGGTAGCTTTTTTTGTATACTCCCTAGGACTTTCCTCAGACACATGATGCTGTGTAAGAAAGAACACAGTTTGGGGCGCCTGGGTGGCTCAGTGGGTTATAGCCTCTGCCTTCGGCTCAGGTTATGATCCCAGGGTCCTGGGATCGAGCCCCACATTGGGCTCTCTGCTCAGCAGGGAGCCAGCCTCTCTTCCTCTCTCTCTGCCTGTCTCTCTGCCTGCTTATGATCTCTGTCAAATAAATAAATAAAATCTTTAAGAAAAAAAAAAAAAAAGAAGGAACATAGTTTAACTTCCTTCCCCATCAGGATGCCATTTATTCTTTTTCTTGCCTTATTGCACTGGCTAGAACTAACTACTTACCTGGCGGTGAGAGTGGACAACCTTGATTTGTTCTAGAAATTAGAAGGCAATATTTTCTCCTTCCCATTGAATATGATGTCCGCTGTGGATTTACCATAGGTGGCTTTATTGGGTGAGGAAATTTCCTTCTTTTCCTAGATTTCTGAGTGTTGTAATCAGGAATACAGGATCTTGGATTATGTTTTTTTCTTAATCTATTGAGATGATCACATTTTACTTAACCTATTAATAGAATGAATTGCAGGGGCCCCTGGGGGGCTCAGTTGTTTGGGCATCCAGCTCAAGTTCAGCTCAGATTGTGATCTCAGGGTCATGAGATCGAGCTCCACATTGGGCTCCATGCTCAGTGGGGAGTCTGCTTGGGATTCTCTCTCACCCTTTCCCTCAGCCCCTCCCCCCACTTTCTCTCTAAAAAATAAATGGACAGATCTTTAAAAAAATGAATTATGATTATAGATTTTTAATTTTTTAAAACCCTGCATTTCTGGGATAAACCCCTTTAGGTCATGGTATATTATCTTTTTAATACATTGTTGGAATTAATTCAATAAAATGTTGTTAACAGATTTGCATGTATGAGGACCATTTATCTGTGGTTTTATTTTCTTGCAATATCTGTTTGGTTTGGTATGAGGGTAATACTGACATCCTAGAAAGAGTTGAAAATTATGGCCTCCTCTTTAATTTCCTGAGAAAGTTTGTGCAGAATTGGTATAAATTTTTCCTTAAATATTTGTTAGAATTTATTTGATGTAATTATTGGTTGAGGGTTACTCCATTTTGATCAGAAATGGGAGTCCCCAACGTATTCACTTTTATCCTTCACTCCTCTGGTAGACATTCACCTCCAGCTCCACAGCCTTCATTTTTCCTAAGTTCTGCCTTGAGATTCCATAGTGCTGATGTAAGATGATGACAGGCAGGCTCCTAGGACATAACAGACTGAGATTTTATAAGAGCAAGTTCATAGCAGTCAGAGCAGGACTCTTCCTTCTGAAAAGCTTGAAGCTGGAAGAATCATCACAGAACTTGTTCTCTTTTAATCTTTTGGTCCAACTGGAGAAAGCAGGTGACCTTTCTGCCAGGGCAGCATCAGGAAGCTACTCTAACATTCTTATGGGCTGGTGGAATTTGGAGATACAGAAGTTAGATTGAAATAAGTATATCTTGCTTCATAACAGAAGGAAGATACTTCAAATGCCCTGTGATATCTCCACATCTCTTGGCCTCAGAGTAAACTCACGCCCCTGTTAACGGCTCCTCTCATGCAGCCAAGGCACAAGGGTTTGAAGGGGTAAAAATGTTCCCTAACATCTACCCCCATCCTTCACTCCCAGGCTTTACCTAGAGAGGAAGAGAAAACAAACATATAGTTATAGTTGCTGTGTCCTCAAAAGATGTTTATCACTGATTCTTGCTTTAGGGCTGGCTCCAATCTTGGCAAAAGAAAAATAAGCTCCCTGGCACATAGTAGGTGCTCAATAAAAATATAGTAAATAATTTAGGGAATCAACAAATGAGTAAATAAACAAAGGGTCACCTTAAAGATGTCTCATGGAGGCAGGGGGTGGTCAACCCATGAATGTCCTACAATACTCACCCTTTCCCCTCCCAGTAAAGAACAGTGGGCGAGTGGAGAGATGTGCAGATTTTAAATCCTCAGTGGGGTCATTGACCCAGAAAAGATTAAGAGCCATTTCCTTAAGGTCTTCAGACATGCTGATGGATAAGATGATAATATTAATTTGCTTCCCATGGCCAAGTTTCTGGCTTATAAGGATGGGTCAGGCTCTCAGGACAGCCTTGATGTCTACACAAGAGATCTCCCGATTTCTGAGCCCCATAGCACAGTTCCATTTATTGCATCTCTAAGTGCACAATTAGCTTCCGCAGGCAGCAGACCCTAATGAAGCAAGCTGATTATGGATCCATTAGAGCCTTGCAGAGCTCATTTATCCTCCCCACAGCCCGGCCAGTGAGAGGACACCGGGTTCTCCGAGGAAGGGACTGAGCCTGGAAACAGCCATTTGTTCCCTCCAGTGGTCTCTGGCCCCAGTGGTCTCCCCTTCCTGGAGGCATGGGGTGGGAGCGGAGTGCTGTTTGTGTCCCTGTAGGATGTCACAGCAGAGGAAAGGGAGTGAGGAAAGGAAGAGGGCACCTGCTAAGGTTCGCATTGGTCCTACTCATCACTAAAGGGGACAATTTGTTTCAGGAAGGTCATGGAATTTCCTTGATGTCCATTAAATTTCAAAATCATTGAGCCTGTAAGAAATACAGTGAGGCTCTGAAAGGAATTTAAAATGGGGACCTATCCATTCAATCTGAAGAACCAAACTGTGTTCTCTTGCAATTAAAATAAAAGCTACAGACTATGAAGATGAAGAAATGGCTTGGTGGGATGTGCACAAATGCCCTGGAAGCCCATTAGAGTGAAAAGGAGGTCTATTGACCTCCTTACCTTCACCAAGCCTGCCAGAATCTCTGGTAAAGTGTCAGGACACACTCACCAACCTAGCTCCCTGAGAGTAAGCTGGCCATCAGGAGACCGTCCACACTCTCTGGACTGGCTTCTCTAGAGACGGAGGCTACTCAGAACAACAGGTACCATCAGTGACCTTGGCCATCAGCAGTGTCCCCTGCTGAAAGGTAATCTGTTAGCACTCCTGTCTGCCAGGGTGGTGGGTGGGAATTGAAGTAAACTTCCTGGAAGGCAGGATGGAAATAGATATCAAAAGGGAAGTGCATAGGCTTTGCATCGGTTATCTACTGCTTTGAAACAAATCACCCGGACACTTAGCAGCCTCAGACAGCAAACATTATCTCACAGTCCTGTGGGTAGGATTCATTTCCTCACCAGACATGGGGCCAAGGTCCCAGTTCCTCACCGGCTATTTGGCCTTCTGTTCCTTACCACATGGGCCTCCCCACAGGCTGAGGCCTCACGACAGGGCAGCCTACTTTGCTCAAAGCAAACAAACAAGGAGGACGGGTAAGACAGATCACAGTCTTTCTGTACATGAATCTTAAAAGCAACATCCTGTTACTTTCACTCTATTTTATTCATCAGAAACAAGTCAGTAGTGTCAGTCCACACTCAAGGGACTCAAGGAGGTTATACAAGCATAGGAAGGTTGGGAGTAGGATTTATTGAGAGCCAATTTACAGGTTGCCTACATACCTTTGAGCCCTATAACTCCATTTACTGGAAGTTATCCTTAAATAAATAATCAGACAAGTACAGACTTGCACAGCCAACACTGCTGTTTAAAATGGTGTACAGTTCGGGCACCTGGGTGGCTCAGTTGGTTAAGCTGCTGCCTTCGGCTCAGGTCATGATCCCAGGGTCCCTGCTCAGTGCTTCTCCCTCTGCCTGCAGCTCCCCCTGCTTGTGCTTGCTCTCTCTCCCTGACAAATAAATAAAATCTTTTCTAAAAAAGAAATAAAATAATAAAATAAAATGGTGTACAATTGACAGGAGCCTGAACGCTCAGTTGGTTAAGCATTCAGCTCTTGGTTTCAGCTCAGGTCATGATCTCAGGGTCGTGAGATCGAGACCTGTGTCGGCTGGGCTCCTTGCTCAGCACAGGGTCTGCTTGAGATGCTCTCTCTCCCTCTCCCTCTGCCCCTCCACCTTTCTCTAAATAAGTAAATAAATAAAATCTAAAAAATCTAAAATAAAATAAAAGTGTACAATTGGAACCCATCTGATCCAGCTGATTTGATTTCAACAATGTTCGTATGACAGAAAACTATGTGATCAATAAAACATGACAGAGAAGAGGGCACCTGGGTGGCTCAGTGGGATAAAGCCTCTGCCTTCAGTTCGGGTCATGATCCCAGGATCCTGGGATCAAGACCCATGTCGGGCTCTCTGCTTGGCAGGGAGCCTGCTTCCTCCTCTCTCTCTCTGCCTGCCTCTCTGCCTACTTGTGATCTCTGTCATAAATAAATAAAATCTTTTTTTAAAAAATGACAGAGATGAATATTTATGTACATGAGAAAACATTTGTGATGAAATATTGACTTTAAAAAAGCAAAACACGGGGCACCTGGGTGGCTCAGTCATTTAAGCATCTGCTTTGGGCTCAAGTGTGATCCCAGAACACCAAGCTCGAACCACACGTTAGGCTCCTTGCTCCATGGGGAGTCGGCTTCCTCCTCCTCCATCTGCCCCTCCCCCCTGCTTGTGAGCATGCTCTCTCTCTCTCAAATAAGTAAATAAGATTTTTAAAAAGCAGAGTACAAAACCATATGCAATATGATTCCAATATTCAAATACATAGAGAAAAAATGAAAAGAAACCACTTTTTAATATTTTGGAGTGTCTCTCAGTAAGGACAGGACTATGCAGGATTTTCACTTCTTTCTTTATACTTCCTTGTGTTTTCCTAATTTTCTACAATAAATACGTATTATAGTTGACACAACACAGGTTTCAACTGTGTGGGTCCAATTATACATGGATTTTTTTCGATACAGCGCAGTACTAGAAATGTTTTCTTTCTTACAATTTTCTCAGCAACATTTTCTTTTCTCTAGCTTACTTTATTATAAAAATACAGTATATAATACATATAACATACAAAACACATGTCAACCATCAGTAAGGCTTCCACTCAACAGTGGGATATTTGTAGTTAAGTTTTGTGTGTGGATTTCCAATTAGGCAAGGGGATCAGCACTCCCAAACCCTGCTTTGTTCAAGGACCCTCTGCAGTTCGGTCATCAGAGAAGAAAATGCGTTTGTAAGGTTTACATTCACTGCGTGGTGACAGTCACACATCCCACATTTGCTGTGCTCTGCAGACCTCCAGGACAGAGGAAGCGATGACAGACAGAGCAGGACACTGGGGCAGAGGGTCAGGCCTCTGGCCACAGGTAACACGTCTGCCTCTGTGCTCGTGGGAAAAGCCCCGCTCTGGGAACACTACCCCCCCCCGCCCCATGCACGCACGGCTGGGTGAGCAAACATGCCTTGGGGTAATTTAGAAAAAGGTAACCCCCAGCTCCAAACAGACACAGCCCCAAAGCAGGATACACAGCGTGGCCAGGAGAGTGGGCTGGGTTTCAGCCCTTGTCCCTGCTCAGCCCAGACCCTTGTTCCTGTCCTGGGGGTCCTCACTTCCCTCTGAGAGACCCCAAGCTAGAATGGCCTCAGACCCTGACTGCGAGACGTAGTTGAGTAAAACCCCCAAATCCCGCGTCACAAGCTCACACAGCGCCTTCTCCAGCTCCCTTCGCCCCACCCCTGCCCTGCAGGCGTCTCTTAGAAGTGTCACCCCTTCAGTGACAAGGGCGCCCCAGTTAAGTGACGGCCCCTTCTGAGGCCAGGGAGCAAGGAAAGAGAGGAGTCAGCCCTGGAAGACTAGTACCTCACGTCCAGCCCGACTGTTCTCTCCGTCCTGAACTGGACATGTTTTCCAGACCATTCTGATTTCCTCCTCCCAGTTCACGTGCCCACCTGGGGCCGCACGGGCACAGCCGTGTCCCCGTCGGTAGGGCGCCTGACTTCCCCCCGGCCCCCCTTCCTCTCCTACCTCCTACCTCCTCCCTCCAAGGAGCAGGACGAGACGCAGACGGGCAGGCCCGTCCACCGTTCGGAGAAGGGGCTCGCGTGGCCTGCGGATTTGCTCTGTGCCCAGGGACAGCGTGAGGTTTCCACCCTCCGTGGACATTACCAGCCCTGACTCACCAACGAGACACCTGAGGCTCGGGAAAGTCCATGATTCTTCAGAGGTGACACAGCTGTCAAGGGGGGGGCAGGGCTGGGATCCAAACCTCATTCGTATTTGTCCACGATGCCTCTTCATGTGTGTTCCACAGGGAAGAGAAGGAACAGAAAGACACGGCTGTGTGTCAGAAACCCACAGAGTGGACTCGTTAAGGACAAGTCATGGTTCAAAAGCAAGCCTGGGAGATGGAAAGTTCCCACTGGCCGAGTTTCCAGGGCCTGGGAGAGTCCCGGGGACTTGCCTGACCAACAGGGCACAGAGGCCTGAGGCTGATCCTGCCACGGCCGGGTGTGTGTGTGTGTGTGGCACACAGATCCCTCTGTGGGCTCCAGGCCAGCGGACTGGGTTCTTAGGGAAGGGAGACAGGAAAGGTCACCTCCATCAAGGGTGTGGCTCTGGGGACCCAGAGCAGCCCAGGTGTGACCGGCCACCCACCTGGCTACTCCTGCCTTGCCCGGGTCACGGGAGGAGCTTCCCAGCCCTCTGGGGCACAGGCCCGGGCAGCTGAAAGACAGCCTCATCCCGCTCTCCCAGCAGCAGCCTGCAGGCGGGCAGGCGCGAGCAGGGGCTGTGGGCAGAAGGCAGAGGGCCCTGTTTCAGGGCGACAAACAACGCCGACGCTCCAGCAGGGAAAGAAGTGCGGCAGCTTCCACCCCGTACCAGCCTCAGAGACTTTCCCCCGAGGGGCACCATCTTGGCCGGCCAGCACACTCGGGGGTCAGCAGAGGCCCCCCGCACACATCCTGGCTGTTCAGAGGAAGATAAAGAGGGTAGGATGGGAGAAGGGAGGAGCAGATTTTTTAAGTCCACACCGTTGGCGATGTGTGTGTTTACATTATTCCATTTACCTTCCCATGGGCAAGCAGGGGTGAGGTTTCTTCCCAGTTTCTAGAATGGGAGACTGCAGCTTGCTGACAGGAAGCAGCTTGCCGGGGGTCACATGGCCAGTGAGAACCAGGCTTCCATACCGGTCTGTGAGGGACGTGCTTTGTTCCCTGTGAACTTGGCACCCCCAGCCCAATCCAAAGGGCCATTTCCAAACTCCCTCAAGCAGGATCCTCAAAGAAGCTGAGCTGACCTTGCCCTTGAAATATGCAACCCTGCCCTCCCTACCTGTCAGAGCACCCCCAAGTCCCATTTCTCAGCTCTGGCTCCTATAGCTAACCCTGAAGAGACCCAGAGCGACAGCCCCCCCAGGAACTCCGCTCACGGGCTGCCAGGCAAAGGGAAGGCAATCTCTCTGAGCCCATTTTACAGTCGAGGAAAGAAGACCAGAGTTTGAGTTAGGCTGTGCTGCTCCCGGGGAAGACCAGCCCTGGTAGCAGTCCGTGTCCTCAGCCAAACAGTGACCAGCACCTCTGCACAGACCCTGGATGGCCACTCCCGCCAACCCCGGCATGCTCTCACACCTTCAAGATTTTTTTTTTTCTCCTTCTCCTTCAAATTTTATTTAAATTCTAGTTGGTTAACATATAGTGTAATATTGGCTTCAAGTGTCAAATTTAGGGATTCATCACTTAGACACAACACCCAGTGCTCATCACAAGGGCCCTCCTTAATGCCCATCCCCCATGTAGCCCATCCCCCACCCCCTTCCCTCCATCAACCCTCAGTTTGCTCTCTAACATCAAGAGACTCTTATGGTTTCCTTCCCTCTCTTTTTTCCTTCGCTTCCGCACATATTCAACCATCTTGTTTCCTAAATTCCACATATGAGTGAGATTACATGGTACTTGTCTTTCTCTGACTTCACTTAGCATAATACTCTCGAGTTCTATCCACGTCCTTGTAAGTGGCAAGATTCCATTCTTTTTGATGGCTGAGTAGTATTCCATTGTATATATATGCCACATCTTCTTTATCCATTCATCCATCCACGGACACGTGGGCTCTTTCCATCATTTGGGTACCGTCGATAACACACCATCAAGATTTTTAAAGGCAAGCTCAAGTCCCTTTTTAAGCAACTGTCAGCTGCCAGTTACGATGACTTTGTATCTCTGAGAACTTGGTAAGAGCAGTTAAAGAGACCAAAGCCTCATTTGATGAAATCCAACTTGCTAATGGAAGGCAAGAAAGTTCCACAAGGTCCACATCTGTGTGGCGCCTCTCGGAGAACCAGGAAGGGCGCTGTGGTGGCCCGCAGGGCTCCGTGATTTCTGCCTGCAAGCCACGGTGAAGGCCGGGCCTCTGCTCCCCAGGAAAAGCAGTCGTTCCCTCAGGGGCACTTGCCACAGGCCGGTGCTGGGCAGACGTAAACCCTACAGCAAACCTCTGGGGCAGGTGAATTACAATTCCTGTTTCACAAATGAGGAAACCGAGACACAGTGGTGGAGTGACTTGGCCCGAGGAACTCAGTGGTCCGGGACTGGGCCCCTGGCAGTCAGAGGCCGTGGATTTAGGGCACAGCTGGGGTCCCTCCTACACCCTAGAAGCTTCGAAAGCTGCTGGATTGCATGCTGCTGGCAGGCATGAGAACCAGTACAGCCGTTGTGAGAAACAGTATGGAGTTTCCGCAAAAGATGTGAAGTGGAATTCCTAGATGATATGGCCATCCCACTTCAGCAAAATATCCAGAAGACTTGAAAGCAAGTTCTCAGAGAGATATCTGTACAACTGTCTTCACGGCAGCATTACTCACCACAACTAAAACTTGGAAGCCAACCAAGTGTCCGTCTACAGATGGGGCATCCAACACAATGTGGCCTCTACCTGCAGAGAAATACTGTCCAGCCTCCAAAGGAAGGACATTCTGACACCTGTTACACCTGCTACAACGTGAATGGACCTCGAACATGTTACGCTCAGCAGTGTAAGTCGGTTGCCAAGAGACCAACATCATACGACTCTGTTTGTATGAGGTCCCCAGAGTGGTCAGATTCGTAGGGACCCCAAGTGGAATAGTGGGTGCCCGGCAAGAACTGGAGGGTTGTTTAATGGATAGAACAATGAAACAGTTCTGGAGCTGGAGGGCGGTGAGCGTTGCACACCAGTCTGAGCGTACGGAATGTCACGGAACTGGACACTTAGAAACGGTTAAGATGGTAATCTTTGTGTTATGCAGTTTTTGCCACAATTATTTAAAGGTTCTTAACACACACACACCCACACACGGAAATGAGATGACCCATGAGGCAGATCTAGATGTGCCTGTATGAGAGAAGTGACAGAAACCCAAACAAACAAGCTTCAGCCTAAAAAGACATATATTGACTCATGAAATGGAAAAATCCAGGGTTGAGCTTCAGGCACAGCTGGCTCCAGATGTTCAAGAAAGGCGTGGACTCCACCTCTCTCCGCCTCTCACTCCGCTTTCCCCTAGGTAGGCTCTGTTCTCAAGGGGGTGGTCTCCAGCAGGTAGCAAATGTGGTCCTAGAATTTTCAGCTTAGACTCTACCAGTCTGGCAACCCCCACCAAGCAAGTGACTGTTTCCAGCAAAACTTCCAAGATTGAGCCTCACTGGTCAGGCTTGGGCCACATCCCCATTCCTGAACCAAGCCCTGTGACCTGAGGGAGGCCTGGGATTGAGAGCTCGGGAGTCCACAAAGGAAAATTGAGGGGCTGCTCCTGAAGAATGGATAACAGCTACTGGCCAGGCAGAAACATCAGCGGTCCCCTCCAGTGTGGAAGTGCTTAGAATTCTGCCAGGCAGGGTCAGTCAGAGAAATGATCAGTGTAGCAGATCGCCATGTGCAATGCGCCTGCCACAAACCCAGGCTGAGAGATACGGTTCCACAGAGGGGTGGGCAGGACATCACTGTTCGGTCCAACATCACAACATTCTCTCTCTGGTCTCAGAAGGAACCAGAAGGAAGCATGGCTTGGGGGCCCTGGCTCTGGCACTCCTTGGCCATGTGACTTTGGGAATGTGATCTAACTATGCTTGGCCTTCGTTTCCTCATCTGGGAAATGGGTACAATAAACCTGGCTTGTGCGGTTGCAGTAGGGACTGAAAGAGAAGAAGACCCGAACGCCTGGCACCAGCCTTGGCATGCTCCAGGGGCTTAATCAATAATTTTTAAGACACCACCTGCCGGCTGGTGCCTGTGTTCCCAGAAAGCACCTCGGCATCTGAACTGTAGGTGAGCGGACTTTCAAGAAAGCAATTTCTCTTTGCTTTAGCTGTTGGCGGGCGTTAATGAAAAGAAATCAAATAAAAGCCAATGCTGGGACGTTCTTAGATCCTTCCAAGCCACTTGAGTCAGCAACAGTGAAAATTCGAGGAGAGCTGGTCCCACCAGGCCAGTTGAGATGAAAACCATTAGCTGGAGGGGTCTGGGGGCCAGAGTCTGGGTGGCGCTCCTGCTCTGGGCTGCTGAGGCTGCTCTGAGATGTCAGGGCTCCAGTCAGGAGAAGAACAGGACACGGAAAGCTCCTCACCCACTGCAAAACCAGCATGAGATTCTCCTCCAGCTCTGGACCGGGTGCTCAGCCGAGCTCAGCTGGGAGCTCCCAGGAACTGCGGTCCAACTGAGCAGCGACTGCCTTCTCACCAGGAAACGCCACGCCAGTGGTTTCCAAAGGGGGCACCACAGGACCCACAGCCCTTGGGCAGCTGGCAAGTGTGTGGTACTTTCCAGGTGACTTGAACTCTGGAGAAAATGCAGCCGCAAACTGTTAAGAAAGCCTCTTTTTGTGCAAAATTTAAAATAATGCAAATGTCCCCTTTCAAATATTCAAATGTGTCACGAATTGTCTAATTGCAAAGCTGAGCGCGTTGTAAAGTGGGCTTCCTGTGCCCCCATAGCCAGTGAATAACCATACCCTGCCTTTTGTCCATGCTGCGGGAAATGGGTCTTGAATTATTCACATCGTGAGGACACAGAGCTTAAAGAATGGGTCCTATGTGTGAAACACAACCACCCTGACGTGAAAACAGGCGGCCATGCTCAGACGGGCCCTCAGCACATCAGCAGCCCCTGAAGAAACACTGGGGTGGGGGAGGGCAAAGGGAAATGCTGGTGTCAATCAGCGACCAGCTAATTAGAGCCCACAGGCCAAATCCAGCCCCCTTCCCACTTGTGAATAAAGCTCTATTGGAACATCAACTTGGATATTGGCTGCGGCTGCTTGGACACGACCACAGAAAGGGGCCACAGGAATTGTGTGTCCTGTGTGTCCTGCAAAGCCTCCAATCTTCACTGTCTGGTCCTTTACAGAAAAATGTGCTGATCCCTGGTTTAAATCAAGTCAAACAAGTTTCTGTCCTGCAGGACTTCTTAGGAGCCTTTGGAGTATTATTTTTGGACGATGTGAATCTCCACACAAAGGATTTCATTAGAATGGCAAAACTCTCTTCCCTGGACATCTCTCTTCACTGGACGGAGTCGCACTTGCCACACGGGCCCTGCTATGGTCTAAGCAGGTCTTCCTGGGCTGAGGGGAGGGCTTGGCCGATGAGTTACCCCAGTCTGGGTAATGAGGAAGAGGGTCCTGAGGTTCCCAACTGCATATTCATTCATTCATCCTGCTGTCGCGAACCACGATCTCAAGGACACCTCAGTCTCCGTTCCCCCGGACTTCAGCCCCACTCTGGGGAGCCAGCAGGAAAATGCAGCCCAAGGCAAGAGAGGTAAGGCCGCCCATTTGGAAAATGACCACAAGCAGAGCCCAGTAGGATGAAGCTTAGAGCGCAGGGTCAGCCTTTCTGCCCAGGGCGGTGTTTGCAAACGAAACATTCACCGAGAGCGCCCTGCACACATGAGTCATTGCTCCTTTAAATCAACAAACAAGCAGCAGACTGAGATACCAGCTCTGTACCCCTGCACAGCTTGCCCCCCACCCCCAGTGCGTCTGTCCTGCCCCTCCCGGCCCTGGGGCACAGAGCAGAAAAAGATTAGGCGAGTGGGAGCCGCTCCTCCTTCCTCCAGATTCAGCCCACGGGGCATCGCATCCCCTCCCTGCTATACCCCACGGGTGCCCGTGTCCCAGCTCCAGACAAGGACAGCATTGCGGGACACCCACTGGTATCCCATAACACCTTCACCAGGGTGTGTGACAGCTTGCCCTGCTTTCCTCAAGAAGCTGATGTTAAGCAACTGGCCCAGGGTCACCGGGCCAGGAAGTGGCAAGGGGAGGGGTTTGAATCCAGACTCTTGACCTCTCTTAACCTCTTCCTGGGGGGAAAAGATGACACTCAGCATGTGGTCTGTGAGCGGTCCTCCAAGCCCGTTGCTGAATCATTTCCTCCAGCTGACCCCACTGCACCCAACGTTAGAGCCCCAGGAAGTGCCCTGCTGGCCCTGGCAGTGGGGGCCTCCCGGGGATGCTCGTAGGGAGGGCTGAGGCCCTCCAGGGAGGCCCTGATAACAGCCTGTCTCAGTCTCCGTGGCCTGGCACAGAGCCTGGCACATAGTAGGTGCTCAGCCAACCGCTGCTGAATGAACATACAGTGCGTGGCTGTTTGTGAGTCAGTGAAATACTCCAGGGTAACCAGCTTTCCTCTCTAATCTGTGTTAAAAAACAAAATGAAGCTCTCCTCGTATTTGCAAGCTCACAATCCATCTCAAAATAGAATTATGCTTCCCTACATTCCCCACTGTGTCTGGCTCCAAAGAACTTAGATAATTACCGACTTCAGCTTCGAGATGGAACGTGTCAGATTCTGACAGCCAGAACCGGAGGAGCATCGAAGACATTCAAAAATACGGCGGCCAACCAGACAGCTCCGCCAGCCCCGGGGGAAGACGCCAAGGCGGGCCGCGGAGGCTCTTGACGTCCGGACCCGTGGAGCTTAAGCGGCTCACCTGCTGCTCGGCTTCCCAGGAGGGACTCGTTCTTCCCGGGAGCCCCAGAAGTGATGCAATAAATCTCCTGATTATTGGTGGTTCTGCTACTCCGGGTGTGGGTTTCTGGGCCTCGGATTAAATGTCTCATTCAAGATGATCACAGGGCACCTCGGAGGCTCAGTGGGTTAAAGCCTCTGCCTTCTGCTCAGGTCATGATCACAGGGTCCTGGTATCAAGCCCCACATCGGGCTCTCTGCTCAGCAGGGAGCCTGCTTCCTCCTCTCTCTGCCTGCCTCTCTGCCTACTTGTGATCTCTGTCTGGCAAATTAAATCTTTAAAAAAAAAAAAAAAAAGATGATCACACTACCTTTGTCAAGAAATAGGAACAAACAAAGAGCCCCCTGGATGGGCCTGTTCTGGGAAGCTCTTGGGGCATGAGCAGGACAGGGAGGTGATTGGGAAACAGGGGTGAGCAAGTCCTCGCTGGCCTTCAGGGCTAAGGAGAAGCTGGGGGAGGGTAGTGGACATTAGACCAGGGGCAGGCTGTACTGGGAGGTGTCCCCTTGCTAGTCCGACTGGGGGCAGAGGCATCTGTGACCTGCCTGCTACTCACCCCCCAGGTGCCCATGGTGCCCACCACCCACTGCTTATACCTGTCTCCCTCCTAGCGTACAGGCAGGAACGGAGTCTGAATTCGAATTCATCCCAGAACCTGGTCCGGAGGAGATACTCAGAGAAGGCTTTGACTGGAATAATTATTGGTTTGGGATTGGAAGGCTCTGTCCTCAGGAGGCCCCTGGTGCAAAACCAGGTTGATATATGTGGCTTATGGATTGGCTCTACCCTTAGAGCAAGAGGGCCTGGCTTTGAGTTCCATTTCCACCGCGTGCTGTCTATGACCTTGAGGAAGTCACTTACGCTCCCTGACTTGTAATTGGGAATAATAATAAAACCAACTTGGGGCGCCCAGGTGGCTCGGCCGGTGAGGCTTCCAACTCTCGATTTTGGCTCAGGTCATGATCTCAGGGTCATGAGACTGAGCCCCACCTGGGCTCAGTGGAGAGCCCTGCCACCAGCCCTACAGAAAGCCCTCCAAACCCAGAATTCTAGGAAGCAGGTAAACAGCTGGTATCACGGTTCTTTTAAAATACATATAATTAATGTCTCCAGAGCGAAGACAAGTATATGTTCCCAGTAATCCTGCACCATCGGTCATCTCTCAACCTGCCACCTCTCCCGAGCTGGCTGGGACTCTGGGTTCCATTCTCCAGGTTCCACTCCTCTCCCAGCTCTGCAGTCAGGGCATCTGGGCTGGTCCCATGGGGTTCGTGCTACCGAACAAGGTTTCCAAGCACCTGCCGAGAGTGTTTCTAATACCGGCACGTCTGTTCCCCAGCGCAACCCTGGGAGAGCAGGTGCCGTCATCACCCTCTTCTTGCAGATGAGGAAACCAGGCATGGAGAAGTGAAGGGATGTGCCCAAGGCTAAGCCAGGCCTTACCTGACTTCTCTCCAAATGGCCAGGCTGCTGACCGACGGCAAAGAGGGGGCTGGCCAAGCCGTGGCCATAAGAGCTGAATCCACATCCATCTGCAGAGCCTCTCGGCGGCCCCTCAGCTTCCCCTCAGCGATCATGTCATCCTCCCTGAGAAGTGGGGGGTCCATGTCTCCCCTTCGAGAGCTGACCTAGAAAATGGGGCCAAGTGGCCAAGACAGAGAAAGGTTCTAGAGATTGGGAGGGAACAAGGAACAAGAGGAGATGCCCCCCCGTCCCACCAGCCTCAGGGTGCCAGAGTTAGCAAGCACGAACCAACACAAGATGCCTGGTGAAATTTCCATTTTAGATAAACAACAAATAAATCTTTAAGTAGGGTGCATGCCGTATTTCCCAGTCCATCTGAAATGCAGCTTTAAGCTGGTGTCCCCTCTTCTCTCGAGCAGCCCTACCCCTCATGCCCCAATACTTGCAAGAGCCCTAGGGGGTGGGGAGAGTTCAATATGGGGTTTGGTTCCCAAACTCACACCCCTTCCCACTCTTGATCCTGGTCACTGAATATAACCGCCTAGAATGATCTCCACGATCATGAATGGTATCATCTGATTAGAGAAGGTGTCTTGGATTTGGAGCAGGCTGACCTGGGGGGATGGCAGCCCCCATCCTCGGCTGTGCAAACCAGCCAGGTCCCCCAGTCTCCAAGCCCCTGCTTCCTTCCCTGCAGCTTGGGGCTGATGAACCTGCCCTTCCTGGTCCCAGAACACTGGGAGGATCGACCCCCACGCTACAGCTAGAAGTGCTCCAGTAAGGTGAGGAGCTGTCGACTCCCACTGTGTTATGATATATTCATGCCATATTGATAGGAATAAATGAGCAGGTTGAATTCATTGCATGACTCAGAGTCCCGTCTGGACCTAGCTTTCTCTACGAGCCTGGTTTTCTGCGTGTACACAGAGTTAATGCAAACTTCGTGCTCTGGAGGTGGTTAAAAAAGATGCCATAGCAAATTTGATGTCAGTTCCTAATTCCATTTGAAATGACTTGGGCAATAAATAAACTGCTCTCTGTGATTCTTTTAAATCAGCATATTTCAGAAGCAAAGTGACATCTTGGAATCAGCTGTCCTCTCCATCTCGCTCTGCTGACCCTGGTGTGTCCTCCGTGAAGGGACACCGAGGCCTGGCTCAGGGCCAGGCTGCCGGATTCTGCAACCCCAAAGACTACCTACTGCCCGCCGCCTAGGCCCCCAGAGTGGCGGGCCTTCAATCCCAGCACGGGGCCAGCGGAAGGCTTTGCTTTATTCATCTCCTTGGCGGTCCCGGGGCACCCAAGGTGGTCCTCATGGTGCTGAGTTTGTGAATCTGTCCAGACGGTCCCCTAGGGGGACGGGGAGGCTTCGGGCAGAGATGCCAGCTGAGGCAGGATTCCGGGATTGGAATGTGGATCGAAGGCCCGGCTCTTCGGCTTGGAGTATTGTCCAGGGGTCCTTCCTGGGGAGCAGGCCACCGCTGGCTTCGTGAGTCAGCCGGGCTAAGCATCGCTTTCTGGAGTCCAACAGCCCAGATCAGCCTCCCCGAGATCAGGAAAGGTTAAGGAGCTCCTGAGCTCCTCTGGAACCCCGCTGGCTCACCCGGGCAGGGGGGGATGACAGAGGTTTGCACACCAAAGCCGTCATGAGAATGACACAGTGCTCAGCAACCATCACCACACAAAGCACGGAGCACAGAACCCAGCTTAGCACGTCGGGACACCTGGGGGAGTTCGGAGAAGCTGCACGTATGCATGCACACACGTGTACACATTCTGACACCCGCAGCCACATATGCACACACGACACTCAGAATCGGACGTGCATGCACACATGCGACCTACACCCATGCACAGACACACTGACCCACAGAATACACATATACACGCACCGACACACATACATATGTAGACACACTCACTCTCATGCACTCACGCACACAACGCACCCCTGAGAGGCAAAGCCGGGCTTAGATCCGCTGGTTGGATGTGGCCCATGAGCGGCTGCACCCAGCTCTCGGCCCCCAGTCCACGTGTACACCAGCCCCGTCTCTGACCCCCTCACTCTATCCCCAGATACACCCCAAGGTAAGCCGTAGGGTCAGGTGAGGATTTTACCTTGTATCCTTCTTAGTGATAAAAAGAAAGCTGAGTGATTTAAGGTCTTGGTTTTTAGGCCCCTTCAAAATGCCCTTGGGTCAAAAGGCTGGAAGGAGAGGCTGAGTGGCTGGTCCTGGGACTGGTCTCCTTCCCAGCACCTAGCCTCATCTGGCTCCTCCCTGCTCTGAGCGGAACCTACCTGGAAAGTTTCCCCAAAGCTCTTTGGCTGGTCCTTAAACACCACCAGCAACCAGAAGACCTTTCCACCCTGGGTCTGGTTGGGCCTCAGTCACAGGAACCACAGAGACCATGGGAACCATGGCACCACAGGAACCACAGGGACAATGGAAGCTGTGGGAATCATGGAGACCAGAGGGGCCACAGGAACCATAAGACCATGGAGACTATGGGGACCACAGGGAACACAGAGACCATGGGAACCATGGGGACTACAGAGGCCACAGGAACCAAAGGAACCACAAGGATCATGGGAACCATGGGAACCAGTCACATAGGAGCTGCTGCCTCACTTGTCTGAATTTGGGCCACCCTTCCAGGTACCAGAATGCCATGTATGGGACAGTGCATTACTTTGGGAGCTAGGGCCTGGTTCTCTTAGGACACTCACTTCTGGAGCCCTGAGTATCCATTGAGAAAAATCTGACTCCCCTGAGGTTGCCATGCTGGAAAAGCCCAGGCCATGGAAGAGGCCACATGTCCATGATGACATGTTGTGCTCCATCCAACAGAAGCAGTTGATAACTTTACCGGATAACTTTAGCATCACCTGCCAGACATATACAAGTGAAGATGACTTCTAGATGATTCTACACTTCAGCCTTGAGTCTTCACAGCTGAGGTCCAGATGCTGTGGAGCAGAGACAAGCTCTCCTGCCTGGACTCCTGGCCTGCAGAATCCAGTCCATAGAGGAAAGCAAATGACCATTGCTATGGTCACTGGAAGAGATGGACCCTGGGACTTGGCGACCAGCCAGATACAAGGGTGAGGAAGAAGGGAAAGTGAGAGATACCCCCCCATGCCTCTAGCTCACTTTGGACCTGTGGGATCGGATGTGCCTGTGGGCCACTGGCTGGAGGTGCCCAAAGGGTATGGGAGCTCTGTGGTGGCCCATGTCCCTCCCCAAATCATCAAGTTAGATGAGCACACCTCTGCCCCGTCTTCAGAGAGCTCTGCATGCCCCCTTGACAGTTTGCAGCAGCTCCTCATTAAAATATTGTCCTCACACTTCAAGGGGGAGGGGATATCAATGCCACCTCTCCCTGGGAAGCACATTATAGAACTCGCAGACACATTTCAAACCCACCCAACCCCTCGGGAGTGTCTCCAGAAAGCCTGTTCTCCTTCACCCTCTGGCTACCACCTTGGCCTGGGGCCTCCCTAACTCCCATCGAGGCTTTTGAAACAAATTCCTTGTTGGTCACCCCGTCTCCAGCCTTCCCTCCAAGCCTTCCATCACCAACAATGATGTTCACAACACAAACAGGTCCAATCACTTCCTACCAGGACTCCTCAGGCAGAGGCTCACAAGTCTGGCTTGCAGGATGCTTTCCTCCCACCTGTTCAACCTCCCTGATGCTGCCCTAGTCCCACTGCATCTCAAGTCCTCCACTCTCCTTCCTGTTCTGCTGCCTTTGCACACACTGGTTTCTCCACCTGCAAATGTCCCATCTTCTTCTAGAATATCCTAGCAAACTCCTATTCCTCCTTCAAAACCCAGCTCCAATCTCCCAGGCTCTGTGATACCATCCTCAGCCCGTCTGTGAATGTAAAATAGGAGCAGACTGGGGTGCCCGGGTGGCTCAGGCGGTTGAGCATCCAACTTGTGGTTTTGGCTCAGGTCATCATCTTGCACTCGGGGGATCAAACCCCACATCGGGCTCTGTGCACAGTGCAGTCTGTTTGAGATTCTCTCCCCCTCTCCCTCTCACTCATGCTCCCTCTCTCAAATAAATAAATAAATAAATAAAATTTTAAAAAATAAAAATAAAATAAAACTGGAGGAGACCAGTGGCTTTCAGTCTTGGCTGCACCTTGGAACCTTCTGGGGAGCTTTAGCATACATCGGTGGCTGGGTGACACCCCCAGATGTTCTGATTTAGCAGACTGGTTGCAGCCATGGCGTGGGAAATTTTAAAACTTTCCAGGAGAGATTCTAATGTGCAGCAAAGGTTAGGAACTACTGGTAGCGACCAAGGGTTCAAATTATGGCTGCACAGGAAATTCACATGGGGAGTCTCACAAGACTGCTTTCTCCCAGACCCCCACCTCAACCCTGTCAAATCAGAAGCTATAGGTGTAAGGCCCAGACAATGGCATGGACCCTTTATAAACCTCCCCAACCCAGATGGTGCTAACTCACAGCCAGGGTGAGAAACACCAGGACACTACTCACTCTCGCTCAAAAAGATGACGTAGGAAGTATGCTCAAACCCGTAGTCTAACTTTTGATTTGTAGAAGATGATCTTTATTCTAGAAGTGAACAAGGTCACAAGCCTGTTGGGTTTTTATAGAACATATCACAAGGCACTTTACAATTCTAAAACCAATAAAGAAATGCAAAATATGAATAATTCAAGTATCAATTTCCTACACATAATACGTCCTCAATAAATATTCATTGAATGAGTTAATAAGTCAATCAATCAATACAGGTGCAGTTTTAGAGCTGCCCAAAATACTTCTACATCTCCCTTGTAGAATGTGAGATCCCTGAGGACAGGCCTGGGGACCCCCAGCCCCCAAGCAAGGACATTTGATGAAGGAAGCCATGAGTTGACTTGCAAAACAAAAGGGCTCTGAGAGCTCTTAGCTTTCTCAGTATTTCCTAGGTGTGTGATGAATTTCTAAGAGAACACGGAAATGCTAATATGTCATTTTTGTTGAAAGGATGACAATGTAGCAATTTAATTATAGAAAAATCAGCTTGCCCAGGTTATTGCGCTTTTTTGGAGGCCCAGGGAGAAGCCCAGACATGGCTTTCCAACTCAACAGGAAGCCACAGACTCACAGCCAAGCCCCAGCCATGCATGCACAGGCTGATTGAGTACCTAGCACAGTCTTGTGCACTGCCCACCATGAGGTGGTAGCTCAGCCTTTCCTAAGCAGTGGGTACGTGACCTCTAATCCATGACCAGTGGAGGGTGGATGATGGAACCATGGCCTGGGCCTCACCCCAGTCTTGTGATCTTGGGTTTTGGCTCCTTGATTGCAAGAATATTCCTTCCCCAGGGCACCCCACCAGCCCAGCGATAAAGAGCAATGGCTCTGGGGTCAGACAGCCAGAGTTCTAGGGCCAGACCCACCACTAGCTGTGTAACTAGGGCAAACCACTGAACCTTTCTGAGCCCCAGTATCCCCACCTATAGGATGACATCACCACAGTACTCGCCTGGAAGGTCATTAAGAGATGAAAATGGAATGATTCCTGCAGAGCTTCATAGAAAAGGGCTTGGGGTTTGACACATGACAGCAAAGAGGCCATGGTAAGCCTTGCTTTTTGCACCTGTAAAATGGGACTGATTACAATTCATCACAAAACCATTGCGATGTGCCAATGCCGAGAAGGACCAGTCATGGGAACTGGTTTACAATGAGCCCTCCTTATTAGCTGCCAGCATTATTTTGCTTTTCTAAGATCATGGTTTTTAATAGCTGCCACTTATAAGGATAAGGAGCTGATACTTCTCCCAACAAGGGTGTGGTCACAGCTCATGTGCTGACAACCTCCCAGAGGCTTGGAAAGAGCTCTCCTCCCACCACCACAGGCCCCACCAGAAGTCTGCTGCCACTGTGTTCTAATGAGTAGAGAAGCATGTGGTCTAAGAGAGACAGGGCAGAGAGGGGAGCTGCCCATACAGGTCACCTCAACCCAAGGCTGGTGGGAAGAACAAATTCAGGTCCCCATGTGAATAATGCACCGATTTCCACATATAACCTGAGGCAACCAAAGCCTCCTTGCCCCAATCCCCAGAGGAAAAGCGAGACTCCATGGGTGACCTTCTTCTGGAACCATCCCAGCCACAGCCTTTTCCTCCATACCCCCGGAGCAATGTGTAGAGCAGGTGGGAACCAGGGACAGGAACAGGATGCTGGGTCAGAGGGACAGAGGCTGGACAAGCTCCAATCCCAGTTGCTCATAAGACACCTTCCCAAATGCACATGTGAGTCCTGGTACAGATGAGAGAAAGGAAGTCAGGACATTTCTTTAGCAAAGAGAAACATTGTGGCACCCTCTAGCATTCCATTCGTACTCAGATGGCAATGTCCTTGAACAAAGGTTAGCAGACCACCTTCTCCCACTCTGCTATAGGGACAAAAATCAGGCTTCATCCCCAGCCAGGGATGCAGCAGTCCAGCAAATCACAACTTTCCTCAAGAAGTCCCCCAGGCAGCCACATGGCCTCCCAGAGTATAGAACCAGAGAGGAGAAAGGTTGGTAGCATGTCAGAAGGCGTGGGTTTCAATCTGGGCTCCTGGGAGCAGTAACTCGGAGCAACTTTCTGCAAATGTGAAATTTCTGCGATAGCTCTTGTTTGATCTTCTGGGTTCCTGCTGACTTTATGTTTAATTCATCATATCTTAGTTTGTTTTAGTAAAATGCTGTTTTAAACTAGTTACCATCTGCTAGACTGACGCATCCGGTAAACTGATGCTCTAGAAAGTTGACTGGGAAGTCAGCCCCTCAGTGCTGCCAGCAAAGCCTGCTCCTGGCCGTGAGAGGTGGAATGCTCACACACCTCCCAGCAGGCAGGTACCAGGGCTCCTCCAAGCCCAGGTGGATCTGGGATGCATTTTGGTGAAACCCTCTGAATGGCTTCTCACCCAGATTAATACGGAAACCTGGCCGCTTGGCCTGGCCTGAGGGAAGCAGCTTTGTGAGACTCATCTGAACACAGAGTGAGGGGACGATCAAGTCCAGCCACCATTCTCCAAAAAAAGAAACTGAGGTCTGCCAGAACTATGCCATTTCTGCCTCCCCATGGTGATCCCATTAAGCGTGAGTCACAGCCTCACTGGGAGCCCAAGAGGGGCTGGTCTTGTATGAGGTGACAGGAAAGGGGGGCTGGCCTCAGATTGTGAGGAGGACTCCCCCGTCCACGTGCCAGGTGGTGACAAAAGCCCCCTTCTGGGGAGAAGTCCCAGGGGGCTCAGTTTCCCAGAATATCTGCCTGCATACACCTGTCTCTTGCCCCTCAAGAGCTTAGATCCAGGAGCCAGATGAGCCTGGATTCAGATGCCAGCACATGGTCATTGGCTTGGCCAGGGGGATCTCTGGGAGGAGCCCTGGGAAATGACCAGCTCCCTGGATCGGACCCTGTAGCCCCACTAGGTAAGCACCTCAGAGACCCGCAGGCAGCCCACTTGTCATCAAAGGGGGGGTCTTCTCTGCAACAAGAGGAAATCGTAACCTCTAAGAAGCTGCTACCAGATCTCCTTTTGTGGAACCCCATCAAGACAGCCATGTGTAGCCTCATAAGCAGTGGGGCCAGCACCCCTCCCGCTAGGGCAGGGACTTAGGCAGACAGTCACGCATGGGCCCATGAGCAGGAGGCTCACCTTTGGCTTACTAGGGCAAGAGTCGATCCCATGGGGCCTGCCAAGAAGCCGGGGTTGGCAGGGACCTCAGGATCATTCAGGTCAATATCACTATTACACTTGGACGTTAAGATGTCATGTTTATTAATTTGTCCTAAATCAATACAAACCTGTCTTGGAACACTCACTCGAGAGGAGAGGAAGTGATCCAATGTGTTGGGTGGTCAAACAAGACCTCTAGGAAATTCACAGAGGGGGTCTTGGGTCTTCGGGCCACAGCAGCCCTTCTTGGGGCCTGTGGCCAGTCCCTGTGGTTGTGTGAAGGTGGAGACATGCCATGGAGACACGCCGTGCCTGAGCATGGGGTCCCTGGACATCCGTGATGCAGCTCTGAGATCCTTCCCCCACCATGGCTTCCCCAGGAGATGTGTGAGAAGGGGAACAGGTTTCTGCTATTTATAAACCCTGACCCAGGTGGGTACATGTCTACCTTCAGAACCCCACCACTGTGGGACACCCAGTCCCAAACGCCGCTCCTGACTTTCTGGCTTTCAAAACACATACCCGGGTTCTGTTTCTGTTTCTCTGTGTCCAGCATCTTCTACTCCGGGCCCTGCGGCCCAAAAGCTGTTTACAAACCCCTGCTTGGCTGCCTTATAGATCTGGAGGCAGGAAAACCCAGGACTGAGGAGGAAGCGCCATCTCAATCATTAGCCTGGCACATACATGCATGGAGAAAGTTCTAGAAGGATATACGCTGAACAGGGGTGGGGCCAGGGAGGCTACAGGGCATTCTCTATTAGTACCTTGAAAATACTTTTGTGTACTTTAAACGGTTTATTAGTAGTCATCATGTATTACTCTCATTCAGTTTTCATAAAGAAAGAAAATGAATGGCGCTGTTTCTTACCAAAAGGAGCCCAAGGTCATCAGACAGAGGCCAAGGGATCAGGTGTGTTCTCCCCTGCAGGTGGGAGAATGGAGACGTGGTGACCATGGTCTGATGGTCCAGGGCTCCCGGCTGAGCCACTTGGCAGATAGAGATGCGGGCAGGCTGCAGCGGTTCTCAGAGCTTTGCTTTCTTCCTCTGCAGGGTAGAAAGTAATTGTCTCTGCCTCCAGGTTGCCATGGAGATGAGTGGGCCTCTGCATGTATCATGCTTGGTGCAACACGGTGGGCTTATCACCATCATCTTCATCATCATCGAGGTGGATCCTGTCCCCAGATTCCTCAGAGACCACCGTCTGCTCCGGGGTTGCCCCCAAATAACTCCGAGATCTCGACAGGCTTCTCATCCTCTTTGTCTCCGTTCCCTATCCCCCACCAAGGGCTGTATTTATGATTGCAAGGTCCCTTGTTCAACACAAAAATGTGGGATGTTTGTGCAAAAAACAGGAGGAAAGTGCCATTAAAATTGCTAAAATACCAAACATGTTTCTTTCTTCCACGATACCCTCCATCTCCACTTGTCATGGTGTTTTTATTTGCTACTTAATGCCATTCTAACTACACCATTCAACACTGCATTGTGCAGTGACAGTTTTAAATGCAAATATAAGACCATTTAACTCATATGTGGAATCATCAAAATCACACACTCTGTATTTTGCAGTTTGTACGCAAAAGTATTTTCATCCTTTCCAGAGCAGTAGAAACACGGCACTAACTCAACATTTTTTATGTCGCTCCTTGACATTCCACCCACATGCTGTGCCTTTGCCCTCCTGCTGAGTGAGGAGGCACTGGAGGAAAGAGAACCCTGGGTGCCTGTGTGTCTACTCCCTTCTGTGCCCTCACTTTCCCAGTAAGCGACTGGCTGACACATGGAAGTAACCTGAGTAAGAATAAGACAGTGTTTCTCAGTCATTCATGTTCCCTAGAACCTTACCCTTCTTTCTGCATTCCAAGCAAGTTCTGGTTCAAATGCAAAGTGTGGACTTTGGAGGCATCCATGCCCTTGCTCAGGTGTCCTCGAATGTAACACACACATATTGTACTCACTCTGAGTCTCGCAGAGCTCCTGTACCTCTGGGGACCCACTGGAGTTTTGTGTTCACGGAGCTTCGAGAACACTGTATGCAGGTAGGACAGCAAGGAACAATTGATACATGAGTCAATGGACCTCTTCCACTCCTGCATGGGCTCCAAGATCCCATCAGAGTTCACTTGGAAAACACAAGCTCAAAGACAAGATTATTAAAATTTCAAGATGGCAGCAGAAGAGTGTTAAGTCAAGCTCGGGCCCTTCTGAGCCCACCTCTACTGTAAAATGGACACAATGTGCCCCTGGCTTGCCTACCTAGGGAATTGGCAGGGAACGGTGGGGAGGGGGTACCACGTGCAAGCAAGGTGCTCTAAATGCTAGTGAGCCATAACTCCCAGGAGAGAACAGGCCTGCACCCTGAGTGCAGCAGGCACCAGACAGAACAGCCAGTGGGGCTGGGCCAGCAGGGAGCTGACCTGATTCCAGATGAGCTGGAGTGACACAAAATCCATTTCTGTTCAGGGTCAGAACTACGCTCAATAAGCCAGCAAGCTCAGGGTCACACGTTTCTCTGCATAGCCATGAGGCTCTAAAATGGACACCTGGGTCTGCCATCCAGCTCTGTAGGATGGGGTGGTCAAGGCCAGCTAGGCTGCTCAGAGCTTCTGCCCACAGAAGGTGGGTTTTGCCAAGTGTGCTAGGACAACCGGCTGTCCCATGTCTGCAGATCTTGGAACTGGCAGTCAACGATGGTTGTCTTGGGTGACAGCTTTTCTACTCTGCTGTTCTTTCCTTGGTCACCCATTTCCTGTGAATAAGCCCATCCCCACCCATCAGGGCTCAGCCAAGGTGTGAGGGCACAGAGGAAAGCCTTTCCCCGTGTCCGCTGAAGGTGCTGGCATTAGTCACACTCCTGTCTCAGAAGGTGATTCACACTATCCTCTTCTCACCAGGAAGCAGACAGGCCCTGTGGACACAGGAACAGGGAGGAACTTGGGTCACATGGCACAGGGAGTCTGGGCTGTTCTGTGGCTCTGTCCAGCTTACCTGGCAAGACAGAAAGAGAACCAGACTGAGAGCCAGGGGGTCCCAGTTTCTCCACCCACAGCCATGGGACCTGGGTCTGTCGGTGACACAGAGGAAAGCCACGTAACACTTGGTATATTTTCTCCACTGTAAGCTGGGCCACAGGGCATTGCACAAATCCTCACAGCTACTTGAGAGGGGGCGGCCCAATCCTACTTCATGTGGACACACCTGAGGCTTAGAAAAATCATGTAACAAGAATGTTCCCGTCCCAGCTTTATACATGAGGAAACTGGCTTGAGGTCACTCAGCAGAGGTGAGGTCATGCCCAAGTCTGGGCAGCACCCAAGTCCATGCTCCAACTCAGATGTAAGTGCCAGGAACAAATGAGCTCACAGATGTGACGGGGCATCGTAACCTTTACTGCAGGACGAGGCGGGCGACTGCTGTTCATTTAAACATGGAGGGTGTCTTGCAGGCCACTGTCATGAAGAAAGGGACAGTGTTGTGTGAGAGTCCAGCCTGTCCACCACCTCCAGTGCCCCTCAGAGCCCGGCCCAGACTGAGACATGAGAGACATTCAATCAGCATGATGAAGGAATGAATGAATGAATGAGCAAGCAGAGACCCAGACTCCGTGCTCTCCTTCTTCCTTCCCAGCCCCCAAGGGGGCAGTGCTTGGACTGCACTCCTACCTCTCCCCTTATTTCTGGAGGTTGGTTGTTCCTCGTATTCTTCCCATGCCTCACTCTAGCCTCTCCATATGCAGGAGACATCCCCCAATCCCAGCGCAGCTCTCTCCGATCCCAGCATGCACGTCTCCATTTCTGTGATGACCCTTCTGCCAACTTCATGCCTCCCTCTCCCTCCACCCTGCAAGTATTCTTCGTCCTCCCATCCCCACATTCTCAAGGTCCATGTTCTTGTCACTCACAATGCTGTACCCTTGGCTTCACAAGCGTCTTAATTCCAGCTCAGGCATTATACCCCCAGCTCCTCATCTGATGAACCCTCCCTATATCAGAGGGAGGTGGGGTGTGGATGAGTGCTGGGCAGCTGGGGCCCCCTGGCCTGACCACTCCTGGCCTATTCACACCAAAGTAAAAGCAAGTGGTCAACACTCTAGGAGCTCTCAGGGCCACTCCCACTCTGAGGAGAAGATTCTGGGGGAAATGCCAGCATTGACTGGAAATTCTAGGTGGGGGGTGGATATATATATATGAAGAAAATATATAAATTATATGAATAATAGATTCACATTCCCAAGTCCTAAAGGAATATATACATATTCAGATATTCAGATTGGTGGAACCAACTGTCCAAGCAGAAATCCCAGCAAAATGAAGCTGCCTTCATGAATCTCACTAAGTGCAAATGTGCATCACCCTCATTCTCCTTCATAAATATGGACCACTGCGTCATCTGGGTGACTCAGTCAGCTGAGTGTCAGACTCGTAATTTCAGCTCAGGTCATGATCTCAGTGTTGTGAGATCAAGCCCTGCAGTGGGCTCCCCGTTCATGGGGAGTCTGCTTTTCCCCCTCTCCTTTTGCCCCCCCTTCTCTCTCACTCTCTCTCTCAAATAAATAAATCTTAAATAAATACGGACCACCAAACAAGGCACCAAAGGATACCAATAGCACAAAAGGTAAGAATCAGGATGAACAAAGCAACAAAATTCAAAGAACAGAAAGGAATTCTTAAAAAAGTAGTGTCCTTAGTGGAATTCAGGAAGGTATGTTTTCCTTAAAAGAGAACAGGCCCTTAAAATGGAGCAAACGGAGAACAAGAATGAGTTCTTGTAAGTGTTAATGCTAAAATAAAAATTCCGTAGGAAAAAAAGTTAAAGCTCAGGAGATCTCTCGGAATGTAATCAAGAAGACAGAAGAAAATATGAGGGAAAATACGAAACATACATGATTAGTCTAAGAAGACTTGTATCCATTTACTAAGAATTCTAGAAAAAAGTAAAATAGAGTGAGTGGAAAAAGACCCACCCCCAGACACATTCTCCTGAAAACTAGAATTCTAAGTTTAAGACAAAGGTTGTAAAAGCTTCTAGATAGAAAAACAAATCATCTGCAAAGGAATTGCAATCACATTGACAGGTGACTTCTCACCAACATCACTGAAAACTAGAAAATAGAGCAATGCTCTAAAGTTCTCATTAAAGACATAAAGTTCTAAACTTATAATTCTGTATTTTCTTTCAAAAAACTATTAAGTTGATTTAAGGACAAAATAAGCAGTTTCAGGTATAAAAATACATAGAAAATTTGCATCCTAAATATTTGTTTTAAAAAATATTGTCTCAGAATATTTTCTAGCAAAATGAAAAACAAATCCAAGTAAGAAAATAGACATGGCAACCCTAAAATAAGTGTAGGTATCCCAGGAGTTCAAGGAAAAAGTCCAGGGTCACAGTTAGGCAGTAAAACTAGAAATAATCTGTCCAAATTGTAACTGGAGATGAGAGAACTCTGAGAAGAAAAAAAAATCTTCAAGAAGAAAACATTTACTTTAATAAACAGTATTGTTGAGTCACAGATAACCTTAAAGATAACAGAAATATGTAGTTCTTTTGTTAAAAATAAAAGAAAAGCAATTAGAAACTCCAGGAAAGAAAAAATAATAAGTCATGGTCAATTATAAACTAAAATGTAGCAAAGTTTGAGCAATCACTAGAAAATGACAAAAGAAAATTCTTTTCACTTGAGCTCTTAAAATATTCTCCTTCTAGTATTTATCCTTTTTCTTCTTTAATAACTAATCCATAGATAAAGCACCACTTAATTATATTCAAGAATGGAATGTACATATTATAAACATTAACAATGTGGAAATCATGGTGTGGTTGACAGAAACTTGAAAAGTTGTAAAGAAATTATAAGAACACTAATACTATCACTTATATGAGTGACAGTTGAAAATTTGTATAAAGGTGATGGAAAAAACACCAGAAGTATATGAATAATCTTTAAAATTAAAAAGGCAACCAATAATGGGACACCTGGGTGGCTCCGTTGCTTAAGTGGCTGACTCTTAATTTCAGCTCAGGTTCATGCTCTCAGGGTCATGAGATCAAATGCTACATTGGGCTCTATACTGAGAGTGGAGCCTGCTTAAGGTTCTCTCTCTCTCTCTCTGACCCTTCACCCCCACTCCCGCTCTTGTGCTCTCTCTCTCTCTCTCTTGCAAATAATTAGTAAATAAAAGGTAATCAATAGAACTGAAATATTAAGGTAATCAACAAAAGTTTTGAAGAGGTAGAGATATAAGGAGGTGAGATAATATATTTTTGTCCTCTCGACCTCTCTCTAAAACAACTATAAAGTCTGAACAGTGTGCTAGGTCATGTGTAGATGTAAGAGAAACCAAACACTCACCATGGCCTCCGAGAGCCTACATTCTAATAAAAGAGATTAGCCAGATAGAGAAATGTCCAGAAGACAAAGTAGAATGATGTCGGTATCAGGAGGAAGATACAGATAAAGAAAGGTACAGAAAAAAATACACTGGAGTGCAGAGTATTATGGACTAAATTGAGTCCCCTAAAAATTCATATGTGGAAGTCCTAACCCCCAATATTTCAGAATATGGCTATATTTGAAGACAGGGACCTTGAAAGAAGTAGTTAATTTAAAATGAGATCATTAGAGTGGGTCCTAATCCAATATAACTGGTCTTCTAATAAGAGGAAATTAAACACATAAGAGGGAAGGCCATGTGAAGACACAGGGAGAAGATGACCTACAAAGCTAAGGAGAGAGGCCTCAGAAGAAATGAACCCAGCTAACATCTTGATCTTGAACCAGCCACCAGAACTGTGAGAAAATAAATTTCTGTTGTTTAAGCCACCCAGCCTGTGGTACTTTGTCATTGCAGCCCTAGCATACAATTTCATATTGGGAATCAGAAAGTTTCTGGAAGTGCTTGGGTGGCTCAGTTGGTTAAGCATCTACCTTCAGCTCAAGTCATGTTCTCAGGGTCCTGGACCAAGCCCCACATCAGGCTCCCTGCCCAGCTGGAAGTCTGCTTCTCCTGCCCCTTCCCCTCCCCTGCTTGTGCTCTCTCTCTCTCTCAAATAAATAGATAAAATCTTTAAAAGAAATAAAGAGAGAGGGAGAAAGGGAGGGAAGGAAGGAGGGGGGGAAGGAGGAAGGGAGGAAGGAAGAGTGAGTTTCTGGAGACCATAAGTCAAGGACCATCAAGAGGGTGACAACATCTTTCAGTCCCTAATGCCTCCATTTCAACAATAGGACCCTTGCTCATAAAACAAAGTCTACAGGAACATGAGAAGCTAGGAATAGCCTTCCAATATCAGGTGGTGGAAGAAGCTTCTTAGTCTGCTGCTCTTTCAGGCCACTTAGTGTACCAGCCAGGTGTGCTGTGACCTGTGCCGTAACCTGTGAGAGACACAAAGCTGCCAGGCAGACCACCCAGTCAGTGGGGTCAGTAGGTTACATGAGAGATAATAAGTAAAATATATATGAAATATGTGCACCAAATAACATAGCTTCTAAAACTCTGTTCTCTTTTGTTTTTTTCTTTTTACCCTCTGTGCTTCCATTAGAATAATTCTACTGACTGTCCTTGAGCACTTAATCCTTTATTCTGCTCTGCTTAGTCTATTAAGCCCAACGAATTAATTCATTTCACATTGGGCTTTTTTTTCAGTTTCAAAATCCCAATTTGATTTTACTTTAGAGTTTCCATTTCTCTACAAAAATTCTCCAACTGTCCAAACATAGTGCCTGTTTTTTTCCCCTAACTTTTAAAATAAATTTATATTAGGTATTTTAAAGGTCTTGTCTGTTCATTTCAACATCTGGATCATTTGTGGGACTGCTTCTGTTTACTATTTTTCCTCTTGGTTATGAGGTCTACCTTCCTGCTTCTTTGCAGGTCCTATCTTTTTAAAACTGAAATCTGGACATCACGTATTAAAGAAAAGTAGAAATGAGGTTGGGTAACTTATTTTCTTTCCTCTATAGAGCAGCTAGGCTAAAAAGTTGACCACTTTGACCCAGTTAGGAGCTGAGATTGGTTGGAGCCTGACTGCAAGTTGAATTCATTTCAGCTTACCTCGGCTTCAAAATGTTTGTGGCTGAAATCAGGCCTCCCCTTCCAGCACAGCTTTGGGACCTGGCACCATGCTACCATGAGTTCTCCCTGCTTTCTGGCCACACCCTCAGCCATAGCTTTCTCCACTTATTAGCAGACAGAAATTAGTTTTGCATTTGGGATTCTTAAAAATTCCAACCCCTTATGCCAGCCCATGCAGTAATTAAAAGTTTGGCTTATTTTTTTTCCAGCAAAATATCTTTATCTACAGCAAATTCCCTCCTCAGCCCACCCATATGCTATCTAGCTAACCTCTCCCAGGTATAAAATCAGCCATCGGTCAGTGCTCTTCTAGAAATGATCGATCTCTCTCCCTGGCATATAAACTTCTCTGTACCCATAGCTCTTCAATAGCTTCTTTTAAATATATAAATTTTATCCAGTGTTTTCTGAGTGTTTCCTCAAAAGAAGCAGTCTTTCACCATTTTCTACATCCTGATTAAAAGTGAGATTCATTCACGTTCATGCACAAAAAGTGAAGCTATCACTATTTATACGTTGGCTCCATCAGAAAAACCATGCAAATAAGAATATGATGCAGGTTTTATTTCAATGTCATCAGATTCTTCTAATAGAGCTTCAATTAATTACAATAATGTTTCCATTTTTTTTTCATCCAAGTCATAGACTCAGAATAAAGCTCTTGGACATTTTCTTCAATTGTGCATCATCTGAGACTACTACGGACACTATTGTGATGTTGACATTGAAGCTAAATAGTGCTTGTCTTTACAATATTTATCAAATATACTTTTGGTGGAGTGCAGTGTCATGGCAAAAACAGCATCCTTACTAAATTAAGAAACCTGTGAAGCAGAGATTTACTTGGAATTGGTAATGATGCATATATAATTCATAATTGGATCCAAATAAAGTGTGATATTCTACCAATTTAAGTAGAAGCTGTAGCTGTCAACATTTTATGACAAGGCTGATAAAAATGAAAAACAAACAAAAATACGTTTCAGCATGGCTTACTGTGTGCTGTCTGCCGTCTATCAGATTTTAGAACACTTGGACCTTTTGAAGTCAACTAAGTGCTCTACAATGATATTGATCTTTTCACAAATAAGTCCTCTTAATTTTGGATGCATGTTGTTCAAAAATTGGAGCACATTGATCAAATTATTCAACACATAAACTTTCAGTTGTGGAGGCTTTGAAAGAATTACATTAATTGAAAGCAAAGTTTGCAAGCGAAAACACATTGGAATTTATCCCTAAAAATTAAGAGAGAAGTGGAACACATTAATTAATGAGAGCTCAATATTGAGATTCTGTAAGGGGACTTCAGAATATCTTGACTTGTAAAAAGATTCTTCTGAAGGAGCCCCTATTTTTAATTAGAAAAAATTACATTGTGTCCCAGAAGAGCAGGAAACTGGAAAGGCCTATAATTTTGCAACATCTAAGTTTAGTGAAGCATTCAAAAGAATCATAAACACAATTTTTTGATGAGTTTAGTTTTATGAAAATGTTTGTTGAAAAAAGGTACCCTGAAAGGAAGAAAAATAAAGTCCCTGGTAAAATTTGGGGGCTGAAAGATTTTCACTTTTTAATGCCAAAAAATCAGCATTGAGAGTGTCCTTCATTTGTCCTCAGCTGACTAGGTGTCTCAACAACTGTAGACAGGATATTTTCCCAATTAAAAATATTATAGCTTACAATGAAGAGTAGATTGAAGGTGTCAATAATTTCAAATTAACTAACCACAAAATGTTACTTTGAAGATTACAGGAAATTTTGTGAAAAAATCATAAAAATCCTGATGCCATATTAAGGGGGGGAATCCCATTGACATATTAAAGATGGACATGTCTTACAAGAGCCAAATTTTGGAAGCAACCCAAATGTCCATCAACTGATGAGTGGATAAAGAAGTGGTGTGATGGATATATATGTATAAAATATGTAATATTCCATTAGGTATATATAATGGAATATTATTCAGACATAAAAAAGAATGAAATCTTGCCATTTGCGATGACATGGATGGAGCTAGAGAGTGTCATGCTAAGTGAAAAAAGTCCATCACAGAAAGACAAATACCATATGATTTCACTCATATGTGGAATTTAAGAAACAAACAAATAAACAAGGGAGAAAAAGAGAGAGAAGCCAAGAAACAGACTCTTAACTATAGAGAACAAAAGGATGATTGCCAGAGGGGAGGTGGGTCGGGGGATGGATGGGATGAGTGAGGAGGATCAAGGATACATTTATGAAGAACACTGAGTATTGCATAGAATTGTTGATTCACTGTACTGTACACCTGAAACTAATGTAACATTGTATGTTAACTATACTAGAATTAAAATTAAAAATTCAATTAAAAAAAAGAGACATGGCTTAAGATACTGATTCAAGTACATGATTCTGTGTTTGTTATTTTTTATATTCAGGTAATCAATATAAACAGTGTTTTTAAATTTTACTTTATTGTACATGAATATATGTTAATTTTTTGTTTTAGAAAGAATATTATTGAAAATTGTTTCTAACAGAACCGTTCAAAGCACCAGTATAATAAAACCAATCCATCAGTCAAGAAATAAACACTTTCAAAATATACAAAACTATAATTGTTTCTGAATCTTCTTTCACTCTCAAAAGTGACTTGGTGTCGTCAACAAAATCTATGGTCCCTCTAGGGGCACCAGACTGGCTCAGTCAGCAGAGCATCTGACTTTTGATCTCGGGGCTGTGAGTTGGAGCCCCATCTTGGGTGTAAAGATTGCTTAAAAATAAAATCTTTAAAAAAGAAAAAGAAAAAAGAAATATCTGGTCACTGTAGCAGGAAGGATGGAGAGGCATGTTAGTCTCTGTTGCTGTATAATAAATTATCCCCAAACTGACCAGATTCAAACAACCAACAGTTATTATTGACCAGTGTAGATGAGATACCATGTAGCTCAAGAATCCAGATGTGGCGTATCCTCTGGGTCGGGGTCTCCCATGAGGCAGCAGTAAAGGGCTACAGTTTAATCTAAGTGCCCACGGGGGCTGAGAAATCCACTTCTAAACCCACTCCCGTGGCTGTCAGCAAGCTTCAGGAATTGTGCCTCCAGGCTCTCTGACAGGGTCATAGGCCCGTATTAGTCAGCTTGAGCTGCCATAACAAGTAGCACAGATTGAGGACTTGAACAACAGACATTTATTTCCTTACTGGAAGTCTGAGATCAAGATGTCGGCAGGATTTTTCTCCTTGAGCTTTCCGCTTGACTTGTGAACAGCCGCTTTGCCCCATGTCTTCACATGGTCATGCCTTTGTGTATGTCCGTGTCATAATCTCTTCTTGTTATAAGGACATCAGTCATATTGGCTTGGGGCCCACCCTAATGGTCTTTGTTTTAATTTAATTACCCCTTTAAAAACTCCATCTCCAAATATAGTGACATTCTGAGGTCTTGGGGACTAGAACTTCAACATATGAGTTTAGGGAAGATGCACTTCAGCCTGCAACTAGGTCTCTCCTTCTGAGTGTCCTTACAAAATCGCAGCCTGTGATTCAAAATTAGGGGGAGAGAGAGAGAGGGAGGGAAAAGAGATCCCAAACACCAAGGCAGAAGCTACTGTCCCTTATAATTTAATCTCAGCTGTCACAGCTCATCTTTCCTGCTGGAAGAGAATCAATAAGTCCAGCAAAGGAGGGGACTACATGAAGCACGGATACCAGAAGGCCGCCATCTTGGAGGCTGCCCTCCACAACCGATTTGCTCCAAAACAGGAGGGAGGGACCTAGACTGAGAGTAGAGATACCTAGCTTCAGAAAGGCAGTTTTTCCTTCTGAGACCAACCAGAGAACACACTAGACTGTGTGTCAGACTGCCCAGGATGACCAAAAGATCAAGGCCCCCACAAGCAGCAGGTTTGTCCACACAGCTCGCTGGGTTCCTCAGAAGAGGAGCAGCCAGCCGGGTGCTGGTTCCAAGACAAATTCCAAGACAGAAGTTGTCCAGCAGGCTGATTCATCTCAAGGTGGCAAACTTGAGGCTTTCTCCCCTCTGCGGCATGAAGCCATGACCAGGAGTCGAACCAAGGTCGCCCACTAAACACACTGCCCCACCCCGGGTGGGGCGGCCCCACGTCATAGCGGTGTGTCCCCACTCAGCTTCCATACTCTGGCCCCTACTCAGCAGATGGTTTTCATCTATTCCCCAGATTCCTTTTTCCTCCACCACCTGATGTACCTGGGGTTTATACTTGCCAGTTGTAGAAAGTGTACCTCTCTGTCATCTCAGACACCGGCATACGACACGCTTCCCCTTCATCGCGTCCACACGACACCCCACACTCCCAGCAACTCGGCTGCCTACTGGCTGCATGCATTTCAAAGCCACTGCGAAGTGACAGGAGATAGAAAGCATGGAGCCTGTGCCTGCTTCGGGCCTGTTGCTCTCACCCACTGCTGACAGGCAGGCCTGCGACTGCGAGAGGAGAGTGTTCTGGACAGAGGGCCAGCAGAGTGAAACACTGAGGGTGGAGAGCGGGAGCTGGCCAGGAAGCCCAGCAGTGCAGGGTGGCAGGAGCCAAAGGCAGTAGAGGAGGAGGAGGGAAGAGAGAGAAGAGAGGGGAAGGAGGGGAGGGAGGGGGAGGAGGGGAGAAAGGGAAGGGAAGGGGAGGGAGGGGAGGGGAAGGAGAAGAGGGAGAGAGGGCAAGGGGGGTTGGACAGCAGAGGGAGAGGATGCTGTGTGCAAGTCTGGTATTCCCTCCCTGACAAGGCCACCAGCTGGGGGGCAGGACACAGCATCCCAGTCACCCTGCATGTCCTCCTCTCCTGCCACATGCACGTATGTATGCACGTGCATGCACGCACAAATACACACCACACACGCACACACCACACACACACATATACCACATATGTATGAACACACAACACACACATAGATACACCCAAGCATATACATCCATGCACTCACAAATACACACCACACACATGTAGACACACCACAACACACAATACGACATACACACACATCACACCATACACACACACATAGACACACATACCACATATATCCACCACACACACACACACACACACACACACACGACCAAGTGGTCACATTGACACAACGCATACATGTACACACGTACTCATATACAGTCACAATCTCAGGCAATGCACACATGTTCACACACATGTAAGCACACATGTATTCACACACACACAATACACAAGTCGTACACACTTGCCCTCAGGGTCCTACACACACATTGACAGCACACACACAACATCACCCCACACACACACACACACACACACACACACACACGATCCCCGCCAGCATCCTCCCAGGGCCTGGTATGCGGCTGGTGCTCTGTCAGGGTTGACAGCATTGATGAGATGTAAATCAGAGAAAACTGCATTTGGGGATCCCTTTTTCCAATTAATCTTTCCAGCGGTTCAACATCAGCTCCTGAGCATTTTCTGTGTGCATGCAGAGGCCTAAACTCATGCTGCTTGGAGTTAGAGAAAGATCATTTTTCTTTCCCACAATTGCATCTGAACTCACCACGCTTTAGGGAATTTTTCCTGAAATATGACTTTGTAAGTCAGGCCATTTCTAAGTCTTATACTTTACTCAAGCACTTATGTAAGGGGGGAAGCATAAAAGAGTCTCTTCGAGCAAACCACTTCCCCCACATTTTGGGGGGTCCTTTTAAGGAAAAGGGAAACTTCCAGAAAAATTGCCCACCAGGCTAGAGGCTGCAGCTTCCAAAGCCCCCCAGACAGAGAATCAGGAATGGAACCCTCCAGGAGTAAAAACATGACTGAATTTATTGAACTGTGTTTTCTAAGGAATATCTCAAATAAACGTGCATTATTTTGTAATAAGTCAAAAGTTATTCTTTAGAAGAAGAAAGAAACAATCCTGCTCACACACTGAGTATAAAGAATTCAGCACAACACCTGGCAAAAAGGGCTCAGAAATGTTATTTTTTTGGTTGTTTGGTTGTAAAAAAATCGGCATCCTTGACCGTTTGATGCCCCTTTCTGGAGGCCCTCAGAATCCTGCTCCTAAGCCCAGTTTGTGGGCAGAAGCCTCCAGTCTCGAGATTAATCCATGATACCCACCAAAGAAGGGGGCTCTCCACATAAGCCATTCTTAAGCCACTGACTCAGGGCGGGAGAAATCCCAATGAAAATACAGCAACACTGAGAACACCACACGGTGCTGACCTCAATATCCATCTCCCAACAATTCCCTGGTGTGTTCTCATTTATGACAGGCCCCGCTGAGCCTGCTGTTTCTTATTAGAGTGTTATTCTTTATTTGATTTCAAAATTATTCTTCATGTGTCACCTTTTTCCTTGGGCCATTTTCTCCCTCCAGTATAATCTTGGCACCCACAACAGCTCTCAGAACTAAATTAATTATAAAAGCATATTAATGTCATCTGTATGGTGATGAAATTAATTTATTCAATACATTCAAGAGGAAGTCATCAATTACGACCAGTGACTATAGCATTTTGTGTTACAGCATTTACTATTCGTACAAATTTTAATATTTCCTCCAGAAAGAGTTGCCATAAATATCTGCTGTGCAGCCTTGATTTATGAGTTAAGTGTACCTTTTAGATGCCACTAGTGTTCGAACACTACACATTCTATTCTTATCAAGCATGTGTTCTGGAGGGGAGTTCCTCCCCCTCTGAAAAATAAGGATTTCCATTCTCTTAGGGATGACTCTCCACCTCAGGGTATGGAAAGAGGCACCTGAATTTTTGTTGGGACATACATGAATTTCTTAGAAGTGCTTCTAAAGTTCCTGGTTAAATTTCCCAAGACACACTTTAAACTCAATACAATGGAAATCTATCTGTGCCCTCATGTCAAGATCTGAATATTACTCAGGGCCCCACGTGGCCCAGTCTCAAAGTGAGTGAGGCATTCAAAGAAACACAGTCTGGTCTTCAATGGTGCCCTCCCAAGACCACTGGAGAAGAACCACAATCCATGGCAAGACTTGTTAAACCCTTCTTCCCACTCATAAGTTAACCACACAACCCACTATTAGCCAGAAATCCTCTCTCAGCTGTTCCCCAAAACTCCCTAGGAGAAGATAGTTGACACGTGTCTAAAAAATAACTTGTATGCCAACTATTTAAGAAACACTTACAGAGCAATAAGAAAAAGCCAGGCATCCCAATAGGACAGGGCAACACGCTAGAACAGGCGATTCACAGAAGAGGTCCAAATGGGCACTAGGCGTGCGAGAAGGTGCCCCGTTCCATGATCTGCAGGGCTATACAAACTAAAACCACGATGAAATTAGAACAGAACACACCCACTAGGATGACTGTAAAGAAATAGCAGAAAATGCCAAGTATTGGTGAGGACACAGAGCAATGGGAACTTTCACACACTGCTGGTTAGAGTGTAAAATGGTACCATTTGGAACAGCTTTTGGCGGGATATACTAAACTGAACATATGCATTCCTTATGACCCAGAAATTCCACTTCTAGGTAAACGCCCAAAGGCAATGAGTCCATATGTTCACCAAAAGACACATATTAGAATATTCACAGCAGCTTTGTTCACAAGCACCCCAAACAGAAAATGACAAAATGTCCATGAACAGAAGACTGGAATAGGGTTGCCAGATAAAATACAGGACAACCAGTTCAACTTGAATTTCAGATAAACAACAGATAATTTTTCAGCACAAGCATGTCTCACACAGTAATTATTATCCAAAATGAACTACTGCGATACATAACATGATGGTTCTCTCAGACGCGCTGATGCATGAAAGAAGACAGACTCAAGAGAACACAAACCGAGTGGTTCCATTTATACTCAAAACCAGCCCAAACTCAGCGATGCTGTACATAGAGCTCAGGATCTAGGATAGTTGAGGCGGGGTGGGTTGTTCCTGGATGGGAACACCAGGGACATTTTGGGAGCCTGGAATGTTCTGTTTCCTGATCTGGGTGCTGGTTGCACAGACAAGTTCCTGTGTGAAAATCCATCAAACCGTACACTTAAAATAGGTGCCCTTTTATAAGTGTGAGACGTGCTTATAGAGACCGAGCTTGTTGCTTTGCAGGGGTTCAAATTTAGTAGAAAACCCTGTATCTTACCTAACAACCCTGTTCTATTCTTCTGTTAATGGACATTTTGTCCATCAACGTGTGTCATAAATGTATTTTATACATCAATAAATGTAAAAAAAAAAAAACCTCATAGGACACTGCTATTCATAGAGGTCCTCCCATCTTCCCAAGAAGGGAGGGGAATGTCAGTGGGACAAGCTGGGGTTTTGCCTGGTCTGGTAGGAGGGTCCAGGTAGGAAATAGGACTGCAAATACTCCTCTGTTGTCATTTTTGTAACACAAAAAGTCAATCTTCTGAAGTCCAGAGACATAACCCCTATTTCCATACTCTTAGGATTTAAATTCAAATTACTTCCTAGGGAACTTCAAACTGTTATCTCTTTTGCAGAAGGAGGGAGGGTGGTGATCAATGGTGTGCGTTGGAGTCCCTCTCTTGCTCCCCCCACAACCACACCCCTGGTCTCTGGACACAGGATTGGGAACGAGCAGGGAATCCCAACAGGGTGGAGAGAGATACAAGGAGTGCTGCTGCTTATCAGCAGGTGTCCCACTAAGGTGGAGACAAAATATGGAGGGAAAAGAGGCACTGAAACACCAGATCCAAAGGGCCAACAGGTAGCCCAGGAAGTGTGAAGGCAAAGGTTAGACTTGGCTCCAACCCTCCCTGGAGGTGTGCCCTGAGCACCCTACCCACCATCTGAACCTCCACTTCTCATCTGAAAAGTGGAGATAACAGTGGTGCCAATCTCACCGAGCTATTACAAGAATTGGGTGAGATAACGGGTGGCAGACTGTATTTTTCACAAGTGACTGCAATGTATTTCCCACCCCAAATGCCCATCTAGAACCTTGCCGCTCCCCTACCAAGGTGGAGCCTAACTCCAGAACTGATGGCTGGCCTGTGTCCAGCAGAAGGCAGCAGAAGTGATGCTCTGTGACTTTCAAGACAAGGTCATAAATGGCAGTGAGCCTCCCCACTTCTTAGCTGGTAGACTCACCTTTGGAGCTCTGGTTAAAGTCCCAGTACCTGGAAGCCACCAGGCTGTTCAGAAACTTGGGCCACATGGAGAAGCCGCACGAAGCTGCTCCCACAGACAGCTCCGACGGAGATCTACCCGAAGTGAGCCAAGACACCTCCAACCATCAGTACCTCAGGTCATTAGCCCTTGAGTCGTCCCAGTTGGGGCTCCAGACAGCACGGAGCCAAGAGACGTCATTCTCACCATGCCCTCTTCAAATCTCTGACTCGTATCCACGAGCATGATAAAATGATTGTTTTGGGACACGTGGGTGGCTCTGTCAGTTAAGCATCTGTGTTCAGCTCAGGTCATGATCCCAGGGTCCAGGGATCGAGTTCCAAGTCGGGCTTCCTGCTCAGCAGGGAGACTGCTTCTCCCTCTGCCTTCCCCTTGCTATTGATCTCTCTCTCTCTCTCTCTCTCAAATAAATATCTTTTTAAGAAGTTATTGTTTTAACAATTAAGCAGGGGTTTAAGTTAAGTTTGTTATGCAGCAATACTAGCCAAAAAAATAATGTGCTGTATCAGTTAGCTTTTGCTGCCTAACGAACCACCCTGAAACTTAGTGGTTAACACAGCACATATTTATCTGGTGCACGATTCTGTGGGTCGGTTGAGCCGTTCCCGTTATTTGAGCTGATTCTGCTGATCTCGCCTGGGCCCTCTCCTGTGTCTGTGGTCGGCCGGTGGACCAGCTGTGGCTGCATGAACTAGGATGTCCCACTCACGTGTCTGGCCGTCGGCAGGCTGTCAATAGAACAACGATGTACCTGGGCAATGGGTCTCCCTTCACCCGGAAGGCTGGCCCATGTTTCTTCACAGTGGAGCAGAGTTCCAAGAGCAGCAAAAAAGGCTCTGTCCCACTGTCCCACTGTCCCACTGCCCCACTGTCCGAGCGTCTCAAACCTCCACCGAAGACACATTCATTAAAATCATCCAAAGCATGTCATAAGGCCGCGCCTGGAGGAGGAATGAGAGAGCCTCCAAAGGGACAGGACAAGAAGGTACAAGTGGGAGAGGGGAAGAATCCACGGCCTTTTCTGTAGTCTGCCCCATTCTGGCTCAGAGTTAGCCTCGAGCACATGCTGGCTTCCCACATGACATAAGGGCCTCTGAGAGTAGCAGCTGGGCATGAGGAGAGACAGGCATCTGTCTCTGGCTCCCCAGGGACAGGAAGTATAGCAGAAGGGGACAAAGTTTGAGAGTCAGATATCCCAGTTTAGTCCCACCCATAAGCCCCTATGAGACCCTTTGCTCATCCTCCATGTCCCGATCTTTCCTGGGGTGGGAGCATCCGCATCTCTGAGCTGCAGTGAGGACAGAGGAGGCCAGGGACCAGGCACGGAGCAGCCCAGCCAGGAGAGCAGCAAGGAGGCTGGCTGAGGTCTTCTCTGTGCCCGCGGAGTGACAGGGGCCGGCGAAGACAGAGCCCCGGCCACAGCCTTCACTGACACCTCCTCCCTGAAGCCCCAGTCACCCTGCAGCAGGCTGGCCCAGCTGCTTACCAAGAGATGACTGGCGCCGTGCTGGTCCGAGGGTCAGCCTGTGCAAACTGCCGTTGCGCGGGTTCTGCACCTGGGTAGCCCGGCTGGTCCACGCTTCTGTGCTTATGAATGCATTTCTCAAAGGCTCATGCTGGGCAGCGCTGGCTGATATGATAAGGTGTCCTGCTGCAGGGTAGAGCCAGGGCCTGGGCCCAGCTGGCGGTGTTAGACCCGGGGCACGTGCCAAGGGCTGCCACCTGCAGTCGGCTGCCATCGCAAAGGCACGTGCGTCCCACATACACACCCACCAGTCCCCTTACCGCGTGGCACACCGTGCATGTCCCTCACCTGCAAACATGTTGTCTCCTCTAGGACCACAAGCCCCGCTGTCCCAAGGTTTGTTGATGGGAGACAGGTGAGGGCGCTTCCAGCAGAAAAAGCCACCTGAGAAAATACACAGAGTTGCACGTGGGCCTGGGGGACCACAAAAGTGTAAAGTTTTGTGTATCCGGTGGGAACAGGAGGACCCAGACTCCCTGCCCCCGAAGGTCAGCTCGTGGACATTAAGAGTCAGTGAGACGGCCAGGCCTGCAGAGGGTCTCAGGACCATCCCTCGGGGACAGCGTGGAGGAGGCGGAGACTGACAGTGCTGACCAGTTCAGCGACGTCCATGGCCCAGCGGGGAGATGCTGGGGGGAGGGCGGAGGGAACGCAGGACCTTTCCGGGCTGGCATCGGCCTCCTCATAGGATGTGGACAAATCAGCCAAAGCAAGTCATAAGACCACGCCTGGAGGAGGAATGAGAGAGCTTCCAAAGGGACAGGACAAGATGGCCGAGAAGCTGTGGCAACATCAGGTTCCAGGAGGCACAGTGGGGTGGGCTGGGGTGGGTGCTGTTACCCTGGTCAGAGGGCACAGGGGAAGGACCAGGTCTGGGGAAGAAGCCAGGCTCCATCTGAGACCATTCAAGCGGCCTGAGTGTCTTGCTCAGCATCCGGAGACTCAGCATTTTTCCTTCCCACACTGCAGCCACTCGAGGCCCTTCCACTCCCTGCGAGGGGCAGACAGGCTCTACTTCCTACCTCTATAGCCAAGGCCTTGGGAATGAGAAAAGAAGTCAAGAAGGTCCGGGTGAGAGGCTCAGGGGACCGTGTCAGAACCCCAGCAGGGTGAACGTCTGCCTCTGAGGGCTCACTCTGCCTGGGGGAGCCCTAAGGTTCTCCTGGAATCCCGGGCACACTTGCTGTCTCCTCCGTCCCCTGAAGGTGGCTGTCTTCCCTGACACTTCCCTGGCTGTCTTCCCTGGCACTGTCTTCCCTGGCTGTTCCCAAGACAGCGCCATCTCTCCCAGCTGACCAGGAGACCCTCCAAGTGGTGCCTCCTCCCTCCCACCGTGTCCTAAGCCGGTCCCGGGTTCGGACCCATAGGCCATGCACGCACATACCCGCACCCAGCCCCACAGATGGTGAGCACAGTGCAGATCTGTGAGAGAGGTTATTTTTGAAACTTATTTGCAAGGTAGATTTCTTGTAAATGCAGAAAAGCAAAGTCAATTCTGTGGATTTTTTAAAGGGAACGCACACAGCGTGGATGTTCTCTGAGGGCACGTTTGCAGCATCATTTCCTTTACCTTGTGGCAGAGTTCAAGACTCTACAGTCGCTCCCGCCCCAACCATCAGCAGCTCTAGGAAGCTTCCACCGGGCACCTGTGGGACAGGAGGCAGAGGGGGGTGGGGCTGCCACAAGGAGGCATGGGCAGCTCTAGCATCCAGCACGCTGGCAGGGATAGGCTCGGGGCCTTACCAAAGAGAAGGGCAGAGTCCGATTCTCCGGACTGGGCGTCCCATCATGGGAAGGGATGTTCATCTACCTTGGGACCAACAAACTCTGGCACTGTGTCCTCCAACATCCATTGCTCCTTCCCTGGGTTCCCCATCTTCATGAGAAGGGCCACCCCCACTTCCAGGACACAGCCTGGAAGAGGGGAGAGATGCCATCCACACTGCTCCCTTCCCCCCACTGCCCCTCTTCTGTCTCCCAGTCCTGGGATTCCACCCTCTTGGGCTTCTCCCCACTATCCCCAACTATCCGTCCAGTCTCCCACATCTAACCTCTCCTGCCCCAGACAGTCTCTACATGTCAACTGGAGAGGCTTGCCTGAAGGACAGTGTATCTGGCATGCTCTCCCTCACAAACCTTCCATGGCTCCCACTGCCTACAAAATCAAGCTCCCACTCTTTGGGGTCCTGTCAGATCCTGCTCCGCTGCTCCTCCAGGGCCTCAGACACTTTGCCTGGACTTCATCTCTCATGCTTTCCTAGTGGGGCTCCCTCCCCAAGAGGCCCCCCTTCTCCCTTAGCAACTCTGAAATGTCCTCTTCCCGGCTATATCCTCCATGAATCTTTCCCTGGTCCCGATGAGACCGTCTCTGGCTCCCCCACATCTTTCCCAGGGCCCTGAAGGTACTCATCCACTCTGGGTCACAATCTCTCATGTTTGCTGTCCCCTCTGACCCTTGTGAACCCCAGAGGAAGGGGGGCCTTTGATCTTCATCTCTGAAGCCCCCTTGATCTGTTGAGGTGATGCTAACTACCATCACAGACGAAGCAGGAACCTCAATGGGCTGACACAGTGACCCCTGAGGCCTCACATCACTCATGTCACATCCGTGGTTGATGTTCCTGGCCGGGCAGCCTCCTACAGGCTCACTCAAGGCCCTGGGCTCCCTCCGGCCTATGGCTCGCCTCCCCGCAGTCCTTGGAGCCCTCTCTACAGAGATGGCACGTCCAGTTTTCAGGGTTTGTTTTTATTACGGTAAAAAAAAAAAAAAATACACAACATAAAATTTACCATGGTAACCACATTCAAGTGTACAGAACAGCAGAATTAATTACATGCACATTGTTGTGTAACAAATCTCGAGAACTTTCTCACTTGCACAACTGACCTTCGTCCACTGAACAACTTCCACTTCCCCCTCCTTGCACACCCATTTTCGACCACAGCAGCTAGGACAGGTGTCACTTCCCCTCACGTTCTATTACCAAGAACTCACCATATGGCCCCAGCCGGGGGGGCAGAAGCCTGCAGGGGGTGCATAGACAAGGCCTCAGTAAAGGCAAGGGCACCAGGCGGGAAAGGAAAGACAAGCTTCAGGGAAGGAAGGAGGAAAGGCTCGTGCCAGTGTTTCCCAAGCACCCATTGTGCGTGAAGCACTGAGCTGGGCACAGCCACACCCGGGTGCTGAGCTGTCCCATGGGAACGGCCCCCATGTGAAGCCAGGCAGACCTGGTCCAGTCCTGGTTTCTGGACCAGGAAAGTTCTGGAAAGTTCATGAACTTTCCCGGCCTCGCAAGACCCCTCCATGAACTGAGAGGGAGCCCACCTCTAGGATAGGGCGATCCCGTGAGATGAGGTGAGCAGAGGGCCTGGCACACAGCAGGTGCTCAAGGGCAGGCCTCACTGTCACTGTTCACCTTCCACGGTCCTACAACAGGAAAACCCAGTCTCCAGCTGCCTGGGCTGCTGACGCTGTTGATACCTGACAGGACCCGATTCGCGCGCACCGAGCCGGCAGCCACCCCCCACCGCCCCCCGCCGGGGCATCCCTCGGACATCCTCTGACCTCCCGGCCCGGGCCTGATGCAGATCAGGGAGCCGGGGGCCCCTCTCAGACCCCATAACCTTCCTCCACTGAACTCTTGCCCAGAAAGCCCTATGGTATCTGCCAGATGCCGCCCACTCAGTCCACACCGTTTACAAAGAGCTTCCCCTGACAATCCCCAAGAAAAATACTGCAGAGCCCAAGCCAAGGTCTGCTGACGTCTCTGCCTGGGAGGGAGTCCCTGCCTTCTGCTGTGGATCCTGTCCGGGATGGATCGGTCCTGGGCCCGCTCCGGGTGTGCTCACTGCCTCCCAGGGCCCCCCTGCAGGTGCAGCCCTCCCCCCTCTCCTCTTCAACACCTCACCTGCGGGCTGCTGCAGCCCACAAGCCCTCCAAGGGGTGCTCAGAAGCACCACGTCAGAAGAAAGCAAATCAGAGCTTCAGGGGAAGGCCAGCCACGCGCCTGGCGGCAGATTCCCCAGGAAGCAGCACGTGCCTCGCGGGGCTGACAGGGAGCAGAGCGGGCAGAGTTGAGCCAGCGTCAGACCCCACGGGACAGGGGACAGGCTCGGAGGTGTCCTCCAGCTCCCGCGGTCCCTGCTGGCTGCTCCCTAAACTGTGATGATCCAGGAGATACTCACGCCTCCTCCCCTCTACTGAGCACAGTCCTTAAGCTTCAGAGAAATGCGGAGGCGGATGAAATGTAAAAACCACCCCTTCCTGCTTGGAGAAAGGCCTGGGTGCCTTGGAACGTTCTTACCTCACTGGCATGAGGCAGCTTATCACGGAGAAATATCGATCTGTGGTGAGTTTCTGACACTCTGGAGCTTGCTTTGATGTTTGGGGGCCGGGGACATGGAGAAGGCCCCTGCCCACAGCTCTGCCGGCCGAGCCGCGTCTGTGTTGTTTGATCCTCGGCCCCCGAGGCTGCGAGGCCGCAGGAACCGTGGGCAGGAGGCCAGGCCGCCCGGGCGCCCCGGGCCCGCACACCAGCTTCCGAGCCTGCGGCTTGTGATGTCTGGTGTATGGCCGTCCTTCCTCTCTGCCGAGGTGCTCAGCAGAATGGAGGCGAGTTCAGTCGCCCAGGGTCAGGAGGGAAAGCAACCTCGCGTTGCTCCTCGTCTGCACCCGGGGCCCCCTGCAGGAGGCCCCCGCCCCAGCCGCCCCTCCAACCCCCATGCGTGGCCTCTCCCTCACCCCCCACACCATCCTGGAAAGAGGCAGGACATTTGTCATCCTTGGGTTCTCAAATGTAAACCCCAGCAAACCCTGATTCCACTGCCTTCCTTCTTCTAGATGTGCCATGTATTTTCCAGGGCCGGGCCCTGTTCAGGGGCTGCAGGCACTCTGGCCTCAGTGGCCTCCGGGACATACTTGGGGCTTAGTCCCAGAGTCATTGTCCCCTCAGTTCCCTGCTCCTGAGGCCTCAGTGGCCTCCGGGACATACTTGGGGCTTAGTCCCAGAGTCATTGTCCCCTCAGTTCCCTGCCCCTGATACCCCTGGGGCCTGATGCCCCAAGCCGCACAGCAGAACTACCCCCTTCACCCCATAACGGCAGGCCCACCTCCAGGCCCAAGGTCATCAGCACCAGGAGAGGGATCAGCAGCCATGACTATGCGGAGGGGAAGGATCCAAATTCCATCACCTGGGATGGGGAGGAGGTCCAGGACCTCAGAGCAGATCGCGATATGCTGGGCTCCTCAGTGTTCCCGGAGATCCTTGCCTCCAGGGCCGGCCTTTGCTGTTCCCTCTACCTCAGACACCCTTCCCCACCCAATTCACACCTTTCATTCCCATTGCCCTTTCAGGTCTCAGCCTGCTTCCTCCGGGCAGCCCTCTATGGCCACACTAGACTCACACAGATGTCCCTCCTCCCGCTCCCTCAGCTCCCAGCACTCCCCACCCCCATGCTGCCCCTACCACTCTGGGAGAGAAGATCCCATTGTTGGTCTGGCTGTATCCTTCTGCAGGCTGTGAGCTCCTTAGAGCCCTTTGTCAGCTTTTCAGGATTCCTGACACAGCGTCTCATGAACATCTGCTGCCTGAAGGAAAAGGCAAAAATAATTGAGTGAATAAATGAATGAATGAATGAATGAATGAATGTTGGACTTGACAGTTCTTCCCAGGGACCTATGCTGACCCAAACCAGAAGTGGGCAACCCATGTGGCCTGGACAAGCTCTCTCCTGCCCTAGGTGCCCTGGCTGTGGGGGGCTCACGTCAGCCTCACTCCTGAGCTTCTGGACCTGGGGGCCAATACCCAACAGCCTTCTTGGAACTCAAGCCCTCCACAACCAGCTGGCCCTACCCATGGCTGGCCCTTGTTCGGGCCAGGCCCTCTTACAATAGGAGTTGATAGAGTGCCTGTCCTGCTGCTCCCCATGGTGGAGGGGATGGCTGACCACCTTCACACTCACTGGGCTGCCCGCAGCTGGCTTCCCACCACTGGATTCCCAGGGGGAGAGTGAACCTTCCAGATGGGACAGATGCCCACTGTTTCCTGGAAAATGTTCTTTGCTCACACTTCCTTCCCCGCCCCTTACCATGGGATCCCTGTGGGTAAAGATATTGTGCTCTTCTTTGTTGCCAAATCATATCCCATTGTATGAACAGGCCACTTGGTATTTACCCATCATCAGCCGAGGAGTGTGGGGTTGTGGGGTTGTTCCTACATTCACCTCTTGGGACGAACGCTGCTATGAACATCTGGGGGCAAGAACATCATGTGGGCACGTGCTCTCGGTTCTCTTAGACCCACACGTGGCTGCAGAACAGTGGGTCCTCACCCTCTGTGCTCAGCTCTTGAGGAACTGCCACACTGAGACCTTCTCTCCCCTCCGCTGTACTTGAACCTGGGAGGATACACACTGCTGGCGGCCACCTTATTTCTCAAGGGAGAGTGTGGGGAAGAAATGGCGAGAGGGGAAAAATCACGTCCTGATGAGGTCGGATCAACGAGTCCGCGGACACTCCAGTTACGTAAGTCACTGCAGGCCTCGCTCACTTGTTTCTTCTGTGCTCGTTCATTTTACTGAAACCGGTTTGAGCTAAGGTTTTCGGTACTTGCCATGAAAACTCTTAACTGTCAGCCTCACTCTTTGCGCTGATTCCCAGGTCTGGAGGCATTCTCATACTGGCTGGAATCCCAAACAGAACTCGCAGCCAGCACCCAACCTCCACGGGCAGCTGAGGCTCCCAGGACGCAGGGGCGTCACGGGGCTGGTGTGGGGCAGTGGGCAGCTGGGTGCCGCCCTTCCCAACTCTAGCAGCTGGACCAACCTCGTGGGCCTGTTAGCCTCCACACCATGCACCATTTTACCACCCACCTCTCCTCTATCCATGTGGGGCTCACTGCCATTCATGGACCCGGCCCATCACTTGCCCACACGCTCCAACCCGAAGCCAATGGCCCAGGCCTGCCCACAAGGCCATCTCTGTAGAGCCCCGTGGCCCTTGGGGGGCTCTCTGCCCAGATGGAATTCGCAGATTCCAAAACTACAAAATGCAGTCTGCTAGAAGACTATTGAAAATAATCCAGTTTGAGACGCAGCAGTAGCCAACATTCAGGGGTTGCCTTGGGCACCGTTTTCCTCCGTCCTTATATACACAGTTAGGCTGAGCGGCCAGGAGACACACAGGCAGAGCTGTGCCAAGGGGGAACCTGTCCCTCACTCGCAGTGACTCCCCAGGCTCAGGAAGGCAGGACGGCTCCTGCCCAGGATTTAGGCTGGAAACGTTCGAGCAGATCCGCACTGGCCAGGTCTCCAGGCCCTTCCTGCAGGCATGGAAGGTCAGAGCAGAGGAGTACGAACCCGTCTGAGAAGGGCTCGGTGACACTTCTGAAGGGGGGCGGGGGGTGCGGAGTTAAGTGGCATTTTCTCCGCAGATCAGTGAGCCTGTGAGGAAGGGTGGGCAGGTGCACCTCGTCTGTTGGAAAACCCAAGGGTACAGACTCTACCCATTTGGGGCACCCACAGCACGTTGGGAGAGTCTCGTGGGGCTGAGAATTTGCCAGAGCACTTCACTTCGTGCTCCCAGCGTTCGATCAGCATTGGCAAATGTTGCCTTGGGTTAATTAAATGTGTTAATTAATAAGATGTGCCCGAGGCCATGCCAGCTTCCTGCCCTGGTTTAGGTACTTCCTGGGGACTTGAGGGAGCTCTGCCAGCCCCCAGGTCCATCCCATAAAACTAATCACCCTGAAGACACATCACGTAAGGCTCTGACCCAGTGCTGGAAATTCCAGCTCCTTGGGGACAGGGACGAGGTCCCACTCACCTCCAGCTTCCTGGACCTTCCTCAGCCAGGCTCACAGTTGGGCACCAGGAACCCCCCCAGCACCCTCTGGGGAGTGAGAGCGGGTTCCCTTCGCTATGCCCCCGGATGTGTGGAGGGAAGGCTCCTACCCACAAGAGACTTCCTCGGACACTGTCCAGCACACAGCAATGCAGAGACTAAGGCCAAATGATCCTTTCATTCTCCCCCAGAATATCCCATCGGACGAAGTGAACCCACCTTGAGTGGGACGAAGGGCTTTCCTCTCTTCCTCCTCCCCACCATGGTCCTGTCCTTCTCCTGACTTCTCCCTAAGCATCCCACTTGTTCCTCACCCCTGGCTCACATCCATCTCTCGGTCCCACTGGGCTGGCCACCCCCCCTTGAGTGGAAGAGCAGGGGGAAAGCTGGGGTCCTGACAGATGGGGGAGGGGGACCCATCCAGCTCCAGTGTCAGGAAGAAGTCTCCGCCTGGCACACCTCCCTCGTCCCATCCACTCTGCCCACCCTTACTCGGCAATGGTTCCCTGAGCCTCGTCTCTCCGCTCTACCCTCCTCTTCGCCTCTCTTGCAAAATCCTAGTGCTTGGCAGGCCTGGAGGTGGCACACAGGTGTGCTGGGCATTTGTCACTGTGTGGGTTCATTTCTCCTGCAAACAACTCTCAAGCACTTCCTCTGGGCACCGGGCGGGCTGCTGCAGGGCAACGAGACGAGTCCCACAGGCCCTTCCCGCCTCCGGGAGCCTCCAGCCCCACATCGGGTGCCATGTATGTTGTAGGCACCGTGGTACACAGGGTGGGGGATGGCCTCCCAGTGGGAGGATGGGCCCCAGGGTCCCCTCATCACACACGTCACCTCTGACTGCCAGGTGGCAGCGATCTCCTGCCTGGTGTAAACAATGACAGTAACCACACCATTGGGAGGTGCTCAGGGCTGACCCTGTGTCCACACTTCATGTGCAACCTCGCACAATTTCCACCCCATTCTTCAGATCAGGAAACTGAGGCTCCAAGACAGGAGGGGACTTGTTGGGTGGCCAGACTGAGATCTGACCCCAGGTGTAGAGTCTAGACCCTCGGGAGCTTTACCCACGGCCTCTGAAGCTGTCCCAGTCCCGGGTCATGGGGACCACACCAAACACGGAGTCTATAAATGTCGTTTCCCATTTCCCATCATGAATCTTGGTTCCTCCATGACCACAGGCCAGGGGATTTTTGCGGGAGCTCAGGCTTAAAGCTGGGTCTAGAGAGCCGTGTTTACACCTTGCCCTATCCTTACAGAGTTTCCAGACAGAGGTTTTTGTGCCGTGACCTGCCATTTTCCAATGACGTGACCAAGTACGCTTTCCACGTCAAATCATCTACTTTCAAAACATGAGTGTTTCTCCAGACACGCTCATGCAAATGCCTCCGAGAGGCTGATGGGCTTCCAGAGAGAAGCACGCTGCGGGCCACAGCTACTCTCCTGAGCCTCCCACTGTGAGGGCCACAGCAGCCAGCCCAGGGCGGTGACACTTGGGTGCTGCCCTGTGGTGGGGAGGGCCACCAGGTGGCTAAAAACCCTCCAGAAGGGGTCTGGGCAAGTCCCGCAGTAACCATGCTGGGGGTGGTCCGAGGCCATCCCAGACTGACCCTGCCTCCATCTCCAGTGCTGATGGTCCAGCCCCCTGCTGAGGCCATGGTGGCACACAGACCACAGTGGGTCCAGAGCAGCAAGAAGGAGAGCCCCCGCTGCAGCCCCTGCGGGCTCCGAGACTCTGGAAGGCTCCGGGCATGGCCAAGTCCAGGGGAGGGGCTGTCCTAATCTCCAACCACCTCGACCTGAGTGACAGCCTCCCCCAAGTGGGCAGCCAGGAAAGGTGGCAGGGAGCACGTGCCAGGACACCTCAGCACTGACACACAGTCAGTGTGCTCTCTGACCCTCCAGGTAGTCATCTGTGAAGTCAGGACAAGGATAACAGAGCCCCTCGCAGCGGGGCCGTGAGGATCTGATACGGTGAGAGTAACCCACTCTGCACGGTGCGTGGCGAATGGTCGGTGCCCCTTTGGCTCAGATCAGAAATGTGGCGACCCAGGAGGGCTCACCCACCTCCTTCCCCAAATGCTGGAATTAGAGTAGCTCACTATGACTTGCTAGTCATTCCATGTGTGCGTGGAGCTGGGATCGAGTAAGAGTACCCCAAGCTCTGTGTGGCAGGACACCCACAGCTCTCCCAACCCGGGTCTCTGCGGCTTAGAGCTGACCTCAGATGACAGCTCATGATTGAGTACGTTAGCGTGAACTTGTGGGGGAGGAAAAATGCCTTTCACCACACCAAGCTCTGTCTCATTTCACCTCCCAAGGACACGACTCCAAAGCCCAGGAGGTGGAGGGGGAAACTAAGGCAGCTTCTTTGGCATCCCTCAGGGTAATCAGAGGCCCAAGGAAGGAAGGGAACTCACCCTGGACCAGAGACGTTGAAGCAGCTAAAACGCTCTCCAGCTGCAAAACCTGGACTAAAAAGTCAGGAGCCAGAGCAGGGACCCTGCCGGCAGGAGCGCTGGAGACCCCTCACCCAGGGCACTGGAGTCAGCACTAAGGGGCTACACGGAATCCCCCTGCCACCTTGCACCCTCCTGCTTCTGCCACATACCCCAAACCAGCCCCAATTGCCCCAAAGGCACAGGGTCCCTGGGACATCAGAGAGCACAGGCTCAGGGAGTTTATAAGCACAACACCCCAGGCGATGCCATAAGAAGTGTCTGATGTCAGCAGAGACTGCTCTGCCTCCTGGAGGGCCACCTGAGAGAATCAGGAGCTCCTCCTGCGAAGCCCAAGGAGGACCAGGCATTGCCCTCCACCACCCCTCCGCCCCCCACCAAGACCCAGAAGACAAGGAATGTGAGGAACCCACCGAGATGAGCTCTACCGGCAAGCAGAGGGGAATAAGACAAAGAGCGGGGCTGGCCCACAGGAAGGATTTCCTTCCAGGTCAAACCCACAGGCCTGCCAGCCCCTGCAGGTCTGACTCAGGGGAGTCACGCCTCACAGGTCGCAGTGTCCCCATACCCCAGCACCATGACTTCACCCCATGCCCCGTGATCATGTCACAGAGTCAACACTGGTGTCTCTTGAGTTTTCTGGGTGTAAGGAATGGCTACTGAGCAAATATTTCCAGCTATGCCCCAGAATCTTGGCTGCTTCAGAGATAGACTTCTCTAGACCCTCGAGGTGGGCACATGCTTTCATTCCAGGCTACAGATCCCCTGCGGGCTTGTCAGCATGAAAGGTACACAGGACTCCCTTTGGGGTTCAACCTTAAACAATGCCAGAAATGATTATGGATCTATTTATAGATCTTCCTGAGCATCAACTCAGAAAGAAATTCCTCATCGACAGATAAATAAGCACAGCGAGATCCAGAAGCATGGCGACCCACAGCCCCTCCTGTCCTCTGCCTTCCTCCAAACAGATGTCTCTGTACTCACAGACCTCTGTTCCCGGGGATCATTGCCTCTCAAACAAGACAACCAAAGAGGCAATGGACCCCTGCACCCTGAGCCGTGGCCCTGGCCACAGGAGAGGGCCCCTGCTGCCTGCACAGACGCCTCTCCAATGACCCGTCAGGAGGCAGCCTCAGGCCAAGCACCACTTGGGGGTCCTCTGTTCTGATCTCCCAGCCTCCCCGCTCCAGGACTCTTATCCCACACACCACTCACCTACAATATCAGAACAGGCTCATTTCATAAAGGGAGAGCCCCCCAGTGAAAGTAGGTGGTCCAGGGCTACAAGACCCAGGCCATGACAGCCAACAGACAGAATCCAAAATGGCACCTCCAACAGGAGGCTCAGCTTGGAAGAGGAACAAGAGAATTATCTTTAAAACTCTCTGAGGGGAGAAAACACGGAAGGTTCAGACACCTATAGGGCCTGCTCGGACACCTTCACCTTGCTGCCCAGTGTCTGGCTGGGCCAGTCCACCTGAGTCACTGAGAGCGACCTTGTTGCCACGCAATCAGGTGATCAAGGCAGCCCAACAAGACACACACAGCCTAATGCCAACATTTACCCAGCAGTTTCTACAGGCAGAGCAATGGGCTTTGCACCATGAGTGTGTGGTAGGTTCCTAATCTTGATTATGGCCTCACCCTGACCCCCAGTCCAGAAACTCGTTGCTCCCCTTGGCTACTTCCCAGCAACCTGCTGCCTCACTTTGGGTCACTTGCTCCATCGCTGTTTATCTGGAACCCACAAAAGATGTAGCCAGCTCCTGGAGCCTCCGCATCGTCTCCGAACCTGCTCCCTTGTCTGAACTAGGGATGGCAGCACCCATAGGGCTGTTTTCTAGGCTGAATGACAGGTATTAAGAACTTGTCACAGGAATGCCTGGGTGGCTCAGTCGGTTAAGCATCCGACTCTTAAGCATCTGACTCTTGATCTCAGCTCATGTCTTGATTTCAGGGTTGTAAGTTCAAGCTCCACGTTGGGCTCCATGCTGGGCATGGAACCTACTTTAAAAAGTGGGGGGGGGGGACTTAACACAATTATATCTCAAAAAAAAAAAAAACTGGGGGACAAAAAAAAGATGAAATGCAAAAAAAAAAAAAAAAATGGAACTTTCCAGGAACTAGACACTCTTTTATGGTCTTTGGTGAAGTATTTCATTTATCCCTCCAACAGCCCTATACAGAAGGTACTATTTTAGCCACATTTTCCAGGTGAGAAAACTAGGGTTCAGCAAAATCCTGTGACTTCCCAAAGACATACATTGGATCAATGTAGAGTCCTCCCATGACCACTGGCCCCAGGACTGTGCAAGAAGGGGACTATCATGACTACTTAATTAATCCTTAGAATCTAAAAGAGACCACATGCTCAGAGTTGTACCTCCTGGTCATGGCCAAGTATAATTCAAACCTCCCGAGAGCCAGTAGTGCAGGCACAGCTTCCCCAGTCCCTGCCCCAAGAACTCCTACCATCAGCATCCACGGACCAATACCCAGGGTTAGACTCAAGAACCCTCCTTACGTGATACTCGGGCCCCAAAGGACCAGAGCTGCCAGATTGGTGGTCCCAGACAAGGCAGCTCCAAATGCCTGTGACACACAGGTCCCAGCAGCATCTCCTCCTGGAATGAAGCAGAACAGAGCGATGGCCCCAAGCGTGGCCTTGGGTCTATAAGAGTGGGGTCTCACAGGGCATCCATCTGCTCAGAAAATAGACTAAACCTGGACCCTCTCAGTCCTGCATTCAGAGCCCAGCAACTCCTGGGACACTTGGAGGAAGGCGAGTCCAGGGAGGGGGAAACGCATGCTATCAGGAGCAGAAGGAAAATGTGACCCTACGGCTGCTGGCAGGCCAGTGAGGCCAGACCCTGGACTTTCCCGGGACATAAGGACAGTCCTAACAGCAGCATCATTCCAGGGTCCAGGGCAAGGCCTCCCCAGACTTTCCAGACTCACTTGCTCTGTAGAGGTTCATTTTGTCGAGCAACCAAGGGCTCTGCTGTGAAAGACACCAGCCGGGTCCCCACCTCCAGAGCTTTCAGAGAGACAAAACCAGCATGACCCACAGCAGCGTTCCCAGCTTTGAGAAGTGCTCTCAAGGGAACAAAAAAGGTGTGCTGGGAAAGAAGTAGCAGGGAACGTTCTCAGGAAAGACCACCCCCCCAACCCACCGAAAACGTGCTGGGCCAGTGGCTATAGGGGGCTCGCCTGGCCAAGGCAGGACCACAGCTGCTCCAGCCGCCCAACCAGGGTGCCCAGGCCCCAGGCGGGAGGACTGCTGGGCGGACCGTGCCCCTGCTCTGGGCTCCAGTCCCAGCCCTTCACAGAGGAGGTATTTCTTTCTCTCTGCAACCCTGTGAGGGAGCTAAAGACGGGGAAACTGAAGCACCACAGTTTAGAGATTTGGCCAAGGTCATGCAACTAGAAATGGCAGAGCAAAGATTTGAACCCCACGATCCAGTTCCTCGAGTGGTCCCAGGTCCGATCCCCACGCAGGGACACTCGGCCCCGGAATGGCCTGGCGGGTCGCTTATCTCCACGCTGAAGCCCACCTGGGCCTCCCAGAGCCGAGTCCAAGCTCTAGAGTCTGAGGACAGAGTTCAGTTACTCCTGAAGTTTGCTCCTGGGATCCAGGCATTGACTGAGAACAACACTGGACATTGAACACTCACTGGGATGAGTGTCAGCCGTCTGGTCCGCGGTGGCCGGGCCTCTCCTAGGCCGCGAGCAGCTCCCAGACTCTTGGGTTCACGCTCCAGCTCAGACTCTTCCTGGCCCTGTGACCCAGGCTAAGTTCCTTTACCCCTCTCAGCCTCAGTTTCCTCATCTGTAAAATGAGTATGATAAATGCAGATCAGTCTGAAAATAGCTACAGAACTACTCTGTAAGGGGAAGTTCTTCCCGGTCTTGGCAATATGTGCTAGGAAATTGTTGCTAGGAGTTCCCCGTCATTGACAGAGAAAGGCAAAACCTGGCCTCTTCCAGGGGCCCCAAGGACATTCGTGTCCCCTCAGTCCCTCCCGGGCATGCAGTGCTGCCTGTCTCTACCTGGGACACAGGTTCATTATCAGTGCACGCCAGAGAACCAGAGACGAGCTAGGGGCCGGTCAGGCTGGGGCTTACTGGAGCGACCCCAGAAACAGCCATCAGCTCTACCCTGTCCTCAGGACAAGGCCCAGCCTCGGCCCACCCTGACAGCCAGGCTGGGTTTCCCTGCGTCTCCCACACATGCCTGCTCACAGCCTTGGGACTGGCTCAGGCAGCGCCACGGGCCACCGGCAGCCTCATATAACCAGAGCTTAGTAGAAAGCCCCTCAACGTCAAAGCTCCCAAGCACCAGGGCAGGGAGGAGGTCCTGCGTAATGAGAACATCAGTCTTCGGGGAAGCCACCCCGCTAAGCACAAAGAAGCCAGACATCATGCACAGCGGGCCCCGTGTTCTTGTCTGCCTGTGGCCAGGACAGGGCTAAGCATGCATCAGCAGCTGTGGCCAGAGGTGGCTGCATCCTGACAGCGGCCCCCCTGCTCCTCCCACTCCGTCATCACAGGTGGGTCAGGTCCCCACCCCCCAGCTTTGCCTCCCTCTGGGCCCTGAGGACAGCCACGCTCCTACCCTCCCTCCTTCTGGCCTCAAGGGTCCCATCAAAAAATTCCTAGAAAGCCTGGCTCCCTACAGGTGACACATGTGAGCCAGAGTAACGCCTCTCTGTCGCCCTGTCCATCCAGACTCCCCCTGACTCCTCGGGCACTGCTGGCCTGCTCGGAGCCATGCAGAACGGGACGGAAGACCTCTGCAGGGAAGCTTCTCACGCCCCTCCAGGCTGCGCAGAAATAAAAGTCTGGGCAGCTGCAAAGCCCCAGAAACGAAGAACATGCTGGTTGGTCCCAAACACCTCTGTAAAGTGATCAGAACAACTTCAGGGGCACCTGTGAAGCGTCTGCCTTCCGCTCAGGTCATGGTCTCTGGGTCCTGGGTTCAAACCCCGGGTCAGGCTCCTTGCGCAGTGGGTAGCCTGCTTCTCCCTCTCCTTCTGCCTGCCACTCCCCCTGCTTATGCTCTCTGTGTGGCTGTCAAATAAATATATATTTTTTCCATATATATGCGAAAAAAAACCAACTCCAGTCACAGTTTGCAGACACCCACCACCCTGAGTTCTAGAAATTGCTCCCCTAGGTTTCCAGGCCTCGGCACACTCCTCATCTCTTTCCCCGCCAGCTGCGCCCTCCCAGTCTCTTCTGCCGCCTCCCAAGCCTGCCCCTTAAATGTCAGGGTTCCCTCGTGGTCCACTCCTAACCCTCTTCTGAGTCTGTCCCCTCCCTGGGCAGACTCCCTTCATCGTCTGGGCTTCAGGAACGCCGCCATCTCTGGCCTCCGCTCTGGGCCTCAGACCCCACAGGCCCGGCGGCCGGCAGGTGTGCTCTGGCCCCAGTTAGTGCAGTGTTTCCAGGCCTCCTATGGGACACCTGAACCAGGGGCCTCAGACCCCCATTTCCAACCCCCACAGAGATTTCTTCATCTGACTCCTTGGCCTCAATCCCCACAAGCTGGCCAGCAAGGGAGGCTGTGCCTCGCCCAATCCTGAGGCTTCACAGCCAAGGAAGAAGGCCCGAGAGCCCCCACTGCCAAGGAGCCTGACCTCGCAGGGCCACCTGCTCTCTGACCCGAGGTGGCCTCAGAACCTTCGCTCGGTCCTCACTGTGACCTGTCATTACACAGCAGTAAGTGCCCAAACAGACGCACGCTGGTCCAAACACGCACACACGCACACCCGTGCCCAGGCCACGGACCAGATAAGCCCCGGGACTGCTCATGGCCGCTCCCCATCGTGACGAGGCCCGACGCTCCAGGTGTGCGTCTGGGCGGGGACCTGCTGGTGCCTCCCAGCCTCCTGGAATGGATGGAAACAACCTCCAAGCTCACATCTCTCCTTCTCAGACGTCCTCTCCGGCACCCCCAGAACTGCCTCCCAGCACCCGGACAGGACCATATCTTCTACATCTATATCCTGCAAACTCTTCCAGGAACCGACTGATGCCTGAAGAACAAGAAAAATGTAAATAAGATTATTCGAGCCACTGCCCTCACTTTCTTTATACACTAAGATTCTGTTACAAATCTGTATCCACGTATTTTTTATAGAGATGTTTCTAGATGCCTAAGTAGTTAGAGGGATGGGCGGAGAGGTAGACAGTTAATAGATAAATAGATGGATAGATAGATGGTTGGACAGATAGACAGATAGAGCTCCTTTAGCCCCCTAGATGTGTTCTGAAAAAGTCATCAAGTTTTCTTCTAAATCAAACCACATTTTAAATTCTAGAAAGCAAGACTTCCATAAAGCAAGCACACACACTCACATCAAGGTGTCCCAGGGCTGGGCAGGCGTGCAGGGAAACCTCCTGGAACACGCCGGGTAGGGACCCTCACATTCCAGACGGGCCTCCTTGAACACCATCCTCTTTGCTGCCTAAACTGAGCTGAAGACAAAATTCAAAGACTATGTCTTCGAATGAAGTTGGTTTCTCAATGGCCACGTCCACACACACACACACACACCCCACCAGCAGCTGCTTGGATGTGTGGTTCTGCCCCCACACCCAGCTGTCAGGATCGCACGCCATCCTCCACCTGAGACAGACGCCCCCAGCCTGGCATCTCAGAGCCTGTCTTCCCCTCCAAGTTCGTATTTTCAATGCGGACTTCATAAGTTTGAACTTGTCTGACTTTTTTACAACTCCTCTCCTGACTGTGCCAGCACCCTCCAACCACACACATGGGTTTAGGGGTGCAGGAGAGAGGCCTTCCCAACACCCACCAACACTGGGATGGTTCCTCTGGGCTTCAAACCATGTGCCTACCGCAGAGGCCAGCTGAGGCCAGAGCAGGGCTGGGCAGGGGGGACAGAGGAGGCTGGCAGGCCTCGCCCAGCCCATTCCCCATACCCACCAGCCTCTCAGTAGCCCCAGAGCAGCAGGGCCTCACCCTCCACTGCATCCCCAGCTTGCCCTAGGGTGCATCCCCCCTCCCAGGTGCCCTGCAGCCTGGAGAAAACAGGCCCACTGCCAGCCCACCCAGCTCCCATCCACTGCCGCCAGCCCCAGGAAGGAAAATGAAATCCTTTTCCCTATGCTCCTGAGCTCTGCTGAAACGGGCAAATCATCAAAGAGGAGCTAAAGACCGTGGAAGGAATATAAGCCACTGCTGAGGGACACAGGGGGAGAGCAGGCCTTGGATGCCATGGTCTCCTCCCACCTGGGGTCCCCTGCTGCTGCTCCAGGCCCTCCCTCAGCTGCACGGCTACACCAACCATGACTGGAGCCAGCCCTGAGCCAGTCAAGGGAATCCCCAGACCCCTGGCCCGCCCCACCTGCAGCCCGGCTGTGAGAGGGCCTAGGGCCACAGAGCACGCTTCCCGATGAGCACTGTGAGCCCAGAGCGCTGTGGGAACTGGAGGTCCCTGGGGGCTTTGCTCCACCAGTTACGGGTGGGCCTCAGCCCCCTCACCCCTCAGGGAAGCTCCCTCCCTGGCTCAGGTCTCCACTCCCAAATACACAATCCCCTAGTCCTGGTCTTTTCTGGAAGGTGAGGCAGGGAGGTTGGGGCCCAGGGAGGTCCAACAAAGACAGGGGACACAGGCTCAGAGGAAACTCTCATAGGTGAGACAGATGGGGGGTGGGAAGGAATTAGGATCTCAGGGCACCAACATGTCATCTCATTCTCACTGGGGTCCTTCCGGGTAGCCTTAATTATACCCATTTCTCAGATGCAGGTCCTGAGGCTCAGACATGCCCCAGATCCCAGGCCCTGGACCACGATGCTTCCAGGCAAAGGGATCAGAGCTAGAAGAAATAGCGTGTTCCTTGGGAGTGGGGCACTTCATCCATTTTAGGAAGGCAGTATGGCCCCATGAGGCCCATGAGGGTGATGAGCAGGTGCTCAGTGGGCAGGACCCTGTTGTGTCCCTCTGGCCCCTCCCTGAGACAGGCCCCCGGGCGCCACAGTGGCCTGGGAACACGGAAAGCCCAGCCCATTCCCCATACCCAACAGCCTTCAAAAAGCCCAGCGCTCAGCTTTCTTTTTAAAAGCTCAGCTAATTAGAAGCATATTTTATTTTCTCAGGGGAGGCAGCTGTGGGATAAAAATCGGAAGTGTAAACTCTGGTGGTAGATGAATCATCGTGTTGCTTTTGATTAATTTTTTTACAGTGAAGTTTTTATGGTTTTCTAAGATCACATGGAGGAAGAAGAAAGCTCATCTCTCATTACTGCCCACGACTGTTTACAGCAGAGTTCAAAAGGCCAAGGCTTTGGTGAAACAGTCTCCAGGGTTTAGAAGACGCCACTGATAAGCAAGCTCCGCGTGCATCTCGGGGCACCTGGTGCACCTCCCCGGGGCCCAGATGGACGGAGGCCAGCGGTCAGCACCGGGAACCTCAGGTCCTCCCACTGACATGCTGTAGGCGTCTAATGAGTGCACATGAGATGAATGAGTGAATTGGCTGATTCTACTAAAACCTTCTGTTTGACAGACGTAATTAAAATAATTGACCTATTGTGGCCCATTAATAAGATGGAATATGATCTAGCCATAAACTTAATGATTGGGATAATGGGAAAGTATTCCCTTTCTATTACTAAGTGAAAAAGCAAATGATAAAATAGTGTGTAGAGTAGGATGCAAGTTTTATCTTCAAAATATAACCTATATGTATAAAAATATACAGAAATAAAATGTAAGGCTGGGTGCGAAAGCCATCAGCTCTCTCTGGACGGTGGGAACAGTTGGTCGTTTCTTCTTTATCTTTCTCCATATTTGCCAGTTTTCAGCAATGAGCCTGTGTTACTTCAGAAATCAGGGAGAAAAAATGTCCTAGTAACGACAGGACAAAATATCATGAAGTGACTGACAGCTTGATTTCCTGGTGTGAAAGGTGTGTCTTGCTGGTGCTTTTCTCGGCCCTCGTGGGGGTCAGTCCTGAGATTCCCCAAGGACCCTTGGGAGGGAAGGGGACGAGCTCTGGACAGACAACGCCTCATTCCCACATCTTGCTTCCTCCAGGCGGCGCATGCTGGTTCAGCATGGGCTTTACTCGACTGACAGAGGCGCCAAGAAATGACACTTCATATTTTTCAAAAGCAAATTAAATCTGGCCCCGGGCTCCCATTCCCCTGGACTAATGGCAAATTCACTGTCATTATCAGGGCTCCCTCTCTGAACAGGGTTGCTAGTATAGCAAATAAAAAGATGCCTGGATATGGGGCGCCTGGGTGGCTCAGTGGGTTAAGCCGCTGCCTTCGGCTCAGGTCATGATCTCAGGGTCCTGGGATCGAGTCCCGCATCGGGCTCTCTGCTCAGCAGGGAGCCTGCTTCCCTCTCTCTCTCTCTGCCTGCCTCTCTGTCTACTTGTGATCTCTCTCTGTCAAATAAATAAATAAAATTTAAAAAGATGCCCGGATAAATAACAAATATTTTTTAGTATAAGTATATCCCATGAAATGCTTGAGATATACTAAAATATTCATGGTTTATCTGAAATTCATATTTAATTGGGGGTTCTTCATTTTCTCTGACAACCCTATCTTGATCTCCTAAGGGTCCTGCAAATGCCACCTGAGGTTACTCAGAGCAGAACAGGTGGGAACCTGCTGCCAGGACCCGCTGCACCCACTATGAGTTCTGAGTCTACCATGGTTTCCTCAGGGGCAAGAAGCTTACCTGTCCCCATGCTGAGTGGGGTGATGGGGGGCGTCTTTGCCAAAGCCAGACAGCTGGTGACCAGAGGTACAAGTTGGTCACTGCCCAAGGCCTGGCTACCTCTCAGAACACTACAGGCATGGGGCCTAGGTGTCCACTGCTGTTGGGACCACTGTGCCATCCCTGAATCAGTCAGGGGCCTGATAGGAGATTGTGGCCCATCAAATTGGGTGATTTGGGTAAGGCTCATAAAGAGGCCATTTACAAAGACGTGGGCTGAGTGTAGAAAAATTGGTAGAAGACTCAAGCCTACCCGAGGGTTGAGGGAAGGGCAAGCTTTCCAGAACCTGCCACAGAGATTGTGAAGGGGGCTGCGGAACAGAAGCTAAGACCCTCAGAGACCCCAGAGGGAGAGATCCGGGGAATAACTACTCACCTCCATCTCCTTCCTCCCACATCTCAGGCCAGTGCCTCCCTCTCATGGGCCAAACCAACTGGAAGGGAGGGGCCAGGAGAGCCCTGAGGCCATCCCCAAGGATCGCCTTCCAGGGGCTCAGAGCAGGTGGGAGGGGCAGAGAGGGCAAACAGAGGACATGCAGCAGCACAGGGCCTAGAGGACTCTCCTTCCCAGCCCCTCCTCCCACTGCTGCTGTGCCCCTTATGCCTGGGGTCCCTCTGGGAGAGCCCCCCACAGTCCCTCAGTGACCCCAACAAAAGGCCAGGGACAGGCATGGTCTTCAGGCAACAAGTGGCCCGAGGCAAGAGAACACAGCTGCCTGAGATGTCTTAGAGCAGGGGACAGAAGGAAATGCAAGAGAACAAACACTAATTTCTATCTCATCTATCTTGATCACATCTGCTTTGTGTTGGTCTCCCACCCAAATCCTGGCTCAAAACAGTTTTGCAGCTTAAAGAACAAAGAAACAAAAACAAGGGCTCTAAGCACACCAAACAGACAAACGTACCAACTCCAAATTAAAACTCCTACGCTCGGAAATGCGCACGTAAAGGAAAGCACTGCCAGTGCCCATTCTTAAAACCAACATTAATGTTAATTAGTCATGAATTAGACCCGCACCACCAGGGATGCCTTCCTGGTCATCTCCGGGTCCGGGGGTGGGGCTTATTTTCACAAGCCAGTCAGCAAGTTTCATTTTCCCTGGATTCAGTCATTGGTTCAGGACTGAGGACCTAGACCATTCACAATCAGTGAGACGGCTTCTTCATAAGAAAGCAACTTGTTAAGCCATAAACGTGTGCCTTCAGCTTAGGTCCTGATCCCGGGGTCCTGAGACAGAGTCCCACATCAGGCTCCCTGGTCACTTCTCCCTCTTCCTCTGCCCCTCCCCACTGATCATGCCTGTGCTCGCTCTCTCTCTCTATCTCTCTCTCACTATCTTTCTCTCTCTCTCCCTCTCAGATAAATAAAATCTTAAAAAAAAAAAAAAAGGCAGCTTAGAAGAGACTGGACTTTTCCCACTGGACACAAATAAGGATGAATGTAACCCCAGACAGTCGTCCTGTGCCCATGAAGAGAAAATGTGCCTGCAAATATGTCAATACCAAGGAAGCAGAGCCAGGAAAAAGATAGAGAGAAGAAGCTAGGCCCTGGTTTTATCATTTGAACCCTGGATCAAACCATTCCTGACACCGTTGAACACCAATAAAATCCCATGTTTTGCTGAAGCCAGTCTGAGTTAGGCCTTCTGATACAAGCTGGATTCCTGAACTACGTGTGATGTGTCAAGGATCAGAAGCATCATTCCCACTTATTTCAAGGCCAAACACATAGACAACAACCAGCTTCCTCAGGAGGAAACCACTCCATCCAGCTAGGAACCAAAGTATCAGCCTCTGCTTCAGGGACCAGAAAGGGACAGCCAGGACCTGGACTCATCATAGAAGCAGCAGAGGGAGTCCCTACCCTGCCAAAAGTGTTGAGGCTTCACTCAGCCCCTTTGCAAGAAGCAGGAGAGCATAGTGGCTGTGAGCAGGGACCCAGGGCCAACCAGCCTCTGGGTTTGATCCCAGCCCTACTCCTTACTAGCTGATCATCTTGGGCAACTTTCGTAACCTCTCTGGTCCTCAGCCTCTGCCCCTAAGGATAATAGCACCTACGATATGGACAGTCATGAAGATGACACATGGTGATACCTAGAAAATGCTTAGAACTGGGGCACAAAACTGGCCTCATTAAGGGATTCATCACTGTTGTTGTGGTGGTTATTAATACACATGTCCAGGGTTCCTGTGGTGGCTCAGTCGGTTGAGTGTCTGAGCCTTGATTTCAGCTCAGGCCATGCTCTCAGGGTTGTGAGATGGAGCCCTGTGTCAGGCTCCCCGCTCGGCACAGAGTCTGCTTGAGATTCTCTCTCTCCCTGCCCTCCCCGATTCGTTCTCTTAATTAATTAATTAATTAAACCTTAAAAAAAAAGAAAACCACACATCTGGCCCCTCAAATGAGCTTCACTCTGGAGATGTGTGGCGCTCCAGCCACCAGACCTGCATGGGCCCCGGGATACACCTGCAGAGCGTCCTTCCTCAGCCCTCTCTCTGTAGGCTCCACCAGACTGACCCTGACCTGGACCCAGGGGACTGCTCTGGGCCCCCACAGATGGTCCAGGCATATACAGACTCAGTGATCTGCAGCCTCTCCCCAACCCCAGACTCTGATATTTTTCTTCTGTGACTACAGAAGCCCTCCATGTTCTGGATTAATGGGGGAGGTGACTTTACTGTCAGGATTCAGGGACTCCTGAGATGCTGTCACCACTCTGCCTTCAGCCATCTCCCTAGCCATGCTTACCTCTGGGTTGGTTATGATGTAGAAATTGTTGGAGCCCCAAGCTGACAGCCAAGAAGGAATTCTTGAGATGTCTTTGGTCCCAACAAGTGGTTTTATTAAAGCAGAAGGACAGGACCCGTGGGCAGAAAGAGCTGCGCTGTGGTCCTGAGGAGTGGCCCATTATATACTTTCAAGTTGGGAGAGAACTAGGGACAGCATAAGTATCTGAAGAATTTTGGAAACAAAGTTCTCAGGACTTTGAAAGGGCTACTGTTGTTAGGAAAATGTCATTTATTGCCATCTAATAAAACCTTAGTCATGAGACCCTTCAGATGTATATCAATGGGTCTATATGCTTAGAGGATGATTGCCAACATATATCTTGGGAGATAGCAATAAAGGAACTTTCCAAAGGAATTTTTATATGTTAAAGTAGACTCACAGGATCCTGGGGGTCAGGTTAAGATTACCTTTTGCTCTTAGTAAAGTATTAACATCAAGGTAGCTGGGTTCCTAGAGGAATGTCTCTCTGCCTATTTCAAGGACTTGTCAATGGGCCATAATTACTAAGGAAATTTAATACGTTCTTTGCCTTTTGCTTCCCACATCAGGGTATACCTCCCACAGTTTGTTTTCAAGTCAAAGATAACTTTTTTTAAAGTCTGAGAGTTTAAAAAACCATCACTTTAAAAATTAGAGGTAACAGGAATAAGGGAAATCATTTAGAATGCTGAATAGTCAAAAGTACCCCCAAGAAAGCCAAATAATAACAAATATACTACATGTAAAAATTCACAGATCATGGCTAAAGCTGTTCCTAGAGGACAATTCAATGCCATTAACATATTAATTAGAAAACAAATGAGTTTAGCTCAAAGGGCTAGAAAGAGAAAAACTAATCAGCAGCACTCAAGCATAAGAAAGACCTAAGTAAATAGATAGAACAGAATTCAACAAAATGGAGACCAAAACAGAAATAATGAACACAGTTAAAACACAAATATATAAAACATAGGATGGAAGCAGGAAACAACTCAGATATAACAAACAACTATAAATTAAACATTTGAGGGATATTATCACATATATAAGCTAATACTTAAAAAGGCATTGAGTGGATACATTTCTAGGAGGAAAAAAAAAAAAAATGAAGTACCAAAATTGGCTCAAGAGGAAATAGAAAAGTTGAATAGATCCATAGCCATAAAAGAAAGTAAAAACCCAAGAGAACCAATAGACTGTTAGAACTACCAGGAGCACTCACCATGTTTGCCAGATACACAGTCAACACACCAAAAGCAACAGTGTTGCTCTGTTCCAACAAAAATTCATTGAAAAACTGTGGCCAAAAAATATAATGCATCTAGGAATTAACCTATCAGAGAATGCACAAGATCTCTATGGAGAAAATTTTGTATTTAGTAAAGGCACAAAAGAATGTGTGAGAAAATAGGGAGGTGTGCCCTATTCACGACTGGCAGAGCTTAACATTGCCAAGGTCAATCTTCCCCAAGGTCGTCTGTAAATTTAAAACAATCCAATCAAAGTCACAGCAATACATTTTCAGGAACTTTACAAATCGACATGAAAATTTGTGTGGAAAAATAAAGATGCGTGAATGACTAAAAGATCAAAGAAGTGGTTTTGGCAAGGGAATAGATCAGATGATCAAAGAAACAGAATAAAAATTCAAAATCACACCACAATGATGGCAGTGGCATCAGAAGTTAGGGAGGAAAAATGAATTATTTAAGAAATTAGGCCAGGGATATTAGCTTGCTATGTGAAGCAGATGCAGGTTCCTACTATGTACAGAATATACTCCAAATGGGGCCCAACATTTCCTCCACACCCTGACTCAATGACCTCATTTACCACCTAAAAATGATTTGCCCATTTGACAATCGTTAGTCTGAGTATTGCAGCATGTCTCATAATTTCAACATATAGTCACAATATTTTTCAATGTTGAATGCATATTAAGTGCTTATGGAATTCAAACTTTTCCCACATGGAAGAGCAGTTGGAAGAATTAAGTTCAAAACGAAAGGCAGGTCCTTGAATCCTTACACCAAATTAAGCAAGCAAATAATCCAACAGCTTCCATGGGATGATTAACGGGTGGAACATTCGGCTTCTCACAGCGGGGAGCCAAACTACCCGAGAAAGAAACAAATTAGCATCAGGAAAGCAAGGAGACAAAAGGAGGTATAAAGAAAAGTATTTGCCTTGAATATTTTCTTCCTTTGGAAATAGAGTACAGGTTATGAAGGAAGAAAACAAAAAACACTAAAGCTCTTTAGATGCGACTATCAGGAGGCTTGGGTGGCTCAGATGGCTAAGCATCTGCCTTCGGCTCAGGTCATGATCCCAGGGTCCTGGCATGGAGCCGCGCATAGGGCTCCCTGCTCGGCGGGGCGCCTGCTTCTCCCTCTCCTTCTACTGCTCCCCCTGCCTATGCTCTCTCACTCTGTCAAATAAATAAGTAAAATCTTTTAAAAAAAATAAATGCAACGATCAATGGTATCTGGAAAGTCTTCATATTGTACATAACGATGAGACACAAGGAGCACCCAGCTGGCTCAGTCGGTAGAGCGAGTGATTCTTGATCCCAGGGTCGTGACTTCGAGCCCCACATTGGGCATATAGAACTCACTTAAGAAAAAAAAAAAATTTTAGCCATTCTGACTGGTGTGAGGTGATATCTCATTGTGGTTTTGATTTGTATTTCCCTGATGCCGAGTGATATGGAGCACTTTTTCATGTGTCTGTTGGCCGTCTGGATGTCTTCTTTGCAGAAATGTCTGTTCATGTCTTCTGCCCATTTCTTGATTGGATTATTTGTACTTTGGGTGTTGAGTTTGCTAAGTTCTTTATAGATTTTGGACACTACCCCTTTATCTGATATGTCGTTTGCAAATATCTTCTCCCATTCTGTCAGTTGTCTTTTGGTTTTGTTAACTGTTTCCTTTGCTGTGCAAAAGCTTTTGAACTTGATAAAATCCCAACAGTTCATTTTTGCCCTTGCTTCCCTTGCCTTTGGCAATGTTCCTAGGAAGATGTTGCTGCGGCTGAGGTCGAAGAGGTTGCTGCCTGTGTTCTCCTCAAGGATTTTGATGGATTCCTTTCTCACATTGAGGTCCTTCATCCATTTTGAGTCTATTTTCGTGTGTGGTGTAAGGAAGTGATCCAATTTCATTTTTCTGCATGTGGCTGTCCAATTTTCCCAACACCATTTGTTGAAGAGACTGTCTTTTTTCCATTGGACATTCTTTCCTGCTTTGTCGAAGATTAGTTGACCATAGAGTTGAGGGTCTATTTCTGGGCTCTCTATTCTGTTCCCTTGATCTATGTGTCTGTTTTTGTGCCAGTACCATGCTGTCTTGATGATGACAGCTTTGTAGTAGAGCTTGAAGTCTGGAATTGTGATGCCGACGATGTGGATGGAACTAGAGGGTATCATGCTTAGTGAAATAAGTCAATCAGAGAAAGACAACTATCATATGATCTCCCTGATATGAGGGAGAGGAGATGCAACATGCGGGGTTAAGGGGGTAGGAGAAGAGTAAATGAAGCAAGATGGGATTGGGAGGGAGATAAACCATAAGTGACTCTTAATATCACAAAACAAACTGAGGGTTGCTGGGGGGAGGGGGTTGGGAGGGGGGGTGGGGTTATGGACATTGGGGAGGGTATGTGCTATGATGAGTGCAGTGAAGTGTGTAAACCTGGTGATTCACAGACCTGTACCCCTGGGGGAAAAAATATATGTTTATAAAAAATAAAATTTAAAAAAAAAAAAAGAGAGGGGGGGTGGGTGCCTGGGTGGCTCAGTGGGTTAAAGCCTCTGCCTTCGGCTCAGGTCATGATCTCAGGGTCCTGGGATGGAGCCCCACATCGGGCTCTCTGCTCAGCAGGGAGTCCGCTTCCTCCTCTCTCTCTGCCTGCCTCTCTGCCTACTTGTAATCTCTGTCAAATAAATAAATAAAATCTTAAAAAAAAAAAAAAGATCTGTCCACAGAGACAAGAATATAAAAATGAAAAACATTACATATGTTTATATAACATCATGTGATAGTGTAATATACTATAATCACACACATACATAGTTCAAGGATTAGAATATGTGAGTTAAAGTATAAAGCTATAGAAGAAAAGAGAGAAAGCTTTATGTCTCAAAGGAAGTTTCTTGAACAAGATGCTAAAAGACAAAGTATAAGAAGATAAATGACAGATTGAACTTCATCAAAGTTGAAGATTTCTATTGGATCAAGAACACCCCAAACTAACCACCCATCCTCCACACCCCTCACCAGCACCCCCCCAACCCCCACCAGTGAACAGATGAGTGACAGATAGAGCCAAGTTTTTCCATCAATGTCTAAAACAGATGAGGAATTATCATGCAAATTACACAAGTACCACCTTAAAAGAGAGTCAGCCCCTCCCGCAAAGGAGCAGAGGTGTGAACAGAGATCAGCAGCCGGAGGCCTGATGTGTAACCATAAAAGGAGAGCTTTACCCTCTCCCATCTCCAGACAAGGAACCTGACCTAGTAGCGGCCCCCCAGGCATCCATTTCAAAGGACATAGGTCAGACAGCTGTGAGCTCTGCAAACAGGAACCCCCATGGCTGGGAGGGCTGACGGCTACAGTGTCGCAGGCCCGCAGCCTGGCAGAAGGACACCTGTGAGTGTGCTCTACCTCCAGACACCAGAGTGTGTCCCCTGCAGATCTGTCCCCCAGATGTACTTGCCCAGTCATCAGAAGCCCAGGGAAGGCGGCAAGGTGATGTGGGAAACAGAGGCAGAAGAAAAGCTATTAAATTTCCTTACTGTCTAGAGCCTACCAACATGTCCTTGAAACAGGCAGAGTGACATTCCTTTGGGGACTCAACTGGCTTCTCCTTAACACTTTGCTAAGGCCAAAAGGCAATCCTAGCCTGACCAACCCCAACCCCCAACCAGGATCCTGTAAGTCGACTTTAACATATAAAAATTCCTTTGGAAACTTCCTTTATCTCTAAACCCTCCAAGATACGTGCTGGCAATCATCCCCAAGCATATGGCCCACCATATGAAGGGTCTCATGACTAAGGTTTTATTCGAAGGTAATAAATGACCTTTTCCCAACAACAGCTAGCCCCTCAAGGTCCTGGAAACCTTGCTTCTAAAATTCCTTAGAGACCTACACTATCCCTGACTCCCTCCCATCTTGCAAGTATATAACGGACCACTCCTCACAACCCTGGGCCAGCAGCTCTTTCTGCCCACGGGTCCTGTCCCTGTGCTTTAATAAACCATCATTTTGCACCAAAGATGTCTCAAGAGTTCTTTCTTGGTCATCGGCTCCAGACCTCACCCCACTGAACCTCACTTATATTCTAAAACTTCATCAAAGGCACCGAGTGATTTGAGGCACAAAGAGTGTCAGGGCCCATCATTCAGGAATGGGCGGGGGGATGGGGGTGTTAAGTTGTCTCTGTCCATCGGGCCATTATCACCAAACACCATAGGCTGGAAGGCTCTTAAACAACAGATACTTATTTCTCATGGTTCTGCAAGCTGGAAGTCCAAGATCAAGGTCCCTACAGATTCAGCATCCCAAGAGGGCTGCTTCCGGGCTGGTGGATGGCCACCTTCTCACTGGGTCCTCACCGGGCAGGAGAAGCCAGGGGGCTCTCTGGGACTTCTTCTGTAGGAGTACCAATCCTGACCTAGTGACCTCCTGAAGGGCCCCACCTCCTAACACCTCCCTGGGGTGGGGGAGGGAGGTTAAGTGCAACTTCTGAGTTTTGTGGGGACACACACCTTCAGTCAAAATTGTACATACACTCACACAACAAAAATTCCATGCAGCCATCAGATATCCTGAACCATGTTGACCTAGAACAAGGACCCATCTCAAAAACTTAACAGTCTGGTGGAAAAAAGTTAAGACAGGAAATGAAGCTTAAGGACCAGTACTCTCTACGTAGATTCTAAAACACACACAGCACGGCACACGATCCTTTTCAAAGGGTCACTTATATTTACATGAATGGACCATGTATTGATGACAAATCAGAAGGATTAAACTCTAGCGAATTAACTGCACTAAAGTGGGTGCTACTGGGAGGAGGGAAACAGGAGTGAGGAGAGGGATGAGGTTGGGGAGGGGGATAATAAAGGAAATACTACTTAAGTGCAGCCGGGTGAAGTGAGCCAGGACCTGGGGGTCGGGGGGTGTCAGTTTCAGGATTTCCCAGGGTGGAGGACGGTGCCAGAGCCCATTCTGGCACAGAACGCAGGCCACGGGGAAGCCGGGATTCACCTGCAGGGCCTTCCTAGCCCAGGGCTCCCATCCTGCTTCCCTCCGCCAGCCTCAGGCCAGCCCCGCAGGCCAGCCTCTGCAAAGCCCAGCTTTCGTCACCAATCATGGCCAGACCCCAGGACTGTTTCACCCAAGAGCATCTACGTGCCCCCATGATGCCTCTGCCGACCCAGCCCTCCGCTGCTGGGCTGGAGACGCAGCTCAGATGAGCAGAAGCACCACGGGGGTGTGGGGGGTCCTATGGGGGTAGCATTTTTTTGCCCTCTCCGCTGTTGCTTTTTGAAGGTGACTCTCTGAGCAGGGGGTGGTCTTAGGACAGGGCTGGTATGCCTCACCCACAGCCCCGGGGCTGAGCACCCACCCATGGAATCTGCAGAAGAAGGACAGGATGGATGGAAGAGGAGGGAAGGAAAGAGAGAGGGAGAGACAGAGGGAGGGAGCGGGGGGAAAGACCAGTGACCACAGTTAAGTATAAACAAATCAGTCTCCCAGACACACCAACTGAGCAAAAGGAGACAAAGCCCTTTGACCATAGGGGTTTCCATGCTCATGTCTGGGGTGGTATAAACCTGCTTCATCCAAATCTGGAGAGCTGAGCTCTCAAAATCTTTAGGCAAATAAAACACCCCTTTAAGCACTTGTCTACTTTAACCTGGTCCCTGCCTTTAATTACCCACAGGACACCAAGCACATTGTGATATTTTCTCAAAAGGGTTGTCACCTGGAGCATTTGGGGACCACCACGAGGACCCCCAGGGCGGATGAGGCCCCTGTCCCACCTAATCCCCCCAAACCCTACTGCTCTCTGAGCCTCCTTGTTCCCGGTTGGCCTCAGGGCCTCGCATAGACTGTTCCCTTGGCCCGGACCACTCTCCCACAACTATGGACCTTTGGCTCAGCATCCACTTCCATGCACACTAGCCCAAAGCTCTGGGCTCCGACTCCCTCCCCCTGCTGGCTCTGTGCCACTCAGCCTGCTGCAGGTGGATGTGTTTAGATGATGGCAAATGGTGCCTACCTGTTTTGGGGGTCTGGCAGCTCCTTCTGTCTTTGGGGTGCAGGGAGACCCAGTGGTCCCAGAGGAACTCTCAGCAAGCCCCGGGCTGAGATGGGGTGAGGCTGAGTGGGGCTTGTGAGGAACCCGACTCAGAGAAGAGAGGAATGCGGGTGGCCCCCGCAGGACTCTCGGGATTCTCTGCTGAAGGGGTTTGTGTTCCCTTGGGACAGCAGCTAGGGGAGAGGTGTTAGAAGGCAAGTCACCAGCAGAGTGGGACAAAGGCCTAGCCCCCAGCCCACCCCGCTCACCCCCTTGCCAGCCCCACCTCCCCTCCCTGGGGCTCAGTCCCTCATCCTCTTTTCTCCCCACACTCAACCTCGTTCATCTCATCCAGTCTCAGGACTTTAATGTCACCCATGTCCGACGTTCCCAAGTCAACCTTCCCAGATGAGCTCTCTCTCCCAGACGTCAGGTTCGTGCCTCCCCACACAACAGATCTCTGCTTGGATGTAGGACGGAGATCTGTGTCCATCATCTTTGCTGCGTAACAAACACCCCAGAACTTAGTGACCCAAGAGAACGACTGATTATTTCTCATGATTCTGCTAGTCAGGACTTTGGACCGGACTCTTCTGGATGGTTCTTGGGCTCCACGGGTTGTGCGCTGGGGCCACCCCAGGGCTGCATTCCTCACAGAGCTTGGCTGGCACAGGAACATGGAAGAAGGCTTTTCTCCTGTGTCTGGGAGGCACTCACTGCCATCCCCAGGCTTCTCTAGTTGGCTCCCTCAGCTTCCTTCCTGCTTGGTCGCCAAGTTCCCAGAAAGCAAAAGCAGAAGCTACCAGGTCTTGTCAAGGTGAGGCCAGGAATTGACCTGGTATAATTTCCGCATGCTCCCCTGATCTAAGCAGGCTGTAAGACCAGCCCTGGTTCAAGGATGGGGAGGCAGGGGGAGATAATGGTCAAGGGGCTTGGGGTGGGGGGATGGAGGGGAGGAACTGTCAGCACATCTCCTTGGAAATTTTTCTATCAGGACATCTCACACCCAGCCTGCTGAAAGCCAACTCTCACCCTTCCCCCAGACCTGGCACCCACGGCCTTTCCTAGCCCAGCGGACGACACCTCCATTCTCCCAGGCTTCACGCCGGAGTCCGGGATGACATCTGGTGCATCAAAAGTCCCATCGGCCCTGCCGGGAGAACACTCCCGAAACCTGCCCCTTCCCTCCCGCACTCCTGCAGCTGGGTGAGTGAGTGACGGCTCCTCATCAGCCCGCTGGCTGTTCTCCCTGCCTCGGCCCTTGGAGTCTCTTCTCAAAACAGCTGCTAAGTTGATCTTTCTATACTTTAGGTCAGATAACATCACCCCTCTGTTCAAACCTTCCAGTCCTTCCTGTTCCTCTGAGTAGGGCCAAAGCTCTGACAATGAGCCCCAGGGCACTGTGCTGTCCGCATCCCCCATACACACTAGGACATTATGTGCAGACCTGGTGTCTGACCACTTGCTCTCACTTAGGCTACGCTGGTCTTCTGTCTGGAGTGCACCCTGCAGTCCATAAAGCATTCTCTTAGCCAGGAGCAGTTGCATAATTTGCAGGGCCTGGTGCGAAATGAAAATGCCAGCCCTTGTTCCAAACGATGAAGAATTTCAAAGAGGCAACAGGAGAGCATGGAACCAAGTACAAAGTCCTCTGAGTGTGGGGCCCTGCGCACCTGCACAGGTCAGATGCTGTGAGTCCAGACCTGCCCGTACCCCTCATCACTTCTGGCCCTTAGAACCCTGTGAGCCAAGCAGCACAGAGATGTCTGTCATCTTCTCATCATTCCAGATAAGGAAGTCAGCTCAGAGAGGGTAGCACACGGCCAGGGTCACAGAGCCAGAAAGTAGAGGGCTAGCTCTGGACCCCACACCCTGGGAGCAGAGTCTAGACCTCTTCCTCCACACCAACCCCCTTCCCCTCCACGTCTGGGTCCAACCCTAGAGGAGAGGGACTCTGGGTACCCCACTCCCAGGCCCCGTGTGCAGCCCCCATGGACACTCCCCTCCCACCCAGCCTGGGTCACGGTCAAAGCGCCTCCTCCTGCAATTATAAGCTGGAGCTTGCCCCTGGGAATAAGGTCTAAGAAAAGGAGACAGAGAGGAGTGCAGAGCCCAGTAGGAGAACAGTACTTCCAAGGCCTGAAATTAAGAAACAGGAGGAGAAAATGCACAGGAAAGGGAGTAGAAGGTCTCAAACAGCATAAATCAGAGTCCTCTGGCTCTGAGCGCCAGGAGCCCAAGAGCTCTGCCAGGACGCAGAGCAGAGCCCAGCAGGGCCGGGTCTGAGGGGACACAGCACAGGGCCAGGAGCGCAGGGGCCCTAATTAGGGGATTATCCAAAGCCGGTGAGCAGGGCCAGGGCGGGCCCCCACCCTGCGTCGGGACAGACTTAATGGCCGGGCTGGAGTCACCACCAACATAAAGTCGTCTTGTTCCCCAGCGATTTTTACAAGGCATTTATGGACCCAGGACAACTTCGGAACAGCGCTCCGCTTCTGCGGCCGGGTGCCCAGACAATGGGGGCAAAGAGGCGGGTCAGCACCAGGACCCCGTGATGAAGGCACGGAGGCAGGGAGAACTGAGGGGCATTCACCCCCGTGCAGGCCTCAGGGCCTCCCCAACCTTGTTAGGTGCAGCCACCGGGCTGAGGCCCGCGAGGAGCCTTCACCTCCACAGACCAGGGGCTGAGGCCCACAGCATCGGAACCAGATTCCTGGGGCCTGGGAAGCCCGCCACCACCAGCAGCATTTAAACGGAGCCCCATGGGACACAAAAGCCATCAGGGCAGGGCCTCTAAGCTGCTCCCCTCCCCAACAGTGCCAAGGACCCTGGAAATAGCGTCCGCTTCCACAGACCACCCTGTTGTTTTAGTCAGTTCACGTGTTTCATTGTCACTAATTTGTTGTCCTACCCTCGCTCATCAAAGACGGCCTTGGCTACGGTCCGGTGCGGGCGAGCTAAACCCTTAGGCTGACATGAATCCAGCCCAAAGCGGACAGTGGGTGCTGGGCTCCTCTGTCTCACGAAACAGGGAGAACTCTGCAATTCACATAGTGTGGCGACCGGCCACTGAGAACTTCCCACGTGCAAGCCCCTGGAGGAGAGGCTTCACAGGAATCATCTCTTTCAAGCCTTATGTCCCCTTGGGAAGCAAGCTTGGCATCATCCTCAACCCCATGTCACAGGAAAGCAATCAGGTTCCCAACAGCCCAAGGACACATACTGGTAGGCAATACCCCAGGACTCCACCACGGATCTGAATGGGTAACGCCAGGCTCCTTCCACTCCCATGTCCGTGTTCACAACACCCGAGAAACAAGGAAGGTGCCCACATGGGGAAGGAGAGGTGAGCTCCAGCTGGCACAGTCAAAGAGGGCTTCCTGGAGGTGGCGATATTCGAGTGAGGCCTAGAATGACAAGCAGGTTTGTCTAAGAGAGAGGAACAAATAGAAAAAGAGAGCATGTGTAGGAGCCTGAACACAGCAGACAGGAACCAAGGCATCCTGGAGCCACAGTACACAGCCATGGGGCCTCTGAACTTGGGAGTTCTACCCTACTGTTATCAGTAACGGTAATAGCTACCACATAGCCAACACTTACCATTGTTCTTACAGAATTCTAGTTTATCCTCACAAATACCCCCGGAGAGAAGAACTATGCTTTTCCCCAGAAGGGCGAGATGCAGGAAGGTTGAGGATCTTGCTGGCTGTGTGATGTCAGACCGGTGGTGGAGTGGGTCTAGAGGGCAGGCGCCATGGCAGCCAGCGTCCACAGGCTGAGCCACCATGCAGAATGGCTGCTGACAGGGCACGTTTGCGTGAGTGAGCAGAAACAGAGCAGCGAAACTCCCATTCTGCTCTCAGCCCTGACACTTCCATCCCAACCCCAGGCCAGAGAGCCCACCGCTGGGCATCCCCGTGCCAGGGGGCCCCATGCCAGGGGGCCCACAGCCGTGGGCAGGATTGAAAACCCAGGCCACGCAAGGGCTTTGCTGGGGGTGGGAGGCCAAATAAGGACCCCAAAGTTGTCCAATCCTAATCCCCAGAAGTGTGACTGTGCCACTTTACATGGTAAAAGGGACTTTACAGACATGCTTCATAAGGATGTAAAGACAGGCATCTCTCCTGGAGTATCTAGTGGGTCTGGTGAAATCGCCAAGGCCCTGGGAAGAGGGAGACAGCAGGCCAGAGTCAGAGAAGTGATAACAGAATCAGAGGTCTGTACTGGGTTTTCCCAAGAGAAGAAGTTGGCCATAGTCTGGGGAAAGCCAGTGACCTTGAGGACCTGGAACAGGCAGAGAACGGGCTTCTTCCCTGCAGCACCCTTCAGGAAACAGCACTGCCCGCACCTTGACCTTAGCCCTGTGACACTGATTCTGGACTTCTGACTTGCAGGACTGTAAAACAATGAACCATGTTGTGCGAAGACATCACATTTGTGATGTTTTGTTACAGCAGCAAAAGGAAACTCTTACACTAGCTCTCCTACCCCTCTCGCGTGGGACCCCTTCCAGCTAGGACTCCACGCCGTGAGACCCTTACAGAAGTGTCTCTTTTGGGGCGCCTGGGTGGCTCAGTGGATTAAGCCTCTGCCTTGGGCTCTGGTCATGATCTCAGGGTCCTGGGATCGAGCCCCACATCGGGCTCCCTGCCCAGTGGAGAGCCTGCTTCCCCCTCTCCCTCTGCCTGCCTCTCTGCCCACTTGTGCTCTGTCAAATGAACAAAAAAAAATCTTTAAAAAAAAAAAAGTGTCTCTTTCGGTCAGAGCACAATCATTCTGAGTTCTACTCCCGGGCAGAAAAACAGGCTTTAGATCATCCCATTCTGCGTCTTGTGACAGGTTTAAAAAAGGGGGGGTGGGATGCAAACTATAGAATAACTTTAAATAGCAACAGACTTTTCCGGTTCCCCCTAAATAAAACACATTTCCTTCTCTGAGAGTGGTTTTAAGTTGCTTTCTGACAAACTTGAACCTGTTTGGGTAGAGGCTGCCGCCCATCACCAGGTACGTGCATCTGCCCGCGGATGCTGCGTCCCATCCGAGCCAGGCAGAAAGAGCAGCTCTGGAAAAGGAGCCCTGCTGGCCAAGCAGGGCCTTTGGTGGGGTCAAGGGTTTGAGAATTTGAGGTTTGGGCAGTTTTCCAAGACCTATAAATGTAACAAGTCAACTTTATGGGCAGGGGGATGTGGTCATATTTTATTAATAAACCTAATGAAAACTTATAGTAGGGAGGGGAGGCAGAGGTAAGGAGATGCTGCCCACACTGACCGCACAGAGAATAGGGTCCGGTGGATGTTCCTGGACCAGCAAGGGCACTGGTGCTCAGCCATGGGGTCTGCCCTCCTCCACCCTGCTCTGCGCACAGACGGGCTTGGTGAACAGAGCCCCAAGAGCTCCGTCACACCCCTGCCAGGAACTCTCACCATGGGGGGATTAAGGCAACAGGGGAGCAAGAGACCCAGAGTTGGAGATATATACATATATATATATATATATATATACACACACGTACACACACACACACACACACACACACACACACAACCTCCTGGTGGTTCTGCTTCTCTGATCAATTTCACTTTTTGGCCACCCAGCATCCTTGCATGGCCTTTCCCTATTTCATGAAGCTTGGAGTAAGGCAGAGGCCCCATCTCATTACAGAGGCTGAAAATGCCAGAAGCCCCTGCCTTCCCAGCCTCCCTTGCAGCCAGGGGAACAGACATTTGATGGGTTCTGCCAAGGGCACCAGGGTGGCTCAGTCGGTTAAGCATCCGACTCTTGATTTCAGCTTAGGTCATATCTCAGGGTCCTGCTATCAAGACCTGCATCAGGCCCCACACTCAGCAGGGAGTCTGCTTCTCTGCCTCTCTCTTTCTCAAATGAATAAATAAATCTTAAAAAGAAAAAAAAAGAGTTCTGTCAATTAGGTGCGCATGGAAGCCAAGGACACAGAGTCTGGACACCACGTTGGGGAGGCTGGGAGCAACAGAGATACCCACACGCCAGCTCTAGAGGCTTCCAGGATTGGGTTCAAGCAGCAACGGCCAGCTCATTCACCATCAGGGTCATTAGCACACGTGGAGGTGTCCGTTCCCGCTCTCCTGGGTGTCTTCCAAGGGCAGCTCTGCGGAGTGATTCTGAACCCTGCGCCCGGCCACACAGCCTCCTGACTAGTCCCTGGCCATCCTGCGAGCTCCTCCCTAGCATTTAATGCATTTCCGGTTTGCTTTAATGAGCAAAATTAGCTTCAGCTGCTTGCATCTCCGCTCCCTGATGGACACACAGTTCAGCGCACACAGCTCTCCCAGCTTTTGCCTGCAGCCGCTCTGGCTCTCAGATTCTGGTGGGAGGGCCTGGGAGTGCGCCAGGGCCTGAGCTCTCTGTGACCTCCTGAATTCAAGCCTGGGCTGCTGGCTCACTCCTCTTTCCAATGAGCGGGGCTAAGGACTGAACTTGGCCCCACCTCCTGCCAAAAATTTCAGATGTTGAGGCCCTAACCCCCAACGTGACTATGTTTGGAGATGGGGCCTTTATGAGGAACTTAAGGTTAGGTGAGGTCATAACGATGCCGCCTAATCCAGTAGGACCAGTGGCTTTGGAAGAAGAGGGGGACAGGCATCCCTCTCCCTTCCACGTGAGGACACAGGCAGAAAGCATTATCTGCAAGTTAGGAAGGGGTGCTCCCTGGAAACCGCCTGTGACAGGGCTTGTTCTGGGACTTTCCAGCCTCCAGAACTGTGAGAAAATTAATTTCTTTTGACTGAGCCCCTCCAGCCTACGATATTTTGTTACTGAACCCCAACCAGACTAACAGAAACATATGAAAGAGTGATCTGAGTATGAGCTCCGGTAACAGCCAGCCTGGGTTAGGATCCTGGTTCCTCGGTGACTTAGGGAAGCGTGTTCTAGAGTAAGCTACTTGGGCTCTCTGAACCTTGGCTTTATCTGTAAAATGAAGATAATACTGAAGCTTGACAGGAGACATTCAGGATTTACTGTCTGCCTGGCAGCCCTACTCCATCTCCGGGAGATGGAATCCGTCTTTCCTGGGGTAAATTCATTCATGACTTATTGAGGATGGCCGTGGGTCTCCAGGCTCATTAAGATTTCCCAGGATTTTTCTATCTCAGGGACACCTGGGGGGTTCAATCAGTTAAGCATCTGCCTTCAGCTGGAGTCATGATCTCCAGGTCCTAGGAACGAGCTGGTCAGTGGGCTCAGCAGGGGGTCGGCGTCTTCCTCTGCCCCTCCTCTATTTGTGCTCGCGCTCTCTCTCCCTCTCAAATAAATACATAAGATCTTTAAGAAGGGGGGGCACCTTGATGGCTCAGTCAGTTAAGCAGCTGCCTTCAGCTCAGGTCATGGTCCCAGGGTCCTGGGATTGAGCCCCATGTCAGGCTCCCTGCTCAGAGGGAAGTTTGTTTCTCCCTCTGCTCCCCCTACTTGTGTGCTCACTCTCTCTCTCTCTCTCTCTCTCTCTCAAATAAATAAATAATTTGAAAGAACCAGCTGAGGGTGCCTGGTTAGCTCAGTCAGTTAAGCATCAGACTCTTGGACGCCTGGGTGGCTCAGTTGTTAAGCGGCTGCCTTCGGCTCAGGTCATGATCCCAGAGTCCTGGGATCGAGCTCCGCATTGGGCTCCCTGCTCAGCAAGGAATCTGCTTCTCCCTCCCTCTGCCTGCTGCTTGTGTTCCCTCTCTCGCTGCCTCTCTCTCTGAGTCAAATAAAGAAAATAAAATCTTAAAAAAAAAAAAAAAAAGCATCAAGAGTCTAGATTTCGGCCCAGGTCATGATTTCAGGGGGTCTTGAGATCAAGCCCTATGTGGATCTCTGTGCTGGGCATGGAGCCTGCTCAAGATTCTCTCTCTCCCTCTCCCTCTGCCTTTCTCACCACCACCAATCACAGGCGCACACGCTCTCTTTCTCTCTCTCAAAAAAAGAAAGGACCAACTGTTTTTGCTGGGATTGCTGTAAGGGCCACAGGCAGCCATCTTGGCCATAATGTAGAAAGTGGCCTTTGGGGTGGTGAAGAGGGAGACAGCAGAACTGGGGTTCAGCCCCTAAATGACAGCCAAGGAGATGGGGCATGCTGACACCTGCCAGCCCCTGCTTCCAGCTGGGCTTGACACTAATTACGCTACTGAACCTCTTAGTTCCAGGAGCCAATCATTCCTTTTTAGCTTAAGCTGGTCTGAACTGGGCCTTTTCACTCAACAGAGAGTCTGTGAGGATTACATGAGAAAACACAGAGAAAGTGTTGACCATGGAGCCCAGGACAGAGTCTGCCAGGTTTTCTCTCCCAGGACACTCGGCAATGTGGTTGGATTCCTGGCTGACCCAGGTCCCAGGTCCTCTGTCGCTCTCTCCATTACCCCAAGGGCAATTTCTGATCATGGCCCATGACCACCTGCCACCAGGATGTACTTCAGCCTGCCCTGCCCCCCCAAGCTCCGTGTTAGATGAAGCATAGGCTTATTCTGGGGCCCTGGCTACACGTAATTTTGCATCCCTCCTAACATTTTGCTGTGGGCTTTATTAACCTTAAGAAGTAGAACTGCCAGTTATTATACCAGCAAAAATGGTTTTATTCAGGAACAGCAGAGAATTACAATCCAGGACAAGCAAGCTACTGCAAAACCACAGGCAAATCCAGAGAATAAAGGAGAGGAACGCTCTTTAATAGAGGAAAGGAAGATGTTGGGAGGGCTGTTATAAACAAAATGTCCATTGGAATAAACTGGGAGTTTGAAGTATGGTGACTTTTCATTGGCTGATCTGTGACCATGTCTCATTGGCTGGGCTGTTGCCAGGGAAGAAGGAAAGTCATTCTTCCTCCTGCTGGGAGAGAAAAGGTCCCTCTCTGCCTGTTGGATTTGCAATTGACAAGGGGGGGTAGAGCCTGAGAGCTTCCTCTGCCAGCTTCCCAACTCCATTCTAAACCAGGTTCACTTTTAGTAATTTTCACATTTTCCCACATCATTAATATTCTTGGAAAGCCTGACTTTTCGGGGCCTGGGTGGCTCAGTTGGTTGGGCGTCCACCCTTGGTTCAGGTAGTGATCCCAGGGTCCTGAGATCAAGGCCCACATCAGACACCCTGCTCTACAAGGAGGCTGCTTCTCCCCCTGCTTTTCCCCCTGCTTGTGCAGTCTCACTCTCTGTCAAATAAATAAAAAAAAAAATATTGAAAGAAAGACGCTTTTAATGTCTAACCTTTCAAAATGAAGGTTTCCCATCATTTTTGTTAACCATCCAATTGTCTGACACTAAGGTTATTGCCCATTTTCTACTTTATGTTACGGTATAAAACCATATTTGTGGGGTGCCTGGGTGGCTCAGTTGTTAAGCATCTGCCTTTGGTTCAGGTCACGGTCCTAGGGTAGGATCAAGCCCTGCCTTGGGCTCCCTGCTCAGTGGGAAGACTCCTTCTCCCTCTCCCACTCCCCCTACTTGTGTTCCCTCTCTCGCTGTGTCTCTCTCTGTCAAATAAATAAGTAAAATCTTAAAAAAAAAAAAAAGCATATTTGTATACAGAATTTTGACTGCATCTTGGGCTACTTTCCTGGATGGGTTTCTACAAAAATGAGCGGGTGGTGGACATTACTGGAGGTCTTGAGGGCCCCTGAGATGAGCAGCTTTGAAGCAGCATCTGCACCTTTTTTCAACACCCCATTGCACTCTTAACCAATCCTCATTGTTCAAAATTCTTCCACTAATTTCATGCTGTGGGCTGGGTGCTAGAGTAAGCATTCTGCACACCTTTTCTTATTCATAACAAGTCTACTGCATGGATAAGATTACTGCCCAGTATTAGGGGTACTTGGAGGGCGCTGTCAGTTAATTGTCCGACTCTTGATTTCAGCTCAGGTTGTGATCTCAGAGTCCTGAGATCAAACCCTGAGTCAGGCTCCATACTCACCATGGAGTCTGCTTAAGATTCTCTCTCCCCCTCTCCTTCTGCCCCTCCTGCTCATGCTCTCATCCTCTCTCTCTCAAATAAATAGATAAATCTTTAAATATAATAAAATAAGATGCCTGGATGACCCAGTCAGTTAAGCATCTGCCTTCGTTTCAAGGTCATGAACCCAGGGTCCTGGGATTGAGTTCTGCTTCGGGCTCCCTGCTCAGTGGGGGTCTGCTTCTCCCTCTACCCTTCCCCCTGCTCCTGATCTCTCTCTCTCTCAAATAAATAAATAAAATATTTTTTTAAAATAAATAATAAAATTGTAAAAGGTTATTGCCCAGTTTTAGAAAAGAGGAAACTGAGGTTCAAAGGAGGTTCTCAACTTGCCAAAGGCAAAACAGCTAGAAAAGATAGAGGCAGGATGGGTTCTAAAGTTGTCTAACTCTAAACCCAGTGCTGCTCTCCCACCATGAAACTCTCTTGGGAGGGAGGGATTATTTCCTGCCGAAAGTCCAGCCTGAAAATAATTTCCCCTGCTGGTGCCTGGATACTACCTGTATAATAACATGAAATATCCCACTAGAACCACATCCTAAATTATTTTAGGTCTGCTGTCATCCAGATCACACCTTAAGATAATCAAGGCTATTGCATTGAGGACCCATTCTATTTTTTTTATTTTGCTTAAATTCAATTAATTAACATAGAGTGTATTATAAGTTTCAGAGGTAGAGTTCAGTGATTTATCAGTTGTATATAACACCCATGCTCATTACATCATGTGCCCTCCTTAATGCCCATCCCCAGTTATCCCATCTCCACCTCCCCCCTCCCCTCCAGCAACCCTCAGTTTGTTTCCTATAGTTATGAGTCTCTTATGGTTTATCTCCCTCTCTAATTTTGTCTTGTTTAATTTTTTCCTCTCTTACCCTATGATCCTCTGTTTTATTTCTTAAATTCCACATATGACTGAGATCATATGATAATTGTCTTTCTCTGAGTGACTTATTTCATCTAGCCCAATACTCTCTAGTTCCATCCGTGTCATTGCAAATGACAAGATATCATTTTTTATGCCTGAGTAATATTCTGGTGTGTGTGTGTGTGTGTGTGTGTGTGTGTGTGTGTGTGTGTGTATACCACATATTCTTTATCCATTTATCTGTTGATAGACATCTGGGGTCTTTCCATAGTTTGGCTATTGTGGACATGGCTGCTATGAACACTGGGTTACAGGTGCCCCTTTGGGTCACTACATTTATATCTTTGGGGTAAATACCTAGTAGTGTGATTGCTGGGTCGTAGGGTAGTTCTATTTTTAACTTTTTGAGGAGGCTCCATACTGTCTTCCAGAGTGGTCACACAAGTTGGCACTCCCACCAGCAGTGTAGGAGAGCTCCCCTTTCTCTGCACTGAGGACCCATTCTAAAGTACAGTTTCACATACCATGAAGAAAGTTCTTACATGGAACAAGAGCCCCATGAAAGGAGCATCTACTAGTCCGGGGTCTTTGAGATGCAAATAGCCCCTTTGGTCAACAGAATAGCAGCCTGGGCACTAGTGTACTCTTCCTTTCAATGGCACTGTTGGGTCCCTTCCTGGGGCTAGGCCAGGATGACAAAAGGTCCCTTTTCCTTCTAGACGACTTAAAGCCCCTCCGCTAAGGTTTCTAGAGGCAATGTCAGCTTGTTCTAGTCCCCTCACCTCATCTCCTGCTTCCTCCCCAAAGTGCTATTAATAAAGACATCACATTATATAATTTTCCCCAAATTACAGTATGCAAGCCTAAAAGAAATTTAAGGGATTGGGGGGAAATGCCATCATTTCCCCACAATCATTGTTGTGGGTTTTGGACAGAAGGACTTGTTCTGGAAGGGCTGTGTTTAAAAACTAAAACAATAGACCAAATGGAGTTACTTATGCTAAGCCCCAGGTCACCAAACCCAGACTTAATTAGTTTCAGCTCTCCCAGAAATGGAATCTTAAACCAGTTAATCAGGGGGCGCCTGGGTGGTTTAGTCAATTAAGCGTCTACCTTCAGCTCACGTCATGATCGCAGGGTCCTGGAATTGAGCCCCACATCAGGCTCCCTGCTCAGTGGAGAGCCTGCATCTCCCTCCCTCGGCTGTTCCCCCTGCTTGAGCTCTCTCTCTCTCTTTCTCAGTCAAATAAATAAACAAATAAAATCTTCTAAAAAAAGAAAACAATCAGGAATCCCCTACTCAGCACTAGTTAGGTCATCTGCCTGATAGACCCTTGCCATCCCCTAAAAGAAAGTAACTTTGCAATAACCAGCCCTCTGTTTTGCCTTTTAACCTCCTTATTCCCACTCCCTTCTGCCTGCAAGTCTCTTATTTTGCTAGAGTGGATGCTGCCCGATTCTAATTGATTTTTGCTCAAACCCTTAAAATGTTGAATATGACTCAGTTTATCTTTCAACAGCTGTCAGGTGACTTCTGCAAGAAGGTGGGCAGAGCTAAGATGCATTCTAAGTCCCCAACCCCTGAGCCCACCAAACCCTTTCCAGAATGCCCGTCATCGGATGGCAAAGCCCCACTAGGGTTCAGGAACTGGGATTCCCCTTCTCCCTCCGCACCAATGTCCCATGTGATGCTACAGACTTGTGAATGTAGGTTTGAAGGAATTATTTTTTATGATTCCACTTCAAAAAGCTGATGTGTACTCTGACTGTAACTTCTGGGCACCCATTCCTGGGGGATGGGAGCGCTATCTTTCCCAACCCTCCAGGTTCCTGCAAGGGTTATTCGCAGAAGTTCTGCCTGAGTTTTCTCTTTGGCATGAAAAATCCTACAGAACAGCCTTGGGAGTCTATGTCTCTGCCTCTCTGTCTGGGCTGGTGCCCAGGGTCCCCAGGGGCCAGGGGAAATGGTTCCCTGCCAGACTGCTGGGCCCATTTTAGAGGGCTGGCTGTTGTACAAAGCAGCACCCTGAGGCTGTGCCCTCTTTGGGGGTGAAGACCACATGGGGGTCTTCAGGACCTTCCTCCTGGGGCCTTTTCCTTTCTGAGATCTTTTCTCCTCCTTTTCCACCCCAGCACCCTCCCCCCGCCTTCTCCTGAATCAGCCAAGTGTCTGAGGCGATTGGCAAAAGGCTCAGCTCTTGCTCTGGGCACTGAAAGCTTGGAGGAAATGGAGAGAGGGAGCAGGGTACAAAGATGGCATGTGGGCCGCACCTTCCCTTACCCTGCTTCTTTGCTAAAAGGACTGGAGACCCCCAGCCCGTGGAGAAGAAGGTCTTCAGTGGACCATGGGTCCCTCCTGGTCATTCCGGTGCTGAGCCAGCATCTGGGGCCGCAGACTGTGGCCTGGTAGTTTTCCGATTTCCACACATGTAAAGTAGGTGCAATAATTATTTCTAGTAATATATACAACACACTGATTATATCACAAATACATGTGTGTGATTTCAGGGGCTTGGTGTCACCCAGCTGTGGGGCTGGTTAAACCACCCCTGGGAGGCTGGCCCTGCTCCAGCTGGTGACACAGTGGAAGGCGCCTGCGGAGAAGGGGAAGGTGGCTGCGCCGGGAGGAGGGAAGCCTGGAGGAACAGAGCCCACGAGGATGGCCTAGACTTCACGTGCATGGAGGGAATGGCCTGGTTCCGGCGCCCTTCGTCCCAGAGCCCAGCGGCCCCCGGCCAGGAGCAGCAGAGGCTGAAGGAGCGGCTTGAGGCCATGCGGGCAGGTAAGCCCCCGCCTGCAGGACGATGTGTGCAAGCTGCGGGTACGAGCTCCCCTCACCCGTCTAAGGCTGGGGAACGTGGCTGCCACCAGACTTCTTCCAAACATCAGGCAGGGGCGCCTGTGGCTCAGCCGGTTAAGCATCCGATTGCCGGTTTCAACAAGATCGAGCCCCACATCCAGCTCCACAGTCAGCCCAGAGTCTGCTTGGGACTGTTTCTGCCCCTCCCCGCTTTGCCTCTTCCCCTTTGCCCCTCCCCCATGCCTCTACCTCCTCTGCCCCTCCCCCTGCTTATGCACTCTCTCTCTCTCTCTCTCTCTCTCTAAAATAAATAAATCTTTCAAACAAAACAAAACAAAACTCAGGCCAAATGGCTCATGGCTCCAGCCAACCTGGAACTACATAGGGAAGGGAGCTCTGGGGAATGCGCCCTCCAGCCCCGCCACACACATACATGCCCACTACCCTCGGTAGTAACTTGGGCCACCAGACACTGCAGCTTTGCCCTGGTGGACAAGATCAACCAGAGGCATCACCAGCCGACCCCAACCCTGCAACGAGACCGGGGCCACACTGGGTCACCGCAACCAGCAGATCTCCCTTTCTCGCAACCTGGGAAAGCTGGGAATGGGGACTTGGTACACAGCCTCCTTCCAAAAGGCCATGGTTCCTTTTCTGTCTCCCCTCAAAGAAACTCAGACGTCAAGATGCACCCTTGTGGCCCCAGACGAGGTGCCTGCAAGACCACGGGTGGGACTCTTCAGGTAAACACAGACAGCAAACTCCCACCTTGTCGGACAGCGTGTTACCTGTGGTGGTCGGGTTCTGGAAGGACTCCTTCTGCAAGCGTAGAGACAGAAAGCCCAGAAGGCGAGATGCTAGCCTATCACCAGAAGTTCCCTCAGAGATGGGATAATGGATGATTTTTCTGCTCTCCTGTATGTTTTTTCTATACTGTATTTTTCAATGAGCATATATTACTTTTAAAATTAAAAAAGTAGATTTATAATACAGTCAGGCTTCCCCTCACCCTCAAGCCACTCGGAGCAGATCAACATACTTAACGCTCAAAGGCCCAACCAGGGAGAGCTCAGGCCAGGCTGGAGGCCCTCACGATGCTGCCTGCCAGGCACTGTTGAAACACACAGTAGCCAAGCACGGAGGCCATGTCTTGGCCTTTCAGACACTGAGGGCGTATCTGGAGCATGAACCTGCCAGTAGTTGTCAATCTCTGACCTGACAGTTTGCCGATGGTCAGCAGAGATCTCAGGGTAGGGAGCTGGGCCCAGCATCCTAATGCAGGTGGGCTGAGCGGGGGTGAGGGACAGCGGCAAGCACCGCAGGTGCTGGGGGTACAGCCAGGGCCTTTCCCAGGGTGGGGGGGATCTAGCCCAGGGCAGGCAGTTTCGAAGGCATGAAGGCTGGGGAGAAAGTTTGCAGAGAGACGGCTTGTCCCAGGAACAGGATAACCAGCCAAGTCTGCTGGGGTCTGGTCCAGCTTCTCGAAGGCCACAAAACTCCAGATGGGCTCCTCAGAGAGCCGCACTCAAGCCGCTCGCGGCGTGGATGCGCAGCCAACAGGAGGACATGCGTCAGGATCTCCAGGCCCGTAGTTTCGGGGCCCGAACTCAGGTGTCTCTTAGCTCAGCGCCAGTGGCCGACCGTAAAAGCTGGAGAAGCAGCAGGTCCCCGAGAAGGCTGATACACTGGTACGTTCCAGCTGACATGCTTGATACCCGTGTACTTGCTGAGGCAGGAAAGGGACCAGTGCCCCCGTCCACACTGCGTGAGATGAGGATCTCACTGCAGGTGACTCGTACCCCAGCCTGAGAAGCTGCTCCTTCCCCCGCCCAAACCCAAGTGCACATGATGCCAGTTAGGCCTCGTTTCTGTGATGCTGATGGCCCTTCAGACAGGTGGCCTGGGCAGTGGCGTGGCTGGCCCTCCCTGCATCAGCTCTGCCCACTCTGCGGCCAGGAAACAGCACCACATCCCACCGCCGGGCCTCTGGGCCTGACTCCCCCTTTCTTTGGCAACTACACTCCTGCTAGTCTGCGAGGCACCATTTAAATGCGCCTGGATGGGGGCTCCTGGGTGACTCTGGGGGTTAAGGCCTCTGCCTTCGGCTTGGGTCATGATCCCAGGGTCCTGGGATCGAGCCCCCCATCGGGCTCTCTGCTCGGCAGGGAGCCTGTTTCCTCCTCTCTCTGCCTGCCTCTCTGCCTACTTGTGATCTCTGTCTGCCAAATAAATAAATAAAATCTTTTTTAAAAAAAAATTTTTTAATAAATAAATAAATAAATTGCCTGGGTGGCTCAGTCAGATAAGCAGCTGCCTTCAGCTCAAGTCATGATCCCAGTGTCCTGGGATCGAGTCCAGCATTGGGCTCCCTGCTCATCGGGGGGTCTGCTTCTCCCTCTGCCTCTGCCCCTCTCCCCACCTGCTCATGCATGTGCTCTCTCTCTCTTAAATAAATAAAATCTTTTTTAAAATAAAATAAATGTCACCTCTTCCATGTACCTGTCACAAAGCCCAGCTTCCCCGTGCTCACACCCCACGCTCACACCCCACATGTCCATGCACCTCCCCTAACTTGCCTGAGGTTCACTGTTTTGGTCTTTGCACTGTTCGGTTTCTCTCGGCTCTCCCCCTCTGGCCTCTGGCACTGTTCTCTAATCACCCTACAAACCCTGGCTGAAGTTGAAACTGCTGGCCAATCTCTGAAATTAATCCATCTTGAGATTCCTTGGCAGTTTTCCATAAATTGATTCAAGATACCCAGCTGGGGCACACTGAGGAAATCAGAAACCAGCCTCTCCCACCTCCTCGGCAAGCCTTCCAGACTCTGACTCGTCCGTCTTCCTTCACATGTGCATTTAGGGGAGCAAATACCAGCCCTGGAATAAATACGCAGTTCCTCGTGAACCCCAATGCTGTCAGCACAACAAATCGCCAGAAACAAGAGGCCCCTCCACCGTGAAGGACAGGCCTTGCTTCCCAAGCACTACTGGAAAGGCAGCAACATCAATAAGCCACCGTCGGAGCTGAGGGAGGAAATCAAAGCCTGTCCTGTCAAGGGTCCTCTGTAATTGACGTGCCACATTCATGGGATGCATCCCGGCGAGACCTGAGGACACTTGGAGTGGGAAAGTCAGGTGACCACAGGGCCAGTGATGTCCGAGCCAGGACGGGCACCCAAGGGGCACCCCCTGAGGACAAAACTGCAGTCACATGGGGCACCTGGGGGCACAGTCGGTTGAGCATCCGATTCTTGGTTTCGGCTCAGGTCGTGATCTCAGGGTCATGGGATTGAGCCCCACATCCGGCTTGGAACTCAGCTCCAAGTCTGCTTTTCCCTCTCCTCTGCCCGTCCTCCTGCTCATGTGATTGATCCATCGATCAATAGATAGATACAATCTTTAAATTTAAAAAAAAAAAAACCCTGCAGGAGCAGCACGCATCCCACCCACACAAACCCCAAACCCATCCCTTACTCAGGATGCCTCAGAGAACCAGAAGCCTATTCTGCTTTGTGCCCCTGACCCAGGCCTCTGAGCAGGACAGACAGACAATGAACAGCTAAAGGCAGCTTCCTGGCCTCTGGGGGCACTCTCTGTAGACACCCAGCTCGGCACCCCCGTGTCCATGGCAGGTGCTCAGGAAGGTTGGCTGGATTATGGAGGGATTCCAAACTCCCAGCAGCTGGCATGTGACCATAAAGAACACGTGGTGAGACTTAGTCCCAGGAAAACAAATCTGTCAACGGTTGTCCAAGATGAAGTCATTCAGTACTCAGAGGGTGGACACTTCTCTTCATCGCATCACTGACCAACCTTTCTGGATTTGATCATTGCATTTTTGATCGGAGGGCTCTCAACGGAAACACCTGTAAAGTCTGCTATAAAGCTGCATGGGGGGGATTCCCCCCAGCTAGAGGGCTCCAGAGAGTGAGGACCACTGGATCGCAAAGGGACAAAGTTGGGAGGGAGGGATGCTGTCCCAGCTTCACCTCTGACATTCTGTGTGTTTGGGGCCAGTCACTTTGCTGGTCCGAATCTCAGCTTTCTCATCGATAAAACAGACGTAGTAAAATCCCACCCTCCTCGGACCGCATAGGTCTGCCCGAGACACAGGAGCCCACCCTGTGGACCTCATAAAGCAGCTGTCAGCCACAAATACTATTTAATTTATGTAACAAGGCTGACTTTGCTCCATGACACCCAGATGCAAGAAACATGTCACTTGATAATTTTTCCAAATTACCTACTTCCTCATGTTGAGTGGATATGTCATTAGTACATGAGGGTTTGGGTCTGAAAGAAAGCAGACACAAACCAGGCTCCTTCACTCTGATTTCCGACTCCAGAGAGACCACTGGGTTGGAAGTCCCATGACCTGGGTTCAAGGTCAGCTCCTGTTACCAACTTCCTGCATGTCGTTGATTAAGTCTCTTCCTGCCTAGGGCTCTGTAGGGTCTTCTAGCTCTGAAGTTCAAACTCTCTAGTTTCAAAGGCAAGACCTTAGAGTCGAGGAAGTCATAGGTTTATTTCCAGACTCTCTCATCTTTGACTCCATCTGCCCACTGACGCTTCCTTCAAACCCAGAGCAGAGGCAGAACTGAGGCATTTGTCAGATTCTCCAGAGACTCAGGCACCCAGGGGACTTTCCTCGGCTCCACCCAGCCTCACAGAGCCCCAGCCGGGCTCCCTCTCCCACCTCGAGCCGGAAGGAAAAACCCACCAGGCTTTAAGGGATGGCTTGAGAAACAGCAACCCACTTTTCAATCCAAATCGCGAATTGCTTTGGGTACCATCTGCTAGCTAAGCAAACCTTTTCCATTTTTTTACCTGCCCAAGCACATTCTTCTGCGTCCTTGAGAGAGAACAATGGGAATGAGCTCTCCCCTCACGTGGGTCATGGAATAATTCATACGGGAATTCACCATGTGTGTGGCCTCTGTGCAGGGGTCTGCCCACCACTGCCAGGCACCTGTCACCCGGACGCTGTATGCAGACCCGGGTGTACTGCAGGGAGTTGCCCCGGACCCCTCCTGGCACAGGACCCCTCAGCCCTGTGGAGTCTGAGAGCCCACTCACTCTCCCTCTGGTTCTGGTGGGCCTGTCCTACCCCGCTCAGCCCCAGCAGTCACTCCAGCAGCCGGCAGCTAGCTGCTCCCCCTGGTACTGGCCCTGGGACCCACTTAACTGCACTCCAAACTAGCCTCCGCAGTGTCTGCTGGGTCCCGGCCTCCATGCCAGGCATAGAGGGTAGACACAAAGTCGGTGACCCTGAATGAGCCCACCAGATGGTCACCAAGATTCATTAGACCATTTCTAAACAAACAAGATAGTGCTGTTGTAAAAGCAATCACATCTCCAGAAGGGTCTAGAAATGACTCTCAGCTGCCACTCCTGGTCATTGGCCTGCATTCCTGCACAAAATCGGGTCCCTTTTCCTGGAAGTGCCAGGGCCCCCCTGGGGCCTGTCTTCATGCTATCGATCAGCACATCTATGGGAATCTCCCTCACTTCCCCCACCTAGAGCCCTGCATGGCCCTGACGTTTGCCCTGTGTTCAGTGAAGCCATGGGAGCAAGACGTTATGGGGACCGTGGGTCCCCCAGGGCAGCACAGTCCAGTCGCTGTGGAATTTTCCATCACATGCCCAGGCCCCATCCACCCTCCAGAAGGCAGACTCACGGAGAAAGTCCCAGCCCCCGCATGGTGTGACCTTGGATAAATTTGACCTTGGACAAATTGGTGAACCTCGTGGAGCCTCCGCGTTCTCACCTGTGCAATGGGGACAACATCCTGCTATGAGATGGAATGAAAGTACCTGCTGTTTCATGGGGTTCTCATAACCACACAAGGAGAATGAGAGCTACGTGCACAGTGCACTGTGCAGAGGAACGCACTGCTTGGGAGCTGCCTCCCGTCCTGAGCCCTGCCCAGCCGCCCCAGGCCTAGTGGGGTCTCCATCTCCGCCCCTGTCACCCAGGATGCTGAGGGCAGCCATGTGCAAGGCCTGGACCTCCCAGAGCACCAGGCAGGCATCTGGTGAATATTAAGCCTGCCACCTAGGGCTGGGTTTTGCCATCCCACTGGGGAGGACTGAGACAGCATTGCCATTTTTTTAAAAAGGTGTGTATTTCTTTCTATCTTTCTTTCTTTATTGAGAGAGAGAGCGCACGTGATGGGGGGGGGGAAGCAGACGGAGAAGGGGAGAGAATCTCAAGCAGACTTCCTGCAAGCATGGAGCCCGACACAGGACTCGATCCCACAACCCCAAGACCATGACCTGAGCTGAAATCAAGAGTCTGATGCTTAATTGACCGAGGCCCCCAGGAAGGAGCTGGGCATTGCCATTTTTAACAAGCTCCCTGCATGGCTCTGAAGCAACTGGTCTACCAAGCTGGGTTTGGACTTTGGGTCCTAGCCAGTCAGAGGCAGCCGGCTCTTCGGCAGTAGGGCCCTCCACTCCCCTACCCCTCCCAGGCTTTCCTGCAGCCCACCCACTGCTAAGGTCCCCCACACCTAATTAGTAGGCAAATCCCGTTCTGGGAGAACTGAATAGGTCCCTTCTGCTCGAGGGCATCCCTCACAGTCTCTTTGTAGCCAGCCTTCATCCCAAGCAGGCCAAACTGGGTCCTCAGCTGTTTACCCGCCGTGCAGTTTTTGACTTGGCCTCCTGGCTCCCTCCTTCAAAGCCACGATCAGGGCCATGCTGTTGCTCCTGTGGGGCTGCGTTTTCCTCTGGAGAAGTGGCCGGCCCCAGGCAGGGCTGGGTCTGGCTGCCACAGAGGTGCCTGTGGCTGGCTGTGTGCAGGGGGTGTGTCAACCCAAACAAACATACTCTGGGGGTGAGGAGCACAAACAGTCAAGGCCAGGCAGGAGGGGAGACCGAGTTCTGGCAAAGGGAGGCAGGCGCCGCTCCCGCAGCCCAACGTGCTCCACACCCAAGGATACAGAGCTCCCCCACCTCGAGGTAGGGCAGCCTAAAGAAGGCTCCACTGAGACAGACATTCCTCCAACTTGGAGGGGGGGGGGGCAGACTCCTCCTCACCACAGGACAGAGCCCTGGCTATATCCACAGGCAACCTAGCAGAAGCTGTCCAGAGAGGGCCACACTCCAGGTGGGGTGGCATGGGGTCACAACTCTGCCTGGGGACTGGGGCTCAGCCCCACGCAGTGGAAACAGGTGAGGGACACAGAAGTCACGGGATGAAGCCATGTCCCCCACCCCTGGCCTCTAGGCCGGGCTGGACCCCGCCCCACCCTGGGCCCTGATTACCAAAACAGCCCCAGCCACTTTTGGGTTGGAGAACACGGGGTCACTGTTGTCATGAGCATGGGGTCTGGAGTTTCCATTAACTCTGATGCGTATCCAGGCTGTGTGGGTACCAGACTCCATAGGGCTCAAGTCTCAACGCCTCATGTCTAAAGACCCCAAGAGCTGCCCGACCTCCCTGGGACAGGGTCTGGGAACTACCAAGTTTTCAGGGCTGCTAGAGCAGTCAGTGAGTCTGGAGCATGGCTGGCCCCCATGAGGAAGGAAGGATAGGATTATTACTCACTCATCAGGTTGAGACCCATAGGGACAGGGACAGCCACTGGGCAGGTGAACCTAGAATTAGGACCCCCAGGCCACCCAAGCCCAGGGAGCACTGAGCCCTCCTAAGTCAGGTCCTGCCCAAAGTTTCAAACCCAAAGCACTAAAATCCCTTACTCCTGACAAGGCCTTGTAGGTTAATGGGTTTGGAATGGGTACCTCCCCTACACCCCATGACCTTAGCACCCCCCTGCCCATAGCTGGGGCCCCTGGGGTCCTCAACCCCAGGAGGGTTGTTTGAAGCAGGATTCCTGGGGCCATCCAGACCTACAGAACCCACCTGTGGAGCTGGGCCCAGGACACCTGCATGTTTATCAAGTCTCAGGCCATCCCAGTGCTCTCCAGAGCTTGAGAATTCCCAGAGGAGAGGTTGGGGCAGAGAGGGAGAGAGGCAGGACCAAGAATGCAACACACTGTCCCCAACCCAGCACCTTGCTCGGGTTTTCTAAAGGAGAAAACTGGTCCAAGCCCATGGAGCTGGTAACTAGCCTCGAGCAAGCTTGCCCACACACACCCCCAGCAGGGCCGCAGCACCTGGCTCCTCCCTGGAGGAGGAGGGATATCACTCCTCTCAGCTCCCCACTCCTCTCCCTCCTGTCCAGGAGCACAGCGGCAAACCCAGGTCTGGGCCCCAGGCACTGGCCTTGCCCTTGGCACCCACACACCCAGGGCCTGCCAGACCTCACTGGCATAGGACCGTCACGATCTCGATGACCCATGGCCACAGCCAGGCCAGCATCAGGTCCCACATCCTGCCACTCACTGTACAACTCAGCCCCCCAACCACCGGACAAAAACTGAGGCGCAGAGAAGCCAGAGAACCATCCCTCCACCCGCCACTGTACTCTCCATCGCACCCCTCCACCCTTGCACCGTTCCTGCGGGACCTCAAGCTGCAAATCCCTCTGGTCACAGCAGGCCCTGGAAAGAGGCCCTTCCCGTGGGGTCAGAGCGCCCCCTGCCCCCTGCCCCCTGCCCGGTGGACGCACAGCCGGCCCTCCCTTGCCAAGTCGGTCACCGACCCCGCGGGGAAGCCCGCGGGAGCCCAGGCTGCTCGGGACCCCGCACCTCTGCGCAGTAAAGAAAAGGGGTGCAGAGGGGCGCAGCGGGCGGCGTCTGGGCTCTGGGAGGGTGGAAGCGATTCGCAGAGCCCCGACAAGCCAGAAGGTCGAGCCCTAGAGCCACACGTAGGCGCCCGGGGTCCCCACGGCAACGCGCTCGGCTCTGCGGGGAGCAGCCGCGGGAGCTTGCTCTCTACGTTTTCCAACTCCCTACAAGGAGCATATTTCCCTGGAATAAAACAAGGATCCCGAAAGCACACCGCATTCCGCGCGCGGCCACCGCCGCCCCCGGATCTCCCGCACCGCCCCGGCTCTGCCGCGCAGGGACCCTGGGAGCGCCGGCGACCCCCGGGCCACCCCGCTCACTCCCTCACCCCCCACCCCGGGCAGGCGGAGTCCCCGGGCCCCCGGCGCTCGCGCCGCGCGCGGAACCCCGAGGTCGGGTCCGGCGAGCAAAACTTTGCAGACAGCGCCCCCTGCCGTCCCGAGAGGCCCCGGGCCCCGAGCCCGCGTGAGGCTCGGGCCAAACCCGGTTTTGCCGAGCGGTGCTGCATCCTGGGGATGAGCCCTGTCCTGCGCCCGCAGCTCGAAGCCCCTCCTCCGCGCTAACGGCACCTCCCCTGTCCAAGGAGCTGACTTGGAGGGACAACTGTCACAAGAGGCTCTAACGACCCGAGGCGGGGAATGGGAACCTCGCAACCCGCGGGAGCCGCTTTCTGGCAGGTCCCTATCTGGAACCTCCGGCGGGCTCCCCGGCTCCCCCGCGGGCGAGGAAGGGGCGCGGGGGCGGCTCGGACTGATCCAAGCGCACACCCACTCCCCGCCCCGGGCGTCACTTCCAGAGACCGACTCAGCCAGAACCACACTTGAAGAAATACTGGCTTAATTCAAACCCTCGTTTCCTGAAGGACAGACAGGTGGTGACTCGCCGAAGGCCACGGAGGGAAGAGCCAGGCTGAAGTCCTGACGGTCCACCTGCCATCCCGTCCCTCGTCCCACAGTTGTGAAACGATTGGCAGTAGACCTCCCGCGGCTCTAGAATTCCTCAGCCAGGTTCGCGCAAACAGGTCCTCCCGGGGAAGGCCTGCAGCCCGGTGTGCTGTTTGCATACTTGTTTTGAAATCACCCCCGGGAGTGATGACTCCCAGGTCATTCTTAATAACGTGGCTTGGCACTCAGGCGTCACTAAGTTAAAATGTTTTGTGATGAAAGGGAAAGTAGAAGAGATTAGGGGCTGGTGAATCCTACCAGCATCATTGACCTTCCATTCCCCAAGAGGAAGATTCACCGGACGGGCCACCGAAATCAGAAGCCCCCCCACACCCCCACCCCCGCCCCGGGTCCCCAACGGCCCATTCACACAGAGGCCGGAGCCGCTGTCCTGATCAAGCTGCTTTGAGCCGGGTTCCACTCTACCCCCCACTTATCTTTAGCCACCATCTTCTCTGCACTTGGGTTTTGTGATGCAAATTATAAAAACCGTATTAGCGCATATATTTCATTAACGATTTGCTGGACTAGATTAGTGCATAGGGGGAGAAAAATCTTATTTGCACGTTAATCAAAATAAAGGCTCCTCTGAAACATTCTCTATGCACGAAACAGTAGAGTAAGTCCTGAAATATATTTTCAAGTTTTTCCTAAGTGGACTAAGCTGCTTTTTTAATGTATTACTCATTTGAATGGCTCCTGCTGGTATTTTTAAGAATCCATTGCCCAAGTTAGGAACAAATTGAAAAATGCTTTTACACACATTTGGGGCCACTCTTTAGACAAATGGAGGCATTGTTTGTCCCCAAACCGCTAGTCCCTGAAGCACCTAGGACTACCCCCTGCCTCCCCACAGAAGCCTCGCCCAGGCCACTCAGGGCTCCACCAGCTTATTAAGTTATTATTTTATAATAATAACTTAATATTAAGTTATTTTAATAACTTAAGGCAAGTTTCTTTGCCCTAAGACTTCATCTTCTCATCTGTGAAATGGGAATGATTTTTTCTGTGGTAAAACAACACATTTGGAATAGTGCTTGACACATACCGGTTAATAAACGTGATTTCTTTGAACCACTGCCTCTCCTCTGGGGCTAGCCAAGTGGTACTAAGTACTTTTCAAATAAGTGTACTGCCTGGGGGCACCTGGGTGGCTCAGTCAGTTAAATGTCTGCCTTTGGCTCAGGTCATGATCTCAGGGTCCTGGGATTAAGTCCTGTGTTGGGCTCCCTGCTAAGCGGGGAGTCTGCTTGTCCCTCTCTCTCTGCCCCTCCCACACCCCTCTAGTTCTTTCTCTCTCTCTCTCCCTCTCTCTCTCTCTCAAGTAAAATCTTCAAAATAAGAAAAATAAATGTACCAACTAAAAAACCACATGAAGTCCTTCTCTTTCCCCAGTGGACCCCCAGGGCAAGCCCAGTGCCTGGCACAGTGAGTTGGGTGAACGACACCGACATTCACACTCATCCACGCACACGTTCACCTTCAACACCCATTTTGCAAAGGCTGCACATTAGCATCCCCCAGGGCAGCGTTCAGTATAGTCCCCCAGGCCTCTGCCCAGAGATTCTGATGCCATTGATGTGAAGTGAAGCCTGATGTTGGTATTAATTTCTTCCAGCATGTCAAGCGACCCTTGGTCAAGCATTAAGCACAGATCTAAACCTACAAGTGGCCCCCAGATGGTGTGCTCCCCTCCTGTAGGGAAGAGGCTGGGGGCTTTAAATTCCTAGTGCCTCAGATCCACTGTAATTTTTTTGAACATTTTTTTTTTAAGATTTCATCTTATTTGAGAGAAAGAGAACAAGCAGTGAGGAGGAGCAAAAGGGGAGAGAGAGAGAAGCTGATTCCCCACTGAGCAAGAAATCCAACACAGGGATCAATACCAGGACCCCAGGATCATGACCTGATCTGAAAGCAGATGCCCAAATGACTGAGCCCTTCAAGTGCACCATAATCTTGCCTCACGTGCTAGCTGAGCTAAATCAGATGTCTTAGCCCAACCTGTTTTCTTGTGTGTGCAATGACAAATTTAGATGAGGTGTCCTAGGAAGTCAAAATGCAAAGAACAAATCACCATTAGGGTGTCTTATGTGCTGAATTGTGCCCCTCCCCCAGATTAACAGGTTGAAGTCCTAATCCCCAGGATTTCAGAATGTGACTCTATTTGGTGATCAGGTCTTCCAAGTGGTAATGAAGTTGGAATGAGGTCATTATAGTGGGCCCTGACCCAGTGCAACCCAGTGTCCTTTTAAGCACACACACACAGAGGAAAGACCATGTGAGAGACGCCCCAGAAGAAACCAGCCCTGTAGACACCTTGTCGTCAGGCTTCCAGACTCCAGAATTGTGGAATAAATTTCTGCCATTTAAGACATCCGCGGTAGTTCGTTAGGGCAGCTCAGCCAATCAACGCACAGCGTGTGATCATTTTAAGCGCGAAGAAACACCTGCATTATCTTCCTTTGGGCGATTCAACCCAGGGCCTGTACCCGGGCATCCCACACTCTCCGTGGCTTCTGCTTTAGGCCACTCCTCCCCTTCAGGGTGCACCAGCTCCATCAACTCTGCCCCTGCTCTCCCCCTCTGGCTAGCACCCTCATTTGGAGGTTCCCTCTTCCTCCCGTTGAGAGTGGTGGGGACCCCGAGTGGGATCACGGTCCCTAAGCCGAATCTGCTCCTTTTAGGTTAGCAACTCAGATTCCAGTAGGCCTCTGCCAGGCGCTGTGCAGGGACTACCCATTCCTTTGCGTTTAACGCTCAGACCTCTCCAGAAAGGTGAGTATTAATTATCCCACTTCCTCTGAGGGGGAAATTGAGGCTCTAAAGACAAGTCTTTATGTCCAAAGCCTCTACCTCCTTCCTGCCTCCCCACTACCTGGGCTCCCCATCACCAAGGTCCCCACTCACTCCACAAACCGTAAAGTGAAGAAAGCGCCTGCGTCTTTCGGTCTCCACACCCCGCCCCCCGCCCCAACTACGGTCCCCGCAGGCATGGCTAGCGAACCAGTAAGCGTGCACTGGGTGAACACGTCTGCAACATGCCCCCGGCATGCTTTGCTAATCTATCTGGCCTCATCCCACATCTCTGCTTCCTACCCTTCTTCCAGGGATGCCAAAGGAATTAGGGACTCCCTAACATCCCACCTTCTCACATGCAGGGTTCTAACTGTTCCCCACAGCACCCTGTGCTTTCCTACAGGGTCCTTTCTCAAACTAGGCCCACAAAGGATTTAGCCAAGAATCTTGTGGATCTGTTCAATTCACCCAGGCCTCAGGGCTTCTCGGATGGCTGAGAATTGCTGAATGCCCATCGACCTGGCTGGGGCTTGATGGTCACAGGCCTGAAGTCAGCATCAGCATCCGCATCCGCATCTGCGGGAACTGGGGCCCCCCGGGCACTCGCTGGAAATGCAGCATCTCAGCGTGGCTCACACCGAATCTGGATCTGCGTTCTAGTAAGAGCCCTGAGCCAGGATTCTGAACCCCGACTGCAAACAGGATCCTCTTGGGGAGCTTGAAACTTACTGGCACTTGGGTCCCACCCCACAGCCTCCCATAGCCCCAGTGACGCTACTCTGAAGCCTCAAGGCCACCTGGAAGTCCAATCAGGGACCTCCGGGGGTTTGTAGGGAAGGCGGAGAGACGGTACCCCGCCCTGGAGTGCAAACCGGGGATGCAGAACTGGCAGCCCCTGAAGGTCTCGGGAGGAAGGTCACGCTCCAGTGCGCCATGTGTCATACAGACCTGTCGAGCCCCTGCCAACACTTCAGTCAGAAACCCCCACCCAGGGGCGACTGGGTGGCTCAGTGGGTTAAAGCCTCTGCCTTCGGCTCAGGTCATGATCTCAGGGTCCTGGGATCGAGCCCCGCATCGGGCTCCCTGCTCAGCAGGGAATCTGCCTCTCCCTCTGCCTGCCTCTCCCCGCTGCTTGTGTTCCCTCTTGCTGTGTCTCTCTCTGTCAAATAAATAAAGTCTTTGGGGGAAAAAAAACATTCCCAGTACACCTGCTGCTCCATGGCAGAGCCTGTGACTCTCTATCTCAGGGTTATAGGTTCGAGCCCCTTGTTGGCTGTAGAGATTACTTAGAAATAAAAAATAAACAAAAATAGGGGCGCCTGGGTGGTTTAGTCGGTGAAGAGTCTGCCTTCAGCTCAGGATGATCCCGGGGTCCTGGGATCGAGTCCCGTGTGAAGCTCCCTACTCGGTGGGGTCTGCTTCTCCCGCTCCCTGCCACTCCCCCTGCTTGTGCTCTTTCTCTCTCTCTGTCAAATAAATGAGTAAAATCTCTAAAAGTAAAAATAAAATAAAAAATAGATAAAAATAAATAAAAGTTCATTCCCTTGGACACAGCAATCCATCTCTAGAGACCTCCACAAACACAGACTGTATAAACATTAAGCAGACACAAGCTTTGTTTAAAGAAGGAAAAACTAGAAACAACCCAAGTGTCCCCCAACATGAAATAACACACCCACATGATAGTCCCTACAGACTGAGATAAACTTGAAATTACTGACACAGAAAAGCCTCCAAAATACTATGTTCAGATAAAAAAAGGAAAAAAAAGTTGCACAATACCATGCATAATAAGGATACTTTAATAAAAATGGTAAATACAAGTATAAGCACAGGAAAAAAGCAATTATTGTCAAAGGGGAGAAGGGAGTATAATAAGAGACTTTCTTTTTATAATTTCTATTTTTCTAAATATCATCAAAGACACTGAAAGGCTCTTAGAAAAACACACACAATAAAGAACATTCTCAAAGAGCTTAAAAATGTTAGGTAATCAGTGACACTGCCATCATAACAGACACTTTAAATAGAGGCTTTACTTTAAATTTAAAGAAAAACGAAAAATAAACTCTTCTTACAAATTATATCACTTGAAACATAATTTGAGAATGTTAAACACTAATTTCTAATTAAAAATGACATCCATAGGCTACACCCTGGTGTTGGCCAGTATGAAGTTTCCTTAAATCCTAGTGTTTTATGTAAGCTTAACCATTAATGCTTCCTAAAATTCAATGATTATAATTTAACTTTATAAGGTTAAGCAAGTCTTCCACGTACGACCCCCTATCACTTTTTCAAATACGAAACATCTGTATCAGTATGGAAATTATAAAAACATATAAATTATACTGAAGGGCTTGATTAAAAGGCTCTCTATATACAGTAGGTACATTTTACTTCCAGAAAGAACACACGCACACAGAAACTTCATCAGAGAGGCCATTCCATTCTCTTACAGTCATGTTACACAGCAAACTGTGTGTTTATAAATGCCATTCTATTATGCATGAACTGAAAAAAAAGACATATTTTAAAAGGTCCTCGAAGACGCTGGGGCGTGGCGCATGCCCACGTGAGGCACGGGGACCGCCGTCTCCAGCTGCACGGGCACCACTGAGAACAGTCGCTCCCCTCAGAAGGACAAGATGGTCTTGTTAATGATTTCCACCGACTCCTGAATCTCATCCTCCTTGATCACAAGCGGAGGGGCAAACCGGATGATGTCGCCATGGGTCGGCTTGGCCAGAAGTCCGTTATCGCGAAGCCGCAGACACACCTTCCAAGCATCATAATCTAAAGAAAAATGGCCAAACACGTGCGCTGATCAAAGACAGGGATTTGGGGCAGCCCTCGCGGTCCAGACGGGCAAGAGCCGCCCAGCGAAGGAAAACTGCCGGGGCCTACTAAAGACAGACGCCTGGAGCTGCAAGCTCGCTCTGTCCTTATTCTTAAAAATGAGGTCATTTTTCGGCAAGTGCATAACTAGGTTTGGATGGTACGATCAGACACACAGATCTGTTCATTTTTCCAAAAATGAGAAAGACCAGGCTGTCACATTAACTATGAGGAACCAGCGCAGAAAGACGTTGGGCAGGACACAGAGAAGTTAGCTGGCAGGGAATGAGCACTACTCAAACCCCGCGAACGGTACACACTCCTCAAACGGATTTGCTTCCTGAGCTTGTGGACAGAGACTCTGCTCACTTCAGAGGATTATTCCCAACCCTGGCTGTGCGCCCGAGTCACCGAAAGGATACGGCCAATGCCTGCGCCGCCCCCAGACCCATTAAATCAGACTCTCTAGGGGGGAGGCTAGGTTTGGATGAAGTTTTTAAAAGTTCCTCAGGGGGGGAAATAAAAAAATTTAAAAATAAACAAAAAATAAAAGTTCCTCAGGGCGCACCGGTGTGGCTTAATGGGTTAAGTTTTTGGCTCAGGTCATGGTATCAGGGTCGTGGGTTGAGCCCTGCAGAGTATGCTTGAGAGCCTCTCCCTCCCTCACCCCCTCCACTTGCTGCACGTGCTCTCTCTAAAATAAATCTTTTTTTTTTTTTTTAAGATTTTATTTATTATTTAACAGACAGAGATCACAAGTAGGCAGAGAAGCAGGCAGAGAGAAGTGCGGGGAAGCAGGCTCCCCGCTGAGCAGAAAGCGGGATGCGGGGCTCAATCCCAGGCCCCGGGGACCATGACCTGAGCCGAAGGCAGAGGCTTTAACTCACTGAGCCACGCAGGCGCCCTCTAAAATAAATCTTTGATAAAATAAAATAAAAATGAAAATTCCTCAGGTGATTCTAAAGTGTTGCCAAGGTCGGAATCGCTGCTTTAAAAGAAAGGGTTACCACAGGAAAATCCGGCAGGGAGCCCCTGAGGGCTAGTCCCGATGAAGCAGTGAGACAGCCCACACTCCGGAAGCACGGTGGGGGGTCTCTGATCACCACCATCACCCGCACTTGTCGCTGTGACTGCTGCTCCTGCCACCTTTACTGACGTGCAAAGTCCAGGAGGGAAACGGGGAAGACAGCGAAGAGGAAGCTTCCCAAGAAACTGCCGTGTGTGGGCTGTACCAGCAGGTAACGGGCCACCTCCGAGGGCTGTGTCACTAACTCAAGGCAGAGTAACAAGTGACGATACGGAGTACGTACATCCTGCCTGGAGGAAAGGGCTCCATTTCCAAAGACCCTTAACAGAAGTCAGATGAGGCTCTGCCCAACAGACCTGGTCAACAATTTCAGACAGGGGAACCCAATAACCAGATAAAATATAAAAATAACATCTGGAGTAAAATGTTTGTGTCCGTACCTTTGGTTTCTCGAATAACGATAGCATTTAGTAATCCTTTCCCCCTGACGGCAGTCACAATGTCAGACGGCAGCTTCATGAGCTCATTCCTCAGGATATTACCCATTTTTTCTGCATTTTCGGCAAGGTTTTCTTCTTCTAAAACCTGTGTTGAAAGAAGAATTACACATATGCTAAGACTGTCCTGTTTCAGGTTATACTTTGGAAGGGAATGTGGACGATAAGCAAAAGAACAACACGACCAGATAAAGACCAGAGTCACTGAACTTTTTTTTTTTTTGAGATTTTATTCACTTATTTGACAGAAAGAGAGAGAGCACGCGAGAGAGAAAGAGGGAACACAAGCAGGCAGAGTGGGAGAGGGAGAAGCAGGGTTCCCACAGAGCAGAAGAGCCCGATGCGGGTCTCGATCCCAGGACCCAGGGATCATGACCAGAGCCAAAGGCAGATGCTTAATGACTGAGCCACCCAGGTGCCCCTGAACTTTTATTCCTGCTTTCCAAAGCCTGTATAGCAGTTTCATTTTTCTTTTTTTAAGTACGCTCTGTACCTGGTGTGGAGCCCAGCATGACGCTTGAACTCACAACCTGGAGATCAAGACCTGAGCTGAGACCAAGAATCAGATGCTTAACTGAGCCACCCAGGTGGTCCAACCAGTTTAGTTTCTAATTAAACATACATAGCTCAAACAGAGCCTTGCTTTAGTTACAAATCCATCATCAATCTGATTTCACAGCAAAATAAGAGTTAAAATTTGTTTAATGCAAGTGATATCTTATTAGTTGAATAAATCAATGGACTGAATATACTTTAATTTTTAAACTACAATAGTTTCCTTTACTTTTTTCCCTCTAAAAAGCCCTTCCTTGGACATCACATAATTTTGTGCCTTATGGTAGGTTCCTAAGAAATAAATCTAAAAGTGTTCAAATCTACACTTTTTTTTTTAAGTTTTTTTTTTTTTAAGTTATTTGACAGATCACAAGTAGGCAGAGAGGCAGGCAGAGAGAGACAGGAGGAGGAGGAGGCAGGCTCCCCGCTGAGCAGAGAGCCCGACGCGGGACTCAATCCCAGGACCCCGAGACCATGACCCAAGCCGAAGGCAGAGGCTTTAACCACTGAGCCATCCAGGCGCCCTCAAATCTACACTTTTAAAAAAAAAAGGAGGGGGGTGCCTGGGTGGCTCAGTCAGTTAAGCAGCTGCCTTCAGCTCAGGTGATGATCCCAGGGCCCTGGGATGCAGCCCCGTGTTGGCCTCCCTGCTGAGCAGGAGTCTCCTTCTCTCACTGCCTCTGTGCGTTCTCTCTCGCTTTCTCTCAAAATAAAAATTTAAAAATCTTAAAAAAAAAAAAATTAGCCCCATGGGCCAGGTCTGGTCACAGAACAAAAGCTCCGCGAGCCACCCAAGGCCTCCAGGACGAAAGCCCCAAGTGACTGCAACTCGGAAGACCCCCGAGATTCCTATCCGCTAGACCAAGGTTGAATCACTTTTTGAGAATGCCGCGCCCCTGAAGTCCCTCCTCTGGACTGGTGTTCTGTGACTCCTGGCAATCTTGTTACATTTCTCATTACGTCCACGGGCTCAAACTTAAAAGTCATGTCGACACTACCCAGACAAACGGTCTGAAGCGGCCGTTACCTCCAGGGCTGCGATGGCCACTCGGCAGCCCAGCGGGTTTCCTCCGTACGTGGAGCCGTGCTCCCCCGGCTTAATGGTGAGCATCACTTCGTCGTCGCACAACACCGCCGACACCTGCAAGACAGAGAATTCAGGACCGACCGAGTCACTTCCCAGACTAACCGTTCCCGCTCTCAGCATGCCGGGAACACAAGTACTTATGAAGGTGGTATTAAATGTGCCATGAAGGGCACCTGGGTGACTCAGTCATTAAGCATCTACCTTCGGCTTGGGTCATGATCCCAGAACCCTGGGATCGAGCCCCACATCGGGCTCCCCACTCGGCAGGAAGCCTGCTTCCCCCTCTCCCACTCGCCCTGTTTGTGTTCCCTCTCTTGCTGTGTCCCTCTGTCAAATAAATGAATAAAATCCTTAAAAAAAAAAAAAAAAAAATGTGACATGAAGCTTCCACAAACAAGGGCTACACATCTTTCACTGAAGTTAACCAGGGACATACCGGTGACACCCCGGGCCTGGTGTGAGCTCGTCAGGCACACTTCGATGGCTCCAAACCAGAACATTTCAGAACCAAGAGGAAAGCGCTTTCTGCAGTGACAGAATTTAGAATTCCTTTCACTTGCAAAGTGAAACGCCTGGTTCAATTGCTTAGCAAACCATGTCGCACGCTACACTCAGAGCCTTTATAGGCCATCCAGTACCAGCGACTGGTCTGAACAGTAAACCCAAGGAAGAAGCTACAACAAAACACTACTTTTTCCCAACCTCTGCATGAATCAGTCATGGCTGTAGACAACTGGTCATGCTAGGTCTCTGAACAATGGGAAAAAGCACAGTTTCCATCCAAAACAGACCCCACAGCAAATTCCAAGGTACACCCAGTTCTCCCGTTCGAGTTAACTAAGCGTATCGACTCCCTGGAACCCTGAAATGTTTCTATTACACATTCCAGGTGTCTTGCAGTGCACTTTTTTCCAGGGCCCTGTGAAGGACAGACTTCACAGGAACAGTGACTAGAGAGAGGCTGAAACTTCAACTCACAGGGTACAGGCCACCAGAAAGGGCCTTTCCCAGAAGAACCACATCAGGTCTGACGCCTTCATAATCCACAGCCAGCCACCTGCCAGTTCTGGCCAATCCCGTCTGTATCTCATCGGCAATAAACAGAACCTGTTGGGAAACAACAGAATACATTCATTACTGATTCTGTTTCCACAGGGCAAACAGTGAACTCTTCCCCACACAAATCTGTCATTCTGACATTCCCTCAGATTTGTGAGAATCTTTTAATTACCAACATAATTTCAGCAGCATCCTATGAAAATCTGCAGACCCACAATTACCTCCTGTATCAGTCCACTCCCTCCCCGAGGCCCATTCTGCCCTATTCGGCAAGGTTTGGATAGAACTACTCTCTGGGGGGCACCTGGGTGGCTCAGTGGGTTAAGCCTCTGCCTTCAGCTCAGGTCGTGATCCCAGAGTCCTGGGATCCAGCCCCGCATCGGGCTCTCTGCTCAGAGGGGAGCCTGCTTCCTCCTCTCTCTCTGCCTGCCTCTCTGCCTACTTGTGATCTCTGTCTGCCAAATAAATAAATAAATAAAATCTTTAAAAAAAAAAAAAAAGAACTACTCTCTGGGAAAACATTAACAGACATTAACTCACTTGCTTATTCCAGACATTTATTAAACAGTTACTTCTTCTTAAGTATGTACTAGCTTGGTGGGAAGAGGAAGGGAGCAGAAGGATACAACCAGGGGCCTGAGGAAGCTCCCACCACAGGATGCTGGAGAGGGGAGGAAGGAACAACGTTTGGGCCTGGGAAGTCTGGAGCTCTGCCTGGGCCCAGGCTTGGCCAGTTTCCAGAGCTAGCAAAAAGAGCGCTTCTGTGCAGGCCACTGATAGACTGTACTAGAAAGTTCTGAAGCTCTCAGAATGAAGTCTTCCCCTAGTGGAGAGGTGATGTCATCGCTGCTTCCACCCTAGCAGCCCAGCCCTAAGCAAGGTAGGCAGGTGGAAGGTGGGTGACCTGGTGCTGGGTGCAGAGCTCTCGCACGCCCATCAGGTAGCCGGGATCCGGAACGACAACGCCCGCCTCACCCTGAATTGGTTCTACCATGAATGCCGCAACGTTTGGATCCTGAAGAGCACGCTACAAAAAAATACGAATACGTTTTAGTAACTTTCTTTTAAACCTATTTGGTTAAATAGGCTAAAAATGGGTTAAATCTGAAATCACACACTGCATATATTTTTATGTGAAGTATGCAAATTAAGTTTCTGTACTAACTTATATCTGATGTCAAAGTATAACATATCTGGGTGGCACGGGCAGTTGGACATCCGACTCTTAATTTTGGCTCAGGTCATAGCTGGGGTCTTGGGACTGAGACCACAATCAGGCTCTGCACTCCAGGCAGAGTCTGCTTAGGACTCTCTTTCCCTCTCCCCCTTCCCTACCAACATGCATGCTCCCTCTTCTCTCTCTCTTAGAATAGATGAATAAATCTTAAACACACACACACACACAAAATATAACATTTCTTACACTCAGTTACCAAAAGCTCCAAATACTTGAGCTTTAATCTACTCTATCCTATATTTTCTTTTTCTTTTTTTTTTTTTAAGATTTTATTTATTTATTTGACAGAGACATAGAGAGAGAGCACAAGTAGGCAGAGAGGCAGGCAGAGGGAGAACGAGAAGCAGTCTCTCCACCAAGCAGGGAGCCCGATGCGGGGTTTGATCCCAGGACCCTGGGATCATGACCTGAACAGAAGGCAGCCGCTTAACCGACTGAGCCACCGAGGCGCCTCTTTCTTTTTCTTTTTTTAAGATTTTATTTATTTGACAGAGAGAGAGAGCGTGCGCTCACAAGTAGGCAGAGCGGCAGGCAGAGGGAGAGGGAGAAGCAGGCTCCCCACTGAGCAGAGAGCCGGATGTTCTATCCCAGAACCCCAGGATCATGACCTGAGCCGAAGGCAGATGCCTAACCAACTGAGCCATCCAAGCACCCCAAAAACATAGCTTTTTAAAGACATTTTCAGTGACTCTTTTTATTTTAGAAGTCCTCCACTCATAATTTTAAAAGGCTAGCTGAAATCTGAGTAATTTTATCTAATAAAGTAATTAAACATACACTATCCAAATCATTTATGCAGGACATGGAGGGAAAGTAGCTTGTTCTCAGGATTAGACCATAGTACCTGACCTCCCCGTGCTGGAAACTAACTGGCCATTCCAGAGACCAGTCTGAAATCTTGGCCCAACTTACATTAGACAGACATTCATTACAGTCCCACATCTATTTTCAATCCATACATTCAATAAATTTCATTTACATTTACTCTGAGCTAAAGCACTGTGACGCTAAGTGTGATACCTCAAGAGCAGGCAGATCATTGTATGGAATTATTTCAAAACCTGGCATAAATGGCCCAAAACCATCATAACTGCTTGGGTCTGTGGAACTGGAGATAGCAGACAAAGTTCTCCCCCAGAAGTTTCCAGCTGAAAAGGAAAAATAAACAGATTATTTCAAACAAACCCCCAGATTTAATAAGCACTGTCCCCAAAAACTACCTTAGTAAGTTTGATTTTTTTTAAAAATGCGAGTTTGTGGGGCACCTGGGTGGCTCAGTGGGTTAAGCCTCTGCCTTCAGCTCAGGTCATGATCTCAGGGTCCTGGGATCGAGCCCCACATCAGGCTCTCTGCTCAGCGGGGAGCCTGCTTCCCCCTCTGCCTACTTGTGATCTCTCCCTGTCAAATAAATTAATAAAATCTTTTTAAAAAATAAAAAATAGGGGCGCCTGGGTGGCTCAGTGGGTTAGAGCCTCTGCCTTCAGCTCAGGTCATGATCTCAGGATCCTGGGATCGAGCCCCGCATTGGGCTCTCTGCTCAGCGGGGAGCCTGCTTCCCTTCCTCTCTCTCTGCCTGCTTCTCTGCCTGCTTGTGATCTCTGTCTGTCAAATAAATAAATAAAACCTTTAAAAATAATAATAAAATAAAAAAATAAAAAATAAAATAAAAATGCGGGTCTGCCTTATAGAGCTTCCAGTGAGCTTTCACTTGTTAAAATAAAACCAGATATTAGGGAAAAAAGAAAAAAGGAAAAAAACCCTGATATTAAACATCATGGCTCACACAACCACCAAGGCCTGGCCTTGCCGTTGCTACTTTAGGCACGCCTCTACTGAACCTCCGACTGTAATACATAGCCCCAGAGGATAAACACTTGTCTTTTTTTTTTTTTTTTAAGATTTCATTTATTTATTTGACAGAGAGAGAGAGCAGAGAGGGAACACAAGCAAGGGGAGTGGGAGAGGGAGAAGCAGGCTTCCCAACGAGCAGGGAGCCCGATGCAAGGCTCGATCCTAGGAGGCTGGGATCATGACCTGAGCCGAAGGTGAATGCCTAACGACTGAGCTACTCAGGCGCCCCAACACTTGTCTTTTCTTTCAGTAATCTCAAACCCTAACAACTGAGGCATTCAGCACATGTGTTTCTAGACACAGTGCATTTATAATAGTAATAAGAGAAAAAGAACATCCTTTGTGGAGAATTAGTATTTTCCTTTCAAACACCCAATACTAAAGAATGAACTTAAAATTTCATCTTCTGAAACACCCTCAGGCAATCTAAACACTCAATTTTGCCTTCCTTGGTATGATAATGCGCTAAATGACTGATCTTGTTCTTTGTTCAGGAACATCTTTTTACCCACTAATTTATTTCATTAATAAGTTTAAGGCCCTACTACGTAGGTCAGGCATTGTTCTCGGTGTTGGGGATAAGAGGAGTCATCATGGAGCTTGCTTAAATGCCAGAGAGAAGAAACACCATAACCTGAATCAGAGTAAAGCAAATACATAAGGTAATTTCAAATGGGTTACATTCAAGCAAGGGAAGAAACAATGTAGAATAACAACAGAGAGGTTTGGGGGCTCCCCCACTTTTTTTTTTAATAGCTTTCTACCACCTCTACCAGCACCAACTCCGTTAACCCAGTACTAAATTACTGTATTTTGGCATAAAGCATCCCTAAACATCACTCTTGCAAAGGCTCTCTCTCCTATGACTGATCCCCACTCTCCTCGTCCACCAGTCACAGCACACTGATATGACCAGGCGTGTTCGAGAGAAAAGGCACCAGGGGCGCCTGGGTGGCTCAGTTAAGTGATTTTGTGATTTTGGCTCAGGTTATGATCTTGGGGCTGTAGGAATGAGCCCCACGATGGGCTCTTAACTGGGCATGAAGCCTGCTTAAGATTTTCTCTCTCCCTCTGCCCTTCCCACTGCCTTTCGAGTACACTCCCTCCAAAGAAATAAAGAAAGAGAAGAGAAGAGAAGAAAAAGAGAAAAAAGAAAAGCAAATGCACCAATCAGACCAGGTGCTCTCCTCCACAGAGCCCCAGCAGTCTCCTCTGTGGCTTACTCTGCAAGTGTAAGGGAATTTCAGTTGGGAACAGCCTTACTGTCTCTACCCCACTGACTCACCAACTGCTTCAGCACTCAGGAGAAAACACCTTTGTACCTTTTGCTAATATTTAAGAGACTAATACAGTCTGTAAGAATGACAATCACCAGAAATGCCACTGTTGTTTGCAAGAAACAGTTATGCTGGGGCGCCCGGGTGGCTCAGTCCTTAAGCGTCTGCCTTCAGCTCAGGTCATGATCTCGGGGTCCTGGAATCAAGCCCTGCATCAGGCTCTCTGCTCAGGGAGACTGCATCCCCCTCTCTCTCTCTGCCTGCCTCTCTGCCTACTTGTGATCTTTGTCTATCAAATAAATTTTAAAAATAAGTAAATAAAACAATAAAAATAAAAGTTTTATTTATTTGAGAGGGAGAGTGTGTATGAGAAGGGGGAGGGGCAGAGGCAGAGGGAGAAGCAGACTCCTCGCTGAGGGCTTCGATCCCAGGACCCTGGGACCATGACCCAAGCCGAAGGCAGAGGCTTAACCAACTGAGCCAGCCAGGTACCCCCCGCACTTTACTTTTTTTAAAATGAAAATCAGAACTTTACAAAAAAGTCAGAACCTTCCAATTGAACACCATTATAAAGATTCCAAGAGTCAGATTATATCACACAGAGGAGAGACCGGTGGTTACCAGAGAGGAGGTGGGGTGAAATCGAGGGCATCAAGGGCACACTTAGCACGAGGTGCACTGAGGAACGCACAGAACTGCTCCATCACTACATTGTACACCCGCAACTAACAGGACACTGTATGGTGATTATACTTCAATTAAAAAAATGAGTAAAAAGTACTAGTTATAACAAGTAAGAGGGCAAAAGGAAACTTCTGGAGGTGGTGTAAAGGGTAGCGGCATAGACTGGGACAGTGGTTTCGTGGGTGAACACCTACCTCTGAGCTCAGCAAGTTGTCCACATTAATTACGCACACATTTTGGTACATCAAAAACTAAAAGTAAAATTTAAATAAACAAATAAAATGCCAATAAGGGGTAGGGTGGGGAAGAAGAAGAGGAAGAGGAAATACTAGCAAGGCAGGGCAGAAGGGCAGAGGGAGAGAAAATCTTAAGCAAATGATTCCATCATCTGAAGTAACTCTCGTCTCCTGAATCAGTATCCACGTCCCCTCTCTCAACCATTCCCAGCCATCTATCCAGGGCAACTGCAGCTCTCCTCTTCCAACAGCTTTTGAGGCCATGATACAATAATACATCAAATACTAAGATTCAAATTCCATACCACACCTAGGACATGGCCCTACTCTAACACAACATAAAATCAACAACCTGTCAAAAATGCTCTACCATCTAATTAATTACCATCTAATTAATGAGAAACCTGCTATGAAAAAATTCTGATAAACAGATGATAAATAAATCATATAGTCACTCACTTTAAGGAGTGAGGAATAGGGGGTCACTTAACAGGGAAAAATCCCATTTATGTAGAAATCTGCAAAAAGAGCCCCGGAAAATCTCTCAATTTTTTTGAAAGATTTAGCAAATAATGTATCACAGATGAAGCAAACACTGGAAATACTCCAGTGATAATGAAACAGTAATGACATCATATGCTGACATCACAAAGGTTAATGCTGAATTTCACATACCTGCAAAAATAATCTTTGCTTTGTACTTTGGAATACCCTTAACGGTATATCCCCACCTACGAGCAAGTTTGCAAGCCGTCTCTCCAGCCTCCACTCCTATCAAGAAGGAAAATTTTTCAGTTTAAAAAAAATGTATTTTAAATTATCAAAAAGTAATACAATTGTTTTCTTGGCTATTTAATGTAAAAAAGAAATATTTTACCTGTATTCATAGGAAGAACTTTGTGGTAGTTGAAAAGTTTAGTAATATACTCTTCGTATTCACCAAGCACGTTATTATAGAAAGCCCTGGATGTTAAGGTCAGTTTGTCTGCTTGACTTTTCAAAGCATTCACAATCTTTGGATGGCAATGCCCTTGGTTGACAGCACTGTAAGCACTCAGGAAGTCAAAGTATTTTCTGCCTTCTACATCCCATACGTAAATACCTAAATACATAAAGAGAGTCATTTTAGAAAATCACTGAGTTACGTAAAGTTCAAAGATTAAGACCGTTGGCAAGCCTTCTGAATACCCACACATGAACCTTTACTTTATAATACAGAATTGTGGCTAATCATGTTTTAGCTCAAGCATAGTCAGGCTGGTTAAAAATAATCTGATTTATAAGGAATTATATTTTATCTGCCCAGCTTGAAATTACATATTTAACAAGAACACCATAACAAGAAAAGTTTTATAAACTCTGGAGTGACACCCTCACTCCTAGAAAATTGGGGTTTGGAATGTAAAACCAGAAGTTATACATAACAGAAAAATCGTGATTAGTTGACTGTAACTATCAACAGAAGGAGAAAGAGAAAATATACTTCCAAATCACACACCCATCTGCTAAGGGTCTAGTATCCAGAACACTTACAACTCAACAACTAACAACCCAGTTCATGGGTTCAGTTAAGTGGCTGCCTTCGGCTCAGGTCATGATCCTGGAGTCGCAGGATCGAGCCTAGCATGGGGCTCCCTGCTCAGTGGGGAATCTGCTTCTCCCTCTCGTTCTGGCCCCTCTTACTCCCCCATTCCTGTCCCCTCTCTCTCTCTTGCTCTAACAAATAAAATCTTAAAAAAAAAAAAATACACAATTCAAAAATGGGGGAAGAACATGATTGGACATTTCTCCAAAGATACACAAATGGCCCAAAAGCACATGAAAAGATGCTTCAGTATCTCAATCACTACAGAAATGCACATCGAAACCTCAGGGATAGCTTCCACATTCATAAGGATGGTTGAAAGAAAGAAAGAAAGAGAACAAGTGCTGGCAGGACAAGGAGAAACCGCAACTCATGCATACTGTAAAAGGCACAGCAGCTGTAGCAAGCGGCCGGCACCTCCTCAGCAAGTCACACCAAAAGTTACCATCCACAGCCAGGTACATACCCCAAGAGAGTGGAGGACAGGTGTTCACACAAAACTCCGTACGCAAATGCTCAGAGCAGCACTAATCACAATAGTCAGGAGTCGGGGACAACCCAAATGTCCATCAACCGATGAATGGGTCAACAACACGCGGTCTATCCGCGTGACGAAGGATTATTCAGCCGTAAGCAGCGACTACGACCACACGCCCCAACACGGCCGGCCTTGAAAATGTTACACTAAGTCAGAGAAGCCAGACACAAAAGCCCACACGCTGCAGCCGTCCCACCATCCAGGACAGGCAAACCCACAGAGACAGAAGGCAGGTCAGCAGCCGCCAGGTGCTAGGGAGACGGGAGACTGCAGAGTGACTGCTTAATGGGGGTAAGGGGTCCTTTGGGGGTAATAAAGTCCCAGGACTAGCTAGAGGGGATAGCTCTACGGTACTGTATATATATACTTAATGGTGCTGAATTGAATGATTAAAATGGTAAATTTTAAGTTATGTATGCTTTAAAAAATTTTTTAAGTTGACTATAGATATTAAAATATATTGGGCAGCTTACCAGCTAACTTTTACCATGTATTTAACATACTGTCTTAGGTGCTGCTGAGCCTTATCTCATCAAAGAAAACCTATTGAAAAAAAAAAAAAAAAAAAAACACCTAAAAGTGTGACCATCCTACAGTACAAAGATATGGAAAGAGATGCTTGGATTTAGAATCAGCCCAAGCTGGCACATACAGAACCAGGACTTGACCCCAGGCACTCTGCTAGTACAATTAATTTTTTTTTTAAGATTTTATTTATTTATTTGACACAGAGAGATCGAGAGTAGGCAGAGAGGCAGGCAGAGAGAGAGGGGGGAAGCAGGCTCCCCGCTGAGTAGAGAGCCTGATGCGGGGCTCGATCCCAGGGCCCTAGGATCATGACCTGAGCCGAAGGCAGAGGCTTAACCCACTGAGCCACCCAGGTGTCCCGGTACAATATTTTTACAAACAGTTCCCAAATTTGTAGTATAGAAGTCTAGATTTTCAGTTGTTCAAAATCTAGATCACAGTGCTAGTCCTAAATAAATACGGCAAATGATAAAGATGTTTAATATTCCCATACATCATCTTCTGGCCCAAAGCTAAGTAATAAACTTTGGTTTTATTAGGTTAAGGCTGTTATTTCAAAATGTGCATTAAATCACCACTTGGCAAATATCAGTAATCATTTTCAGGCAGAGAATAATTAATGGATTCTAAAAGTGTGAGTAAAAGTTTGCAGAATCTCAAATCATGTCCCCACAAGATATTCGAAAGGGCAAAACAGTATCTTTGCAGTGAAGAAGGCTGGCAGTCACTACCTCACCAGCCAACTTTCCTTAAGGATCTTACATTCCCTCCTGGCAATGTCCATCATGACAAAGACTGAACGAGTTCACCTTTGTATTCCCCACAAGTACCTAGGACAGCAAGCACTAGACACTCATTAAATGTGGAATTAACCATATCTGCCACCTAGAAATGCATCTGGCAAATGTACACTGAAAAAATTTAAAAGCAATTTTTATAAAAGGTTTCAAGCAAAAGGGAGAAGGGGCATTGGATTAATTCAAAATGTACCTTTTCCTCTCTCCAGGGCTACAGGTAAAGGGTGGTAGTTGTGTGCCCCATACTTAGACTCTCGCTCAAAGATGTAATCAGAAGATGGAGGACCTTGGATTGTCTTTTTAGTCGCAACAGATGTAGCAGAAGCCACTGAGGAATGAACTCCACGACGAAGCACAGCGATGGTCTGCAGATGAGCTAGTCTGGAAAACATCGTGCCCTTCAAGTAGGAAAAGCACCCACCTGTTCAAAAAGGAGAGAAGACAGTAAAAGTAAGAGTCTTCCCAGGGTCAGTGTATGTCAGCCCATCACGTATTGAGCATTTACCGAAGTCCGCCAAAGAATCAAGAAAACGAGGGAGAACAAAGACCCAGTCCTTGTGATGGGAAGCTTAAGGGAAATAAGCATGGACGTGTTTAGACTCAAACCTGACAAGGACTACAGCAGGATGTGCACAAAGTACTAGAAGTAAGGAGGCCAGGATAATAAGTAAGAAAACCAAGAAAAACTATGGATGGGAGGTCAGAGGCTTTGACTGTCGCATTCTTCTGCACCACTCGAGAGTTTTTTTTTCTTTTTTGTGACAGAGATCACAAGCAGGCAGAGAGGCAGGCAGAGAGGAGGAAGCAAGCTGCCTGCTGAGCAGACAGCCCGATGTGGGGCTCGATCCCAGGACCCTGAGATCATGACCTGAGCCAGAGGCAGAGGCTTTAACCCACTGAGCCACCCAGGTGACCCTCGAGAGTTCTTTATTAAGCACACATGATTTTTTTTTAAGTCATCGGTGCTGAGAGTACATCAAGGGCAAGGAACTCTCTCTGGGGACTCAGGCAAGGTTGCACAGCAGAGGAGCTAGAGAGGTGGTACCTGATCTTGTGGACTGAGCAGCTGTTATAAAGGGACTACTATGGGGCAGGATCCGTTCAGATGGGCAGACCCCCCCAGCATGCAGATCAAATCAGGGAAGGAGGTTGAATCAGCCCCACACTGGGCTCCCTGCTCAGTGGGGAGCCTGCTTCTCCTCCTCCCTCTGATCCCCCTCCCCGCTGCTAGTGCACTCTTTCTCTCTCTCCGCCTAATAAAAAAATAAAATCTTAAAAGTTGCCAGGGGCCCCTGGGTGGCTCAGTTGGTTAAGCTTTGGACTCTTGGTTTCCAAACAGGTCATGATCTTAGGGGCGGGGCTCCTCGCTCAGCACAAGTCGGCTTGTTCCTCTCCCTGCCCCTCTGCTCCTACCCCCTCACTCAAAGGGAGGTAGGGACACACATGCGCGCGCTCGCTCTCTCTCTCTCTCTCTCAAATTAATAATTTTTTTAAAGTTGCCACACACTAAGCACACTTAACTATGTCTATATTTTTTCTTATTTTTTGTCTATACCTATTTTTTAAAAAGACTACTTACGTCACGTTTAGACAGAGTTCTATGAATGACAAGCCAAATCACACAACCTCCTAGCACTGAATGTGAGCTGCCGAATGAGCAAAAACTTAATACTTGGAGCTTGGCTTACTTCCCTTTCAGCTTGGCACGATGTGGTAAATCCAGTATGTTCAGGAATTCACAGTTACTAAACAGAATCCAGCACTCCGTTTGCCCAGACTCACCGACTATCCTTTCTTCCCACGGTTCAGATGAGAATACAGATTTTTAATCTGAGTTCCAGGGATGGTGTTCAGAGGGTCCAATAACTCCTGAAATAAAATGCAGAATCGTTCCCAAAAGTTTTTTCTCCTAAGGAGAAAATCCCTAGCTCTCACCAGGTTTTATCTGGGAGAGGAACCTTATATAGGAACTAGCAGACACGGGGCAGTGGCTAGTAAAATGCAAGGTCTAGCTATACAAAATGATACAGAACTTCCCTAAAATACTACTGTGAAGTCTAAAAAATGGATTTTAACTTTATTTCTTGGCCTTTTATGCTCTAAACACAGTAAGAATTAATGTTCTATTTAACCAACTAAAAAATTAACACAATTTCTGCCTTGATCAAATTAGCAATAAAACATAGCATTCCATCGTGGTACTCTGAACTAAAACCCCTTTTGAAAAGAACTATAGGGGTGCCTGGGTGGCTCAGTCAGTTAAGTGTCTGCCTTCAGCTCAGGTCACGATCCGAGGGTCCTGAGATGGAGCCCCACATTGAGTCCCAAATGGGGCTCCCTGCTCAGCAGGGAGCCTGATTCTTCCTCCTCTGCCGTGCCCCCTGCTTGTGCTCTCTCTCTCTCTAATAAATAAAATATTTTAAAAAAGAAAATAACTATAGCCATTATCACAGCCTCTGAAGGGTTTGTACTCTTAGACCAGTAACCTCACTCCTAAAATCCTATCATAAATACTCAGGAATGCAGAGAAACATTCATGCGTAAAAGATGTTCATCAACGGGAGAATGGATCAACATAATTGCACACATAATAGCGTGTTGTCATTTAAAATCATAGTAGTACAACAACACGGAGAGGAGTTTTAGGATGTGGTTAAGTGAAAAAAAACATATACGATATGTTCAAGATTATAAATAAAGAAGTCACATAATGAAAAAACTACCTGAAAAGGCACAAAAATGCTCACTGTTATTATCTTTCTACTATTCTGTGCTTCCCACATTTATAATCAGAAAAAGTCGTTACAAGTGAAGCTGAATGTCTGCTAGGTTGTCACACTCGATAGAGAAAAAGCTTAGGCAACATACAAAACAAAACTAAGGGGAAAAGAAGTGTTTGAGAAGCTCTGAGAAAACAGTCTGTGGTTAAAAGAAAGGCAGAGGTCATTTCCCCTAGGAAGTGCAACCTGGATTACAGCAAGTAGGTCTAGAAGTTTATTTGTATGAGACGGGGTCCAATTCTAAAATAAAAACTCCTCTCCGTAATGATTTTGCTATTAAGGTCTGTAGCTCTGTGACTAGAAGCATGCAGAGACGCACTATGAAATGAACTGACGTATTAAAAAAAAAAAAAAAACTAAAAAAAAAAAAGCAAAACAACTAAATACCCTCTTAATTAGCATTTTTTGAGCTCAACTCCAAATGTGGGGCTTAAACTCAAACCCCAAAATCAAGCATCACATGCTCTACCAACTGAGCCAGCCAGGTACCCCCTAACTAGCATGGTTTTTTGTTTTTTGTTTTTTGTTTAAGATCTTATGTATTTATTTGACAGAGAGAGAAATCACAAGTAGGCAGGGGGGAAGCAGGCTCCCTGCTGAGCAGATGGCCCGATGTGGGGCTGGATCCCAGGACCCTGAGATCATGACATGAGCCGAAGACAGAGACCAACCCACTGAGCCACCCAGGCGCCCCTAACTAGCATGTTTTAAGTTGATTAACAGGTCGATACAGTATTGCAAGTGAAAGGAATTTTTGAAATTATCTAAATTCGACAGTCTTCATCTCTTTTTTTTAAGATTTTATTTATTTGACAGAGATCACAAGTAGGCAGAGAGGCAGTCAGAGAGAGGAGGAAGCAGGCTCCCTTCTGAGCAGAGAGCCCAATGAGGGGCTCAATCTCAGGACACTGGGATCATGACCTGAGCCGAAATCAGAGCCACCCAGGCGCCCCAATAGTCTTCATCTTATACAAGAAGTTATTTGCTTAGCTAATTTGCAATAGAAATGAGATAAAATATCCATTTATCTGTGAAGTTCAGTCTTATTGAAAAAATAACTTACTGACAAAACAATAACATTCAAACATTACCAATACTCATTCTTAAGGCTTTTATTTTTTTTTTAAGATTTTATTTATTTATTTGACAGGGAGAGAGATCACAAGTAGGCAGAGAAGCAGGCAGAGAGAAAGAGAGGGAAGCAGGCTCCCTGCTGAGCAGAGAGCCCGATGCGGGGCTCCATCTATCCCAGGATCCTGGGATCATGACCTGAGCCGAAGGCAGAGGCTTTAACCCACTGAGCCACCCAGGTGCCCCATTCTTAAGGCTTTTAAAGATGAACTCTGGATATTCAACTGCGAAAAGTCCTGCAGTAGGTATGTGATGATGTAACCAGAATCTGTACAAATATTTCTATTAAAGAACCTTCTGGGGCACCTGGGTAGTTCAGTTGGTTGGGCATCTGCCTCTGGCTCAGGTCATGATCTCAGGGTCCTGGGATCAAGCCCCACTTTGGGCTCCCTGCTCAACAGGAAGCCTGCTTCTCCCTCTCCCTCTGCGGCTCCTCCTGCTTGCGCTCTCTCTCTCTCTCAAATAAATAAAATCTTTAAAAAAAATTTTTTTAAGTACACTGTACATTAATTAACTGGAATTTAAATAAAAACTCATTTTTAAAAAGTTCATTTCATTAAATTTAATGGCCTTCAAGAGTCAAAATAGTATGTGTAAGCCTGACCAGTCCAGGTTGTGGTCATGCGGTTAACCAAGGCCCATTCTCGGGGGGGGGGGGGGGGGGGGGGGGGGGGGGGCTGTCCGTGCAGGGGAGGGTGGCAAACTGCTACTGACGGAAAATTTTGGCATTGTTTTCAGTAACCTACATAATTCACAAAGCCCTTCTTCAAGCTATATTACTCCCATCTATCTAGTCCATCCTGTCTCCATGAAAACATACCTAAAACAGAATTTCCATAAAAGGCTGCATTTTGAAAATTCATCTAATTTAGCATGTACTACGAAATACTAGTTTTTTTAAATAACTCTAAAAGAAAAACCAGAAGTTGTTCAGCAAAACTCATCAAGCCACTTAAAGGGGCACCTGGGTGGCTCAGTGGGTTAAGCCTCTGGCTTTGGCTCAGGTCATGATCCCAGAGTCCTGGGATCAAGCTTACATCGGGCTCTCTGCTCCTCAGGGAGCCTGCTTCCCTCTCCCTCTTCCTACTTCTCTGCCTCCTTGTGATCTCTCTCTCTCTCTGTCAAATAAATAAAATCTTTTTTTTTTTAAGATTTTATTTATTTGAGAGAGAGAGAGAGCATGAAAGGGGCGAGGGGCAGAGGGAGAAGCCGGCTCCCCGATGAGCAGAGGGCCTGATGTGGGACTTGATCCTGGGACTCCAGGATCATGACCTGAGCTGAAGGCAGTTGCTTAACCAACTGAGCCACCCAGGCGCCCTTTTAAAAAAAGTTTTTTTTAAAGCCACTTAAAATATTCCACTTGTAATTTGGCTTTCCTATATTGGTCAAATATTTACTTTTCTTGAGGTAACCATTCACAAATACAGTTGTTTTTTTTTTTTAAGTTCTGCCAAGAAAAATTTGTTGGTTTGGGTTTTTTTTGTACGTAATCTGGCTAAAATTCAACTCAAGTGCGTCATTGGCACAAACATCTTAACCATTACTATTGAAAAAGGACTGGCTCTGCCAGAAAACACCCTCCACACACCTCCAAAATTTGGTCCATTCCTATTTTACTTTTTTTTTTTTTTAAGTGGGCTCCACGCCCAGCACAGAGCTCAACGGGGGCTTGAACTCAACCACCTACAGGTCAAGACCTGCCTAACTGACTGAACCATGCAGATGCCCCAATTTCTCTATTTTAAAATATATGAGATTCAGGGGTACCTGGTGGCCCAGTTGGTTAAGTAGCTGCCTTCAGTGGGGTCATGATCTCAGGGTCCTAGGATAGAACCTCACCTCATCCCACCTTGGGCTCCCTGCTCCACAAAGTCTCACCTCCCCCTCCCCCCTCCCCCTCACCCCAGCCCCCAGTGCTCATGTGCATGTTCCCTCTCTCTCCCTCTGCCATAAATAAAATCTTTTTTTTTTTTTTTAAAGTACATTTATCGGGCATTTGGTAGGCTCACTCGTTTGGCCATCTGCCTTCAGCTCAGGTCATGATCCCAAGGTCCCTGGATGGAGCCCAGCATCAGGCTCTCTGCTCAGCAGGGAGTCTGCTTCTCACTCTGACCCTCTCCCCCCACAACTTCCTCAAATAAATAAAATCTTCTTTTAAAAAAAGATTTTTCTCTTGAGTGTTAATATATGCAACTGTTGAATCACCACATTGTACACCTGGAATTAATATAACACTATTTTAACTACTGGAATTTACATTTTTAAAATGCTTCATTTAAAAAAAAAACAAGGGGCGCCTGGGTGGCTCAGTCGTTAAGGATCTGCATTGGGCTCAGGCCCATGATCCCAGGAGGCCTGGCCCCTGACTCCTTGCTCAGCAGGGAGCCTGCTTCTCCCTTCCACCACCACAACCACCCCCACCCCGGCCCCTGGTAGTCTCTATCTCTCCTCTCTCTCTCTCAAATAAATAAAATCTTTAAAAAAGAGGAACTCTACTTTCAAACTTGCATCTTTTTCATAATCCGGAACTAGATTCTCTGAAGTTGAAACCAAGATATTCTAATGAAAGAAGTCTATTGTTTATTTCAAATAGGTAAGATAAAGAAATTGGTTTACATAAATAACACTTCCAGGTTCCAACTGAGAGAACCAGTTTACCTACAGAAACTTACAAACCCAAAGAAGAGATTTAGAATTGCGAAAATTACAGATTAGTAATTTATTAAACCCAATTCATTTCAAACTCACGCCTGCTTTCCTCCCTGAATTTATCACCTCCCTTTATTTACCTAAGAGGTAAAACAGAAACCAAGAAGTAAGAGTTACAAAAGGTGGAGACCACAGGTTCCTGAGAACAAGTGCCCCACTGATTTCAACCAGAACTTACTGATGCTCGCAAAGACCCCTAAGGATGAAGTCTTCATGCTGAAACCCTGTTGGCCCCAATCCCTTGACACCATCCAATTAGTCTGCACGTTACTATAGATAAGGCTCTACTTCTGTAATTTTTTATTTGGACAGACTGGAGGGAAAAAAGATGTTGGGGGCGGGGGAGAGATAAGCAGGTTGGGAGCAGGGCCCAGGCGCTACCCGGAAGGATTCGAACCCTTTTCAAGGGTCTCTCTCGACCCGGGCCCTCCGCCCCATTACGAAAGCCACCCATTAACTGAGCAGTTTCCCCACATCCAGAATGCAGCCTTCTGGTAGACCTCGGGAACCCAGGGTCCCCGCGGTGCCCGCGGTGCCCGGAGCCTCCTCCCCACGCGCCGGCGCCCAACACCTTCTCCCAAACCCGAAGGCGCGCAGCCAAGGCGCTGGGGGGTTGCGGGCCAGGAGGGCCGAGGGCCGGCCCGGCTCCGCCTGCCCTGGCAGGCGGAGGTGCCACATCCTCAGCCTCTCTCAGCCTCCTGCCTCCTTCGCCCGCCCGCCACTCCCGGCCGGGATGCGCCGCGTCCCCGCCGGCCGAAGCTGCGCGCCCGCCCGCTGCCTCTGGCCCGGCGGTGCCCGCCGCCCGCCACGTAAAACGGCCGCAGAGGCGGAGCCTGCCCCCCGGTCGAGGCCCAGCGCGCCCCTTCAGCCCGTTCCCCCACCCCCGGACCCCCGACCCGGGACTGCAGCCGTCCGCGTCGGCCGCCCCGCCGGCCCCCGGCCAGGACACCCCGGTCCCGGCTCCAGCCGCGGCCCCTCCGCTAGCGCGGATACCTGGCTGGGCCTCCGACACCCGCCGGCACACGCGTCGCGCACAGCACAGCAGCGCGACGGCGGCGCGTCACAGAGCCTAAGACTCGGCTTCCGCCCCGCCCCCGGGGCGCCCTCGCCATCCATTGGCTGGCGGCCGAGGCCTGGGCACCAATCGCCGTGGGCCCGCCCCGCTGCGGCTCCGCGCGGACTTAACCTCCCACCGCGGCTTCCAGCCTCTCTCGCATCTCCTGGGCGGGGCTGCTGTGGGCGGCCGCCGGGTCCCTGCGCTCCAGCGCTGGCCAGGTCGGTTCCTTTCGGCCGGCCGCTCGCTGGGGGCAAGACGAGGCCCGAAAGGATGGAATGTCTGTTGGGCCTCGGGCTCGTGATGTTTCCAGGGTCCCGGCCGCGAGGGTCTGGATGACCGGCTCGACCTCCAGCCCTGCACTCCCGGCGGTGCTCCCAGTCCCTTGCCACGCAGGGCCTTCTGTGGGACGCCCACCCAGATACATCCCAAACACAGCTGCGGGACCCCTCGAACCTTGCTACCCTTCTGTACCCACTCCTAGAAGTCATCACGGCAGCTGGAAAGCACTGCCGGCCTCCTCGTGGTTGCGGGTAGACCCTTAAGTGACCGCGACACACCCCGTGTAATTTGTCTGTGGCGCCCTCCACAAGCCATAATTAAAACGCAGAACTCAAAATGGACAGTCCAGGACAATCTCGTATGAGAATAGGAAGGGACCTGGACGTCATTTTGCCTCCACCGTTTTTGTTACATAATGGAAACCAGACAGAGAGGGAAGGCCACTTGCCCAGGGTTACCCCACTGGTGAGAGGCAGCCCAGCCCCGTGTGCCACTTCCCTTCTCAGTGCACAGTCCAAGACAGATGCTGGGAAAAAGGACTGCACCACGATTCCTTAGACCATCGTGGTCAGGGACGCCTGGGTGGTGCAGTCGGGTAAGGCACCGACTCTTGATTTCGGCTGAGGTCATGATCTCTGGGTGGTGAGATAGAGACTGGGCGCTCAGCAGGGAGTCCGCTTGAAATAGTCTCCCTCTGCCCCTCCTCCCCCCCTCCCGGAGCGCTCTCTCCGTCTAAAATAAATAAATGAATCTAAGAGAGAAAGAGACGAAAAGAAAGCATTGTGACCAGTCAAGATCCCAGGGGGAAACAAATGGCACGCTCCAAATTGAAAATCTGAGGTATATTTATTAAAGGAATTATTTAAACATTGACTGGTGAACCATAAGGATGGAGAAGTTACCTGGAGTCAGTGCACCACTGTCAACCCTAGACTGGTTCCCAAAACCCAAAGAGAGGAAGAAAGGAGAGGCTACCTTCCTGAGCTGTGGTCATCAGTGACCCCACTGGGCCAGTGCCGAGGTGATAAGCATCCCGACCTCCCACCTCCTACCAGAGTGGTCCATAGGCTGAACACATTAGGAAGCCAGAGACCTAGGGAGTCCCTTTAAGGAAGTCTCTGCAGCTTACTCTCCAGGAACACAGAATCGGTCGGAAAGGCTGGAGAGTAGGTGGGATAGAGAGACAAATGCAAGACATTCAACACACATAAGCAAATAAGATTAGTCTTAGCTGAGTAGACAGTAAAGTCAAAGCTGCAAGGTCAAGGGTCGAAAATTGAGTGGGCCCCAGAGGCAGAGCTGTAAACAGCAGAGCCCATGACTGCAGATGTCCAGAGCAAGAAACCAAAAGGGATTCAGTCCTCCTTGGCTCCCCCACCCCAGAACAAGGCCACTTACTCCAGCTGTTACGGACACACGCTCTCTGGAGCTCCCTGAGAGCAGGTGAGAGCAGGACTTTGCCTTTTACTTCTTTGATGTCTCTCCACAACCCTGAACACAGTGTGATTTCTTAGAAGTTAGGTCATTCTACCCAGCAGGTCAGAGAGGAATTGTTTCTCTAAGCTCCTGTTCTACAAACCTAGGCAGGTATACCATGCCAAACCCGCTTTTGGATCTCTTACAGAGCCCAGGAATCCTCTCCTAGGCCTTGGCAAGTAGGGGCAGGTGTTTCTGAGTTCAGGAAGGGGCACATGACACCCAAGATCTGAGCGTAACATCAAAGTATGTTGCATTGCCTTTGGTCTCACAGACAAGATGCTCCTTAACAAAAAAGTTTCCATATGTAAGAAACTCCTGAGAATGTCTGGGTTTTATCTCTTCTCTCTTATCAGAAAAATGCAATAGGTACAAAGAACATGATAATATTTTATGGTTTCTCTACTACCAGGTAATTTTGCAGCATAATGTGACCTTGGAGCCCTGGACTGGAAAGCGGCTTGTTTTCAACTAAGAAAGAGCTGTTCTATTTGTAAGATTTTTACTTGTACAATCTAGAAATATTTAAATAGAACATACTTTCCAAAGATTTTTGAGCTTCTACAGCTATTCACAGATTCAAGTAATTAACTATTCAGGAGCCATAAATCTGGGAGATATAAAGACTGAATCAGCAGGGACACCTCAGTGACTCAGTAGTGTTAGGTGCATGCCTTTGGCTCATGCCATGATGCTGGGGTCCTGGGATCGAGCCCCATGTGGGTCTCCCTGCTCAGCTGAGAGCCTGCTTCTCCCTCTCCCTCTGCCTCTCTCCCCTACTCATGCTCTCTATCTCTCTCTCTCTCTCTCTCAAATAAATAAATAAAATCTTTATTTTAAAAAAAAGACTGATCTTACAGCAGATACCCAACACCTAAATTAACTTCATTAGTTCACTCAACAAAGTCCTTTGTGTGCCTACATTTTTGGATCTGCATTGAATTTCGAATCAGGCAAGAGCACATGGGTCACTTTAGTGAGAAAAGAGAAGTTCAGGAAGTGCACTCTCAACAGGAGTGAACTGAAACTAATAACCTTGACCATCTAGAAAAGCTAAAATTATACAAAAAAAGGAAAACATCTTTATTTTCTCATATAGGCAACTCTCAATCATTCAGTGACCAGAAAAACGATTTATGGATTCTACAGGCCCCTGACTCTTCACTGCTCCCTTCATTGTCCAACTTGTTATGACTTGTTATTAGTACAGCTTACATATACTTGACCTTGACCTTGGGTTGATTAAAAAGGAAAAATCCAAGCTGACAGCCAAAGAGAAAGCCTCATGAAGAGACTCAGGAAATAAGTATTTGGTGATTTTTACCCAGCAGGAGAAATTTTCCTTTCCCCAGGTTCCATTCACCCTAAAAAGATATCTTCACACAAAAAACCTCGACAACGTACATGACTTGTCTCTTCTGCTGCTACTGCCCTGAGCCAGGGCAGACCTTTGCATCTGGAGGAGAGTAAACTTCTTTAAGACCAGAAGGGATCTGGCAGGAGGGAGGTAAGCAAAGTAGTAAGGGGAACTGCAGAGGAATAGCGGGGAGAAGTCCTGAACTTAATTCTGAACTGGGGACAATAGGCAGAGATGCAGAAATTTTGCAGTTGAAGTACTGATTCTGATAGAATCTGATCAGTACACCCGCCAGAAGTACTTACTTTCCCTCCCCAGCAGCTGAACTCCACTTAAGAAACCTAGCTGCAGGGCGCCTGGGTAGCTCAGTTGATTATGTGACTGTCTTCAGCTCAGGTCATGCTCCCAGAGTCCCAGGATCGAGTCCTGCATCGGGCTTCCAGCTCCGTGGGGAGTCTGCTTCTCCCTCTGACCTTCTCCCCTCTCATGCTCTCTCTCACTCTCTCTCTCTCAAATAAATAAGATCTTAAAAAAAAAAAAAAAAGACATCTAGCTTCTTGGGGCACCAGGGTGGCCCAGGCAGTTGGGCATCTGACTCTTGGTTTCCACTCAGGACATGACCTTGGGGTTGTGGGATCAAGACCTGCATATGGCTGCACACTCAGTGGGGAGTCTGCTTGAGATTCTCTCTCTCTCCCTCTGCCCCTGCCCCTGCTTGCATGCACACACTCGCTCTCTAACATAAATAAATACATACTAAAAAAAGAAAAGAATCCTAGCTGCAGCTCCTGTCCTTCACATGACACATTCCCTGGTGACGAAGGCCACAGGGCCACCCACCTGCTGTCCTTGTTTCACCACCATATACCTCTAGCTCTATATCTTATCGTCCCACCGAGACTCCGAAGTTCCTGAAGGTTGAGCCTGTTTTGCAGGATCTTTACAACCTCCCAGAACGCATCTTTGTGGTGCTTAGTAGGAATGATTGTTCTACACTGCATTCCTGGGGGCAGAGCCAGTGGCCGTTGTGGGAGTATAATCCTGGGATTCTAAAAGCCCAGGCTGCCCAAAGCCCTCCCCACTCTTTTTTTTTTTTTAAGGTTTTATTTATTTGACAGACAGAGATCACAAGCAGGTAGAGAGGCAGACAGAGAGAAAGAGGGGGGGAAGCAGGATCCCTGCTGAGCAGAGAACCTGATGCGGGGCTCAATCCCAAGACCCTGAGATACTGACCTGAGCTGAAGGCAGAGGCTTAATTAACCCACTGAGCCACCCAGGCGCCCCAGACCTCCCTACTCTTAACGCTGGTAAGCTGTTACTAGATTTAAGCCCTAGAAGCTGGGGTTGAAGAAAAGAGATCACTTGGAACCATTATTGTCCATTAACACCTTGTCACTTATCAAAGTGCTGAAGGAATATCACTGGGTGTGGTAAGTTTATAAACTTGAGTGCTGGAGAGAAAGAGGTGGACCAGTCCTTAGCATGGGTCATGAGATCTCCATATCTCATGGAGACACAACTGGGTCCAGAATGGGAGACTCTGAGAGGGCCTTGGGCACTGGTCACAACAGTTGGAGGACACCTGTGTGCCTAGAAGGCTAAGTAGAGAGAGAATGGGAAATACCAGAAAGATGATGGAGGTCAACCAGGCCAGTTCAACTCATCCATCCAGAGGTAAAGCCTGTTTCCATCAGCTCGATAGCAAGTGTTTAAAGAGAGACTCAGCTCCTGGAGCTGAAAAGTCAGCTAATTCTCAATATGGAAACTTAATAAATATGGTTATTTTGGACATGTACATTAGAGATGTAAGTACATGGTAGATTTTAGAGCTGAGGAGCTTTAGAAACCTAATCTAATACTTTTTTAAAATTTTTTATTTATTCATTTGACAGACAGAGATCACAAGTAGGCAGAGAAGCAGGCAGAGAGAGGAGGAAGCAGGCTCCCCGCTGAAAATCCCAGGACCCTGGGATCATGACCCGAGCCGAAGGCAGAGGCTTTAACCCACTGAGCCACCCAGGTGCCCTAATCTAATACTTTTAAAGAGAAATCCAAGACTCCAAGGTAAAGGGTGGTACCACCCAGTGTTATAAGAAAGAAGTAATGGAAGAGCAAAGGAATCAGGTATTCTACCCAACAAATTCCTTGCTTGAGACCATCAGAAGGAATTTCAGGGGCACCTGGGTAGCTTAGTTGATCAAGTGTCTTACACTTGATTTCGGTTCTGGTCATGATCTCAGGGTGGTAATCTCGGGGTCCTGAGATCCAACCCCCTGTCAGACTCTCTGTTCAGCAGGGAGTCTGCTTGAGATCTCTCCCTCTCTCCCTATGCCCCTCCCTGCTCTCTGAAATAAATAAATACATACTTACATCTTAAAAAAGAAAAAGAAAAAGAAAGAATTTCAACTGAGCACAAAAGTTAAAGCAAAGATTTTTATAAACATTTTTCAAAAGATTTTATTTATCAAAAAAAAAAAAAAAAGATTTTATTTACCTAGAGAGAAAGAGAGAGCACCAGAAGGGGGAGGGTCAGTGGGAGAGGGAGAAGCAGACTTCCCCACCTGAGCAGGGAGCCCCGTCCTGGAACTCTTTGATCATGACCTAAGCCGAAGGCAGATGCTTAATCGACTAAGCCACCCAGGCGCCCCACAAAAATTTAAGTCGGGAGTTTGCAGCCATTTGCCTTGCTCATTAATTTAAAAAATAAGAGAAACCTCAAGTAATAGTTAAATATTTACATCCTTATCTATGAAGGCACTAAGAAACTCAGTGTATTATGCAATGATTTTTTTTATTGATTCCATGAAGGCCAACTCTGAGTGCCAAAACTTGAATAACTTTTACTGGAAGCCGGACACTCCAGAAGTGCACCCTAACTCCACTCCTTTGCTGGGGAGCCTGAGACCCCACAGCTCACTTACCCACCTCGTAAAAAGGGTTGTCCTGAGGCTCACAGACAAATGGGACGCTCTAAAACACCCAGCTGCATCGAAGCCACCCAGCAGTTCAACCCATGGCAGCTTTATTACTTTTATTTACAAACATTATTATTTTTATTTAGAGTAAAGGCTCTTTTGTAAGTCCTCGGGATCACCCTCTAGCCCTGACTCTCCCATAGGCTACCGGCTCCTGCTGAAACCGAAGTAACTCGCGTATTGTACTTTGAAAGGTAGAGAAGTTAAACAGGGAACGGCACAAGTGGGACCTGCTGGAGTAAATCTTGTTTAGAAAAGGCAACTTCTTTAACAGTCAGTGAAGGGCTGCCTGGGTGCCACAGACACTGTTCCCACTCGGGCCCTACCCATGACCACCCTAGAGTTTTCTCATCGGCTCCTTGGAGTTTGGGAAGCACAGTTGGGCGGGACTGGCCTTCTTCTGGACCATAAACAAGCTCTGCTCACACTTTCCCATGTGTTTAATTTTCTAAAGGAAGCTTATGATAAACCCAGGGAGGGAGCCCAGTGCCCCACTGGGCAGATCATTGAAAGACAGTCCCAGTTTTCTTGTTAATTTCCAAATGTGATATTTGAAGGAACTTTGGAAACCTTCCAATTGTGTGAAATATCTATCTGGGTTTTTTTTTTTTTTAATAAGTCTGTAGAACTACTTTTCTCTCTGACACTTTCTCCCCCAAACAACTTTTTTGTTTTGTAAATAGTTAATGCCTTTGCCTCATTTATGAATGAAAAGTACACCCCACGAAGTCTTCCTCCTCTGCCCCAAAGCGCTGCAGTGCTGCAGTCGGTTTCCCCCACCTTGGACAACTCTTTGTAGTAGCTTCTTGTTAATCCTCCTAGGGATACATCGTACAAATAGAAGCAAATAGAAATGCATGCCATTATTTCGTCCACTTTCTAACACCTGAGAAAGCAGGTTACATGTACTCTTTGTACCTTGCCACTTAATATGGCCTGGCGTTCCCTCCAGGTCGACACGGAGAGATGGCCCTCATTCTTTTGTGTAGAGCTGCATTCATAGCCCCATTGCTAGACACTTGGATTATTTCCAATCTTTTGTTATCGCAAACAGTGTCACAAGGGATAACCTCCTCTCTGAAATTTCATGAAGGTGTTTCTGTAGGATAAAGTCCTAGAAGTGGGATTGCCGGGTCAAAGGACGGACCGCATTTCCAATTTGAAGGCTAAGACTCTAAACCCTGGTCTCAGAGGAGAAAGAATAAAGCAGGCTTCTCCCTGTGTGGTCGCTGCCCTGGTGCTGGTCTGAAGCGGGGAGTACAGAAACTGAAAGCAGTTTCTTAGAGCAATTTCCCACTGCAACATCCACCTGCATTTTTCTAAAGAGTTGGTTTTATTGACCTTATCCACCTATGATGACTGGAGAGAAAAAAATTACTTCCATTGCGAGGCAAAAGTCATGAACAACCTCTTTTTTAACATGATGTTGACTCAGATTTGTTACCCAACTTCTGAAAAGTTATGGAGAAACCATCCCCACACACCAAAGAACACAACAAAATTAGACAAACCAAAAAGTGCAAAGATATTTCAGTCCTTTAATAGCAATTGAGTGAGTGCCAGCATATTCCAGTGTGAGAGGTTAAATGATCCCCAACATATGTGGGTGAATGGGCAGGGACAGAGAGAAAGACAGAGAAAGAAACAGGCAGGCTCTCCCAGATGAAAGAAGCAGACAATGACAGAACATAAAATGTAGTAGGGGCAAAGTCATATGGTGACGGGTCCCCTGCAGAAGGAGCTGGCCACCCAGTCAGAGAAGAAGAAGGTCTTAGGCATCATCCTTCTCTGCCAGGACACCAATCTTTATTTTATTTTTAAAAATATTTTATTTATTTATTTATTCATTCATCCATCCATTCATTTCAGAGAGAGCAAGCACAAGCCTGGAGGAGGGAGAGGGAAAGCGGACTCCATGCTGAGCCCAGAGCCTGATGCAGGCATTGATCTCATGACCCCAAAGTCATGACCTGAGCTGAAACTGGGAGTCAGATGCTCAACTGACAGAACCACCCAGGCACCCCCAGGACACCAATCTTTTTAAAAAGTAGGAAGAGAGCCTAAGATGAAGTAGGGATGTACAGGAAGAAAATGTTAGAAATTCACATTTATATTTTATAATCTTGTCCTTTCCAATGTATATTTGTATTTTGCATGTAAATAATCTCCTAACGCTGTGGTATACATGCACAATTTGAGCAAATACATGTAGTGGGGATGCAGATTCATTATGTTGTATTCGAAAGATCAGAGATCAGAAAAGCTGGAAGACCACTCACGGCTCTGGCAGGACTGGAAGGGAGGGATCCAGTCTGTCTTCTCACCATCGTACTCCCAGGGACACAGTGCCTGACCCACAGCAAGCAAAGAAGGATTATGTGAGATCTGATGCAGCTTTGAAAGTAAGTCCCTGCTTCAAGGGCCCAGTTGCTTCCATAGCTAGAGAGCTATGGTTGCTAAGTAGTTAAGCATCCAAAGAGAAAGATCGGACAAAACACCCTATACCTGTCCTGCCCTGAAGTTGTCATTCAAATATAGTATTTTTGCCTTCTGGAGTTGCAAGAAAAATTAGAAATCAGCTGGCAGATCCAATTACATGGGTTTATACTCCATAAATCTTGCTGCCAGGAAGAAATACATTTCTCTAGGCCATTGGAAGTAGTTCTACTTAAAATTATTTTGGGGGGTGCCGTGGCTCAGTAGGATAATCAGTGGTCTCAGGTGTCCTGCCATCCAGCCCCTTGTCATCAGGCTCCCTGCCCAGCGGGGAGTCTGCTTGTCCCTCTCCCTCTGCCCTTCCCCCCACCCTGCTCTCTCTCTTGTTTCTCTCTCTCAAATACATAAATAAAATCTTTTAAAAAACGATTTTGGAAAACCATGATGGAGCTAGCAAGTCTGTAAGGGAAAAAAGCAATTATGACTCATCTTGGAAAAAAAGAGTAACTCCGATTCTTTGATATCCTGCTAATATCATCACCTTCTGTGTTGATGATGTTCTGCCACACCCTGGGAGGGATAAATGCCTGGTGAGACCTTCGTAAAACATAAACCAGATCTGTAGATAATAAGCCTGGCAAAGGCGGCATGAATGGCTTATTTATTTCCAGCCCAAATTCCAAATGACATCAGTGTTCCTTCATACAAAAACAGCTGACAAGAAGGCCGTGGCATTTTCTACACTCTGCTGCACCGAGTACACAGCTGTCTGTGACTTTCACTCCCCCGGGCCTCCCCTCTGGTGCCCTGCCAGGATCTTTCTGTTGCCTTCCAGATGCTAGAGTGGCACCTGGCACACAGCTGGTGCCCAATAAGTATTTGTGCAAAGGACGGGAAGAGGGAGTCTTTGGACTGTATGCTTATTTTATTTTATTTTATTTTTTAAAGATTTTATTTATTTATTTGACAGAGGTCACAAGTAGGCAGAGAGGCAGGCAGAGATAGAAGGGGAAGCAGGCTCCCTGCTGAGCAGAGAGCCCGATGCGGGGCTTGATCCCAGGACCTTGGGATCATGACCTGAGCCGAAGGCAGAGTCTTTAACCCACTGAGCCACCAAGGCCCCCCTATATGCTTATTTTAATGTACAAAAACAAAGTGGGTAGGGGGATGTGTCTTTTGAATATATAAAGAATTATTAAAATTCAACAAAAAAAGACAAAGAACCCAATTAAGAAGTGAGCAGAAGGTTTGAATGCATATTTCTCCAAAGATATAGGAATGACCAACATGCACATGAAAAGATGTTCAGTATCATTGCACGATTAGGGAAATATAAATCAAAATCACAATGAGATGCACTTTACACCCACTAGATTGGTTTTAATTTTAAAACAATAATAAAGGGACGCCTGGGTGCCTCAGTTGGTTAAGCGGCTGCCTTCAGCTCAGGTCATGATCCCAGCGTCCTGGGATCGAGTCCCACATCGGGCTCCTTGCTCAGCGGGGAGCCTGCTTCTCCCTCTGCCTCTGCTGCCACTCTGCATGCCTGTGCTTGTTCTTTCTCTCTCTCTCTCTCTGGCAAATAAATAAATACAATCTTTAAAAAAAAAAAAACAATAAAAAGGGTTGGTCAGGATGAGGAGAAATCAGAACCCTCATACATTGCTGGTGGGAAATGAACGATGGTCTAGCAGTCTAGCAGCTGTGCAAAATAATCTGGGATTCCTCAACAGCTTAAACACAGAATGACCACATGAGCCAGCGATTTCAACGCTAGTCACACATCGGAAAGAACTGGGACGCCTGGGAGGCTCAGTCTAGTAAGAAGCTGCCTTTGGCTCAGATCATGAGCATGGAGTCTTGGGGAGGAGCCCTGAGCTGGGCTCCATGCTGAGTGGGAGTCTGCTTCTAACCTCTGCCTCCGCACCCCCCACTCATGCTCTCTCTGTCTCTCTTTCAAATAAATAAAATCTTAAAAAAAGAAAGAAAGAGAGAAAGAGAGGAAGGAAGGAAGAAAAAGAAAAGGAAAGGAAAGAAGGAAAAGAGGGGCACCTGCCTTCAGCTCAGCCCAAGATCCTGGGGGTCCTGGGATGGAGCCCTGCATTGGGATCCCTCCTCAGCGAGAATCCTGCTTCTCCCTCTCCCACTCCTCCTGCTTGTGTTCCCTCTTTTGCTGCATCTCTCTCTGTCAAATAAATAAAATCTTAAAAAAAAAAAATCTTCCATCAGAATCTTGCTTAGAGGTATGTGGGGATTTTTAGGCTCCAAGAGGAGTTGATCTGTTTCCTTCTTCCTACAGAGATATTCATAGGAACTGAGTATTCTGAATCTCTAGAATTTAGAGTGACTTAGCCAGCCACAAAGGTGATGTACCAGAAAGAACCCCCCGTGCAAAACTAGAACCCCTCCGGAAAAAAAATGCATTTGTGAAAGAAGAGAATTTTCAGAAACGGGGTAAACTAACCTTTTAATGATTATTCTTTTTTTTTTTTTTTAAGATTATTCTTAAACCTTCCTGCACATTTGTGGTAATTTTGGACCTCATGAGTATGTACTCTGAAAGTGCCATCTAGACCTTCCCCAGACCTGGCCCCTTCTGCCTTAGGATCTGCCGGTTATTTAGAAGAAGCAAAGAGAACATTTGGTAAATATATTAACTATACAGGAAAGAAAATGGCTCACAAGAAGGGAATCAATTCTGTGAAATAAGTAATTTTATAAAATCATCCACTCAGCTCTTTTGTGTGGACTGTCTACTGTCCTCCCCCGCCCTCGGTGTTCTCTGCCAGGTTAAATCTCGCAAAGGATGAGCACTGTGTCATCAGCAGCTGCCTGGAAGAGCATTTTTTGGGTTTTTTTTTTTTTTTTTTTTTTTTAATGTAATCCCTCCCCAGGGTGCCTGGCTGGCTCAGTCATTACCTGCATAAGCCAATTTCTCCACTGGCAGGAAGAACTTTACCATTTACTTGTAGCTATATTATGTGCCTCTCAGGCTCGGGAAGCTTGGGGAAACTCATGTCAGATTGCAGATCTAGTAAGTGGTAGAGAGGAAATAAAGGGTCGTCCTCTTTTTGGCTCCACAGACCACCATGGTTGCAGAAAAGTTAGGAATACGCAGGCTGTAATCTACCCTGTGCCTAGGAACCCAATAAATCAATGAATTCCCACCATCCAGAAGAGTTGGCACAGAATGGGCGCTCCGTACATGTCTGTGGCAGGAAGGAAAAAGTCAGGGGACAGAGGAAGGAGAAGCAATGGATACCCTTTCTTTCTAATCCTGACATTTACCTTTAACTACAAAATGCCCAAACAGCTGTCAGATCATTAAAATTAAAAGAAATAATAATGATAAATAAATAAAGACCTTAACAATTTTTTTTTAAAGATTTTATTCATTTATTTGACAGAGAGAGAGAGAGCAAGTAGAGGGAGTGGCAGGCAGAGGGAGAAGGAGAAGCAGTCTCCTTGGTGAGCAGCGAGCCCAATGTGAACCTTGATCCCAGGACCCTGAAATCATGACCGGAGCTGAAGGCAGACACCTAACCGACTGAGCCATGCAGGTGTTCCCCCCCCCCCAATATTTCCTATCATTGGTGGCCTGATGTACAATTTAAATCATCCTGATTACACTAGGAGGGATCTGATACCAATTTGTCTCACTTTGGTGACATGAATGTGATTACTTGGTCAAGGTGATATCCTCCAGATTTTACCATTGTAGAGAAACCTGTTTCCATTTGTAATTAATAAAGTAATTTACGGGGTGATATTTGAGACTCTGTGCATATTCCCAGTTAAAAAACTTTTTTTTAAATCATCCTAGAGTTATGAGGCCCAGCTTTTAGGCTCTGTTGTTCTCTTACCCTCTGTGTGACCTTGGGTAAGTCACATAACCTCACTGAGCCTGTTTCTTAAGTAACCCGGACAACCTTGCAAAAGTTACCTCCCCTCTAAGACTAAGTTTATTTCACCAGTGGGCAGATTTGAGTAGGCTCTTCACCAAAACAGATCTCCAATGGCCAAAAGGCATATGGAGAGATAGTCAACATCATTACCCATCCGGAAATGAAATTTGAAACCAGAGTGGGATGACCACATACCTCCCAGAATCATCGAATGACAATGGTGGTCATTCCTATGTAGAACACTGGAACTCTCCGTCCTTGCAGGTGGGAATGTAAACTGTTACAACCACACTGGGAAACTACTTGGCTCTAAAGCTAGGTCTGTGGGCACCCAGGAGCCCCCCTGCTGGATATATTATCAATGAAAGCAGGAAGATACAGTTACCACAAGAAGTGGTCCTTTCTAGCTTCAAGTGCAATAACAATACCTTCATTGTGCCAGGCCTCAAGCTCCGTGTTTTCTGCAGAGATGCTCTCTAGTCATCTGAGCTAGGCTCTGTGGTGAGGGAACTGTGGCCCAAAGACATAGGAAGCTTGCAAATTCACGTGTGGACAGAGGGATGGAAGTGACTTGGAACCTGTAGTCTTTGAAAACCCTCAGGCCAGGGCCGCCTGGGTGGCTCAGTGGGTTAAAGCCTCTGCCTTTGGCTTGGGTCATGATTCTGGGGTCCTGGAATGGAGCCCCACATCGGGCTCTCTGCTCAGCAGGGAGCCTGTTTCCTCCTCTCTCTCTGCCTGCCTCTCTGCCTACTTGTGATCTCTGTCTGTCAAATTAAAAAAAAAAAAAAAATCTTTAAAAAAGAAAGAAAACCCGCAGGCCAAGAGAACCAGGGAGGGTTAGGTGTGGCAAGCATGGCTGACCCGGAAGAGCAGCCCTTCTTCCAAGACTTTTCTCCCTTCGTCTCCACAACTGGGCTCCTCTGGAATTTGCCTCCAGATCCCAGCTGGAAGCAGGAGGGGGCACTTCCTGTTTCTCTTTGCCTGAGTCTGGGTCATCCCACTTTGTTAACTCTTAGATGCTTCCATTCAACTGACTTTAAGGCGGAATTACATTTTTAAAAGTGTACTTATTAGTGTTTATTGAAGAATGTCTTTCAGCCTACTCATAATGTTTAAAGCTAGCTAAGTAAGTCTTATCGGTTATTTCTAAAAAGACAAATACACTATATTGATCTGTGCCCATAAAATGGAAGGGGATTTCTCAATGTATGGTAGTCTCTCCACTCACTCCCTTAAACACATGAACACATGTGGCTCCTCGGCTACATGGTTCCAAGTGGGATCTACAAAGGTCTTTTTTTTTTTTTTTTGAGATTTTAAAAAAAGATTTTATTTATTTATTTGACAGAGAGAGATCACAAGTAGGCAGAAAGTCAGGCAGAGAGAGAGAGGAGGAAGCAGGCTCCCTGCTGAGCAGAGAGCCCGATGCATGACCCTGGACATGATCCCAGGACCCTGAGATCATGACCTGAGCCGAAGGCAGAGGCTTAACCCACTGAGCCACCCAGGCACCCTTTTTTTAGATTTTATTTATTTTTGAGAGAGAGAAAGAACTGGAGTAGGAGTGGGAAGGAGGGGCAGAGGGAGAAGCGGACTCCCCACTGAGCAGGGAGTCTAATGAGGGCATCAATCCCATGATCCTGGGATCATGACCTGAGCCAAGGGCAGACACTTTAACCTACCGAGCCACCCAGGCGTCCCTGCAATTGTCATTTTCAACATCGGAAATCTACGACCAATGGACAGCCTAAACCTAAAAAGTTATTTACTAGGCTCTTTACGGGGTATTAAGAATTTGTAACATAAGTCTAGGAAGTTAATGTCCTAAAAATCTGGTACTTAGGTGTTGATCTAATTTGTAGCCACTAACAAAATTCTGTAAGGTACTTCACTTTTGCTATGAAAATGGCCCCGTGTGTTTGTATATACAGCCTGCTAGCACAGCCACTATGTGTATATCCAACGTGGGTTTGGAAAACTGTCTAGCGTGGCATGAGAAAGTCATGTCAGGGTAGAAATACCCTCTATTTGTGGAGACTAGCTGATGGGGGGAAAGGAGACGGGTCTATACAAACTCGGACAATTATAAAACTAGTTAAAAACTGCTAACAAAGAACAAGAAATAGTTAAATGAGAAATCATTACAAAAAGGATTTATTAGACAAACACATCAATCGATTGAGTCTAAGGGTTTGGCCCGAAAGCCACTGGGTCTTTCAAAGTAGCGGAAGTTCAAAGTCACACCCTCGGAGCATTACTCTGCTACAGTGTGTAGAAACCAGAAAGGTCAGGAATGACAGCATTCCATGCTAGCCCACAGACAGATAAGCCTTCCGCTGGAGTCTTCTGTGATGCTGGTACCTGAGAGATGAAATGTTCCCTACACCTTGCAGAAATTCAGCTTCTTGTTACAGATCTTGACTCTGAGCACTTGAACTGCCTGTTCATGACACACGGGATGTTGCTTTTCGAAAACCAACGAACAGTTATTAAGGGAGTGTTTCTCAGCAGGTAACGTGAATAAAACATTCTCTACTACAGTAACTGCATTTTTAATCTCATCTGGCATCAACTGTCTTTTAGAAAGTTAAAATGCGTTGTTCGGGGACATTCTTCTTTAACATAGAAGGAATCGAGTAATGAGCACATCATATGCAGTTAAAGGATACCCATTCTCAAATCTTGTGAGCATCCCGTGAGTATGAAGTTTTCATTTAATTTGGCAGAAGGGGGGATATTTTCTATCATTCCTGATAATAATAGAACTAGATATCTCAAAATTATAGTATCATGTGTTCATGACACCAAACTGGGTTTGCTTTATCGGAAGCAAACTTTGAGCATTAAATGTAATTGTTAATGGTACAGGCTTTCAAAACATAGCAAGCAGTATGGTATCTGTGTAGATATCAGCTGACCTCAAGTAACAAAGTTAAGAATAAAATAGACATGACCTGGTTGGGAACCTCGGGGTTTCTGAGATACAAATTCCAAACATACCACATAGAAAACTAAAGGCAGTATCCCAAACAAATCTGGCATGAAAAATTTACAGAATAATTAATTTTTCCAGGGACATAATCAAAGTAGTAGTTGGAACTAGGGGCCATACACTAAATTCCCACGGTTAAATCTATTACGGGAATGTTTTTGCTTCCAGAGCCCTCCTCTAGCCCAGCAACTACTTCCTTCACACCCTTGACAGCCTTTTGCATGTTGTGCCATCCTGGAGTCTCTCTGGAACAAGAATGGCTCTAGATGAAGCTCTAAAAATGTTGAGTTTGTGCCTTTAAAAAACAGTCCGACTTGTGACTGTCATGTGTCCTGGGGGAGCTGTCCTCTCCCAGCTCTGTTCTCTCTTTGGGAGCCTAGGAAATGCCAGGACAGACCAATGAGGGTATCAAATACTGCACATCAGAACAGGAGGCCTCAGGCATAAACGTCAAGATTTTAGTTGAACCACTGGTCCCTTCACTATCATTTCTAAGCATGTGAGGCCATTGCCTGTTGGTTAAAGCTGGTCCAAAATCTGCCGGACGGCCGAACCGCGCCTGCGTCAGCCGAACCGCGCCTGCGTCAGCAGGTGAGTCTAGCCACAAAGCCGTTTCATTTCCTGGCAGAAACTTCTGGTCTTCTCCGAAAAGTAGGATACCTACTCTCTCAGGAACAGCCTGTGGGGAGTCTGTTTGGAACACGAATTGTGCTCAAGTCCCAATCTTAAATGAAGATCTAAAAATGTGCAGTTTTGTGCATTTAAAAACAGTCCATTTCCAGCGGCCGTGTGTGCTCTCGGACCCCGCTTGTTCAGTATTCGGGAGGAATCGCTGGGTTTGGGCCAATAATCAAGTATGAAAAGGGAAACGATGTGCTCTGAAAGGGGGAATCCGCTTACCCTCTGAGCGAGCTGAAAGGTTCGAAGACTCCATCCTAAGTGTGAGCGACCCGCGGGCAGGAAGTCTTGGCTCCCTAGCATCCCCATCCCTGCAGCCGAGCTAGCCCTGCTCGGGACACCCAGACTCTCGGGGGAGCCCCGGAACGGAACTGAGCCTGACCGAAAGTGAAGAGCCAGTTCCAGAATCGGGAAGGCTGCGCACAGCCTTCGTCTCCGGACACTTTTACAGACCGCAGAACCTTGGCCCCTCTGTAGACCGCGTGGGTTCAGGGGGTCTTCGCGGCCGGCAGGGGCGCGGCTGGAGCCGGCAGGCAACCTCTCCCTGCCCTCTGGTGGCGCCTCCCGACAGCTGGAAAGCAAGGGGCGCGCGGACGGCCGCTCACCACGAGGGGGCGGTTCCTGCGCGTCGGCGCCTTCGGTGGCAGGGGGAACCGCACCGCCACGCCAATCATCCGTGAATCCCGACCAAGGGGGCCCCCGAGAATCTCCGGGTTCATAGATGCGGAGCGTAGAAAGGGGTCAGGTAGGAGGGCCCGAGGAAGGACGCAAAGGGGCCCCCAGTGGCTGCAGCCGTTGGAGGGAAGGAGGTGGCGGCCGGAAAGAGGACGTTGGCCGCCGCGTAGGAGGGGAAAGTCTGGAAGGGCAGTGCACCCGGGCCGGGGGGTCCCGGGCTGCCCCCCGCGCCGCCGCCGCCCGCTCCAGCTGCCGTCCCGGGCGCCCCGGTTTGGGGCGCGCCGCTCCCCGCCTGTGCCGCACCGTCGGCGCCGGGGTTCTGCTTCTTCCACTTGGTCCTGCGGTTCTGGAACCAGATTTTGACCTGCGTCTCAGTGAGGCTGAGAGACAGCGCGAGGTTCAGGCGCTCGCACACGGACAGGTAGCGCGTGGCCCGGAACTTGTTCTCCAAAGCCACCAGCTGCTCATAGGTGAAGGCGGTGCGCGCGCGCCTCGGTTTGGCACAGCGGGGCTCGGAGCGCCGGCGCCGGGGCCGCGGGGAGCCGGGCGAGCCCGGGGATCCCGCGAGCCCACGGGTGCCCCGCTCCCCCGCCGCCAACGCCGCCGCCCGGGACCCGGGGGAGCGCGCCGGGTCCGCCTGCAAGCGCGCTGCCCGCTCCTGCGGCCGCCGCTGGCCCGCGTCCTCGGCTTCGTCCTCCTCCTCCTCCGCCTCCTCGGCCTCCGAGCCCTCCAAGGGGGACGCAGTGCCCGCGCCGCGATCCGCAGCGTCTAGTGGAGAAGGGGAGGGTGACCAGAAGCCCGGAACGACCCAGCCCCTCCGGGTCGCCAGACCCCCTCCTCCTCTGCCCCAGAGTCCCTAGCTCTGCCCCTCTCTGGCATCTCGCTCCCCCCATCATCCCACGATCACACATCCTCGCAGGCTCTTCCCAGGAGTTGGGGATTAGGGGTGCGGTGTCCTCTTGCCCTTTACTCATTTGCTATCTAGTTGACGTCCAAAAAATGAATTTTGAATGAATGAATGACAACCCCCATTAAGAAAATACAATGACCATATTGGACAGTATTGGGCGGGTAGGATCACCGTACATTGAGACATCGAGATGTCAAGCGCGTTTAAGGCTCTGTATCCCCAGTCCCTAGAAGCCTATTTTGGTCTGGAACTCCTAGCAATTAAAAAAGAAGTTATTAAGCCCTCTCCCCCCCCCCTTAAAGTGAAATTCCCTCTTTCCCATCTTCTCTCTCCTGCCGTGTTAATAGAGTTTCAGATTTGTGCGGGACAGGATCGATAGATGTCATCTATTAAAGGTAAGTTTTAATCGAACAATATTAGGATCAGACAGGGAAAGGGGGTTTGAAGTCGGTACCTGCAAGCTGCGGGCAGGAGATATGCAGGCGCGGGTAATAGAATATCGATCATCGCTGTGGGGGGGAGGGGAGGGCGGCCCCTCCGAGGGGCGATCCGAACAATTACCAGGCGGACTACCTGGGCCCAAGCACAGCCGCCAGAGGCGCCCCGAGCCCCCAGACAATCACTGCCAAATTTGGGAAGGAGAATCGAGGGGCTGTGCCGCATCCCGCTTCTCTCGGATTTGCGCCCCTGACTCTGCGTCCCTCCGGGGAACCTCGTGCCCACGCTCCACCCCGCAAGGATCCTGCTGTCTTTTGTCCGTCCTTCCAGACACAAACTCTCCCAGACGCTGCCTCGGTGCCCGCCAGACTTAGGAGTAAGTGAAAACCTTTCGAGGAGAAAGCACCAAAGGCCTCCCATCACCCAGCCTCACCCCTGCTCCCGCCCCAGTCAGTGATTGGGTCTGGGGAGACAGGGCAGAGCGCGTGGGCCAGCGGAATCTCGGCAGGTGTCTAGATGGTTGGAAGTGGGCCCTAGGTGCCTAAACCTGACCTCGCACTCCCTTCCAGACAGGGACACATGAGTTAGCCTCACCTTCCTCATCCATAAAATAGGGGCAATATTCATCATGTTGTCTACCTCGCGGGTTCCGAAGTTTTCCATGACTTTTATCTCTGGTCTAGGCCCTGGCACGTGGTGGGTGCATTATATGCCTGAGAAATAAATGAAAGCCTGGATAGCCGTTTAGCTTCCAGGGCGAGCAAAACAGAGCTGTGATGCTTAGTGGCTTGGCCGGTGAGCAGGGACGGGCTTTGGGAGGCAAATCCTTGACCGAGGATGCTGGGGGCCTCTTTTCTGCCTCAGTTTAGTTCCAACACGGAGAAAAGACAACACTTTGCACCTCGTCCTGTGAGTTTTCTCCCTTTGGTGAAGGCTCTCCTAACGGCCACTCACTCGGTCCCTGGTTGTCCATCCACCTCCCAACCTCCCTATCGCATCATCTAGGTTGGGGCTTTCCGGGACCCAGGGCCGCTTCGCATCCTTACCAGGGGTCTCCCGCTGCCGAGCTGAGTCCCCTAGGCCGGCGTCCTTCCCCGCTTCAGCCTCTGCCAAACTTTTCTTGGCTTCCCGGGAAGCAGGGCGCTCGGCCGGGAGCGTAGCGCGGGTGAATTTCTGCGGATCCAGGATGTCCAGGACAGAGAAGGAGATCTTGTGGTGGGAGGGAGCCGCCTTGGCCCCGCCGTCCTGCCATGCCAGCATGCCCGCCGCCCGCGGGCCCCGCGGCGCGGGGTCCGGGATGGCAGCGCTCTAGCTTGCCTTCGGCTGTGGCTGGGCCGCAGCTCTCCAGCCAGTAGGAGGGTCCGGGCGGCCAAGTGGATCTGGGGAGGGGCACGCGGAGGCGGGGCTGGGAGAGAGACGCGGGGGCGCTGCGCCGGGATTGGCACTTGTGCTGGCCAGACCCCCGCCACGTGCAGTGCGCGCTCGCAGCGGCCCCCAGACTGCCCGCACGGCGCTGGGGCAGTTCGCCTCGGCCCCCGGGGCGCCTGCGTGAGCCCGGCGCGCGCACCCGCCCGCCGGTACATCGCCGCCGGCTCAGCGCGCCTCTCCCACAGGGACTCCCGATGTGCGCTAGCGAGGGATCGCGGGACCATTCCATCCTGGGGATCCCCTCCGCCCGTATACACACTGACTTGGGCTTGCGTTTGTGACTTTTCCCTGGTGACTTTGAATTGGGGATATCATTGAGGCCAACAGTGATTACTTGAAGGCAACGCTGTGCACATCTCCTGCCCCGCCAGGGAATCACAGTGATGGTCTCAGACCTCGTCACCTCAGACTTAAAAGCTCTAGTGTTCTCACGATTTACAGTTGACAAAGCCCCTTGGCTTGAGCGATCTCACTTGGTTCTCGGAGCATCCCTGTGTGGAAGGAGTGGCCTGGCAAGACTATCATCCCCATTTAAAGACAAGGAAATTGAGATTCCAAGATGAGAAGAGCATTGCCCAAGGTTACTGTTGACTTGTGACAGCGGCTGGATTGGAACCGAGAGGTCTTATTGTCCCGGACCACTACCCTTTCCAGGATATCCTGCCATGTCAGAAATGGACGAGGGAAATTCTGCCCCTGAGTCCGAGGCTTCCCTTCTGCCCGAGAATAGCAGGGGCTTGGGGGAGATATTCGAGCCCCCGCTAGGGTGTCCCGCCGCTTTGGGAGCCTTGGCGGGTTGCGGGTTCAGAGCCAGGTGAGATGAGTCCGGTGAGGGTGGCTGCTCCGCTCAAGGAGCCCCAAGCACACAGCCAAGGATTCAATCATGTGCAACAGACGGGGTCTCTAGGACCCAGGTTGGACTTTTTACCACCCCCCCGCCCCAATCTACTTCTAGCCCCAAGAAGAAAAAAAAGGTTAAAAGATGCTTGTCTGGTTTGAATTTAAGGTCAGGGAACAGAGATAATTGATCGGGCTCCCATCTGCCCCGCCAGGTCCCCTGGAATGATGAACATCAGTCCTTGGGGGAAGCTTCCACCAGCCAGACCCATCTTAACATTCCCTGCTCCTTTTGTCGCTTGGGGAGCAGTCTGTGAGCAGTAAGCAAATTCTGAGGCTTCTCAGACCCCTCTGCCCAGAACCACTTCTAACTCTGCTGTTCCTTTCTTCCCTGCCCCATGGGGCTTCCAAACAATGACTTGGCAATTAATATTGTCCAAGAAGGTAGCAGTAGGAAGAGGAGGAGAAAGTCGCTCATTAAAGTGCGGGGGTGGGTGGGGCGCCGTTAATCCCATCTGTTATTGAAGGGAAGACCCTCCGCGCCTGTTCCTTGTAGCTTTTCTCATTCAAACCTGTGGCCCCTCCTGGGGGCGGCCCCTGTATTCCCTGCGGACTTTAAAGCCCTGCCGAAATGCAAACCCGCTCTGGTCTAAAGCTATGATGGATTGTGCTTTTACAGGAAACTCAGGAAGGGAAGTGCCCGGCCGGAGCCCCCTGGCCCACCTCCCCAGAGGGAATGCACACCTTGTGAAAACCAAAGAAAAGATGGCTCTGGAACTACACAGAGGCACCCAGGAACTTGGATTGCAAATCACAGAACCTTCCAGAACATACGCCTAGGGTAATTTGCTTTCTGTTTTGAGGACTTTTTCTTACTCAGATCTCCTTTTTTTTTTTTTTTTAATTTAAGTTTCCTTTTCTTTTTCCTTCCCTCCCCATATTGAGCCCAGGTCCCTTTTACTTTTTGTCCCCACACACATTCCTATTTCTTCCACATTTAGGTCTTCCGGGTAGAAATAGATCTCCCTAAGGCAGCTCCAGAAGGGATATTTGTGAACTCCCACCATGGGTCTTATCTGTTGTTAGCAATCTTGCAGCCATTTTCCTGGGAAGTTGAGCTAACCTTCCAGAGGCACCCTGTACCCAAACCAGAGGGACAAGGAGGGTGGCCAAGAGCAGCCCCAATCTGGGTCATTTTCATTTCACTTCATAAATTGCCTCGAACAATTTTTGTTTAAAAGATAGGAATTACCTTTCCTTTGAGGTCTACAGGTGTTAGACATAGAAAAGGAGCAGCAAAGGGAGAAGCAACAAATCGGGGACAAAACCAAGAGTACAGAAAGGCCACGTTTTTTAAGACTCAACCTTTAAGAACTTCCTTTAGTTCTTTTTAATTGTTCTTGCCCATTATTCCCCCACACACACACCATTTCTGATACGCATGCTCAGTGCAACCCAGGTTACTGTGTGTGGCTTCTGGAAATAGATGACGCAGAAGAAACATCAGAGTGTCTCCCATCAACACTGAAGGGATGGAAAATGCTTCCTCTGACTCACCCCACTTAGAAGTCCCCCACCCAACAACTAGACAAAAATTACTCTATTTGGTGAGGGGAGGTAGGGTGGGGAGGGGGCTTAGGGAATCCTCTTTCTGGCCACCTGCTTTGTAAATAACCAGGAGCTAGGAGACCTCCCATAGGTACAGTTTGGCCTGTGTTCACTCACTAACATCCTCCCACATGTATTTATACCCGAGGTGTTCCTATATAATAAATACATCCATATCCAGCAAGCCACCTTCCCTCTGTGCCTGGAGTTGATTTGTTTTTTCAACGTGGGCATTAAAATTCTGCCCGAGTGCTGTCTTTAAATTGCTTTGATGCTAGGTGGGTTCCAACCCTGACCTGTCCTGATGGCAAGCGATGGCTGTAACAAGCTCGGGATCAATATTCATAGCGGGTGTCCTGGGCTGATAACACTATCCAAGACAATGTTCGCTATCGGTGCAGACAGCTGAGATATTGCGCCATTAGGGATGTTGTGTTAAATAACCTGATCCATTTCTGGGGCTATTTAATGAATTTCACAGTTTAGATAGTATCTTTAAGGAGAAGGCAAAGGCTATTCTGGAGGCACTGATGCAAATCGATGGTGCCAAGCTTCCCAAGCTATTCCACAAACAAAGTGGCCTATAATTCCAGCACAGCCTTGAAGAGCTGCTGCCCGAGACATGAACAGTGTGAATACGGAAAGAATGTGCTGTTTATGCAGAGGGAGACCAATATTATGAGCCGTGTCAAAGCACCTTAGATAAAATCTACGTTCCTGAAATAAAATAAGCAAATTCTCTAGGTAAAACCCTGCAGTCAGGGCCAGCCCCCTGAGTAGGACAGGGATGCCAAAGAGACAGCTTCATAATGCACAGCTTGGTGACAAAGGGAGAGAAGTCAACTGCAGGGATAGTCCCGTGGACAGCCTCAGCCAGCTTTCCCCAAGATGTATTTCAACTCAAAAATGGGTCTGCAAAATGGGAAGGGGGAAGGCGCTGGTTTGTAAAAGGGAGCTAGTGATCCTAGCAGAATCAGGTGTTAATGTTTATTTGACTCTACACCCCTGGTTGCCCCCAGAGAGTTCATTTACAATTAAAGGCTAACCCTAGTTTCCCACCAGGGCTTTGAACTGGGCTGCCAAGCCCAGCAAGTATTCCTTTAAAAAACACACCTCTCAGAGGCTTTGATTTGTGAAAGCTCAGAAGGTAGCCTTCCCACCAAACCCCACTGCAGACATAAGAGAAGTGGGTACTCAACACATTTTGCTTTAAGAAATCAGTATTTCTTCTCGGAAATCAACACGTTAAAAAAAATCAAAAAATTTTAAGTTAACTTCTTTGTCTCAGAAATGTGGAGAAGGATCAAAGAAGGGGGTAAAGCAGCGATTATATTGATTAGTGGAATACATGTTAATTGCTTCTGATAATGACAATTAATATACCTAACAGCTGTTCTTTTTGAGGAACTTGCTCTGGGCCAGGTGTTTGGCCAAGCTTTTTGCTCATTTTGGGTTATTTCATTCAATCCTCCCCCACAACCCCACGGAGCAGGCACTGTGACTGTCCCCAAATTGCCCACGACCCCAGAGCTAGGAAGTGATTAAGCGAAGATCAGAACCCGAGCAGTGAGATTTCAGAACCTGCTTTGGGGAGTTCCGACCCAGGGAATCACATTCTGGCCCCAGGGTGAAATCTAATTATAGACATTTATCGAATGACTTTCCTTCAAAGTTACACAGAGAGCTGGGATGCCTAAGAGGACCTGCCGGAAAATAACTGAGCCCAGCACTGCCTTGGGGGTGGAGGGAGTACCGTGGTGCCCGTTTGGGGATCCAGCTCCAGCCACTCTGATGTTCAGTGTTTTCTAATATTTTAAGATATTCCCGGGAGGAACCCAAGACAGGGGAATTGCCCATGAACCAAATTGCTCCGGGCATCTAGGAAAGTAGAGACATGTAATTGGAAGAAGGAGAATGAAAGGGAAAACGCCAAGTGACAAGCTGAGGACATATGGGGAGAGAACTGGTGAGGGACAGGGCTAGCAGGAGCAGGGAGGGACAAGAGCGCAGTCTGGGCTGTTGTGGACTGTGAGCATGGAATGCCGCGTTAACACCCTTCCCAAGGGAGACACATCAAGCATAAAGACGAGGAAGCAAGGTGGGACTTTGCAAACATACGGTGCACCTGCTTCCTTGAATGCAGGTAAGTATGATCCATTTTTCTGCAAGGCAGGTGTCAAAGCCCTCTGTTCCCCCACCTGTGTCTAAATTTCATGCCTTCAGCGTCTTTTCCCTGGTCTCCCTGCCTCCAGCCTTGCCACCTCCAGGCTCTTCACCTCGTGGGTGTGCAAACTCCAGCCCCCAGAGGGCCAGGCCTGGCCCAAGGAGCACCATCAGCCAGAATGCTGGTGTTCAAGGACAAGAGTGTGCTGGGGCTCCACATGCTGGGGGCTGACCTTGTAGGAATGCTGATCAGAGCGGCCGGGTCTGCACACTGCCCAAAAGTAGCCGGGAAGCTGGATTCGGATGTGGTAAGTCCAAAGTTTTAAATCCTGGCAACCAATTCCAAATGTTGAAGGCTTCATGCTCAGTGGGGAGACTGCCTGAGGATTCTCTCTCTCTCCCTCTGCCTCTGCCCTCTCTCTCCCTCTCAAATTAATAAGTCCTTAAAAACAAAACATGTCTGTGGGTCACATGTCTGCCGCCTTCGCTGTGCTCATGGCAGGCGACCGCACCTGAATCACTGCTCGCGGCATTTCCATATCCACAGGGGGAAGACAAAATGCCTTAAATCCGAATGTAAGGTTCTTTACCCTCCAACCCCACTACCTGGGCAGCCCTGGTCCCTGCATCGAGCTGTTCCTTGCTAGATGTGTGTGGGTCTCCTGCCTAGGCACGCTGCCTTCTCAGAGACTCTGCCCTGCCCCTGGGGCGTGGTGAGTAGGCAGTGGGCAGGCTAGTGGGGGAGGAGAGAATCCCCAATCCTTGACCGGACCCACTCCTGGGCTCTCCAAAGCAGTCAGCCCAGCCAGGTGAGCTAGACGAGTCAGACCACAGGATTCTGATCCCAGGAGTCTGGCCAAGACCCACAGGCCTGTTTCCTGCCCGTGGTGGGTGCTTGAGCTCACTGGGCAAGAAATATAGAAATGGGGTGACTGTTGTGGGGCCACACGGGCACAGAAGTAATGAGGAAATAAAGACTCGGCAAGAGTTGGGGAGCAGAACACAACAGATGTTCAGAGCAAAGCGGGGAAGCTATGACAGGCACAGGCAGATGGGCAAGCACCAGTGGCTTCCCGAGATCCATTCTTCCAGAGACCAGCTGGGCGGCTGCTTCTGGGTTCCCAGTGAGCTTATGGGCATCCCTGCGACCCTTCCGCCTCATTTTGATGGGAGCTACGGTTATTAGTCAGGGTTCTCCAGGGAGCCAGCACCAGTAGGCTGAATGGATATAGAGACACAGAGAGAGAGATACATTGAGATATGGAGATTTTTAAAATCAGGAAGTGGTTCATGCCATTATGAAGGCTGGCAAGTCCTAAGACCTGTAGAATGTGTGTGTTGCTCTGGCAATGTTCTCTCCATCCCACACCTGCCAGGGAGCCTGCTTTCAGGTTCAAGTATCCTGTGTTCACGTGCTCCCAGCCCTGCCTAGGCTGACCCGGGCACTTCTTCCCACAGGGTGCCCCGCCTTCCGGCCAGCCTTGGTAAACATCGCTTGCTTTTGCCTGATCAGCACCCTCACCCCTTTTCTGTCTTCAGGTGACCCCATCTGACCTCCTTTCCTGTATGGGACTGCCACGCAGGGCCTCACCTTGCCCTGGCCCTGGGGTGGGAGTGGGATCCTGCAGGACCGGTCCGGCGCTCTCCCCTGCAACACTGAGCTGGGGCTGCTTGATCTCAGCAGTAGTGCCTGAAAGAAGTCCTCTGCTAATTTTCACTCTGGAGCTGCTGGTTCTAGTGCTTTCTGAGGTCTGGCTATCCAACATTTTTTTAAAAGATTTTATTTATGTATTTGACAGAGAGAGATCACAAGTAGGCAGATAGGCAGGCAGAGAGAGAGGAGGGGAAGCAAGCTCCCCACTGAGCAGAGAGCCTGACGCAGGGCTCCATCCCAGGACGCTGGGATCATGACCTGAGCTGAAGGCGGAGGCTTTAACCCACTGAGCTACCCAGGTTCCCCAACCACATTTTTTTTTTTAATTCTATAAATCATCTTACAGCCTTCCCAATGCTTGTCATGTCCCCTCCCCTTTTGGAATTCAGTTAGCCAGGGGCCAGATGCTGACTGGCACAGCCTTTGTCATACTGTATGGGGTACAGACTGTCTGGTCCTTGGTCTTTCCTAAAGTTGGAACCCACACTGGGGTGCCTGGGTGGCTCAGTCGGTTGAGTGTCTGACTCTTGAATTAGGCTCGGGTCATGATCTCAGGGTCATGGGGTCGAGCCCTGTGTCAGGCTCTGAACAGAGAGTCTGCTTGAAATTCTCTCTCTCCCTCTGCCTCTGCCCCCACTCTCACTCTCTGAAATAAATAAATAAGTCTTAAAAAAAAAAAGATTGGGAGCTCACGTAACATTTGTCTCTGTGCCCATTAACACCCTGGCATTTGGCCAATTGACGTTTCCAAAGGAATAAATGATGGCCCAATAGCATAAACCCTGAGTAAGAGGGATTGGAAACCCCATGCTGTAAGAGCTGGTACGGGCTCGGCTGAAAATAACAATCTGATTCACAAGTGTTGAGATATGCATTTGGGTTCATAATGGATCTTGCTTCCTTAGGGGAAATCCCATGCATTTGTGGAACAAGTTTGATGCTTTTAAGCAGGCTGTGTACGCTGGGCAACCACGCCCTTCACAGAAGAAAACAGTCATGGTAGAAGGGATGGGAGGAAGGAGATTACTTCGTCTCTCTCACCCAGCTTGGGGTGAACAGTGACTGCACTCCCCCAGTGAAGGCCACAGGTCCCCTGGCCGCAGGTCTCATGCAGCTGTAGGGAGAACGCCTCTGGCCTAGGGGGGTAAAGCTCCCACTGATAAGTACAAGTTCTTTGCTGCTTTCCCTCTCTCCTGCCCACACCTTTGGCAGTAATCTCTTCCATACGAAGGACTTCATGTGAGTGTGCCGATGGTCTGAGGCCAAGTCCTCATAATTCAGCGTACTTATTTAAAACTGCTAACTCCCCACTCGTGTAACCAAGGAGCAGGCGGCTCCTTGGCCGAAGGACATCATTGCCTCCCGGCCCGTCAGTCCCTCTACCGGCCATATGCACGCAGCGGTGCAGTAGCTGGAACATGTTCCTCTACAAAGTGATCTCTTTTTAGGAAAAGAAAAAAAAAATCATAGAATCATAGAATACAAGAGTTGCCCTGTGCATGCGAGGTCATTCTAGAGTCTAGAATCTAGACTCTTGTTACTTAAAGTGTGGTTTGGGAGCAGCAGCAGCAGCCGCTTCCCTGAGGGCTTGTTAGAAATACAGAATCCAGGGACGCCTGGGTGGCCCGGTGGGTTAAGCCTCTGCCTTCAGCTCAGGTCATGATCTCAGGGTCCTGGGATCGAGCCCCGCATCGGGCTCTCTGCTTGGCAGGGAGCCTGCTTACCCCTCTCTCTCTGCCTGCCTCTCTGCCTACTTGTGATCTCTCTCTCTCTCAAATAAATAAATAAATAAATAAACAGATAATCTTAAAAAAAAAAAAGAAATGCATAGTCTCAGGCTACCCAGCTGGCTCAGTTGGAAGACCACACAACTCTTGAACTTGGGGTTGTAAATTTGAGCCCCACATTGGGTGTAGAGATTACTTAAAAATAAAATTTAAAAAAAAAAGGAAAAGGAAAAGAAATGCAGAATCTCTTTTCACCCCCGACCCCCTGAATCAGAATATAGATTTTAGTACGTTCCCCCAGGAAATTCACACGTATCGTAAAGTTTGAGAAACGGTGATCTCGATCTGGAGACCAGCAGCATTGCTTGGGAGCCTGTAGGAAATGCAGGTTCTCAAGCCCATCCTAGACCTCCTGAACCAAAACTTGGTTTGAGTAAGCCTCTTTTTTTAATGCACATAGAAGTTTGAAAGGCACTTTTGGACTGATGGCTCCTTACTTTCTTTTCTACTATGGCCCACCTCAGTAATACAGAAGACCCCCTTGGCCCACCCAGACCTCACTTGGTTTGGTTTCACTTTCCAGGGCACACAAACTTTGATACGAATAGAGTGCTCTTGTGGGGGACTGTAATTTTGCCTACACAGTGTCTCTTCCTTCTTTTTCTTATCCACTTGGACTACTTAAACAAAATGTAGCAGACTGGGTGGCTTCTCCACAACAGAAACCTAATGCTCCCAATTCTGAAGGCTGGGAGTTCAAGATCAGGGTACCAGTGCAGTCGGGTGTGGTCCAACTTCTTCCAGGTTGCAGACTGCCCAATTTCCTGCAATGCTGTCACGGAGTGGAAGGATGAGCAAGCTCCCTGGGTTGTTTTGTTTTTTGTTTTTGTTTTTGTTTCTAATGAGATAGAGAATGAGAGAGAGAGAGAATATGAGAGGGGAGAGGTCAGAGGGAGAAACAGACTCACTGCTGAGCAGGGAGTCTGGTGCGGAACTCGATCCCACAACTCCAGGATCATGACCTGAGCTGAAGTCAGTTGCTTAACCAACTGAGCCACCCATTTTCAGCATATGAATATTTTTGAGGACACAAACTTTTTGACCTTAGTGCTCTTGTAATAGTGCCCTGCTTTTTCCTGGGAGGCCCTCCCAAATTCCATGTGTGGTAAGACAGTGAATACCAGCCGTGATAGGGCACCTGGGTCAGCCTGGATCATCAGAGTACCACTTCCCTCCAAACACAGACATGAGGAATTTGGGGGCTCTGATACAAGAGGGCCAGAGTTCTTTCTGGAACTGTCAGACCAAGTTGTGGAATAGGTTCCTCCCCATGTGGTTTACCTGGGACTCTGTTGGCCTGACACAGCTCTCTCTCCCAGCTGCCTGGAGAAAGCAGGAAGGAAGGAAGTCAACACACAGATGGGGCGGAGCTAAGAAATGGAGAGTCAGAGAGCCTGGAACACCACCATTTAAGCCTTGGAACCAGTCATGCCTGAAGCCATCAATTGCTGAACTATCGGTTACGGGAGCCAAAACATTCCCTGGAAAGTTAAGCCGTGTGAGATTGGGCTTCTGTTACCGGTGATGAAAGAGTCTTAGCTAATACAAGCAAATCTAGAAGGATTATACGACGTCTATACCAATAGAAGATTGAATGGATTCACATTGGAGTGGAAATTCAGACGTGATTTATAGACTTATAATCGGAAATATAATAGGCCCAAAGCTCCGCACATGAGAGTGCTAACTGAACTTGCTCTGGCCCAAAAGATATAAACAAAAATCTATTGGATCAAGATTTGGGGGAAGCTTCTGTTTTCCTGGTGCAAGGGCAAGACTCAGCTGCCACGCGTCCTTTGTCCTTTTCCTTCCCCTTCTTCTTGCCCGAGATGCAGATACAATGTTTTAGGGATGCAGTAGGCACCTGGAGATCATGAGTGTGAAAGCCTCATGTTAGTGATGGAAGAGCTGGAGATGGAAGGAGTTTATTTCCTGATATCTCTGGAAGCTATGGTACCTGTCCAGGCCTGCCTCCCTCTTGACCTCCTGATACACGAGAAAATTATCTCAGTTTTATTGAGCAACTATAGTTGGGTTTCTGATTCATGCAGCCAAATGCAACTCTAATTTATGTAATGTCTTTCACCTGTTATATCCAAGCAAAGGTCACAGACTTTTGGGCTAAGTCCAAGTCCATTAGTGGCTCACAATACCATGTTTCACCTTGGACCAATGTCATTCTTCAGATGAGGAACCTGAGTCCCTGGATTCACTTCCTATTGCTACTGTAACAAATTGCCACAAATGTAGTAGTTTAAAGCAACACAACTTTATTATCTTACAGTTCTAGAGGCAAAAAACCCTAAAATCAAGGGGTCGGGGGCTGAATTCCTTCTGGAGGCTTCAGAGGAGAATCCATTTCTTTTGCTTTTCCAGCTTCTAACGGCTGCCTGCATTTCTTGGCTCACAGCCCCCTTCAAATTCAAGGCCAGCTGTGCAGCATTTTTTAATCTCTCTCTCTTCCTCCCTCCCTCTTTCTCTCTCAGCTCCGCTTCTGTTGTCATGTCCCCTTCTCTGACCCTGACTTTCCTGTCTCCCTCTTTCCCTCTAAGGACTCTCGTGATTACACAGAGACTATTTGGATCATCTAGGATAACCGCCCATGTCAAGATCCTCAGCTTAATTCCACTTGCAAAGTTACTTGTACCAGGTAAGGTAGTACATTCACGGGCTCCAGAGAAAAGGATGTGGACACGTTCTAGGAGCATTGTTTTGTCTACCATAATCCTAGATATAGAAAGTGATTTGCCCAAGGTCATACATGGCCAGTAGAAGAGGGAGAACCATGGGTAGGCTCCCCACCACTGACAGAAATGCCTTTGCTTCTCCTCCCTGGCTGGAAGCTGCAGGCCAGTCATTCTTCAAGGTCCATTTCAGGCTGTCCCTCAGCTCAGAAACCATCGCTGCCCTCTGTGGTTAACAAAGCCCATCCTCTTGGCTATGTCTATGTCACTCATTGGCACTTGGCACACATTCGGTCAGCAATCTTCAAAGTGTACATCTTGTTTTCTGCAGTCTTGACTCCAAGGCAAAGATCACACCCTAGACTTTTTGCATTCCTGGACCCCTGAGCCCACAGAGCGGACAGTCCAATACGTGTGTACAGAGCACGGCGTTCATGGCAGATTATCCAGGTTGACTCACTCGGCTCCTGTACCACAGAATCTGGACAGCTAAAAACTGCATTTCCCAGAGTCCCTGGCAGTTTGGACTAGGTTCCACCAAGCTGGACATGGTGAAAGCAAGGCAAGTGGTAGCCACAGGTGGAGAGAATCCTTCAGGAGCACAGTGGTGGGTGGATTTGGTTTTGGGGGACCTGTACTGTCAGGTCCCTGGTGACTTGGAAGCCAAGTACCCCAGTGAAACAATGCTATTGGGCATTTCTCAGAGCTGCATGGTACTTGAGCTTGGTTCTCCTGTTCCCGTGGACATCTGTAAGCTTCTCATTGCCTGGGGTAAACATAACCCTTTAGTTGGTGCGGTTTCTATTTTTGCAGCTAAGACCCATGGCTAATTTTTTTTTTTTTTTAGGTCTAATATTCTTTTCTCCCTCAGTCAGATTGTAAATTCCCAAAGGGCAGGAACTACATTTTACATCCCTCCTATAAAATCAAGAGTACATAGTTCCCCAGTAAACTTAGCAACACAATATGCATAATTTATTGAACTGAGTTAAAATTCTAAGATTCTGATGAATTCTATATCCTGTCTGTGGCTGAAGAACCTAAAATGGCCATTTAAAAAAAAAAAGATTTTATTTATTTGACAGAGATACAGCAAGAGAAGAAACACAAGCAGGGGGAGTGGGAGAGGGGGAAGCAGGCTCCCTGCTGAGCAGAGAGCCCGATGTGGGGCTCAATCCCAGAACCCTGGGATCACAAACCAAGCGGAAGGCAGAGGCTTTAACCCACTGAGCCACCCAGGCGCCCCTAAAATGGTCTTGTTTTGATGCCTTAAAGAAAAGTCAGGCCTGGAGGAATCTGATTTTTTTCAAATGTCTTTCTTTCTTTTTTTAATTTAAAGATTCTTATTTATTTATTATTTGAGAGAAAGAAAGCTAGTGAGCAGGAGCACAAATGTGCATGGGGAGGAGCAGAGGGAGAGACACAAGCAGGCCCCCGCTGAGCAGGAAGCCCCAGGAGGGGCTCCATCCCAGAACCCCAGGGTCATGACCTGAGCCAAATGCAGATGCCTAACTGACTGAGCCACCCAGGCACCCCTCAAGTTTCAACACTTGGAAAGGCCAGAGGGGCAGTCAAGGAAACTTCCCTTTTCCTATCAACTTCTATTTATTGCAAAAATGAGGTAACATTAAATGGATTGTAACAATTCATCCAAAATGTCACTGGCCTAACACACTGCAATGTTTCCATTTTCTTCCCAGCTCTATTCCTACCATCCTTAATTTTGCAGGGTAATGTAAAATTTACTAGTTTTGTGCTCTGCTTTCTCATATGTTGTGACACAAGCAGTTTCCATGTTGTTACCTAGTTTTCATTTTTGGTGGCATAATATTTCTTTCTGCAGCCATGTTATACTTGTTTGTACAGTGACTTTTCTTCCGGCTTTTTCTGGCGTGATACCTTACACTGCCCTCACCGTCTTTGGAATCACTTCCCTAGCATCACTTCCGAGGCGCGGGATTATCAGGCCAATTGGTCCAACTATCTCCATTGCTTTTAGGGCCGTCACACTCAGCAAAAAGATGAGGACACCAATGAAGTACTGATCTCTTTAATGCTTGCTACCTCTACAGGTGCCTCCTTATCTTGATTTGCCTTGTTTTGGTTTTTAGGGAGACTGACTACTTCCTAGGGGCTTAATGTTTTGTTTTTCCTGCCTCTTGTCTACTGAGCTCTCCTGGGGAGATGGCTGCCATTTCGGGGGCGTGTGACCCGGGAACGGGGAGGCGGCACCCGGGAATCCCGGTTTGCGCCCCTAGGAGCCGGGTTTGCACCCGGCCTGCCGCGCGGGCCCCGCCCCGCCGGACTGCACAGCCCAGGACTACACTTCCCAGGCGCCCCTGCGCGGCGAGCCCAGACGCACTTTCCCGCCGGAGGCTGGGACGCGCGGAGACTGAGGTGCACTGCAGAGCGCGATGGCCTCGTGGGGCGAGCGGCTGGCGGGCGTGCGCGGGGTGCTGCTCGACATCTCTGGCGTGCTGTACGATGGCAGTGAGGACGGCGGCGTGCCGATCCCCGGCTCCGTGGAGGCGGTAGCGAGGTGAGTGCGTCCCCCCCGGCCGCGGTGGGCGCGAGGCTCAGCGCTCAGCCGGTCCCACCTGCGTTTTCTGGCCGCTGCCGGGGGCGGGGATGCAGCTCTGGCTCCGCCCCTCGCACTGGGACTCCCCCTGACCCTGGCTGGACCCGGCCGCCCCAACCTCCAACTTCCTTGCCTGACCCGGCAGCCCCTGACTTCCTGCGGCGGCTGAGCGCCTGGGATAGGGCTGGGCAGAATTGCAGTGCGCTGTAAGGGCACCGTCCACACGGATTTCCAAGACTTAGTGACAAAAACGGAAAGACCTTGCTTTGTGGGGATAACATGTTGAAGTAATAATAATTGATTAGGTTAAATAAGATATATTAGATTCCACCTGTTTTTTACTTTTGCTAATGTAGTTACCAGAAAACTTTGAAGTATGTGCTGGTATCATTTGTTGGGGGGGGGAGGGGAGTAGGAGGGCATCTTTCCCACCAAATCTCGTGCACAGAAGACCACGCAAGGACCACGGTTGGCACCATTGGACTCTCCGCTTTGTAATTGCCATTGGCACGACAGGCCAGTGCTGCCATGATTTTGATGGGCAGCCAGCAAGGGCTAATTGCCCAGAACTTGGCTTCCTAGACTCACTGGTGGGAGGACCCTGGGTTAGTGGCCTGATCTCACTAGGATTCAGTTTACCTACCTGTAGCTGGCAATTAAGTGAGCCTCTTGGTCCTTCTCAGGGAGCCTATCCCACTGGTCTGTACAGGAGCCAAACTGTCCTGTGTAGCAAAGTTGGAGGTATTTGAGAGACCAGGAACTCAGAAAAGGGGGCCATGGCCGCAAGGAGAACATGTGAAGGGCAGCCCTGACCTAGGAGACTCCTGAGGGCCCCGGGAGCCTCATTTCCTGAAGTCCAGGTTTAAGTTCTACCCTTTGCCTTAGTTCCTATTTACCCTAAGGCTTCAGATGAACTCTGTCACAAACAAGAACATTTTGCATTGGTATCTTTTTTTTTTGTTGTTAGTTCATCATTTTTATTGCCAGCTAGGATCATATCAGTTTATATAGATCATATCAGTACATATATGGGTCAGCATCTTATGAAGCCAAGAACATTATGGGAGTGCAGCAGAGGGCACTGGCTGTGTTTTGGGGTTATGTGTACCTAGTGTGGGGAAGCACGAGGCCACAGTTTCAAGGCCATGACTGAGGCAGACAAGTCTTCATGGGGCTCATGTCTGGGAGGGAAATGGATGCAGACAAGTAAATGTAAGATTGGCTGAAAAAGGGCCAGAGGGGAGGTTGGACAGAGAGGGCATTGGACCCAACCAGAGGGTATGAAGGGCCGTCTGGACTAGGGGCAAGGAAGTGCATTTCGGCTAGAGGGAACAGCAGCTGCAAAGGCCTAGCAGCGGAAGAGAGCTTGGCACATTCATGTTCCGGGAACCAAAGAGAGGGAGCATGGCTAGAGCAGGAACCTGCCGCGGAGAGGTCCCTGGATTTTATCCTGAGTGCAGTGGGGAGTCACTGAAGATTTCAGGCAGGAGCGCCGTGTGATCTGATGTATGTTTTAAATAACTTGAAATGTAAAAGGTGAAGCTGTATAAGTGCCAAACACAGAGATTTCCTTTGAAATCTTGGAGCAGAGGACCTTTATAATTATGCCCCACAATCTAGAAATCAACAGAAAAAAAAAAATCGACAGCCTAATAAAAAATGCACAAAAGATATAAACAGTTCACAAGGAAGAAAAAGCAAATGACCCCTAAGCACAGGAAAGATGTTCAGCCTTACTTAGATAAGAGAAATGCAAATCGAAACTGTGCCAAGGTACCTTTTTTCATCAATATGAGGAAACCGGCAAAAATGCACAACTTTGAGGGGTTCCTGGGTGGCTCAGTCATTAAGCATCTGCCTTCTGCTCAGATCATGATCCCAGGATCCTGGGGTCCAGTCCTGCATCAGACTCCCTGCTCAGCACGAAGCCTGCTTCTCCCTCTCCCACTACCCCTGCTCGTGTTCCCTCTGTCGCTGTGTCTCTGTCTGTCAAATAAATAAATAAAATCTTTAAAAAAAAAAAAAGCACAACTTTGAGCATACATTCTCTAGGTGAGTGTTTGTGGAAACAGACCCTATCCTACGTTGCTTGTGGAAGATCCGTTCGGCTTTCTCTCTCACCAGTCCCACTTCTGGAAATTGCCTTGCCTCGTGCATGAGAAAGGACCTCAGTGCAAGGTCATTCATGAAAATAAGTTTTGAAATAGGAAAACACTGGAAAGAACTCAGATATCCACTGATAGGGGAGTATCATGGTCCATCCATCTATGCAAGGGAGTACCACGGAGCACGAAGGGAACAAGTGTGCCTGTCACATAGACGCATCGTCAGGGAAGACAGCAAAGCACAGAACCGGCTGTGTGGTGGCTGTCTTTTGGGTGGAAAAGGCAGAAATGCAGGCCAGTGTTCCTGCTGCTATGTTTGCTTAAGGAAGCGGAGGGAAGAGTTCACTGTTTGAAGAGCTGGGGACGGACAACTGGGGAGCGCTGGGTGGTTGCTGCTTCACTGTACGGCTTTGTGTATTAGCTTTTTTTTAATGTTTTTTTGAGCCGTGTGAACCTATCTCCCACTTGAGATTTTGAATGGCAAGTACTCTGTCAATTATATGTCAGTAAAGCCGGAAAAAAGGTACCCCCCCCCCAATTTACAAGTATTTTAAGATCTCTCTAGTTGCAAAATGGGCAACGTCCAGATGCTCTCGGCAGGAGAGGAAGCAGTTCGGAGACCATTGTATAGTCCAGAAAGAGATGGTGGGGCAAGGACCAGGGAGGTGTTGGGAAGGAAGTGAATGAAAGAGATGTTTTGGAAGTAGGACCGAGAGGGCCTGCTGATGAGGGAGTGTTGTGGGGGCCGGGAGAAGAGGAAGTAAAGAACGGCTCCCCGTGTCGGACTAGAGCACCTGAAAGGACGGAGAGGGTAAGGAAGGGGGTGCAGGGCAGGTGCTCTGATAGTTCATGATGTATGTATGTCAAGTTCTTGGCCCAGTGCTAGGTGCAGGATAGACCCGTGACAGCACCATATGCATACATACACACATTTATTTCTTTAAGTTCTGGAATTCTTTTGAGATAGAATTAACACAACCTTATATTAGTTTCAGGGGGACAGCCTGTTGGTTCAGCAGTTCTGTACATTACTCGGTGCTCAGCACAGTAGGAATGGAGCCGCCAGCAGTCACCAAACAACATTGTTACGACATGATTGACGATATTCCCTGTATTTCTGGGCAGGTGAGGCTGCTCTCGGCTGCCTGTTCTGTGCTCAGTATCCGTGCTTGCCTCTCACTGTCTTGTGTGGTCCCCCTGACAGTCTGGGGTGGAGGGCGCTGTGCCTCCCCTTTACCACGGGAAGCCACTGCCGCTCGGGGCTTGCCAGGGTCGCAGCTGGGATGGCCCAAGGACCATGGGGACCCAAGTCTGCCTGACTGCCAAACGCTGTGCCTGAGCCATACTTGGAATCCTTTGTGGGAGGAGCGGGTGTTGAGAAAGGTCAGCGGCTTCCAGCAGCCCGTAACGCAGCCCCCGCCGACACAGACCTGTCCGTGTCCAACAAATGTGTACGCCAATCGCAGGGTGTGGCAGTAAGTTGGGGTCCCGGCCTGTTCACCTCCGTGGGTTCTGCACTGGCGCCTTCCCACCCATCCCCAGGAGGGTTTTGTTCTGATTTACTTTAACTTAGGCTGATTTAAGTAGCTGGGCTGTCTCTGGTAGCAGCTGTACCCTAGAAGTCGAACAGCTCTGTGACGTCAATCTTAAAATACATCAGAACCAGTTTTGTGACTGAGAGGGGGATTGCCTTCCCCAGAGCACATGGCATTGTTTTCAGTGAGGGGACATAGCGCTCCTTATCCTGAGAGATTTTATCATCGTGCTGCCCGGGGGCCTGGACCGCTAATTGCCTCGTCCCTCTGAAACCTCAGGGGTCCCAGGCCATAAGACCAAGTCCCCATGCCTCCTCCTGATCTGCTAGGGCCTTCTCAAGTGAACTTGGTGGCCCCTTGTCCACTGCCTCCCCACCTCATCCCGTTGCTGCCAGTTGCAAAGACTCCTGGGTAGGGTTTTCACTGATGAGCCTCTTTGTGGCCAAGCGCCCACCGAGCCTGGGCCCACCCACACCCCGGTGCGCTCTGGGTCTCTGGACATCCTTCCCTCTTGGGCTCTTCTACTCGGCCTCCAGGGGCCCACTGATCACACCCAAGCCTTCCTTGTGGGTGGCTGTGGGCAGGCACAAAGCCCAGGGCCCAGACACTCAGTGGTAGTGAGTGTGGTGCTCTAAGGTTCCCCCTGCTTTTGGAGTTTTCCATGGGAATGTTTCACACATGCCGCATGTCCCTGTTTTCTAGTGCCTGAGCCAAGCGTGGACTCTCCCAGGAACCTTTTACACAACAGGCCTGTTTGCCAAGGTGAAGGACGCTGTGCCCTGTGTGTTTGGCTGCTTTCTGTAGTGTTTGTAGCCACGGAGAGGGGTTTCTTTACAACCTGCACTGGGTGGCCTCCTTGATATTCGAGGCTCACTTTGAGAGGCTCACTTTGATGTCTGAGGAGCTCAATGGAAGTCCCTGGGGTGAGAGCAGCTGCAGAGGGACAAGCATGATGGGGAGGAGACGAGGTTCTGGGGGACCGGTCACCCCACAGCAGCCCCCCCCAGCACCACAGGCTCCCAGCAGCACCATCATTTGAGGAACCCAAGAGGGGGCAACTGACTATTCTTCTTCCTAGACTTTTTGCAGTGACATGTTTGTCCCCAGGTTTTCTAAAAGGTTCCCACCGTTTTGGGGACATGGAGCACATGCGGAAGATAAACCCTCCTTTCCAGAACCATGTGGGCCACAGTCACCAGCGATTGAGGGGGTCCTGTCGGGTCCCAGCTGGGTGCTTGACTGCATAGCTGCTTTCCCAGCCCACCCCCAAGTAGGGATTTCGGTTCCCTTTTCAAAGGGACGGAGGCCCAGAGATTCAGCAACTGGCTGATGTGGAAAAGGTAGCTGGGCCAGGTTAACCCCTGGGTTCCTGAGACTCCAAGGCCTCTGTGTCCCTCTCAGCACCATGCTGCCTCTTGGTACAGGCATTTGCTCTTTCATTCACTCCCACCCGGCAAGCGTTTACCGAGCACTTCTAAACTGTCAGGACCCTCGGATGGGAAGGAGGCAGAGGGACAGTTGGGAGAATCAGTGTAAAGGGCGCTTGGGAAGGCCCATATCTGATGGGGGGAGACCAAGCCGGCAGGAAGCTGGGGAGCTGGGGTGGGGGAGCGTAGCCTCGCGGGTCCGTTGCGGTTGCGCTGGTGTTTGCAGACGTCATCGGCGCCAGGAGTGTCCCCAATGGAACCAAAGGCCCAGGCCTCGGAGGCCACGCCTGCTCCTTCCTGGAGCTGCTGGGGACAGTGCTGCTGAGCTCTCTCACTGCACTAGGATTTGTGGGCGGGCGTGGTAATGGGACATCTGTAACCAGCCCGGGGTGCCCCCAACGGGCCCTTTATTGGAGCCCATTCTTGGGCATTTGGGCTCTCCGGGGGGAGCCATTCAGAGGCAGGGCCGGGCCCAGCGGGGGCTGCAGGGGCCGGCCCAGAGGCTGGCCGGCACAAAGGGGAGCCCCGGAGGCATCTGCATGTGAAAGGCAGGTGGGCATTTACTGCATCCTGTCTCCGGCCACTAAAGCACAGCTGCTCGGCCCAGCCCTTTTGTGGCCGGCGGAAGGGAGCAGGCCTGAGCCCAGGGCCGCTTCATAAAGCAATTCCCACCCAGGGCCGCCAGACCCACAGCCTATCCTTCCAGGAGGGGCCTCTCAAGCCCCGGGTGTCCCGGAAGCCCTGGGACCCTGTTGACACCGAGGCCCCTCCCAGCAGGTTTTTGAGGCGACGGACGTGGCCAGGGGCACCTTGTCCGAAGTCGCCAGCCTGCAGACCTCAGGACCAACCCCTCCGTCTCTCCCCTCTTCAATGCTGGGCCGCCAGGGCTGAGCATCTGGGCCTAGGAGTGGCGATACTAAGAGCTGCTAGGGACTGAGAGACAGCTGGGGTGGGGCCTTACCTGCGGGGGGCCTGGTCCCATCACCTGCCAGAGAAGGCCCTTTGGGGATATTGGAGGGAGGAGGCTGCTTGTTTGAGCTTATCAAGGCCAGCAGGAGCTTGCCTCACTCAGCCCTGACCTGGGACAAGGTGTGTTTTGACAAGATCACCCTGCCGCGTACTTGCTGCCATTTCGGGTGGGGCGGGGGGGGTGGTCCTCCTTGTAAACTGTCCTGACTAGGGCATGAAGGTGCAGAGTAGAGTCCAGACCCTTCTGTCACCAGGCCTGGCCCACGCATTCCCCCCGGGTGACGGGGTGGGAACGCCTGGCCCACGCATTCCCCCCGGGTGACGGGGTGGGAACAACCACACCCCTTCCTCTTCATTCTCCCCAAATCACAGAGGACTGGAAGGCCCAGTGCCTCCCTTTCCTGACATGGCATCCTCCTCGCCCCCTGCCCCACACCCCTGCCTCCTCCGTCCTGGTGCTTGCAGGTCACTGGGGGCTGAGTCCCTGCAGATCCCAAGCCAGAACTTTCCAATCTTCCGTACCTCAGAGCATTTATTTCCCAAAGAAATCCGTGGTAGGAGCTGCCCCCCCGCCATTAAAAAAAATAAATAAGAGAACAGTGTTTGACAAATGTATATTTTCTCTCTTCAAATCTATTATTGATGATGAAGCCAGTCAGTGAAAATGATCAAAGTATTTTGATGAATAACAGTATTCAAGTCAGGGCCAGTGGACAGCCCAACAGTTTATTTTATTTTATTTTATTTATTTCAAGGATTTTATTTATTTATTTATTTATTTTAAGATTTTATTTATTCATTTGACAGAGAGATCACAAGTAGGCAGAGAGGCAGGCAGAGAGAGAGGGGGAAGCAGGCTCCCCGCTGAGCAGAGAGCCTGATGCGGGGCTTGATCCCAGGACCCTGGGATCAAGACCCGAGCCAAAGGCAGAGGCTTAACCCGATGAGCCACCCAAGCGCCCCTATTTATTTATTTGACACAGAAAGCAAGCAGGAGAGCGAGAGCAAGCAAAGGAAGGGAGTGAGCAAGCAAAGGAAAGGAGCGGCAGGGAGGAGGGAAGCAGGCTCCCCGCTGAGCAGGGCTCCATCCCACAACCCTGGGATCTTGACCTGAGTTGAAGGCGGAGGCTTAGTTGACTCAGGCGCCACCCAGGTGCCCCAGTTTATTTTTTAAAGATTTTATTTATTTATGTGTGAGAGAGAGGACAAGCAGGGGGAGGAGCAGAGGGAGAAGGAGAGGGAGAAGCAAGTTCCCCACTGAGCAGCACACCTCGTGTGGGTCTCGATCCCACGACCCTGGGACCATGACCTGAGCCCAAGTCAGACACTTAACCGACTGAGCCAGCCAGGCGCCCCGACAGCACCACAGTTCCTCTGGTCATGCCTCTGTGGGAGTGGCTGGGAAACAAGGGGCACGTCTAGCAGGACAAGAGGAGGAAATAGATTGCGGTTCACCCAGACCATGATTCTGCCACTGTTTGATGTTGACATTAGTTTATGTCACATACATATTGTATGTGGTCAGTAAAACATGTTCTAGAAGAATGTGTATGAAATACCATTTTTGTCCAGAAAGATAAAGGAGGCCCGACAATCTGCACAGATCGGAGGGAGAGCGGTAGAGAGCACCTGACCCACATGGAGGGAAACTGAGACATGTTTCAGTGCTGCCTCTGGTCGGAAGCCCCTGAGATTAGGAGGGCATTGTGGCTCGGGTTACTCAGGAGGCCTACAAAAGGAGTCGTGAACCCCGCCCCCCGCCCTGTGTTGCCCCTAGCACCCCAAGGATGTACGGAGAAGCCATATTGGCAAACCCAGCCTCAGCCCTGCCTGTAGAGGTGTGAAGGGCAATTTCCCGTGACCATGGGGCCGACAGGATGTGTAGAGAAGGAACCAGAGACTCAGAGAGCCTGGCTTGAGGGTGCCTCACTGAGAGGGAGAGTGGGGGCCGGAGTGCTCCTCAGAGCAGGTGCCACTTCCTAAAAGAACGCAGGTGTCGGCTTTTGTAGGTGAGGGCCTGAGTTTTGAGTCCCAACTCTGTCCTGTGATTGTGATGGAATCTTGGGCAGGTTTCATAGCTGTTTTGTGCCTCAGTTTCCCGTGTGCATCACCGGGGGGTAAGTTAAGTAGGATATTTTCTCTTAAGCCACCATTTTACTTGTGCTACCTCTAGGAGCTAAAGGAGCATTTTGTGGCTTGAACGGTCAGATGATGGGGAAGGGGTGGTTCTTTTGCAAATACAAAAAGTCTTTCTGTTGTTGAACTTGGTGCTGATTCCACCCAAAATCACTCAGCTGTGCCCAGGTTGTATTTCTCACATTTGTATACGTTTTCATGAGGCCGGTTCATAATAGAGGGTTCTCTTCTGTGCTCTGGTCCTGGGTGAGGCACCCAGCCCCTCTGAACCCTAGGTCCTCATCTATAAATGCGGACAGAGACCCGTCTCCCAGATTGTCTTGAGAAGTCACTGTGAGCCTGTAGGTGGTGCCCTGGGTGGCTGGGGGAGGCCCTGGCAGCCAGTCCCTGGGAGCTGTCGTGGCTATTGTTGGGACACCCTTTGTCCCGGGTGCCCCAGGATGTTTGCCCCAGCCTCCCTTCGCTGGATTGAATGTTGCCCTCTTTTCTTAGTGGTGCTCTCTGGGCTCCCCACCTCTTGGCCCCAGTTCATGGGGCATGTGGCTTCCTGTCAGACTGCCTGCCTCCAAGGCCCAGATGTCCCCAGCCCAGGCTTGCCAGACACATAAATTTTGTGGTTGGTACTGTCAGTCTACACTGGCATTTTCTGAGTCTTTGCAGCATGCTAGGTGCTTCTGATATGGTTTGTAAGTATCACATTTGCAACAGCCCTGTCCTGCTGCTAGTGTCCCGTTTTACAGATTTGCAAACTGAGATCGGAGAGTCAGGTCAGAAGCCTCAGCCACACAGTCAGAGGTGGTGGAGGTGCAGTAGGCATGTCGCTTTCTGAGTCAGGCTGCCCGCTCCTGTCACCTCGCCCTGGGTGTGCCTGGCCTCTGTCCCCTGCTGCTCCTGGCCCAGACCAGCCTGTGATGGCTGGTGACTGGCTCTTCAGGGTTGGAGAGTGGTCCGAAGAACCCACAGCGCCTCAACACACGCCCTCGGGTACCTTGCATCCCTCTGCACCCCAGTCTCCTGCTGTGAAATGAGCCGTTGGTGGAATCCTGTTGAACCTCTCCTCTGGTTTCTAGATTCCCTGCACTTGATTTTAAGTTGTGTTTATTAATAAATAGCACACTGATGTCTGTGGACTCAGCATTCCCCTTTGCTCTGAGCTCTGAGACTCAGGCAGGTGAGAGAGAACATGCTGGATGGTGGGGCAGTCACAGGCACCGGGAGGAGGTACCTTGTGTTTCTTAAGGGCCCTGGCTTTGGAGCCTGCCCAATGTCTACCTGCCCTCGTCCCTATTCCCTGAGGTCCCTGGCCAGCTGGCCCGACTGAGAGGCCCAGCCAGGCCCCGTCCATGTGCGTCTCACCTTGTCCCTTGTTCATTCTCTTCTTTCTGTCCATACTTTGGACTCTGTTTCTTGCCTGGGTTCTGACGACACAGTGATGTGCATTGCTGCCCACAAAATGTCAGATGGAGAATGGGGAGGGACCCTGAGGTGGGAGAGCGGCTGGCTGTCAGCCCAGCAGAAAGCTCTGCTGGATTAGTGGAGGGAAGGGGGAGGTGCGGCCGGCCCAGCTCGAGCTACTGGCAGAAGCTGTTACTGGTGCCCCTTGGCGTTCCTGGTCTGATGGTGACACCAGCCTGTGGGACGGCTCATGGCATGCCGAGTCCCGGAGAGAGCAGAAGACCAGGCACTGGGATTACCCCATATCATGGCCAGGACTCTGGGACTCCAGGAGTCTGACCTTTAGATGCTTGGCATTCGAAGTTGCAAGTGCAGGACCCCAGCTGGGGAGCCAGACCCTGTTCTCATGGGGGCAAAATGCCTTCTGCTGCTGCTGCAGCCGCAGGGCGGCTCCCTGACCCCAGCTGATGCCTGGCACCGGGCCTCGGGCCTAGGGGACCTGGGCTGGGTCCCTCCCTGAGTCAACAGGGTGCCTGTTGGTACGCGCCAGTGACGGTGCAGGAAATGCGGGAATCACTGCAGGATTGTTCCTGCTCCGCTCACGGGCTCCTGTTTGACCCTCTATTTTTCAAAAAAATGGGGTTCTTAGAGCAAATAAGTACTTTGCAGGATTTACTTCTTAATTACTTCTCGGCCTTTTGGCTAAGATCAAGTGTATTATCTGTTCTTATCAATTTAACATCTGCTCCGTCCTCTCTGAGTTGTTTTCAAGCTCTGCGGCTTTCCGGGAGAGACGGCGGCTGGCATAGCCGCGCAGCCCGGCTGAGGGTCACGTCCGGGGTTGCGTCTGGGTGCCGTTAGGGCGGCTGACACGGATGCTCACCGAGGGCCTTGGCCAGGCGCTGCCACCCGCGTTCCAGTTCACGACAGCCCCCTGAGGTGTCATGAATGTCCTTTCATTTATCTGCTGCTTTTCCCCTTATAGTAGTCATAGGGACCCCTTCTCCGCCGGGGGACATCTTGAGTTGTGGCACCAGGGGCAGAGCAGGCTGAGACAGGAATGGGGGGGACTCCCTCTCCTTACCCCTTACTTCCCCTTTCCTCCCGCTGGGTTTCTCCTGTGTCCTGGTGGTTGTTCTCAGCTGGCATGGAGTGAACCCTCAGTGTGCCAGGCCCATGCAGGCACATTGCGGGTCTTGCTGAAGCCTCACAGTATGGGACAGGACAGGTGCTGTGATCATCCCCATTTTACAGATGAGGAGACTGAGGCACAGAGAGAAGGGAGAGCTCGCTAAAGGTCCCACAGCTGTTAGGTGGCAGAGCTGGTACCCCGTCCACAGTCATCAGACTTCGAAGTGCCTCCTTGTCCCCACTGGGCCCCCTGGCCTGCTGCCTGGCAGTAGAGCGTCTTCGGGCATGGCTGTTCCGTCTGGTCCATAGCCTGCATGAAGGAGTGACTCAGTCCAGCACCGTGTGCGTAGGCTCAGCCTCTCGTTCATCTGTCTGGACGCATCTGGCTCCCTTATGCTTTCTCCTCTGGAATTCTCTAGAAACCTTGCACTGAAGAATTAGATGCAGTAGGGAGGCGATATTGCCCACAGGCAGGATTAGCTTTGAGCATGCGGTTTATTCCTGAGGTTCTTTGGAGGCAAGGGCAATGTTATTCCTTTATGATGTGTGGGCCCATCAGATCTGGAATTCAGATTAGTTAGGGAATTCCCATCGAAAGGCATCGCTACCCTCCAAGGGCTGTGAAAGCAGAGCTGAAGATGGGCTCTGCCTGAGCAGACCAGGGATGGGGGCCCTGAGGGGCTTCCTGGAGGAGGGGAAACACGAACCAGTCCTTGAAAGATGACAAAGATTGGGCTGTAGAGGACGGTACAGCAGACTCTGGGTGACTTGAGCCCTCCATAGGACATACAAAGGTGACAGCTTCCCAAGAGCTGGTGGGGGAGTAGGGTGGGGTGGGGAATGGAGTGAGGAGGGAGGATGGGCCCAGTTGGGAGGGCCTTGTCTGGGGCAGCCTTCTTGCCCCCTGGTGGCCTCCCCTCCCAGCCCCTCTGGCGAGCCGGAGAGGGCAGCAGGCTGTGGAGCTGTGCCAAGGTCGGTCAGGATGTCCAGTAATCGCCTTAGCGCTCTACCTGCTACGGAGCCATAATGAGAGGGTTTCCATTATTTTCGGGTGAGCGCCCCTGGCAGATGCCGACAGCCAGCAGCTGTGTGAGGTCCGAGGTGATTTGCAGGGGACCAGTTCGTGTGACGCACAGTAATTGCACCAGGCGGGTTTGTCCTGTCCTGCCGGGATGAGGTAAAGGTCAGTTCAAAGATCCGGCGTGGCCACAGGACGTGGGGGCAAATCCCACTCTCGTGGGACTCCTGGGAAGGGGGCAGCGGGCTGAAGTGGTGGCCAGGGTCTCAGAGGGACGATCTGGTCTGCACCCCACCCTGGGATGCCAGGGCCCTGTGGGAGGACACGTGTTCCAGGCATTCTTGGGCGAAGAGGAGAGAAGCAGGCTTCCCGCTGAGCAGGGAGCCGGATGGACTTGATCCCAGGACCCTGAGATCGTGATCTGAGCCAGAGGCAGATGCTTGATTGACTGAACCACCCAGGCGCCCCTGCTGGTGGTCTTCTAAGGACAGTAATCCCTGTCCTCTCACACCCCCACCCTGATGACCTCTCTTAGCCCTTCTGGCCTCCTCAGGGCTTTAACACAGGGATCTGCCAGGCGGGTGGGGGTGGGGTGTGTGTGTGTGTGTGTGTGTGTGTGTGTGTGTGTGTAGCGCAGCTCCGTCCACAGCGTTGGCCGTTCAGGGCCTTCCCTTCAGCGCTGACCGCTCACCTCGCACTCTCTCTCCCCCGTACACACTCACGTGTGCCCCGCACGCACCTGGACCTGGGTCTTGCCGGGGGCACGGTACTCCCCTTACTGGAAACACGTAGGTCTGCACACGCCAGCGCGTAGCTGCCCCCCCCCGCCCGGGGCCAGTTTACAGCCTGCGGGCTCTGCTGCTTACCAGCGGTGCGACTTTATCGGTCTCTGCCCCTCAGAGCCTCCGTTTTGGCATCTCTAGAATGGGGACAGTCGTGCTGGTGTCTGGGCTCATTGCTCAGGCAGCTCGTGCTCGGTGCTGACTGTGCGCCGGGTACTGGCCCGGGGACGTGTGTAGGGAAGAAAGCATGTGGTTCTGGACCAAATCAGGTCACAGACACTGAGTCCCGAGGCAGGACTTAGTGTAATGTTGTAGTCACGCTTTACTCCGCTAATAAACCATGCGGTTATCATTTTCAGTGACTACGAGAAACAGAGGGGACCTGGGACTCGTCCCAAATGGTCAGAAAGGGGGTGCCGTCAGTGGGGGGGGGCACGGGTGAACGCCACAGGGAGGGGACTCCCCACACGTTTTGCACTAGATGTTTCTCAAGGGCTGATTTGATCCTAAAACGAGTACTTTGATTTTAAAGCACATGTTTACGAACTTCGGTGGTTATTTCGAAGGAGACCCGTGGCTGAAGGGTCCCGAAGCGAGTTGTGTTATTTACACATTTGTCATCGGCATCTGAAGTCGCGCTCTGAATAGCAGATGTGAGGCACTGTCGTCTCACTGTCACGCTGATTGTTCACTGTTCTGAGAAGGTCACATCATAATTCATTAGCAATAATTAGTCCCCGGACACCCCTGCACTTCTTCGCTCAACTGCTCCATTAATTTGGGTGCGAATCACACATTCCCGGTGCCAATCAATGAAGATCTGTCTGTGATGCACAAGGTGATGCTATTAGTTACGATGTATTAACTGCCTAATTTAAAAATACAAAAGCTGTCTTTATGAAGGGCAATTAACCACTACGCGTAATGGATCCTTCATAACTCTCTGATTAGGAAAGACAAATATTAAGGAAGGACTGAACCACCTGGGCTGTTGATTAAGACATGGTTGGCCTCAAGGTGTGTGTTCACTCTGTTGTTGGTCAGTCTACAGACCTCTTTTCAGGGGGCACTGGTCAGCTCCAGGGCTTGGAGGGTCATCGCAGCGAAGGAGCGCCTGCCTGTGTCCAACGGGGCTTGGAAGGGGGCTACAGGGGCGCCCCTGGGGGCGGCAGTAGGTGTGGTCGGTGTGGTTCTAAGGAAGGGTCCCTCTCACCGGCTGTCATTTGGATTTTCTGTCACTCGGTCATTCGGCAAATGGGAGCCTGCCGTGCACCAGCCCGGTGTGAAGCAGGGGTGCCGAGGAGCATGGACCAGATGTCACTGCTGACCTCATGGAGCACACAGGTCTGGGAGAGAAACAATACACAAAGGTAGAAGTCAGACACTTGGAGATATTGGTTAACGTCACAAAGAAAGAAAAATACAGCCAGAGCTAGGATAAGGACAGTGTGACACAGGGTGGAGAGGGGGACATTGGACAGACCTGCCACCTTTTCCCAGTTCTGTTAGCACTAAGGAGCATTGAATTTGGAGCTCCCTCCACCCCGGGATGGAACAGATTGCCTGAGGCACCCCTACCTGCTCAGTCACCCTCCTCTTCAGCTTCATTTTCTGGCCCAGCCTCCATATACCCAAGGCTGCTCAAAGATTCTGAACCCAACCAGGGCCCACACTGCACCTGTTTCTCCCTCTACTCCGCCCCTCCTACCCTGGCCGCCTAATCAGTTCTGCAAGATTCAAGTTGGACCTGGCTCTTCTGAGAAGCCTTTTCTGACACCCCATCCTGGGAGGAGACCTTTCCCACCTTTGGCTTTGTAGGGTGGCTACGGTGTGTGCTTCCTGTTTCTGACTCCATATCGGTTCCAGGGTCCGTGTTGGGGTCAAGTAGAACTTAGCCCATGTCCCTAGTGTCTCAGATCCAGGAAGAGGAATAGAAAGTTCCTGACCTTCCGAGACTCAGTGTCCTCACTCATAAAGCAGGATAGAAAGCATGTCACCGCCAGGGTTGAGACAGAGTTGCATTTTTACCGGGGGTCTCCCTTATTTGGCCAAACAGAGGTTGATTTCAAGTCCATAGTTCTGAGTAACTGGGTCTACTCTGTGTGTTGCCTCTGCACAAGAGCACAAAATTGGAACACGTATCTCTTATACAGGGTATTTATTGATAAATACTAAATGATAAATTATGCACTTAACACTGGATCAGATATATTATTTATATTATAAAAATGTAAAAGTTGAAAGGATGGCTGAAAAGTAAAGATGTCTTCTGCACGTTCGGAGACCGCTGGCATGGCTGTGTCAGAGACCTGTTTGCAAACAGTGCGAGGTGACAGTTAGTGCCCTCGGTTAGTTTTCCTAGGGTTTCCCAGACCTCCTGACTAGTAGCCTGGCGTCTGTTCTGCGATGCCACGCTGCGACTCTGTGCAGATGTTGAGTAGGACTGCCGTCCTGCCCTGGCTTGTCTAGGGAGGGCTGTGTGTTCTGGGCCCATGGGGACATCTGCCATCAGAATGGATCTCAGCTGTGCCAGCCCTTTTTCCTGCGCAGCCTGAGTCCACTCTTCCCTCTCTTGGAGGCTGTTTCTTTGCCTCCTGGCCCCCATCTGCCTCTTCATCCTGCTCCAGTCCTTCAAAGCACCTCCTTGTGGCTCTAGCCGGAGCCTGCCTGTGGTCAAGGTTACAGTTCTGTGTGCTGGCCCCCAGCCAGGCACTTAGTAGATGCTCGGTAAGTGTTGCGGGAGGGTTGGATATTATTGCATTTGGGACCTCTTTCGGCATCTGCTTATGGGTTTGCATTCCGAGAACCGGGCCAAGTGTAGCCAGGCTGCAGCCGGGGTCCTGGGAGCTCAGGAGAGAAGAAATGTGGGCGCGGCTGGCCTGCCACAGCATCTCAGGGTCTTGTTAGGTTAACCCTGGGGTTGCAGGGGCTCCCTGGGTCCTATCTGTCCATCCCGGGATCATTCACATACCTGATGACCGTCTGGCAAACTTTTCTTCGGCGACAGCAATGAGAAGATATACAGGAACTTGGTGTCTCAGCCTTTGTTCTTTAGGGGAAATATGGATGCAGAGGTAATTAGGCGCACGTAGCCCACGTGCACAGTGGAAGTGCTGATCACGGGGGAATGGTCCAGAGAAACTGCCACGGACGTTCATGGGACATCCCTGGCCAGGCTGAGCGGGATGGAGTGATGGAGGGGAGATGTCCGGTGCGTCTTGGGAGGTGGGAGAATTGGCACATGTAGAGAGGTGCCATGTCCCAGGCAGGAGTGGAGATGTGTCCCAGGAGAAGGAATAGAGATGTGTCCCAGGCAGAGCATGGGTGTGTGTCACAGGTAGAAGGAGCGAAGGAAATGTGTCCCAGGTGAAGGCTGGAGTTGTGTGTCAGATGAAGAGGTGGTGGGGGGGATATCTCAGGCAGAGAGAGTGGGGACAGAGATATGTCCCAGGTGGGGGTGTCCCAGGCCGAGGGAGTGGGGACATGTCTCCCGCAACAGGCTCAGTGCAGATGGAAAGGAGGGTTGTGGGCAGGGTCGGGGTTCCCTGGAAAGGGTCAGCTCCAGCTCAGCAGCTCCCATCCAGACCCCGGGGTCAGCCAAAGCTGGCCTCAGGGAGCCACAGTGGTCTGGCCCACGCTGGCGGTCCTGATTGCCCTTGGGAAGTGACTTTCCAGCTTCCTCCCCGGAGGCTCAGCGCTCCAAGTGCTGATGGCACCCTCTGCCTGTCGTGTTCCCACTCCCAGACTGAAGCGGTCACAGCTGAAGGTGAGGTTCTGCACCAACGACTCGCAGAAGTCCCGGGGAGACCTGGTGGGGCTGCTTCGGCGCCACGGCTTCGACATCTCCGAGAGCGAGGTGACTGCCCCCGCCCCAGCCGCTTCTCTGATCCTGAAGAAGCGAGGCCTGCGGCCACACCTGCTTGTCCATGATGGTAGGCCTGCCGGGCCCTTGGCTTGGTGGGGGTGACGGTGCCTCCTTTCCAGGTGGGGGCCGAGGGAGGGCGTCCTCACCTGGGCCAAACCACTGGGGAGGACACGAACGCTTGGCTCCTGCCACTGGTGCTCATGGGCCTGTGGGGTGGAAACCTCGTGGGCTCCCTGCTGGGCACCAGTCCCCTTCCACCCCTGGCTGAGTACCGGAGGGTCTTTAGAGGCAGGTTCCAGATGGAACAGTTTCCAAGAAGGAAACCTCTGAGCCTGATTTCTTTGATCTAGAATGGACCAGAGGGGCAGGGAATCGCCACAGCGGCAAAATCCTAGCTTCTAGGGCTTGTGGGGCAGGAGATGGGCAGGGAAGGAGGCTGAGGGGCTAGACTGAAGTCTGTAGGTTTCTGTCTGCCACACCCCATCCCCCACTCCCCCTACCTCCCCCGCCACCCTCCCCCAACCCTGAACTTGATCTCTATTTGTGAAAACCAGCCCTACTTTCTGGCAAATGGCACAAGGTTTATATCCTGATCTTCGTCTGAATGCAACGAAAGAGACATTTTGACCCTCCTTGGGGAGTTTTTCTGGGAAGTGGAAGGAGCGGTATTATTGGGTGCCTTCTGAATATTCAAAAAGAAGACACATAAGCAGAGCTTCGAATTCAGGACGCTTCCCTGTCGTTGCACTGAGCCCTCCTTCTTCCCCTGCGCTGGGTATTTTTATTTACAAACCACGGCAGAAGCAAGCATATTCTTCTGCCTCCCGGCAGGAGAGGGGCCCCCCCGAGCTTGAGGGTGCTCCCTGAAAGGCTCGAGTGTCCAATCCAGAGCTCTGGTGCCAGTTGAGGGCAATACGCCCAGCCTTTAGAAAGCCTCTTTCTCAAAATCCTTCCTCTGTGATATGGGATCTCTGCCAGTGTCTTCAGAACAGGTCCTCAAGGAAGGAGAAGAACTTAAGAAAGAAAATCCCCACCCCCGGGGCAGAGGGAGGAGTGGGGGTGAAATGCGCTGGGAAGGGGAAGGAGATTCAGTGTTTGCCCGGAGGGGGCATTGATCGCTATGGGAGCTTGTGCAGGCCGGAGGGGAAGCGGGGGGCCCTCCTCAGCCGCACCCCTGCATCTCTTTTCCATTAATATGCCTGTCTCCAGACTCGGAATCTTTTTCCAAGTTTTACTGTTGATGAATTCCACCCCCAACATTTTATTATGACATTTTCAAACATACAGCCAAGCTACAGGAATTCTGCTCAGAATAATTTGGATGTGGTCACCTTGGCTGTGCTAGTGATGTTTTACTCTATTTTCTTCCTTATTATGTCTGCCTATTCCTCTGTCCATCTTTTCATCTTACTTTTTTTTCTTCTTAAGATTTATTTATTCGAGAGAGAGATAGAGAGAGTGCTTGCGTGCTGGTGGGGGGAGGAGCGGGGAGAGGGAGAGGGACCCTAAGCAGACGCTGCACTGAGCGTGGAGCTTGATGCGGGGCTCGATCCCAGGACCCTGAGACCAAGAGTCGGATACTTAACCAACTACGCCACCCAGGCTCCTGCTTTTCTTATCTTTTTGACGCATTTCAAGGTAAATAGCAAACACTGGAACATGTCCCCAAAACGCTTCAGTACTTAACTGGAGTTCAGTGTCTGTTTATAATTTTTTCTTTTGATAAAAAATTTATGTACAATGAAATGCAGGAATCTCAGGTGTGCTTTTGCTGAGTTCTGTCAGATGCATCCATCTGTGTGTCCCTAGCCCTGTCGTGATCCCAATACAGAGCTTTACTGGCACGTGCTGCCCCCGTCAGTCCCCATCCCCAACCTTCTCGGAGGCATTTTCATTTGTTTGATCATGAGAAGCTTGCCTCATTTAGATTTTTGTATAAATAGAATCATGCAGCTTCTAGTTGTGCCGGGACCCTGCGGACCACCCTCAGGCTTGACGATTTGCTGGAAGGACCTGCAGGGCCCAGAAGAGCTGCGGGACTCGTAGGGTTTGCTGCAGTGAAGGAACACAGATTGAACTCAGCAAAGGGAGGAGAGGCGGGGGTGAACTCTAGGAGAATGGGGCATGACCTTTCAGTGGTCCTCACCTGGGCAGTCTCCCTGAGATGACTTAATTCTCCCAGCCGAGATGTGTGACGGTACGTGCAATGTGTCATCACCCAGGGGAGCCCACTGGAGCCTGGTGTCTAGGGTTTTGAGTAGGGATTGGTTGGAGAGGCACACAGCGCCTGTGGACTGACCTTGGCTCTTCAGTCTCTGGCCTCCCAGGGCCTCAGGCATACAAAAAAACTCTCTCTCTCTCTCTTTTTTAAGATTGTATTTATTTGAGAGAGAGAGGGTGCATGAGGAGGGGCAGAAGGAGAGGGAGAATCAGACTCCCCACTGAGTGCAGAGCCCAGCCTGGGGCTCCATCCCAGGACTCTGAGATCATGATCTGAGCCAAATGCAGATGCTTAGCCGCCTGGGCCACCCAGGTGCCCTGAGGACCGCCTTTCTTTGGAATCTGCTGGATCCGAGCAGCCCCAACATACTGTTGTTGGGACGTATCTGTACGGTTGCGGGTTGTCAGTAGATTTTTTCTTCTTTCTGCGGAGTGCTGTTCCATTAAGTGAACATACCAGGCTTTGTCCAGTCCCCTGTTGACGGACACCTGGCTGTTTCCGACTTTAGGCTGTTAGGGAGGCGATCTGCTATGAATGTTTCTATGGAGTTCTTTTGGATAAATACCTAGGACTGAATTGCTGGGTCAGAGGGTAGGTGGCTGTTGAGTTTTATCGGAAACTGCTAGCCTCTCCCCAGGGGGCTGTATCATTTCACGTTCTGGCCAGCCGGCTCTTACAGCTGCTCTGCTTCCCCACCAGCGCTTGGCGGTGCCTATCTTTTTAATTCTCGCCGATCTGCCAAGTAGGAAGTGGTATCATGCAGTTACTTCCATTTTTTAATTCAGCAAGGTCAACATCTAAGACCAAGATAGGTGAGAGTACGCTTCGTTCTAAGCAATGGAGGGCATAAGGCTGACAACTTAGTTTATCCTTGCAATGTTCTCGGATTTTAATTTAAAATTGGGGAGGACAGGGGTTCCTGGGTGGCTCAGTCAGTTAAATGTCTGCCTTCGGGGGACGCCTGGGTGGCTCAGTTGGTTAAGCGTCTGCCCCTGGTTCAGGTTATGATCCTGGGGTCCTGGGATTGAGCCTTGCCTCAGGCTCCCTGCTCAGCGGGGAGCCTACTTCTCCCTCTCCCTCTGCCTGCCTGTGCTGTCTCTCTGTCAAATAAATAAATAAAATCTTAAAAAAAAAAGAAAAGTCTTCCTCTGGTTCAGGTCATGATGCCAGGGTCTTGGGATCGAGTACCACGTCAGGCTCCTTGTTCAGTAAGGAGTCTGCTTGTCTCTCTCTCTCTCTGCCACTCCCCCTGCTTGTTCTCTCTCTCTGACAAATAAATAAATAAAATCTTTAAAAAAAAATAAAATAAGATAAAATAGGGGAGGGCAGAGAAGGAAAGGAGGAAGAGGCTTTGCTAAGGGGCTTGGTGAGCGGAGGGGTGGTGGGAGATCAGCGGCTACTCCTTCCAGCATGTGTGTCACTCGAGGCTCTCCTGTCTTCCATGGGGTTGGGCTGGAATGTTTGATGGTCTTTACAGTGTGGGTCCAGCAGTACAGACCCTACAAAGGTTTCCAGCAGCCTCATTTCACCCTGCATTCAGGAATCTGTGTCTTCCTGGCAAATGTCACTTCTCACTTGCAGAACTATGGGTTCCCTGCCTGTGGGATTGGACAGGAGCCCCTGGGGTAATGGCAGTGTTGGGCTGGGGGCCCCCGGGGTGGGTCCATCTTTCTCCTGACAAACCCCAACTGTGGGGAGTGGAATTCCTTCATCTGTAAAGTGGGAGTAAGACCCCTTCCACGTCTGCCTCCCGTACAGCTGGGAGGATCAGGAAGTACATCTGAGAAAGGGGCCGGACCCACGTGGCAGACAGAGGGTGTCCCTGGTAGGAGATGAGACGTGAGCCATGTCTCCGCAGGGCTTTATCCCTCTTTCTCTTTCCAGGAGTCCGCTCAGAATTTGATCAGATTGACACCTCCAACCCCAACTGCGTGGTCATTGCAGATGCTGGAGAAAGCTTTTCTTACCAAAACATGAATAAGGCTTTCCGGGTGCTCATGGAGCTGGAAAGTCCTGTGCTCATCTCTCTGGGAAAAGGGTAAGTCAGCTTCAGGAAGAGGGTTTCCAGCTGCTTTGGACGACAGACACTCTGTGGGTCTCTGGCCTTGCAGAATCAGTACACGGTGCAGAAAAGTGGGTGTGGGGTGGGCATAGTCTGCCTTCCTACTCCCTCCCTGCTTTTTTCCCTTCGTGCTTCCTTTCTTTTAATAATTTGTGAGGAAATGAGAACTCTCTGGCTTCGGGGGAGCTGGCTGGTCAGGCTTGCGAGTGGGCCCTGGGCTGGAAGAGGCTGGGGCCGGGGAGGGTTGCTGCAGATGGAGGCCCTGTTGAGGCCTCAGAGCACAGGTGCTCACTGTCCCAAGGTTAGGGGTGTTTGCACAGGTACAGCACCAGGCACTGAAGAATTGTCTCTAGGGGGCACCTGAGTAGTAAAGGGAAGGCTCGGGGGCCTGGAGGAAAGCTCTGGGCCGGGCTCCGCATCTCTGGCCACAGAGCAGTCTCTGTAAAGTCCTGATTTTGTCACTGGCATTTTTGTCTGAGCCCTTAGCACAGTCCTCATTGTCTCTTCCTTTAAAAAAACCCAAACCAACCATGCTGGTTACTTTTCTCAACATCTTTTAGCACCAAGACAGTGCATGTTCATGGGAGGAAAATCAGAGAGTACAGATAAGCAAAAAGAAGAAAACAGAGATTTCCATTCCACTGCACAAGAAAACAGCTGTCAACACGTCGGTGTGTTTCCTTCCACGTGGTTCCTGGAGCAAAGAAATCATTACGAAGGGATGTACTTGGAGCATCAGGATCAAACCTGACCTAGTTTTGTTACCCGGGTTTTTGTTGTTCAGCAGACAGTACTTTGTGAACAACTATCCACTTGATAAAGAAATGTCTGTGTGGTGGTTTTCCTGTAATCTTTTTTACAGAATATCCTGTAGTTTATTTAAATTTATTTTTTATTTTTTAATTTTTAAAAAAGATTTTATTTATTTACTTGACAGAGAGCATAAGCAGGGGGAGCTGCAGGCAGAGGGAGAACCAGGCTCCCAGCTGAGCAGGGAGCCTGATGTGGGGCTCGATCCCAGGACCCTGGGATCATGACCTGAGCCAAAGGCACATGCTTCACCGACTGAGTCCCCTAGGCATCCCCTATCCTGTAGTTTTCTTAAACCAATGCCCGCTGATGGATGTTAGGTTGTTTCTGATTTTCTACGAAAGTAAAGCCGTGATAGATGGATCCGAGGCTCTCCGTGCACGTTGCCGGGCTGCTTTCCAGAAAGCTGCGCAGACTTTGTCAGCAGGAGGCAGAACTAGGCTTTAAAATCATGGGCTCTTACATTTGCAGGGACCCTCTGGAGCCCTGCCCCAGCTTTTTGTGCCTGGCGGGGATTTGGGGTCCGTCCCTGGGGAAGGCTTTTCCAGCTTGGGTGCTTCTGCTGGTCGGGAACTCCCGCCCTGTGCCCACCAAATGGGGCCGGCTATCAGAGGAGTCAAAGGAGGGACCTTTGGTTTGGCCATGCACCGTTACGTATTCCATTTTGTTTCATTCCCGCCGCAACCCTGTGAGTTGTAGGCAGCAGCAGTGCCATTTTGGAAGTGGCTTATCGAGGCCTAAGGAGGTGAAGTAAGCCGGGGTCCCCGGCCCATAAATCCTGTCCCCTCGGGGCTACATTCAAGAGCAGATGTTTGGCCCTCACAGGACCTTAAATTTGGGGGCAGCATGTTTAAAAATTGGGAGATTTTTGGGTGCCTGGGTGGCTCAGTGGGTTAAGCCTCTGCCTTCGGCTCAGGTCATGGTCTCAGGGTCCTGGGATCGAGCCCCAAATTGGGCTCTCTGCTCAGCAGGGAGCCTGCTTCCCCCTCCCTCTCTGCCTGCCTCTCTGCCTACTTGTAATCTCTCTCTGTCAAATAAATAAATAAAATCTTTAAAAAAGAATTGGGAGATTTTTATATAAAATACCCAGATTTCTGGATACTTAAAAAACCAGAATATCTGATAATTCAGGGCCCCACATTCCACCACACTCAGAAGCTTAGCTGAGGCCACTGCCTCCATTGATTCCAGCTGACCGTAGGCCCCGCCACTCCCGCCATCCCCTTCACCAAGCTCAGAGTCTGCTGTCACTTAAGTGCGCTATTTTGGTTGTTTTTCTCATGGTATTTTTTAATGGCTTTGTCTCTTGTCAAAATAGGCAAACAAAAGAGATTTCAGGAAAGAGAGGATATATTTCTTTTTTTTTTTTTTAAAAGATTTTATTTATTTATTTGACAGAGATCACAAGTAGGCAGAGAGGCAGGCAGAGAGAGAGGGGGAAGCAGGCTCCCTGCTGAGCAGAGAGCCCGATGCGGGGCTCGATCCCAGGACCCGGAGATCATGACCTGAGCCGAAGGCAGAGGCTTAACCCACTGAGCCACCCAGGCGCCCTGAGAGGATATATTTCTTTTAGGAACTTAAAATATTCTAGTGTGTTTATCATGCAAATAAAATATGTCCTGTAGTAGTCAGGATTTGTCGCAGAAGCAGAACCAAGAGGGGCCAGGTGCCCAATGAAGAGCTGTGTCCGGGACCGAAGGCTCTCTGCCGGCAGATTCCTTCTTGCTCAGGGAGGGAATACTGTTCTGTTCCCGCCTTCCCCTGATTGGATGAGGCCCACCACAGAATGGAGGGCAGTCCATTTACTCAGAGACCACTGATTTCAATGTTAATCTCACCCAAGGAAGACCTTCACAGAAACATCCAGAATAATGTTTGACCAAATATCTGGCCCCTTGGCCCAGTCAGGCTGACACATAAGTTCACCATTCTAGTCCCTTTCCGACCTCACGAGCACCTGCGGATTAGAGTGCTGCAAGCCATGGAACTTGGCCTGCTCGACGCCCTCACGCTCCTGGTTTGATCCTTTAGGCGTCCCTGAGACCACCAGCCCCTCACTAGAGAACAGCATGATGAAGCTCTGTCATGATTCATTTACGTTCACACTTTTTCTTTCAAATTGTCCCTAATTGTTAAATGTTATTACTCCAGATAGTGGGGAGTAGTCCAAGTAGATATGTTGTTGAAAAAGAAAAAGAAAAGGAATCATTTGCTTTTTAGCTTTGTCATTTTGTAGTAAATTCAAGGGTAGGCAAGGGTTGGTTTTACAAATACGCGATCGGAGGTGGTGCCTCTGACGAGTGGGGCTCCTGACTTGGGCTGTGGGTTGGGCGCTCAGAAGCAAGGGACAGGAACTGAGAGCTTTGGGGCCCGGGTCAGCAGCTTCTCGGGACAGCCCAAGGACCTATGAAGAGCTGCTGTCCTGTCCGAGTGGGGTTCGTGGACGGCGAGGGGCCATCCTCCGGGGCACGGGGCCACGCGGGGCCCCCCGAGGAGGCAGGATGGCGGGGGCACTGGGGCAGAATGTCCTCCTGGAAATGGAGTGATTTACATGTGGCATCTGTTTGGAGCCGGAGTGGGAATTGCCTTTGTAATTTCTTCTGTCATGCTGCCGTCAGAAAATTAAGCTGTTTACGCGAGAGACTATGGAAGGTTAATGGCTCTTGTGGGAAAGGTCAAGTGGTCATTTTGAAGGGAGGCCGCGCTGAATAATCGGAAAGGCAGAAGAGTAAAGCATAAAATCTATCCGACCGCTTCTGGCCAGCTCCTTCCCGTCTCTCCAGCACCCCCAGTTTCTTCTTTGTGGCCGGAGCACTCAGCTTCTGCTGCTGCTTTCTTGATGCCAGTAACAGAAGATGGTGTATCCGATCTCTTCGGTTTCAGGAATAACCTGGGCCTTTATATTTAGAAAAAATTAACTTCGATACTTGTATTTCCTGTGTCTCTAAAAATGTTTTCAGCTAACAGATGGCCTCCGATAGCTTTTGGCTTTCCTGAATGAGTAAGGAGTAAAGAAAAATTCTGGACACTGGAAAACCAAAGCCCAGATTCAGTTGAAAAAGAAATCGTAAGGTTTCTAATTTTGATTTATGGAAGTCCGTTTTTTCTTTAGGCTCTAAACATGAGGGTAACAAATATTTTAAGCTATATGCTCAGGTTTTTCCTTCTATCAGGACTAAATTTAAACTTCAGCAAGTGTGGGTTCCTGTCACTTGGGAAGAAAGACTTTGGGGAGTGTGGCTGGGCAGAAGTTGTGCTGTGAACATGTCCTTGGGAGGCTTTTCCAAAGGGAGGTGCACCCAGCTCCTGCCACCTCCTGCCAGCCCAGGGCCCTGGCCGGAGGCCCAGAGAATCCTCTGCTCCAAACAAACCTGTGCCTGTTGCAATGAGATGGTGTCATTTTTAATTCGTCCTTTGTCTTCGGGGTCTTGTGTTGGCCGCATTCTCTCCTCACCTCTGTCCTTTGTCCCTGGCTCACTTTGCCGTGTCCCTTCCTCAGGGAGGCCCTCCCTGGTCCCCCTCCTGCCCCTTCTGGTCTCCCACTGCCCCTCTCTTCCCTTCCCACAGCCGTCCTCATACAGAGGGTGAGGGGACAAAGCTGAAACCGGGCCTGGAGGGTCGTCCGGCCCATGGGGTCCTCAGCAGAGTGCTGCTGCTGGATTCTGAGATGGTCCCTGTGGCTGGACAATTCTGTTCCCTTCACTTTAGCTTCTGCTCCCAGCTCTGATGTGTCGCTGGGATGCTGTCTCCCTGTGCCCAGCATGTTCAGCCCTCCTCAAGCAGAGCACGCTGAGTCCGGGCTTCCCCTGGTCGTTGCCCGTGCCCCGTCCCCTTTATATTTGTCTGTGGACTGGGCTGCTTCCCCACCAGACTGGGAGTCCCTGGGGGACAGCCTGTGTCTGGCTGGTCTCTGAGTCCCACAGAGGGCCGTGGATCTGGGGGACTGAATTGCGGACCCCAACTCTGGGGTCCCTGAGTGCAGGGCCCAGCACCCAGTGTCTCCCTCTTCCTGTGGGCCAAACCTGACTTAACTTCGCCGTTCCTTTAAAACTCGGGACCTAGCTAGGGAAGGTGGTTTATTGTAGGAATGGGGAAATAGAAGGAAACACTTCAGTGAGGCTCTATCAGACAGAATACGTGTCTGGATTCTCGATTTAAGACAAAGGCAATTAAACCTCTAACCCTGGGTTTTGGGGTCACCCTTTAAATGGGGTAGCATTTTGAGGCCCCAATGCTGTAAGCAGGAGCTGTTCCACTTGGCTACCAGGCATCTTCCTGAAGGGGTGCAGTGTCCCACCTAGCCCTTGTGGGGTGACCCCTGACCAAGAAACCTGGGGTTCACTTGGAGACTGACTGGTCCTGCCATACCAGGAACCACCCCCGTCCCCATCCCCAGCTTCATCTCATGGGCTCCGGGCTCCCAGTGTACCGGACAGGAATGATTGGCTGGGCACCAACCCCTCCCAAAGCCAAGGGTTTGGCTAAAGCCTTGCAGGCCAGCCTTCGTGGAGCCTGAGAACACCAAGTGCTGGGGGAGCATGTGGTGGGCAGTTAGGCTCCCGCAGCCTTCAGGGCCTCAGGTGGGGTCCAGAGGAACGGGCAGGACTCCTGGGGCGCAGAGCTGGAGGAAAGGAGCCAGCCCTGCGGCAGCTCCTGGGAAGCTTAGTTCTACATTTCAGTAGGCACAGGACAGGTTGCAACCCCCACAGAGGGGAAAGACATGTGTTCATCCTTTCTGGCCCCACTCATAGCTCCCTGCCTGTAGCCCGGTCCAGGTAACCAGAATAATCATTTTCTCGAATATTTTTTGAGCAGTGCCTGCATGCGAGACGTCACTTAAGAACTTTGCACACATTGTTTTGTTTGAGCTTCACAATAATTCATGAGGTGGGCACTAGGGTCGCTGCTGCCCATTTTACAGATTAGGAAACAGCCCAGAGGGCTTCAGCAACCCAAAGTCTCACAGTTAAAAGGACGTAGAACTTGGATTGGAGCCCTGGAGTCAGTGTGCCTCACTCTTCTGTTCGGGTCTCTGTATACGTGTTGTTCGACGTCTCTCCAGTCCGTAGAGCGTGGGAAAGAGAGGCACCTGCTGTGACCGGTCTCAAAACATTTTAACAGTCTCAGGCTCCCGTTAACCCTGTCTTTTGAGTGGTGTAGATTAAACTACCTTTGCTCTCTTTCTAGTCGAATGGCTTTGCTCTGGAACTGGGATCCATCCTCCATGTGTCCCGAGGGGTCTGGGTGTGGCCCAGGGTGGAGGCCAGGGCCAGCCCAGCGCTCACAGGAGTCACAAAGCTGTCCTCAGAAAGGCAGGCTCCCGTGAGCCATGCCGTGTCGGTCTCCGGTGAGACAGGAAGAGATTGTCGTCTTCTGGTGAAAGCATTTGGCACCTGGACCTCCGGTTAATAGGAGACGCTGCGGGGTGCCATGGAACTAATGGGGTTTTCTTCTTCGAGCAGTAGTTAGGGGTTAATCATTAGCAGTTAGGAGTCTGCCATGTGCTCTGTGGACCTTCTGCCCGTCCCCAGAACGCAACGCAGGCCCCTTGTCTTTCTCTGTTAATGACTGGAACCATCTGCCCCTGGGGTCCCCCGAGGGCTGGCAGCAGGGGGCCACTGGGAGTGAGAGCTGCTGGCCCACTGTCCCTCCCGCCCGGGCATGGTGACCCGCTGCTGGGCTGTGTCATGCCGACCTCCGTCGGTCGTTCCCAGCGTGGCGCCCGGACTGACCCTCACCCATGGTTCTGCTCTCCGGAGCTGGCAGAACCGGGACGGGGTGGTTTCTCCTGGCACAGCTCCCGGGCTCCGCTCACCGTGTCCCCTCCTCCTCTCTTGTAGACGCTACTACAAGGAGACCTCGGGCCTGATGCTGGACGTTGGTGCCTACATGAAGGCGCTCGAGGTACCTGGCCTGAGTTTGTCTGAGCCGCCTTCAGATCTCGGGGCTGTCTGGGACGCTTCTGGCCTTTCGGGAGAGAGGGGTGAACTCCGTGTCTGAATCTCCTCTTCTGTTGCCAGAGCTGCCGCCCCCCTGTTGGGGCTTCAAGCGGAGCGCCCGCTCCGCTCCAGAGTGCGGCCCCTCAGCCACCGGGGTGGTCACTCTGCTGTCCTGTCCCTCCTGCTCCTCCCCACTCGCCAGGCCCCGCACCAGGCCGATGGCCGGCCTGCTCGCTGCCGCTGTCTTCTCAGACCCTCGGCGTCCGCCTGCCACCTGCCTCCTTCCTGACACTGGTCATCTGCAACACCTTGAGCATGATGTGTCCTAATGGGACTCCCTCCCGACTCCCTCCTCCTTTTCAGGGCCGGGTTCAGATGGGGCCCCCGGTGACCCCCCGACCCGTGCCTGCTCAGCTGCCCCAGGTCAGCTCACCTGCCACCCTCGCTGCTACGTTGGCTCTTGGCACCCTGCACTTGGGTGGGAGTGTTGGGCAGACTGGCTGGTAGAGCCCTGGACCTATTCCCGTGGGAGGCCTGTGACTGAGTTCTTTCCAGGGGAGAAGCAATTATGCAAATGAGAGCACCAACCAAAGGAGAGGTGAGGGAGGGTGGCCCACCTCCTGCTGTGCTCAGGTTTTTGAGCAGATCGCAGGGGGCCAGGTGGGGGCCATGTGTCTCTCAGCGCAAGTGTCCTGCCTCTTGGGAGGCCCTTGGCCCGCAGGTGCACCTTCTGGGCGCTCTTTCCTTGATTCCCCAGAGGGAGGTCTTCGGAGGAGGGCTCACCTGTGGCTTTGTCCTCAACCCGTGCTGTGTCCTTTTCTCTTTTCCCAGTACGCCTGTGGAATCGAGGCCGAAGTGGTGGGGAAACCTTCTCCTGAGTATTTCCAGTCGGCCCTGAAGGAGATGGGGGTGGAAGCCCACGAGGTAGGGAGGTCTCCCGCGGGAGCCCGCGTGTGGAAGCCGCTCGATCGGGGGCGCCCCGGATCACGGGCTGGGGGGCTTAGGCACCTGTGGAGGCTGGCTGGGCAGCCCGGTGTGGACCTAGAGGCCCACAAGAGCTGGTTTTACTGGGAAGGGGGAGAAAGCCTGCAGAGGAGGCCCACTGAATGCTTTCAGGCGGTGAAATTCGTTTCAGCGTTCAGAGTCAGAAACAAAGGCCTGTGGCCGTTTCTAAGTGACTTCTGCTGCTTCTCTGGAAGGATGAGAATTGACGTGCCCTACTAGTGTGTTCACAGTAGTTCACAGAAGAGGTGAGGGGCGGCCAGCCGGGGGATCGGTGGAAGGCGTGGGGGCCTGGCTGAGGGTCGCATGGGCTGCCAGACCATGTTCACCTCAGTGCCGCGGGGTACACGCTGGGTATGTGCAGGCCCCATGGGGTGCCTGCCTGCATCCGGGGGACAGTGGTCAGCGGACAAGAGCAAGAGTTCAGGGGACCTGCCCTGCTTCCACCGGGCGCTGCTTGAGTCCAGCTGTGCCTGCAGCTCCGAGAAGCCGCTCCGATGTGAAGCACTGACCAATGAACTGATGAATGAAGATTCTGGAAGAGCCTGTGACGAGATTCCTCATATGGTACCACAGGCGGCTAGAATGACATAGCGACATCAGAAGCAAGAAGAAATGGAAGACGACAACGCCCACAACTGAGTTTTTTTTTTTTTAAGGATCTTATTTATTTGAGAGAGGGAGACAGTGTGAGAGAGTGTGCAGCGTGAGCAGGGGGGAAGGGCAGAGGGAGACGGAGAAGCAGACTCCCAGCTGAGCGGGAAGCCCGATGCGGGGCTTGATCCCAGGACCCCGGGATCATGACCCAAGGCGAAGGCAGACGCTTAACTGACTTGAGCCACCCAGTCGCCCCACAACTGATTTTTCTTAATACCACTTACCTTTTAGAGAGAGTGGCAGGTAAGACGTGAGGAAGGAGAATGTTTCTGCCTCATCCTACGTTGACTTATTCCGTCGTCTCTTTAGCCGGAGTGTTCGGTTCCACCTCCGTGGAAGAAAAGCTCATGTCAGGCTGCACCAGCCCAGCCCAGTCAGCCTGGGCCTTTCCAGTCTGTCCCTGCCCTTGACCATACCTGTGTGTATGTTCCTCCTCCGCTTTTGGACTTGGATGGCCGTCTAACTGTGCAGGTATAATTAAGACAACCAGAGCTGCTGGGGCGCCTGGGTGGCTCAGTCGGTTAAGCGTCTGCCTTCGACTCAGGTCATGATCCCAGGGTCCTGGGATCGAGTCCTGTGTTGGGCTTCCTGCTCAGTGGGGAGTCTGCCTCTCCCTCTGCCTGCTGCTCCCTCTGCTTGTGGTCCCTCCCTCTCTCTCCCTGTCAAATAATTAAATAAAATTTAAAAAAAAAAGAAAAAGAAAAAGACAACCGGAGATGAGATAGTATGTAGATTAATGCTATGTCTTGAGTGTATATCTCCGAAACCCTCACTACATGTGAGTTTCCAGGAAATCCTGGAAACTCACTTAATTTGTAGGAACATTGATCTGCCTTGCTGCTCACAGAGATTTAGGGCTGTGGGAGGTCTAAGCTGCGGAAGTTTCTTTCACTGTACTTTTGTTCTGCCCTTGTTTTCGAAAATTCTAATTTGTAACTACTGTTACCAGAAGAAACATTTCTTTTTTTTTTTTAAAGATTTTATTTATTCATTTGACAGATAGAGATTACAAGCAGGCAGAGAGGCAGGCAGAGAGAGAGGGAGGGAAGCAGGCTCCCTGCTGAGCAGAGAGCCTGATGCGGCGGGGCTCGATCCCAGGACCCTGGGATCATGACCTGAGCCGAAGGCAGAGGCTTTAACCCACTGAACCACCCAGGCGCCCCCAGAAGAAACATTTCAACCAAGTTTCTTGTTGGAAATTAACAGTCCTACTTGATGACTGTCCCATCACCTGATGACTTTATTTCTTATCCCATCCAGTGAGAAGTTAATAATTACAATTTTCTATGTTTATTCTAGACTCAGGAGTATTGGGGAGAGTCACATGTTGAGGCTGACTGAAATAATTCCGATGGGGCTATGCGGGGTGCTTGTGGACAAGTACATCTGAGCTAGTGTGGCAGAAAACCATGATAAAATGGAAATTTTATGTCCTTGCAAACGTTCTGGGTTTGTAGAATTACCTTCCTCTCTTTGACATCAAATGCTTATGTTAGTAATGATAAAATAAGAGGACACTTTTCCATTTAAAAAGAAAAACAAAACAGTTCATTGAAAAGACAGTATGTAACAAGATTCAAAGAATATCTATTTTGCCACCCTTACATGATGACTGTGTTTGAGACAGATGGCCTTCCCAACATATATCTTAAAAAAAAAAAACAGTTACGATTTTGGTGTCCACAGTGCCCCCATTTCCCAGGTGGTGTGGAGCTGGTCCCCAGCAGCAGGTGGTTTTCTAAGAACATCATTGAAAAGACAACGGGCACATGTCTGCAGCCAGCCGAGGCCGCCCCAATGTCTGTTTTGGACATGACAGTGGGGACAGTGTCAGCATCCTGTGGTGAGGCAGGTGTCCCCAGGATCACTGTGGTGTTCCCTTCTTGATGGACCCGAATTTCCCACATGTTCCAGTCTAGAGCACTGGTCTCTCATGATGCATGGAGAAGGCTGGCCCACTGCCCCCGATATCTAGAACAGCTGCCCCCAGCCTTATTGACATCTGTGAATGCCAGAGGGCACAGGGTGTCTGGGGTTCTTAGGAAGAACCCAGGAAATGTCTTGTGAGCCTGGTAGAAGAGAAGAGGCTTGTGTTTTGAATGAAGACCACAGGCACAATGACCCTGGGTTTTCAAGACTTTGTTTCCTAGGACAGAATTTCTTTTTTTATTGTGGCATGTTTCAGAGTGATTCTCCCCATATAGCCATAGCTCAGATTGAACAATTAAAACATTTTGCCACATTCTCTTCTTTTTCCTTTCTTCTTTTTTTTTTTTAAACTTTTTCTTTCTTTCTTTCTTGCTGTTTTTTTTTTTTTTTTAAGATTTTATTTGTTTATTTGACAGAGAGAGACATAGTGAGAGAGGGAACAGAAGCAGGGAGAGTGAAAGAGAGACTCAGGCTTCCTCCCTAGCAGGGAGCCCTATGCAGGCCTCAATCCCAGGACCCCGGGATCATGACCTGAGCCAAGGGCAGACGCTTAACAACTAAGCCACCCAGGCCCCACCTTGCTGTTGCATTTCAAACCCCAGGTTTGTTGTTATTGTATCCTTTCACATTAGTATGTCTTTCCGAAAAAGATGGTTATTTTTGACATAACTCCAATGTGTTGAAACATCTAACAATGGCCAGCAAACATGTAAACAGATGCTCAGTGTTGTCAGTCATTAGGAAAATAAATGCAAGTCAAATGGGGTTAAGCCTCTGCCTTCGGCTCAGGTCATGATTCCAGGGTCCTGGGATTGAGCCCCGCATCGGGCTCTCTGCTCAGCAGGGAGCCTTCTTTGCCCTCTCTCTCCCTACCTGCTGCTCTGCCTACTTGTGATCTCTGTCTGTCAAATAAAGAAATAAAATTAAAAAAAAAAAAAAAAAACAACTACAGTGAGCGCCCACCTCACACCACCTGGAAGGTCATCCATAATAATTTTTTTAAAAGATGATTTATTTATTTATTTGACAGAGAAAGAGAATGCATGAGCAGGGGGTGGGGCAGAGGGAGACGCAGACTCCCCCTTGAGCAGGGAGCCCGACGTGGGGCTCAATCCCAGGACCCTGGATCATGACCTGAGCTGAAGGCAGATGGTTAATTGACTGAGCCACCCAGGCGTCCCTATCCATAATAATTTTAAAAACAAAAACAATAGAAGATGGCCAGCGCTGGCGAGGATGTGGAGACGCTGGAACCCTCCTGTGGGGAGACCGGCCAGGATGTGAAATGGAGCGGCTGCTGTTGAGAACCGCTTCTGGATGAGGTAAACAGAAGCACCATATGACCCGGCAATTCCACGCCGATGATGGCATCCAGAACAATGGAAAACAGGTGTTCAAACCAAACCTTACCCATGAGTGTTCAGAGCAGCGTGCTCACGGTAGCCAAAAGGCAGAAACAATGCAAACTTTCAGGGGCACATGCACAGAGCAACGAAATGGGGGCTGTTCACACAATGGGATAGTTCAGCTGTAAAAAGAACGAAATGCTGATCAGTGGTGCAGTGTGGAACCTGGAAAACACTACGGTAAATAAAGGAAGCCAGACACAAAAGGCCACATTTTACATGTTAAAGTGGCATTTCTGTGAGATGTCCCAGACAGGCAAATCAGAGATCTAAAACACGTGAGTGGTTGCCGGGGCTGGGGGCGGGGGAGTGGGGACTGGCTGCTGATGGGGACAGTCTCCCTTTGGGGTGATAAAAATGTCTGGAGCTGGACGGGGTGACAGTCCTACAACATGGTGAATGTACTTAATGCCACCGATTTGTACGCTTTAAGTGCTGACGTTGGTGAATTTTGTGTTTTTGTTGTTACGATGGGAAAAAATCTACCTACAAAATCAACAGTGATTGCCTAGTATTAACCGGTAATGAGATTTAAAGTTCCCCGGCTGTCTCAGAAATGTTCTTTCGTGTCGATTTCTTTGACTCAAGTCCAAACAGGATCCGTACCTTGCATGTGGTTGTTTTGTCTCCGAAACTTCTCATTTTAACTTTTTATCATGGAACATTTGTAGTACCTATGCAAGGAGAGAGAGTAGAATAATGAAGTCCTACATACCCATAACCAAGCTTCGCTAGTGATCAACTAACAACCATTTAGAAAAAACTTATTTTTAACTGTTCATTTTGAAGTAATTTCATACTTACAAAAGTTGCAAAATTAGCACAAAGAATTTTCCACGTGCCCTTTGCCAGCTTCTTCAAATGCTAACGTCTTACACAACAGTCGTAGAACAGTGATAAAATCAGATGTCATCAGCCAGTCATCAGCCAGCCACCAGCGTCTTTGTTTGGGACACAGGGCTTGTAGCAGTTGCCTTCCCAGGGTCCTTCCTTCTGGGCCAGAACCTCAGTCTTTTTTGTCTCTAAGGATGGTGACATTTTTGAAGCGTTCTAGCTGGCTCTTTTGTAGACTTTGCCTCAATTTGGTTTTCTTCCTCATGTCTCCTTGTGACTTTAATTTTAGGTTATGCATTTTTGGAAGGAACGTCCCAGAATCAGTGCTGTGCCCTCTTGGTGCATTCCAGCAGGACGCACGTGAGGGCATGTCTTCCTGTTGTTGCTAAGGGTCCCTTTGATCAGTGTCAGAGGTGACCTGTGCCAGGGTTCTCCACACTGCAGGATTACTCCCTGTCCCATGTAACTAGTAAGCGTCTTGTGGGAAAGCATGTTGACTGTATAAATATCCTCTTTCCCATCACTCTTTTCCTTTCTTAATGTTTGCATCCACTGATAATTCTTTTTATTTTTTTCTTAAGATTTCATTCATTTATTCGACAGAGATCACAAGTAGGCAGAGAGGCAGGCAGATAGAGGAGGAAGCAGGCTCCCCATTGAGCAGAGAGCCCGATGTGGGGCTCGATCCCAGGACTCTGGGATCATGACCTGAGCCGAAGGCAGACAGAGGCTTTAACGCACTGAGCCACCTAGGCACCCCTCCATTGATAATTCTTACCTGAAGCAGTTATTACGGGGTGTTTGCCAAATGGTGAATCTGTATTTCTATCATTCCTTTTATATTTATTAGTTCAATTTTACTGTAAGAAAGAGTTTTCTTCTTTTTCCCCATTGACTTATTTGTTCCAACTTGGACCGAAGGATATTTATTTTATTGCCCAAGTTACAGTCATTCCTATTGTTATTAGTTTTGTTGCTCAGATTGTCCCATATTTAGCCATTAAGTAATCTTCAAGATTAATAGCCACTTGTTTATTCTGTACTCCACCCATTCTTCTCCCCTAAATTATTTTGAATCATATCCCAGAAATCCTGTTCCTTCATCTGTAAATATTTCTGTGTTCCCAGAAGATAGGAATTCTTTTTAAAGCCATAGGTAATGCCATAGGTAGTGCCATCTCCATGTCTAAAACCAACAATAATTCCATAATATCATCAAATATCCAGTCATTGTTCACATTTCCTTGATGGTGTTTTTTTTTTTTTTAAGATTTTATTTATTTATTTGACATAGAGACAAAGGGAGAGGGAACACAAAGAGGGGAGGCTGGAGAGGGAGAAGCAGGCTTCATGCTGAGCAGGGAACCTGATGTGGGACTCGATCCCAGGACCCTGGGATCATGACCTGAGCCTCCCAGGCATCCCTTCTTGATGGTCTTAAAATTGTTCTATGTTGCTTACAATTTGTTTGAATCAGATCCAGATGAAACTCTTGCATTGTAATTGGTCAATGAGAATCTCAGGTGTTCTTTAATCTCCTGGTTCCCTCTACTCCCCAGCCCCCAATCGACCTTTTGTTTTTCCTTGCCACGTGGTGAAGAGGAAACTGGGTGGTTTGTTGCATGGTCTAGATTTTCTTGGTTGCACCTCTGGTATACTCTCATTTGCTCTTCCATCCTCTGTTCTCTGAATATTGACAGTAAGATCTACAAGTTTGCTCAGAGTCTGGTTCAGTTTTTGGATGACTGCTTACAGGTGGTGGTGTGTCCTCCATCAGCAGGTGGAGAATGTCCACTTGTCCCCTTCTGTGTTATTAGCTGCTATTCGTGATTGGTGCCAACTCCTTTAATTCATCCTGGACCATAGAATGGAGCTGTATTAATTCTTTCATTCCTTCTTTGTTTTCCCCTCTGGGTTACTTCTATATTGGAAAGCTTCTCACCAACTATTTGTTACCCTGAGGTACAGTTCACATAGGGAACTCCAGATAAAGGCCTATTTTTTTTTCATTGTTCATTAGTTTTCACAATAATGAGTTGATTCTCTAGCATCCTCCCGAGGTGACGAAGGAGATTTGAAACTATACATATATCACTATAATAGATAGATTTAAGAGAGATAGATTGATGTGTTTCGATCCATTGCAGTCCTGATCTTATTCATATCAAAAGTATTTCATCTTTGACCAGTGGAACCCCCTTCAAGTTGGCCTCTAAGTCCTTCCGACCTGACCTCAGGAGTCTTTGAGGTTCTTTACTCCCTGTTATGACAGGATGTTCCACACCTGCCATGTACATTTCCTGCCTCAGGCCCAGGATTCACCTTTCTTCCAAGGAGCCAGGCTTACCTTTGGTGGAAAATGGTATTTAGAAACCGTACTGGGAACATGGAGGGTTCTTGTTGCTATTGGGTTGATCATCATTTCTAAATTTCTAAGCCTTTTTAAAAAAATTTAAGATGTATTTATTTGATGGGGGAAGCATGAGTGTGGAGAGGGGCAGAGGGAGAGGGAGAAGCACACTCTGTGCCAGGCAGGGAGGCTGATGCTGGGGTTGATGCCAGGACCCTGGGATCATGACTTGAGCTGAAGGCAGATGCTTAACCAACTGAACCACCCAGGCACCCCTTTTCTGAGCCTTTTTAGTCAACCAGGCTCAGAAAAGTATTTATCTTTTTTTTTTTTTAAGATTTTATTTATTTATTTGACAGAGATCACAAGTAGGCAGAGAGGCAGGCAGAGAGAGGGGGGAAGCAGGCTCCCTGCTGAGCCGAGAGCCCGACAGGGGGCTCAGTCCCAGGACCCTGAGATCATGACCTGAGCTGAAAGCAGAGGCTTAACCCACTGAGCCACCCAGGTGCCCCGAAAAGTATCTATCTTTAAACATGAACTACATCTGGAGTTCATACTGAAATCTCTGATGTGTCAGGCCAGTGGGTTTCTACTTGACCTCATCAGTCTTCTATCTCTATTTCCTTTTTCCACATCAGAAAGCTTGGCTCTCAAGGATACCAACAGAACCAGTCATTTGTTTTCATCCATTGTACACACAAGAGTCTTGAGCTCCAGAAACTATGGGAAAGAAACCAAATAAGAAGTGTCTGGTGCTACCACAGGGCTAGCAGTGCCCCGAGACTGGGCCACTGTTGTGGTTGGTATCCCAGTGGACCAGATGGCCATCACAATGTCACTGTCCTGACCCTTACTATTTACGATTTCTTTTTTTGGCAGTTCTTTTTTTGTATTGAGCACCTCCTTCTAAAAATTTACGGCCAAAATGCTGGATTTTAGAGCTACAGGCATAGTTCCTCTCCGGATGGTATGCCACCAACATGACCCTCTTTGAATTCACTTTACTTATCATTTTTAGGGAACTGGTTTTCAACATTTACATTTTTTATAGTTATGTAAAATATTTACTTGGCTCCAAAATCAAATCCATAAACGAGATATAGTCAAGGAAGTGGAGCTTCTGTCCTTTTCTTTCTCTTTCTACTCATCTCATTGAAGCCCTTTTTATAAATATTATGGCTTACCTTTTCATTTCTTAAATATAAACAGTTATGTATATATATTTATTTGTTTTTGACAGTTATGTATATATATTTATTTATTTAAAGTAAGCGTCCCTGCTTACTTCACCAAGTCCTTGCTCCAGTCTTTGTCTGAGGTCCTCACATTTCCATTTTAAGGTCAGGTCAGGTTTTATGTATGTGTGTATGTATGTATTTATTTATTTATTTTAGAGAGAGAGCAAGCTCCCATGAGCTGGGTTGGCACAGAGGGAGAGGGAGAGAGGGAATCTCAAGCAGAGTCTGCGCTGACCGTGGAACCCAGTTTGGGGCTCCATCCAACGACACCGAGATCACGACCTGAGCCGAAACCAAGAGTTGGACGCTCAACCAACTGAGCCACCCAGGTGTCCCTGTCCATATTTATATTCTCATAGGATAAATTTAAGAGAGAATAAATTCTTCTACTCTGTAACAAATTATCTTAAGAAAGGCTAATGTAAGGTGAGTTTTTAAAAACCAGTGTTTAGGGGGTGCCAGGGGGCTAGGTTGGTTAAAGCATCTGCCTTTGGCTCATGTTGTGGTCTCAGGGTCCTGAGATCAAGCCCCATATCGGGTTCCCTGCTTGATGGGGAGTCTCTCTGTGCTCTCTCTCTCAAATGAATAAATAAAATCTTAAAAAAAAAAAAACAAAAAAACAACCCCAGTATTTAGAATTCTACATTCTGAGAGTTTCTTTGGTTATATTGTGTAGTTCAACCTGGCATGGTTCCCCCCCTCCCCTTTTTGCTTTTTGGCATTTTTCAATTATTTTCACAGAGGGCACCTTTTACATTCTGAGAACTGCCCTCCGCACACCTCGGAGAGCAGCGGAGGCCTGCATGGGGGGCAGGTTAATCTGGGCATTTCATCTGGCGGGTGCTGGGGCTGGGGGATCTGGGGTGGGCTTTGGCTTGGGGATTCCCCAGGAATCTCTTGGATAGGTTGAGGTCCCTGCGATGGTTGTGTGCATCCGAGGCCGGGATGGCTGAGGGCTGGTTTGCTCCGGCGGCCCCCAGCTCAGGCGGCAGAGCTGAATCTTATTTCCCTCTCACATTATCATTCTCCCTTCCGCCCTCACGGGCCATTTCTGTCTCTCCCTCAACAGACAGATGAGTGGCAACTGCCTGTTGTTAACACTCTCCCTCCCTGTTTTTCTAAAATGTTGTTTTGAGCCTCAGAATGTGTAGACATTTTAAGGCAGTATTTCAGAATAAGGCCATTTAAGATGAACTGTGTCTTACATACAAGGTAATAAATTCTCTGTTCCTGCTTCTTTATTTTTAATGAAAAATGCCTGTGAGGAGCGATCTTGCTGCCGCAGTGCCAGGCTGTGGCAAATCTTAAATTTTTCAAGCTGCTTTAATCAATAAAGTTATCACCAGTCATTTCCCTTGATAACTGCTCCTTCCAGGCCCCAGCCCGCTTCCACTGATGTGCCCTCCGCCAGCCTTTGGAATGGACATAACTACCCAAATCCAATTTTCATTCTAACCTTTCCTCAGTGGCCTAGAAAGATCAGATAGCTGGTATTACTCTAATAGATTGGAAATTCAAACCTCTTAGAGGAAACCGGGCCCTTTCCGGGAGTCAGTAATAAGGCAAAGGATAACATACCTTAAAGGTTACTTCTAGAAATACCTAATTTCTCATGGCTTAAGGCTTAAGGTTTTGTAGCTTCCTACCGAAGCCCAAATGAAGTGAGGGTTTTGGCAGTTTTCTGTAAATACCGAAATTGCATCTGTTGCAAATTATGCAGGTTTCTTGGAAATTGGGACTGTTGAAACCAGAGGGCTTAGTTAGCACAGGGGCCAAGAAGCTGAGGGCTGGGGGTGCCCATTTCACAGGCGGGGAGCCTGAGGCTCAGAGAAGAACGATCTCAACTGCCTGGAGCCCCGTGCGTGCTGGGCACACCCGGGTACCGTCGCGTCCCTGCTTACTTCACCAAGTCCTTGCTCCAGTCTTTGTCTGAGGTCCTCACATTTCCATTTTAAGGTCAGGGCAGCAGTTCCCCACCTCTGCGCTCTGACATTTTGGGGCCAGATCATTCTTTGTGGTGGGGGGTGGCTGTCCTGTGCAATCCTGCCCCCAGTGTGAAACCACAGATGTCTCCAGATGTTGCCAAACGTACCCCCAGGGGCCAGATGGTCCCCAGTTGAGAATCACAGCATTCTGGGAGGAGTCACAGAAACCCTAGTACTGAGCCCTAGATATTCTGCTGATCAGGCACGTGTCCAAGACCCTGTCCCCTCCAGGCCTTTGCTGTACCCTGGTTCTCAAGGAGGGGGCCGGCCACATTGCAGGATTTTTATTTAGGCTTGGTGAATGAACTTTGAAAAGGTGTATGTAGTAGTACAGTATCACTTGCTATTTTGGAAACGACTAAATATCGCTGGCAGAATTACATACTACAGATGGTGAAGTTAGACAGGATCTAAGTGGGGAGGGTAAATGCCCTCAGGGCAGCCTGTCGAATATGAGGGTGAGGTTGGTAGGTTTATCCCGAGAGGGCTGGGCATAAAACGTGGACACTGTCCTTCCGTTCGCTGGTTCTCAGATCATGCATTCTAGTGATGTGGGCTGTGGGGACAGGCTGTTACTCTAGTGGTGAGACCTCTGGCTGGGGAGTGACTGTCCATGTGGGGCCACTGGGGGCCACTCATTTCTCTCATGGCCTCCTCCCCCTCATGGATTTGCACGGTGGGCCCGTCCCCAGTCCCCTCCACCTGCTCGGCCCTGCCTCCCCCCCAGCTGCGTGCACATTCTCGGCTGTCAGTTCAGGGGCCCCTGGCTGGGACAGTGTGAGTGGAGCACCAGGAGAGAGGGGGCCAGGAGGAGAGGCTCATCTGCACCTGCGGCCCCAATTTGAACGTGAAGCTCTGCCTCCAGACAGCGACAGACCTAGATCTGCAGCCTCGGGTTTGAGAGCATTTGGAGTTTCAGGAAGTTCGGGCTCTGGGTTGCGCTTGGCATGTATCTCAGTCACAAAGTGTCTGTAAAACCTTTAAAACCTTACTTTTTCCTAAGTTGCCCCCCACCCCCCGGCCCTGCCACCAAGAGCCTTTTTTTTTTTTTTTTAAGATTTTATTTATTTATTTGACAGACAGAGATCACAAGCAGGCAGAGAGGCAGGCAGAGAGAGAGGAGGAAGCAGGCTCCCCGCTGAGCAGAGAGCCCGATGCGGGGCTCGATCCCAGGACCCTGGGATCATGACCTGAGCCGAAGGCAGAGGCTTTAACCCACTGAGCCACCCAGGCGCCCCAAGAGCCTTTTTAAAAATAGATTTTCTTCTCCTCAGAGCACAAGAATTTTATCATATGAAGTAACTGATACTCAGTAAAGGAGATAGAAAAACATTCAGAAAGTACAAGGGAAAAAACTGTTCGTCATCCCACTAAACTAGAATAACGCAAATCATGCTTAACCTTTCCAATTTCTTAGTTTCTCTATACATGTTTTTTAAAAGATTTTATTTATTTGAGAGGGAGAGAGAGAGCACAAGCAGGGGGAGCAGCAGGCAGAGGGAGAGGGAGAAGCAGACTCCATGCTGAGCAGGGAGCCCCGTGCAGGGCTCGATCAGGTGCCTCATGTATATGTTGTTTTTTTAAGGTTTTATTTATTTGTCAGAGAGAGAGTGAGAGCGAGTACAAGCAGGAGAGTGGCAGGCAGGGGAAGAAGTGGTCTCCTCGCCCAGGGAGGAGCCTGCTGTGGGACTCGATCCCAGGACCCTGGGATCCTGACCTGGGCTGGAGGCAGACGCTTAACCGACTGAGCCACCTAGGTGGCCTGTACCCTCATGTTCTTTACCCACCCCCTGTGGTCGGACGTTGGGCTTGACTCCCAGTTTCCTTCTTGTGCCTAGCCCTGTGAACACCCTTGAACGCACGTCCTTTTGCACATATCTGATTTGTGGAGAAATCCCACCTAGCGGGGTAGTTGTTGGGCCGTGAGGCACAGGGCTTATTTCTGTTTCAGAAAGGTGGGCTCAGTTTACCTTCCTTCCCAGCCATAACCCCCCACGTCCTCACCACACCCAGCTTCTTCCTTCCTGTAGAACAGTGGCTGTTGTGTTGTGTTGTGTTGTGCTGTATTGGTGTCCTGCCTCACGAGTGTGTCAGACTGGGGGTCCGGCCGGGGAATGACTTAGCAGCGAGCTGTCTGCAGGTCTCGAGGGGGTCTGGGTGCAGGCGGAGGACCCGAGGCTTCTCCAGTGCTGGATGTCCCCCCGAGGCGTCTCCCTGTGGGTGTGTGTGCCCCTTGGGCTGAGATGCGCACGGAGCCTAGTGCTCCGGCCCGCCAGCGCTGCCGCCCCGCAGGAGGGAGAGTGCTCCTGGGCAGATGCCCGGGATGACCCGGAGGTGTATGCCACGTGGGCTTGCCCGGGAAGGCTCCTTGGCACTGAAAGGTTGTGCTCCCAGACTTCATTCCCGGTGAGAACAGCACCCGGGTGGCGGGCAAGATCTCGGAAAGGTGTGTGAATCCGCGTTAGGGCTCGAGCCGGAAAGCCTGCCTGCAGGACGGCGGTGCGGCCGCCAGCCCCCCGATCTCCGTGCTCCGCGTGAGTCCGTGCTCGCGTCTCCCTCTGCCGTCCTGCAGTCAGCAGGGAGGTGCGTCCCCGGCCTGACAGGTAGGGGTTTTTATTTCCCCTGACAGCGCACCTCTTGACCTCTATCTTCTTGCCAATGATTTTTTAAATCCTAAATGATTTGGCAATAATTGCTCCTCCTGGCGTGATTATTGCCCTTCACTGATAGTAAATCTGTGAAATCCCCGGGGGCCCCTGTGCATTTTGGTATGCGGAGCCCACAAGCTGGCCCGGACAGGCATCACTGCTCCGGGCAGCTGCACAGCCCGCGTCCCCCGCACCCCTGCGCCCCCCCAGCCTCACACGCTGCTCCGGGGTCGGGCGGCAGCTCATCCGGCGCGTGGCCTGCTGCTGCTGCTCCCGGCGTCTTCTTCCGAGGGCCCGGATCTCTGCTTCCATCTTTGGGGGCCACAGCAACCAATGTGCTTGCCCCCCGAAGGCCCACGAAGGCCCGCGGGGCTCTGTTCTGAGGGGGAAGAATTTCTGCCGCCTTGGGAGTATGTGAGCATAAAACTGTATTTTCCCCACGAGCATGGAAGGCGTGAGGGTTGTCGTGCAGTAATTGGAAGACCTTGTCATTCCCAGGGAACTTCTAGCAAGGTGGGCGCCTGGAGCCTCGGCTAGCAGCGGACAGAAGCCTAAGCTGGAGTGTTGTGTCTGTTCCCAGGCCGACTTACGGTCTCAGGACAACTTGAGAGGCCAAAGCAGAATCCCCTGCTGGGGATCATGGCTGGTTCGGTGGCCTGGGCCGAGCCCTCCCCCTGCTCCAGCCCCCTCCTCCCAGCTGAGGCGTGTGGGGTGGCCCCGGCTTGCAGGATCCCCTGTGTGTACATCGGCTTCTGTTGCGGTCACCCCCGTCGGGTCAGGATGCAGGCGTTGCCCCTGGCTCTTTCTTCTTTGATGATTGGTGATTTCCCCAGAGCTGCATGGGAGCTTGACAGGCACAAAAATTAAACCCATCTGGATTTGGCAGTGTTCTCCCCAGCATCAGTTATTCTGGAAAAAACAATTTTGACCATATCCGGATCCTTGCCTCTGGCACTTTTATTTACTTCATCTTTCTTTAAGTCAATTTATTTTTAAAAACTTAAATAATTAAAAAAAATTTTTTTTAAATTAGGCTCCGTGCCCAGTGTGGAGCCCAACACGGGGCTTGAACTTATGACCCTGAGATCAAGATCTGAGCAAAATCAAGAGTTGAACGCTTAACCAACTGAGCCACACAGGTGCCCCTAAATAAATGTATTTTTTAAAATGTATTTATTTTTAAAGATTTATTTATTTGGGAGAGAGAGCACAGAGTCAGGGGAGGGGCAGAGGGAGAGGATCTTCAAGCAGAGCTCCCTGAGATGCGGGGCTTGATCCCAGGACCCTGAGATCATGACCTGAGTTGAAACCGAGAGCGGGACACTTAACCAACTGAGCCACTCGGGTGCCCCTAGATAAATGAATTTTGAAAGGAACTTTGATCAGTCCTATAAATGGAAAACCAGAATCACTTACTTCCCATAAATAGATTCCTCTAAAAATAAACACCAACTAGTTATGATAAAATGCATGTCCTTGTTTTACCGAAAATCAGATAGTGTGTCGCCCATATGCAGAACTGACTTTGGGAAGCGTGGGATTCGATACAGGATCAGAGGGCATTTGTGAAGCGTATAAAGTTTAGAATATTCACTGGAAGAAATGCAGTTTTTTTCAAGTTCTTCATGCATCTTGCTGGGGGCAGGACGGGAGCCGGAGCCGCTCACAATTGGCACAGTTCACTGTGTCCGTGTCCGAGCTTCCTCCTGGGGCCGGCATCTGCCTGTGGCTTCACTGGTGGAGGCCCCTTCGGCCTCTGCTTGAGTGTGATTAAGCGACAGCCTCCATAGCTGCGAGGCAGCTTGGGGCGGTTGTCAGAAGAGCCTCATTTCACCCGGCACGACCTCTCTGGCCTCCAGAGTGGCACCAGCTCAGTCTCTGTCCTTCTCCACAATCTCCTCAGGATTTCTCCTGCTATTTGAATGCCTGTTCAGATGTTTTCAAGGACAGTTGCTTCAAGCTTATTAACCTGTACTTTGTGGAATTCATTGTGTGGCTTGCCTTGGTGAATGGTGGCAGATGGGCTGTTAGTACACACGTGGTGTTCCCTGCTGGGAATGCCTGCACCCCCCTCCCCTACCTCCTAACCTGGTTGGCCTCTTCTGCTCAGATCAAAGCTCAAAACATCACCTCCTCCAGGAAGCCTTCCCTGACCACTACTCCTTCACAACCTCCTGTACTTTTGCAGAGGTCTTGGCTATGTATTTGTGAAATTAACTGATGAAGCTCTGTCTTTTGTGTTCCACTGGAGGCTTCATGAGGGCAGCGATGGTGTCTCTGACTCCCTGGGTCCTTACTGCCTGTCCCCAAAAGGGCTTGATACAAAAGAGCTGGGATGCTGGAGGCAAGAGTGCCATCATAGAGACTGGAGTGTCTCCAATAGAGCTAGATTAGGAATTTCCCCAACAAAACATTTCCTCATTTTTTTTTCCTTTTAAAGATGTACAGTAAACAAGTCTAGGCACTGTCCTTGATGCTTAACTTGCATGATTTCATTTAAATGCCACACCGTTTGTACCCATTTTACAGATAGAAGTGGAGGCTTGCCCTAGACCACAGAGCTCGCAAATAACAAAGCTGGGATGTGAGCCTGGTTGCTCTGTCCCCGTCTGAATCCCAAACTCAGTCTGTCCATTCTGCTCATCACATAGGGCCTGCCTTGTTTTCTACTACCCTGTACCCCTACTCTAAGATGGAAGACAGGCTCCGTGTGGACTCCTGTCCCCCCCCACCTCCCATGGGTAGAACTCCCCCAGCGTGAAAGCTTCACAGTCATCACTTTTATATTCCTTGACATTGGCTTGTGGGTTCCTTCATTGGTTCGCCATACCTGGCATCTGGATTCCAGAGAGAAGACTTGTGGAGTAACTGTTGGTTTTGAAGCTTCTGTCCCGGCCCCATCAGACACTGCCTTATCACAGGAGTCTGCTTTCTCAGGCCTGTTGGGCCTCCAACCACGTAAATTCCTGACTGAACTTGAGAACAGGTCTAGGGACGTGTTTGATGTCTGAGGCATTGGACTTTATTTCCACATCTTCTCCTAAAATATTTTGAAGCTTTTAATCAGAGTTCTGTGGTAGCTGAGTGAGGGGAGCTGCTGTTTTTTCTTTAGAAACACATTCTGTTATTAAGAAAGTATGAATCGATTTGAACAAGAATATCAATAATACATATCGATGTGGGCATAAGTACGCCCACAGATGAATAAAGCTCAGGCAGTCCCGAAGTCGACTCTACCTTGGTGACCAGTGGAGAGTCCGCTCAGCTTTGCCTCCTACCTGCCCCCAGACACGGACAGCCACGCCTTCTTCCCGAATACTGGTTCCCTCAATGAGCTTGTCAGCTGAGTGCCAGCATCAGCACATGCCCCTGCCTGCGGGAGCTCACCTGCTGCAGAAAGAGAGATAATCAGTACAGTGCAGTAGGGGACGTGCAGGGCAGGGGGGTAATTGGAGGGCTTTGGGGAGGGCCTTGGAGCCCCGGCAGCTTCAAAGGTGGTGGTCTTGAAAGCCTGTTAGGAGTTGGCCAGTAGAAGAAGGGGGCTAAGCGGGCAGATGGGTAGCCATGCGTCATAGGTCACCCTCTCCCTGTTCCTCTGGGCAGATCCGTATTTCCAGTTAGTACTTTCCTTTTGCCTAAGAGACTTCCTTTTACATGTCTTTTGTGTGGATCTATTGGTGATAATTTCTTTTAGCTTAAGACATCTGAAAAGACCTTTATTTCACCTTTGTTTTTGAAAGATACTTTCGTTGGGTATAGAATTCTATGTTGGCATTTCCCCACTGGCTACTCACCTGCATTGTTTTCAGTGGGAAATCGCATGTCTTATCTTTGTTTTTCAGTGGGAAATTGCATGTCTTATCTTTAAAAAAAAAAGCATGTGACTGCTTTTTTTTTTTTTTTTTTGTAAGGATTTTATTATTTTTTTGACAGAGAAAGACAGTGAGAGAGGGAACACAAGCAGGGGGAGTGGGAGAGGGAAAAGCAGGCTTGCTGCTGAGCAGAAAGCCCAGTCCTGGGATTGATCCCAGAACTCTGGATCATGACCTGAGCTGGATGCTTAACAACTGGGCCACCTAGGTAGTCCCCCACTTTTTATTTTGCACCAGCAGTCTTAAGATTTTTGCCTTATTACTGACTTTGAGCAATTTGATTATGTTGTGCCTTAATGTAATTTTCTTCATGTTTCTTGTGTTTCATGTTGATTAGGATCTTGCATTTGTGGCTTTATGAGTTTTCTTGTGTTTGGAAGCTTTTCAGCCATTAGGAGGAAGTCCGATGTTGTTTCTGTCATCTCCTCTCATCTCACCATCAGGAATTCCAGTTGCACGTGTATCAGGCCCTTTGAAGTCACATCATAGTTTGATGAGGCTCTGTTCACTTTTTAAAAAGATTGTATTTATTTATTTGAGAGAGAGAGAGCGCATGACCAGGGACAGGGAGGGACAGAGGGAAAGAGACAAGCAGGCTCCCCTACCTAACAGGGAGCCCAATGCGGGGCTCCATCCTGGATCCCAGGATCACGACCCAAGCCTAAAGCAGACGCTTACCCCAACTGAACCACTTAGGTGCCCCATTCTGTTCATTTTTGTTAAATTATTTTTTCTCTTGGTTTCATTTTGGTTGGTTTCTATTACTGTATCTTCAAGTTCATTAATGTTTTCTTCTGCATTATATAATCCAGTATTAATTTCATCCAGTGGGTTTTCCATTCCAGACATAATGTATCTCAAATGCTAAAAATGTAAATAAAATGTAAGCATTATTTAGTACCACTCACTTGCCATCAGTTACAAATATCAGTAAGTTGCACTGACTAGTAATTAAAAATCAAAGCAGTTCTTCTCCATCTGAAAAAAATCCGGTCTAGTTGCCTGTTCAAGAACTTCAGCTGGGATCTTTTCTTTTATCTACCATATCCCTACTTAACTTTTGGAGCACATGAAAGATAGCTGCAGTGACTAATAAAATGTCCTTGTCTGGTAATTCCCACATTTGTGTGAGTTCTGGGTCAGTTGAGGCTGATTTTTTTTCTGCTCATTATGTGTGATATTTGTCTTCTTTGCATGTCTGATCACTTTTTTAAATTAGTTGCCAGACGTTGTGAATTTTACCTTTTTTGGGTGCTGGTTATTTTGTTCTGGGATGTAGTTAAACAGCTTGGAAACAGTTGGATCCTTCCAGAGCTTGCTTTAAGATTTGGGGGGCAGTCCCAGAGCAGGGTTTGGTCTAAGGCTAATTACTCCCCACTCTGAGGCAAGGTGCTTCTGAGAACGCGACTCAGTGCCCCCGTGCATTATGAGACTTTCCAGTCTGGCTGGTGGAAACAGGCACTATTCTCATCCCCATTTGAGGTGTGGGTGATGTTTTCTTTCATTTTTCAGAGTGATTCTTTTCCTGGCCTCGGGTAGTTTCCTCACTCATGTGTGCTGATCAGCGGTCTATGAATGCTGCCTCATTCAGAGGGACACTCTGCAGATCTGCACCCTTCCTCTCTCTCCGGGTAGCCCCCTCCTCTCTGACACTCCATCCTGGGAACTTCAGCTGCCTCAGTCTCCCAGCGCCTAGCTTTGTCCCTCAATTCCAGGAGGCTGCCAGCCTCTGTGTGGTCCCTCCCTGTACCTACAGTCTGGAAACCGGAGGCACTCATGGGTTCCCCTCATGTTTCCAGTGTCCCAAATCACTGTCCTTCACTGCTTGATGTCCAGCGACTCGAAAACTGTTGTTTCTTCTAGTCTCTTTGGTTTCCTACTGTTTCGGGTGGGAGAGTATACCCCACAAGATGCTTTTGGAAATGACAGCCAGGCTGCAAGCATTTCCGGTGTGTGTGTGTGTGTGTGTGTGTGTTTGCACGTTAGTTTGGCTTTTGTAGTAATACGTTCATTATTGAAATCAAGACCTCCTAAACTGTGAGCTACAATGGTTTGCCAGAAATTTAGTCAGTTTTCACAGAACTAGTGGTTGGCTCCTGGGTAGAGCATTTGGCTGCAGGTAAAATGGAGCCTGTGTTGGAGGAGAGGCAAGACAGGGTCGGCGTCGCCACACATCCCTGTGACACTGTGTCATTTCGACTCCTGTGGGTTGATTTCATGTTGCCTACGTATGCGCTGTTAGAGCCCCTTGGCTCTTGGGCAGGGAGTGGAGGGGTGCAGTGGGAGATATATTCAAGGTGGGTCGACTTTCGATCAATACCATGACAACGCTGCCTTCTTTAATTTGTATGGTGGTAGTTTTAAGCATCAAATCAAGCGGTTGCTTATGTCAGAAAAGATGAAGGAGCACAGAATAAACTGTCCTGACATCACTTCTGAGCTCATGTGTCTGCCCGGCAGGCCATCATGATCGGAGACGATATCGTGGGAGATGTTGGCGGTGCCCAGCGGTGCGGAATGAGGGCCCTGCAGGTGCGGACGGGAAAGTTCAGGTGAGTGCCCTGCTCATGGTCAGGTTCATCTGCCTGCCTTCCTCCGTGGATTCCTGGGGTGTCCCATGTTTTTGTTTTGTTTTCTTCCCCCAAATAAAGGGGGTTGTTCTTTCCAAAAAGAATGGTATATGGACATCCGCTGACCTCTGTGTAAGTGTGCCCTAAGGCCGGACCTCGCTGATCTTTTCGTCGCAGGAGTGGTCAAGTAGGTCCAAGACTGAAAACTGGGGTTCGAATAGGGTGGAGCATGGAGAGAAAGAGCAAGGGCTCCAAGCTGTCCCCAGCCACAGCAGGTCGGGCTGAATTTGGGCCGTGCTCCTTTGGGCCAGGTGGTCAGAGCCTTCCCTGCCCCTGGAGCTTCCAGCCGGTGCCCCTCCTGGTCACCCTCCTTCTGGGGCTCTGCCATGTCTGTTTGTGGGAGACAGAGAACCTTGAGAGAGCAGATCCTTCCTTGGTCAGGGACCTCTTGGAACCAAACCTTGGTCTCCAGAGGAGCTTTTGTTAATCTCCTGGGTCAGAAGTGCAGCCTAGTCTTGGGCGGGTCCCCAGTGACACTTCTCAGGTCAGGTGCTTGTAGGCATGGGCAGGTGCCTTGCGGTTTCGGGGTTTGGCTTGTGGAGGATGTCTTAGACATCAGAGCATTGACTTGTGTTTTCCGGATGGGTTTGATTGTGGCTGTTCAGTATAATTTTGTAGATGCTGGAGAGACTTGGCTAAAATATGGTTACTCAAGTACCAAGGGGTATTTGGATTGGTAGTGGGGGTGGGAGGGGAGAGGAGGGTGGCATCTGTCCTGAGTGATCTGCTTAATGGGGTCAGAGAAGTGGGACATCTGGGTGGCTCAGTCGGTTGGGTGTCCGACTCTTGGTTTTAGCTAAGATCATGATCTCGGGTCATGAGACTGAGCCCTGTGTGGGGCTCCCTTCTTAGTGGGGCGTCTGCTGGAGATGCTTTCCCTCTGCCCCTCCCCCCAGTCACATTCGTTCTCTCTTTAAAATTAAATAAATCTTAAAAAGACAAAAACAAAAAACAAAAACAAACCAGGGTCAGGGAAATGGATTAGAAGGTCCTATTCATTGTGAAGCCCCTCTCTCGTGTGTGAGACCCAGGAGACCTGTGGGTTTGGGGTGGACACAAGGTGAATGAGGAAGGCTTGATGCAGGTGGATCTGCGGCCAGAAAGTCCCTTCCGGCCACGGCCTGGACCCTTCCAGGGCACTAGCAGCTCTCTTCAAGCTCCTGGCACAGCTGAAATATTGGCCCTCAAAGGGAGGGTTTTCAGGGTCCCCTTGGCTATGTCTGGCCTAAGGAAGTAAGGGAGACCCCACTCACCAACCTCGGAAGCATTTCAGGAGAGCAGCCTGGAGCTCCAAGGGCCCTAATTCCACCGATCCCTAAAGGTGCAGAGCCCAGGCCTGTTGCTGAGCTGGGGGGCTAGCCACCGTCTGGCGGACGCTCTGTTGACGGTGCCGCCCCCACTGCATGGTGCTGCTCCTGTCCTGCCTCCCAGCACTGGGGCTGGCGCTTTTCAGAGTCCCCCCGATGCCATCTTCCAGGGACATCAGCCTCATCAACAGTTGGCCCGACCTTTCTAGGCTGCTCACTGTGTGTAGATAAACGTTTGGTACACACACGTGTGTGCGTGTGTGCCTGTGTGCCTGTGTGTATACATGTGCATGCTTTTTTATATATATATATATATATATATATATATATATATATATATATAATATAAAGATTTTTTTATGAAAATAGCATTATATTACTGTACAACTTGCTACTTCCTTGGACAGTGTTCGGTGGCATCTTTCCGTGGCCACACTAACTTATTTTATACATCTCAGGAGATGCTGTACTTAGGTACCCTTTGGTGCCTGACACCCGACGGACCTTCAGCAGGGGTGGGTGACGCTGATGGTGTCTGTGAAACCGTCTCCCCTCCGGGCAGCGCCTCACCTGGCCTTGAGCGCAGAGGCTGGGGCTTAGTCTGTCTTTTCCGGAAGGCGGTACAGTTTCCTATCTTGTTGTTTGTCGTAAGGATGTGAATCTGCCTTTGTTGGCGTGCAGCACAGAGTGAAAGGGGCTCCGGTGCAGGTAAGGCAGCCAGTGAGCCAACTGGCTAAGAGGGGGGCCGGGTTCTGTGCGCGGGGGAGTGGGTGGGGACCTCTCTGTCACTGGCCACTCTAGAGCTGTGCTGCTGAGTGCGGGGACCACAGGCTGCCTTGAACTGTGGCTGGTCTCAGTCGGATGTGCTTGAAGTACGGAATACAGATCTAAAGACTGAACAGGAGACAAAAAATGTGGAAAAGCTCATTTGTCGTGTTGTATACTGATTACATGCGCAGAGGCTGGCATCTTATGTTAATTTCACCTGCTTATTCTTATTTTTGTCAGTGTAGCTGCTAGAAAGTTCTTGCTGGCCACCTTGGGTCCCATTACTCCCTGCATTTCTGTAAGGAGTGGGGGGTGGGGGACGCTGCACCTCCCCCTTTCCCCTGCAGATGGCACTCGCGACACACAGGCCCCAAAGGACAGCTAGAGAAACCATGTGCTCTGCGCCCCATGGGGCTGGGAAGCCACGGAGGCCTCCATGGCACCCTGCGTGGGAACCACTTCGTGGTGTTCTCTGGCTCTCCCGTGTGGGTCAGCTTCCCTCCAGAATGCAGTCGGGTCTTCCTGAGCTGAGCTTCGTCTGGAGTTACTGCATGTTTCACGGAGCATAAGTGGTTCAACTTGGTGGTCCTGCATCCGTGCTATGAACACGCCCCATTCCTCCCCTTCCCTGGTGGGGACACTTGGGTGGGTCCTGGTGTGGCCGTTCTTTGAAGTGCTGCCAGGAACGTCTGACCCTTGTTCCTGGGCACGTGGGCGTGGTCCTCGTAGGGTAGAGGTTTGCGTTGGAATTGCAGCGTCGTGGGGAGTGCATGTGATCCAGCAGGTGATGCCGGATTCCCACGGTGGCCGTGTGGGACCACTTCGGCTCTGCCTGCCGTGGGCAGGGCCCCTCTTGCTTCCAGCCTCTTCCCCACTGGGCTGTTTTGAAGGGGAGGCCTCTGGTCTTCCTAGTTTCCAGGCTTAGGGGCCTCGGGCAATGTCAGCTCCCAGCATTCCAGTCCACCCGGATGCTGGGCGCCCCTGGGAACTGGGGAGGGACCCACAAGGGCCTCGGGTGAGAAGGCATGGGAGAGGCACAGGTGGGCGTGGGTGGTGAGGTCAGTGGCTGCCAGGGTGGGAGAGGCGGGGCCGGGTGGGGGGCGGGACACACCCCTCTTGGCCTTGCCCTCTGGCTTTGCCTGGGTTGGCCTTCCTCCACACCTGCTCGGTTTACTTGCTCTTTGATTGGCTGTTGGTGGAGGGACACTGGCCCCTCACTTTAGCCCATGCATGCCCGGTAGGGGTGATGTTACTCCCAAGGGGGCCAGAATTCCTCTTAAGGGTGATAAAACTTAGACGTACCATGGTTGGGGGCATTCTGAAGGGCCGTAGTACATAAACAGGGTGGGGTGGTGGGCACCTTTTGTTTCCGCCTGTGCTGGGTGTGATCCTTGTGTTTCTTTGGGGTCACCCTCGTCTACCTCCAGCACCCTGGCAACACAGGCCTGGGCATGGGACTCAGGCTTGGCCAGTCTGAAGCATGAAGAGCTCCTGGCCATAGTTGTGGGGTTGTGATCTGAGTGGGGCTGGTGAGTTAGCCCAGGATTTTCCAGAACCTCTAGGAAAATGGCCGGTGAAGTGTAAGCCAGGAAGTTCCAGTGGCCATCTCTGGCACCCCAGAGAGAATCCTGATCGAGGGTCAAAGCGGAGTCTGGAGATGGGGAGAGAGAGATTGTGGTGACCTGATTAGAGCATCTGGATCTAGCGCTGCCTGAAGCTGACGCCTCCTCTGGCCTTTGTGGGAAAAGTGGGCCATTGAATTAGGAGTTTTGTGAGCAGTAGAGCAAGGGGCCCGGTGGTACCTCAGCTTGCGTCCCTCCAGCCTCTGAGCTCTCCCTGGCTGGTCAGCCATGTGGGCTTCTTTCTGAGATATGCCCATGGGGGAGCCTGCCCCAGGGCTCCCCTATCTTTACGTGCTGATAGGTCCCCATGCTGCCCTTTTCAAGGGGCAGAAAGAGACCACAATGGCCTTCAGCTTATACCACCACTGACTTTCTCCCTGCTCTAGAATGTGCTGGAAAGCACCTCATTTAACCTCAGAGGAAGCTGCCCACAAAGGTTTGCCAGAGCCGTCTCAACATAGAATGAGCTGCCTGGAGAGGGGGGTGTCCTTGTCACTAGAAATGACCCGCAGAGGCTGGCAGTCCTCCTTCTGGGGAGGCTGAAGAAGGGGCAGAGGCCGGGGTGACACGAAGCCTCGAATCCTTCCTGAGGCTGCTGATGGGGAGTCAGGTCTTCTCCGTGCTTCTGGTCCATGGGACGAGCCCAGGGGCTGGTCCTGTGTCCCCACTGACAGACACAGTTAGTGCCACAGTCCCCGCTTGCAGAGGCGGAAGATGAGGCCTTGTCCTTCAGGCCTCCGGTTCCACCCGGCCTGTGACCTCCCGCTCCAGGTCCTGGGCTGTTACTGCCAGGGCTGGAGCCCGGCTGGGAAAACCACAGGCAGAGCTACACACAGGTGTGTAGGCGGCCGAGTAGCGAGAGACTGGAAGGAAGGACATCTGATTGTCACAGAGGATTTAGTTAAGTGTCTTCTCAGTATTTTATGATGAGACTCCAAACGAGTTATTTTTTTTTTAAGTACACTTGTGCCCCCCGCCCACAGGTGTGTGAATTTGGAAGGTTCCAAAAAAAGAAAACCTCCTGAAAGTACAACTTCAGGGACGCCTGGGCGGCCCTGTCGGTTAAGTGTCCAACTCTTGATTTTGGCTCCGGTCCTAATCTCAGGGTTGTGAGGTGGAGGCCTGTGTCGGGCTCCGCATTGAGCCTGGAGCCTGCTTCCCTCTCTCCCTCTGCCCCTGGTCCCTGTCTCCTGCTCACACTCGCTCGTGCTCGCGTGCTCTCTCTCTCTCTCTTTCAAAAAAATATAAAAAAATAAAAGTATATCTTCATTAGTTCACAAACAGAAACCAACCCAAGTACTCCAACGTCCCCCAGCCTGCGGGCAGCTCTGCCCTGACCCTCAGTGCCCAGGGAGGGCCCCTCCTCGCCCACAAGAGTAAATCACCGCCCGGAGGTCTCTTCGTAGGGAAGTTTCCCACCGCCCGGACTGGGTCTGGCCCGGTGACAGCTCCCCCGGCTCCTCCTGCCTCCCCTTACGACGCGACACAGCCAAGGTGCGTTCTTCTCCCCCTGAGGTGTTTCATCTAGAAGGGATCAGGGCAAAGGGCTCCCGTCCCTTTGGCGGTGAAAGCAGTGCCTTCTCTGGGCCACCACACGTGCGCAGCTGTCTGCGACCTCCCCGTGGCATTCCCGCCTGGGGGCCAGCAGGGGGTGGCCTCATTTCACCCTACACACCAGCTTACACACGCACACATGCATATCCCTACATACCAGCTCACACACAGGCATACCCCCTACACACTGGCTTACACACACACACACACACACACACACACACCCTACACACCAGCTTATACACATGCATACCCCCTACACACTGGCTTACACACACATACCCTACACACCAGATCACACACACCCTACACACGAGCTTATACACACACCCTACACACCAGCTTATACACACACACATTTTGATCTGTGGAAGACTGGCAGACACTCAAGGGGGTATTCCAGCCTCCCCAGCCCTGAGGGGGTGCTCAGGGCTGTCTTCTCTGGCATTGCAGACCGTAGACCCCAGAACAGGGTGGGGGGTTGCGTGTGTCGCTGGCAGAGAGCCCTGAGCCAGCCCTAGCTGGAGAGGGGCCGACAGAAGACCATCTTGGGGCTCTCCTAGCTGAAGGGCCAAGCCAACACGGCTGTCATCTAAGACAGTCATGGTCACTATGATAACTCACTGCTCCCCTAGGCGGGACCCCAGGGGAAGGTGCAGCCTGGCCTCTGTGTTCTCCAGGTTCACCCCCTGGCTCTTCCTTCCTGTTCTCACACCCTGCCCTACCCAGCTGCCTTGGGCGTGGTGCCTCCGCCCAGATCTGGCGGGGTCCGCTTTCATTTTCCCTTCCTCCCTGCACCGCCTGCTGCTGCGGCCGCTAGGGGGCGCCCTGCTGCCGGGTCCGGGGAGGGGCCGGGTGCACACCAGCTCACGCGTGACATCCCTGTCCCACACACTCACGCCCAGGTCCCACACTCACACCAGACTCACGCCCAGGTCCCACACCCTCACGTGTACATATCCAGGCCACACACGCACACACATATTCACACCCAGGCTCCCTCCCAAACACACTCACACCCAGGCCCCCTCAGACAGCACACATGGGCCTGCTGGCACACTCACACTCACGCCCGCCCAGCCCACATGCCGGCCACACCCGCTTGCGTGCCCGCTCTTCCTCGCAGCAGCTGTGTGTCTGTGTTGGGACTGGGGCAGCAGGCCTGGGGGTCTTGCCCTCCCTCCAGGCCCTCGCCATCCTCTGCTGCCCCCACAAGGCAGGGTCACCAAGGCCTGGAAAACATGGAGGTGCTGGGTCTTAGGGTTTCTCTGCTGCTGCTGTGGCAAGAGCCTCTTGGCCGCTGGGGCCCCGGAAATTAAAGCCTCACATCAGCTCGCCAGGCCTTTTCCCCTTTGCCACCTGGCACCTTCTCAGGGAAGAGGAGCCTGAGACCCGCGAGTGCTCAGCCTTCGAGCACAAGAGGCCAGGTGCCCTCTTGAGGAGGTGGCCCTCCGGGCCCTCCAGCCCACGGTGCCCCGTCCCATCTCCAGGCCTTCGTTCACGCTGTGCCTTCCGCCTCTCCTGCCGCCCCTTCCTCGCCCGAGTCCTGCTGACTTGGAGGCCTTCCCTAATGAAGGAATTCCCAGAGTCCTTCCCATGGAAGGGCCCTGAGGGCACGCCCCGGCTTCCTGTGGGGAGCTCGGAGGAGCAGCGGGACGGTCTCATGGGCAGGGGTAACCTGTGGCCAATGGAAGCCCATGACAGAGCCCATGCCAGGGCCCAAACACACTTCACCTCCAGGAGAACTACCTGGCACTCTCTCGGCTTCCCCCAGCTTCTTATTTTCCAAGCCATTCCTGAGATTTCCAGAATAGAAAACAATTGCACGTACCTGTCCCCCGGGGCCAGACCTGGCCAGGCTTCCCCCGTCGGTCCCTGACGTCCTTCACAGCGAGGAGCGTCGGTCCCGGATGGGCAGCTCCGTGGGCCTCTCTCGAGACCGCCTCGTCGGTCTGGGCCGCTTCGCCGGCCTCCCCTCGGCTCCCCTCTCGAGGAGCCCAGGACATGCACTTTACTTGACGTTTCCTTGTGATGTGACCTGGGTCACGCACTGTGGGCCGGACTGTCACAGAAGTGCTTCTCAGGGCGTCCTGTCAGGAGGCGCGGGGTGTCCGTTTGCCCCTGTGTTGGTGGTGGCAACATCGATTACGATGGTGAGTGTCTTAAAGTTGTGTAAACTTCCGAGCTTTCTTCCCTTTGTGACTTACGACCCTTTGTGGGGGCTACATGGAGGCTGTGAAATCCCTCTCCTCACTCCGCTTCTCTGCTCCAGTGTCTGTCGCTGCTTCTGTGATGCTTGCTGATGTCTTTCCATCTTTTCGTTCTTACATTTGTTGTTGGCATTCTACGGTAAAGAAGATTTTTTTCTCACCACTCACTTCAACCAGTGTGGACGTATGGAATTCTGTTTAGTTTGATAGGTTGTAATCTGTTATCATCAGAATTTATTTCGAGGCTCACAGCATCCCCGATGTGGCCGGTGGCCGTCTTTCCAGCTGGCGGTGTGGCTTTTTGGCCCGTCCCGTCATTCTCGGAGCCCTTCCTTAGTTTTCTGGCACAAAACAATGTTCTGTCTTTGCCTCAGCCCTGGAGCTGGCCATTTCTTGAGGAGCCCTGGTTCCTTTTAGTGGATAGTGGTAGGTAGAATTGAACCCCAGTGCACTCGACGCTCTTCCCATGCCTCTGGGTGTCACTGCTCTCTGACCCTCTCCGTGGACGGAGGTGGGACACATATGCTTGCATGTCCCCATGCGTTCACACGTCCGTCTGCTGGAACCTCTGCATCCGTGTCTCTCAAAGACAGCATGTTCTCCCCGCCACCTTGGACTCCAGGCCGACACCACAGGCTTCAGCCCGGCTGATGCCTTTGCAGATTTGTACCTTCCTTCTCTTATGGGGAGAAACCTGGTTTACATTATTCTCCCTCCACTGGTGTGTTTGCTCGGCCCCCTTGCATGTAGCCAGCCTGACCTTGCCGGGCCGCTGAATGCCGTCCTACCCGCCGCCCCAAAGCCTCCTGACGGGGAGCCCCGGCCCCCCTCCCAGGCCTGGTGCCATGGGCTCCCTGCCCACAAGAAAGGAGGGAAGACCCCAGACGCTGGCCGCCTCATCTGCCTCCCTGCTCTCTCCCATCCTGCTTCTTGAGCGAACAGATGGGTCTTTGCCAGTTTTGCTCTCCCCACATTGCCCGGCACGTGGGGGGCACTCTGCGTTTGTTAAACTGAGTTGGGGGAGAGGCCCTCCGGCTTCCCAGCCACTTTCACGTTTGTGGCCCCTTCCAGCCCCGCGGTAGGCAGAGAAAGTGCTGTTTTCGGGGGAAGGAGCTGACTCCTCCAGGGTCCCCACCCCAGGCTAGGAAGGCATCTCCCAGAAAGTTGCCAGCACATGTGTCCCAGCTGTCCCTGCGCCTGGATGAGAGCCTGGCCGTGTTGTGTGCCTGCTCGTATGGGAGGAGGGACCCTTCGATGCTGCTCCCGGGCCCTCACCTGGGGTTGGTGCTGCAGGGACAGAGCCCGTGTTCCCCGGAGAGGAGCCCCAGGCTCACATCCTGGCCTAGCTGCTTTCCAGCTGGAAGAGCCCTGAGTCTCAGCTTTCTCATCCGTAAAGTGGGGATTGGGATGGGGAAGCATTCCTTTGTGTCCTGAGCACTCTGTACGGGAAGGGCTCAGTAAACACACAGCTGCAGAGAGAGGTCAGTGGAATGCTTCGTCTCCTCATCTGCACAGCCCAGCAGGGCCCCAGGCTGCTGGCCCCACCCTCCAGAGGCCCGGGGGCATCCCTGAGGTCAGGCTCAGCCAACACCCCCACTCTGGGTAGGATCACGGGGGTCGTGCACTGGGATGAGTCACAGCGCCACTTTGAAAATTTGCCCCTACAGACCGTAACCAGAATGTTCTCACAGGCTGGCTCCTGGCCTTCCCTTCGTGTGGGGGCGGGGTTGGCCTTGCTCAGAAGTTTATAGCCTTGGGGTGGGGGGAGGGAAAAGTCCAGGTACGGCCACGATGATCTCTGTGGCTGCTCACAGCCCTGTGACAGGCAGGCAGGGCTTGGCGTGGCCCCCCATGGGGCTAGCCTCACCCCGAAGGAAGGATGCTTGATGGGAAAAGTAGGCTTTTCTTTAAAGAGGATGCAGTCGGCTGTATCCCAGCTTAATGTGGGGGGAGGAGCAGGTGATGCTCCCAGCCTCCCTGACCCCCCTGCCAGGAGGTGGACCCCACTATTGCTCGGCTGCCTGCTCCTGCCACCCAGAGTGTATCCGGAAGGCAGCTCGGTTTTGCGAGCAGCTCCTGTGTGCGCAGTGGCATGTAGGGAGAAGAGTCCCCAGTCTGGTGCTGGGCACGGAATGTGTATCCGACGCAGAAGGCAGGGGGATGAGGTGTCCAGGGTGAGGATAGCAGCACAGGGGAGCCCCTGGCCAGCAGGGACTGTGTTTGCTCCGTGTTCTACCCCGAGAGGGCACAGGGCTGGACAGGTTCTGAATGACAGAGTTTAGGGATTGGGGCTGAGGACCCAAGCGGGCCTGGGGTGTGTAGCCTGGAGACGGCGGACTGGCTAAAGCAGAGCCCTTTGCTGCGGCAGGATTCCTTTAAAGGCCCCAAAGCATGACTGAAACATGGTGGGCAGCAGGAGAAGGCCCGAGGCAGGGTCACCCTTGTCTGAGGAGCAGATGCCCCTCATGGGACTACCTGGATGGCCACTGCTGGGGGATTCATGTTGCTGTCTTGCCCTCCCCTCCACCCCGTGCTGGGGAGTTCAGCACCTGGAGGCAGGCGTCGGCTGGCCTGGGTCTTCTCACCACAGCTCTGTAGCGTTTTCTCTGGTCGTTGAAATGTGGGATCGTAAAGAGAGCTGATGGCAGGGAGGGGGCAGCGGTGGCCTGTCAGAAGCGGCACCAGGGTGGCAGGAGGCCTGCATGGATGTCTCTCAGCCTGACCAGCCCTGGCCTGGGCACAGGGGGGCTGGGGAAGGCCCAAGGCTTTGCGGCCCAGGGCAGGTGTGTGACCCTACGTGGGCTCGTTTGCCTCTCTGTTCTCCGTCTGCATTTTACAGATGACGCGGCTGCCCTTGCAGGATGCTTGGGGTCCAGGTGAGCCTGCCGTGACCCCGTCTCCTCCCTTCCTGGTGCCTGACGGGAGATCGCTCATGGCTTCTGGCTCGGGCTGACCCAGGGCTGGGAAGAGCTCATCGGTCAGGCTGTACATGTCGCAGTGAGGCCTATACTTCCAAGTAAAGACTTGCACAGAATCTGAGTGTTTTCTCATGTGCCCTGGTCTTTGGAGCCTGGCGGGTAAGCGCACAGGTTCTGGAACCTGCTCCCGGGCTGTGACCCAGCTCAGCTGTTCGCCCTTGGGCAGGTTACTTAACCTCTCTGGGCGTTAGCTTCCTCCCCACAGGGTGAGTCATGTCTTCTTCCTAAGGTTGTTGGGAAAACACAGTTGGGGACCTCCTGAGCCAGACATGATCACTAACGGGATAATCTACCCTCAAAGCAACTGTATGGGACAGTTAACTCATTATTTCGGGAGGCTGAGTGACTCGCCTGGGTTCGCACAGCTGCTCAGAGCTGGCCTTTGAACCTGTGGTCTGGCATGAGCAGTGTTACCTGTGACTACTGTCTCTCTGTTTCTGCGCCGTTTTAAATTAGTCCGGTGGACTTTTAAATCGAGTCGGCCACCAGGGACCTGTGCTGTGAAGTCCTGCTAGGCGGGCCTGGTGCTGGGAGGATCGAGTCACAGCGGCCAGAGGAGCTCCGAGCCTCAGGGCAGAACGAGTGTGGGCTCAGCCTCCTCGGGTGGGGGCCCCCAAGTCCCAGTTCTGCTCTGGTCCCCGGAAATTAGCAGGATCCAGGTGGCTTCCCGACCTGACCCCTAATTCAGCTGGAGCAGCTCTTGTCTGTATCGGGTTCCTTGTGAATTCCTAGTGTCCTAGCTGCCCAGTGTCCCAGCAGGTTCTGCTGCTTTGAAGCATTTAAAAGCTCCAAGGAGCCCGGATCTTCAGATCCTGTCCCTACCCCACTTGCCCTTTTACAGGTGTGGAGACTGAGACAGGCCAGGAGCTGACCGGGGGGGTTGGCAGGGCCCTGGCCCCAGGGCCCCCTATGTGCCCTTCCCATCCCCGCCCGTGTGTGCAGCCCCAGCTCAGAGCCGAATGGACCCCGCTGTCCCTCCTTGTCCCCCTCTGTCCCTGCCCCGCTGTGCCTCCCAAAGGGCCCCTTGGTCTCCCTCCCCAGCATTCCGCCCGGAGGCTTCATGGGTCTCATGGATACTGTGTCTGGGGGCCGGCAGGATCCGGGTCGCATGTGGAAGACATTCCTGGTTTTGTTCTGGCAAACCAGAACAAAGACAGCAGGGAAGGAGAAGAGGTTAACCGGTTTAGAACCTGCCAGTAAAGGGGAAGCACCAGTGTCTTCATATAAAACAGCTTAAGGATATTTTATTTTTATTGGGGGGGGGGCAGAGGGAGGAGGAGAGAGAGAATCTTAAGCAGGCTCCAAACCCACCGTGGACTGCACTTTAGGCTCAATCCCACGACTGTGACATCGTAACCTGAAATCAAGAGTTGGCTGCTTAACCGACTGGCCCCCCCGGGCACCGCATCATATAAAATATCTTTTTTTTTTTTTTTTAGATTTTATTTATGCATTTTAGAACGAGACGCGGGGAGGGAGAGGGAGAACGAGCAATGAGCAGGAGGAGGGGCAGAGGGAACCCAACATAGGGCTTGATCCCAGAACCCTGAGATAATGACCTGAGCTGAAGTCAGGTGACTGAGCCACCCAGGTGTCCCCCATGCAGAATAGTTTAAAATGCACTTCTGCCCTGCCTCTCCACTTGCCAGGAGGGAAGCTCACCAGGGCCTCCTCGTGTCCCAGATCCTCTCCGCAGACCTGAGAACACCCCCACCCCTGCTCCCAGACCTAGGGGCAGTGGGCGGAATGTGTGGGGAAGCCAAGGGGACCCCGGACTCCAGGGAGCTCAGCCGGCATGTCCTGGAGCCAAAGCAGAAGTCTGGAGGGTTCTTCGAGCCAGGGTCTGGGGAGGCTCAGGGTTTCAGGGCTACTCTGGAGGGGACCCTCTGAAGGCAGTCAGGGAGCAGGACAGGCCCCCATTTGGCAGAAGATCGTCGGGAATCTGAGATATTTTAAGAACGAATCTTGCATTGCAGCTCCGAGCCGGGGAGGGCTGGGTCTGATCCAGCAAGGGTTGGTTTGGACAGCGGCTCTTGATGGGCCGTGCTGGAAGCGGTTGGTATCCTTCAGCTGCTGGGAGATGGGTGGGCTGGGCCGTGAGCAGCGGGGGGCCGGGACTTTGCCTCCTGGCTCTGCTGAGGGCCGCCAGGGGGTGGCTCGGGCTTCTGATCTCTCAGGCAATGACAAGAATAGCTGTCTTTCTGGAATAATCCAGCACTTACCAGGTGCTGGCTGTGGCACTTTTCCTCCTTTGTGCAACCAGCTTGTAGGGTAAACACAGTTTTTAAATAGAAACTTGAGCATCAGGGACAGTAACAGCCTGGGAGTCGAACCCGGTGTGTCTGACTCCAGATCCTCTATTTGCAGTCCAGGCTGAGCGTGCCCAGACTCGGTTTCCCCACCTGCCCTCTCTGGTCCCCTACTGCTGAGAGAGGTCCTGGGAACTCGGAGCCCGGGAATATTGTGGGGGCCCAGGAACACATTGGGGGTGTCAGAGCTCAGTCTGCGTGGCAGGGGTCCATGTTGTTGCCACAATTGGGAGGCCCGAATTGGGGTCGCAGAGAGGGGGCCAGAGGCACAGCCATCTGGAGCAGGCTGTGCCTGCAGGCAAGGTGGGAAGACGGGGCCTCCTGGAGCCCCTTCTGTCTCCCTCCCAGCCCCGCGCCCGAGGCCGTGAGCCCAGAGCTCCTGGAGCTCATCGGGATACAGCCTGCAGGCTATGCCCATTGTAGGCCACAGCTGGTCCCTACCTCACCCAGGACACTGTTCCCACTTCACAGATGAGGGACACAGAGGCCAGAGAGCCAAATGGCTGGCATGAGAGCCAGCCCTAGGAGCCGGGCTCCCTGTTTCCTGCTTGTGTGGCTCCCATTTCTGTGCCTGCTGCTTTTGGGGGAGACTTGGAGAGATCAGCCCACTGTGAGTCATGTAGGTTGCGTCGTAATTGCCCAGGTACACGTGTGTGTGGGTTTATACCCCAAACGTGTGCCATAACGGAGCGGGGGCAGGGATGCGGGCAGGGCTCAGATGCGGGGCTGTGGCCCACGTGACGAAAACACCCTCTTAAGATCTGGTAGGGTCCTGGACCTCTGCTCTGGTGAATCCTCTTGTGGGCGCCCCCATTCCAATTCCCCCTTCCTGGGTGACACCCCCGCCCCCATGCGGAAGTCTGGGCCCACTCTGCCGTTGGCTGTTGCTTTTGCTACGGTCCACAGGCCTCACCTCCGTGGACCCCACCACTGCCTTTGCCCTTCCCAGAGCGTGGTCTCCCATTTGCCCCGTCTTCTCACTGCACCGGGACGTTCTGTGTGAGGGAAAGAGGTGCGGGGCTGCAGGGCTCTGGTACACACATGTCCAACAGCCTCAGGAGACCAGGCTGCCCTTCCGGCCCAAGAGGAAACAGCAGACAGGCCTCCATCACCCCCCTCCCCGGAGGCTGAGGGCCACGCCAGTCTGCCTTGAGCCACGTGGCTGCCCACAAAGGGTTTGTGATGCAGATCTGGAAGAGACCGGTGACGGTGCAGATCTGGGGACCAGTGTGCCATTTGTTGGGAGACTCACACCTCTAGGAGAACCCTTGGGAATTCTCTAAGTCCTTTCCTACGCCCCACGTGCCTCCCCGCCATCTTACAGAAGAATAAGCCTCAGCGTGGCTTCCAACGTGCCTGGCTCTCACAGCCATCGGAAAGCTTCGGGGATCCCGCGGTCTGGACGTGCTCCCCAGGACACGTGCTCACTGCCTCTCAGTTCTTGCAACAGAGGCGTGGCGAAGGAAGGAAGCACTTCCTAAGAAGTTTGTGCTACCTCCCATGACATTTTAAGGCACTTGATTTCTCAAAATATTATAGGGATTGAGTTATTTTTAGCCTGGCCTCGCGGAATTGGAGAATAGGGTTGCCGCAGCTTGGGCACACAGGCTTCTAATATAGAATGCTTATTCACGGCCTCTTTTTCAGGGGAGCTGGATGATTTGAGGAAATGTGGCATGCATGCCCCGAGGCATACCAGAGGGCCCCCAAGTGGTCCCTATGGCTCACTGACTGTCTTGAAACCCAAATGCCGCCCCCCTTCCGGAGCTCTGCAGGGTGCAGGTTGGGGATGGTGGAGGGGAGGCAGCAGAGCATCAAAGCTGCTGTCTGCATTCCCATCCTGCCCCAGTCCCTTCAGGCCTCAGTTTCCTTATCTTTAAAATGGGAGCAATGAGGGGTGCCTGGATGGCTCAGCTGGTTAAGCATCTGACTTGTGATTTTGGTTCAGGTCATAATCTCAGGGTCATGAGATCGAGCCCCGCATCAAGCTCCACGCATGCTACTTTCCTGACAGCCTCCTTGCTTGGCCCTCCCTACCCCCGCCTGGCCTCCCCACACTTTCATGGGTCTTTCTATGGGCACAACCCACCTGCGTTTCCCCACTGGGGTCCAGCTGTCTGCCTGACTCGTGCCTACCCCATGGGGACCTGAGTTCATAACTGACCTGGGAGGGCACTGCCTGTCCCCCAGCCCCGGGTGCACCCTCAGGACCACCTAAGGCCACATCACCCACACCTGGGACTGCGTACCCGTCAGGAGCAGTCCTACCAGTGGAACGAAGGCAGAGATGCCCCAGGAAGGCCAAGACTTCGGAGTCTGGGAACAGGGAGTCTATCTGGGCCCAGGGCCTTTTTCTCAAGATGGTTGATGGGGGTGGTGAAAGGCCTCCACACACCCGTGGCTACTGTTAGCCTCTAGGCCAGCGTTCCATTATGGTGGTCAGGATTCTTTTTCTGTTTTTTTAAAAACTGATATTGACATGTAACCTACAGAATAGTGAACAGAACTTAGGTACACAAACTTAACACACTTTTATTAAGTGTACACACCTGTGTAAGCAGAACGAGGCCAGCCTCCCCGACCCAGACCCCCTTGGGTCTCTTTCAGTCACTTTGCCCCCTGAGATAACCATGACCCTGATGACCTCTAACAGCAGAGATTAGTTTGCCTGTTTGGGAACTTCCTATAAAGGGAATCATAGCACACGTACTCTTCTTCTCATGGTCAGCCTTTTAAGGGCATCTGCTGGGTGGGCAGCTGGACCGTGTGGTGTCATCCTGGCATCGGTAGTGGCATCTGTTTTGGGGGGTATGCTTGGGGGTGTTGCTGGGTTGCTGTCCTCCCTGCATTTGGTGGGCTGGTGGGAAGGTCCAAGGTGTATAGGGCTCTGTGAGGGGCACTGTGTCTGCAGGGGGTGTCTCTCGGAGCAGTGTGGGATGGAAAGGAGCCACACTTTCCTGACCTTGGGTGGCCGCTAAGGGACAGGGTCGCTCCGTGCCTGCTGTGCCTGGAGCCGGGCCGAGGGCTCCGCGCATCGCGCCGTTCCTGGCAGCTGGCCACTCACATTTATCAAAGGTCTGTTCTCTGCTAGGCCCCTGCCAGGCACTGGGATGTACCTGCCAAATATTTGCTCAAATTATTAGCTAAATAATAAGACAGTGAGTTATTTTGTTGTACTTGTGCCCGAGAAGTTGCCGGGAGAAGTCCGGAGCCATCCTAAATTCCTCTTCTGTCCTGTCCTGTGGCTGCCAAGTCTTATGCTCTCCCGCCTGGAGATTTCAAGCCAGCCACGCTGTCCCCTCCTCACCACCGCTGGCCTGGATCCCTGTCGTAACCCCCTGTTCCCGTCGGCGCGCCTTTGGCCGCGGCTGACAGGACACCACCAGCAGTGAGTGGCCTCAACCCTCAGGGTAGTTATTTACCTAAGAACGCAGCCAGCCATCCTCAGACTCACTGGTGGCACCGCTCTTAGGTGCGATCTTTGTCTTTCTGGTCCACCAGCCTTCGTATCAGCAGAAATCCAAGTTTTTTAAGGCCTGAAGTTTAAAGAGCTTGGACAAGGGGGGGCATTTGAAGAAAAAAAGAAATACAACATTGGGTTTAATGAATACAAAATTAGGTTCAAAAGAATTGAAAACATATGTTCAAACAAAAACATGGACACCAGTACTTGGAGCAGCGATATTCATGATATCCCCAAAGTGGAAACAACCCAGATGTCCGTCAGCTGATGCAGGGAAGACAAAATGTGGCCGGTGTGGCCTCCCCACACAACAGAATGTTGTTCAACCATAAAAGAGAACAAGGTCCTGTGGGCAGGCCGTGCCACGGATGATCTTTGCAGACGTGGTGCGAGTGAAGGAAGCCAGATGCAAAAAAGCCACATGTTGTGTGGTTCCGTTTATAGAAATGTCCAGAATAGGCAAAGCTGTGGAGATAGAAGGTAGATTCGTGGTTGCCAGGGGCTTCAGGGGAGCCAGGATTGGTGAGTGACTGCTTCATGGGTACAAGGCTTCCTTTAGGGTGATGAAATGTTCTGGAAGTAGATGGTGATGGATACGTAATGCGGTGAATGTCCCAAAAGCTACTGAAGTGTACACTTTAAAATGGTGGATTTGATGTTATGTGAATTTTTTTTTAAGATTTTATTTTTGTATTCGTGAAAGAGAGAGAGAGAGAAAGAGGGAGAGGCAGAGGGAGAAGCAGGCTCCCCAGGGAGCAGGGAGCCCAATGTGGGACTTGATTCTAGGACCCTGAATGATGACCTGAGCCGAAGGCAGACACTTAACCATCTGGGCCACCCATGTTATGTGAATTTTATCTCAATTTAGAAATGGCCTTTGAGGGGCGCCTGGGTGGATCAGTGGGTTAAAGCTTCTGCCTTCAGCTCAGGTCAGATCCCAGGGTCCTGGGATCGAGCCCCACGTCGGGCTCTCTGCTTGGCAGGGAGCCTGCTTCCCTTCCTCTCTCTCTGCCTGCCTCTCTGCCTACTTGTGATCTGTGTCTGTCAAATAAATAAATAGGGACGCCTGGGTGGCTCAGTGGGTTGAAGCCTCTGCCTTCGGCTCGGGTCATGATCCCAGGGTCGTGGGAGCAAGCCCCACATTGGGCTCTCTGCTCCGCAGGGAGCCTGCTTTCTCCTCTCTCTCTCTGCCTGCCTCTCTGCCTGCTTGTGATCTCTGTCAAATAAATAAATAAAATCTTTTTTTAAAAAATTAAATAAATAAATAAATAAAATCTTAAAAAAAAATGGCCTTTGATGTGAACGCACTGTCACCTCATGGTCATAAGATGGCTGCCATGGTACCGGGTATCATGGTCACCTTCAGGGCGGTGCTGGTGAGTTCTCCTCCCATGAGAATCCCTTGCGAGTGGATACAAAAGCTCTCCCAGAGGTGCCCCCAAGAGACTTCCAGTTATGTGTTTGGGGTTGGGTCATGTGACCATGCCTGACTGCAGGGCTTCTCCGGAAGGAGGTACCTGGCAAGAAGCAGTGGGACTGTCACAGCTGGCTCAGCCAGCCATGTCCTCTGAGAGTGGGCCCATTGCTGCCTCCAGCAAAACTGCGGTGTTGTAGCCAGAAAGCTAGCCTTTCTGCCTCCATAATGCCCCTGCCCCATCCTCCCAGCAGCAGCCAGGCCTGCAGTCCAGACACTGAGACCTACCGTGCCATCCCCCCGGCCCGGAACCACCCCCGGGCTCTGTGCTGCCTTCCAAGCAAGGCCAAGCTCATTGCTCCGGTGTCTGGATGGCTCTCCTGAGCCAGCCTCTGCCAGTCCGTCCTCACTCCCTCTGGAAGCATGTTCCTCCGCAGCTGTGGGCCTTTGCCATGCCCTTGACCCTGAAGAGGACAGTGGCGACGTGGATGAGAATGCAGTGATGGTGGCTGGCAGGGAAGGGGCGCGTCTGCAGGAGGTGCTTTCTACCCGCTTCTTCTTGAATCCCTTCCCTTAAAACTCAGAATCCGGTGATACCTTCATCCCCATTTTATCGACAAGGGACAGGGTGCTGGGTGGGCGAGTTTCTTGTCTGGTCATGTTGTGGCGGGAGCAGCAGGATGGGTGGGTGGTGCTGGTGGCCACGGAATGGTCCCAGCTCCATTTTCTGAGCCCTTGAGAGGTGGGGACTGGGCACGTGGGCAAGCCCCACGTGTCATCTGATCATTAGAAACGGCCCTCGTTTGAAAGTTAAGGAGACTGTGGCTCTGAGCAGGGCAGGGCCCTGCCTGGGGTCCCAGAGCTAATGGGAGCCCACACCTTCTGAAGGCCTTGCAGTCCCTGTGCTGGGAGATAGCTGGGAGAGTGGGTGTGGCAGTCTGCAGCATTCAAGGACCCTCGCCCATTTGGGGCCCCGTGGGCGTTCACACACTGGGAAGAGGCCTTTGCCTCTTTCAGACCCCAAGGCCTTCTGCAGATTCCTGCGACCAGCCCAGGACTCACCCTCCCTGACCTTTCCACTCCGGGCTCCTTACACGACAAGGGCCTGTCCCCGAGCACACGGTCCCCACCGTCCACCTAGACCGTGTCCTTCGGCCACTCTCCTCGGTCCCTCAGTCATCACTGCCCACCCCCCGCCCCGTGGCCTGAGCTCACTCACACCACCGTGGGCACCCTCTCCCCATCCGACCTGCCGGCCCACCTCCCGTCCATCTTCCCCGGGAGGCAGGAGGACCTAGAGTGTGCACGCCATCATCCCACTCCCTACCTTGAACACCCTGCGGTTTCTTGTGTCCTGTGGCAAGTACAGGTCTTCCGTGTCCCCTTGCTCTCTGGTCTCACATTCCCCAGACATCCCTGTCCTTGTCACATCCCGTTCTCCTTCCTTGTCTGTAGGCATACTGGTATCTGGTTCTTACCATTTGTAGATAATGTTAGAGTTTTATGTTCTGTGTTTGCCGTTAACATTATACCACACGTATTGTTCTTTTTATTATGATCTTCAAGATTTTCTACACCTCTTCCCCCTCCTCTCTTCTGCCCCCCATTCCGAAATAATCTGTGTTAACAACCTGCTCAGCCTCTCTCCGCTCTCGTGTGTACCCCCCCCACACACACACACCGGGGCTCGTCTTGTTTATCTTCTACAGGATGGAGTCATACTGTGTCTCTTTGCACCTTGCTTTTCTCTCTTCACATCTGGATACCTGCCATGTCGGCGACAGGAGCACTAGCTGGGGCTTTTCATGAGCTGCGCGCCCGCCCCTGGTGTGGGGGCTCTAGGTCCCCCCCCGGGCCCCTGCTAGAGGTCATTCGGGCTAGTCCCTGTCTTTTTCCCATTACAAGTGAAAAGATGTGCTCTCTTAAGCTTATTTTCATATTTAAAAAAATATTATTTCTTTATTTATTTGACAGAGAGATCACAAGCAGGCAGAGAGGCAGGCAGAGAGAGAGGGGGAAGCAGGCTCCCTGCTGAGCAGAGAGCCCCATGCGGGGCTTGATCCCAGGACCCTCGATCATGATCCCAGATCATGACCTGAGTTGAAGGCAGAGGCTTAACCCACTGAGCCACCCAGGCGCCCTATTTTCACGTTTTAAAACTGTTTCTCATTTCAGTGGTTTGGACTTTAGATTCTTGTAATGGTTTTTGATTTCCATTAATTAATGTAAGTCTTCATGGAGAAAAGAGAAGTTCTGGTAAGTGTGCAGAAGGGTAAGTTTGAGCGTGCAGAAGGGTAAGCGTCTCTCCCACCATCTCTTGGGGGGGTTTCCACTCCGGGTCTCCCTGGGTCCCGCGCTGTGCTAAGTGCGTGAAAAGCCCCCCTTGGCCCTTGAGGCCCCCTGACCCGGCCCCATGCTTGGTGATGCAGCGCCTCCAAGGGGAGGGCTTCTGGCTGCAAGAAGCTCCGGGCTGACCGTCTTCCTCCTGGAGAAGCAGTTCCAGGGGCAGCGGGCCTGCCCGGGGCGGTGAGGGTACTTACTGCACTGACAACGGGACCTTATTTGGAAAGTGTTTGCAATTTAATTAGTTAAGTCGAGGCCCTGCTGGAGTCAGATGGGCCCTTCGTGCAATCCAAGAAGAGGGAAGGCACAAAAAGACACGGGCGGGACATCCCCACCCGGAGACAGAGGCAGAAGTGGAGTGGTGTGGCCCGCAGCCAAGGAGCGCCTGGGGCCACCAGGAGCTGGAGGGGACGAGGAGGGCCCTCCCCAGGAGCTTTGAAGGGAGTGCAACCCTGCCAGCACCTTGATTTCAGACTTCTGGCCTCCAGAGCTGTGAGAGAATGAGTTCTTCTTCTTTATTACCCCCCCCCAACACTTTATGGCATTTTGTTATAACCAGTATTAGCCAGACATGTCTAGCACTGACTGAAGCCAATGCCGGCCTCTGTCATTTTGTCTGAAGGCACTTCAGTCCAGAGCCAGAGACTGGCAGGCTGGAGAGGGCAGGGGACAGAGTCAAGGAGACCGCAGGGCTGGGGCCGGAGCAGCTGGCAGAGGGCTGCAGGGGGGGAGTGGGGCTGGGGGCCGTGGGGAGGCCTGTTAGACATCCAGGTGGAGCTCCCCGGCAGATGGCCGGGCCTTCAAACCTTGAGCTCCAAGTGACAGACCGGGGCTGAGATCAGCCACACAGCTTGTCCCCAGAGCCTCTCAACCAGACGCTGGTCACGGGACAGCAGGGTTGGCTCTTCTGCCTGCGCCTTCCCCCAGGCCCAGCCGCCCTGACCTGGAAAGATAAGAGAAGGGGGACAGTTCAGAATAAATATATGCGTTTTTAAATGCACGGCCTCTTTTAACTTGTAAGTAGCAGTGGCGGTTAACCTGTTTAGGCCTGAATGGGAACTGAGTCTCATAAAAATCTAGTCTAACTAACTTTTTCCCACAAAATGATTTCCAGCAATGCATTGTGGACATGAGAGTGTCCTCTGATGAGTGAATCTTTTCTGCTAAATTCAGAAACATAGGGGGAAGAAGGAACTGTTTCTGAGCCTTCCTTCTGAAAACCAGCTTTCTTTTCTTTTTTTTTAAGCTTCTGTCTTATGTGTAAAACTTAAACTTCTAGAAGAAACCACTTGGTCCTCTTTGCCCTTAATTGGAGCACAGGATATGGGCTTCCTTTGGTGCCCGGTGCTGTGAGTAGCCTGAGTGGGCCTCCTTTCCTTCGTGGAATAGTCTGGAAGAGTCTGCCAGGCTGTGCCGCCTCTGTCTGCATCAGGGGACCTGGAGTCTGGAATCAGACACTGGGGTTTGAATCCTGGCTCAGCCACTGCCTGATGGGGCACTTTGGGGCAAGTGACAGACTCTCGGAGCCTTCCTTTTCTTGTCTGTGGTTGGGAGTGGTAATGCCTCTTGGTTGGCTGTTATGAGGATTAAATCAAATCAGGTTGTGTCTGCGAAGCGTCTGGCTTAGTAGTTGCTGGCTGTGAGGGTATGGGTGGCACAGACATCCTGACTTTGGTGTGCAAGGCAGATGGCCTGTCTCCTAGCCGGTCACGGGTGTGGGGGGTTGGATGGACTCTTCTCCTCTTGGCGCCTGCCAGCAAGGCTTGAACACTTCTCCTGCCGGGGAGCTCACTTCCGGCTGTGAGAGTCTGGTCCGCCGTCGATCCCGTTGTCTCTCTACCCTCTTTCGTGACCTGTGCCTTGTGGGCTCTGCCTCAGGCCGCTGTGGGGTAGGGGCTTGGGATGACCCTGGTCTTGTTTGTTGAGACCTGCCCGATGCCTCCCACCCTTTGTGTGCTGTCGGGAGAGAGGACCCGTCCTCACTCTCCCTGCAGAACCCGTGTTCCAACAGTTTTGGTTTTGTCTGCCCACAAGACTTCCGGAATTGTGTGCGGTGGAGGAAGAACGTCGTGTGGTTCACTGACGGGTGGTTTGGCTATAGCACATGGAGGCCATCCTACCACGGAAGGACCCAGCCCCAATGTGTCCTTGTGCACTGGGCCCTTGCATGTGAGCACGTGTGCAGGGTTGTGTGTGTGTGTGTGTGTGTGCGCGCGCATGTGCACGCTCACACACACAGCTTTTCCTCACATTCACTGACCAGGCAGGAGACAGACATGCTTCCCCCCTCCAGGCTAAGACTCTGGGAAAGGGGCTCTGGAGGCCCAGCTGGGGGAGCGGGAAGCCGGGGTGGCAAGGAGGGGCCCAGCCTGCACGCACAGATCGGAGAGAGCTGAACCGCTTGCTCCATGCTCTGCCACCACCTCTGTGCCCTGGGGTCATGTCCATCCTCAGCAGTGAGGGACCGGCCCTGTGCCCCATGGAGGGACGTGGACCCAGTGGGGTCCTAGAGCCCAGCTCCAGAGCCCAGCAGTCCGCGTGAAGACCTCCGGTCTGCCACTGAGTAACTTGCAGTCTTGGGTTCTCTGTGTGACCTCGCTGTGCCTCATTTCTACATAACCCATCTGTAAAATGGGACCACAGGAGCCGTCACCTCCCCTGATGCTGGTTTTCACCATCCTCATGCCCGCATCCGTGCCCGCCTGTCCCTTGGAGTTCCCGAGGAGACAGCCCCGCCGCAGTTCATCACCCGCCCGCCTTGGAGACCCAGGGGAGGGGAAGCAGGTTGACCAGTGACCAGCTGGCCCATCCCCAGAGGTGCGGGCCTCTGCTCCCCCTGCCCTGCCACCCCTCCACCCTTAGTCCCCCCACTGCCTCCCCTCGGGCCGTTCTCTCACACTGCGCGTTCCAGGGGCTGCTGCGCTTCCCTCCTTCCTCTCAGGGCGGGGAGGGCCCGCTCATGGGATATGGTCCTGAGAAGGAGATTCAGAACCACAAGAGCCAAAGTGGGTAGAGGGGGCCTGGAGCCCTGGGCCGGAGCCCTGCCTTTGCCAGGGGACAGAAGAGCTGTCGTCTTCCGATGCCGGTGGTTCCCGCCGGGCTGGCCTGGCCTCCACGGGAAGAAAGGCCACGGATGTGAAAGCGGGTTGTGACCGGCATGGGAGGGGCCCAGTGAAGACCCTGGCAGGCCTCCTCAGGGAGCAGTGTGGCTTGGCCTAAACTTGGGGGGGGTGGGAGGGGGCTCCCAACTCTGGCCCCTACTGAGCCCCGTGCTGGGCCAAAGGATGCTGCACCCCTGGCTGCCGGCTCTGAGGTCTTGTAGGTTGTAGGAGGGACCCTGCAAGCAGGTCCAGCGCCCTGAGGCCCAGGACCCTTCCCATCCCCTCCACCACTGGCAGGCACTTCCTGTCCTCTCCCCCTGCTCTGCTGGGCTGTCCTATGGAGCCTTTCCTTGAGGTCCCCCTTGTCACCCCATTTTCCAGGCTGCTGGGTGGGGGTTCCTGGCACTCTCTCACCCTGTCAGAAGAGGGGACCCTGCCCTTTGTGCCCCTCTGGCCCTGTGGCCTCCTCACTCCCGACCCTGGAAAGCAGGTTAATAATATTCATCAGCCCCCTGCAGAGATAAGGAGAGAAAACCATCTCTTCCTGGAGGGGCAGAGCGTCATATTAACAGGCTGATGAGTGTCATGATCTCCTTGAGGGAAGAAAGGGGCCTGGGGGTGGGGTGGTGGGGCAGCTGGTGCTCCAGCGGCCAAACTGGGCACAGTTCTTAATCCTGGAGACACCGCTTTGCAGGCTGGGGCCCTGCCGTCCCTGCTCACTGCCAAGGCAGCCATTTCTAAATCAGGCCCAGACCTACTGGACGCGTGGCCACCATCCTTTGGAAAATGCCAGGGATCATGCAGACCACTCCCCTCTCCCCCTCCTTTCAAACCCCCAAATGCCCCTGAGCCTGCAAAGGAACGGCCCCAGCATTTTAACAGCCCGACCCTGAAGAATAAGGAGGACCCCCTTGCTGATTTATATGCTATACACTTGGGGTTTAATTGGAGCATAATTGTAATCCATATGCCTGTTAAGGTAATTACACTTATAAACCTAATATAATCCATAGATCAATGGGTTCCGAGCTAATTAAGGCAGCTGTAATTAACATTTACAAAAAACCTCGCAATTACTGGGATATCCTTTAAGCTGGCCTTCCGAGCTGATAATGAGGCTGGCTCGGAGCTCTGTGGCCTCTGAGAGCTCTTGGCTCTGCCTCTCAGGCCTCCGAACCGAGTGCTCGCGCCCCCTGTCTCTCAGGGGTGGGGTCTGCGCCCGCCGTTACCACCCCGGGGCTCTGCGGCAGGCACCTGGCTGATGACGGCAGCCCCAAGGGAGGCAGAGCCTCTGACTCGGCTGTCCCCAGGGCTCAGCTTGGGCTCTGCCTCCTAGACTCAGCCTGGCAGAGCAGCTCTTGGAGAAAGAGAATGAGAAATTCATGTGTGGAACTAAAAACCAGCCCCCGAAGTATCTGGTGGGCGGGGGTGGAGGGGTCCTCCCTTTGGTCTTTCCTCCTGCCCCACCGCCTGCACCTGCAGCCAGGCTACCCCTCACCCTTCTCACTGCCCTGGGGGTAGAGGTGCGGTGGGACTGCCCTGCTCTTTCCCCGAGGGTGGGGAGTTGGGCCTAGTGGGTGTGGGGGGACTGCATGCAAGGATCCGGGAAACCTAGCCAGCGCCCAGAGGCCATGTCCAGGGCTGAAGCTGAAGGGAGCCAGCCAGGAAATCTAGATTCCCTTCACTGCCTGTGGCTTTTGCATGGTCTCTAGATCAGTATGTCCAGAAAAAGGAACCCTGACTAATACAGAATGTTCCAGATCATACCCCCTCCTCTCTCCATCCCTCCCCAACCTCAGGAAAAGTCCAGTAGCTCTGCATGCTAGTGCCAGGATTCCTCCTGTTCCTGGATGTTGTCTAGTTCCTGGTAATATCAGCTTTGTGAGCTGCACAGAGGCCCGTCTGCCAGGAACCCCCCTCCCCAAAATCCAAATCCGGAGTGAGAGATAAACGGCAGCTTCAGCAAGCAGTTACCCCGGGATTGGTGGTGGGGGGGGAATTACCGCAGGCTAATCTGTCTGGAATCTGTCCTTTTCCTGCCCAGGGAAGCAGCAGCACTGTGGGAGGGACAGGGACCTCCTTTTGTCCTTGCAGCACTGCCCTCTGGGAACCGGGTGCCCCTTTAGCCAGCACCGTCTGGTTCCTTCAGGTGGGGTTCCAGTGCAGCCGGGAGCCCTCAGGCTGGTGTTAGGAGGGAGGGTGGCAGGGCTGTTACTGGCCTGAGCTACCTGGGCTTGGCTCCTGCCGCTGCCACTTCAGCTCGTCTGACTTGGGCAGGTGGAATTTCTTTAACCACTTCAAGGCCAGTTTATGTAACGGGGCTACGATGGCTAAAATAACGAACATGAAGTACTTGACATAGAGGCCGATATACAGCAGGCACTCGGCTAATGCTTCTCTTGCTGTTGTCATCACTGTTGCTGACGGGAGCTCTGGAGGACACGGGGACAGATGGGTGCAGGGCCGGAGGGAGGCAGGGGCATGTGGGGGAGGGGCCAGATGAGACAGACTCAGCTGGGGACAGGAGCAGGGTGGGTGGTGGGGTCTCCACTATCCCCACTGCGCTGATTTGGTCTGGTAGACGTCCAGTGCTGGCCCTTCTCCCTTCTTTATTTCCTTATTTCTGCACACCTTTCTGTCTCTGGACCCCAGAGACTTTGCAACTCTGGCCGAAATTGCCAGACAGGACTAGGTTCTCCAGTGGAGGAGTGCGGCCCGCAAGTACGTCTGTCTCCATGGGAACAGGTGGCTGGTCAGGGGTGGCACACACCTTAGGGAGATAGCGACAGATCATAGTAACAGGTGTCTTCTGTTGAGGACCTACCGTGTGCGAGACTCAGGCTAAGCACTGTGCAGACTCATTCGCTGAATCCCGACGGCAGCTCAATGCAGCTGGCCTTCTAGTCACCTTCCACGGATGACGAAATGGGCTCAGAGAGGTTGAGTCATGGGTTTGAATTCGTCCAGCAAGGGAGTGGCTGGGCCAGGATTTGAACCCTGCCATTCTCACCACCACTGTGCTCTCTCCCTCCCAGGAGGAGCCCCTACCCGCTCACTCTCTCCTGGGCCAGCCAGTGGGGCGGAGAGGGGGGATAGTCATGCAGATTCTTGGCCTGCGTGGAAGAGAAGGGACTGATCAGGCTGGGCTGGGCTGCATTCCCCACCGGCTCCCTCCTGCTCCCCCCCGCTGGGCTCACTCCCACAAGGTGAGCGTCCCCCGCTGGACCAGAGGGAGGAGCCTACAGAACACTGGGGGAGGGCGCCCTCTCCAGGAGGAATGAGAACTGCATCCCGGAGACCTTGCCCAGGGCCTGCTGGGTGCTGGTGGCGGGGGGACGGTCAGCCAGGCACCCCCTCCTTCTGGAGGGCCCTACAAGGATGGGGACACTGGTGGACATGTCACCTGACCTTCCCACAGCCTGGGTTGGGAGGTACAGGGCGCTGAGGAGCGTGGATGGACCCCTTTCTCTGCACAGGGCAGCTTGGGGGCTGGCCTCATTGCTCCCCCTCATCTGGGACCACAGTCCTGCCCTGCCTGTCGTCCAGGGCCTGAATACTGTCATTTCATACATTATCCTATTTTCTGGTTGCCTCAAGGCAGGAGCATCTTTCTTTTGTGACTGTTAGCCTCTTCTCTCAAAACTTTCATATGATAATTCATGATTTTTCTTGTTGACGATAAAACTGTAGGCGTCTGGGGCTCCTGGGTGGCTCAGTGGGTTAAGCCTCTGTCTTTGGCTCAGGTCATGATCCCAGGGTCCTGGGATCGAGCCCCGCATCGGGCTCTCTGCTCAGCAGGGAGCATGCTTCCTCCTCTCTCTCTCTGCCTGCCTCTCTGCCTACTGTGATCTCTCTCTGTCTGTCAAATAAATAAATAAAATCTTTAAAAAAAAAAAAACAACTGTGGGCATCCCTGAGCCCCCGTTCTGGGTGCACACCGAATTGCTGGGTCAGAAGATGGGCGGACTTCTCAGGCTTTTGGTGCTTCTGCAGAGTCCTTCTTCCCCATGTCTGCGGCGCCCCATCCGCGTGGACCACGAGCTCTGTGCCTCGACATTTTCAACAACAGGTCGTACCAGTGAACAGTGTCATCAGCCTCTCAAAAATGTCTCTGTTAGTGGAAAAAACGGTAGCGCCTCTAATTACTAATGAGACTAAAGGTTTTTCTCATCTTCTTTGGTCACTGACTCTCTTTCCTTCTCTAAATTGCATATTTATATGCTCTTCCATTTTTATTGTATGTTTTGAAAACCAAGGCTTTTCTTTTAATGAGAAATCTGTATTTTGCCAAAGACGGACGACAGGGCCTGTGGCTCATTTATTCCCTGGAGAAGATGCTTGTGTTTTGTTCTGAAATCTAATAAGATATCATAAGATGTTGCCAGATTGCTTTGCAGCAGGTGAGGCTGGAGGCCGGTGTGTGTAAGGATCCTGGCCTCATCCGTGTCCTGGTCACAGCTCTCTTGACAGACCCCTCTCTGTGGCGGCCCAGGAGGAGCTGGACCCCCAGATCAGGGCTTCTTCCTTTTCCCATCCCCAGTGTCCGGGCCAAGGGGGTCCTGGTGTGTGCTCCAGACCTGGTTTTGAGCTGCTGAAGGAAGGAAGGCCCGCCAGCCACGGCTGGCGGATCAGGGCCTGGTGCTCAGCAGATGACAGCTGCGCGAGCCATGGTGCTCGTGGGGCCCACGTGTGCTCTGCCTCAGAAGCCCATGGTCGTGCCTTCAGAATGCATGCGCCCCAGCCCCCTTCGTGTTGGGAAAGTGAGTCAGTGTGTAGCTCCTTGTGTTTGCTTTGTGCTCAGATCGCCAGGAATTGGAGAAGCGAGAATACATAGATAAGTGATCTCATAGAGTAAATCACTGTCCGTTTGGAAAGTCCATTTCCTAGAGGAGGACTTGGGGTGCCGGTCTTGGGGTGGGGCTTGAACCTCGTACGACTTCGCCGTTGCCCAGCCAGTGGGCTCACCACCACCCCACTTGGCCATCGACGGGGCCAGGTGTCCTTCCTGTTCTGCAGTGAAGCTAGGCCAGGCTGACCCCAGGGGGCAAGGGCCCAGGAGTGGACTCTGGAGGGGTCAGAGGGGTGGGGGTCCCACTAGTTGGTCTGGGGCATGTTGCCAGGACACACAGATCACAGGCTGCCTGGGGAACTTAGGGCGTGTGGAAGAGTGGTGGGTGAGAGAATCACAGAGGCAAGCAAGGGGCCCCTCCTCCTCCCATTGTGCCCTGATCCTAAGGATGATTGAGTGGAGCCTGTCCTCCTCCTTCCCCTGTCCTTTCTGTCCTGTCTGCCTGGTGCTTCAGGGTCACAGAGAGGCCCCCTGATGACTCTGGGTGATGGTCCAGGAGGCACAAAGCTGTGTGGGGGAAGCAACCACATAGTCTCGTGTTCTCCTGCACCTGCTGGGACACATGCACCAGGGGACGGCCCAGTGGCTCCCTGGCAGTGCACTTGGTGGTCTTTGCAGGGGGCAGAAGTCAGGGTGACGCTTCTGGAACCCAAGCCCCGCGTCAGGGAGGAGCTGGAAGGGCTTCCCATGTCCTACCTAGTGGATGTGCTGTCATGGCTGACAGCCTACCTTGTCCCTACGGAGCTTCCATCAACCCACACTCCCAGCACACTCGTGCGTAGCTCATGCTACACGCCATCTGGGCAAGTACCTGCCCGGCTCGGCACAGCCCCTGATAGTAACCCCGCTTTCCAGGTGAGGTACAGAGAGACGGGAGGCATAAGTCATGCATGCAGGACCCACAGTGGGTGGCAGATGGGGCTCAGCCCCTTGATCGTGTGACCCTGGAAGCTGTGCCCTGAGCTGCTCTGTTTGTCTCCCTCTTGGTTGTGGGGAGACCCAGATGAGACCCAGGGGTAGGTGTGCTTGACTTGTGTTCGGTTCAGACACAGAACCTCCTGGAAAGGCTTGCAGGAAAAGATCAGGCAGAAAGCCTGAGCCCGTGTCCTGGCCAGCCCCACCAGGCTGTCACTGCCCCCCACCGCCCACCAGACGTGTAACAGAACGGCTCAAGACCCACTCTTATTTTGGTACAGCTTTCTGTCTCCTTTCCATGTTTTGTTTTTCCTTTATAGTCCCAAGTGTTGAGCCTAGCAGAACACAGCTGTCTCACCAAACAAAAATAGATCCCGTCCGAGGAGGGCTCTGTGGCCACAGACATTCTCATGCTCTCAGCAAAACCAGGTTCCCTTGCCAAGCGCTCTTTGAGAGGATGTTTGGAAAAAATGTCAAGGCATTCATTTTTCTCTCGGCCTTTTCGGTTGGAATTGCGGGGCCTTAACACTGGAAGTAAAAGGAGTTTCAAATAAAGACACAGCCAATGGCCAGGCCTGGGCCTGGTCTTCCAAACGGCCGTCCGTCCGTGGTTTCTCCACAGCTGTCACTGAGCGCGAGGGTCCCCACGTGGCCCCACCTCTGTGACAGGAAGTTAACGGATGTTTCCAGATGGCAGAGGGACAGAGAGCGAGGTTTCCACCCCCTGCATCCGAAGAGAGAACGCTGTCGGGGGATGTATGGGGGCGAGGCTTCCTGCGAGACGATGTCTTCCAAAGACGGGTTTCGACTCTTGGAAGTTGCGCTGAGTCTGTCCAGGATTCTGGAAGTGCTGAGTCTTCCTTGTCCTTGGGCTCTCTGCCCGCACTGTCTGCTGGAGGAATCTGGGTGGGTCTGAGGGCACCTGCCCTTGAGGCAGATAAGCTGGCTCTTAGCTGCGTTCGCTTTCCTGCACTTGCCCGGCTTTGGTCCCCGACTTCCAGTGGGGCCATCTGGCTTCCTCGGGGCCCAGAGCCTTCCAGGGAGGCCCTAACCCGTGTGGCATGCTGAAATGGAGGCCACCCACCAAGGCCACAGAGGGGGTATGGTGGCGGGGCTGAGGGTGTAGCAGCCAGGGAAGGTGCCCGTGCGGGCCCTAGCCTGCCTGGGCTGCGGCCACCTTGCCATGGAGCTGCCTCACCTGGACAGTGAGCAGTTCCTTTGTCTTCGTCCCAGGGAGCTTCCTCGGGTGAGTCTTGGGAGGCTGTGGTACGGGGCCGGGGGCCGATTCTTGGAAGTGCTGGGTTTTACTGCCTTTGGGTGCTTTGGTGGCGCTGTGTACTCTGGAGCCTGAGAGCTCCTGTGCGGGGTGCACACCCCTGACGCCGGAGCCCCCGGAGTAGATTCCCTGGGGTCCATCCTTGCTGGCATCTGTGGAGTGACTCCCTACAGGGGTGCTGACCCCCGACACACCGCTGGCGCTGGACGGCCTGGGGGCTGGGGCACGGCGGCAGCTCCCGGCTCCCAGGGAGAGGCAGTTCCACTTCCCAGCCCTGGCTCTGGGCTGTGGCACGTGCGGCGCTGTCGCAGTCCTGCCTTGACCACAGCTCGGAGTGTTGAGGGAACTCAGGTCCAGAGGAGACAAGCAGCCTGTGATCGCTTCAGGCAGCCCCGGTTTGCTCTTTCTGGGGGGAGAAAGTTGATTCTGGTTTCAGATTTTGATTTTTAATTTTATAAATGTGATTTGTTCATATGGAAGATTTGGATTGTGAGCAACCCTGAAGCGGCCAGAAGAAGCCTCCAGTAACTTCGCTTTAGCATTTTGGAGTGTTTTCTCCCAGCACCCCCCTTCCTCCCCCTTTAGCATTTTTCAAAGACAATTGAGATTCTGTTTTATGTACAGTTTTACAGAATGTACTTATCATTTTTGAAATAGACTCATCTGCGTTTTCGATACGGGCTACGGGGGAAAGACCAGATTGTCGACGCTTAGCTGTGGGAGGAGGAAATCTAAAAATATCCCTTTCGTTGGCCTGGCACAAGGAACCCCACGGCTCCACATTTTCCTCCCAGGAGAATAAAGGCAGAATTAGCCGAGACGAAGAGCGGACCTTCATGCAGGTGTTTGGTGTCGACGCTCGCAGAGCACAGGTCGCGCGCTCCCTGTCGGGTCCGGAGATGAGGAAGGGGCCGTGACGGGAAGGAGCACTGGATGGAGCACAGCCTGGCCTGGCTGTGGAGGGGGCTGGAGCCCAGTGCCTTCCTCGGGAACCTCAGGAGCTCTCCAGCTTCTTCTGCAGGGTGAACGCTGTGCGGCGAGCTGGAGGGGTCTTCCGTCAGACACCGGTTCCTTCTTCACCCAGGACCCTCTCTGGTTGCAGAAGAGCGTTTGGAGAGACTTCTGCTTTCAGTGACACGGAGCAGGAGGACCCTTCCCGATTTCTCCGGCTGGGTACCACTAAACACCCTGAATATTAGGCATAAAACAAACAGAAGACTCTGGAAGGTGGAGAGAAGAGGGCACACAGGCTGGTGACCTTGGGACTGAGCAATGGCCCCACAGTGACTCCATGGTTTGTCCTTTTGTGTCATAGATCCCAGACTTGAAGCAGAAGAGGCCAGCCAGTGCAAGCATCAGGGGGCACAGACAGAAAAGCCCCAGAAAGCTACTCTCTCTAGTCCGCGGACCAGGAACCAGGCAGCCTAGCAAGACACCAGACTCGTAGACAGTAACCCTGTATGCCAGCCAGATACGACTGCAAACTGTGGTCCATCTCCGTCCAGCCAGCGCTGAAGCAGGGGCCAGAACGTCCGCCCTCATGAGGCTGTGTATCCGAGAGGCCAAGGAGAGAGCCAGGAGCCAGGGGGTAATGGGAGCCCCTCAGCTGGGCTGCTAGTGGAGACCACGCAGAGGTCCCCCACCCAGTGATAATAAGGCCACCTCGCCCCCTCCTCCTTCCCACACAGGGAGCAATTATGAGGCGTTTCTGCTCCTCCCAGCCAGGGTGGAAGTCCCACCCTTGACCGGCAGTACAAAGAGCCCCTCCCCCACTCAGTGTCAGCAGAGGACAGTGGGGAACCTGGACTTCTGTCCTACCTGGGAGTAAGGCAGCAGCTCTAAACCCCTTCATCTGCCAGAGATGTGTCCCAAAAAAGCCAACTAAAAGGGAGGGTTTAAATAAGAGCTAGAGTCTCGAACCACAATACCCCAAATGTCCGGGTTTCGGTGCAAAATCATTATCATGCCAAGAACCGGGAAAATCTCAACTTGAATGAGAAAAGAACCCGTAGACTCCAGCCCTGAGAGGACACAGATGTGAGCACAGAGATTTTAAAGCCACGGTTACAAGAACGCTGGAAACGAATGGTAACGTGGAAAGTCAGCAAAGAAACAGAAGATCCAAAGAAGAACCACATGGCCATCGTACAACTGAAAAACATGACAGCCAAAACAAAAAACTCGCAATTGAGGGGACAGAGGAAACGGTCTGTGAACGTAAAGATAGAAACAGAGGTTATGCCGAGGAGGAAAAAACAAGCTGAAGAAAATGAACAGCCGTTTTACCGAAGGTGATACACAGATACCGGAAACACATAAAAAGACGTTCAGCATCGTTAGTCCTTAGGGAGATGCAAATTAAAACCACACACAATGAGGTATCACTACACGCTTATCAGAAGGGCTCAAATGAAAACAAAATATCAGCCACAGAAACACAGGCTGATGAGGATGCTGAGAATCTAGACGATTCTGGGGCCGCTGGTGGGGATGAGAAACGGTACAGCCGCTCGGAAAGGAGTTCGGCAGCTGCATCAGCTATCGTAGACCCAGCGGTGGCCTCTCGGGCACTGCTCACAGAAGAGTGGAAACTCATAAGTGACGCGAAAGCCTGCACCTGAACGTTCACGCCAGTTTTTCTCCGAGCCTGAAACCAGAAGCGATTCAGACGTTCTTCGGTGGGTAAAGAGTTTCACTGTCTGCCCGTCCCCTGGAACCTTGTTTGGCAGAGAAGGGAAGCCGTTGATGCACCAGATAAAATCTCCCTACGCCTGTCCCCAGAGGTTATGTACTGTCTGACGCCGAACATGTAACATTTTCAAAATGACAAAAGCACTTTGCAAATGATACAATTACGGCGATGGAAAACAGACTCTTGGTTGGCAGGGATTGGGGAGCGGGTATGGGGGGGAGGGGACGAGGGTACAAAGAGCACATGAGGGGTCCCAGTACTAAGGATTGAAACCTCCTCTCTTTTGAATACAAGGATGTCAGGATTTGGGGCTTGATGTTCTGTTGTTTTGCAAGATATTCCCATTGAGGGAAACTGGGTAAATCTGGGCTTCGTAGATTCCTCACAGCTGCCTGTGGACCTACGATGGCTTTAAAATCAACACTTTACTGAAAAAGCAATGGAACGAGGAGGAGGGGGATCCCTTTTTGTGTTGCAGCCCAGAAAAATGCCTGTGATATCATTGGAAGTGCCAGGGGCTGATGACAGACTGTTCAAGAGTGAGGCTAATTCTGGAAGGAGCGCGCTTGTGGGGAAAGACTCTGGAAGACACCCTCCCAGACACTCAAGTGACTGAGTTGGAGGACTGGATCAACCCATCGTTTGTCTGTCTGTCTGTCTGGTTCCTCAGCGGGAGACAGACGAGGAGGGGGCAGCTGCAGTGTGATTGGGGGGGAGGAGGCGGGCAGCGTACTGTGCTGTGGAATTATGGTTAATATTTTTTCTCTGTCTCTAAGTTCTAAACATGTGTCGTGGTTATAGGTTTTTTTAAAGATTTTATTTATTTATTTATTTGACAGGGAGAGAGACAGGGGAGAGGGAACATAAGTAGTGGGAGTGGGGAGAGGGAGAAGCAGCCTCCCCAAGGGGCAGGGAGCCCGATGCGGGGCTGGATCCCAGGACCCTGGGATCATGACCTGAGCCGAAGACAGGTCATGCCTTCGGATGGCACCACCTGGGCGCTCCTGTTTTTTATTTTATTTTATTTTATTTTACTTTATTTTATTTTTACTGTGGAAGAAGTTACGTATTAGAAACGGAAACGACATGAGCAAAGTCAAGCTCTTCTGCTAGCCATTCCCAGGGAGCTCACAGGCTGCGCTGAGCCGTCAGACAGTCGTCTGACAGCGGCTCTGGGCGGCTCTGGGTTGCAGGGAGCAGAGGGAAACATTCGCTCTGACTACTTTGCTGCTGGGGCTTTGCCCTGCGCTTCTCGGACACAGGGGCGTCCCAGGCCCAGATGGCGGGCAGTGGCCTCAGCTGCGCCGCACACACCTGTTCCAGCCTGTTTTCCCGGCCGGCAGTAAGCCAGGAGGCGGGAGCGAGGCAGGATTGTCACAGGAGCCTGTGTCTCCATTCAGCAGTGATGGCCTCACCCCCGTGTGTCCCGTGTTGGGCTCTGTGATACCGTCATTTATAGTGAGAAATACAGATTTGGTCTTCATCTTCGTTTCTGACACCGAGCTCCTAAAACCTTTGGAGTCCCCTAAGTGGTAAGAGGGTAAATGTGTCCCATTCATAACAAACCAGCCATGTTGGTTCTTTGTGCCCCACCCACCAGCCTCCTGCGGGAGAGAAAAAGGAGATCGACTACCATGGCCAAGGCCAAGGATTCCAGTAGTCATGCCTACATAGTGAAAACTCCCTAGAAACCCGGAAGGATGGGCTTCCAGGAGCTTCCAAGTCAGTGCAGCCGTGGAGGGGCCAGGAGAGGGACGGGCTTGGAGAGGGCGGGACCGCCCTTCACCCCCTGCCCTGGACCTTGCCCTGTATCCTTTATAAAACTCTTTATAATAAAGTGGTAAGCATAAGGAGATGTTTCTCTGAGCTCTGCTGGAGCCGAGAAGAGGACGCTGAGTTGTAGCCGGTGGATGGGAAGCACAGTGACAGCCTGGACTGTGATTGGTGTTGGAAGGGGGGAGGGGCCGTCTCTGGAGACAGAGCCCTTGACCTGCAGGATCTGAGGTGTCTTCAGGGCTGGGTTGCATGGGGGATCACCTGCTGGTGTGGGAGAAGCGCCCGGCGGTGTGGGAAGCTCCACGCATCCTAACACACGCTCCGGCCCGATGTTGCCGAGGGCACACCGGGCCGCAGTGACGCCCACCTGAGATTCTTAGAGGCCTTCGCTGGGCGAACCCCCCTTCCCATAGCAGCCGCGACCCGCTGAGGGGCACGTGTGAGGACGGCGTTTTCCCTCCCTTGGCAATCTTGTTTGGTTGAGAAGGACGGTTTTGTCAGCTCGCTGGTTTTTTAGCCCTTGCAGGAGCCAGGACTGGCCTCCTGCGCATTTTTCCTGGAAGTTGACGAAGAACACAGGTGCCTGTCGGCTCTCTGCGCAGGCCACCATCCCCAAGATCTCGCTGGCCTCTCTCTGCTGACGTGTGTTTATACGTAGCGTGACGGTTTGGTTTGTGGGGAGCAGGACCCGGTGAGCTGCGTTTGTGGATTTTGCACCTATTTTTAGGAAGGGCGGTATTTTTAAATTGATCGCCTCCAGCCCAGAGCCTCCGTGGAACACTGTATCCTCCAGTGTGGTCACCAGGAGAGGACCCCGTGCTCAGAACCCTGCCGAGGTGAGACCACTTCCTGGGTGGCCACCGCCGCCCAAGAGTTGCAGGCTGGTTTTCCGGGATCGGTTCTTGGCCCATCTGGTTCCATCAGGTGGGGGTAGGAGCACAGCTGCCGTCGTCCCAGCGTGCAGCGGGAGGCCTGGGCGGCGTTTGGCCTTGCTCGAGGTCACCGGGAGGCAGCTAAAGACACTGGCACCCAGAGCCTGGCACATGGCCGCCTGCTTCCCGCTCCAGCCGCGCATCGTGTGCCCGCCGCCCTGAGCCGGGCTGGATGATCACGGCTGCCTTTCTGTGCTTGTGTGTGAGGGAGAAAACCGGCCTTGATGTGAAGGCAACAAAACAAAGACGCCGAAGCCGAGAGTGCGTGCCCCGGCCGTCCTTGGGGGTGTCCGGGGAGGTGGGCTCCCCACAGGCAGCCTCGTCCCTGGAGGGCCTGCAGAGCTGGACACAACTGCTGGGCGTGTTTGTTGGGGTTTGTCATGCCATGCTCGGCAGAGAGGCCCCAGGACAGGTGCTGGAGTGCAGTGGTTCCCCAGCCCGGCCGGGCCAGCAGGCGGCACCTTCTCCAGTTACTTCCCGGAGCCGGGGGGTGCAGGTCCTGGAGGCTGGACGAGGCATCACATCCCCTCCCCAGGCTCATGGCACCAGGAGGCTACTCAGCATCCCTGGGTCCCCAGGGAGACCCACTCTCAGAAGGGGTTGTCCTGGCCCCACAGGGACATCCTGTGTACTTAACCCCCGGGGGCATGAAGCTGGGAGGCCATGGGTGCTGGCCACCTCTGTAGGGTTTCTGCCCACTTTCCTCTGGGTTTCCCAACGTTGACACGAGGCCTTCTGGCTCAGGGGCATGTAACCAGAATTACGCATGTAACCAGAATTCAGTCCACAGAGTGAGCTGGGGCCAGCTCACACATCTCTTCTCCACTCTGGTCCGCGGTGTTGCATTTGCAGCTTGAAATTGGCCTTGGCTCAAGTATTGACCCCCTGGTGGTTGGCAGACGCGCACACCCCAGGGTTTGCTCCCAGCCCCTCAGGGAGCTGATTTACTGGCGCACCTCTAGCTTTTGGGGTCTTTTGTGCAGAGTGAGTGAAATCCCAACAGAAATTTGGCCAGGTCTCCATGAGGCTGTTAGGCTGAGAGGCAGGTGGGCAGCCAAGCCGGTTCTCTAGACAACAGAGGCTAAGGGTCTGAGGGCAGACAGCTGTGCCTGGAGACTTCATCCCGGCCGCCGAACGTTTCCATTGGATTTCCCCAGGGGGCCCTGCTTTGTCCAGAAGCAGCACGCTACCTCCCCAGGTCCAATACCCCATTTCTGCGGGCACCAGCTCTCCAGGCCACACACCTTTATCTGGCCTGCAGAGCTCCCTGTCTACTGGGGGTGGGGGATCCCACAATGAGGAGTGCAGGGGAGGGGAGAAGGGGGAGTTCCCCGGGTCTCCAGAACCTCAGGGCTGCGGCTCCCACCCTGGTCTCAGAGTCCCCGAGGGTGTGGACCTGGCAGCCCCGTCCTCCGGATGCTCCAGCCCTTTGTCCCGGCCTCTGCAGGGGCCCAGTGTGTTTGGCTCTGTCCCCACAGCAGACTGCAGGCTTCCTATGGGCCAGGTCCTGCCTTGCTCCATGCTGTGCTGTTTCTGCCATGTCTCTGGGATGCTGATGGGGTCCACAGGGCCATCAGGAACAGCATACTGGAACATTCCTATGTGCGGGGTGGTGCACGTGAGATGTGTTTCTCCTGGGTGTGCGCCTGGCAGAGGGAGTCTGATGACCGACCTTGTTCTTCATCGTAGGCCCATGATGGTGGGGGTTGGGGGGCGGGGACACCAGTCTCATTTAAACTTCACACAGTCGTCCTGCTGGTAGTGACCTTTCACCTCAGGAAGCTGAGGCACAGGAAAATGAAGCGACGGTGGGTAGCCGGGGACAGTGGGTTGGCACCCGCTGATCTGTAAGGAGCCGTGCGGGTAACCACCACGCTTTACTCCAGTGCCAGGAGCCCCCAACCGCCAGGCCGCGGGCTTAGCGGAGTCCCCTCTGCTTCCTAGCGGGCCAGCAGAGGACCCGCTGGTGAGGGGGTCTTCAGGCCTGTTTTGGGGTTCTGAGTCCCCCTCCACACACACAGCCTGGATGAGGCTTCTTCTTCCAGCTCTGGTCAGCACCCCTGCAACTAGCAGTGTGTCTGTCCTGCCTTCTGTCTCCCACCGCAGGGAGCTGCTCTTGGTTTCGTCTGGACGTGAGACTGTGGGGCTGGGCAGCTGGGAAGCCTGAGCTCCTGCAAAGACTGGGACTTCTTTTCTCTCGACGGCTTTGGGTCAGGCGTCTGGGGATGTGCGGATGTGGGTGTGAGGCCTCTCGGCCCCGTCAGTGTAGTCACTGGCCGCGCAGCACCGTGGCCCCAGCGGGACGGCCATCAAGCGGCTTCTCCGCAACTGTCCAGGTCCAGCTGGCGCTGAGCTTGGTCGTGCTCTGTCTGAAGGCAGGGCTGAAAGAGCCAACAGGAGTGTGGAGGGCACGGCAGCCTGAGAACAGTTTGTCACATGTGACTCCTTCGCTGAGAGGTATTTGCCGGGTGGCTCCATGTGCCTGGCAGCCCAGCGGGGGGTATCGCGGCCTTCAGGGAGCCCAGGATCTAGAAGGGAGACAGGAGCCTCCCTCCAACCATCTCAGATGTGATGGATGCCATGAAGGGAAAGACCCAGGGCGCACGGTGTTGTTGGGTAATGATTGTTAACAGTAGATTTTATCTGTTATTTCTTTTAAATGTTCATAATGAACAGTAAAGTGCGTGATTCTGAAATGTACAGCTTGATGAACTTGTACATATGTGCAAGAGCCACCACCCAGATCCATCTGTGTAATGTTCCAGAAGGTTCTCTCACGCCCCTTCTTGGTCAGCACTCCCCTCTCCTCCCAGGTAACTATTGTTCGGATTTCCCGCCAGTAAGTGCCCCCCCAACTTCCACTGAGCACAGGGCACCATGTGGGGTTCGACCCATGAGAGCGTGACCTGAGCCCAAAACCGAGAATTGGTCGCTTAGCCAACTCAGCCTCCCAGGTGCCCCGTGATTTATTTCTAACAGGCAAATCTGGCCAGTTACCGCCGGCTTAAATCTCTTTAGGGGCTCCTAGGAGTACTGCACATGATGTCTGTTCCAGACCCAGCTCTCCCCTGAGCTGATCCGCGCTTACCCTTCAAAGGTCAGGTTGGCGGTCACTTCCTCCAGGAGGCACTCTCTGCCCCCGCAGTCTGCTCCAGACTGGAGGAAAAGTCTCTCTGTCTCCGTGGCTCCCCACAGGAGCCCCTCATGGTCCTTCTGGCCATCACGACTGTCCGTGGACTGGCCGTCTACCCCCCGTGTGGATGGCCCACTCCCCGGCCCTGGCACACAGCCCGTGCACTGGGTTCCATCGGAGGCCCCTGCCCGCAGCTAACAGTCATGAGACACCTATTGTGAGTCAGGCAGCGAGCTGGCCCCGGGCCCGTGGGGATGAAGGGGACAGTCCAGCTGGGATCGGTCCCAAGTCAGAGCTTTCACCCTACGAGCCGCCAGGTTTAAAAAATGTTCTAACTGAAATATAATTTACATACTATGGAATTCCCTTTAAAGCGTGCAATTCAGTGGGTTTAAGTTTTTAGAATATTCACAAAGTTGTGCCACTATCGCCACTGTCTAATTTCAGAACATTTCCGTTACCCTACAAGGGAACCCCATACGCACTGGCAGTTTCTGCTCTGGCCCCCAAAGCCCGGCCCTGGTGCCTCCAGTCTCCGTCAGTCTCTGCGGATTTGCCTGGTGCAGACGTTTCGTCTCAGTGAAGTCGTGCAGCCTTTGTTGGGACTGGCTCTTCTCACTCAGCGCCCCGTGTTCAGGTTCGTCCGTGTTGTAGCGTGCGTCAGTGCCTCCCTCCTCACTGGCGGAGCGACGTTCCCTCCTGTGTCGAGACTACCTCTGGCTTAGCTGTCCGTCCGCTGACGGACACTTGTTTCGTTTTCGGATCTTGTGCAAATGCTGCTGTGAACATTCATGTACACATTTTTGGTGGACGTGTATTTTTAATTGTCTTGGTATGTGACTAGTTGTGGAATTTCTGGGTCGTAGGGTGACTTCATGTTAAACTTTTTAAGGAGTGAGCAGCCATGTGTGAAGGTTGGGTAAAAATGTGTAAGAAAAGGAGTGCCTGCGCGGCTCAGTTGGTTAAGTAGCCAACTCCTGGTCTCAGTTCGGGTCTTGATCTCATGGTCATGAGTTCGAGCCCCACATTGGGCTCAATGCTGGGTGTGGTACTTATGTAAAATATGTATATATGTAGGGGAGCTAGGGTGGCTCAGTCGGTTGAGTGTCTGACTCTTGGTTTCGGCACGGGTCATGATCTCGGGGTCGTGGGATCGAGCCCCGCATTGGGCTCCTCGCTCAGTATGGAGTCTCCTTCAGATGCTTCCCCTTCTCCCCGCTCCTCGGCCCCTCCCCGCTCATGCAAGCTCTCTCTTTTTCTCTCAAATAATAATAAATAAAATATGTAAGGAAAAGACTAAATTTATTCACGTCCATTCAAGACACTTGCCAAATAACGTGCCAAGATGTTGACCTTGTCACTGGTGATGGAGGCCAGCTCCCCCGTGAGCTCGAAGAACTCGTAAGTGGAGGTGGTTTTACGGTGTTTTTACGTTGAGCCTTTCGCTCCTTTAACCTGCGCTCACGGGGTGGCCACTCGGTGCCAGCACCTGCCGCGCTGGGCACGTGAGCGGCCTCAGTCCTGCTCGAGGACCACACGGAGGAGGACGGGAGATCAGGACGCTAAGGAAGTGGGTCGTATTGTGGGCGGGGAGATGAGAGGGGCTCCTGACAATGAACGGGGTACGGGCAGAAACACACGGGTTCGCGTGAGATTTGAACAACGCCTTGGAGTAGGTGGCAGGGGCTGTGCAGATTGCTGGGGAAGGACCGGCCCCGAGCGGGGCGGCTGGGGCAGCAAAGAGGAACGGAAGCCCCAGCAGCTGGCGGGAGAAGGGTCAGTTTTATTCGCGGAGGGGCCCGTGTTGGGGTTTTGTGCAGAGTTCAGCTGTGGTCTGACTCCAGGATTTAAAGGGGTCCCTCTGCCGCTTGGTTGGCTCAGGTGACGGGGAGAGGGCAAAGCAGGGAGACCAGGTGGGCGGCCTCTGGGCCTATCCCATGGTGAGCTGGTGGGCGCTGGCACAAAGCAGTGAAGGATGGGAAGAAACACTGTTCTAGTAACGCAGAAATGCGCCCCTGCGAAGCGAAGTCACCTCATCGTCACACTCCGAGAGACAATCCTCTCTCTTCAGTCTGACGTCCGTCCTCCTGGGCTCTTTTTTTTTTTTTTTTTTTTTTATTTATTTGACAGATTGAGAGAGAGACAGTGAGGGAGGGAACACAAGCAGGGGGAGCGGGAGAGGGAGAAGCAGGCTCCCCGCAGAGCAGGGAGCCCAACGCAGGGCTTGATCCCAGCACCCTAGGATCATGACCAGAGCTGGAGGCAGACGCTTAACCGGCTGAGCCACCCGGGCGCCCCTGGGCTCTTTTACGTGTAGAGAAGCACATACTTTTTTACTTGAATGGAATCATACCCTCAGTGTAAAGTTCAGTAGACCTGCTTCCCGCCACCCCCCGTGTGCCCTGGTGTCCGTGTCGACTATAAGGGGCCACCTCCCTGTCCTGGAGCTGCGCACATGTGGGACAGTCGCACTGTCATCTGCTTAACGACTCCCAGGCTGGTAGACGTCGCTGTTTCGCACTTCCCCCTATTTTAGACAGTGTTGCAGTGAAAATTCCTATGCAAACATATGTGTGTGTATTTTTAAAAATAAACTTTTTATTTTGGAATAATTTCATAGCTACAGAAAAGTTGCCAAGACGGCAGAGAGCTCCTGTCTGCTCTTCCCCCAGTTCCTTCTCTGGTTCACACCTTACGTTTCCGTGGTCCACTCATCACCGCTCAGAACCGACACTGGTGCACATACTGGTTTATCTTGTATCTGGACCTTATGTGCATTTTACCACAAACATATTTTTTGTACACTCATTTGATGGTTTATTTTTAATTTTTTTTCAAAGATTATTTATTTATTTCAGAGAGCGAGCATGCATGAGTGGGGAGGGGCAGAGGGAGAGGGAGAGAGACGCTCAAGGAGACCCCACGCTGAGGGTGGGGCCCAGTGTGGTGCCACAGGTCAGACGCGTGCTTAACTGTGCCACCTGGGCACCCCGATTCCTTAAGATAAACACCCCAAAGTGGAATTGTCGGGTCAGAGAGAACATTTATTTATTTATTTTAGATTTTATTTGTCTGAGAGAAAGCGAACTAGAGAGAGAGCATGGGCAGGGAGGAGGGGAGAGGGAGCCTAGTATAGGACTGGATCCCGGGATGCCAGGGTCATGGCGATGGAGCCAGCCAGGCGGCAGGTCCGGGGGGTACCCAGCGGCCCACGGTGAGAAGGTCCCCGCTGCAAGGCTTGCACCAGTTAGTCACAGAGACAGGATGGAGCGAGGTGGCTTACCACACCTGTAACGCGGAAGATGCCACGTTCCCAGACCGTGACTGCTTGTCCCCAAGACGGGACATGTGTGAGTTGATGTTGGGGGCCCTGGGAGATGAAAAGCCACCCTCAAGGCCTCCAGGCCCACGGGCCCCAGGCCCGCAGCACAGCATGGCTAACCTGCGGCCACTGCGTGTACCTGTCCGAGAGCCCGCCAGGCTCAGGCTGGGCCACCCCGGGGCCCAGTGCCTTGGGAGCTGTGTCTGTGGTTGTGTCTGGTGTAGCACAGGTGACTGGCAACGGGCTCTTCCTCACACCTGTGTGAGTCCCCAGAACTTCGCACACAGAGAGCCTGGCTCCGAGGACTGACAGGGGTTGCTCGGCTTTAAACCCATGGGGTGTCCTGTGTGCAGAGGGGTGGGGACATCTGGACTGTGGAATGTCAGAGGCAGGGAGTTGCTCCTGAAGCTCCAAGTTCACAGGGGCTGACCCGAGCATCGGTGCTGTCTCAGGGGCACAACCAGGGTCCTGAAGAGTCTGGGCTAAGGGAGGGGAGCAGTCTCGTCCCACTGAGCCCGTGGAAGGGCCCCAGGAGTGCAGCATGTGAGGTGGACCCCAGAGGATGAGACGGAGGATGTGTGGAGACAGGAGCAGGGAGGGCATGGAAGGCAGGAGAGACAAGGGTGAGGGCAGGGGTGCCAGAGGTGGGGACCGTGTCTGTTATCTTGAAGAACTAGGAATAGGTTTCCATGTTTCACCAGCCAAGGCCATGTGTCTTCTCACGGCCTCGATGTGTGACGTCACTCACGGGGCTTCTTTGGTCTCCCTCCTGTCCCCTCCTGTTGCTGGTCTCCAGATGCCACAGGCATCAGGGCTTGGCCTAGGCCCACCGAGGCTCTCCTCTTCCATTCTCTCCCCAGGCGACCCTGCAGGCCTTAAACCCAGCTTCCCCGACCTCTGCCTCTGGTGGCCTCCTGATCTCTGCCCTCGCCCATCATTAGACATCCCCAGCCTGGCAGGTTCCAAACAGAACTTTCTGGAAGTGTAAGCAGAAACAGGGTATTTGCATGACCTTAACATGCCAGATACTCAGCGGTCACAAAGGGAAAACTAAGAAGTTTACAGTGGAGGAGCTGGTGGGTTGGATCTTAGCCTGGCGATCAAGGTTAACGGCACGTACGAGCTCCTGACGACGCGCTGAGAAGGGCACCTCGGCCCCGTGTGTCCTTCCCCGTGCTTCACGGGGAGCTCTCAGACTCGCTGTGCTGAGGAAGGAAGCGCAGGCAGGGCCTGGACCCCGTCCTCATACACGTGTGTTCGCAGCTCGCTGCCTCCCAGTCGCCGAGAGGTGGCGACGACCCACGCATCCATCAGCGGGTGACGGGATAGGCACAGTATGGTCTGTCCTTATGGTGGCGGATCATTCAGCACGAAGTTCTGACACAGGCTACGACACGGGTGACCCCGAAGGGCATTGTGCCTGGCGAAACAGGCTGATGCAAAAGGACAAGACCGTCATATTCGACGTGAGCCAGCCAGGAGGGGCACAGTCGTGCAGACAGAAAGCAGAACGGCAGCGGTGGGGCCGGGAGGGCAGGGGATGCTCCTGAGACAAAACACCACCTACCAGGGCCGACCCACCAGATGTTTATTTTCTCACTGTTCTGGAGGCTGGACTTCCAAGGTCAAGGTTTCAACCTCTGTGGGTAAATGATGAAAATGGGGGGTGGGGGGTGGCTAGCTCCTATGTCCACCTCCACCATGCGTCCCTGACCCCTCCTGTGTCACCTTCCCCAGGGCGCGGGGGCCGTGACCTGTCCCTCCGCACCCTGGCTGCCGAAGGCCTTGTTTGTGTGGACAAGTGAGTCTGGCTTCCACCGTGTGGCGTGGTGGGTGTGTGAGCGGGAGAGGTGGCCGAGCAGGACAGCCGGGGCAGGGGGAGGTGTGGCCTGGCGAGGACTCCGGGTGGCCGGCTGGCCCACTGAGAGGCTCGCGCCCGTTGGGTGCTGTGGTGACATTGGCCATCCGCGGCTCATACAACGGGGACACGAGCTGAAGGCAAGCGTGGGTCTCAGCTGCACCGGCCGCTGCTCTGTGGTCTGGAGCGCTCGGGCCTGGTTTTCTTAATCGCTTTGTTCTCTGAACACCCAGGATTTTGATTATTAGCTGTCGAGGATGACTTCATGTGGAGATTTTACTGCCTAATGGAGTACGCACTTATTTAAAAAAGAAAAAAAAAAAACCTGGCAGGACAGGAGTAAAAATACAGCTTTCCCAGAAATACATTTAAAGAAAAAATCTATTAAGAACCCAGAAGAACAAAGAGTGCTAGTATGAAGTGTGAGGTAGCGAGGGAATTCAGGGGCATGCTTGGGCCATGGTGGTTGGCCCAGACCCCCTCCGTATCCTGCCCCCAAGGTTTCCCTCCATGGCCCGTCCCCCAGGCCTGCCGGAAACACAGGGTGCAGCGGTCTTCTGCATCAGGACACACATCCCTGAGCAAGGGATGGCAGGAGGACCGGGGAGAGCTCCAGGGCGGGGTCCCCCACGGGGTGCCCGTGGTCAGTGTCCATGTGCCGGGGAGACCCTGCCATCCCCTCTCCCTCCTTCCCCAGCCTCTGCCTCCTTCCCACCCCCCTGGCCCGTGCCTGCGTGGGCTGCTGAACACGGGCTGGTGTCAAGGTGACTTGGCTGATGGTCCCGGAGCTGCCAGGTGCGTTTCCCCCATCCATGCAGCCGCCGCTAACGGATTCCGAGCAAGAACCATTCCTTGCGTTCTGAGGATGGGGAATTTCATACCAGTGCCCACCGAGCCCACTGAGTCAGGCCTGATGCCAACTTGTGTGATCACTAGTAGGAGTAGGCACCGTTATCTTCCACTTTAGAGCTGGAAGAATAAGGCCCCGGGAGGTGCGGCCCATCCCCAGATCTGTGCTTGACCAGGAGATGAACAAGGGGGTCCTGGCCGCCAGGTTCTGGGCCCTGAGGACCAGAACTAGGGTGGCTCCCCAGGCTCCAGCCAGCCGGAGATGGGCTGTCCCCGGGACCCACGCCAGCCTCCTGGGCCCAAGGGATGCCCATCCTCAGCCCACCCACGCGGCCTCACTCCCCATGTCACCTCTTCTTTGAAGCAAGACATGCCCTGGAACGAGCCCACCCTGCGATTTTATTGATCCAAAGAAAAAAGTTAATTAGGTTCATAAACTGTCACTCTTGACACTGTCCAGAGGGCCTGCCTCCGGCTTCCAGGGCCCCCAGGGAGGCAGGGCCCTGAGGCAGGTGGTGGGCAAGCTTGCCTGCGTCTGCCCCCCCATTCCTCCCTCTTCAGACAAGGCCAGGTGGCCTTCGAGGCCCGGCCTGGCACTGCCCTCCCCTCCGCCCCTCCCACAGCATAAGCGAGGCTGCGTCGCTCCCTCCCTGGTGACAGGGCCCTCCTCACCCCACACGTGCGTGTGCCTGCACACACCTCCTTCCTTCCTCCCTCCTCTGCAGACAGCTCGGCCTCCCTCAAAGCCCCTTTCATGCTGTGAGTAGCTGTTCTGACTCCTGCGTGGTGATTCGTGCCTGTCTGTGTCCCCGTCTCCCTCCACCCACCCCAGGCTGGGAGCCCCCCGAGGTGAGACCATACCGTCATGGCCACCAACGTCCCCACACCGGCCCAGCCAGGGAAACTGGCCGAGGGAACGCTGATACCACCAGGACTCCGTGGGTTAGGCCGTCCGTCTTGTGCCCCTGCTGCGCTTTCCAGAGACTGCTTGAGTCTTCTGCGGCGCCCAGCCTCCAGTGGGCACACACTCTTGGCTTGCACACTGTGGGTTTGGACTGTTGGAGAAAGAGCCTTTTGCATCATTTATCTTGGGCCACACCCATGCCCGGCTGCTTGGAGGGCCCCTTCGAGGCCCAGAGAGGTTTCTAGGAAAGGAGATTCCATGGAAAAGGGCTTTGGAGAAAGCTGGCTGCTTTCGCCTAACTCGCGGACGGCCCCGAGTGCTGAAACACGTCCTCCTAGAGGCCTTCCCGAGGCTGTCGCTGGGTCTGCCCAGTGCTTATCCTGAGTGCACACGTGTCCTGACTGGCTGAGCGTACCCCCAGAATCCCTCTTTCTAGAAGCATCTCACAGCACCACGGTTTGGCCTGCCTTTCGCAGAAGGACCTCCTGCTCAGAGCAGCCCTGCCACCGCCATGGGACCGGCGAGTGTGAGTCACTGCCGCCCCTGGATGGAAACAGCTACTGGTAACAGCACTGAACGCTTTCCAGTTTCCCGCAGCTGCCTTCATGCAGCATGGCAGCAATGGGGAAAATCGCACATAGAACCTATTTATTTAGAGGCTCCGCCAGCCTCCGGGAAGGAGCCTTTCAGGCTTGGCCAGGAAGGCGGCCAGAGTTACGTTACGGAGTCTCCATGTGCGGCTGTCCTACGGTTTGCACTCCAGTCTCCCGCTGATGGACGTGTAGATGGTTTCCAATTTTTGCGTGATTATAAATCATGCTATAGTGAACGGTATTGGCATGGCTTCCTGTGCAAATGTGCTAGGTTTTCCTTGGGACGGTTTCCCCCACTTGCCGGGCAGTAAGCATCACCGTGGAGAGCTGAGTAAACGTACGTCTCACCAGGCCTGTCCTGGCAAGTCTGACTTTGGAGCCAGGAATCTTTGATTTCTTTCAGCAGAGTTCAGTGACTCCTGTTATCGGGGGAGGTTAGCGTGCCCCAACTCAGAAGCAGGGCGGCTGGCCCGGAGCGGACGGGTTGTCACTGTGTGCTCAGATACTGCTGATTGCCCCACGGGGCATGTGCTGTTTCTGTCCCCTCCAGCAGTGGAAGAGAACCCAATTTTCCCACTTCCTTGCCAGCTCTCAGTACTGTTAAGTTTTTCAAAAGCTTTTCCAAATCTGGAGGATGTGTAATAATATCTCTTTAGTATAAGCAGCACACCCTGTGCTTTTGGCATGGTCGAGCTCGCGTTCAAACGTTTAATGACTCTTCAGGTTTCCCTTTGTGGATGATCTACCCATGTCCTTCATATACTTTACTGTGGAGTACTCGTCACTTTTTAAAATTACAGGTGACCGGGGCGCCTGGGTGGTTCAGTCGGTGAAGCCTCTGCCTTTAGCTCAGGTCATGATCTCAGGGTCCTGGGATCGAGCCCCGCGTTGGGCTCTCTGCTCAGCGGGGAGCCTGCTTCCCCCTCCCCCTCTGCCTGCCTCTCTGCCTGTTTGTGATCTCTCTGTCAAATAAATACATAAAATCTTCTTTAAAATAAAATAAGATTACAGGTGACTCCGGGCCCCTGGGTGGCGCAGTCGATTAAGCATCTGAATGTTGGTTTCGGCTCAAGTCATGATCTCGGGGTTGTGAGATCGAGCCCTGCCTCGGCTCGGCTCCTCCCTCCACGTGGAGTCTGCGCAGGGTTCTCTCTCCCTCTCCCCCACCCCCACTCTCAAATCAGTCAATAAATCTTTAAAGAAAAGTACAGTTGACCCTTGAACAACACAGGTTTGAACTGCATGGGTCCACTTATGTGCATGAATTTTTTTATAGTATGGTACTGTAAATGTATCTTCTCTGATGATTTTCCTCATAGTTTCTACTCTCTAGCTTACTTTATCACACAGATATAGTATATATGTGTATGACACATACAGAATGCGTTAATCAATGGTTTATGTTACTGGTAAGTTTACCAGCCAACAGTGGGCTATTTGAGAGGAGTCGGAAGTTAGGCATGGATTTCTGACTTCTGGGGGGAGGTGTCCTAACCCCCATGTTCAAGAGTGAAGTGTGGTTTGTTAAAATTCTGAATACAGTCTCCTCCTGCTCTTTTGTCAGTTATTTGTGTTATAAATATTTACTCTCCATCTGTGGCTTGTATTTTTTGGAAAGATTTATTTATTTGAAAGAGAGAGAGAGTGAGAATGAGTGTGAGCTGGGGGAGGGGCAGAGAGAGAGAGAGAAGCAGACTCCCCACCGAGCAGGGAGCCCAGTGTGGGGCTCCATCCCAGGACCTGGAGATCACAACCCGAGCTGAAGGTAGACATTTTACCAACGGAGCCACCCAGGTGCCCCTGTGGTTTGTATTCTTACTTAGTTTATGGTGTCTTACTGAATGAAAGGTTTAAATTGAAATATGCATTTTGTGTCTTGTCCAGCACATCTTCCCCTCCCCATTGTTGGAAAGATACTCTTCTGCATTCTCCTCCAGGAGTTTAAAAGTTTTGCTTGGCACATTCAGGTTCTGACTCTACTTGAATGTGACTGGTACACGTGGCGTGAGGTAGGGATCTGATTGTATTGTCTATATGGTAACCAGCGGCTCTGCAAACACCCGCTTCAGTCGCCACCCTTTCCCCCACTGACTTGGAATGCCACCTGTGTTGTGTGTCAGCTTTCCATCTTTGCTCTTATCAGTCCCTTTTAATGTGTTTTTTTTTTTAAGTAAACAGCTTTATTGAGATAGAATCTAGAACCACATAGTTTACCCATGTAAAACATATAATTCCAGAGTTTTTAGCATGTACAATCACCATCACCGTTGGTCAGTTTTAGAACATTTGCATCACCTTGAAAAGAACGATGTGTACCATCCTCCCCATGTAGCTACCCACCCCATCTCTCCCGCCCAAAGCAACCACTAATACTCTCCATCCCTGTATGTTTCCCTGTTGTGGACATTTCGTATAAGTGGAACAATGTGAAAAGTGGTCTTTTTTTAGTGGCTTCTTTCACTTGGGTATATACCTCGGAGTGGGATTGGTGGGTCATATGGTAATTAATTTTAATAATTGGAGGACCTGCCAGACCATTTTCCAAAGCAGCCACATCATTTTACATTCCCACCAGCAGTGTATAAATGTCCTGATTTCTCCATATCTTCACCTGCACTTGTGCTTATCAGACTTCTTGATTCCAGTTGTCTCAGTGGGTGGGGAAGTGATATCGTCATGGTTTTGGTTTGCAGTTCCCCTCCCTTTGACAAACCTGAGACCGTGAAGACTTACCTCTGTGTTTTTTTCTAAGAATTTGATGTTTTTAGCTCTTCCATTCAGATCTTTGGGCCATTTTTTAAACTGATAAGCGTATTTTATTGAGCATATATTTTGTTCCAGCGGCAGTTAAGCATATACAGATGACTTTATTTGTTGCTTAACATCGTCCTAAAAAGTCATTTCCATGGCAATACATTTTTACAAATGGGAAACCAAGGTTTAGACATAGCGATTTAACTAACCATGATCACAGAACATCACAGGTGGAAAAGTTCAGTTTCAAATTCAGGTCTTTCTGGTGCCAAAAGCCCTTGGTGCTTTTAAGTTTCTTTCTTTTTAAAAAATTAACATATAATGTATCATTTGTTTCAGGGGTACAGGTCCTGATTCATCAGTTTCATATAATACCCATTGCTCCTTACAACACACTCCCTCCCCAATGTCCATCACCCAGTCACCCCCTTCCCTCTCCCCTCCTCCTCTCCAGCAACCCTCAGTTTGTTTCCTGTGGTTAAGAGTCTCATGGTTTGTCTTCCGCTCTGATTTTGTCTCCTTTTGTTTTTCCCTTTCTTCCCCTGTAATCCTCTGTTTTGTGTCTTAAATTCCACGCATGAATGAGATCGTATGATAATTGTCTTTCCCTGATTGACTTATTTTAGTCAGCATAATACGCTCTGGTTCCGTCCACCTCATTGCAAATGGCAAGATGTCATTTTTTCGGTGGCTGAGTAATGCTCCGTGGTACATATGTACCACGTCTTCTTTATCCATTCATCTGTTGGTGGACTTCTAGGCTTGTTCCACAGTTTGGCTATTGTGGACATTGCTGCTCTAAACATTGGGGTGCATGTGCCCCTGCGGATCACTACGTTTGTATCTTTTAGGGTAAATACCCAGTAGTGCGATTGCTGGGTCGTAGGGTAGCTCTTGTTTTACTTTTTGAGGAACCTCCATACTGTTTCCAGAGTGGTTGCACCAGCTTGCATTCCCACCAACAGTGGAGGAGGATCCCCCTTTCTCCGCATCCTCGCCAACACCTGTCGTTTCCTGACTTGTTCATTTTAGCCATTCTGACTGGTGTGAGGTGGTATCTCACTGTGGTTTTGATTTGTATTTCCCTGATGCCGAGTGATGTGGAGCACTTTTTCATGTGTCTGTTAGCCAGGTCTTTGGGTCGTTTTGCGTGTATGTTTGCCCATGGTTTGATGTAAGGGTCCAGTTTTATTCTTTTGCATGTGGCTGTGCCATTGTCACAGTGTAGGCAGGAAAGAGCCACAGCCCTCCTGTGGACCTCCACCTTGCTAATACTGATTTTAATGACTCAAAAAATTTTATAAATTAAAGGTTTGCTCATTTCAGCAGACCGTCACTGGATTAACAGTAATTAGGTTTTATTGTCATTATCTTGGAAATTGCCCTGCATGCATCTCTGAACATGGGCTTATTTATATGTGAGCACGTAAATCACTGTCTCAGGGAATCATTTTTACATAAGAGGAACTTGGAGGATTATCAAGTTCGAGTGGTGTGCTGTAACTGTACCGGCTAGCTGTTTGCGAGGCCGGGGAAGCCCTGATGGGAAGTGCTCGTCACTTTGCGTGGCATGAATGCTCCCGGCATGGCTGGTTTCAAGCCGCCAAAGCGAGCTCTCAGGGCGTGGAGCTGGGGGAGATGCGCAGTCCGCGCACACTGGCTCCCGCACACCGCCGTGTACACCCCATTGCGTTTTTGATCCGAGAAAGAAACTGTGGTCCCACAGCTCTTTTTCTGGGGCAAAACTGGCCTCTGTCAGCAACATTGTCATCAGCTGGTTTCGTCCCCTGTGCTTGTCTGTGTTTGTCCTGCCCGGCCCTGGGAGGGGAGAAGAGGCTTGGGAGTCTGATCTACACAGGGAACCAAGAAGCGAAGCGGTTTCCAGATGGGGTGTAGGGAAGGGACAAGAAGGCACAAAGAGCAAAGAAGTCCCAATCCCATCGGACATGCCACCGGCAGGAGCACTCTCCAGCCTCTGACCCCTGCACTGCCCACGTCATATCCACTTAGAGGGGACATCCAGGTCCCTCGAGGGGAAGCCAGGTATCTGGAGAACAGCCCGAGGAGGTCAGAAATCTCCAGGTTTAGGGGTTCGGGGGGGCGGGTGGTGCAGTCGTTTAAGCCTCCAACTGGATTTCAGCTCAGGTCGTGATCTCAGGGTCGTGCAATCGAGCCCTGTGTCGCATGCCTGTTCCAGCAGTCCTTCCTTGCTCTGGGCACAGAGGGCCTGGGAGTGCCCCCACCAGCACCTTGGAGGCTTAGCAAGGGCTAAGCAAGGGCTCCCAGACCACCCTCACCACAGCCCTCCCCTTGTGCCGGCCACTTGCGACTCAGGATGGGGAGGTGGGTCCAGAGTGTGGTGGGAGCCTGGCTGGGTGGGGAGCCCTGGGTGCAGGGGAGGGGTCCCCACAGAAAAATGAGGCTGGCCCCCAACTCAGTATGCCAGGGCAGGGGCTCAGCAAGCATCCCTGTCCTGTCATTTGGGTCAAGGTCACCTTCCTTCTCACCTCCGCTCCTGTGACTTCACCGTCTGCTCTCCGTTCTGTGAATGCTTCTCTCCCCATCTGGCTTACTCCTTTCTCCATCCACCCCCATCCACTCTGAGGCCAGGGGGCCATTGACAGTGACCTGACCAGGCGTGTCCCGGCCCCTGTGGTCCCTCCACTGGGCTCCATGCCCTTTGCCCTACCTCCTTCTTCTCCAGGGTGGCTGGAACACACCCTGAATTGAGAATAAGAAAAGCCAAGAACCATTTGCTGGGACATTGGGGGCTGGCTGTGATCTCACAACCATCTGCACCTCAAGGGCACAGAAGCCCTGGCTGAGGGCTGGCAGGGCTGGCTCCAGGCCTCCGTGACCAGGGGCATCCCAGACCGCAGGCCACACCGGCAATGCCACCGCTCTGGCCTGCCAGCCACAGGAGGAGGTCTTGCTGCCTACTGTCCCTTTCCCAGCAAACCAGGCTCTCAGGTGCTCTGTGTTCAGAGAGGAAACGGCTGAGAGGATACGACCCATGGAATGGCCGTTTGCTGAGGTGTGGGACTCCGTGCCTTCTCAGTCTGTGCGGAGCTGTGGGCATGGCCGTGTCAGCCTGGGCCTCACCTCCAAGGTGAACGTGGGGTCCGCCCCACCTGAAGCATTGCTGTCTAGAGCAGAAAGGTATGCTTTTTAATTAAAAAAAAAAGTTTTTTGCAAATGTTTGCAAAAAAAAATTCATATTTGTGGGTTCTGGCTCTTCGGGACCTGCTGTGACAGCTTGCGAGGGGCAAGTCTGCCCTCCAAGGGGGGAGGATCGGAACATGCCCAGTGCCTACCTTGTCCCCTCGGGGGGCACCGGGGAGCACAGGGGCTGGCCCGCATGTTGCATTGTGCTCTAGGAGCCAAGGAAGGAAGAGCCAAGGGTAGGGAAAACCAGATGCTCATTTTCTTGACCAGCTGTGTTGCTGGCAAAATGGGGTTATTCATAACCATGGTGGAGGGTCCGTAAGTCACGGTGCCCCCACAGCAGTGCAGCTGACGATGACTCTGAAGTTTTTACATGATGTCCCTCCTCTAAACCATCTGGGAGAAAACAGCCCGTAGTCTACAAGAGCCGTGGCTTCCACCGAGCGTGTGTAGACCCTGGGCTGCAGGCTTTATGACCAGCCTCTGGGGCATTGTGTGCAGGAGGGGTGTCTGGTGGGGTTGCCAGGGGCTACTCAAAGCAGCCCGGAGGGCAGAACGGAGACTGGGTGGTGCATGGCGGGCGTCTTTTCCTGCCTAAGCCTCTCAGGGCTGGGAGAGGAACGTCCCGGGGCCCACGGCCGGCGGGCATCCCGGGCCCTGCTTCTTCATCTGTTTCTTTCAGAAAAGCTCCTGCTGCTGGGTTGGGCTGTGCCACCACTCTGGCTTCAAAGCTGCTCCCAAAGTCGAAGGCCAGTCAGCACAGATAAAAACTTAACTTTCAAAAGGTGACACGGGCTTGGCCTGGTTCACAACCCACGCAGCTGTGGCAGGACTGCAAACCAGAGAAGGTGCGGGCAGTGCCCGCCAGCTCAGCGCGACCACTCCGTCCGGGGCCTGACGAGCAAGGGGAGCCGGGCACCCGCTGATGTGAGAACCCCGCTCTGGAAGCCACGATGGCGCAGGGCTCACCCCCCAGCAACGTCGATGCCTGCCGGGGCCTGGCCCCCACGATTCCCAGGTGCGGGCACTTGGATGCTGCGCTGACAACACGAGCGAGGCCGTCCCTGTCCGCCCCGACAGACCCGCTGGCCGTCCCGCGTCTCTGGCGACGCCCATGCATCCCCGTGGGCAGACCCAGCCCCGGCTGCAGAGCTGAGGTCGGGTCTCGGTGCCCGCACCCCAGGACCCCCGGGGCTGCAGCCCCTTGATGCGCGGGCCCGCGGTGTGGGGATTCTTCAGCACCGGGCTTGGCTTTGAATGAGTTCATTCTTCCCGATGCGGCCTCGGCGTGCCTGGCCTCCGGGTTCTTCCGGCTGGCGGTGCTCGGAAGCCGGCCACTGCCAAATCCAGTTGTTTGGGTTAATGTTTCAAGGCCAAGTCCTTTCAGGAAAGCTCTCTCCACCCCCACTGCCCCTTTGGAGAAATAGACGTGCAATTGACTGGCTGCACGGGGTGTTCATCGTCGTTCTCTGCAGAGAATGGCATGAGCAGCCCCTCGGTTCACGTCCCATTCTCCCTCTCTGCTTCCAAATGCGCGCGGCAGGGCAGTGGGAGAGTGTGGAACAGCAGCACTTTGAGGTTGGGGTACAGAGCGAGCACCGGCTGACGTCTGTGCAGAGAAAAGTGCCACGGGCTGCCAGAGAATGATGGTGCCCACGGGGAGATGCTGGAACCTTCCACACAGGGTTTGCTGCAGCTGGACATCCCTGTTGGCACTCCTCTCCCTGCTGTGATGTTTCAAAGGCCTGGCTTAATTAATAACCCGTCTCTGTGTGTGTTTGCCCACCTCTTCCCCAAAGTGGGAGGGGCAGCGCCATGCCAGGTCTGAACTTGGCCTCTCCTTGTCTTTCCTGGTGTGAGGGCATGAAGGGCACACCGTCAGGGGTCTTGAGCTCCAAAGGCTCCATCAGAGCCAAGAGAACTTTTCCTGGCTCCCAGTTCTGAGGCTATCCCGTCTGCCTGGACTGGCATGGTCAGCCCGTCCCAGCAGAGGCACCCAGTGGTACACAGATGAGGGACGGGAGGGAGATGTTGGACCTGGAGACAGAGGGGGTCCGAAGCCCAGTGCTGCCACTTACAAGCTCTGGGGCCAAGGGAGGTTATGACCCCCTTTCTGAGCCTGCTTCCTCATGTATAAAACAAAGTCTAGATCATAATGTGATGCAGAGGGAGGGAAGAAGGGGTTCCTAGTATGGGCTGTGCCCCATAACGTCAGGGAGGGGAGTGTGGTTGTAGCACACGCTGTTGTCCACCTCTTTGAAGTAAGCAGGATTCCTGTCCCAGGTAGAAAAGATCTCACCCATCGCCATGCTTTCATGAAGTTTCTGCCAGAAAGCTTGAGGCATCCTGTCTCCCCCTGCACGGGGAGCACAGAGCAGCCTCCAACTGTGGAGGGAGCGGAGTTGGCAGGGCACAGGGGAAGGGGAGGCTAAGCTGAGTGATATCTTTGGTGCTGTTTGGGGGCCCAGGCTTGTTCGTTAGAGAGGAGGTAGGACGGGAGGGATGGCCCCCATGCCTGACATTAGGGGGCATCCTCTTAGCATCCTAGCATGCTGGTGTGTCCTGAGTGTCCACTCGGGGTGGGAGCTCACAGGGAGAAAAGACAAAACCCTGCGCCCCAGAGGGAGGAGACCAGGCCATCCTAGGGGAAGAGATGGAGAGGCAGGGCTCCTGCACTAGCAGCCCGACCCCCACCCCTGCCACCCCCCAGGCTCCTCCGGGAAGCCAGGGCTCAAAGCAGCACAGGTGTGCAGTGTCAGCTCTAGGACAAAGTCCGGTGTGGAAACTGAGGCCCAGACAGGGGAAAGGACTTGGCCCAGACCACACAGTCAGGTGTTGCAGACACGAACACTGGGGCAGGATCTGTTCCTGCCTGCTCTCTCTCCCTGCAGGCCAGCCCGAGAGGGGTCTGCACCTGGGAGCGAGGGGAAGTTCCCGCCCAGGCTGCCCATTAGAAGCATCTGGGGAGATTAGACCGCCCAGCCACCAGGCCACAACAGGACCAGCCAAGTGGAAAAAAATCCTTCAGAGGAGGGTTCGGGCGTCAGTATTTTCTAGTCGGCCTTTCCTAAGAACCAGCTGGCTGTTTGTTTCAATGATATTCTCTGTTGTTTTTCTGTTTTCAGTTCAGGGCTCTCTGCTCTGCTCTCTTATGAATTCCCCCGTTTGCCTTGGGTTTATCTTGCTCTCTTCTTTTTCTAGTTTCTTAAGGTGGGAGCATCGATGAGGGGCTAGAGACTTTCATCTCTAATAATGTGAGCCTTGCTGCAGGGCTACGAGTGTCCCCCTGGGTCCTGCTCTAGTGCCCCCCCACACACAGCTTTGACACTGGGTGGTTGTTCTGAGCTCCCATGTCATCCCACTGGGCGGTGGGTTTGAGAACCAGTGTCCTCATCTCCTGTGGCTCTCAGGCCTCCTGACCTGGAGCTGAGAGCACGTCCTGGTCCCCTCTCCAGGGCTGTGAGGAGGAAACCGGGTGTGACCTGCCGAAGAACTTTTGTTTTGGGACAATATAAGACACTGGCCTGGCCACCTGCGCTGCTCTCTCCTTCCCCCACCTTGTCACACACACTGGAGAAGTTAATTCTCAAGTTTATATAGAAAACAAGTGAACAGGAAGCATCTGGGGGCAGGGGCAAGGAGAGAACCAGATGGGCCTTACCTGGTGTTAAGTGATGTGAAGCTGGGACGGTGCGGAAAGGTAGGGTCCTGGCGTGCGCCTGGGCCGAGGGACTGGTAGGGACCATGTTCCTGGCGTCTGGTGCCCGGGAAGAAATGGCATCACCGATGGCATGCAGGGCCCTGCTTCCCTCAGGATCTTCAGCCCACACAGCACCCCGAGGAAGCCGGTCCTGGTTCCCTTCTCCCACCTGTCACCAACCCCAGGACCCCTGCCCGTTCTGGAATCCTGGCATGCCCGGGCCCTTCCCATACACTGAACCTCGGGCTCGAGCCCCGAAAGCCTCTAGTGGAGAACTGAGGTGGCGAGGCTGTTAGGGGCAAGTTCCCAGAACTTGGGGAAAATTCTGGCCCAGAATCCCGACCTACATGGCTGCCCGCATCCCAGTTCCTCTCTTTGGGCCTCAGTTTCCCCATCTGCAGAGAGGACAGTGTCCCCCCGAGGGTCACTGAGTAAATGCAGCGGAAGGTCACGGTCATCCCCACCCACAGCCCAGATGGCCGATGGGACCCTGCTGGAGCTGCTTCCAGAGCTTTCTGGAGGCCACAGGGCAGGCTTGTTTGGGGCTGGTTTATGGCTTCCCCGTAAATCACGGGGCAGGACTAGGGTCTGAAGAAAAAGTGTTGAGTAAATGTTTGGGAGGAGCAGCTCGTCTGCCTGCCTAGAGACGGAGCTGGCGAAAACAAGATTCCGTCTAGGAATCGTCCAGCGCACGGCGGCCTGCCAGGAGCCAGGACAGCTTGGACGGGGTCCCTGCACACACAATCAGCCCACTGTGGGGCCCGCCGCCCCGGCCGGCTGGCGTCCCCCGGGCCCGGAATGAATGGCCCCTCGCCGGGAGGCTTTGACCATTTACAAGGTGCCGTCTGGACTATGATGAATGAGGTGGCATTCGTCAACTTTTCGGGGAACCTGGCCGGGGCGGAAGGTGCTAAGTAAATAGGGGGAGGAGCACTGGCCTCCTTGCTGGGTCACTCTAGGCCCTCCTTTTCTGTGCCTCGGTTTCCCCCTCTGTATGGAGGAACTGATGAAAAGGCCCCGACCCCAGCCCCAGTCCCCCTGTCGTACCCAGACCCGGGCTCCACTCTCTGGAAGGTCCTTCTCCTCATCTTGGGTGCAGTCTGGCTGGGCCATCTCAGGGCCTTGATTTCCTCCCCAGAGAAAGGAGGGGTTGTGCCCTAAAGTGCCTCCAGCTTTGGGGTTTGGGGCTCATTGCTTTTCCCTCTGGTTGTTATATCCAGCAGGTTCAGGGAAGGTGCTGGTACTGGAGTCAGAACCAGGATCCAAGTCCCAGCCCTGCCATGTGCTGGCCATGTGACCCGAAGCAAACCCCTTGTTCCCATGTCCTTCTCGCTGGGGGGTGAGATACGAAGTCGGGGGGATATGAATGAGGTGCTCTCCATCCTGGGCTGGGTTTGGACCTATGCACACCCACCCGATGGCTGGCAGCTGGGCAGAGGGGCCAGGGGAGGACCAGCCTGGGGTGATCGCCGGTGGCATTTGGGGTTCCCCCAGAATTACCTTAGCGCACCTGGGCAGGCCCTGCTCCGTAATGAAGTGATACGCTCCGCAGAGCAGGTGGCATTGGCCGTACCCAGCCAGGTGCTTGGCCCCAGGGACAGGGCTGGTCTGGACTGCTGCCCCCTGGCTGGCGAGCCCCGGGCCCAGGAGGGGTCGCTGTGCCTCTAGTGCCTGTCCGGGCTGGAGCATCATCTTGACTTTCCGGCCTTGTTAATACCTCTGGTGAAGCAGCGGCGAGACAGATGGAGAAACTGTCTGTACCACTGCACGTACTGCTGAGATAGCGTCACTGCAACCTCCAGGCGAATCTGAAAGACAAAAGGTTCTGTCTCTGACGCTTCCATGCTCAGCTGTATATCTCAGCTTTCCAGCCAGCTCCCTCCTGCATCCGTGGGCACCGGCATGCAGAAACCCCTGGTCTTCGCCTCCCCCTTCCTCCTGCTGTAGCTCACGGCTCTGGCGTGTTTCACGGAGCAGATAAAGTGGACGAGGCTTCAGTACTCCCCCACGGTTGGCTCCTTTTCTGTTGTAAGTAGCATTGTCACAGATGTCTCTAAAAGCGCCTTTTTCCCCTCGATTCAGCAAACTTTTATTGAAGACTTGTCCATACGCCCGAGTCTGTATGAGGCCTCTTTAGAATTAACTCTTCAGGAAAGATGTCCAGGAATGGGGTTAAAGAACAGAATTCCTTTTAGAGATCCGCACGTCTACAGCAGACGAGCCCAGCAGAAGCCCTGTCGGCTTAGCATCCGTGGGGAGGAGGGCGGCGAAGGAGAGCGCGTCCGCGCCCAGGCGCAGTGTGTGCGGATGGAGGGAAGAGCTCCAGGGCCGTGGCAGGAGCCCGTGCAGGATAGGGAGCTGTCCCAGAGGCCGGGGCACTGCCAGTGAGCCCCACCCAGCAGGGGACAGTCCTCGTGAGTCAGCGTGTCAGTTTGAAACGAACGAGCAGCCCCTCTGGAGTGTTCCTTGATGCCCCCTTGGGATGTTCTGGTCCTTTTCCTGCTCCCTGGCTTCCTGTCTGTGAGGGCTGTCAGCACCGCTGCCTTGGGCCCCTCTCCCGCCGAGTGCTCGCCCTAAGTACCCCCAGTCAGCCCGACCGCTGCTGTCCCAGAGCCCGCCGCTCCCGTGTGCCTCGTGCACACTGTCCACCGTCATGTTCAGTCCTCACAGCGGGGGAGGTCACCTGCTCGGGCGGGATGTGGGCCCTGGCACCCAAGTCCAGAGCCCGTGTGCAGGCCTGCAGCCAGGCCCTGCCACTGGGGCCCCCCGCCGACCTTCGTGAGGACCGGGAGGCTATCGTTCCCTCCTTCTGCACGTGACGAGCTCACACTCCGAGCTCGGTGGCTGGTGGGAGCCAGGCCCACAGCGCCCTGCTCCCCGCCTGGCACGGCGTGTCTTTTCCCAGCTCCGGACAGGAGCTGGCCTGGGGAGCGGCGGTGAGGGAGCGGGCTGCAGTTTCTGCCTCCACCCCGCTGTCGTGCTGGCGGCTCCTGACTGTGGTTAGTCGGGGACAGGCAGTGAACACAGGACCACATGACGGAGCGCGTTCCGGTGCTCGGTGCCCAGCACCGCAGTGTTTCATCTCCACTCGCATCGAACCCAGTCGGCTGCCTCTTTGTGATGGAGCCGGTCCTCTCCGTGTGACGCGCTCGGGGTGGCCGTTGGAGGGATTTCTTGAGCACGCTGGGGTCCGGGCAGTGGAGGTGGGTCCACTCAGCGCATTCCCTCCATGCAGGCCCTGGGCCAGGCTGGGTGAGAGAGGGCACACAGCAGGCTGCCAGGGAGAGGAGTGACTGGCACCCCCCCCGCCCCCAGCCGGGGACCTCTTCAGAGACCTGTTCTGTGCAGGACTGGAACTGAACAATAATATCCCAGCATGGGTCTCCTCAAACACAGGCTTCGAAACTCTGCTTGGTTCCCGGGACCTCTGCTGGCTTGTCAGCTGCCCCACGCCTGCCGCCCCCATCCCACCTGTCCCAGGTCAGCGTCCACCTGTCCGCTGTCGGCCCCTGAGATCAGCCGCCCATCCACAAATGGGGGAGAGGGGGAGAGGGCCAGGAGGCTCAGCTAGTCTTGCGAGCGGAGACTCCAAAGTCCAGAGAGCAGAAGGGACTTCCCCGAATAAGGGACAGCTGGGGGGTAACTCGGGAGCAAGTGGGAGCTAGTTTCAAAAAACCTGGACTGAACAATCCAGTTCAGGGACCCGCCAGGTGCTGAGAAGTCAGGGGAGCAGGCTAGGCCAGCCCGGGGCCCCAAGCCTTCCTCCCGCCCTTAGAGCTGCGTAACAGGAGTCTGTTCATTTGGAAGGGTGACCTCTGAGTATCTGGGGACGGGAGAAGACCTTCCTGGTCTGTGCTGCAAAGAAGGGCGTCCCTCCTGAACCATCGCCTGCCCCCATCTAACCTACAGGGCTTCCCTCTGCTCTGGCTGCCGGGGAGCTCAAAGCTGCAGTTTCTGGCTCCAGGTCGCAGGCCTGTGGTTCACTTATTTCCCCCTTTCTTCATTGCAGTTTCTGAACCATCTCTCCAACTTCATCTGATGTCCTAGGAGAAACCTTTCTGAGCTGAGACACTTAAAGAAAAGCCGGCTCTGTTTCATCCACGTTCTGTGTAGCAGGAGCCTGTCGTGGGAGTCGTTGTACGACTGGCCCACCGTAGATTTCCTCATTCTGCTGCTGATGGACCGACACTGGCTGGTTCCCAGTTTGGGGTCATTGTGCGCAGAGCTGGTGGGACCTCCCTGTCTCCGTCCCTCGGGTAACAGAGTCTCATGGCCCTGTGGCAGGTGCCCAGGATGGGCTCGCCGGGTCACGTGGTATTCACGGGTTTCCAGTTAGGACATATCTGCCAAGCGGGTTTTTTCCAGAGGCTGCGCTGCGGGCCCCTCCCGCCAGCCAGAGGGGGAGAGTTCCTGTTGCTCACGTCCTGCCCCCCTCGGCATCCTTCCCTCCGGCCATTTGGGGGGGGTGTGTGGCGTGGACTGCTCGAACTGGCTCGTGACGCTGAGCCCCGCTCCGCGTGCGCCGTGGCCAGTGTAGACCCGGCTTATGAAGTGCCGATTTTAACCCTGTGTGAGAGGAACACGTGCGGAGTACGTGGAGGCTGGTGGGCCGGAGGTCCCACACGTGTCCCTGGAAGACCATTGGGTTCATGGAACCGCATCTCTGAGGTCAGGTGGGCTTCCCCGCACGTTGGACCCTAATCAGCACCAGCGAGGGGCACCCTGACTTAGGAGACTCCGCTCCCAGGCAACAGACCAGGACAGGGTTTGGGGGCAAGCCTTGCTCGCCACTTGGGCACTGGGCAACTTCCAGACCGTCCTGAGCATCTGTCTTCGTGTATCCGGGGGCATATCGGTGCCAACCCCCAGACCATTTTGAGGAAGTGCCCGCAGGGCCCCCCCCCGCCCCCACAGCAAGCCTCCGCTGATAGCGAGGTGCCCGGCCCGGCCACCTGGGTCTGTACGTGGTGGTGGAAATGACGCCAGGCCTTCAGTGAGCGGGATTCTGTGACCCCTTCTGCCCCCAGGATGGGGAGGCACCACCGCCCTGTGCCCTCCTGCTCTCCTGGGCCACCTCACGAGAACCAAGAGCTCGGGTGTGCAAGCCCAGGCTCGCCGGGCTAGCAGGGGATCTCCCTGACCTCCTGCGGTCCGGCCTCCGGAAGAGAGAGGGAGTGCGGCGGCTTTCTGGGGGAGGCTGGGAGGAGCGCCCTGCCCGGTGCTCCCGAGGGCCCGGGCGGGAGCGCACATAGGCCTCTCGGGGGATTCGACCGTTGGAGAGCATATTGCAAGGGGCTGGGCTGGCTGGTTCTAAACTAAACACACCCCAGGTGTTCAACATGTTTTTATCAAAATATTCTGAACAGCTGTCGGGAGTTCCTCTACGGGAAGCCAGATGCCCCGCCCGGCGGGCCCGTCCCCCTGCGGGAGCGAGCCTTCTAGGTGGGGCCCTGCCTGCTGCTCGCTAGCGCAGCCCGCCTGGCTCCCCCGGAGCTCTAGACCGTGCGGCAGAAGCTTCCAGCCACGCCGGGGAGGCAGACAGGCTCAGGCACTGGGCCGCTGACCCCGGGCAGGCCACTCACTCTCTCCGAGCCTCCATTTTGCCCGACCTAAGAAGGGGGCAGTAGCACCTAGACCTTGGGCCACTAAAGTGTGCAAGGCCCCTCGCCAGGTCCGCGGAGGGAGAGGGCTCCCCGTGGCCATCACTGTTATGAATAGTGCATCCCGTTGGCTTGGAGAAGTGGCCCCCAAGGGCTGGGCCAGCAACTCTGCGGTGGCTGCCCCCGCCCCCCCGCCCCGCCAAAGGAGTCCAGAGGGTCCCCTTGCCACCTGTCCCCAGGACATGCAAGGGGACATCGGCCACCACCAGTCATGCTCAACCCCTGCCAAGCAGGAACATCGCACTCGTCCCGGCAGCCTGGTTGGGCTCTGTCACGAGGCCCCTGAGATATTTGGCCCTAAAAGGACCTACCGCCTTCTCCAAAGATGGCACCTGCTCTCCAGATGTGGGGACCAAGGTGAGCTTCCCAGGAACAGCTGTGGACCCTGCCCACCCCTCACCCCGGGCAGAGGGGGCCCTCGAGGGCTCTTATCCACCCGGATCGCACATCGCATCGGCCACACCCTGTGCCAGCTGCATGTCTCACATGCTCTACTGCAGCCCCCGGGGGGGGGTCCCCTTAGCCCCCCTACCCTGCAGACGAGGGCCTCTGAGTGCTGAGGTGTTTGTCCAGGGTCACCTGGGGGTCAGGGCCAGCCCAGTGCCAACCTGTGGGCCGGGACTGGGAGGGCCACACACACTCTGGCTGGCAGCCCCAGCCCTCCCGCCCCACCCCTGCCGAGTCCCCGCCTGAGTGGGCAGCCTGAGTCCATGCGGTCGTCATTTGGGGCCTCTAGGGTCCGGTCTCCCATGTTCTCTGGGAGCAAAATATGGGAAGACAAGAGAAACCGGCTTTGCTGTTCAGATGACCTGGGGGAGGCGTGGGGTTGTGGGATGGTTTACTGCTCGTGCCCGGCGGGGGTGCCCCGGGGGTGCCCTGCTGCTCTGTGACAGAGCTCCCGCCCGCGGGTACTCTAACCACGACAGTGCCAGGCCTCCGTTCTGGAACGTCCCAACTGGATTCCTTGGGCCTGTGTCCCAGAGGCCTTACAGGTGTCCCTTCAGGGGGCAGGATGGGTCCTGGAGACCAAGGGGAGGGGAGGGTCCCTTGAGCTGGGCCTTGCAGGGAACCAGGCATGTGAGGGTGTTCTAGGCAGTGGCATGGGCAGTTTGGGGGAACCATGGAGTTACAGAGGAGAGGAGAAGTGGGAGTGGTTGGCAGGCGCCAGGGCCATCTCCCGAGCCATGTTAGGGAGGGTGCATCCGTCTCAGTGGTGGCGGGGGGAGGGGAGAGCCCCTTGGACCCATCCCTCTGCTTCTGTGCTGACCTTGGCTTCCGTGTGCCCCTGCTGCCAGCACCTGCACCTGTGGCTCAGCCCGGGACACTGTCCTCGGGCGCAGGACCCTGTTTCTCGGGGCTGAGTTAGCCTGCCCCGTACAGGGGCAATGGGGTGGCATTTTCGTACTTCTGACTGTCTGGGTTGGGGGTGAGTGGTTTCCCAGAAGAAAATTCTCTGTGGCCCAGCACTGCCACCCAGATGCCTGGGGGGTGAGCCGGGGACTTCCTCTAGGGAGGGCCAGGAAGGGGAGACCAGGCCAGGGCTCCCCGGGCCCCAGGGCCTAGACACCTGCCTTTCTGCCCTTCATCCCTCAGTTCCAAGATGGACCGGCTCTCATGCCTAGACCTCTAGGACGGCTCAGACCTGGAAGGAGCTAGATGCCTCGGTCATGACACACAGCCCCTGGATGGTCAAAAGGGAGGAGGCCCCCTGCTTGTCTGCTCAGTCGGCTGCCTGTTCCTTTCTCTGGCAGGACCAAGGCCTTATCCCAGGAGTATGAGACCACCATGGGATTGCCCCTGACCTCAGGGAGTCCACAGTCTGGAGGGGCACCTGACAGGTACCCAGGCACTTGCAGTAGAGGGATGGGTGCTCCAGTGGGGTCAACACAGGGGCCGTGGAGCACAGAGAAGGCCCCTGAGGTGAGGGCTAGGGAGGAGGCTTCAGGGAAGGCTTCCTGGAGGAGGTTACTTTTTCCTTGGGAAATGAGTCCCAGATAGCCAATGCTCTGGGGTAGGGCGGCAAATTCAGATACCCATGGAGGCAGGCAGGAAATGCAGTGGAGTGAACAAGGCCTGGTCTGAGAGCCGGGGGACCCTGGAGAGTGGGGAGCATGATAGGCTCCAAGCTGCTTACCCCATTCAGGGGCTGCATCAGCTCGTTTCTGCCTGTGGAATGCCAGGGTGTTGTTACTGGTTCCTCCCGATGTTCGAAAGAAGCCAGACTTCCAGCTTCTGTTTCTGACAAACACTCTGGGCCCAGCCTGACATGTCCGAAGGCCACCGGCGTGTGACTCTGGCCTCGCTGTGGTTGGGAACCGAGTAAAGGCTGGTGTGGGGGCTCCAGCCACACCCAGGGGTTCTGGGGACCTCTCTGTGTGAGGGCACCTCTCACCCCCACCCCCATGCCTGCTGGTGACGGGCGGTGACAGCCGCCCGGGAAACAGCTGGTGCTGAGGGTGGGTTCTGCTCGGCAAGGCGCCACCAGCCTAAACAGACCGTAAAGAGGCCCAGTTCCTCCATGTGGACAAGTAGCCCTGAGGCGGGGTTCCGGGGTCCACAGTGACCTCCCCTCCCTCAGCTGGGCTCGGGCCCCCACTGGTGACCGCCCCCACCCCCCCTCCCCCCCGCCGGTGACCACAAGGTGCGGAGGAGGTGTTCCAGCGCCTTCTCGGCTCTGCTGGGCGTGCTCAGCCGTGGGGGAGGCCGCGCACAGCGTGAGTTACGCCTTTTCTTTCACTTCCTCGTCCTCTGTCCCCTTGTGCTGTCCCCCCTGCGGTTGCTGGAGCTGGTGGATGCCTCCCAGCGCCCACCGCTGACCAGGAGCTGACCTAGACGCCTCTCAGTCTGGCCGGAGGTCGACTGGTACATCAGTAACCCCCAGAGGCAGGATATGTCCTGCGTGGTAAGGGAAGAATCTCGAAAATGAGCCCAGGTTTTCCAGAAAGCCAGACACATGAGGTGGGAGGCCCAGCTCTGCCTTTCCTGCTTGTGGCGCTGGGTGCTGGTCTTCGCCTCATATATCCGCATTGTCATCTCTAGAACGCCGAGTCATAGTGCCCACATCCTTGTGCAGGGGACATGGGAGACTGTCCTCAAAGTCACCTACAACAGAGGCGGGGCTGGTGCACGTTTGTGCCGTCATCCTTGGGGAGTGACATCTGCAGTTCACCCATCCCCCCAGCCGGGTGAGCTTTGCTTGCACTCTGGGGCCTGCCTACTGGCCTGTGGGAGCTCTGGTCTGTGGCAAGTGCCTTACCCTGCCTCAGTTTACCACCAGGGCTCAGAGCCCCTGAGAGTGGCCCAGCAGGTGCCTCCTTCAGTGTGGAGAGACTCTTGGCCCTTCCCAGCTGCAGGTTGGGTCACGCAGCCTGGAGTTCTGGGCCCTGGGCTGCCCCCGACCCGAACAAGAGGGGTGTTGAGTTAGCCCAGCCCGCCCTCGACCCAGCTCGCTTCCGTATCGGGACGAAGTCGGACTCCCGGGAGACCACAGGGCCTGACCTGGTGTGACCTCCCTCCTCTCTGGGGGGCACCCCCAGTCCACCACAGTCCACAGTGCCTATGCAGGAAGGGTATGTCTCCCAGTGGGTGGGCATGGGACCCAGCCCTACCTTGACAAGCAGAGGTGGGGGTGCGGGAGACGGCCAACCTGCGGTCCCCTGCCCCCTCCGCCATTGGTGTCAGGCCCCTGGCTCCACTGTCAGTTCCCTGCGGGGCCTGGTCCCAGGGCACCAGGCAGTGGGTGGGAGGAAGGCAGCGTGAAGGGGCTCAGACCTGCATGTCGCCCCCCGGGCACACGTCTGTGCTCATCACGGGGGGGCACCGCGAAGGAGGGTTATCTGTTGCCCCTCCCCCAGCCCTCCCCATTACGGGCGAGCAGACGAGGGGAGGCCCAGGTGCCCACCGGGGATGGGAGCCGTGGGGTGCGGCCACCTCCCCCCACAGAGGTCCCAGCCAGCAGAGTGGTGTCCCCATTTCCTTTCCTGGCCTGGTTGCCGTGGGCCTCAGAAGGGCCCGGGGCAAGTCCTCTCTCAGGCCTGGGTTTTTCTCTCAGTGCGTTTCGCCCACGTGATTTTCAAGGAAGTTAGGAAACCCCTGTCCGTGTGAGCTGGTTGGACAGGGCAGGGCCCGGGGGCTTCAGGCCGTCTTGTCCCAGGACAAGCTGGGTGAGGGCAGAGACCTAAGGCTGCAGCCCCTGACTGTCGCGACCCTGGCTCTTGTGTCCATGGTGACCTCCTTGTCAGCAAGGACCAGGTCAGAGCCCCTCGTGAAGTCGGGCTCAGCCGGATGAAGGCACCGGCTGGGGAAGGGGAAAGGGGCTTCTGAAGTTTTCTCTCTTAGCGCAAGTCTCAGGCTTTTCCCAGAGGGGTCCTAAGTCCCATCCACCCCACCTCTGGAGCCCAGGTCCCGGGATGGCCCGGGGGACCCAGGGGTAGAAGCAGCCATCTGAGATCCGTGGCTGACTTTCCTCCGGGTCACCGTACTGCCAGGTCACTGACCCTGTGGCACCTGCCAGCAGCCAGCCCAGGTCAGGGGGACGCTGTGGCCCCCCAGGTTCCCAGCCAGCTGCTGTTTTGCCAGGCGCCATCCTGGGCCAGCAGGTGGGCGGTGGGAAGCATTTGCAGGAGGCCAAGCTCTGGTCCCAGGTCTTGGACTCCTGGGGCTCAGATGGAAAGATTGCCCTTGGCCCAGGCTTGTCACCTCTGGCCCCGTGAGCCGACACCCTCTGTCCTTTCCTCTGACTTTGTCAGCACAACCTGCTTGGCGTCACTCTTGGAGGCCAGTGCCCAGTTCCCTGAATTCACTTGGCTGGCCTGCCCCGAGCGCCTGGCTCTTCCAGAACAATCGGGGACAAGGACATATGGCCCTCCTCATGTGGGCAGTGGCCTCCAGGCTGGGGAGCCTCTGTCATGCCCCCGGGCCGACCAGGGTGGGGAGGCGGGCCTGCCACGGTGGCGCTGACCCTCCAGAGCTCCCCGAGGGGAGGCTGCCCACGTCCCCACGGTCACTGGAGCCAGGGAGGAGGTGCTGGCCCCTCGGGCGGCCCCGGGGAAGCGGGCGGGCATGGAGGTGGGGGGTCTGGCCGCCACTTCTCCTCAGCTGGTACAAAGACCGTCACTGTGAGGCCGTGCTGGCCGGCGCACAGATCGGCCTTGTTCTCTGCCTCTGTCTTCCCTTCTTCCTCTGCTCACAAGGCACGTGGGGGAGGACTAGCTAACGACAGGCGGCGCCCTGCCCGGGTGGGGGCCTTTGTCCATTCACTCGATGGCGGATACTTCCTGGGTGCCTGCTCTGGGCTCGGCCTGCGGGGGCGGCCAGCACCGGCAGGAATCCGGGCTCCTCCCTCTGGGCAGCGCAGGTCAGCAGAGCACCTGCCAGAATGGCTTGGGGGGTTGCGGGGGGTGGGTGGGAGGACGTGCCACGTGCTCAGAAAAGAGCAGTGGGCCCCGTGGGGTCGAGCTGGAGGTGGGAACGAGTGAGTGAGGTCTTGAAGGGTGAATAGGAGTTTGCAGTCGGAGGTTTGCCGCGCGCCCCTGGACGTGGTGCATACAGAGGTGTGGGAGGGCGGGGAAGGCCTGAACAGCCTTCGGGGTTGGAGATCCTGTGGGGCTGGACTGTCTCCTCTGCCCACGAGCCAGTGGCATGGGGCAGTGGGGTCACCACCAGCGTTGACCCACGCAGAGGTGGGAGCAGATGGGTATCTGGGGATGCTGCTCTGACCCGCCCACCGGATCTGGGCCCAGCCAGAGACACCCGAACGCCACCCCAGGAGCCCAGGAGAGCAGACAGGAATGCGTTGGCCCTCTGCAGGGCAGCCCCCGGCGCGTCTGCCTTCACCTCCATCTTCGGGCCAGGATCAGAGGCCTCGTGCTCCTGCCTAGTTAGGGGGACATCCACAGGGACCCGTGTTTTCACGCCAACCTCTGGAGGGTGGTGAGGGCGATGGGGGGGGTGTCCGGACTTCATGTCCCTTTTTCTGGAAGCTTCCCTGGCCCCACAGCTCCCTCTAAATGCCCTTAGAGCTCTCTCCGTGAGCCAGGAGGGCAGAGGGCAGGATGAGAGGGTGGGCGCAGGTGGTTCTGTTTTAACCATGCTCCGTTCTCAGAGCAGCCTTGAGAGTCAGCCGTGTCCCACCGTACAGATGAGCAAGCTGAGGGTCAGTGAGGTAAAGAGACACTCATGCTGGGCAGGCCAGTGGACCCTGGGGAGGGGCAGTGCTGCAACCCCGCAGAGACCCCATGGGGTACAGGGAAAGGGGGCCTCCCAAAGTCACAGAGGAACAAGTGGGTGACCAGGACACATGTGGCCTAGAGCAGGGCACCAAGGCTGCCCACTCTGGCCCGGAAGACTCTGGTGTGTGTCTGCCTTCCCAACCCTGCCCCAACTTTGTGCAGCTCGCTGTTTCTCTGCCCCTGTCTGCCCATCTCTCTGGCCTCTTTCCCTCCATCCCTCTCTGTCGCCCTCTCCCGTGTTGCTGTCCACCCCCCCACACACACACCTCTGTTTTGCTCTTTCCTCCCTCTCTCTCTCCCTGTCTCTGACTCAGTTTCTTCTCCCTCCTCTCTCTTGCTTTGTGTGTGTGCATCTGTCTGGGTCCCTCTGTCCGTCTCTCCAACAGTCCCATCCTGCCGTCCCTGCCTGGCTGTGCTCTTGCCCCTTCTGTCCCTCCACGTCCTGCTCAAGGCCCAGGGGGTCTCTCGGTCCCTTTCTCCATCGCGCTCTCTGCTCTGTTCCCACTGCCACGGGCACATCCTTGCTGGGTCTCATGATTTGGCCTCCGTGGTGCGGTGTCTCTGAGGCCCTGCAGGGCTTGGGTCACCAGCCAGCGTGGACCAGGGCACTGCCCGCTGGTCTGCCGTTGGACTGAGAGTGGCTGCTTAGGGTGTTCGGGGCCTCGGGCTGGGCCCCGGACCATCCCCTCCTGGTACCCCGGCTCCCAAGCCACAGCTCACGGCAGCATCCCATAATTAAGACATAAAAATCCGTGATTTCCTCTGTGTGTTGGCAAACACTGGCCGGCTGCTAATGCAATCCTTTCTTTTAATGGATTCTTGAATTTAAATGATATGTAATTAAACATAATTAGCTGGGTCCTCCATTCGCTAGGTGCCGCGCGCCGAGTGAGGCTGGCGAGCAGCTCGGTGCAGAGCGGCCTCCTTCACGGGCAGATCTCTTGCTCCCTCCCGGGGCTGAGCTCACGGCACTGAACGGTGCCTGGCCCAGGGGCCCGGGGCAGGGGTCTGAGGAGGGGAGCCCCGGGTCAGCCACCCAGGGACTCGGACGATGAGCCTGGTGGGGTTTGCTGGGAGAAGTTTGGTTCCTTTGAGCCATCACGCTGACCTCACTGTTTGGGGTAAAAGCTGGGAATGCCGTGGGAGCTGGGGGTAGGCCCCGGAGCAGGGGCTGGGGGGGGCTCCACACCTGCACAGGCGCGACCCGAAGCCCGCCTGGCTGTCCCCCCGGCTCAACAGCCCCCTCCTAGGCGAAGGGCAGGGGCGCCCCCACCTCGCTGGCGAGTGGGGCTTTGGAGCAACCCCCGGGCCCCAGGGATAGCTGGGGGAGCCCCAAAGGGCACCTGCAAGATGGCGCAAGACTCAAGCCCCCGTGCACAGGCCGAGCGAGAGGGGAGACCAGGGGGCCGGCAGTAGGGGAGCAGTGACGCCTGGGCAGGTGCCTGGCCTCCCACCAGCCCCTCCCTGCGGGCGCCTGGAGCTGTGTTCTCAGGTACGGGGACTGCCGGGACTCCGGGCCATCGGGTTGTCCCCCGGGGTCCTGGTCCCAGCCTGCCCACCCTATGACTCCAGTGCCCATGGTTCCACACACAGGCCCCCTCTTTGACTTCCCTGGACCCCATATACTGAGGTGTGTCCCCCCACCAGCCTGTGTGCCCAAGGCAGGGCCCAAGGCCAGGCCGCCACTCCCTCTCCCTGCCAGCCCAGCCCCGCACACAGCGCGCTCCCCTGCTCCCCTGCGGCATCCAGGTGCTCAGTGATTGAGGGAAAGGTACCGGCCCCCGCCCCTGCTCCTCGCCAGAGCCTGCGCGTGCGTCCTCTTACTACCTTTGGTGAGAGTCAGGGACACCTAGGCGGCAGGTCACGTGGTGAGTAGAGAGCTACGCTCAGCACCAAGGCACAGGTGGAGACACCGAGGCCGACAGTTCGCCTGGATTGGGTTTGCTGCCCGTTCCGGTACTCGGTCTCCGGCTCTCTTAGAGGGCCCCTCCCACCCACGTGCGCGGCCCCCTTGCTGAGCCCTGCGGTCAGAGCTGTCCTGAGGAGAATCCCCCCCTCCGGGGCGGGGCCGAGTGATGGGGGCGGGGCCGAGTGATGGGGGCGGGGCGGCCCGTACGGGGGAGGAGCAGCCGCACACTCCCGAGCCCGGCGCGGCGCCCAGCAGAGGCTCTGCCCACCAGGAGGGCCCGAGTGGGGAGCGCAGGCTTTCCAGGGAGGAAGGACGTCCTGCGGGAAGGGCTGTCTGCGGAAGCCCTGGGCAGTCGGCAGGCATGAGCGCCGTCCCGGGTGGACGAAAACGCAGAGGCCGGTGGGTGGCAGGGGGCCCGAACCAGAGGTCTGCAAGGCTGTGTGGTAGAGGCGCGGGCGTAGCTGGCCGAGGCTTTGTGAGCCGAACGTTGCATATTCTTTTTACAGCAGCTTGAGGGTTGTACAAAGCAGGCTGCAGGCAGAATTTGGCCTGGGGGCCACAGAGACTGGCCAAGGTGACAGGACATAGATACCTTGTGCTTGTCAATCATGTGTGACTTCATCACGTGCCCTATGTGTAGATGCATAGAGAGCACCTAAAAACAAACAGCGTGATGCGTTTTCCCCTGTGTGCCCCACCCCTGTAACTGCCACCCAGGTGAAGATCTAGAACGTTGCCAGCACCCCCGATCCTGTTCCCCCGAGAAGTAACCGTCTTCTGGCCCCTGCACCACAGGGACTGGTTGTGCCCGCTCCTGAACTTGGCGTAAATGGGTCCTCCAGCTGGGGTTCCTTGAGCCTGGCTCCTGCGGCCTGTCGTAAGGTTGGCGGGACCCCCATGCAGCAGCGCAGACGGTCATTTCCTGAGAGTAGGACCATCGCCGTGTTCTACCGCGTGCGCTCGCCACCATGTTTCTCCAGCCCCTGCTGACGGACACTTGTGCAGTTTCCCCCTTTGTGCTCTTACCATAAAGCTGCGTGGAATGTTCTAGTACACGTGTTTTGGTGAACAAATCGACGCATTTTTGTCATGTGTGTATCTGGGAGTGAAATGGATGGGTCCGAAGTAGGTGCTGGCACACAGTTTGGTGAACTAAAAGGCCACGCCACATACAACCTTTCGACAGCGACAGGTATGTATTTCAGCGCTGCTGGGGATGATGGATCTTAAGTTCCCGCCATCGCCAGCTGTGTCTGTGATGGCAAGAGTGAAATGATCCCGTAGAACCCTGCACGGACGTGAGAGTTGTTCTTGCTCAAGTTGCAGACCCAGTGGTGGCGGTGAGGGTCCCCATGCACTCAGCACCTGTGTTGTCTCCAGGGCTCCTGGTTTGGGGCCTCAGTCGTCAGGGTTGTGTGCACTGCCCTCTCCACTCCCAGGGCTGCCCCTGGGGCCCCAGCCGCCCCTGGGGAGGTGGCCTCCAGGCCACCAGGCTGACTCTTTTAAAAGGTGGTTCCCTTGCCCTGAAAGGACAGCCACTGTAGGGTAAAGAGCTTTGTGAAAAACAAACCCTTCAAAAGGGACAACTTGGCTTTTAGGATGTTATCAGAGCCAGTGTCAACCACTTCCTTCCAAACCAGGGTGGGGGCTTCCGAGGTGGTGGCCTGGCTGCTGGGAAGCCATGATTTCCTGCTTTCCCAGGGAGCTGGGGTCAGACCATGGGGTGATCTGAGTAGCAGGTCCTCAGTGGTGTGAGGTTGCACGGGGGTACCTCCGCCCCACGAACTCCAGCTCATGAGCAGTGCGGGAGGGTCTTCAGGTCACCAGGACCTGAGTCTTAGCTCACAGCGCCAGGCTGCACGCAGCCCAAGGGACGAGGTCCCAGCCCTTCCCCCAAGTGTTAGAGACTTTTGGGATGTCCCTAGGAGCCCACCCCCGGTTGCTCCTGTGGCCAGGGCTCCAGCCCTCTTACAGTTCCCCACCCACATGCCCACTGGGACCCCTGCTCTACCTCAGGACTCAGTCCACAGTCTCTCCTCCAGGAGCCCCCACATTGGTGTCCCTGGGGTGCCACCTGGGCCCACAGGCATTTGCATCAATGGCGTGGTCTCACTTCTCTTGTGCCTATCCTCCAGGCAGATTTCAGGACATATCTGGGGCTTTGCACAGTTCTAGCCCCCCAAATCCCACCCAGCCAGAGAGCTGCTTTGCCAGGAGCACCGCCCCCCTGTGGTGTGGGAGTGACCTCAGAGGACAGGGACTGTTTGGCATGTGTACCCCTGGGGTTTGGACGGGGAGGCACTCAGAGCAGGGTCAAGCTCACGGCCCTGCTGTTAGGAGTAGGCCATTTCTGCTGGTGGTGGGGATGGAGCAGGGCCATTGGCCACTCTGAGCAGGCTTCAGATGGAAGGGGTTTGGAGAGGTGACCCGGTGGAGAAAACAGGAGGGGGGTGTGTGCACCCTGATGGGTGGTGGCTGAGACAGGAAGTGGGAGGAGGGGGACATCCGGTAACCAGGTGCGGAAGGACCCGGAGGCCTCTTGAGGGCCCGTGCTAGACGTGGGGAGAAAGAGGCTCCGGAGGGGTCACCTGCGGTCCTGCTCTCCAGGCCCAGTGATGAGCGGCATCCGGACGTGAAGGCTGATGGATACGTGGACAACCTGGCAGAGGCCGTGGACCTGCTTCTGCAGCACGCGGACAACTGACGAGCCTCGTAGGGCGGGCCCCCTGGCGCCACCCCTCCCCTGGGCCCAGGCCCCAGGGTGCAGGCCAGGCTTGCTTCCCCCAACCTCCCATGGAGCTGTTCCTCCGGAGATGGCCTGCTGCCCCCCAACCCCCCACCCGGTGAAGTCAGACAGTGGGACAGACCCGTCTGGGCATCTCCAAACAAGGAGAACCCTTGTCTCTGGGAACGCTCTCTAGCCGCACCCAGTCCTATGAGTGTCCCAGCTGACTGGCCTGAGGGACCTTGACTCCCTGGCCCTCTGTCATACGTTCTGTGCATTTGACAGAGGGGCCTGGAGAAGGCGGGGGCTTCCTGCACTTTCCATGCAGCCTGGGGCTGAAGCAGCCTCCCTGGGATGGCCCAGCATCCCCCGCTGGCCTCCTTGCCCCTACCCAGAGTCCGAGTGGCCCCTTGGCACCCCTTCCCCCTCCTACCCCAAAAGGCACCTTGGAGCCCAAGGCTGGGGCAGCTCCGCGGGAACCCTGAAGACTGCCGTCCTACAATCAAGAACTGTAACCTCGTGGGTCAAGGCTGTGGGCCCAGAGGGTGGTCCAGGGCCCTAACTCGGTAGACGTGAATGTGTCTTGCCCAGCGTCTGCCGGGGCAGCTACTGGTTAAATAAATAAACTGTCCTGATTCAACTCGGTCTCTGACTCAGTTTGACACGCGGGGGGCCCGAGGCGGGGTGGGGGGTGCCCGGCCCTGGCCTGGTGCTGCCGCATGCTTCAGCCTGAGCAGCAGAGGCCCAGGGCCCCAGACACCCGCGCCGCCCCATCACCTCCAGGAGGACGGAGGCCCAGAAGGGACAGCAGGCGGCCCCACGGGGGACAAGCAGAGCAGGGCGCGTGTTGGCCAGCTCTCACGGGCCGTCCTGCGGAGGGTGGTGGTGAGCCACAGGCTTCCAGAATTCACTCAGAGCCGGGTTTCAGGTTTCAGAATCAGTCAGCTGAACAGAGCACTTGCTGGCGTTTCTCCTCAAATCAATCCAGAAGTCCCTGATGAGTCTTGGGCAACGACCACACGTGAAAGAAGTCGTGGGTCCGTAACAGGGTTTCCACTCTGTGGAGGCAGGAGATGAAAGGCTGGACCCCGAGCTCTGAGTCGCCCTGGCACGGGAGCCGAAGGCCCGCGGGGGCTGTGCTGTCCCCAGGCCGGCTGGCCACCCTTAAATCAGGATTAAGAGGAACCAGTGGCCAAGTCTTTTCATCAAGAAGGGAGGCCACCGGCGGGGCTGGTGTCCGTGGTGGCGAGGGAGGAGGGGCGTGGGGCCTATTAGCTGGGAAGTATGCAAATCGCCTGCTCCTGGACGAGTCCGCTAATTACAGCTTGTTGGGGGACCGGCGGGCCCGCGGTAGGCGAAGCGCACCAGGGCTTGGAGGGCAGCGTCAAGGAGACGGGCTTGCCACGTTCCGGCCAGTTTGTCTTGCAGGTCCTTGGTTTTCTTCTTTCACGGGGTGCCCTCGCCTGCTGTCCTGGCTGGGGCTTGTGGCCAGGGCAGTGTCCCCTCTGGAGGCAGGATCTGCTGTTCTCGGTCCATGGGCCGGCTGCTGCCCAGGAGGGGGACGGGGAGGGTGTCCGAGGGACAGCTCGGGGTGGGGGGGGGGCAGACGTCTGCTGTGTCTGGCCGGAAAATGTGCCACCCCAGCTTCAGTGAAGGGGACATCCACACTCTCCCCATTTTACAGAGAACGAACTGGCGGTGTGGACAGAGGACCAGCCCATGGGCTGGCAAGGGCAGAGCGGAGACTCAGACCTGAGTCTGACCCCAGAGTCTGACCCCAAGTCCTGTCCTTTCTAGTTCCTCCTACAGTCCTTCCGTGGGGGTGGCCAGGTGGCTGTGACTTTCTTGGTAAGCCTGCACACTGGTATCCTCCAGTGTGGGGGAGAACATTTCTGGAGACGAAATGTTCTTCAGGACCAAGGTCCACTCAGCCCTAGCACGGGGGTCACCATCCACAAGCCTCAACTGCCATAACTGTGAAAGGGGGGGATCCTTCCTGAACAGACACGCTCAGAGCCCTGTTGGGGGGCAGGCCACACCAGGATGCCCTGTCACCTGCTGCGGATGACGACCCTTGTCCCGCGGCCCAGAAGGGAGAAGGGCGTCCCTCGCCCTGGGGTCCTTCCAGCCACCCACGGTCCACCCGCCGCAGACCCTCCTTCCCAGCAGGCGGGCGCGGATCCCAAGCCACAGACGCACGTCACAAAGCTGCTGCTGTGGGTGGGGCTGGAGTTCAGGGCCACCAGTGGCTTAAGTACCTGTCTGCGGTCAGGAGAGGCTCCAGACCTGCCACTAAGAAACGGACCCTCTGAGCCCAGGGAACAGGCCAGGCTGGCTCCGTGGGCCCTCCCGGCAGAGCCCTGGGGTGAGGCAGGGGCCTGAGTCTGGCCACACTGCCCAGCAGGACATCCTCAGGCTCTGGGGGCCACGAGCCCAGCCATATCTTGGAGGAGGAGGGGTGGATGGTGCAGAGGGGAGGACAGTCTTGCAGGGTCACCTCCTTGGGGGCACAAGGGCTTCACCTACCCGCCAGACCTTCCAGTGTAAGCAACGGTGGGCTACCGGCCCGGGACCCTGTGCAAACCGATTCCGCCCGGGTGAGTCACGCAGCAAGAGTGTTTAGGTCTCACCTCCTGTCCAAGTCGAGGACTGGCTGGATCCAGATCCCAAGGCATTCCCAGGCAACCCTGAGGCAGGGCCATAGCAGCCCCTCCCAAATTCCCCCAAGAAAGAAAGGAGGCAGCACGGCGCTGGGAGGACAGGAGAACGTGACCGGAGGCTGAGAGCGTGGTGGGGAGTCTGAGCCTCAGTACCAAGCCCGCCCGCCCGCCACGGGGCCCCGGGCCGCTTCGGTGCTCCCCTCCTCCTCCAGACTGGGGGGAATAAGGCCCCTCCGAAGGCCTGGGCCTTCCTGGGGGCCAACCCTGCCCCTCTCAGGTGGAAAGTGGTACAGAGGAGGGGACGCAGGGCAGGACACACGTGCCTGCCTCCTGGGGCTCATGGTGCCCCCTCCCACGTTGGTGTGATTATCCCGAGGGCCTCTCCCTTTCTCTCATTTCCCATTCAGAGAGTGAACATATTGGTATAAAAAGAAACCGAAAGTCAGAGTCTGCCCTCCGTGACTGTCCGGGGCGATTCCTTCCAGCCCCCCTCCCAGCCTTCTTTAACACACTGCGGCTTGTCCGAGTCTGCCGTGGTGCCGGGGTCTGGGGCACAGACTCTTGTGTAAGCCCCGCAGGTGTTTCAGCCTGCGCACACCTGGAGCCGCGCACACCTGGAGTCAGTCGGCGCGCAGCCTGACATCGGACGCAGGTGCCAGCCCGCCCGGCGCCGGGGGCCACAGACCCGTGACCCGACCTGAGCCCCGCGCTGGTGCCCAGGGCAGAGTCCGGCTTTCAGGCAGATCTGGAGGCACAGGAGCTCGGGCCGTGTCCTTCCCCTGGCACTGGGGGAGATGCAGGGTGGCCGTGGCTGGGCAGGCTGAGCGGAGAGCAGATGCCCCTAAGTGAGGCTAGTTGGAGGCTGGGGCCCAGCCAGGGACCTCAGCTGAGGAGGGCTGGAGGTCTGTCTAGGGCCACCCGGGCGGGGAACAGGAGGCAGAGTCCCTGGGTCCCTGGGCCTTGGCCCTGCAGGGATGTCTAGGGAGAGGGGGAGGGGCTCCCCACCCCCCAAGCTTCTACCACAGCAGCCGTGTTTCACCTGGGTCATGAACTCGGTGTTTTTTTTTTTTTTTTTTTTTAAAGATTTTGTTTATTTATTTGACAGAGAGAGAGAGATCACAAGTAGGCAGAGAGGCAGAGAGAGAGAGGAAGGGAAGCAGACTCCCCGCCTACAAACTCGGTGTTCTTACACCATCCTGGAATGGGGGCGGCTGCGAGAAGGAAAACCGGCCACAGGAAGAGTCCAGAGTGCTCTGGTGTCTCACAGCCACAGGGACGTCCTCGGGACCTGGTGGGTGTTCTAGGCAAAAACTCTGTGGTTCGATTTCATGGGCAAACGCTGGGTTACAGCAATGTAAACGAGCCTTTGAAGCCGGACCTCAGCCTCCCGAGCGTGGCTAGCCGAGTGTCCGTGGTCTGGAGGGCCAGGCACGCGGACTGTGCGCCCCGGAGCCCACCCTGGGTCAGGCTGGGAGCGCCGGCCCCCCCACCGGCGGGAGCGGTGCAGGTCTGAGCCCTGCTGCCCGCGTGGGGAACGGCCCGCCCGCACCACGTCCTCGCCTAGCCCGTGGCGGGAGGGGGCAGGCTGCGGGGCCGGGCCTTCCCCAGCAGCAGCAGCAGCAGCAGCAGCAGCAGCAGCAGCAGCACGACCTGGGGCGCACGGCCCTGTGGTGGGCCCAGCTGGGGAAGGCGGACTCCTCTCCCGCGCCGGACTCCGGAATCACACGGAGCCGGTGTCTCTGCTCTGCCGTCCTGGGGTCTCTGGCTCCCGGATGGACAGAGAGGCTGGGCCCCTCCACCTCCAAACACGCACCCATGTACACACACGCCGTTGCCCTGGGGACCGGGCAGCTCGGACGGTGCCTCTAGAGGGCTCCCTCATGCCCACAGCTGTGGCCACACACAGTGGCTCGCTCCCCTTCCCGCATCAGCCTCTGGAGAGCTGATGTTCGCCCCATCTCACCACCCTGACCCCGAGGCCCGGAGGGGAGAGAAGGGCCCGGCCTCGGCCCCTGCCAACCCAGAGCCACTGCTCCCGTGGACAGAGCGGGGAGCCACCAATCCACCACAGCCAACAAACCACGCAGCAGGCTCCCGGAGGCTGGATACTGAACCAGGAAGCTTTATTTACACAGTAAGAGTAACAAGCAAATTCCTGAGAGACTAGAGCGGCTCTAGTGCAAGACAGTCGTGGCCCGTGTGGGAGGACAGGCAGCCGTGGGCGGGGTAGGGGGGTGCAGGCCCAGTGCCTTCTGCACACATGTGGCCCGGCCACCGGCAGGCTGGCCCAATGCCACTCGCTTCGGCTGCCTCACTATTGGGGGGTTCAGCAGCCCCTCGGGCGGACGCCTCGGGAAAGCACGCTACAGCCCCCGCAGCAGCCCCTGGGACATCTCCTCCACGCACTGAAAACACAACTTATTTGCCAAAGAGACTATGCTAGAACAGACTATCCTACCTAGGCTACGAGATCTCTGCTGTGGTCTGGGGGGGGTGGTTTGCATTATCTTTTCTCCTTAAAGATTAGGCAATGTCTTCTCTGACTGGAGCCAACGGGAAAGGTTTGACCAGCTGTGCGGCTGTGGCAAGATGCGGCGTCACTACCTGTACGGGGCGGGGCGGGGGGCGGAGTGCCTGGGCCACGACAGCCACGGCCCAGCTGGCCACGGAGTGCGCGGGACTTGAACCTCACGGGCAGATGTGGAGGTGCAGGCTGGGCCCACGGCAGAGCGTCCAGGGCTCTGTGTTAAATACCACGGAAGCTCCCTGAGACCCGCAGTGGCCCGAACCCGCCGCCCAGGGAAGCCTCAGCTGGAGCAGGGAGCTTGCGCGCCGCCCTGTGCACCAATTTGAACATTGGGATTTTCTTTTCAACGTGGACTTTTCCTTTATTTAAATTTTCTTTCCGCGTACAAATTCACAAAACTTTCCTGCTACAAACATTTTGATGACGAGTAAGGCTTTCTGAGAATGAAAATCTACGGATGATCGGCACAAGCGCCCCCGTGACCTGGACGTCGTGTCTGCCCGCGGGCCCCGCGCCAGCCCCGGCCTCCACCGCGAGTAAGGCAAGAGGGTTTGTGGTAAACGGTTAAGGCCACGGACCCCGGCCCGGCCCAGGCCCTGCGGGCAGGCAGCGGCTCTTGTCAGTCCTACGGCCGTAGCAGATGCTCCTTCTGGAGCAGGTAGGGACACACGCAACAGGGAGCCTCTCCTCCCCACCCCGCTCTCTGGGAGCCACAACCCTGCGTTTGTCCTTCAGGGTCCCCGGGCAGGCAGGCGGCTAGTTCAGGCCTCCCTTCCAGCTCGGAACTCCCTGGGTCTCCTTCAGAGGCAGGAGCTCACAGGCATCCCCTAGGAGAGGCAGGGCCTAGACGCCAACGGGGCTCCTCATGGCGAGCCTGCCAGCCCGCCCACGGCCCCGCGGGGACAGGCACAGGCAGCCAGAGGGAGCCCCTGGGCGAGCCTCCCTCCAAGAGCCTCCAGACCAGAAGTCCCGGCCTCAGCAGGGCCGAGCGGGACATGCCTGCCTGGACGGCGGGGCGGCACCTTCTGCACGGGGTGGGCGCTCTAGTCAAAGGGGAACGTGAGATGACCGGAGGGCATTTCTTTCTCGGAGCAGAAGGGACAGTGGCCGCTCTCCCCCCCGCTGCTGCTGTGGGCTTGCGCTAGGAGCTTTGGCGGGAGTGAGGACAGCAAAGTGGGGCCTGAGGAGGCTGGAGGGCCAAACCCTGCCTGGGGCTGGGGTAACTTTCGCCTGAAAGTGCCGCAGGACTGGGTTTGAGGGTCGATGGGACCAGCTTGGGCGGAGGTGGGAAGGTTTGGCCTTCCTTGCCACAAGGCCTGAGAACGGGGAAGCAGCTGGTGGGTGGGGTATGCAGGCAGGTCGCCCACCCCACGGCGCTGTGCCACACACCCACCACCTCAGGTGCCTGCCCAGCTGACCCTGAGGAAAGGCAGCCGGGGGGGTTACCACCCAGGCCCATCTGGTTCACCTCGGTCCCTCACTGTGCTGTGGACCAAGAGATGGGGCCCCACCTCTCCTTCCACAGGAAGGAGCTTTGAGAGGACATACTCCCTCAGTGGCCCCTCTTGGTGTGGGCTGGGTGCCAGTACTGGGTGCCAAGGTTTCTGAGGGCAGGAGTCACCAGCGTGTGCTCTCCCAATTCGTAACTCAACGACCCCAGCCCCCGCTGGCTTTGCTCTAAGAAGACGTGGCCTCCATGACCCACTACGTGGGGACAAGGCAAGATGGCAGGCCCACCCAGAGCCACCGGCTCCCTGCTTTGGCTCTTCGGGGTCCTGAGGGGACGTGCCTTTGGTGGGAGCCACTGTCCCGGCCCCAGGACCTTCCCTGTGTCCACACAACCATGATGCTATCTGACCTGAGGCTTTGAACACAATCTGGGAGGGCCACTGAATTGAGATCTTCTCTACAAGCATCTTATGGCTGATTTTTAAGAACCACCACCCTAGAAATTAGAACTTGAGCACCACGCTTTTCATCGAGGCAAACAGCGAAGCTCTAAGTACAGTTTCCCAAACAGGGTCTTTCTTTTGGGGAAAGAGAGTGAGAACGTTCATACTCACTCTGTGCACATGAGGCCTTCGCTGTCCACAGAAGATGAGCAAAAGTAAGGAGACTACGAATGTGCCTTTGTTACGTGTCAGCAAACTCAAGAGAATACACCGGTTATTTTTAGCCGTAGTGGGGAAGGAGCCACTTGCTCATAAGCCGACAAAATTGCTATTGTCTGAGGAAGATGCCAAGTTTGCTACAAGCCAAAGTCCAAGAGAGCAGAGCCCATGTGGTGTGTCTGCCAGCCGGGCTTCCTGAGAGCGAAACCTCAGGGGGTCGGGGTTGGGCGGGGCTCCCCTGCAGCAGGGCATCCGCAGGGGTGCCTGGAGCTGGGGACCGCACATGCTCCCTGCGCTCCGTGCCTGCAGTAGGGACGCCACGCGGAGGCGCTCTGCTCCCCCGGCTGAGCAGCAGGGGCGCTCGTCAGGGGCGGTGGGGGGGTGCACTGGGATGAAGGCCAGCATCCCACCGACCAGCGCCAGTGTGCTTAGAATACGGCAGGCGGCCTTGCGGGTCCCCGGTCCAGGTCCCCAGAGCAGCCCACAAGCCGCCTCCACCCCTGAAATGTGCACAGGGCCTGGGTGCACGGACCTGCTCACAGCTCCTGCCTCCCGAGGACGTTTTCAAGAGGTTGCCCGTTACTAGTGACCTCTCTCCACTCACCTGAATCAAGCTGATCCCTCAGGGACAGGTTGGCCACAGAGAATGGCTGCCACATGCCAGCCCTGCCCAAGCGGCTCCGGGAGCGGCAGAGAGCCACGGGGTCAGGCTCTCCACGCCACGGGAGAGGCAAGGAGTTGTCTTTTCGCCAACAGACCCACCCACGTCTACCCAACGCAGACGCCTCCGACAAGCAGCCCGAGCTGTTCCCCAGGCCCCCAGAGTTCCGACATGGAGAGCCCCCCGCACCCCGGCACCCCAGGGCCTCTGTCTCCCACACTTCGAATTAAGGCCAAATGGTTCTGATGTTACTACAGAGGAAAGCGTCTCCCGAACCTTCCCAAGCCTGAAGCAGGGAGACCTGGGAGAGAAGGCACGGAATACAACAGAGTGAAGGAAGCTGTGGGGCCGACCCCCCGGAAATGAACCTGAGCAGGAGGCCGGGAAGGGCCCGACCCCGCCGGACGGCCCTGAGCACGCGCCGCCCCCACCAGCCCCACAGAGCACAGAGAAGCAGACCCTGCGGGACCCGGCAGGGCAGCCGGCGAGAAACAGGGGGAAGGGGCCCAGCCCAGGAAGCTGCTCTCGGGCTCCGGCGGCCCCATGGATGGCCGTGGCCGCTGTGCCGGTGAGGCGCGGGGGCGGGCAGCCGTGCGGCGTGGCCGGGCCTGCGGGGGGCTCCCCGCCTCAAGTGCCCGCCGCCCCTCAGTTGTTCTCTATCTGTTCGATGTCCAACTCGCCGTCCAGGGAGCAGGGGCTGTTCCCGGCTGCCCCGCGGTCCCGCCAGGCCGAGGCCGGCCCCCAACTCCTGGCACAGCCGTCGCTCAGGCCAGAGCCGCCCGACTCCTCACAGCACTGCTCCTCCTTGCAGGCCAGCTGGTCGTCGAAGGCCGGGGGCAGAGGCTCGGGGACCGGGGTCCCGGCGGGGGTCCTGCCCCCCAGGCTGGAGGCTGAGGCCGAGAGCAAGGCGGTCCAGGACCTGGTGCTGCTGACGTGCAGGGCAAAGGGGCTGTGCGGGCCGCAGTCCTCCATCCCCGCACTCAGGCAGCTGAGGCTGCTGAAGGTCTGACAGTTCTGTGGGGAGACAGACACACGGGTCAGCCGGGGTCCCGCGCCCATCCCAAACCCAAGGGCTGTGCGGCCCAGACGGCCGACCGCAGCCCCTGGGGCGACCTGGTGATGGGTCCGCTGGGCGGTGGAGGCCCACCAGAGCCCGGCCTCCTCCAACATCCGGGCAAGAGGAGGGGCCGTCGGCAAGTGGGCATGAGGAAATGTGCCCCGGCCAGTGAACACCGGGATGACACACACAAAATCCAGTTCCCCACAAATGAAGGAAAGGGCCCGAGCTTGATACCACCCAGGCGAAGGGAAGCTGCGGCGAGAAGGCCGGGCTCTGAACCCCGAGCAGACTGCCCTTGCCCAGGGTGAGCTGGCAGAAACGCAGCGCCTCCCTTCCGCCAGCCGTTCCAGCAGGCCCTCGCTGGCGGATGCCGCAGCTCTGCGGGCCGGGTCGCTGGGCTCGCCCGCCGGGGGCCTCAAGCAGACCCCTCAGCCTCCCTGGCCCCGGCTGCCTCACCTGTTAAGAGGTAAACAATGGTCCCTACCTGTTCTGTAGGGCTCTTTGAGGGCCCAGCGGGAAACGGAGGCTGCCTACCAAGTGTTGCCTGTGCAGCCTCCCCAAGGCCAGCCTGGGGAGGGAGGCAGCCCGGGGGCTCCCTGAGTGGCAGGTGCAGCTGCAACAGGACCCAAGGATGCTTGGGGACACCTGTTCTCAAGAGGGGGCAGGCCCAGTCCTGTGCACAAGTGGGTGAGGTTAAACGCCTGCTTTCACCACAGAGCACGATTCGGGACAAAGGGTTATGACGCCTGGGGGTGCCCACAGCCTCGCTCTGGGGACTCCCCAAAGGACCAGCAGCCATATAGTCTCCTCTCAAAGAGGACCCAAGGAGAGATGAGCTAGAGGGCAGAGGAGAGGCCTTTGGAGTGTGAGGTGGGGACCAGGAGCACCGAGATCACGGGCACATCCCAAGGGCACCAGTTCTTTCACAGGCTGCGGTGTTCACACATACTCTGCAGTAGGGACGACCACCGGCTGTCACGGCCAACGAGCGGCTGAAACAGGCTCAGCCAACGGAGAAGAAAAGCCGCCCTCTCTGGAGGAAGGTGGCTGTGCCTGTCGTGGGCATGCTCATTGTTCCGGAATGCTCCGGAGCAAACTGGTCTCATGGGTTTGCTTTCCTTGGAATCTTTTGATTAACCAAGAAAGGTGAAGCCCAGAGGGCGGCGGGGGGGCGGGGGTGCGATGTGTGCTGGGGGACTCTGGGAGAGAGCGCTGGGATCGAAGAGAGAAGGGCCGGGCCACCGATGAGAGCTGTGAGGCCGGCCCAGGCCTGGTGGAAGCCCAGGTCACGGTCCCCACAGACTGGGGGCCCTCCCATCCCCTGGCCTGGGGTGCCATGGGGTTCAGCAAGGCCTCTGTCCACCCGGTGCACATTCTGTTCCCCACCACTGCAGAGAGCTGGGGACGGCTCCCAGACTAGAACGTGACCTGACTCTTGGCAGGTGGAGGCCCCAGACACCCGCGATGGGAGGGTCTCGGGGGCCCCTTCTGCCTCCCAGCCACTCTCTTCTCCTGCCTAGACCTGAGCCACGACAGAAGGAAGTGGGCGGATGGCCTTGCCTGGACAGGGTTGTCAAGCTCCACCTCAGCCTGTGTCCCCGGATGCTCTGCACACAGGAACTGCAGGAGCGAGGTGGGGTGGGTCTGGAGCCCAGGTGCCCAAGGAGCCCGACCCGGCCCTCCTGGCCAGGCTGCGCAGTCCGCCTCTTTGCCCCAGAGGAGCTGTGTTGTGTGAGGACATGCCGTGAGTGGCGAGTGACACCTGTTACAGAGTAATGATGTCTGATGTGAGCCGGATGTGCTACGAAGGGGGTCACAGGCAGTGGCCCCGGGGATCACCCACGGCCGTTCACCCCGGCGGGCCGGACACCTGCTGGGAGCCCCAACGTGGCAACAGTGGGAAGGCTGGCGTAAACCTGAACAGGAAACGCTCCCGAGTCTGTGTTCACCCTCCCCGGCTGCTCGGACTGCCCCACCCACAGATCCTGGGGTGGGGGGCGAGCAGGGTAAAGGTGCAAGTGGAGAGGGTGGAGGACTCTGCGTCTGGCTTTATGGCAAATGTGACAGTCTGTGTCTGCACACTAATCAGGTTACACATTAGCCACACCAGCAGCAGGGTGCTGGGGACCCCAGTCTGCTGGGACCTTCCTGTCTTTGCCTAACGTAGTCCCTGGAGAGAGCTGAGGAGGGACAGGCTATCACAGACCTGGGCTCTGCCACCAATGAGTACCAAGGTTTCACACAAGACCCTCCAAGCTAAGAACCTCGGCCCACCCGGCAGATAAGGGGTGGCCCAGGGCCCCTGGGGCCACCCTGCGGCAGCTGGCTGGGATAACGGGGTCCTTTCTGCTTTGCAAGAGGGCAACAATCTGCCAGGTGTGGTTGGCGAATGTTGTCACAAGCATACCCCAAGGTGTCACCGAACCCCACCCCCCAGAAGTCCTCAAAGGCACCTGCTGCTTGACTGCAAAGCCAATGTCACCTTGAAAACTTTGTTGACACAAAACTCAGCCATTTCAGCCACAGTCTCGGAAAAAACAAGACCAGCCCGCTGAATGCCCCAGCTGGAGGCAAGCCCCACCTGCCAGGGTGGAATGTGACTGACACAACGCGGCAGTGTGCGTCCTGCTCAGACTCCAGCCCCGGTGAGCCTACCCCGTGCCGACACCCAGGGCCCAGGGCTATTTGGTGCCCACCACACCCTGGGGGCAGGGTCCTGCCCAGCCTCTCCTGGCAGCTCACACTCCCCAGAAGCCCGGCTCCCACAGAAGAACGCTGCCCGGGCCTGTTGGAGGCCCGGAGGCCTGCGTGCCCTCAAAAATGTCTGGGGAAAGCTGCTAACAAGTTCAAAGCGCCACATGAACACATCGTTCCATGGTGGAATGGTTGCTCCGGGACAAACAGTCCCCCACCCCAAATTCTGCTCTCCTGAGGCCCAACCCTGGCCCAGGGATTGGCCACCCACTTGGGCATAGGCCTGCTCAGGTAACCAAGATCAGAAGCAGCCATCGCCGTGGCCTCAGGCTAGTGGCTGGAAACACTGCTCAGCACCCCAGTCCTAGAGTCTGGGGCAACTTCCAAAAGGAGCCCCAAATGTCAAGATCTTCCCATCAGACCCGCCAGACCTCAGCTCCAGCCACATTCCAGCCCGCCCCAACCGTCCTCCGGGGTCTCACAGCCAGGAGCAATGGGCCCCTCTTCCGCAGTCCTACATCCTCCTGGGTGGGAGGCCTTGGCCCGGCCCTGGGGACAGAGACCAAGGTCCTCACCTTCCGCGGTGCAGCCCCAGTGAAAGTCTGTGTGGTCCTCCTTGCAGAGAGAGGCCCACCAGATCCTGGGCTGCAACAGCGCCTCATCTGCCAGGCCCAGTTCCCTTCTCTACACCCAGTCCCTCCTCCGCCTCCCAACCACCCACACTGTGGCGGGTCCAGGAAGGTCACAGTCCCTCCAGATGGACTGGTTTCCTGCCCCCAGGAAACCCATGTTACCTCAACTCACACTCATCCCCATCCTGCTACACGTACCAACTTGGGCCCCAAGCTCACGTCCCTCCTCTAGTGTCACTGCTTTAATGCTAGCCTAGAGGGGCACAAGGGAGGGAATCCAGAATCGTCTACAAGCTGAACTGCTCCACAGGCTTTACCAAAGACCCAGAGCATTAAGTCTGGTGGGTGGGGAAATAACAGACTTCTGAGAAGAGTTCCAGGACGCCAGAGGGTGGAGGAAGGGGTGGGGGAATCCCACGCAAGGACAAGGGCAAACGTGGGCTTCTGGAGTGCCAGGTCCCCTTTCTCAGGACTGTCCTACCCTAAAGAGGGCAAGCTGTTCTCATTCCCGTCTCCCTGGCCACCCCAAAATGCCCTGAACCCCCCTAGGCCCTGAACCTAGCATGGGCGGTGGACCAGTTGGGATGAAGCTTCTGGAGTTGGAGGAAGTGGACCCAAGTCTGGCTCCCCCACTGCTGACTTTCCAGAACAGCAATGCGGGTCCTGGCCAGAGGCCAGCTGCAGGAGCACGGCCCGCTGTTTGCTGGGACCCCTCTCCTGGGCTGTTCTGTGTCCTGGGCATAGTGTCCCCACAGAGCGCGCCTTAGAGCCTTACAGCTAGCACTGAACTAGGACAACACCTGCTCCCCGAGGAACACGCCTTCCCAGACGAGCCCTGCGAGAGCCCCCCACTCCAGCTTTGGATGCTGGACTAGACAAGCACACCTGGCTTTTCCTCCGTGGAAGCCTGTCCCCCTCTTTTCAATCCAGCGTTACAGATCTCTCTGTGTCACAGATTTTGAGGGAGCTACCTCTAGTCCTTCTAGAAAGAGGGCCCTAAAGAAGCCCAACTCACAAGTCAGGATCATCGGACCCAGAGCCTTCCTGGCCTGAGCTTCCGGGGCCCTTGCAGCCGCTCTGCTGGAAGTTGCTGGGTCCAGGGCTCTGGCGAAGCAGAGGCATTTCCTTCCCAAACAGACACTCTGATGAGAACACAACTCTCCAAGCATCAAGAGAACACCGGACCACGAGAATGGCTAGCGGCCTGGAAGTTTTCTAAGTCTCATTTATGCTGGAAGTTGGCACAGAAACAACTAAGGAGGCAAGACATGAGATTTCCTAGGGGTGGGTTTGTCCTTTGTTGTTGTTGCTGTTGTTTTTCATATCTCGGAGAAGAAAAAAAGGTCCCGGCACATGCTGGGCCAAACAAGAATCCATCTCTGGCCAATCTGAATTGTGCATGAAGGCCAGCTGTCTCAGAGGAAGCCCCGGGGCCCAAGGGGTCAGGTTGGGGTGGGGGGCAGCTACTGCCAAGGCTGCCCAGGGTCAGCACTGTTGGGTGGGGGGCAGCGGGGTGACACACTGGGGCTGGAGAGGCCTGAGCCCAGCGGCAGGGCCTGCACTGGACACTGCTGCTCAGGGCCCTGAAGGCTGGCCCTTCGCTCTGTGCCCCTTATCACCATGCCCTGCCACAGCCCAGCTCACACTTCTGTGCCGGGCGGGTCAGCTGCTCGCCGGGCCTGTGTCAAGGCCCAGCCCATTACTATGAAATGCTTACCTTTGGACTCTACAAGAGGCAGCCTTTTCTAAGCCTGGACTGTTTCTCTACCCACAGAAACAAGGGAAACCCAGAGAGGCCCGCAAAAATAGGAAACAGAGTTGCCCCAAGGGGAGGCTTTGGGGCCCAGTGAGCCCTGCTGATTTGGCATTGACTACCTGGGGCTCTCTCTCCCAGATCACAGGTTCTAGAATCAAAATCCCAGGGAGCCAGCAACTATCTTTGGGGCATAATGACGGCCCTGGCAGTTACTAGGATGTCCCTGGCTTCCCGGGCCACCACTTCCACAATTTATTTCCGCAGAGGCCACACATGTTTACTGAGCACCTCTCTACCTGGCAGGCTCCTGTTCACCCACCAAAACCCATCTTTGCATCATCCCCTCTGGAAGCCATCCATGAGCCTGCATGTGCCATGCCTAGCCCCACGCAGCCCTGACCCTGCACCCCACTGCCTGGCTCGGGTGCCGGGTCATGCGAGGAGCTCAAAGCAGCCTGGGAGTATAAGGGAGGACGCAGTAAGCCCCACCTGGCTCGGCTTGTGCGCCTGAGCAGCCCGGAGGGCCCCAGGCTGCAGTGGGCAAGAACAGGCCTTGGTGGCCCAGAGCCCGGCAAGCCCTCTGAATGGTGCCCCCCTCCCCGCCCCAGACCACACTGTGACAGACACGGTTTCTGCACCGGGACCCCAGGGGGCAGATGGCCCGCCCGGACACAGAAGGTGTAGAAGCCAATGCTAAAGGGCCTTCCAGTACTCTGGCAATCAGAAAACAAACATTTTGTTTCTGCGGCATACGTCCCAGCCAGCACACACTCAGGACAGGACTTGTGAAACCACCTCGCTCTCGGGTTGGAGTAAGGAGAATTCCTTGCCTAACAAAAGTCCAGGGGCCTTTCCAAAGCACACAAGGGCTCTGGCAGGGCCAAGGCTAACGTTGCCGGGATGCACAGGGTGTCGGGGGCGCAGCTCCTACAGGAGCAGGACTGGAGGGCATGGAAGGGCATGGTTTCTGCCCAGATGCCTGGAGCTGGGTGATCTGAGGGCCACATCGGGGCACAGGGAGCAAGGACTACAGAGTATCGGGCCCTCGCAGCTCTGTGTCCCTATTCCAAATAGTGGCTTCCGGAGAAAGAAGATCCTTTTTGGAAAAATGAGCAAATCGTCAACCAGTTGAACAACTGCATTTTGCAGACTGGCAGACTGAGGTCAAGACCAGGGACAGGACTCGGCCCCAGTCGCATGCCTAGCTGACATGCAACCACACCTCTGACTTCCAGGCTGTGCTCAGGAGAACAGCTGGTCCTCAGGCAGAACAGCGGCCCAGAAAAGGCTAGACAAGGCGGGCTGGAATCCCAGCTCCTGGGTGTCCTCTGCGGAACCTTGGCAAATCATTAAACTTCTGAGCCTCAGTTTCTCATTTGTACCAGGAGGCTAAGAAGAGCCCCAAAGTCATAGCATTGTCTGGAGAAATGACTGCAACGAGAGCACCAAGGAGGCCAATGAAGGTGCCGGCAAACCTGAGCTCCTAACGCCCACCCACCCCCACCCGCCCCCGCACCTCACTCGGGCCCAGAGGGCTCAGGTTTTGGAACAGAATCTAAACTACAGGTGGCCAAATCCAACTGCCCTTTTAAAATTTTTATTTATTTGAGACAGAGTATGAGAGACAGCATGAGAGCAGGGTGGGGGCAGAGGGAGAAGCAGACTCCCCACAGGGCAGGGAGCCCAATGTAAACTTGATCCTACAACTCTGGGATCATAAACTCAGCCGAAGGCAGAGGCTTAACCAACTGAGCCACCCAGGCGTCGCCAGCTGCCCTTTTTTTCAAAGATTTTATTTATTTATTTGACAGATCACAGGTAGACAGAGAGGCAGGCAGAGAGAGGGGGGAAGCAGGCTCCCCACTGAGCAGAGAGTCCGATGCGGGGCTCGATCCCAGGACCCTTGAGATCATGACCTGAGCCTAAGGCAGAGACTTAACCCACTGAGCCACCCAGGCGCCCCCCCAAATGCCCTTTTTAAAACAAACCTGCTTTCAGAAGTAAGAAGACACGGCAGTGACACAAAAGGTAAAATCTCTGGGAACAGAAATGTAAAAACTGGCCAAAATGATACGAAGAAAACTGTCAAGAACACAAATGCAGGCTTGCACGAAGTAGAGTAACACAGTGTGCTGTAGACAGGAAGACCTGGACCTCAAAAATGTGTAAATTCTCCCCAAGTGAATTCCTAAACTGAATGCAATCCCAATCTAAAATATCAATAGCACACAACCCCCACCCCAACCATCTTCAAACAAAGTGAATCTCAAGTTTTTAATGGAAAATAAACAGGAGGGGTGCCTCGGTGGCTCAGTGGTTGAGTGTCTGCCTTTGGCTTGGGTATGATCCTGGGGTCCTGGGATTGAGCCCCACACAGGGCTCCCTGCTCAGTAGGAAGCCTGCTTTTCCCTCTCCCATTCCCCCTGCTTGTGTTCCTTCTCTCACTGTCTCTCCATCAAATAAATAACATCTTTTTAAAAAATTAACAGGAGAGATTAATCAGGAAAACTGTATGGAACAGAGAGACACTCTTCCTACCAGATGCTAAGACATACATGAGAGCCTTAATAATGAAGAGTTCCCTACCACGTGCAGACACGCAGAGACTAAGACATCCCCTCTGTGCCTCAGTACCCGTGCAGGTGGCATCTCAGAGCAGACAGTAAAGGATGGAATTTTCAGTCACTGGTGTTGAGATGAACAGGGGCCATTAACAAAGAAAAAGAAAAGCTGGCCCCATACTCGGGCCACATCTATGACAAAGTCCATCCACGAGGGCCAAACACTGCAGTATAAGGCCCAGAAACATGGGAGAATTTCTTTATAATCTTGGGATAGAGGGACCTTTCTCAAACTCAACATCCAGATTCATAAAATAGTAAATTTGATAAAAAACATACACAGGTCAAAAAATGCCACAAGCACCAGAGGGAATGTAAAATTGTATGGCCACTCGGGAAAATAGTCTGGCAGTTTCTCAAAACGTGAGACCCAGAGCTACCATGTGACCCAGCAGTTCCACCCCTAGGTACACACCCAGGAGAAGGAAAGACACGTCCACACAAACCCCAGAGCACGATGTTCACGGGGGCGTCACTGACCACGCCCCCAGCGTGGAGACAACTGCGCTGTCCACCCACAAAGAATGGATCAGCAAGCTGCAGTCTGTCTGGATGATGGAGCACTGTCCGGCCACAGAAGGAAGAAGCCTTGACACCTGCTGCCACAGATGGGACCGTGGAGACACCAGGCTGAGTAAAGAAGCCACACGAGAGACCACGTGCCGCATAATCCCGTTTACACGGTAAGTCCAGAAATGGCGACTTCCAGTCTGGAGGGTCGATTTTAGGTTGTCTGGTGCTGGGGGGCAGCTGAGGGTAATGGGAAGTGATTACTGGGAGGTATGGGGCTTCTTCTGGGGATGGTGAAGTGTTTTAAGATGGGCTACAGTGACCCGCTGGCACACTGCCGGGAATATACCAATTAAGGAATATATGAAAACCACTAAAACGTGTACATTTTTTCTCCCCAAGATTTTTAAATTTATTTTTTAAACGCATTTTAAATCTCTATACCCAACATGGGCTCTCACTCACACCCCTGAGATCAGGAGTCCCAGGCTCCACCCACTTGGCCAGCCAGGTGCCCCGAACTTGTACACTTCAAATGAGCGGAGGGTACAGCATGTGGATTGTATCTTAATAAAGCTGTTAAAAAATGGCAAAAGCGAAGTCCGAGACAAAGAACAAATTAGAGATCAAGATCTATAACTCATACGCCAGAAAAACTCATCTCCCTAATACACCACTGAGAAGAAAAAAGAGCAATAATAACTCAACTTTTTTAGAAAGACAAATGAACCCAGCTCAGGACACCTGAACAGCTTTCAGAGAGACAAAGAACAGAGGCTTGACCGCTGACAGAAAGGCAAACTAAGATGACACGGAGAGACCATGTGTCACTCATCACTTGGCAAAACTCACGTGTGGCCAGTGTGTGTCAGTGGGGACATGGGCCACCTGCAGAAACCATCAGGGTGCGTGGCTCCTACAACGTCACTGGGGCCACATCCTCAAGGTGACACACACATGCCACCTGTAGCCGAGCGGCCCTCCTGGTGGACTGCATCTCCAGGAGGACCCATGTGCCATGTCTGAGAGGACACAGCAGCTCCGGAGCTCACTGCTGAGCATGCCTGCACAGGCTTGGGGGCCCGGGAGGGTGGCCTGGGAAAGACGGGCCATAGTCACAGGACAGGACCTCCTGCAGCTTGGCTCTGACACAAAAACACCTCCCGGGTCTATCATTTTAAGAGAGCAAAGTGCAGAAGAGTAGATAAAGCAGGTTATCTTTTGTGTAAGAGAGGGGGGAAAAAAAGGGAAATTATCATCTGCTTCTATTTGCATAAAGGATTTCTAGAAGGATCACAAGAAACAAAGTAGCAGTTAACCTGAAGGCAAGACTCTCCACTATTAATTTTTTTTTAAGATTTTATTTATTTATTTGAAAGAGAGGCAGTGAGAGAGAGCATGAGTTAGGAGAAGGTCAAAGGGAGAAGCAGACTCCCCGTGGAGCTGGGAGCCCGATGTGGGACTCGATCCCGGGACTCCAAGATCATGACCCGAGCTGAAAGCAGTCGTCCAACCAACTGAGCCACCCAGGCAGGCATCCCTCCACTATTAATTTTTGAACACATTAAGGTACTATCAAAAGACAAAATATATATGTATGTGTATGTTAATTTTAAGAGGAGAATACACACTGAGTTAGAAATTCAGAGAAGGATGACCCACAGGCCCAAATCTTATTCAAATGGGCACTTCCATTTTCAAAAAAAAGGAGGCCCCCCCCATCTCCATATTAAATCATTTTGATGTTTCTCCATCAAAGTTCTTTTTGACTTTCCTTCTTATTGGCAGGAACGAGGCTTGTGCATTTCTGAAAATGGAACTTTGCAGAACTGGGCAGGAAAGAAAAGCCCCTACCAGCCCCGAGTTCCTGCACTTAATAATCACCAAATTAAATCTGAGATTCACACAAGCACGGGATGTGCAAACACCAAGAAGCGCCACCCCGAACGGGCGAGCGGGCCACACATGTGCCAGACATCTGCGTGTGGGCGGCCGGCGAGCGGGCGTGCTCACGCGGCTGCTGGGCGCCTTCACAGAACACAGCTGGCGGGGCCGGGGCATCCCTGGAAAACATCTCGCTGCCGCAGAGGCTCGCGTGGCTCCCTGCCCACCGGGAGGAAGCTGGTTTGGGGCTTCCGGCTCCACAGGGGAGCAGGGCCAGGCTTCGTGGGCAAACCCAAGGTGGGGCTGGGGGGCTGCTTGGTGCCCCGAACCCCTGCTCTCCAATGCGATGCCGCCGTCCCCCCTGCAGTTTGGTGGGTGTCAGCCGCTCGGAGCAGCTGCCCGGCCCTGCCAGCGGGGGGCGCTACGAGGAGGCTGCGAGTTTGCCAGAAGGGGGTGGGGAGGCGCGGCCCCTCGAGCCTGCCACACTCCAGCCCCGGCGCCCAGGGGAGGGGACTCTAGGACACATGCCAGAGACGGACATTTGGGCCTGGCGTCCAGGATCGTGCTGTACAGCCTGGAGCCCCCGTTTCCACCTGCCGTCGTCGTATTTCTACATCTGACAGAGAGAGGAGAAGCAGAGACAAAGTTCCAAGTGTCAAATTCAGCCACACTTCCTGTCAGCCGGGCAGGGGAGACCACTTCTTTCCTGGCCGGCAATAAAATCCGAACCATGAAGGTAAGCAAACGTTGCAGGAACACAACTACCGGATTTATCACGTGGAAAACTACATAAGCGATGTCGAGAAGCTCCTCACGGGCTGCCCCTTTCAGCTGACAAGGGCTCCCCATCTTGGGATGAGCCTGGCTTCCCAGGGGGTACCCACACCCCTGCTCGCTCCCAGGAGCCAGCATCCCGACTGGTCACAGACAGCACCGGCTCTCCCACCACTTGGCGCTTGTCGATGTAGCCAGAGTGGGAGGGCAAGCCTGGGGAGCAGGGATGTCCTGGAGCCCCAAAGAAGGGGTCCCCTGCTCTGCCAAACTCCTCTGAGGCCCCAGAGGACGTGCACAAAATGTCCGGCTGCCCTCACTTTCGCAGCATGAAGTTGGATTCCTTCCCTAAACCCAGAGGAGCCGCTCACTGACCACAAAGCTGCCCGTGGCAGACGACTTGGGCCCCCTCCCAGATCTGTGACTCGGTCAAAAGATAGGAGTCCAAGGGCGACAGCTCCCCAGGAAGGCGCTGCAGGCAGAACAGTCTGCGGAAGGGGCATCAGACACGACGTCCAGGCACCACTCAGGAGGGCCTCGCGCAAACCTGCCCTGCTCTGGGCCTCCATCTGCCCTCTGTTCTGGGAACGGGTGGGTCCCAAGGGTCACCCCTGCTGGCTCGGCCTCCCAGCAGGCTGCAGAAGGCAGGAGGCAACAAGCATCCTCCGAGGACAGTGTAACCCAAGACGCCCCTGGTGGGGTCACAGGCACCTGGCCTTGGACTCCAGCCTGCCACACACCGGGTGTGCCCTGGGAAGTCCTACCGGCTCTGGGCCCATCTGTGCAATGACAGAGTCGCTCTGCCTGAGCCCGGGGTGTCCCCGCTCTGCCCTGGGAGGCCGCTGTGCCCAACCAGGTTTGACACGACTCAAGGCCTGGCCCCAAATCCAAATCAGAACTCTTCCTCGGCCCCAGGGGCCGCAGACGGCCGCTCTGAGGCCAGACCTTGTTCTAAGCTCCAGACCTAGGGGGTCCCGTGAATGTCCTCACAGGCCTCTCAGCTCATCGGGGCTCAAACCTGACCCAGGACTTTCCTCCTCAAGTCTCTGCGAAGAGCAAACACCCCACTGCAGCAGCCCCAGCAGCCCTGTCCCCGCCTCGCCCGCGGCCCCCTGCCCCCTCAGCTCCCTCTGGGGCTACCTTCCCCCAGCCAGGATCACTCTGTTCACAAATCTTCTCCCCCTTGGAGCCCAGCCACAACACCCTCCCCGGCCTCCCGCACGCCGTCCTGGAGGCCCCAGGCCCACACCCACGGGACGACCAACAGGCTCTGTAGGGACGGGCTGGGCTCCCGGGCACAAGGCTGAAGCGGCCACAAGCTGCGGGGGAGCCCTGCCCCTGCCGCCAGGCCGGGTCTCCCTCAGCTCCTTATGCAACCTAAGCTTCGCCTTCCCTGTCTGTAAAACGGGGAACTAAAACTGCTCTCGTGGGGCCGTGATGTCGATAAAATCAGATCACGTGTGGGCCGACTCCGTGGGATTCGACACCGCTTCACGGTGCCCAGCTGTGCCAGGATGGAGGCGCCAGGAGGAAGCCGCGGCAGGAGAGCCTTTCACCCACCCGGACTCACGGTGACAGCAGAATCGCAGGCATGCTGGGCAAAGGGGCGGCGTGGGCCCACACTGGCCACCGGAGCCCTGTGGGGGCGAGGAGCAGCAGCGGCCCAGCCGGGCTCAGCCAGCATGTCCTGGCTTGCCCGAGCCCGGCAGGTGGCCACGGACATGCCTGCTGGCCTTGGGTGCGGCAGGACATTCCTGGGCACATTCTGCTTCTCAGAGCCGGCTGTCCCCACCCGCAGAGCCAAGATGAGCGGCAGGGACGCAGTGCATGGGGTCCTGGTCCTCCTAAGCCCGAGGCCCCATGAGAGGACTGCCTCACCTGAGGGCTTCACTTTGGGGTAGGGCAGAGAGTCTCCAGGGGGAACTCATCCTGTCTCTTGCCCACCAGTGCCCTTCCCAGGACAACCTGCATTCCAGTTCCCTCTCTCCAACCAGATCCAATGCTGCGGCATACAGGGCCTGCATCTCGGAGTAGCTGGACAGCAGACCTGGCTCAGAGTCCCAACTCTGCCCAGGGCCCCATGAGTCACCTGAGCAGGTCTCATCCCCTCTTGCCGGCTCCTCTGAGCCGCCGGGAAGAATGACTGGAGCCACCGCAGAAGCCAGAGGGTGCACAGATCTGGGAGGCTGCGCTGTGCTTACTGGACTTCTAGACGCTCGTGGACACCAGCTCAAGGCACGCCTCGGTCTCTGCTGACCAGGCACCCCTAGCGCAGGGGCTCCAGGGCTGCAAGGATGGGGCAGCATGGGAGGGGGCTCTGGCTTCTCCTACAGGACCAGGCCAAACCTAACCAGCAGGAAATCCAGAGTCCAGGCCAGGAGCAGGCATCTGGGAGACACTGGCTTAAAGGGCACAAGAGGTCCCAGGAGGCCCATAAAGACCTGTTGAGGAGGCCCAGCTTCAACAGAAAGGGTGTGGCCCAGAACATACCCAGATATATGGCAGCGTCTGCGTTTTCTAGCTTAGGGACTCTGGACGAGTCATTTCCACTCTTAGAGCCAGGATGGAATCACGACCCTGACCTTGTGTGGATGGCCCCATTAAGGCATCCCTGTGCCAAAAGAATGTAGTTCCCACTGGGAGGCCTGACCACAGACTCCGGAAGCGCTGGCCAGGGCGGGTCTCCATCCCTTTGACTTTCTCAGGGACACACCTCGGCATAACTGTTAATTTCCTGATAGGCTTATTTTTTCCCTTTCTATTTTTTCTCCTTTGTTCATTACTGTTTAAATGTTTGGCAGGATACACAAACACAGCACCCACATCTCAAGAGGCTCCTAGAAGGCCCAAGAAGCCCTCACCCTCCGAGCTAATAATCTACCTGAGGTGGATGCCCAGGCACACCCCCCCCCCCCCACCAAGGGACAGGATCTGCCGGCAGCCCCGTGTATGCCTGGACAGCCCAAGGCTGACTCCGCAAACTCTAACAGAGGGGGCAGTGGCTGGGCCAGGCTCAACCCAGCTCTGTCTGGTCAAGGCCTGCCCTTACCCATCATGCCATAGAAATTCAGAATAGAAACCCAACCTGGTTTGGGGTTTTTTTGGCAATCCTCACCTGGTACTGATATTCCAAAGGGACAAGGGCTCCCGAACAGCTCCCGGGGTATGTGCAAGGCTGGGAGCTGCCCTAAACCACTCTCAAGTCCAGGCATTTCTTCACGTACAGAAAACTGACTCACAAGGCTGAGCGATCGTCAATTCCGCCCGTCATCCCCTGGAATCTGATCTTGCTCGGGAACAAAGTCAGCATTTCTGGGGGCTCATTTTTGTGTCCTAACAGCTGCGGAGACTCCGATGACAGCAGGGCTAATGTTTACTGAGCACTGATGGCGAGTGTCTTCACAGGGACTGTCCCCTGAACCCTCACAACCACCCCAGTGCGGGGGCCGCTGTGCCACTGGTGTCGGAGGGTCCAAGGCCACTCGGGGAGCAACTGGGGAGGACCTGAACCCCGGCAGTCTGCCTGTAAGGCCGGGTGCCCAGGTGCTGTAAGGAGGGAGACAGGGGAAGGGCCTCTCTGATCCAGGACACCAGCGAGGCGGCAGCCAGGCAAGAGGCTGGCGGGAGGGTGCGCCCAGGCGGACCCCACGCGGGGCCAGGCCCTCGGCCAGATGGGAGGAAAGGGCAAAGGCCGTGAGTATATTACTTTCCTCTGGAGCCCTCCCCCAGGTGATGAATGATGTGTCAGGGCGAAAGGGCTGAAAGCGCAAGGAGGCAGCGAACCAGCAAGACAAAAGGAAGCAGCCGAGCGCCCTCACAACATCCTCCATGCGCACAGAATCCCAGGCTTCCTGCGGGGCCGGCCTCCAGGTCGGCCCTCGGCCCTCGCTCCCTTATCTCCCTTAGATATAAACGCGTGCATATGCTTGTGTGCGTGCATCTGTCGCCCTCTCACACTCACACACACGCATGCGCATGCGCACACAGCACCGCCATCTTGTAATTGCTTCAAGATGCTGTAATTCCTACACTGATGATGACACGGTCCGTTTGACTCTGACCCCCAGTGGCCCTCCTGGTGCAGGAGGGTGAGGTGAGCTGCAGTGGGACACAGGACGTGCCCACCACCGAACCACCAGCTTCCAGGCCTGGGGCCCCAGCCTCTGGCCTCACACCAACACTGGCTGAGCCCAAGTCAGGAAATGAGCCTACTTCTCTCTTGCAAAAATAAAAATGTGTAACACTTTGGAAAAAGCACAGAACCCAGGGGGAAGTCCCTCACTTTCCATCTGCAAGTGGCTTGCCACAAAAGGGGCAACCACACTGCGTGTCATGGGCAGAGGCCCGCATTCACCTGGAATGGGGAGCCCGGAGCCACGGGGGCCTCGAGCGATAAGGTTCTCAGATCCCTGCGGGAGCTGCCACCACAGCCTAGGACAAAAGCAGACAGAGGCTGACCCACCCCCAAGAGAGGTCCCTGACGCTGGGCCTCCTTCCACCCTCCGTCTTCCAAGCACAGACATAGGTGGGTCTTAAGAAAACCAACTGCTGACATGCTCCCTTGAACTGTGCACCTACTAAGTGCAGGCAGCAGAGATTCTGTGCCCATGGCCTCACTTGCTTCCCTAGGACCCCCAGGAGGGGCCCCCCAGGAGGCAAAGTTCAGCCTCCACTTTGGGATGAGGAAGCTGAGGAGCCTGTAAGGTCAGTGAGCAAGAGCGGCTCTTCTCCATCTGAATGAAACGGCGTGCGCACAGCACCCTGTGAGCCTCAGGGGACAGTGAGTCTGGGGGCCCTAACCGGCAGGTCACTGCAGTTGCAGCCAGTGGTCATGTCTCTGGGACCGGGGCACGGGGCGGCACATATCGACTGTGCCGAGGCTTAGCAGCAGTCGGCCCAGCAAGCAGGTCAGGGATCCTAACGAGGCTGGGGCCCCAGACAAGAGGGGATGAAAGCTGAGCCAAGCGCATGGACAAACCCACAGCGACAGACCTTCCCCTCTCGCCAAACCTCTCCTGGAGGCCACGGCCAGAGCAGGCCAGCTCCAAGGTCGGGGCAGAGGGGCCGGAGGGATTTTGCCATGACAGTCACGCCGCCTGGCACAGCCCAGACAGTCCCGGAGGCCACTTCTCAAGTCTGGCACCTCCCCTCCATAGGAGGACCGGGCTGGGTGGTGGCGGGGGCATCCTGACGGCCTAAGAGACAGACGGTGCTCAGGCTGGCTTAGAGGCATCCGGCTTGGGCACAACAGCAGCCAGGCTGACGTCCTGCCAGCAGTGTCCCCATGTGAACAAGGAACCTGAGATCCTGTGGGTCAGCACCCAACCCAGACACAGGTACCCTCACAGTTATGTTTGCAGAAACACAAGAGTGACTCCTGAAAGAAAGGGTGGCCTTTTCTCTCTTGCACTTAACACTGGTTCTCACTGCAAAACTAAGTAGAAACCAAGAGGTTTCCGCCAATCATGCTGGCAGGGTCGGGGGCGTCCAGGATAAACCCCTTTAAATTGCGGCATAAAGCTCTCCAGCGGTCCGGCTGAACAGCCTTTCTATTTCCCGCTTTCCCTCACGCTCCCTCCCTCTTTAATCTTGCCATTGTCCCCTCCAAGAGAGACCTCATAGTGTTCTCATGAAAGCAAGAAAAATGGACGTTCCAGAAGGTATTGTGGGACCTGCCTGGGCAGACTCGCTCACATGCCTTTTTTCTCACTATTAGCTTGAGATGATCTTAGAGAAAGAAAAAGAGAGGGACACACACACACACACACACACACACACAACACAAACAAAAAAGTCCCGTCCTCCACAGACGGTGAGAAATAAAGCCACTCTCTGTCTCTTGAGGCGGACGTCAACTGTCGGCACCCAGGTTAGCAGGGAAGCAGAGAATCACGCGTCCCACTCACCCGCCTGAAAACAAGAAAGCAACCTTCAATTGATTGGGGGAAAGAAATTAATTGCAGCTTTAGAAAAACCTTTTCTCTCGGGCAAGGCCCAGGGCCCATTGAAGCCCAGGCTGCCCGGCGGGGCTCCGGGCAGTTACTGTCATTCACCACACCAGGTGGCGGACACATTCCCAGGGCTCCTCGACGAGGGGACGGAGCCGCGCCTTTCAGCGAGGCTGCCGGCATCTATACGGGGCCACTTAAATCAGTCTGACGCTCTGAAAGGCTTCACCGCTCGCGGCCCAGGTCTGGCCGCCCAAACAGAGCCCCGGGAGGGCCAGCGGGCGGGCGCAGGGCCGGGAGGACGGTGCCAATTAAAAAGCCCAGCCTCTGGGCCATTCTCTCCCTCGTTTTCATTCCTACAGCTACATTGTGTCCACTGGCAGCGGATTCCAAAAGCAAGGCGGCCGCATTCACCTCCCAGGGCTTCCAAGCCGCCATCCCCAAACGAGGCTAATTAAAACCGTGGTCCGTCCCAGGCTGATCCTGGGGTGGAGCGAAGACAGAGGTCTCAGGAGACAAGGCGCGACTGTTGAATGCTGGGCTCTTCCAGGGGCGACTGGCAGGCTGGGAGGAAGGGGCCCCTAGAAGGAGCAGGGCCCGCCTGGGCATTTGCTCCTTGGACCAGTGGAACATTCTAGAGCTCCCTGCATCCTCTGAACCTCAGGAAGACAGGGCAAACCTGGTATAGGTAGGAATGGGCCCTGTTGCAGGGCTGACACGCCTCTGGGATACACCTACCATCCATGCCTGCTCCCAAGACACCCAGGGGACAGCAAGCCAGGGAGCTAGGGGACACGGACTGTTGAGACAGTCCTGATTGGTGCAAAGAAGGGACCCAGGCCTGGCCCCATTTTGGCTGTTTATCCAAAGCCCACTCTGCCCCCCTGGGCCTGTTTCAACTGGAAAGCAGTGAGGATATGTGCTCCCTTGCAGAATCGCTGGGCTGGCATGTACATGGCGCACACAGCCATGCCCTGTGACTGCCAACACTGAGACCACTGAGCACAGCACTGCCCAGTGGCCACCACCGTCAGAAGCTCTGCCAGCAAACCAAGGAGCTCTGGCTCCATGAGAGCCAATCAGAACCCCCAGAAGCGGACGGTGGTGCCCTTGCTGCCCTGCTGCCTTCCTTCCCAGCGCCCTTCAGAATTCCAGGACAGCGCCTAGCCCAGCCAGCAATGGATGAAGACACGAGGGCCAACTCTGTTCTTTTGGCAAAATGCATGTTAATTCCGGCTGAGCTGTGTGACACTCAGCAGCTCTTTTCCAAATTACCAGGGTATCTGAGCTGTATGAGGTCCTCCCCAAAGAACATCTCAGAACTATACTGCTCAAAGGTTTCTGCCACAGAAGGAGGCTTGGGATGTCTGTTTCCCAGATGGTGTTGGGAGGGGGCTTCTAGGGAGATGAGCAAAGCCCGAGAGCTTGACTGGAGAGGGCAGGCAGGTTCTGGGGATGGCAGTGGCAATGGAAATGGCAGAGAGATGCAGAGGTGGGCAGCCAGAGCCTCCTCTGGTCGAGATCCTGGGAGATGGAAGGGATGATGTCTCAGGTCCCTCTACTATGGGGACCAGCATTGCTAGAGCACCTGCCCCGCAGGGGGTTAGGGTGGCCCCTGCCACACCCAGATTCCGAGGGGCCTGCCTCTCCTATCCTCCCCTGAGTGAGAAGAAAAGGAGCCAGGTGTATGCATGTCTGTCTACAGGGCAGAAGCCAGGCCCTTGAGACAAAGACCCCAGCAGTGGTCACCTCCCTTGGGGCTAAGAGCAGCACAACAGTGACTAGGCTCCGTCTCAGCGGGGGAGTCCCTGGGTGCCCCTGTGGCCCTCGAGGAGCCGGCTGAGCCCTCAGTGCAGGAAGGGGCAGCAGGACCAGCGGGGGCTCTATCGTCACAGTGCTCTCTGAACACGCCCTGCTCTGATGACACCCTGCCCCTGCTCCTCTCCCCTCTTCCTCAGAAGGATACCTGGGTCTAGTGGTCCAGCTTCCATTTTCTAAATTTTTTAAAGTTGAAAATCAAAAGTCATAACAAAAACAACACTGATCTTGGGGGCACCTGGGTGGCTCAGTGGGTTAGTTTCTGCCTTCGGCTCGGGTCATAATTCCAGGGTCCTGGGATTGAGCCCCACATTGGGCTCCCTGCTCAGCAGAGAGCCTGCTTCCCCCCCTCTCTCTCTGCCTGCTTCTCTGCCTACTTGAGATCTCTGTCTGTCAAATAAATCAATAAAATCTTTAAAAAAAAATTAAAAAAACAAAATCAACACTGATCCTAACCAAGTGCTTCCTGGGGCCCCACTGAGAGGGGCAGCCTCGGCCCCTGAAACAGGCTCTGGAGCTGGGATGAGCTGGTAGCAGCTCCCTTCCCTCCCCTCCCCTCCTCCAGCCTCCCAGGAGGGGCCAGCTCTCAAGGCAGACAGGTGATGGTAAGTTGAGTAGGGCTTGTGCCAAGCAGTTGCTAAGACGGCTCCAAGAACCCTGAAGTCCTGATTAATGGGCAAGATGGCTCTGCTTTGGCAGTGGGACGCTGGCGCTTTTTCACATGAAAGACAGCAGTGCACGCTGCTGGCAGCTGCCTGGCAAAGTGCCTGCTTGCCTGCTCTTCCTGGAAGGGCTCGGGCAGAGTGGGCTGACAAGCCAGCAGACAGCATCACCATCCTTCCCAGTTCCTGGGGCTGCAGACTCCGAGACAGAAAAAGCCAACACACCCAGCCCAGGGGCAGCAGGCCCCGTAACCCCTCTTCAGGTAACAGGAGGCCCCACTGCCCAGCTCCATCCCCCCTGCGTGGTGCTCCTGCTGAGTAGGGCCTAGAAGGCACCTGTCAGGCCCTGTCCTTTGCCACTGCTAGTTCACAAGGCTCAGATTTCCTGTCTGAGGCCAGGCACATAACAGGGCCCCAGAGACTGCAGCCACCAGGGGGGCCAAGACCTTTCAGTCCAGTCTGTGGATCTCCACCTACACAACGTCACCCCAGGGACTGTCCGGACTCCGGAGGTCACGGGGACTGTGGGCGTCAGGTGGGGAGAAGCAGGGATCCCACAGCACAGGGCAGCCCCTCGCCCTCCAACGGAGAACCGTCCAGACCAAGACACCAGCAATGCTGAGGCCGAAGCTCTGGTCTTCCTGTGGCAGCGTCGCCCCCGGGACATGCAAGGGCAGCTCGCTTGCTCCCAGGCACTTGCCAGGTGCAGTAAGAATGTTCCTGCCAGTGGCTTCAGTGCCGTCGAAACTTGCTCTGGCCCCTCGGGGGCTCAAACACCTTCCCCGGGCAGGCCGCTAGCAGGCATGCGGAGAGGGAGGAGGAACACGCAGCTCTGCGGAAGGAAGGAATCCAGGAACGAACAACACGGCGTTCTGACCAGCTGCCCCAAACCAGGGTGCTCCCACGGTCATGGCTCCACCTGCTATGTACTCCCTCAGCCCTTTTACTCCCAGCCCTGGGCCTGTGGGATGTTAGGCCAAGGGCTAAAGACACAAGCTCAGGTTCATGGTGGACATGACTCTGTGTCCAGCTCCCCCCACCACAAGTGGTAACGGTCACTCTCTGTGGCTCTTCCCCCACGGGAACTGTCAACTGCCCTGCTGGGGGGACTCACAGGGTTACTTTAGGGGAGGCTAGAAGCAGGGCATGACAGATGCCCAGGAACTCTGAGAGAACGGCCAGCATCTTTGCCCCCCGCGGAAGTGCCTACGACAAGCCGAGAGTCAGTCTGAACGTGTGGTCACTGTTGTCTCCAGGTCTAAAGTGAGGCTCCGTCCACAGATCCAGGGTGGCCAGGGGCCACGGCAGAGTGACCTGGTCAGCTTCCTGCCAGGCCCATCACCTGGCACTAAGCCCTAGCTAGGAACCCAGAGCAGGGGACCAGCCACTGCGTCTGAGGAGTTCCCAGTCGGGGAAGGGACGAGGTCAGGGGTGCTCAGAGTGCCGTACTGGGGCCAGTGTTTTCAGACCATGTGGTCTGTGCTGGCTGCTCTGCCAAGCGCTTTTCAACTAACATCAAATTTATTTTGTACCACTTCCCTAAGGGACTTTACTATCGTCCCCATGTCCTAAAAGGGGGACTTGAGCCCCAGTAGCTTTAGTGAATGGCTGGCAGGAAGCCATACAAGCTTCCCCATATCCCAGGAGATGCCCGAGGCCCCCTCCACCCTCTACCTGTCCTCGGCTCCTTCTCCTGCTCCTAAGCCCCACACGGTGACAATCAGGTGCTGGATAATGACTGGTCCAGTCTGAGGCCCCAGATGAACTCTTAAGTTTCGTTCAGATTGTTCAGCAAGAGCAGGAAGGGAAGGCAGCTGCTGAGGACCCACCATTTGTGGTGACCCATCACGTGAGCAAGAGTAAGTCCTCACAACAGCTGTAAGGAGAGAAGTGAAAGTCACGGACACGTTGATGGACGCTGACATGCCCAGTGTCACAGCTAGGGCGCAGCAGAGCGTGAAGAAATCCCGTGTTCTTTCCACATCGCTCCCCCCGCCCCGCCCCCTCAGTGGTGGGACCCGTGTCTCCCCACCCAGGGCTGCTCTTGCCCGCACCTGTCGGAGTTGCTGAGGACAGACCCAGAACAAGCCAAGAAAACATCTCTGGCTTCACGAGACCCATGCAGGAGGAACCTCGGGACAGCCGTGACAGCGCCATCCTGGGGTCGGGGCTCCCTGCAGCGCCCAGGACAGCGGGAGGCGAACGGGGAGCACATGAACAGGACACCGAGCTGTCAGGCAGCGGGGTGGTCGGGGTGGAGCGAGGGATGGGAAAGGAAGTGGGTGTGGGTGAGGAGACAGTCAACAGGAAATGCGCTGGGAACGTGCCCCTGAGGCAGGTTGAGGCCGGGCTGCCACCCCCAGACTTCTGCATTCTCAGGCCTCCCTCAGATGTTGAAAATCTGCTTGTTTCTGCAAGGCAAAATGGCACGCTCTTCCTCCTTGAGAAAGCCCTCTTTCGGAGGGTGCTGGGAGCACCCAAGCTTCTGGGAGGAAACGCAGATACTAAGGCTCCTTGACTCTGAGAACATCTGTCAGAAACTCCAGATCGGAGGCCACAGGCTGGGGCACAGCAAAGGGCCATGCGTGGGCCAGGAAACCCCTAAAATGGAGAGGGAGGATGGGAGGGCAGTGGCTGCCTCCAGACCACTGTCCCCAGCACCCATGAGCCTGGTCTCTGTGGACAGGAAAGCCTGGAGAGGAGGACGGGGGGCAGGGATGAGCCTGCTGTGTGCTGGCCCGGCCCGACAGCACGGGGCATAAAGTCACCACTCATCTCCACGCCCCTCAGAGCCTCCCTGTCCCCAGCTGTAAAATAGCAAAAGAGGCCTCCGGCCAGCTCCCCTCAGAGCATTGCCAGGAGACCTTAAGAATCACATCGTGAAGCTTCCGGGGGGAAAACACCCTAAAATAGTAGCAGCGGAATAATAATAAATAGTAGGGCCTGTGCTCCCACCACCAAGCCCCACGGGGTGCGTCTAATCTTTACTTTGCAGATGAGCAAACGGGGTGAGAGATCCAGTGACTTGCCCAAGGTCCCAGAGCTGAAGACCGCGCCACCAGCACTTGGACACGGCCACCCGCCTCACTTGCTCAGGGCTCCTCTCTCCACTAAGTGGCTGGGCTGGGATCAGCCATCATGGGAGGCCACCCTGGGAAGACAGGGCACCATCCCAGCCCTTGAGGAATGGGCGGTGTCACTGGACAGACCAGTGGGAAGAGCGTGCTGCAACACGAGAGGCACTGGGAGGCTCGGGGCAAAGGCCGAGCAGACAGGATGGAACCAGTGGCAGAGGACAGCTACCTCCTACCCACCTGCAAGAACAGCTGCAGGCCCGCAGGGGAGGGTGTCCAGGTTGGGGCAAGGGCAGGTGACGGGAGCGATGGAAGACCCAGGGCCAGTCGCTGCCCTGTAATCAACTGCGTCACTATGTGACCCTGCACGAGGGGCCTTTTCTCTTCACTTTCTCCAGATACACAATGGACGGGACCGGACTCCGGTCCCTCAAAGCTCTGAGACATACGAGTCCCAGCTACAACTTCTGTACCTCTTCATTATCAAAACCGGGAGCACGGAAACCATCCTTGACTACTCGAAGTTTTCACACTGTCTTCCCAGAGGAAGATACCATTGTCTCAGTAGACCCCAGCATCCCAACCTTGGCAGAGGCCCCCAAATTGTTCTTGGATCCACCTGGCACCCTTGGACCACCGTCCTGGCCAACCAGGATGGGGGATGGGTGGATGGGTGGAGAGGGTGCTGTCTGGCACGCTGGCCCAGGCATCTGCGGCTGCGGTGGGAAGCCGGAAGAGCAGTCCTGGCCGGCCCGCCTCCACGTGAGTCAGCAGCTGCTTCTCCCAACCTATTTCTCCCCCACCGCATGCCACAGGGTATTGCCAACACCCGACAACTGCAAGGATTTGGACAACGGCAGTTTCAACAAACTCCTGGATCAAGCCCGAGCCCACGTTCACACGACTGTATGAAGGATTTGTGCCACAAACAGGACCCAACTGGAAGCTGGCCAGAGTCAGGACCCGACAGCGGCCCTCCCCAGCACTCAGGGTCTCCCTGGCATGCACCGAAAGGGCCACGGCACTGTCTCTACTCCCCCAGACGCCCAAAGCACCGACATCTACTGCGAACGTGCTTGTCGCGGGAACCAAGCCACCCCTCCTCACTGCTCCCAATGCCTCCACAAGACGTATTGTTAGCCCTATTTTTCTTTTTTAATTTTATTTATTTGAGGGAGAGAGAAGAAAGGAGAACACAAAGGGAGTGGGAGAGGGGAAGCAGGCTCCCCGCTGAGCAGAGAGCCCAACGGACCAGTCCCAGGACCCTGAGATCAGGACCGGAGCTGAAGGTAGATGCTTCACCGACTGAGCCACCCAGGCGTCCCGGCCCCATTTTTCAAAACTAAACAAGCTGAGGCCCAGAGAAGTCGTACGCCCAGGATCCTTCAGCTAGGAGACAGCAGGGGGTGGGGACGACCCCCAGGGCCCGCTTGTCCTCGGGCTGGCTCCTGCTCCACTGTGCGCTCAGATCCCCAGTTTTCTGTCTATTGGGATATTTACGGTATTAAGAACTAAAGTCATAAAAAGATGATTTGATGACATGTACAGACAACATAATTATCTACCAGACAACTCTTCTCCCTAATGGAGCCAGAGTGTTTTATTCTTAGTATTCTAATTGAGCACAGCATAATTTTGAGATCCTGTAGGCTCTGCTTTACTCTGAGCGAGCGCTCAGGAGACAGCAACTAACACTGGGATCTCTTCCTACCGGGAAACTCACTATCAGATGGACAAGGCCAAAGGTAAAGCGCCTTTGTGAGGAGACGGAAGCCCAGGTCACTGCGGCACCTGTGACAGGACAGTTGTCTGCCCCTGTGGTTCAGAGTCGGGCATGAGGCCAAGTGTTCAAGGTGTTCTGGTTGCACTTTCTGTGCTAGAGGATGGTGGCGATGGCGATGGTGGAGGTGGGGGTAGGGGTGGGGGCAGGGGGAGGGGTGGTGGTGGTGATGAAGGTAGTGGTGTTCTGGTGAAGGTGAAGGTAGCGGGGCTGGTCACTGTGAGGACGACAGCAGCTACCATCTGCAGAGCGCCTGCAGTGTGGCCAGGCGTGGCCAGGCGCTTTACAGCCTGTGGCTTACGGGATCCTCACACCAACCCTCTGAGGTAAGTTAATATTATCCCCATCTTCCAATGAGGAAACCGTGGCTACCTGATGAGAGTGGAGAGGCAGGGGCTCTGGACTCCAAAGACACTGCTCCTCCTCTGCCTCATGCTCCCCGAGGGAACGGCTGCACGGGGGACACCGTTCCTGCCAAGGAGCCACTTCCGGGCTCTGGCTCCCGAGCACAGACGCATGGGGCCGACCGCCCTTTGCCGCTGGCACTTGCTATAGAAGGTGCAGGCTCATCCGAAAGAAGAGGGTTCGTCCTAAAGTAGGCCTTGTGTGCGGCAGACTCAGACCCCTCTCCCGCCTTCAGCAACAAGCGCAAGCAGCAAACTTCTTCCTACAGGGAAGGAAGAGCAGCGGGGGCTGATGGGCACTGGGAGGACAATGAGGGGCACTGTTGGGTTGCACGCACCTCCCTTTCCTGACGGCCCCCCAACCTCTCTTCAGAGCCTGCTTCCTGCCCAAACCACTCCAAAGCCAAAGGCATAGCGACAAGGGCAGCCATGAGGCAGAGTGGCGGACACAGGTCCCCCCGAGCCCTCCCTCAGAGGCTGTCATGGCCACAATGCCAGGCTCCTGCCAGCAACTGAGGCCTCCAGCACCCCAATTCAGCTCCTCGTGTTCCCTTTCCACCTGATGCAACAGGGCAGGAGAAGGCGGCGAGGGCCGGAGCTGGATGGAGGCCTCTGCCTGGCATCTTCCCGCTCTGGCCTCGGAGCTGCACAGGCCAGGCAGAGACCCAGCTGAGGAGGGCCATAGAGGAGTCCAAGGCACTGGCTGGGGCCAGTCTCGCTCCCAACCCACAGGCACTGTGACGGCAAGCTCAGCTGTTGGACAAGACCTCCAGCCCATAAACGGGCACCAGGAACCCAGACTGAGCACCCCATTCTCCTTCCTCTTCCTCTGCCAGGCCTCCCCGGCGATGGTTATCCCAGCCCAGAGGCCTCCTGGCTTCCTGCAGTGCCGTGCAGACACTCAGCTGACTTCCTGCCCTGGGGCCTGACCACTCTGGGGGGACAGCGCCACAGAGACGGCCGGTGAAGCTTCCCTGCAGACATCTGGCCCTGCCCCAGGTCAGCAAACCTGAGCACTGACACACGACACAGACCACTATGTCCCTAATGCAGCCCCTGCTGACAGACCCCAGAATGTTTAGGACGACCTGAAATGGAGGGCCCAAGGGGCCTGCACTCAGCTTCCTTTACTCATCCCTGCCCACAAAGTACCCACTGTGCACCGCGTGCTGTCCTGACTTCCACGGAGTCAGCCATCAGCAAGACGGGCCCCCTGCCTTCTAGAAGCCCTGCTCCCAAAGGACCTGCCTGGAGAATGGAGTCCAGCACAAACCCAACTCATCAAAGTGCAGTGAGAAGAATTCTGAGGTTCGAGTCATCTCCCCAAGTTCCTAATTTCCAGCCCATTTTCCTACTTGGGTCCTAAGACTTGCCCAAGTTTGTCCCTGCAAAGGGGAAAATCACTTATTCCCCAGACGTTTCTACTCAGTAGGTCACAACCACAAGAGCGTTTACGGTGCCTGGGGTTCTCCCATGCAAACAGCATGTCCACACCCAGTCCTGGGGGCAAGTAAAACAAAGAACTCGGCCCAATGCACAGATCTGGAAACTGAGGCCCTGGGCAGCACCGGGAGAGGCCAGTGCACTACTGTCCAGTGGCAGAGGAAGCCATGGCCATGGCCTCTCTGCCATGGGCTTTGGGGAATTCTGAGAAGGACCCTGGCCTGAAGCCACCCTTGGGTCTGGTCCCAGCCCATCATCCCTGGTGACAAGCTCCTGAGTGGCTGTAGCACAGCCATTTCCCTCCTCCAGGCCTCAGTGGCTTCGCCTGCAGAGTCAAGGAATTGAAGGAAGTTTGGTATTTCTGGGAGCTGCCATTCCACTGGGTGCCACAGGGAGCCCAGGAGCCAGGATGGTGTGCGGTCACACAGTTACAGAGAAGTATCTTGGCTGAGGGCCTGACACCACAGGGTCCCCTGTCCTACCTGGCTTCCAGCTCAGGGCCCCAACCCCTTCAAGTTGGAAGGCAGCAGAAGTCCAGCCACAAGGAGATGTAGTCTTTCCAGCAGAAACTTTCCGGTGTGTCCCCAAGACGCAGGCGTCTCCTGTGTCCTTCTAGCTATGGCTGCACACTGGCACAGGCTGCCCGTGTTGGTGTGGGCTTGATAAACCTCACCCGAGGGACTGCGGACAAAAGAGGCTGCCCTCTCTGGGGAACCCAGTGCCTCAGCCAGGCCACCCGTCGGGACCCACAGCGCTCTGCAGACAGCTCAGCTCACAGTGGCCTCAAGGGTTCCCTGACTGCCCCTCAAACACCCCAAACCCACTGTCAGGGATTTGTTCTTTGAAACTGTTTTGATGGTTTCTAACCCACCTTGGGAAAAGGAGTCTACATTCCAGTTCCCTGGAAGGAAAGCCATAGGCTTTAGCGAGTTTCTCTGAAGCCCCAAGCTCAGGGCAAGCTAGGAAGGGCGGTCTTCCAGATTTCAGGAGGCACTGTGCCTGAGGCTGGGATGACCGGCTTCCTCTACAGCAAGAAGGCTGGGGCATGGCAGGGGCTGGCGAGAGCGGCCCCCCTTGGGGACTCTGATGCTATTTCAATAGAGGTATCTATGAGGCTGGAAACAGCTAGGCACACCCAGGTGCCGGGGCAGCAGGCCCCACTCTCTGCCGTCAACTTTCTAACGGCTCTGCCAAGAGCCAAGGACAGATGGGCTGTGGCTTCTTCTCTAGGGTGCCGCTGGGATGGCGGCGTCAAGCAAGGGGCCATACACGCCTGGGCTCAGAGCCCTCTTTGCAGCCACTTCCTCACTGTGGACCTTGGGCAGCTCCCTCCACCCGAGCCTTGTTTTCCTCATCCACGAGCTGGATAAGCACAGCCCACGTCAGAGGGGGCCCGCAAGGAAGAAAGAAAATGAAGCATATAAACGTTCTTCATGAATCTAACCTGTTGCATGGATGGGTGGGTCCACACCCCATCAGGCCCGGAGACCGGCCATCCGGCTGAGGGCTGACAGCATTTGGATCCTCTAGCTGATGTTTTCACATCGCCCGGCACTGGCCAGAGGCTCAGCTGGCAAGCCACGTGTGCCGGGCCCCCCCACGTCAGGCTTTTAGTAGCTCCAATGAGCCCCTAACCAGGTCAATCTGGACACAGGAAGAACGGACGCTCAGAGCCATTAAGGAACCACAGGACTCCAGCCACTAACTAGGTTGCCACACATCTCCTCTTATTTGGAGAGAATGTGGCTCTCAAGACATTTGGGTGTATTCTTAAAAAATATATATATATATCATTATCAAAGGAAATAATTACAAAGCATTAAATGAGAAAAGCGTGTCATGCTGTGCTTGACCGTCATCTTCATCCAACACAAAGGTGCTTAGAAAAAGACCCTAGGACAAAGGACCCAAAGCCTTGCACCTGGCTGGCCCTCCCCACCCGAGTGTGAGCAGTGACATCCTCTCCACCCTGGGACCCAAACGGGACCACACTGGAACACAGACTCTCAGAAAGGGGGCATTTCTAATGGTTGCCATGTTGGGGGCAATGGGAGAGAAGGGGACTCCCAGGGATGGGATGGGACTTCCGGTCCCGAGGCCTGCAGGCGTGGGGGTGGCGGTGGGGGTTGAACAGTGAGGGCTTATTTTCCACTTGTAGCAGAACAAGCAGAAGGGAGTGGCGGAGACAGAATCTGCCTCTGACTCAACCGAGGTTCTCCCCTCCCAGGACCGGCTGTGGCTGCGCCGTGGGAGGCCCGGGGTAGCAAGGCCGAGCCCTGTCGTGCGCAGGAACGGCTTCCTTCCCAGCCCCGCGGAGGGGCGGTGGCAGGAGCTCGCTCCCTTCAGTTACCAGAATGGCCAGAGCTACTGGGTAGGGCTGCAGGAGGCTCAGCCTTCCCCAGGCTGCTGACTCGACCCCCTCCCGCTTGGGAGTTCCTGAGTCTGCAAGCTTGTGGCCTTTTGAAAAGAGCCGTCCTGCCTCCTGCGACTACTCACCTGCCCATGTCTGGCCCAGGGAGCCCTGAGGGCAGGTTCACACCAGGTCATCCTGGCTCCCTTGAAAAGCAAGAGAGGCCAGAAGGGCATGGAGAGCATTTGCCAACAGTCAGGACTCAAATGAGCCATAGGTCCCAAAACAGTGACCAGGTTATATGAGCCCAAGGCGCACACATGTCACGGAATTCTGGGAAATCCCATTTTAACTGACAGTAACACAGAATATGGGCTCTGGTGCCTAGGACTGCCTCCTAAGGCCCTCAGGCTATCAGTCATTCCTAACCTCCCGACTGTCCTGCTTGCTCTCAGCCAGAGACAGTGGTCTGACTTGCCACATTCGGGTGACAATGCTGCCAAGACCCTCAAGGACGGTCACACCCCATCTCACACTCACAGGCCAGGACCATCCCTTCGCCGATGCCCCCTCTCGCAGGACAGGCAGTCCATTCTGAGGCTTACAGTCTCCACATGAATTAAGGGTTTGTGCCAACACCCACTGGGCTGGTAAGGGTCCCCAAAGCCATAGCCCTCTTGGACATCAATAGAAAACCAAGGGGCTCCTCCTTGCACCAGACTCCTCCTCACCTTTTCCAAGACATGCCCCCCACAGACTGTCCTGGGCCAATACAGGGCACACTGGATGCTGAGGGAAGAGGAAGGGGGAAGAACCACCCAGCGCTGGGATTCTGCACAACGACCCCTCCTTGAAGGAGGCTCTACCACTCTGGGTGACAGGTCATTGCCGTCTGGAGCACTGCTCAGCAGCAGAGCTGGGGCCAGCCCAGGTGCAGTCCCTGACCATGCCCCCTGCCCTAGCCTCTGGCGTCACTCACGCTACCCTTCCCCATGGAAGATCCTTCTGCTTTTCTGCCCCTTGTTTCTCCCCAGTCAGCCACATCTCAGGTCTATGAAGCACTATGTCTCATGTAATCTTTGCTCCTGCTTATTGTCTGTCTACCCACACAAGGGGGAAGCTTCTAGAGACCAGGGCCTACAGCCACCCTGCCCCACACTGCAGCCTTAGCAACAAAGAGCAACACGCGGGCACACTAGGTGTGCACCCAGCGGCACTGCCCCAGAATGAAAAGAATCCGCACAGAGGGAGGCAACGGGATCCGGCTTCTAGTTTTCCTGCCCTGAGGTGGCCCGCATACAGCAGGAACCCAGAGAGAGGTTCTGGACTGAATGGAAAGTGAGAGACAGACCAGACATGGGTCCTATGTGGGTATGAAGGAAACTCAGGTGGAAGCCCAGATTCGGGCCCTGGCATGGCCAGGCCAGGGAGTCTGGGAAGCAGACACGATGTGGGCATGTTTTGGGTTTTCCCACACAAAATGCACACGCTTGTGTGCACGGGCAGTGTGGACACACTGCAGGCCCCATGACTGGCCGTGTCCTGCATGAGCATGGGGGCCTCAGGCTCCAGGGGCACCACTGTGGTAGGTGGGCAGACGTTCCCGGTTCCACTGCCAGAAAACAGAATGGGCTCCTGAGAAAAAACGAGTCAAGCCAGCTCCCCGAACGCCCAGGCAAACTATTCGAAAACAAAAAAACCAAAGCAGGGGCGCCTGGGTGGCTCAGTGGGTTAAAGCCTCTGCCTTCGGCTCAGGTCATGATTCCAGGATCCTGGGATCGAGCCCCGCATCGGGCTCTCTGCTCAGCGGCGAGCCTGCTTCCCCTTCTCTCTCTGTCTGCCTCTCTGCCTACTTGTGATTTCTCTGTCAAATAAATAAATAAAAATTTAAAAAAAAAAAAAAACCAAAGCAGGGCCCTGGCCAGAGGCACCCCTGCTCCAAGCTGTGGGACGGGGCCGACGCTGGAAACGGCTCTTGCGCTCGGACGGCGTGGGAACGTCTGGTCATGCTGTGTTCGGTGCAGCCACTACAAGCCCCGGGACGGGCAGCAGGTTGACCGGGTCACGTGAGACCTGTCGTCCAAGCCAGCTGAGCGGGTTCAGTGATGCTAATGGGAACCCGCGTTATTACAAACTCAGGGTATGAAAGAATCGACACATTCACCACAGACCTTGGACCACAGAGCCTAAAAGAATTCAATTCTATTTTGTGCTGCACCAAGAATTTTGTGGGGACTTTTTTTTTTTTAAGACTGTGTCTGGGGGCGCCTGGGTGGCTCAGTGAGTTAAAGCCTCTGCCTTCGGCTCGGGTCATGATCCCAGGGTCCTGGGATTGAGCCCCACATCGGGGAGCCTGCTTCCTCCTCTGTCTGCCTGCCTCTCTGCCTACTTGTCATCTCTGTCAAATAAATAAATAAAATCTTAAAAAAAAAAGGGGGGGGGCACCTGGGTGGCTCAGTGAGTTAAAGCCTCTGCTTTCGGCTTAGGTCATGATCCCAGGGTCCTGGGATAGAGCCCCGCATCAGGCTCTCTGCTCAGCGGGGAGCCTGCTTTCCTTCCTCTCTCTCCGCCTGCCTCTCTGCCTACTTGTGACCTCTGTCAAATAAATTAAAAAACAAACAAATAAATAAATAAATCTTAAAAAAAAAGACTATGTGTCTGCTTTTCTTATTGGTTAGAGTGAGAAACTGGTGCTAAGCTCATGTGTTTTGTTTTCATAAGGACTGTTTCTTTCATTTTTCTGTTTTAAAGGAACAAATTCCTATTGTCACAGCTCCGCAGTATGTTTGAACCTGCAGACTCCATGGGCTCATTGGGCCGGAAGGCACCTCTAGAGCCCCCACTCAGTGACACAGCTGTTCAGAGAAAGGACTGAGAACCATGACATTGAGTGCTGGCTACCTCTGGGGTTGATTCCAGAAGGATCTCACTTTCTGTTCTTAAATTTCTGAATTGTAATGTTTTGCCTTCTAAACTTGGAAATTTTTACGTGTATGCATTAATTTTGTAAGCAGAAGAAACAAGAAATTTAAATGAATCTAGAGAGGCTCCTGGGTGGCCCAGTCATTAAGCGTCTGCCTTCGGCTCAGATCATGATCCCGGGGTCCTGGGATCGAGCCCCGCATTAGGCTCCCTGCTCGGCAGGGAGCCTGCTTCTCCCTCTCCCTCTGCTGCTCCCCTGCCAGTGTTCCCTCCCTCACTGTGTCTCTTGTTGTCAAATAAATAAATAAAATCTAATAAATAAATAAATAAGTCTAGAAATCATCTGCTTTTGTATATAAGCGTCTGTCCCTACTCCAACAAGAACATTGCTATGTGCCAAGAATGCAGTCCTACATGCCACTGAGGATGTAGTGGCACGTAAGTGTGAGAGAGCTGTCACTTCATGTGACTCCCTATTACCAGACCCACTTCACAGATGAGGATATGGAAGCTCAGGGTCCCACAGCTAGATCTGTAACCAGCTGTCTGCTTCCCGGGGCCCTGCTCTCAGGTAGCCTGCTTCCCTGCCTCCCCACAGACTTGAGGGCTCCTTTCTCTCTGCCCCTTTTCCTGCCTGGCCCCTGGAAACAGCTGTCCTAGTAAACCACAAATAGCACAGAGGCCACAGACTGGGTGAGCACTCTGGAGATGTCTGGGTCACACTGGTGACCTGTCTCCCAAAGTTGAAGAGCGGGGTCAGTTCCTGGCCTCCCCCAGCAGACTGTGTGAGGCAGGGGAAAGGCATGGGCCAGCAGAAGCCTGGGGGAGCAGCTTTGCTAGGTGTGAAACTGAAGAACACGCTGGCGTGTTCGGGAATAGGGACGCTACAAGGCAGGTGGTGGAGGCCTGGCTCTCGTCGGTGCTGCCTGACACTGTGCCACCCTGGGAGGTTTCAGGACCAGAAGTCCCAGGCCACCTCTGCCAGGGTTTCAGGCCACAGACCCCAGACCAGATGTCGAGCAGGTCCCCTCCCAAGTGCTTCCACCTGCCCAGTCCTGCTGACATGTTCACACTGTTTCCCAGAAGGTGCTCTGCGAAGGGGTCGGCCCCCACACATGTATGCAAAATGCTGCGTCCTCCAGCCCCTCAGACACACAGCACATTCCTGCTCAGAGAAGCGTCACCTTTCAGAGACCTGTATCACTGGGTTAGACCTTGGAGAACCTTCTCTACGAGTCCAGCACAGGGAGAGAGTCTGCAAAGTCTCCCTCGGGAGACGGGCACAAAGGTGCAGACGAGTTCCTAGCAACGGGCAAAACACCCTGACAGACTTACCTTCCCCGCCCCCAGAAGGCAGGGCAGGAGCTGTGGGGACAGGACAGGCTGCCAGGGGCAGGACTCCAGGACTGCATTCCTCCCCTCCACCTACGCTCCTACCTCTGCCTGGGAAATCTTCTCTGGCCTTTCTTCCTCGGACCCTGCTTCCAGGGCCTCCCGAAGGCTCCCCCGGGCGCACAGGCTAGGCACACACTCCTGACTGTACCTCCTGGCTGGGAGTCCCGCACCTGCCACAGGCAAGTCACCAACCACGTCTCTGCTACCCCATCCTCAGCGGTGAGCCGCGTGACAAAAAGGGTCTTTGTGTCCCGGGGCTGAGTTGAACATCAGGAGAGCTCATACCAACCGGAAGCAGCAGGGGTCAGAGAAGGGCCTGCAGCCTCATCCCGGCGACCCAGTGTTTCCCAGGGCCCTGGGGTGCTGCTGGGGGCACAGGGGAGCACGCGCCTTGCCCAGGCGGAAACAGCCTCCTGGCTCTGTGCGGGCCGCTGCACGCTGCCCAGGCACGGGGCGGCCTCAGCCAGGGATCAGGCCGGCCTCTGGGAACCGAGTCTGGGGTGGAGCGCGGGACAAAAGCCCAGCCAGCGGGGGCCTTTACATGTCAGAGCAGTCGTCCCTCCCTTATTTCACAATGCGGCTCCAAAAGCACCTCGCAGGGCCAAGTTCTGTTACCACAAAGTTAATATCCTCTAGCAACTTCCGAGCTGGTTGTCTGCCTCCGGGGCCAGGACACATCTGGCCGGCAGAGAGATTTCTGGATCCCTGGCCAGGGTGAACTTTCTAGGGGTTTGTCTTGAATGATGAGAACCCCAGGGCCACCCCCCACCCCCCTGCGGCCTCACTGGAGTTTTGTTCCACCACACTGAGAGGAACAGCCTCACCAAAATTCTTCGAGGGACAGGAGAAAATTCAGGCAGTGAGTGAAAGCAGAGGAAATGAACAATCGTCTTTGGCCCACGCTCCTCAGGCATGGCAGCGACAGACGAGCAGCCTGGAAAAGATGGGAGCGTTGGGGCTGGACAGGCCATCTGGCACACCCTCCCAGAGCCACGCACCATGAGAACGCGGTTTTCATTTAAAAAAAAAAAAAAAAAATCACGTTTTGTGCCCTGAGATACACTGAATGACTCGTTCGGACACCAGGGCCCCAGTTAGCCAAAACTCACAAACTCTGGCCGCTCCTTTTCCGCTGTCCCCTCTCCAGCACCGTGTTCTTATTTGCCACTTGAGGAGCACAGGAAAAGCCATGCAGGGGCCAAGTTTCGGCTCAGCAGAACTTTAGCCAATCGGGTGGGCCGCGTTACGTCACCCCCGCATTCCTGACCGCCAGGGTAACAGTATTGGGGCCCTTTCTATGAGTAGCTTTCAGTGAGAAACCGACAAATTCCAGTCACTTTCCATACGGGGAAACTAAGGCACGGGGCCATCTTGATCAGAGGCTGGGATAAATTTCTTAAAGGGCTAAACAGTAAGTATTTTAGGCTCTGTGGCCCATCCAGTCTCCGTTTTAACATGAAAGTCATCACAGGCAATTTACTAAGTAAGCTAACATGGCTATGTGCCAATAAAACTTTATTTGCAAAAACAGGCAACAGCTGTGGGCTGTGGTTTGCCGATCCCTGATCTAGATGGTTTGAGGTGACAACTGTCACCTTTCCTGGAAAACACTGCCCACAACTGTAGAGTTATGAACCCACCCCACCACACATGCCCCAGGGGTCCACCTGGCAGAAGTCTAGTTAAAATGCTGAACCTATTACAAAATAGTAAGTCACCCCTGCACAGAACTCCATGGACACTGGGCCCTGGTCCTCCACAGTCCTGCTCTGTGATGAGGGCATTCCCTATGCCCTCCCAGCACGGGCTCAGGGGCTCATGGCTCCCCTCTGTTCCACCTAAAACCCCGGAGAAACCAGAGACGGCCCCAGCAGACTGAAGCAAAGGCAAGGAGAGCTCCCTGGGATACACGGCCTCTGAAGAGACCCACCAGGGTCCCAAAACCTGGGATGAGGACCGTACTCCCCCCTGCTCTCTTCCTTCTCCAGGATGGCAGGTTTGTGGGCCTAGCTTCATGGCCAGCACCCTACGCCTTAGGTCTCTCTAGGGCCTGGGTTGGGGCAGTGGGGAAGGTCCACGGAGGGAGCAGCCCTTCATCTTCACACACCGCCCCGTGCTGTGGGAGCCCACGACACCTCACACAGCTTCCTGAGCTCCACCAAGGCCACCATCAGTGCCCCTATTAGGGCGCTGCTTGCTGTCACTGCTTCAAAATGGTCTCAGGTTTCAGTAATAATCCAATCGTAGCCTACTTCATCCAGATTGGTGACAACTGTCACCTCAGATCGTCTAGACAGTTCCAACAGCTGGTGGAGTGGGGGCCAGATCAGGGTCCCCTGGCAATGTCATGGGAGAACCCAGCTGCCATCCCAGAACTGGGTACTGACCTTTGAGCTCATCCCTGTCACTGTCTTCAAACCAGAGAGCCTTTCGTGTCCAGGGATGATCTGTCCCATCAAGGACCCACCAGAGCTGAGGGTCCCATTAAGGACCCACTAGAGCTGAGGAAGGAGACCTGCTTCCAGCCCAGCCTCAGCTCCATGATACCAACCCCCCCACTGGCTCTCACCCTCTGTACAGACACCCAAGGTGGGAAGGGCCTGGCACCCTGAGCTCTGCCCAGGGCCCCTGATGGGGACAGAAACTTGAACAAGCATGGAACTTGCAGGCACGCCAGGCCCTGGGAGTTTGGGTAACACTCTGGACCTCAGTCTCTTCTGCAAAATGGGGACAGCAATCCCCACTTTCCAGGGCTGTGATGAAGACAACACGGAACACCACAAACATAAATCCCGTCTCTGGTCCACAGGTGAGGTAAGGACAGGGACACGTAGGCATTGCAAGCACACAGTCATACGTGGTGAGAGCCATCAGTGACGTGTCTATCCGTTCACTGGAGTTTCAGAGAGTGGGGCCCAGGCCACAGGAGGTGCACGTCTCCGGCTAAAGGTTCCCGGCATGAACCATGCTGTCCTCATTCCCAGGGAGAAGGGAATGGCAGGCTGACCAGGCAGCTGACCTAAACTAATGCAGAAAGCTCCAATGTCTCACTATTCTGGCTTTGCTGCTGCCTGAGAGGAAAAGGAAGCTGTATCTCACTTGGTTTGCCTCCCCAAGGACAAAGCTGGTTATCGTCCTCTTCCCCCTGATGAATGTTTATATGCCTTCTTGCTCTGACCTGTTTGCACAATGGTCTCCTGGGTGCACTCTTGAGACCAGATCCCCAAGGCAATGGATTCAGAGGGTCCCAGACCCAGGAAATGACATCTGATCCTTTCTTAGGGACCTGATGGCCTTCCCTGGGCTCAGGACTAAGACCTACTCCTTACCCTGCCTGCGAGGCCCAGCCCTGAGTTGGCCCTGCCAATCCCTCACAGTCCCTCCTGGACACCCCCTCGCACCAGCCTGCATTGCCCTGAACTTGCCAAGCCCACCCCACCTGCCCACGTTTGTGCTCACTGTCCCTCATCACCTGTGCCTGGCTGAAGGCGTCTCGTTATTAGATCACCTCCTGAGTGGCCGCCTTGTCACTCCAACCTAAAGCGGGCCACATGCCCCCTCCCACCTGGCATCCACATCTGGCCTATTTTATTTTCTTTATAGCACCTACTGGCACCTGCAAGTTTCTTGCCTGTTATTCATTATCTACCCCTCTTTCTAGAAAATAGCTTCCGTGAAAATGAGAACCGAGCGCGGCCTGTGGAGACACCCTCAGGGCCTTGCTGAGTGCCTGGCACTCATGGGTCACCACCGGATGAGACCAGGAGAGACAGAGAGGAAGAGTGAGAACACCGTTCTGGGATGCTGGATGGTACAGAGGGACCACGCTCGGCCGCGTGGCAAAAAGAGGGTAGGCGTTCCCACGGCAGCTCTGGCCAATCCCAGAGCCAGAGGCTCAGCTCCAGGCTCCCTGGCCTCTGAGCCCAGCATTGCGGTGGGGTGGGGTGGGGTGGGGTGGGGTGGGGTGGGGTGGCGGGGAGGCTCTGCCATCTGCTCCCCTCGAGACTCCTGTGAATAGGAGCGCTGGGAGTGGGGGAGTAGGGCTGCATCCTCCTGCTTGTTTCCCGTGGCTGTCACCATCACTGGCCTGATTCCTGACCCGGCAGGGCCCTCTGCCCCATGCCCGGCAGCTGCCACAGCCCGCGGCTTTCCCAACATGTGCTGCAGCTTCGCGGCGCTTCCTGTCCCTAGCCCCGGGGCCTGTGGCCTCCAAGCTCTGCAGCTTGCAGAACCGCGGCCTCCCCTTTGTCACCGTCGCCCGGGTGGGAGCAGCTTCCTGCCGTTGCTTCCTCCATGGTATCTCGTGCTCTTGTCTTGGCTTCTCGGTTCTCCAGAAACCCAATTAACAACCCCTCGCGGTGAGCCCTCCGTGGACACGTGGGTGGTTTCTGTCCCCCACCGGGGCCCTGGCTGCTCCAGGCAGCCTTCTGCATGCTCTCCGTGCACGAGCTCTGGCGAGGAAGCAGCTGCAGCCCCCACCGCCACGACCACCCGCTCCACGCAGATTAAATGCATTAGAGGGCCCTGCACTATCTCAGGGAGAGAGCTGGCACCTGGTGGCTTTCAGTGACACATTACCGACGCGAGCTCACTGCTACTGCCAGTGAATGGTGCTTCTGGTCGTTGCGCTGTATTTTGGAACCAACCACCTCTTTTGTTTTCCAAGACAGAAAAGAAAGCCACCCCACTCCCTCCCCAAAAGGAGCTGTCCAAGAGCCCTACTATGCCCAACTTTCAAAGGGGGCATTGTTCATCATTTGGCCGTGAATAGGCAATTACCAGCCACTCCAAGTCCAATCGAACCAAGCTCCCACCGGCCTAGGGACTGCAGCTTGCCCTCCCGTGTGGGCTTTCCTGTCTTTAGTTCTCGACTGGGGCCCGACGCTGGGAGCAGCAGCAGTAACTCAGGACAGCTGATACTGCAAAAATGTTGTAAATAAACAGCCCGTGTCCGAAGGGGAGATTCTCTGTCCTTGGGACGTGGAGGGCTGTGCTGTGAAAGGGGCAACAGTAAGCTTCCATCCTGTGCTGGATCCATGGAAGCCAGCGGCCGCCCTGGGCAGAGGTACAGGCTCGTGTCAGATGAGTCAGCTCAGGGTCTGCCTCGTAATTAAGCACAGGCCTGTCTCAGGGACACCGCTCCGTGCCTCCCTGTCTCCCACCCTCCCTGGGGCTCTCTCAGCCCCACAGTCTTGCCAAGGGCTTGGAGCGCCTTCCCAGGAGGTATTATCCCAACATCCCAATAAGGAAGCTGGAAGAGGGCAGGGAATCCCAGAGTCCCTCCAGGGCTGTCAAGCATCCCCGTCCCCTGCATCCTTCCGGGCTGCGCTGGGATTACATGCTCTTCTAGTAGATTCACAGAGGCCACCGCAGATGCCACGTTTTCCAGAGCTGCTGCCCCAGCTGCTGTAAACAGATCAGCTGTGGCACCGCTGAAGCAGGATCCAGCAGGACAAGCACTCAAACCTGTAAGAGAAGGGCCCTAAGCTGCCCTCAGCCTTCTCCAGCCCAGAGTGGCACCCACTTTCAGGTGGGCAAGGACTAAGAGGCTTCGGCACAGGAGTCAGAGGTCTAGGGACAGGGCAGGAATCGAGCTTCCACAACAGGGAAAGACAGGCCGGTTGGCAAAGCACTGAGATGCAAGGATTTGGGGGTGGGATGGTTTCAAGGGTGGTTGCGGAAACCAAAGGAATTGTAGTGGTTGACTACACTTCACTTTTACTGAGAAAAGATCAAGAAAACGGGCAGAGTGAGGGCTGCGGGTCAGATACCAAGACAGGCATACATCCAGCAGACACTAAACTGAGTAGTTTAAAGGAAGCGGTCTTTGGGGATTAAGGCTCTGGCTTCTCTGCCCCTGAAGTCCGTGACTCAGTCGACTTGGAAGCTAATGACAAGAGGAAGCCATCGGCCTGTTGAACACCCCCAGAACGTCTGAGCCTCAAACTCAGACCAACACAAGCACTGCCCCTGCTCTGGGCTCACCCACTACCATCTGCCGACGAGCTCCTGTCTCCCCACAGCCCTCAGTCTGGGCGGCTCACCCCGCCAGTAAGGAGCTTTCTCCGGGGCACTGCCCCTCCCCTGCTTAAAACTCTCTGAAGCCCCTGCCTGCATCAGAATAAAAGCCAGAGGACTTGAGCACGCCTACAGAGGAAGCCCCCATGCGGGGGCCCTTGCCCCCTCCTCCACTCTATTCCAGCCACACGGGGTTCCTCTCAGCCCCTCCTAACTCCGACCTTCGCATCTGTGCTTCTCCTGGGGCCGCCAGGCCCCATCTCACCCGCAGCAATTCCAGGGCTGCCCCGTGGCTTATTTCCCTCCTGAGGCCGAGTCTACCGTGCTTTGAGAACACTCTGGAAGCCTGGCCTCTTTCAAAGGCTCCCACAAGCCCAAGACACCCAGCACTCGCAGCCTGTGGACAGGGCATAAACAGTCCCACTGGGTTCCTGCTCATTCACGCTGCCCCCAAGCCCAGACTCTGGATGGTGAGCAGGGACTCGGAAGCCGCCTTTAAGAACCCAGGCGCAGGGACCGGCCTCACACATGTCCAACACTGCATGTTAGCTGTCTTTCCAGACAGTTCCAAGGCAGCGTAAGTCGACCCCAAGCTCTCTCTGGAGCTCGGGAAGGTTCACCGTCAGGTAGGGATGCCGCTGCTCCGCCAGCACAATGACTCAGCAGGGCCACCCAAGGACCAAGGACCAGGAAGTTAGAAAACTGGGCTCCTGCATCCCTTCTCCAGCTTGCGCCTTTCCAAATCCCGGCTGACCCAGTGCCTCCTGACGGAGGGGCCTTGACTCCTGGTGCTGTCACCACACAAGGTAAGTCCATCCCGGGCCTCTGCAGAGTCACCAGGTTGGGCCCTGCTGCTCCCAAAGCCTGCTCTGTCAGGGAGCTCCCAGAACACCCTGGCACTGGGGGCCCTGGCTCAGACCCACGGATTCAGGCCCTGGAGTCAGGCCCAGGAAGCAGCAGGCCCTCTCAGCCATGCCTGTGCACACCCACACATGGTCAGAAACCCAGGGCTCAAAGAAGCAAGACGACGGGTTCACAGCACAGCGGGGTGCAGAACTGGGTCCCAACCTGGGTCTTCGAGTTCCAGACACAGCTGTGCTCCCGATGACAGGCCCCGCTTCGTCTCTCTGGTACTGCGGAAGTGTCTACCCCGTGGCAGCCTAGCAAAACCCCCACCGGGGAGGCCCGGAGCCCTGGGTCCAAACCCCAATAAGGCAACTCAACAACTCCGACAAGACGCAGAAGTCTCTGGGCTCCACGCCCTCTCCTGGGGAGCAGAGACACAGCCAGGACCTCTGAGCGGCAGAGACAAAGAATCGCCACAGGGAGGAGGTCACAGGGATGAATGACAGGTCCTTCTTTTTGACAAATTTTTCTCCCTTACTCCTAATGTGTCACCACCAGTAGCCTGATGGCAGAGGGGGAAAGTGAGCCCCTTTCTGATTCCAGAACTCTGAGGGCTGACCCTGGGCACACACAAGTGTGTCACACTGATGAGCTCAGTCAGGGCCGACAACAACACGGCAGGCGGACATGGTGCTACCCCACCTCGATGCTGGGCAAACACGCGGCAAGGGGTCAAGAAGTCGCCCAGGGTGAGGCTCAAGCCCACCCCATGGGCAGAGCCAAGGCCCTGTTCTCCACCAGCCCTCTGTTTCCCCATGTCTCTGCCCACAGTCTGCTTCTTCTTCAGTGGACTGGGGGGCAACACAGGTTTCCTCAAAACCCTCCCCTCCGGGCCCCTGGAATTGAAGCAAAGAGGTAGGAGCCACCTAGCCCACAGACCCTTCCCACTCTGGCCTCCATGGAGTGGGACTAGAGATGTCCTCAGGTGCGCTGGCCTCCACAGGACAGGGCCACCAGCTCACAGGCCTCTGTGCCCGGGACCAGAGCGGTGCCCAGCAGCTGCAGATGCTCCAAGCACACCTGGGGAGCATGAGGGGCTCCCACCCAAACGACCGGCTTCCGAAGCAGAGGCCCTCCGGAAAGCCCAGGGCACCCCAGAGTTGTGTTGCCTCACATCTTCTAAGACACCCTTCGGCTCAGAAAGGCCCACAATTAAAGCATGGAAAATCACCAAGTGGCACTAAAAGCTGCCTCGCTGGCATGTCCCCAGCTGAACTCCTTCTATTTTCCTTTTCCCAGGAGAGCAAATCTATTGTGTCAACACTCGGCCCCAATCTGAGTGACCTTAAGCAGATTACTTATGCAACCTGGTGGCTGCAACGGGACGGCAAGGAGTGATCCAAGCATCTGCACAGGGGTTTCCCTGAATCATGAGAACCCCCGTCAGGGGTGCTGCACCGTCACTGACAGGCCTACTTCTGACAGAAAAGAAACCCTGGGCAGAACTGAAACTAGTCTCCGGCTCAGCCCTCTCCGCTCCCCCACGGCCGGCAGGACCCCAGCCTCATGCTGACACCACCTCTCCCGGGAGTGGCGAGCCCCGCTGACGCCCAGAACCGGAGCAAAGGGAAACAGGCGATAGAGGGCAGCTTCGATGTTCATCGGCGTGCGAGCCCCTGGCTGGACCCACCCTGCCGGAATCCTCCCCTCGCCCATGAGAAACAGGAACTGCCATTCCCATTTTACAGACTCGGAAGTGGAGGCCTACAGAGGGTGACTTGCCTAAGGCACACAGCTCAAAAGTGGCAGAGGGGGAAACTGAGCCCCTTTCTGATTCCAGAACTGAGGCCTTCACTTCCACACCCACCAGGTCCTGTAAGGGTCGCCGGGGTCGCCCACCTGCAAAGGCCAACTGGGCTGTCCTTGTGGAGGACGGATCACAGCAGCAGGAGGAGCCCTGAACCTGGAGTCAGGAGGCCCAGGGTTAGCGCTCCTGGCGTCCTGAAGAGCCACGTGGCTTTGGGCAAGTCGCTGACTCTCCTGGGACTCCAGAGGCCTCACCCTCAAGTGAAGAGACTGACGGAGGGAGATCGATCAGCAGTGGCTCCCATGATGGCAGAGGGAAGGAGTCTACGACCTCCCAGTTCAACCAGAAAGACTGCTGCGACTGACCAGCACTGTCTGTCGAGAGCACGCGCTGGACCAGCGCCCAGAGCTGCCGCTCCCGGCCAACCACCAACCACTTGATGGTCTAAGTTTTGGGGTTTGTTTTTTTTTTAAGATTTAATTTATTTACTCATTCATTCATTCATTTAAGGGAGAGAGTGCATGTGCATGAGCCGGGGATGGGGGTGAGGAGCAGAGGGTGAGGCACAAGCAGACTCTACTCCACGCAGAGCCTGACATGGGGCCAATCCCGTGACCCTGAGATCATGACTTGAGCCAAAACCCAGGGTCAGACGCCTGACCGACTGAGCCACCCAGGCGCCCCCTAACGATCCAAGTCTTAAAGACTCTCTCCCTTGGTTCAAGCCCATTCTGATTGTTTCCTCACCAGAAGCAGCTACTCCCATGTGCCCACAGTTGGTTTTGCCTTTACTTTTATTAAGCATCTATTTCATTCCAGTTAGCAATCCCGGGCTTTCTGTGACCATCTGTACTCTGTGCTGTATGGGGCGACCCATTGCTGAGGGCCTCTGTCTGCCGTCAGTGTGTCCTCCAGGGCAGCAGGAATGGTCTATGCGTGCAAGGCAGCAGAAAACGAAAACCAGCCCAGCGGCCAGCCGGGGCCAGTGCAGACAGGAGGAGGCTACGAAGGCTCGGACACACCAGGCCTGAGCCCAGGGACTTTGCCAAGGAAAAGCACAGCTGGGTGGGGCTGCTGGGGCCGCCTGAGGAGGGAGGTCACGCAGCCAGGGGTGTGAAGGGCCACCCCACATGGTGGCTGAGGAGGGCCCCTCCCTGGTGGAAGGCAGCCCCCACTGGCAAGCTAGACGGAGAGTGGAAGGCTGACCCAGGGATGCCCTGCCGATGAGTGTCTGTGATACCCCTCTGATGGCTTCCGGCACCAGTGCCTTACCCCGCAGAGCCCCCACAGCCCCAGCCAACCCGGCTGTCCCGGAGACGAGTCCTGGATCAACTCTCAGCAGAGCTTCTAGTCTCAGGCTGCTCCCCTACGCTGCGCCGCCCCCGGCCAGCTTTCTTGGGCCCCTCGCACATCTGCTAACACAACAGTTGCTCCTGTTTCTGGGGCTTCTCCTCCAGGAGGCTGGAGGACTCAGCGCGTGGGCAGCTGCCATCAATCAAACCTCTGTTTCAGCATCCCGACCCTCCTCACAAACGCCTCGCTTCTGTTTGAAGCACTGTTGAGAAATACACAGGCTGCCCCTGCAAGCCAACTAGCTCAGAATTAAAAATACAGCAAGACTGGGACACCCAGGGGCACGGCATTCCGTGGGTCATCTTTTTAACTATCGCTTTTTTCCTGAGATCTTTGCTCACATATATGTGATCTGTGTCTAAAGGGCCATGCACAGCTCAGGCCTCTCTGGGAGTCAACCAGCGCTTGGTAGTCAAGCCTGGTCTCAGAGAAGCAGTAACTAATCACGTCAGCAAAGTCCCGCCAGTAAACAACTCCTGAGCTCAGGCCGGGCCCTGCTCTCAATGGCACACATTGTCATTCTGCAAACAGAGGCTTCAGCTTCACATAAAACACCAGGCAGGAGGGGTCACGTGGGGAAAGCTGAGGGGGAGGTCAGCCAAATGTGACCTGGGCAGGGGCAGGCCTGACTGCCCCTCTGGGCCGCCTTCAAGCAGCTGCTCCGAGAGCCGAGTGGTGGCGAGGACAACAAAAAGGGCGGGCTGGGCCTTCCTGGGCCGGGTCCTGGTGGCATTCCTCCCAGTGGGCACCATCCTCTCTGCAACCATCCTCCCTCCTTCAGAAGCCAGATGGCTGGGGCACCTGCAGCCTCGTTCGGCATCCCTGCCCACGAGCTGGGCACTGAGGTTTTAAGAAGACGTGAGCAAAGGCAGACAGTGTGAAAGTGATTTCTAGCTCCGGACGCTCCGCACCCTGGCCTCGCTGCCTGAGAGGGACACTGCTGTCAGCCGGTGGGCCAGCTGCACCCAGGAATGAGGCCGGGAAGGGGTGGGCCTCTGGTGGGCTCCCAGGATCATGTCTACCTAGCCCTGTGGGCGACAGGCGTGACACAAAACGCCCACACACAGCCCCCTCCTCTGGTGGTAGCAATTCCAACTCTGTCACCACTTCACGCCCCTTGGCTCTGAGCATGGAGCTCACCACGGGCCGGGCTGAGCCGCAGGGCAGGCTCCTTCCCATTTTCAAAAGGAAAGGATGAGGCAAGAAGAGGAACAAAGAAGAAGAAGTAAACAGCAAGGACAGAAAAGGGAGGGGGAAAAACAGAAGGGAAGACATGGGCAGATACAGAAAAAAGGGAGCCCTTCTCATGCACGGAGTGTGCCTCCTGGGACCGTCACCCTCTCTCCCGGTTCCACCTCTGGAGTCGCCCACAATGAGCCCATGCCTTCCCTCCCAAGACACGCAGCAGCAATGCTGATGGTAACCATCAACACACGCCAGCCAGGGCGCCGGGTCGTGCGTGCGCGCGTGTGTGTGTGTGCGTGTGCGCGTGCAGAGACCAACAAGGAGACATGCACAGACGTCTCCATAGATACGGATGCACGCATACACGCCGACACATCTCACACACGTGCGCACGCATGCACACTATTTCCCTTACTCCCCCCGACCCCAACAGTCCAAGGGGGCAGGAGCGGCGGCAGAGGCAGCAGTGGTATGATCTGCTGTGCAGAAATGGGAGGCTGTGTGCCCAGGGCTGCCAGCCTCCTGCCACTCCTCTGGAGGCCTTCTGATGTGCTGATGCCCCCCCTGCAGCCTCCAAATGCAGACCCAAAAGTGAACACCGTGTTCCAGAAGAATCTCAGGAGGGGCCATAATGGACGAGGCTGGAGGGGCTCTGGGTACCCGCCTTGCTCTGGGCACCCTAACAGCTGGAGGAGAGGTCCTGCGTGCTCATCACAGGCCGGCAGGTGTGCTCAGCCCCAGTCAGCGCCTGCAGGAAGCTGGGGTTTGTCAGAACTCCCAGTCACTCCAACCGAAAAGGCACTGTGCACCCATCTCACACATCTGGTCCCAGATCTACACAAAGGGGCTCCTTCACAAAGATGCTCAATTAGCATCCCTTGCCCGCCACCCCCCCCACCCCGCCATAAGTGAGTATTTCTAAACTAAGATCACAAGACCTATGAAAAAGAGTCCAAGATCCAGCTTGGAGAAACAGAGCTGCGCCGACCCCTGGTGCAAGCCTGTCTTCCCAGAAATGAGCAGACCCTGCTACCTCCCCAGCAGTGACAAACGCTCAGAAAGCCGCAGCCCACAGAGGCTGGTATCTGGGGGCAGCAGTCCCATATCAGCTGTCACCTGGCCATAGGCAGGTGTCTGTAACGCCAGTGACAGGCTCAGCTCATGGGGTTCCCAGGCACAGGGTCCTTCACATTCCAGGATGGATCTAGGGCTCTCTGCAAAGGTACAGGGGCTGCCTCAGGCCTGCCTTTCAAAGCTCCTGTAAAAGCAAGGTCTACCTCGTGAGGCCATAAATTATCCAGCAGGGGAGCCAAAGCAGGCCGGGCCCCGTGGAGAGAGGGCTGCCTGGGGCTCCGGAGGCCTGGTCGGGGTGGTTTGGTTCAGGGTCCATCCCCAGGGTTCTGGCCTCCCCCTTCTGGCATACGCCCTTCCCAGGGGCCCCGTCTTCACTTTCCCCGGACTCTGCCCTACCCAGGCCTTGGCTAGAGAAAACCAGGCGGAATCAGGGCGGCCTCCCCAGGATCTTGGAGGCCTGCCTGGAGCCAATGAAGCAATCTACACATCTGGGCACAGCCCCACCGAGCAATATATTTTCAAACAGCTTCTACCCAAGTGAGGACGGGAAACGTCTCCAGTGATGCCCGTGCTGTTACTCCAACTTGTGGGCAGTAAAACAGAATAACATGTGTAAGCTGCTTTTATTACCTATCTAGCTTATTAGCTAATAAAATAAGCTCAACATTAAAAATTTAACTGAAGCAATTTATCGCAGCCAGGACTCAGGGCTCTGGGTTTCCCTCCGAAAGTCACCTAAATCTGTCACCTTTCCAGCCTTTTTACCTATTTAAATTTCTCCAGGGAAGGAAAATTCTAGCCATGTGTCCAAGTAAATGAACGTGGGTTTGATGTTGCCTAGCTAGTAAAGCAAAGAATGTCCACTACTCAGGAAAAAGAAAGGGACACCCGTGGAGGAGTGATGGAACCTGGACAGTGCGGGGGCGGAGGGTGGAGCCTCAGCAGCACAGGGGAGGGCAGAGCAAGTCATGAGCTTGTCCTCTGGCTGCCCCAGGCCAGGGCCGGGCTCCAGAGCAAAGGGCCAGACAGTCTGGACTCTGGGGCCAGGTGCATGCTCAAGGCTCAAGATACCTGCCCCTCTTCTTTTGTTGGCAGGGGTGGGGACCTCTAGACTGGGTGGGGGGAGGCTAGAGAAATGAAGGAAATGCCATCTACAGAAGCAGCATTTCTGTTCTAAGGCAAAAGCAGCTCCGGGCACTGAAGGGAGGCCGTCCTGCCCACAGAGAGGAGGGGTACGTGAGTCTTCCTGCCCGGAGGGGGCCACATGCTGCATGAGCAAGGCCAGCCAGGTTCCATCCCTTAACACACCGCGGTGACCAGTGCTTCCATGACAAGATGCAAAGTCGACAGTTAAACCGTACCATGAAGCACCGGAGGGTCCCCTGTGAGGACACAGAAGAGAGAGACTGCACCCTGCCCACCACACCCACCCGTCCCCACTTTGGGTCACAAGGGCCAACCCTAGTCCCTGAACCTCACGGTCTTGCCCAGGCCTCCTCCGTAAGAACCAAACACAGCTGGCACCCAGGCTCGGAGACTGTCCCATAGTTAGTGTATTCACTCCAAGTTCATCTCATTCAAACCGGTCTCTGAGCTCTGTGTTAGCACAAGGCAGGACTCTAAGACACAGAGGACAGAGTGCAAGGGCCAGGGCATGTGGCCTGAGGCCTCGCCTAGCCAAGAGTGGGGATGATTACAAAGGTGGCACAGAGGATGGCAGTCATACTTTCTGGTCTCGTGATGCTGACAGTTTAATCAAAGGAATAAGTGCTTTCCCCCCATCTCCCACCCTCTGAAACCATGACCCATGGTCCTGACCTCAGGGCCAGCATCATCCAAGTGTCAGTGAATACTGGTCTGTGCTGCAGGGCTGGGTTCCGGGGACAGAGGCTCCAGCGAAGTGCTGGAAGGGGACCACCGGGGTTTGATGACAATGGTCTATGCCTCCCCAACACCCTGCCTCTCACCATCTGTCTGCTCCAATACCGCTAGCATTGTGTCTCTGATTTTAAACGGAGAGAAAGAGACACTTTAAAAAATTCAATTTCGGGGCGCCTGGGTGGCTCAGTGGGTTAAGCCGCTGCCTTCGGCTCAGGTCATGATCTCGGAGTCCTGGGATCGAGCCCCGCATCGGGCTCTCTGCTCAGCAGGGAGCCTGCTTCCTCCTCTCTCTCTGCCTGCCTCTCTGCCTGCTTGTGATCTCTCTATCAAATAAATAAATAAAATCTTTAAAAAAAAAATTCAATTTCATCTTTCTTTGAAGAGAACTTAAAAAACAAGGACTCCTAATCTGCTTTTGGGCACTTCTGAAAGTGGCGCTCCGCCTCTGCCCGGGACAGGCCAGGACCAGCAGCGGCCCCCGTGAGCACCGAGATGCTTGTGCAATGCCTCCCGTGGGGCTGGGGCTCTTACCTGTGCCATTTTAGCCAGGTCGAGGGAAGGCCTCTGCTCCTGCACCTCCTCCGGGCGCCGCCGCTTGACTCCAACCTTCTTGTCATTCAGGACACACGGCTGCGAGCGGCTCCGGGACAGCCCGCTGGAGCGTCTGGCCAGCTCTGGCGTGGAGGCAGGTGTGCTGCTGGCTGAGGGTGGACAGTACTCCGCAAAGGAAAACTGCTCATGGGAGCAGGACAGGGACCGCTGCATGTCGAGCCGGCCCCCGCCCCCGGGGCTCGGGTCGGGGCTCCAGAGGTCACCCGCCTGTCCACAGGCAGCCGAGCCTGGTGCCGCCTGGCAAGGCTGACCTCCGAATCGGTGGTGGAATCCCGCCTGGTCGTAGGGCGAGGACAGCGCGTTGGCCCGGGAGGGGAGGCTGAAACTGGAGCTCCTCTGCATGGTGCTGAGGCCGTTAGAGTACCGTGGGACGCTGCCCCCGCTGTAACAGCGTCGCTTTTCTACGGGAGTCCAGACCTTGGAGCCCAGGGGCCTCCACGATGTCCGGCAGCTGGACATTTCATCGGAAAAGGACAGTGACCGGCACTGGCGCTTGCTGGGGGGTGCTGAGGGGTTCCCGTTGTGGTCGCTGAGGCTGAGGTCTTTGATCAGGTTGGTCACAGCGCAGGCGGTCGCGGCCTCCCGGTGCCACAGGGGGCCATCCTGACACTTCTCAGGCAGGCACTCCCAGATGCCGGCGCTCGGGTGCCCGATCTGAAGAGGGCATTTCCTGTCCAGCTCTCGCCATCTGTCATTTTCTGGTTCAGAAACGACAGAGAGAAAACAGGACTTGAGAAGGCCTCCAGGCCAGCCCTCCATCTCCACAACCAAGAGCCCATTTTAGACAGGACTTTGGAGCCGGGAAGGCCCTTCAAAGCCCCTCCAGTCCAACCTTGCTTTATGGATGAGAAACGGAGGCCCAGAGCGGGGGTGTGAGTCCCACGGTGTGGAGTGAGGTGCAGAGCGAGGCCGGGGATGCACACACCCCCTGCCCAGGCCTCCTGGCGCGGCTTTCTTTCCAACAGTCCACACTGCCTCCCGGGAAAGTCCAAAACCACAACTGTCACCCAAACGCTTTCCCCTCTTCTAGGTGGGAAGGCGACCTGCCCCAACCCTCCCCGGCCTGTAGCAGTTCCGTCCCCGCTCAAGCTGGGGCTTGACGCCCTGACAGAAGACCACAACCCAGGAGGTGTCTTTTGGTACTTGGAAGGGTCATGGTCAAATGGGGCGGGCAGTGCCGCCAGGTTAGCTCTTCGGAATTCTATCTCTAAAACACTCGCTGACAACAGAAACCGGAAACTGTATTGATTTGTGCCTCCCTCTATCAAAATGGCCATAATATCAACATCACCAGCAATGACAGCCAATCATGGAGCACCTTCCTTGTGCTCACCTGATCCCTCACCGAGATTGAGGATGTTTAAAGTGGTCAAAATCTGCAGAAGCGTGTCTTCGGCTGCACAGACACAAGGGGATGATTTAAACTTACATCATCAGGTCTCCACCTGAACATATGAATAAATAAGCTAACCCCACTAGGAAATGCTGATTTTGCACCTGAACCTTTATTTTAGTGAAATATTCAGGAACTATTTGGTGTTCTTCTACTAAAGGATCAGGCACTGTGCTGAGGACCTTAGGAGGGCACAGATACACCTGACCGAGTTCTTGTACTCGAGGTTATAATACAAAAACAAAGCTAAGAAACAGCGTGTGCTACCAGGGATCCACATATCAGCACGTTTCTGTTTTTTTTTTTAAATCTGCACACATTTATGAACAGTACACATGAGAATACTCAGAAAACTACGGCTAGAGTCCATCATTCGTCAGGACAGAAGCAAAACATGAAATGACATTCGGGCAGGTGTCTGATGCACATGGATTCTCATAGCACTTTCAAGGGTCACAGAGCAGATATCTTGGATGGTGGTTGGAAGCCACCGGGTGCCCCATACGGAGGGTGAGAAAGTAGCCTGGGGCCACACAGCTAAAAATCGTCTGGAGGCTAACCCAGGCTGGCGCACCCCAGCGCCCTGCTCTCTTCACTACACCACAGCGAAGAGGAGCCCAACATCGGGGCTGTCCTCAGCAACCTTCTGAGTCATGCAGAACGGGCTGTCCACTCAGACAAACCACAATGAAACCCATGTGAGTGCACCAGTCAGCAAGGACCACAAGTCCGTCTCAATTGGGGGCCACTTCTTAAAAGACACTGAGAGACACAGCGAGGGACTGACCCTGTGCTCAGTGTCCGCAGCTACTGGACAGGTTCAAAGGGAATGACCAGTGAGGCTCAAAAGGAGCCTTGCAAGCCAAAGATGAGCCAAATCGGGGCTAAATGTGCCTGCTCCTTCACGTGGACCACCCTGCCACAGTCCTGAGACACGCCTAAGGGATTGGGACTCTGGACAGGGGACACAGGAGGAACCGCCCAGAGGCTGTTCCCAGGAGACTGCCTCAGAAGCTGGAGATACGGGAGAAGCTCTTCCTTAAACCAGTTGGAAAGAAAACAGGACAGTCATCAAGTGTATAATTCACCTCCTCCAGGAATCTTTTTGGGCCCTGGTAGATAGCAGGTCTCCATGCGTGTCCCTTTAACAAAATCTGATAAAGTATTTCCATAAGCTGCCTTTTCGCAAGTAGCGTTTATGCTGTTCAAAACAGGTCTTCCTACTCACTGCCCCTAAAGCAGCCGTGATTCTTCTAAAACACTTTCAATTTGACATTCGTCAGCAACTGAAAGATCAGTAAATTCATAATAAAGTAAAATTAAAAGAAATACAAGCTAACATCAACTGAGTCACTGTTAGCTGATTTACAAGAAAAAAAGTTATCCTCAGAAAAAAGGGCAGATTTGTGTGTAATGATGCTCTTCAAAGTGACACAAGTGGGCGCCTGGGTGGCTCAGTCGGTGAAGCGTGTCTGCCTTCAGCTCAGGTCATGATCTCAGGGTCCTGGGATCGAGCCCCGAGTTAGGCTCCCTGCTCAGTGGGGAGGCTGTTTCTCCCTCTCCCTCTGCCCCTCCCCCCTGCCCATGCTCTCTCACACCTACTCTCTCTCAAATAAATAAATTTTAAAAAGAAAAAGTGATACGAGTGACAGCAACATTATGAACACAACTAAAACGCCCTCCAGTAGGGCTGGTGACATAAATGATCAGGGAATAATAAGGAGCATGAAGATAGTACAGTTCCAAAGAATATTAATGATATGGAGAAATGTTAATTACATAATTCGAAGCCTAAAGAAACAGGATAGAAAAACTAGATAGATAGCATGATCCCTATTTTGTAAAATATGTATGTTATATGTGATAATTAAAAGAAAATAAACCAGGCGCCTGGGTGGCTCAGTGGGTTAAAGCCTCTGCCTTTGCTCGGGTCATGAACCCAGGGTCCTGGAATCGAGCCCCGCATCGGGCTCCCTGCTGAGTGGGAAGCCTGCTTCTCCCTCTCTCACTCCCCTGCTTGTGTTCCCTCTCTCGCTATGTGTCTGTCAAATAAAGTCTTTTGAAAATAAACCAAAATGTTCATAACTGAATGGGAGAGAGCCAGCTGATTTTTTTTTTTTTTTTCCTATTTGTTTTGCTATAGTTTCTACATTCTCTTTCAGGACAAATATATTTCCACATGTGTGGGGGACGTGGCCACGAAGCCGCCTGGTGCTGTGCCAGGGTCAGGGCCTATGATCCCAACCTCCACTGGGTTTTGCTCCTTCCGTCTTTCAGGGAGTTCCCTTAGAATAACGCTGGCCACCAACTTCTCTTTTGGGACAAGGCACTAAGGCACCAGATGGGCCAGGAATGTGGCTAAGGAAGGACCCAGCAGGCCCAGCCACAGAGCAGTGAGGGTCCCCACCTGGAGCCACAGTGGCCCTGCCTCGGGAACCTGAGGGGCACTACAGGCAGTATCCAGACCCTGAGGAACCCTGAAACTAAAAAGAACTGATCCCACCCCCAAAGGATGCCACTTTTCATTCCATTGTAACTTCCCTGCCCTGGAACTGTCCCCATTTCCAGGGAAGTCACGAAAAGAAAGGGGACCTCGAGCCGGTGAAGCATGAAGGTTCAGTCCCTCTCATCTGGCAGCACCCTTCCTCCCCAGCGGCCACCCCGTGATCCTGGTGCTTCTTGACGTGGGCCCCGCAGGCCTCCCTATTCCAGGCTCACCCACTCACTGCCTCCAGAGAACTTCCCGAGGCCCACACTTGTCATGTCTGTCCCCATACAGCCGCCCGTGGCCTCCCAGAAAGAACAGGAAAGTTTTGACCTGCCGTCCAGATCCATCTACTCGCCGCCTGCCCCGTTCACCCCACTCCAGGCACAACGAACTTCCTGTGACATCAGAAGTCAGACAAGAAGCAGGCAGAATCGAAACCATCCTGGACGATCCCTGGAAGAGCCCGGGCAGGACACCCCTTCTGGTCTGTGTACACAGCCCTGAAGAAGATTCCTTATAAAACGAATATTCACGAAACAGCTCTGGGAACACGCACAGCCAACATCTACACGCAGGAGGGGGGGCTCTGTCTGTTTAGGTCGACTGTCAAAATCCCCGTGGGGCCTGGGGTTGGATGGCTACTCTAACGGGCTCCTGCCTGCCTGTGGGAAGCACTCTGCTCTGTTGTAAGGGTGACCCTCAATGACCTTAGCAGTAAGATTCCTGTGCCTTGGGGATGACGAAGACCCCGTTCTCCACCAGGCCCCGGTTAAACGCGAGAGCCATGTGTCTGCAGTGAATCTGTAGCTTGCCCCCAAACACCAGCTCTTTCAAGCCCTGACACCTTTGTATAGGCCTGCACTGTTCTCCTGCCTAACTTCCAGAAAGAATCTCTTCCTCATCATTTAAGCACCAACTCCAACATCACCTTCTCTGCTCATGTGTCTTTCCCACATTAGCCACTGGGCTCCCACGGCTCTGGGACTGACTTTCAATCTTATGGCTCAGATGTTAACTGAACCCTAATCATCTGTTTACACGTCTGCTTCCACGGAGCCATAAGCCCTTGAGCATAGACCCAGCGCAGCCCACAAATGCCCAGCATGGAGCCTGGCACAGAGCAGACTTTAGCCGGTGGTGGGTAGAGGAAGGAACAGATAATGTGCAGATAAAAGCTGCAGAGCCCACCATGGGCAGTTATCTGACGCCATGAGCGCCACTTGCCCCTTATCCTTGGCCCCAGTAACCCCTCCTCGGCCAGCGAGGTCCACCCCAGGGGCTCTGCCTTCAACTTCCCACTTCCCCGAGGCCATGGACAGCTGCGTGCGAAGCGGCTGGGAGTCTGGCTGGCAGTGTGAGGTCTAAGATACTCTGGAAACACAAAGCCCTGTCCAACACCGAGTGCTGCTACTGTGTGTCAACACCAGCCAGGTGGCCACTTGGTCTGTCTGAGGGGCAGATAATATTTTAATTGTTACTATCTTTATCGCTTGAAGAAGTACAATATCAGAAAAGTAAAAACAACTGAGGCTATGTTTAGCCCTTGTGTTTTCCCCCTTCGCTCAGGGAACAGAAAGCAATTTGCTGGGTCAGGTCACCAGACAAAAGAAACAGGAATAGAAGCTACTTTTTCATGGCAAACAGCCCCGAACTTCTGGCCCTGACGTCACTCCGGACAAAGGGCCTCGGCAGGGCTCCGAGGAGAGGATACAGGACACCCCCGCCCCTCCATTCAATACCACTCTGCATAGACAGCAATAACTCTGTCAGAAGTGACAATGGCCACAGACCTGGGGAGTCCATGGAGCAGGGGTCACCTGGGATGGTGGGAGGATGTGGACATGCGTTTGCACCTCAGCTCTGCAAGTCACTAAATCTCTCAGAGCCTCATTTCGCTCATCTATAAAATGAGGGTGACAGATAGGAACGACCTTGCAGAGCTATTCTAAGAATCGAACAGTTGCCTGGGACAGGGCCTGCGAGGGCACAGCAGGCTCTGCCAGCGGCAGCAACATGACAAGGAGGACAGTGCTGGACGACGCATCTATAGCCGAGGCTCACCTCCTCTGCACCTGGGGGCCAAGCTCTGGGGGTCTGGCTGGGACAGGAACCTATACGCTCTGCACCAGTTTTCCTCAGTGTGGTTTTGCGACCCTCGGGTTGGCAGGAGCGTCCCTTGGGGTGTTAAACTGTGATTCCCAGGCCCAGTCCCTGATTCGGTGAACAAAATCTCCGGGGGAAGAAGACTGCGTTAAAATAAGCTCCTCGGGCTCTTTGAACGCAAAGGTATGGAGAACCGTTCTCATGCCTCTGGGGGGGGGGGGGGTGCCTCGCTCGAACCATCCAGCCATACCCAGGACGCCCCTGAAGGCGTGACCCTTCCAGTTTCTACAAATTTGGATTCAGACCACCATCAGAAGTTGGTGCTTTGGTGTCTGTTTTGTTTCCAGCCGGTAACAAGAAGCAGAACGACAGAGAAGGAAACCTTTAACCCTTCAAGTCCTTGGAGGGCCCTTTCTCACAGGAGGGGGTGGGGGCCCAAGCTGCCCAGCACCTTCTGGGTGGAGAGCCACAGGAAGAGGCCTGGGAAGCCAGGGAAAGAGTCTGAGGCCTCCCTCCTTCCTCCTAGGACACGCCGACAACCCAGCATGATGGCCCACAGCCTGGGAGCACCGGCCCCAGCCACACCCCCTCCGGGCAGTCCCCATTCCTCTCCTGTTGCTCCATTCCCCGGTGAGCCTATCTTCACAAGACTGAGATTCTTCACAGGGGGGTGTGTGTGTGTGTGTGTGTGTGTGTGTATAAAACACGCACAAGGCTCTACCTCGACAGGAAGAGAAACCACGCGGACTCATACAAAAGCATACCAACCATCCAGGTCTCTCACAGACGGCCCGACTAGGTGACCTCCCAGGTTCCACAACGTGAGGCTTCATGTCTGAGCCTGAAGTCTCTGAGAAGACTCGCACCAGCCTGGGAGGCATGGGACAAGCCAACGCTCACACGCGTGGGAACAAAACCCCTGGTCCCCAGCCTTGCTCACAAGGCACCCATCCTGCCACCCCCGGACTGGGGAGGTTCAGAAGGCTGCTGAGTACACAGATCTAGAGCTCAAAGAAAGAAAACACTCGGAGAAGCACAAATGTTGTGACTTCAAATGTTCTTGTTTCCATTTCTACCCTTAAACTTGAAGGGAAATTTCCCAGGGAAATTCTTAGGGGACCACAGCGTTCTTCGGTTCAAAAGCCAGGAGACTTACAGCCCTGGACATCCGTGTGCTGTGTGTTACAGGCCACCTTATGGTGACAGAACCACAGCAGAATGTGGTTTCTAGAAAAGGCCAAGCACCTGAAGCAAAGACCGGAGAAGTTGGACTCCTGCAGCCTCTCAGCCTGGGTCTCAAGCCTCCAGCCCGATCAAGACGGGCTGACTCATTCTTGGACTTCACACCTATCTACTTGGGCTGACAATGACTCTCTCTCTCCCCCGCCCTGTGGGTTGGCTGGTGCTAACTCGGCCTCAGGACTGCAAAGACTCTATGCTTGCTGTTAGGGTAGAAGCTCCCTAGCCCTTTCAGTGGGAAATGGAAAGATAGCTTTCTGAAGGCGGCTTTACGAAGCCAAGCTTACAAAAAAGAACACAGGAAAACCATGAAGGACAATGACCTGCGCTATCCCACAGGGAGTCACTGATTTTTAAATGAACTTCAGAGCCCCTGGCCCCCTGGAGTGCCTCTTTCCCTGTGTCATCAGAACAGAGAGTTCAAAGCTACGTCAGGAAGAAAAGGTTCTCAGGCTTTGCCTGAACAGGCCTTGCCTCCGGTGGTGCCCTCTCGATAGTGATGAACCATAAAATGTCAGCTGCGTCCTTGCTTCAGGGACAGTGACACAGGACACCAAGCTCCTCGGCTAAGGGAGGATGGCTGGAGAGGACACGCCACCAGTCCCACCCAGGGAAGCAAGGAGCCTGCCTTGGAGGCTGAGAGGCTGCTAACCTTCCGAGTGGTAACCAGGACCCTGTCGTCACCAGCTGGGTAGGGGTGGCCCGTGGCAGCTGCCAGAGCTTCTGGCAGCTGCTGCTCTTACAAAGAGGCTTAGTGGGATCTCCCAACACACAGAATGGAGGGGTAAAAAACACACCAGACTTACCATTAGGAACCTGGGCCTCAGTCTCCCCATCTGTATGAGGCAGGGTGCCCACCCTGACCCCAGGGGCATCCAGAAATGTGGAGGGAGCCAGTACTCCCAATGACAACAAAAGCTGTGAGGGGCCCGAAAGGTCACTTTTGCCCACCCTCTTCGGCAACCCCGTCCTGGCTGCGGGTACATGTGGAGCATCAGAAATGGGTACGCGCCTGCGATTCATCTCTGAGACGAGCACGCCGCAGAGCTGAGGAGAGAGCCAGCAGCCGGGAGAACGGGTCAGAAAGCTGCTGGGAAACTCGTCTTAACTGGTGATGAACTGGCGCCCCACTGGGCTGCTTGCTGAGGCGGCAGACAGCATACATCACACGCACGCTACTTAGCCGTGGGGCATCGCGGCGCGCCCCGTCACATGGTAGGGAGCCTGAGCTTCAGAAGAGCGTCACACCTCACCCAGGGTCACAGCACCCACAAACAGCACAGTGTGCGGTCCCAAGGCCACGCTCCTGCAGTGGGGTCAGGCCGCCCCTCGCCAGACCATCTCTCCACCTGGCAATGCATCGTGGTGGGTGGTGCCCAAAGTCAGTCCAGCAGTTGTCATTCCCCATCCTCTGGCACCACTGGGACCCCTCCGCACCCCAAGGCAGGCCAGCCTGGCTGAGAAGGCAGCCCGGGAGGCTCCCTTTTCACCTGACACTGTAAACAGCCATCCTGTGCCAACTACACTTTGCATCTACTTCCAGCCTGTATTTTATTCCAGAAACACTGTCAGAAACCAACGCACAGTGCGAGGGGCCATTTAGACCACTCTCTATAGACAAACCTTAAACTACCTTAGGGACTGACAAATCACACATATGCCCACGATAAATAAAAATAAATAAAAAATAAAAAGTGAATTAAAAAAAATCATTCCTCTGCATGCCTCTATAGGGATATACTTTTAAAAATGAAAACAAAGCTCCCTTTTGCCAATTTCAGTTACTAACCTGTTCCTTACTGGAGGCTCTGGTCCAATGGTCATACTCCAAATGGCTAGCCCTGAGAGACGGAAGCAGCAGCGGGGACCAGAAACTGGCCTGGGCGGCTCAGAGGCTGCTGTGACTGTCCCTTCAGCGTTGGTCACATGCCCGCTCTAAGAAATCGAAAATGTCCCACCTCCGAATGCCAGCTTTCTCATACGAGGGGCCGTCACATTCCACTTTCAACAAGTGACAGAGTTAAAAGACCAAAAGCTATGAAATCTCAAAGTGAAATCTTTCCATCCTGCATGGCCCAACACGGCCAACTGGTTTACCCTGTAGAAATTAATACAGAGAGTGCCCCCGGGAACAACCCTTTCATGTACAGAGCAGAATTTAACAGCCAAGTAATTAAACACAGAAAGTACGGGCTTATAATTAAAATGCTGACAAACCTGAACCAGAGTGGCACAAGTAGGACGGCTATAATATTTTTACAATTCCCTTTTATACATAATGCATGATCCTTCTGCTCAAGTTTCTCTATGTTCTCTGCCTGTGAAATAATTTACATTAATAAATAATTTATTACCATAACTCCTAAAGTAATTATGGGTTTCCATGCAATTTTTTTTAGCATATGAATTGTTTTGTTCTCTGTTCATTGACTTGTATTTACACGACTTTTCCTAGTGGCCCTTCTGCAATAATTGGTATCGCATTTGCCTCCTCACATATTATTTGATTTCCAGGTCTCTCCTCGCCTGAGCGGTGAGGAAAATGGAATGTGTAGTGTCCATTGTCCCTGCGATACAGAACTCATTTAATGGGTGCAATTAGCCAAGGGTGGTGAGCGGAGCGTGCTCTCACCCCACTTGCCCAGCTTCACCAAAAAAGATTAAACTGACACACGTGTGCCACTGGGTCAGCGCAAAAGCGTCACGCAGGGCGAGTGACTGTTGATCTGGGAGCGGGGAGCCCCTGCCTCTCCCAGCACAGAGCGCTTCTGGTCAGGTGCCGCCAAGCCCCCTTCCCTGCCTGCTAGAGATCACGGCCAGCAGCAAGCGCCGGCCCGCCTGCCAGGCCAGCTGACTGGGGGCGGGCCACGGCCCTGAAGCTGCCACCTGACCGAGGCTTCCCGTGTTAAGAACACAGGAACCAGCCATGTACGTGGCCCTTCCCCAGAGAAGCCGCTTGCAGAGGAAATCACGGTTCTACACAGAAAGCGTTCTCGGGATGCTATGGGAGGGGAGAAATGAAACCAAGAGGCAAACACTGTCTCTGCTTCAAAGAGCCCTTCAGGGACCGGGCTGGGCTCACAACCTAATAAGGAGTGCTGGGCCCTGGTGTGGAGCAGGCCGGGCGGTGGCCAGGCCGTGGCCGGGCCCCACTGTGCCCTGCTTCTGCCATTCACCCCTCGTCCTGGCTTTGTTCTCTCCCCCACTCTGGGAAGGCATAAAACTGCTTCCTTCTATCAAGTTCCCGAACTTAGGGTGTGTGTGGGTGTTGGGGGGGGAGGCAACGGTGGGGAGGAGCCCATTCAGCTCACGATAACAAAAAGTACTTAAAGAGAACACATTGTGGTGAGCCCTTGATGACATGAGTAAGGCACTTTATCTAAGTGGGCATAGGGGAGGCAAGGCTCCTGGAAAGGGTGGCTTTTTAAGAGGAAGCAAACAGGCCACTACACTCCCCACTCCAATGAGCTTGCCTGGATTTTCTTCAGAATGCTCAGGGAACTCAAACTTGCCCTGGCTTCCAGCTAGGACCCTTGCAATGGGTGCTTGGGAGGGAAATGCCCTGAGTCACGGGGCCAACCTGTCCCCAGCAATCACGGGAGAATTCCACCAATTGGGGCCAGAACATGAGTTCTTTATCTCCGGGAGACAGACGGGGGTTGGTGATTATAGTAATGGGACATTTTGTCAAGGCTGAGTATCGCCCAGTCCTGGAAAGGCTCAAAAGCCTCTTGAAAAGTCCAGCTAGACCCACCCATGGCCGTTAAAAAGCAGGCATGCGGAAGGTGAGACCTCACTGCCTCAGAGGCCCTCCCATTCCCAGTGCGGTTGGGGCCACACCTCGATGCGATGTGCAGGGTAAAATGGCCAGAGCGGTCCCCAGAGCTTCCACCAGCACAAAGGCCTGGGAAGGCGCCCAGGAAGGGGATGCGGGTGGGAGGGACTGAGCTGGTGCCTTCTGTGTGCTGCTGTCTCTTTAAATCCTACCAGGAACTACGATCTGCAAGAGGAGGAGACTGGGGTTCAGGAAGGCTGATCTGCCCTCAGCTCTGAGGACCCCAATCCACAGGGAATTCTGTTTCTCACTCTCTCGGCTCTAGACAGAAGCCCTCTTGAGCGCAGCGGCTGACTTTCCCTCTCTCTGGGCCAAGTGCCCAACAACATAGTAGATCCTCAATAAACACCCATGGGAACAACCCGCTGAAATGAACCCTGGGGAATGAAAAGCATACATCAGATGGGCTAGGGTCTCCCCAAATCAAGGAGGGGCTGGCCAACAGAAGAGAACAGCCAAGGAGACAGACGATAGGGCTCGGCAGACCCCCACTGGGCCGCTCCCCTGCTCCCTGGCGTACATCAGGCAGGGATGGCTTTGAAACGAAGCCCGGCGTCTCTACCACCAGGGTACGGAGTTGAAGTCCAGGCTGGCCCGAGGAGCTGAGCGTGCCCAGGGGCCTCCCTCTGCTTCCTGGTGGGACAAAGGCAGGCAGTCTCACCACCACGATACCGAGCCCAGCCCGTGAAGCAGGCAGTGAGGCAAGCTTCTGAGCCACGTGGCTAAGTCGCTGAGAGTTTGCTGAAAGCCTACAACCACCAGAGGTGCTCAATCAAGCCCCATGAGGGGACAGGCTTCAGAAGTGTATCGCAGTGGGGGAACCAAGGCCAGGTGATCTCCCTATTTCCACGTCCTCTGGGGGGCAGCATCAAGAGGACCACCTGGGGCTCTCCCACCGAGCAGTGGCTTGGGACTAAGAAGCAAACCATCTTTGTCCTCCCTCAACCTGGGCCCAACTCTGCCAAGGCAGCTTGGTGGGGAGTCGCCTCACGAGGTCTTGGTGTCCCCCTATGCGAATGGGGCGGCCCCAGCGGCCCCACAGCAGAGTTGCTGCGGCGTCCCAGAGACCGTGTCGTGAGGAAGGAGCCTGGTGCTCACTACGACACACCCAGCAACCCCTCTACCCTCACCACCCCGTCTACCGGACAGAGTCTCAAGAAGACAAAGAAAACACGGTGCACAGAGTCAAAGGCTGAGAAAAGAGGCAGGAAGACCTGACAGTCCTATGAAGACAGGCCTGGGATCGGAAGGCCTGCAGCGTTCACCCACCACGGGAGCTTGGTTGCTGCCTCGGTGCAAACATTCCAGAAACTCATGCAGCAGGGTGTCCCCACCATGGGCAGGAGCCATGGGGAGACAGTGGAAGGAGAGATGGTGCCTGATCATCTGGAGCTCAGAAAAATCAACATAATCAATACAGTCATCTCAGCCTCCCCCTTAGGAGAAAGAGTAATTCACACCTGCATGGGCACCGGAGACTGAGACAACCTTTCCAGAAAGCATGTCAACAATATGAAGCAAGGGCCTTCAAAATGTCCCTGTCCCAGGCCTTTCTAAGCCACTCCTGGGAGCTCCTAAGGAATAATCCAGAAAGCCGACAAAAGACAAAGACTTAGACAAGTAGTCACTGTTCATCACAATGGCAAACAGAACACAGCCATTCCACCCAACAAACAAAAGACAGTGAAATCCGTCAGCACCCGTTGATACACAGTGTGTTACTACACACTCATTAAACCAAACGGAGGGGCCAACGCTACCGCGCTGGGGAAAATGGTAGTAAGGACTATTAAGTGAAACCAGAAGAAAAAAAGTTTTTTGTATATAATTTTATACAATCGCTCATTCATTGTGGACTTGGCCATGTAAGAAATTCAAAGAACATTAACAATACACCAAAATATTAACAGGCATTCTCACCGGGTACTGGGGCTAGAAGAGATTTTTATTTTATACTTTACACTATGGTACGTCGTCCCAATGTATCAAAGTGAACATGATTACCTTAATAACCAGACAGAAACTCTCAACGTTATGGTTGGAGATGACATCTGTAAGCCACACCCCAGGGCCCACTGGCTCCCTGAGCCCCACAGCCCGGGTGCCACTCCAGCACGGCCAGGCCCGAGACTGCTCAAGCCCAGAGAAGAGACCCCACGGCTGCTGTGTGTGCCTGTGTCCAGAAAGGGCTTCCAGCATCTCACCTGGGGGACTCAGGCCCTGGGGGAAGGACAAGAGAAGGACTCTCCGCAGCCACCTTGGTTACTCACCCATAATTCCACAAGAGAAAAGTGTCGGTCCTTGACTCATCTTCTTTGGCGTGTGCTGAAAACAACCAGAAAAGCTATTCACTCTTCAAGTCATAAGAAGCACGTTTGTACATGACCCTGCACTGATCCCTCACTAAAGTCACAATTAAAGGGGTAACTTCTGCCTTCTGCCAACGTCAGATTAGGGAAAGGAGAAGAAAGCATTCTAGGAGGCAACACCTGCCCATAATTAGACCTGGGCTCCCCGTCCAAAGTCTCCAGTGAGTTATGGAGTCCATCAAGTTAATGGCTTCAAAACACACACAAGAAAGCCCCACGACTTCTGACACTTGGGGATTTTTCCATGTGAGTGCTGGGGAGGAGGGCGCGGGAGGAGGTGTGATGCACACAGTCACGGAGCTGGGCTATAGAGACGCTGCCCCACAGCGCAGGCTGGGAGAAGAGGGGGCCTCTTGGTGACAGGAGGAGCCCCCAGGGAGAAGCGGAGGCCCGTTCGCCACCCCAGCTCCCTCCCTCCCCAGAGACACCAAGAGAACAGCAACTTATCCTCTCCACAGAAGCACCAGTTAGAGCGCAAGAGGGGGGCCCTGCACCGTGCAAAGCTCCTTCGCCGCTACAAGGAGGCCCCCCAGGCACGCTCCCTGAACTGAAACAGAAACTCAGAGGTTATGTCTGGTTGCAGCAGAGAGCTAGGGTTTTGAACTCCTTGGCACCATATTACAACGGCTCCCCTTCCCACCATAAGCATCCCATGCCTCCCCTCAAGGCCCACACCTAGCCTCACAAAATGCTACGGCCACTGGGAGAGGGACAGGCCAGTGAGGCCCTAGGCCCCAAGACCAGGCACTGCTCCATGGCTACACAGTAATCTGAGCACAGAGAACATTCCGGGCTCCCCTGCGCTAGTTGAGGCATGGGTCAGGCGACCTGTTCTGACCTCTAGTGAGGTGGAGACGGTGCCCACTGGGGCTCTAGGAAGAAAGGTCTGCCTCGAGTGTTCCTAAGACTCATTCCCTCCTTCCTTCCTTCGCCCACTCCTAAGTACTGGTAATTATTCACATGCAGGCTGCACCACAGCTTGAGCCCATGACGGGGGAAGAAGCTCTCTGTCCCAGAGGAGTCAGCCTGTCCAAGAGAACTCCGATTTCTGAGAGGAGCCCCAAATACCAGGGACACGCAGGCGTCCTGTCTGAGAACTGGGTGGGAACCCAGGCCCTGGCGCTTTGGGCCCTGGAAGGAGGAGGGCGGAGGTGACTAGGAATGCCTGGCCCTCCCAGATAAAAGGGTGGCAAGTGCCTGTCCCCAGCTCCCCGATTCAGAGACCTTTGCTCTCGGTCAGCCATGTGCTCACCAGCCTCGTTGCTAAGGGTCCATCCTGCCCAGCCTGGGACACAGAGGTGAAGGAGGCCTGCCTGGGCCCTCAGGAAGCTCACAGTTCATGGAGGACACAGTCCCACAAACCATTACACTACAGGGAGCGTGAGACCAGAGAGGAGAGGGCCCAGGCCGGGGTGCTGGGGTGCGAGAGGTCAGCCCTGGCTTCCTCTCAAGGACCAGAAGACGCCTACAAGCAACATGGCGCCGGGGCGGGCCTGCTCTGGTGCCCTCCTCAGCTTCAAATACGCGTTATGTTTGCAAGACAGGCTGTCCTCCTGGACTGAACCATCCCATTCACAGTCATCCGGGGAATTATCTGGAAAAAGTGGAAGACGGCTGTGTCTGCCTCCCTCCCAAATGACGTGGTTGACGCAGCGGGATCTGCAAAGAAAGCCCACAACCAAGCCACCGAATGGAGAATGGGTGACAATGACTTGAGAGCCTGCCTCCACGCCACACAGCCCCCAACAACCAAGCACGCGGCCCGTGGACGCCGGGCAGGCTCTGCTTCCAGGGGGACGGTGCAGAGTCATGAGTTGGGCTCTGCCTAGGCCAGGGTCCTTGGCGGCCAAGGGAGACAACTCTGACTGCGGAAGCACCTTGGCGCCAAGCAAATACCCGCTGGGGAACCAGAGTCCCTGGCCCACACTTGGGTTGGGGGGCAGGTGGCAAAGTGAGCCACGGCCGGTGGCCCACAGAAACCCAAACCCAGATCGGGCCGGGGAAAGCAGAAGACAGCAAGGAGCCTGAAGCCGCCTGTCTGCAGCATTGGCACGCAGGCCCACCGAGGAGGGCTTGGGGTTTACAGACAATAGGAAGCGAGCCAGGGAACCAGCCCGCTGACCTGTCCTTCCACAAAGGCGGTGTGCTCCAGACAGTGGGGCAAGGCGGGGCCCTCCAGATCCGGGCCCTCCCAGGGACTGCGGACACCTGTGTGGGCACCAGAGAGGCTGGGGTCTGGGCCTACAGAGGGGAGTACCGGGCCGAGCCACAGGGGCTCCCAGGCTCTCCTGGCTCATGCATTCGTTCACTCAGCAAGGATCAGGCCCCGTTGGCTGCAGACCGTTCACTCCCCAGGCTAGAGGACACACACTTGGAATGGGAGTGCTTCTCACTGCCCCCGAAGCCCTGCTCCGAGCCACCACCCTCCACGGAGAGACCAAACCAGCCTCCTAGCTGGTCCGAGGCCCTGTGCCCTGGGCCCACCCTCCATTCTCCACCCAGAACGCAGAGGCCAGCTGAAGTTGCTCTTCTGCTCCCGTGACGTCCCACAGCCACCAGAACAGAACCCGGCCACCCGGCCCGTGAGAGCCAAGCCTGGGCACAGGAGACATGTGCAGTGCTGCCACCTCAGGTCTCTCCATGACAGGCTCCTCACCAGGCCACCTTCCCTGACCATCCAGCCAAAGGGCACCCTCCCCAAGCACACTCTCTTCTTAGAGCACCGCCTGCGTCCGTTCCTTTGCTTCTGTGCTTATTCTCTGCCCCTAAGAATGAAGCTTCTTAAGGCTGCCATCTTGTCCCAGCACAGACTAGGCACCATGTGACTATCTGGTGACCGACAGCGATGGCCACCGGTCTGTCCACACTTATCTTGCTCCTGCCGCCACTCACCCAGCAAATGCAGGGCCAAGGGAAACAGACTTTCACTGGGCAAAACTTGCCACCTCCCCAAATCGATGGGCTCATGCCAAGTCAAAACTTGGTGGAGAAGGGGAGAGAGCACCCGCCGGACAGCTGGGGAATAAGAGGGCAGCGATCACTCGCACTCAGATCTCACGACGTGAAGGAACACCTCCGCGTCCCCTGTTCTCAGTGAGCTCCATCCCCGCTCTCTCACGGAGCACGTGCAAGTGGGTGACCTCCTTCTGCCCTCAGCACCGACTCCTGCACTGGGACTCTTCCCTCCACACCGCACAGCTTCTCGGCGGGACGACGCCTCCATCTCTGCTGACGAGAGACGGGCACGGGACGCTGGCGTGGCCAACCGGGTCCTCTTTGCTCTGGGGCTCCGAGCCTGGACTGAAGAAGTGCGAGGGCTGCTTTACCCAGTGGGGGGCCCCCAGCCTGCCTTGAGCACCTGCCTCCAAAACCCTCCGAGCTGCCCTGTCCCTGACCTTTCTGGGGCCTCCCTCGCCAGCTCTCCTGACAGCTTCCCAAGATGTCAGGCGCAGGCATACCCTGGCCGCTGTTAGGTTTCTCTGAGCCCAACATCAAGGTCCCCTCTGGGCTCTAGACTGGCCCGAGCCAATTCATCCCCGGTATGCCCAGACTGTGACAAAATTCCTGCTGGTCTGTATCAGCCTGCAGCCGGCCTTCCCAACCTTCACGTCCTCCGCATCACTGCAGGAGGACGGGCCGGCCAGTCCCGGCACGGCGAGGCCCAGCAGGCTGTGGGGACTCCAGCCTCGGGCTCACATGACACTCACCGCGCACATCAGAGTCGGCACCCAGGCCTCGGCTGGGGCTGGCAGGAAGAGTACAAGGAGCACAGATCCCCATAACGCATCTCCCACCGCGACGCACCTATTCTCCAGCCCGCCCCAGCCGGGTCTCTGTGAGCGTCCTCAGAGCACAAAGGAAGGCTTTGGAATCAGACCCTCCACAGGGAAAGCAAAAGCTGGACATCCCACCGGGGCTTCAGGGGCCATCTGTCTGACTGAAAAAAGAAGGACTGACTTAGATCAAGACACAGTCCAGTCCTAATGAGGAACTAGCTCGGACGGAACACGGTGCAGCTCTTCTCTGGCCTTCGTCACGCTTCTTCAGAGCTTTGCTCTGCAGATTCTTGACCAAAGCCGTCATGTCACTATTTCCCCACAACACTGTTAAGGGGAACCACAACGCGACACAGGCTCCTACTCGTGCCCTCGAGTGAAACAAGCAAGAACACCCCAGCCTCCAAAAAGGAACACAGCGAGACCATGGCAGTGGAAAGCAGAAGACAGGGCCAGGCCTGACCAGGACAAGAGAAGCCGAGAAGGGATGAGCGGCCTTGTAGAGAGGTTCTTAGACTCGCTGACAGGGATGGAGCAGAGGCCCGGGCTCCCTGGGCTCCCTGGGCTTCAGGGTTGGCCAAGGCCCAGCCTGTTCAGGCAAGAGGCTTCGGACTGTCCCAGACATCTGTGCACCTCTGGGGTCTGACTTCAGGCCAGCCTGGGCCCGCCAGCGAGGCTGGCTGGGGCCGGTGAGCCCAGTGCCAGCTCTGGGGAGCCGCGAACATGAAGACCCTCCGCCCCAGGCAGTTGGGTGCGAGGCCTGACATGGCCATAGACTCTCCCCACTGGGCAGATCACAGCCCGGGCCTCCTAACCTAACAAGAATGAAGGGAAGGACCAGCTCCCCGACCCGGTGTCGCCTACTGTGGGAAATACCTTGAGGCTGGGGAAAGCAAGGCCGCCTACAGCCACATTCCACCCTCTCCTCCAAGACGGTCTCCAGACTTGAGAGCGAGCAGAGACACCGGCCAGGGAGAGGAGGCAGGCCCGGCCGGGGAAGACGGTCACTCTGGCCTGGGAGAACAGGCCACAGGCTGAGTGTGGGCGTGTGGGAAGGGGCTGGGGAACACTGCTCCCGAGGTCAACCGTCTGGGCTGCCTTCCAGCGGCAGCAGCTAATGTTAGAACACTAGGAGGAAGAGCCCACTCCGCAGAGGAAAGAGACCAGCAGAGCTGGGGGGAGGGGGGTGTAAGGGGAACTAAGCAGTCTTCACTGTGTGCATTGTGTAAGCCAGGCCCACTTGGGGGCCAGGCGGGGCCCTCAGCCCTCTCTCTCCCCAGGGCCAGGTGCCGGGAAAGGCAAAACGCTGGGCACTTGTCAGTCCTTTTTTCTGTTTTCCTATATCTCTCTTGGGAACAAGACCAGTCACTTGTCACCAGCATTTCGTTTTTAGAAAAAGAACAAGAGACCTCAGAAGGCAAGGAGGGAGGGGCTACAGGCTTCCTTGCCCAGTGCGTCCAAGGTCCCTGGGTGGCCCCCAGGTGACTTTCACCCACAATTTGAGACCTTCTCTCTCTCACTCCGGGGCCTCTGGGGCCTGCTTCCCTAATTCCAAAGTGGCCTGTGACTCATGTTTTCTTTTTTAATATGAAGCCCACCGCCCCCCCCCTTCTGTTATCTTCTTAGCCTGATTAGAAAACAAAAGAGAAATGCTTTTCCATGTTCCTGTTGTTATCTTGATGGTATTTACACGAGGATGGCGTTGCCAGTTTAGGAAGCCGAAGCAAAGCCCCGTCCGCTCCCTCCCAACCTTGCCGGCAGGGGAGGGTGCATTCTAACGTGCCTTCACCCTCCCTTCCGCCTCACAGACGTCAGCACTGGACCGAGATGATCTGGGGTTGTTCTGGGCTGGTCCCTGTGCATGGCCGGGCTGGAAGTCGGCTTCCCTAGACTCTTCTGAGATGAGTTTCCCTTCCCCTGCGAGGGCTGGGAGGTCCAGCGTTGGCAGGCAGGCGTTCCGGCCACGTCTCCTCGAAGAGCAGCTCAGCGGAACTGGGGCCCACGTGCCCCAGGACCAGCCCCACGGCAAGCCCCAGCCAGGCGGGCCCCGTGAGGGGACCAGGTTCTGCGGCAGCCGCTGAGGCCAACGGCACAGCTGGAAACGGGCAGGGACCCTCCCTTGGGACCTCCGGAGGGCCCTCCCCCCAGAGGTCGTTCCCTTCTGGCCAACGGTCCTCCCAGTGTATTCTTCAGATCTCAGCAGGAAAGCACCCCCCACCCTGCGCCCTCACCGGCACAGCAGAAAGCAGAGCGGCTCTTCCCGCACCCTTGGCTGTGAACCTGGGCAGCAGCCGGAGAGGAACTAAAGCAGTGAGGAGCTGGGCAGCAGGAACCCGCGTCCATTCCCTCTACAAACATCCCTGAGCACCCACCGTGCCCCAGGCCCCGGTTTCAGGCCCTGGGCAGGCACTCAGCAACAAGCAAAAGAAACGAAATTCCTTGGCTTTATGAAGCTCGCATTTCAGAGCAGTCATTCAACAAACAAGATCAAAATGTCAGAAAATGACAGGCGCTGAGAGGGAAGAGAGAGAAGGGGAAGGGCAGGAAAGCGTGGGGGAGGGGGTGGTTCGAGCAGAGCTCAATTTTAGGCTGAGTGAACAAAGAAGAAAGAGAGGGAGGGAAGGAGTCCTGCTGGGGGGAGCGGTCCAGGCCACAGAAGTGCAAAGGCCCTGAGGCAGGCTCGTGCTTGACACGTTGAGGAGAGATGCACCTGCCTTGTGGTCCCTCTGGCTGCTGGTAGAGAACAGGCCAGGCAGCCAGCAGCAGGAGACCAGTTACACCACGTTCCAGACAAGAGAGGGCAGCAGGTGGGACCAGAGCGGCAGCAGTGAGGATGGCGAGAGGGAATCAAACATATTTCCAGATATATATTCAGTGCAAACTGGAAAGGAAGCCATGATGGGCAGAGACCTGACCCATCTCTGCTTGTGGAATTCTGCGAGCCCAGTGGCCGGCACACACACAGTGGTACATAAAGGCCTCAGGTCTCGACGGCTTTCCCGCCCTCCTACAAGGGTTGGAGACCCAGCCTGGCCCGTCTGCTCTCGGCCTGACTGCTGCTGTAAGCTTGGGGAGGGAGCCCACAAGGGTGCTGGGGTGGGCTCTCAGGAGCGGCTCACTAGGAGGGGTGCTGGGCAACGTGGCAGAGTCCTGGGGACTTAGCTGTCTGCAAAACAACTCCTCAGGTTTATTTTTGTCAGAGTGGGACCCTTCCCACCCCCCTGCAGGGGAGCAGCCCCACTCACTTCTGAGGAATGAGGTCTGGAAGGCTAAGGGACTACCCTGTTCTCAGTCTGAGAAGGCCAGTCTGCCTCTCTGGCCCACCCCATCAGGCCACTTGGTCATAGGACAACTTTGGGAGAAGGCAGTGGAGGGCAGCTGTCGCCAAGGCCCACCACCTTGGCCGCCGGATCGCGCCTTCTTTCTCCCTCGTCTCCCACCCTTGACATTCCTGAGGCAGCCGCTCCCACTCCGCACCAGCCTTCCGAAGGGCAGCCGAATCTCGCTCCCACTCGGCACCACCGCCCTTTGGGGAAACTGCCTCCCCTTACTGGGTAGAGGCCACAAGGTATGTCAGCCTCAGCCCGGCAGGGCAGCAGAGCCTTGCTTGGTCTTCTCCACCAGGGTGCCGGCCTTCCCTCCTCGCGCGCCAGGGGCCCTCCGCCAGCTACTCCTTGCAAGCACGCCGCGGGGCTCTGGGTCACCTCGGCCCACTGCCCCAGCCTGCCGCATCTCCCAGGGCTCTGCCCTGGGCACTCTGGACTCAGTCTGCTAAGCCCACACATGCAGTAAATAGCCCCACCTGGACATCAGGCCTCAGAAGAGGTCATCAGGGAAATGAGGCCCACTAGGTCCTTACCAGCTCAGGGTTCAAGGTCCTGCACGCTATGGCGTCGGCTCCCTGGTTGTCGAGGCTTTTACTTAGGATCATCACCATGGTAAGGATCTCAGGCGCTGGGCTCCATCCCAGGGCGGCCACGAGCCATCTTCAGTTGGGCGGACTTGGGCACAGGTGGCCTGCTGGGCACCTCCCAGGGCTGAGGTGGCCTGGCATCAGCAGGAGCAGTTCCCGATCGGCTGCTCACGCTTGGGGAAGGGCTCTTCCAGGAAACGGCCGCGTGCACTTAACTCCCTGAGAAGACAACAGAAAAAGGCAAGGGATTCAGGACTTGGGAAAACCGGGTCCCCGAGAGACCCGGCCGTGCACCCCCATGCTGGGGCCCCGCTCGGAAACAGAACTGCCTCCCTGCTGAAGGAGAGGCGTATGGCTGCAAAGGCTGGGATCCCCTTCTCAGGATCCCCCATGCTGGCCTTGGGGCACCCCTAAAGCCCACGCTCTAGTGGGTACAGCAGTGGGTCTCCGTTCAGCAACATGGCACCTTTAAGACCTAGCTCAGGGTCTGGGTTGGTCACAATCTGCTGTCCCCAGAGTGTACTCAAGTCACATGGCATCTTAAACCCAGCTGGCTTAACAGACAGCTTCAGTATATGCCCAAGGCTGAGGGTCAGACAGGCACCAACCCCACGGTCAAAACTGAAGGGACCAGCCCTCAGGCGGCCTCAGGCAGTGAGGTGGCTGCTGTCCTCCACCGAATTATGAACAGGAGCTACTGGAAGAGTCGCCGGGGTGGGGGTGGGGGTGTCCATTTAAAGGCACATATTTCCCACTGCTGAAAGCGCCACGTTTCAAAACACACATCTGCAAGGCCCCCAGTGTTGCCTCCTTCCGCAGACTGAGCCGAAGCAAGTCACGGCCTTCACAGAGCCTGCCCATGCCACCCAGAGCTGCCAGCAGTGACAGGACCCCTCGTGGCACCATTCTGCACAGCCCACCAGTGCCTCCTCCCGCGTCACCCCCCAAACAAATGCTGAGAGCTGGGCCTTAGCTCAGGCTCGAGAACTCGCTCTCTACATGTTACTTTCTCTGATCCTATTTCCCCAGCCCACCCCTCTGTGGTCACACCTTCAGACAAAGTCACATGGATGCAAGGAAGCTGAAGATCACCCTCACAAAGTGAAAAATAACAACGAAAAATAGCAGAAAAGGGCAGCTCCTAATCTGTAATTAGCAACAAACTGCTCCGTGCAGGAAAATGTTTCAGAATCTGCTGCTCTATGTAAAAATTAATTGCACCCTGGTATTTACTTGCCGTCCAGATTGTAAATCATATTTTCCTGTTTACTTCGATTAGACTTTACAGTGGGTGTTATTGGAATTGCTCAATTACGGGCCAGCTGGCAAGCACAGGAAAATTACCTTCTACTGTTCTTCGAAAACAAGGTTCATCCAAAGTGCAAGAGCAGGGAAGGGGGGTGGGAATCAATACATTTTCCAAGGATGGGTTGTTCAGGAAGACTTGGTGGCATGCAGGCTCCCAGGTCACACTGGAGTTTGAACACCACCTCAGTCTAGAAGCAACACATTCTGACCGAGAGTGAGCTGCTCAAGGAAAGAATGTCAGACCACTCCTCCCAGCTCAGGCCAGAAAGCCGAGCCAGAAATGCCCGCCAGCCCCCTGGACGCTTGGCTGGGGAGCAGGGTAGGAGGGTGCTACGGACTCGCCCTTCAAAGGGACCCTTTGTGCCGCTTCAGGGGCGGAGGCAAGGCCCACTGGCGGCCATCTTCTTTCTGGGTGCAGCCTCTTTTGCTTCTGGGGCAGCCGGCCACTGGCCCGAGGCCGAGGGGGACCTGCCCTTCCCACCCCCACCCCCCATTTCCTTCTTCCCTAACAAGGCAGGACGGCTTGGTGGTTACAAGCTCAGGTCCTGAGTCAAAGACACCTGGGTTGGAATCCCAGCTCTTGAAATGCATTGTCTGAGTGACTTTTACCAAGTTACTTACTCTGTGAGCCTGTTTCTCTCTCCGTAACATGGGGACCACCGTGCCTGCTTCGCAAGATTCCTATATCATCTGAAAACGGAGCTCAAGCCTGGTGCTCAGGGAGAAGCCCTAGCTCATCTGAGGAAGTGCTCGATAAATAGTAGCCACTGTCCCCACTTTCATCGGGGAGACTGTAGGTCCCTGTCCGTTCTCAGCAGCGGACGCCCAAGCATCTATCTGTCCACTTGGATTTTTATTTTAAAGAGAAATTTCATCAAATTTTTTTAAGGCTAAATTTCACCAGGATGGAACAGGCCATCTTACGGCCCATCCCTCTGGTGAAACAGTAGGTGGCCAGTAAGAATGACACTGTGGGAGTCCGTCGCCATGGAAACGTGTTAGGCCATGGGGATGAAGCCGATTGGCACCAGACACAAAGCGGGACGGCGGGAGCAGCGTGGGCGGCCCCACTCTCGCAGCTCCGCCCCTCCGAGAGCCCAGGACCCAGGGCGGCAGCGCGAGGGATGGATACGGGGGCACTGTAAGGTCCTGGAAACGGGCGGTCAGCAAACATGGCAGGTGCCAAACGGAGAGAGAAGGTCTAGCACAAGCCCTGTCCCCGGGGGTCATGGGGAATTCTGTGGATGCAGGCACAAATCCGATGAAGGCAGGTAGGGAGAGGGGGCACCGCAGCCGAGTTGTGAAGAGAAGCCCCTGCACAGGGCCGACAACACACAGCACAACCTACAGGAGCCCAGGAGTGGGGACAACCGAGATGTCATCAACAGGGGGCTGTTTCCATGAAGCACGGCGGAACCATGGAAAGGGACAGCACGCCACTTCAGGCACATCGGCAACAAGGCAACTCTGACAGGACAGAAAGAAACGCTCTCCAAGGCACGCTGCGAGATGAGTACAGCAGGAGGACAGTGTGGTCCCGAAAGCGCGGCCGCCTTATGGAAGCACCTGCCGTTCTGGAGTAGAAGACAGACTGGGCAGCTTTCGCAGGCTGCTTGCATACCCCACCCAGGACCTACAAGACCTTTTCCATGAAAAAGAAAATAGGCAAAATTTCAACATGCAGGAGAGGCACACAAGCAGAGGGAAGGCTGCGAGCAAAGCATGGGGCCCTCCCCTGTACACACTGTGTGGGACTCAGGGAGCACCCCAGTGGCAGGAGCAGAGGGTGTGTGGACAGGTGGCAGCACGGGGACAAGGAGCTGGGAAGACAGATTCAAATCAGACCAACAGCTCGCAATGCCGACCGAGTGTAGACTTTACCACGTGGCCACAGGCAGCTCCCCAAGGGGCTGGGCTACTTCGACCTGTCGAGGAAGAGTGATTCTAGGGGGTCCTTTGCAATGCCCAGCACAGTGCCCTGAACACAGCACGAGCCCAATACACGTTTTGGAATGAAGCTAAATCACAGCAACATCTGAAATGATCCAGGCACATTCTCAGACCTTGTGAGGCAAATCCAGACCAGCAGAGCCTGGCACAATCTGGAATTCCCTGGGATTCCTTTGATCCGTGGCATGGGCCTGGCCAAGTTCACTAAGGAATGCCAATTCCCGTCCAGAGACTTAGAGTCGAGTCTGAGGATGGGGCCAGGGACGGCTCAGGGAAAAGCTAGGAGTGAAGCTGGGCTGGGGGCCGGGGGGTGAGGGGAGACTGGCTCCACCTTTGAAGGAAGAACTGGGAACAAGGTTCTGGCCTGGGTAGAAGGTGCCCCAGAGCCGCAGGTGGCATGATGAAGGCCGCCTACGGGCCACCTCTGGGCACAGACCCCACTCTGGCCTGGTGATTGACAGTGACTTTCCTGAGGGCTTGAGCCAGCCATGCCTCAGCACTGTCCCTCCCCCTCCCATGAAGCAAAGGAAATGGAAGGGAAGCAGCCCCCTTCGGCAAGGTCTTCAGAAAGGCCGCATGCATTTTTAGACTTGCCTCACTTTGGCCATCCGTGTGACAAATGCTGTCTGGAGACAGGACCTAGAGCAAATTTAGGGACACGCCGCGAAGTGCACCTTTGAGTGGGCGGTGCCTTCTGCCAGCAACAAACCGTTAGAAGGGTGGCCAGGGGAGCCGAATCCTGGGTGGGCCGGGCGGGGGGAATCAAGGCTCCTAGCTGTCTCACAAAGGGAACCAAACCATTTGGCTTGCGGACTCTATAGCTACGTGCCCAGAGTTTGAAGGAAGAACATTAAAATATGCGGGAACCTCACCAGAGCCCTTTCTTTTCCAGACCCAGTTAGTGTCAGGAAAAGGGCCTGGAGGCTCAGTAAAGGGACCCGGGGCTGGAATGTGTGGGCTCCAGAGAGACAGTTCAGTGATGTCCCTCGGCCCAGGTGCCCAGGCCTTCCAGCCTCCTGAAGGGTCAGTGAGGAGAGACAGCTGTGCCTCCACCACCTTCAACACACAGAAAACCAGAGACAAAGGGCCTCTTCAGTCGATACGGTAACACCGCAGACGCAAGGAACACCAAGCCCTGTCGATCTGAGGGGATTCCACGGGAGAGACAGAATCCAGGGAGAAACTGCATTTTGTTTTCACCATTTGCCTAATACCTCCTTGGTCTGTATTTGCGGAACTAAGTGTGAAGCAGAGTCTACCTTTCCGCAGAGCATGAATAAAATAAGAGCCAGGGCAGCCGTGCTGGATTCTCAGCTTAGTGTATCCACGGAGTCCCTGCTCGTGGGCCCCGTTGCTATTCCATTCTACAGAGCGACAAACTGAGGCACAGGCCCTAGGTCACCCAGCTGTGAGGGACAGCACGAGGACTCGGGCCACATCTGCTGAACTCCAAAACCTTTGTCTTGACCCCTGACTCTTCTACTCCAGGATCTGTGCATTTCATCATAATGACCCTTCACGTATTTCTCAATTAAACTGACCAAATGTGGAAGCAGAGACACGAGGTTTGTAGCAGTCCTCATCTCCACAGCTCATCCTGAGGTATCCCAGGCCAAGCACCAACCTTCCGGAACCTACTGCTGAGACACAGCACTAGGGTTCCATGGCTGGCAGGGGCGCAGGGAGGCAAGAGGGCGTCAGTGCCATCTATCCTAACAAGCATGGATGTGCAGCTAGGCCAGGCGCCACGTGGAAGGTGAGGTGCTCCCCATGAACACTGGGGTGTCTCCAGTCCCCCGGGGGAGTCGTGCTGGCTTCCTGCTACACCAGCTGGAATCCACGTCCATCTGCCACCTCTCCCCAGGCCTCTGCCTCCAGTGGCCTCTCCACCACAGCCACCCTGCCCTCCTGTCCAAGTCCGTTCCTAGGGGACCCATGGGGGGCCCTCCTGTCCACCTGCAGAGTCTGGGTGTAGGCCTGCCTCAGTCATCCTCTGGTCTCTGCCCGGAGCCTGCCATAGCAGGAACCGGACATCCGGGTCTGTCGGCGGAGTCAGGAGAACAGGGGAAGGGCAGTGGATCCCTGTCCGGAAGCCACACGGCCACCCAGCTCAGTCCCAGAGGAGCGGCAGAACCCTGGGGCAGCGCGACATGATTCTGCTAAGCTCACCCTCTGTCATCTGTCATACGTGATCCTTGTTCTGCCCCCCTCACGCGGAAGGTTGAGGAGGTAAGACTCTGCAGGGAAGGCGTGAAGACCCTGAAGGCATGAAGTCCTCGGCATGCCCCAGGCCAAGCAGAGTGCAGGCCTCTATTAGCTGGGTGCGGCTAACACAGGTCATATCTTCTCAGCCGCAGCGTGAGCTGCTGGGGGCAGGAAACGGGCCTGTGAGTCCGCCAAGCACCTGACTCCTAGCATGGGGCTGCTGGACGCTTGAGTCTGTTGCTGATTTTCGCGCTCACTCGGGGGTCCCAGTTGCACATGCTGGGGGGTCCGGGTGGGGGGAGGGTCGGGGGCAAGGAAACTAGGCTACAAGAGACAAAATGACCTAAAGCCTCACAGCTGGCATGTGCCCACGTCTGACTCTCAGGGGAGGAGGTCAACCACCCGCTCAACCCAACCCTCACTCCCCACCCCAAAGTGAGGTGTCTCCTTGGAGGCATTTTCTTTGTAACTGAGATGAACATACCTTCCCTGGCCTAGTCCCTCAGGTGACCAAAGGCCACCAAAGTTCCACATCTGGAGAAGGACCAGCAGTCACATCACCTGCCTAGCAAGGAACCCATCCACGCCCTTGGCTGAACAAAGTCGAGCAAGCCCCCTTATGAGACTGTCTTCCTGGAAGGAAAAAAGAAACCAGTAAAATGAGCCACTGAACCACATCAGGACTCTGTTCTCTGGGACTTTACACGGTCACTCTCAGTGTTGTAGGGATTTCCTGGGGTTTAAGCAAATAGCATTTCGAGAGGAGGGGAGGGGTGACATTATTCAGGGACATAAGAGTGTCGAGACCCAGGGCCAAAACAAATCTGAACATGGGAACGAGACAGCCGGTGTCACTTCTTGAAACCAAAGCCAGCTGCATGCATGACTTGTCAGGAGCTCGTTTATCAATGAGAAACACCCGACAGACAAGTTTCCAATGACACTCAAGTAATTCTCACTACAGTTCGTGTCATTTCAACCCACCAGCCACCACGAGAGACGAGATGCTGTGGACTAGAACTTGCTGAGCAAACTCAAAAGGAAGGACATGAAGGACAAGGGAGGGAGGGTAAGAGAACCAGTACTTACAGAGCACAGAGCCAGACACCACCTTCGCCTCCAAACTGGGGCATGGGAGAGAAGGGCAGAGAGCAGAGGATGGTGAGACACAGCAAGGGCCCCAAAGATAATCTGAAATGTTAAGCCACTTAGCCTAAGACGACCATGACCTGTTCTTCAGTCGGACCTATTTACAAGTATAGTGAATTTAATCAAACCATGAGGAAAAACCAAAAGAGGTAAGGAGTTAAAGAAAAAAAAATTTTTTTTAAAGCAAAATCCAAAGTAGAGAAGCCCAAACCAGAGGCAGTGTGGTCCGGGGTAGAGCCAGCAAGGCTCCGGAAACGTGGGCTCTGGCGCTGGCCCTGCTCCCGAGCAGCTCTGCCTGTTGGCCAAGACACGCTCCATCTCTGGGCCTCCTCCTGTCAAATGCAGGCCTGGACCAGAGGAGCTCCCTTTCTGACGAGTGAGCGTCTACGTGCAGCCACCTGCCAGGTCACTGTGCCGCTCTGAGGCTCGGTTTCCTCTCCTGTGACATGCAAACAGGAACTCTGAGCGTACACAGAGTCTCAACCATGGATCCGGGCGTGTGAGCTGTGACAGAGGACGGCAACAGGGCCTATCCCGGAGCATTTGCTGGCATGGGCTGTGTGCAGGCCAGCCTTCCCGATCCTGCTCCAACCTGGCCTGTCGTGCTCAAGGCCTCAGGAAACTGGACAACAGCACAGGCCTACTCCTTCCTCACTGCCGTCAGGAGCCTCAGCGGGGCCCTCCCACACAGCGAAGTGGGAAGCTGGGAGCCGTTCTGCTCTGCTGGCGACCTCCGGGTCACACACGGCTGGGAGAGGTGGCGTTATAGAACCAGCCCCTCTCTTACGTATCAATGGAGAGAGACGGGGCTGTTGTGTACGTTCATTCTCCAAGCTCCGTCCTCAAGCACGCTGGGGCATCTCGGTGTCTTTCAGTGACACTCACCACGTTCTGAATTAGAAGTTTCTTGGAGGCCCAGGATGTTAGTCATTCACCAGCTTTCACACCTTCATCTCCCACCCCTGCAGCAAGAATATCCTCTTCCTAAAATGTTTCTGGACTTGCAGCGTCCACAGACCGCTACATTCTCACGCTCCTGCAAGACGAGCCACCCCCAGCCGGGCAGCATTCGTGGCTTTCACGCTAGCATGGCTCCAGAAGCTGCACGGGCAGGAAGAAGCACTCCAGCTCAGCCTGTGGCCGCAGCCCAGTGCGACTCCCACAGAACTGCCAGGTCACCCCGCAGGGGGCTCCTAATCACTCAGCAGCTGGCACTCGGGACACAGCTGGGAGGGCAGCGATCTCTTTATCTCAGGGGCCTTGGGGCCCCAAACACTATCAAAACAAGTATCACAGTGAAACCCGGGAGGTGACGCAGGACAGACCAAAAGGCTCTAGGAGACGGGGAGGGACATCAGCACCGCTAGGTTTCCCATCTGCCGCCCACTCGCAGATCACAGCCTCATCTCATCTTCCTACGGTACGTCACCCTCCTGACCCGACTGAGTCATATCGGCCAACCTGGTTTCCCGGGTCGGGTACACAGATCAATCAGACAGGCAACAATCTTACACCAAGCCTTCCGCCTTCCCCCCTCGACCCATTTCATACAGCAAGCACCACCATGCGCTCAAGACCAGCGTCATCTGCCAAAAGCAAACTCTGAGAGACTTAGCTGCCTGACCGATCTGTTACAACAAGCGACAGGTATGCCTGAGCTTCAGGGCACCTCTCAGGTCAAAACCCCAAAGTCATCTCTCTGCTACCTCCTGGGGCGGGGATCCCGAAGGGTGGGACGGACCCTACTAAGCTCACTCTGGCCATGGGGCACTCTGCAAAGAGGCCCGACAAAAAAAGAGACTCTCTCCTTAAGAAGGGCTTCACGGAGGTCCTGTTGCAAAACAAAGCCCAGGCAGTCTCCTCAAGTTCCTTGGAACTGTGAAATGAATACGAGCAGCTTGGGGAGCAGCTGCTTACTGGGTCCTGAGCCCCTTTTTGATTTTTTGGCAGGAGGTGGGTGCAGGAGCAAGGCGAGGGGGAGCCCCCAGCCTTGGAAGCCCTGCTGAGCCATTCTAGAGCCTTCCACCTGCACTGTGATGGCTCTGAGACTCCAAAGGTCTTTGGGAGAGCTGACCTGATTCCCAAAGGTGAGCACACCATCCTCCTCATCAGAAATGGCCCCGGAAAAAAGAGGTTCGCTCCACTATCTGTCCACAGAGAGCATGAAAAACTGCCAAATGCACCAGCTGCTGCCATGCTTGTCTTTTTTTTTTTTTTTTAAGATTTTATTTATTTATTTGACAGACAGAGATCACAAGTAGGTAGAGAGGCAGGCAGAGAGAGGAGGAAGCAGGCTCCCGTGGAGCAGAGAGCCCGATGCGGGGCTCGATCCCAGGACCCTGAGATCATGACCTGAGCCGAAGGCAGAGGCTTTAATCCACTGAGCCACACAGGTGCCCCTGCCATGCTTGTCTTATTGTCACTGTCCCCAGCCCGGAGTCACCAGAACCCGGTGTGGGTGCCGGCCCGCCCTGCACTGCGAAAGCCCATTTCAGTAAGTCAGCAGCGGAACTCTAGAGCCAGGCCTTGGGGCGCCTCCCAAATCCAGCACTCAGTGGCCTTCGGCTCTCGGGAAAGGGTCCGGCCCCGCAGAGCCTCATCTCCAGGACTTACCAAATGCGCAAGAGCGAGCGCGCCACACAACCCAGCAGCGCCCCTGACCGGGGGGAACTCGAGGCGAGGTGGACAGAGATCAGCAACGTCCTAAGAGTTGGAAATAACACTAAAGGAAACAAAGCTGTCAGACTACATTAGGGGATGGGATCAGAACGGGTGCAACTTAACAGGTACTGGTCAGAGGACGGCATCTGGGTGCCAAACCAGTTTTGGGTGCTCTCAGTGATAAGCTAACAAACAGCAGGCTATCACCCCTGAAAAGCCCGATGAGATCCGAGCTGTGTTCACCGTCCCACAGGCCCTCACTGAGCGCTTATACCGCAGAGGTGATGGGAGGGGCTGGAGCCAGAGGCCCTCCTCCCAAGGAAGTGGAAACTACTAACAACTGATACGTGAGTCAAATAAAAAGCAAAATGAAATATACTAAGAAGCAGAGCACATTTCAAAAAGCAAGGAACACGATAACAAATCAGACTTTCTCAAGTTCAGAAACTGGCATCGCAACTTTATGGGTTAAGTACAAAGCTATCCTGGGGTTTCTCTCCCCACTACCCCTCATCCCCCGCACCCTGGCCAGTTCTCTGCCTGGGCAGATGCTTGCTCACTTCAATTATTAATAAACCAACGAAACATTTACTAGACCTGTGATAGCCACAAAGCACAAAGCCCAGCCAGCGCCCAGGACTGTCTTCCATGTCCACGATCCCGGCAGACGCGGCTGGCAAAGCCGCCCTGAATGCTGTCTCCTGGCCCCTGGTCTGGCCTCGCCTGGCCACTGTGGGTGGCAGGAGGGTCTGAGTCTGGCACAGGTGCCCAAGAGGCAGTTTCTCTGAGTGCTGCTGACCATGGCCCAGCGCAAACACACTTCATGAGCCCAGGTGAATCCCACCCACATCACAGAGGGCATCACTGATAGCAGGCAGCAAAGGAATAAGGGAGTTTCTCTCCAAAACTCTCAGTTGAACCCAATTTAAAATTCACTTGCCCTCCACAAAGAGGAATGAGTCAACCTCCAGAGAGAGGAACCCAACACATACTATGGGTAAAGTCCCCATGCCCCTGTATCACCCCTGTGCTCCAAGAGCCCACCGTACCAAATTAATCTGCCTTCCAGAGAGTACTGCTCATGGACAGAAAACCACCTAACAGCCCAGCAGTAGGGGCAGGGTATACAAATGCAAAAACACCTGTGCAATGGACAAAAGGCAGCTCTTCGAAAGGTCAAGAGCCCTCAACACATACTATTAGGAAATCATCTTCCAATCTAGTTGTAGCAAAGACCAGAACAGTGGACATCATCAACTCCCATCTGGGTGAAACTAAATGATTCTCATGATCTAGAAGTCTCTGGAAGGATACGAAAGAAATTTAACATCAGTGGTCTTTAAGGAGGGAAAGCAGGTAGCTGGGAAGACAAGTGAGAGGAGACTCCTCAAAGAACACCATTTTGCTCATTTTGAATCGAGAACCACATGCAGGATGACCTATGCAAAACATAGATAATTAAAAAAAAAATCTAAACTATATAGAGGCGCCTGGTGGCTCAGTGGGTTAAGCTTCTGCCTTCAGCTCAAGTCATGATCTCAGCATCCTAGGATCGAGTCCTGCATCAGGCTCTCTGCTTGGCAAGGAGCCTACTTCACTCTCTCTCTCTGCCTGCCTCTCTGCCTCCTTGTGCTCTCTGTCAAATAAATAAATAAAATCTTTTTTAAAAAATCTAAACTATATATACATAAATCAGTATGTGCTCGCACATGCAGGGTACAGCTGTGGGAGGATAAGCGAGAAAAGGCCACCGGGGGTTCCTCCCGGGAGGAGGAGGAGATAATATGACTGGGGGACAGGGACGGGGAGAGTTACTTGTCACTGCTAAATTTGTAACATACGCATATATTGCCTGTTCTTAAAAACTTAACACACACACACAATGCTTGTAATTCCCCAAAATACACTATGCGACTGCACGCCTCCAGACCTTTGTCCATGCTGGTCTCTCTGGCTACAACCAGCTCCTTGCTCCTCCCATGCCCCCCTCAGCCTCCAGCCAGGAGAACCACTCTCACTTCTGAGACTCCACCCAGCTGCCACCTCTTCCAGGAAGGCCTTGTTCACTGGGCACAGCTTGAACCATAAGAGCATGAAATGAACTGTGTAAGCTTCTGGAGGGCAAAAGCCCAGCCAGAGTCCCAAGTCCCCAGTACCTGCCACAAGAGCTACTCGGGAAATGTTCGTTGAATGAAAAAACACATTCACTACGCTAAGTCAAGCCTCAACTTTCCCAGTGCCAAAAGCTATTGAAACCTCTCCTGCCTGTGGGGTTTCCCGCAGCTTTCACAATTGTGTTGTTAACACTGACTCCAAGTATGACACCTCTCAGTCCGCAGAGGGGCTGCACTCAAAGCGGCATGGATTCCCAGCAGCAGAGCGCTAGCAGAGTCCGCAGCCCGCACAAAATCCCTCCCCTGACAGCACCCACACCTCCTGGGAACCTGCAAACACTCATCAAAGCCTCAGCCAGAGCCTCCGTGCAGGTGCAGCCCTTCTCGCAGAGGATCCTCAGAAACGCCCGCCCCAGGCCCTTCGCTAGGCTTTGTCCTCCACTTTCTGCTTTTAGGAGCGAGGGCTGGCCCCCCGCAGGACTCACGGGGAGCCAGAGCTTCTGGGGTCAGCCCCGTGGGCCGGCATCTCCTCTGAACAAGGAGGCCACCCTGGGAGCCTTCGTGGTGAGCAGCAGAGGGACAGCAGGCACGATCGTCTGAGAGAAGCTGAATGTGTGTGTGACGCTCTGCTCCTAGACACACCAGGTACCTTCTAGAGAACATTAGTTTAACAGGCAAATCCCAAGCGCACCCCGTGCTGGGCCTCTTCTGCCAGATTTCCTCCCAGTGTCATAGTCCCGTCCCAAGTCCAACATTCACCGGCTAAGCTGTGCCAGGCACTGAGGGTGGAAGACGGACCCAACCGAGTTCACATCACCTGCCAGGTGTTCCAACACCTGTACGACAAGGCACCATAAGTACCAGAACACGGTGAATGCCACGGGACAGAGGAGTGGGCTGTGATTCCACGTGGGGAGGTAATCCTGGGCAGATGTCCCACAGGAGATGGCCCCAGTGTCGGGCCTTTACGGATGGGTAGGAGTTCAACAGCCAAAGACAGAGCGAGGGCACCCCAGGAGGAAGCCAGTAGTCTGGGGAGCTGGGAGATTAGGGCCCCTTCCCAGGTTCCGGCGGAAGGAGCCCCGCTCTGCCCAAACAGGCACATGTCCCACTGATGCCGCTGCCCCTCCTAAGGCCCAGGGGCGTGGGGGGCTCTGCCGCTGAGGGTGGCCTTGGGCCGCTGCCCACCTCTCTATCCCTGTCCCGCCTCCCCCTCGCTCTGACGCCTCGCTCTCCGGGGTCTACCCTACCACACCTGGCCTGCTCTCCCGTTTGCCAGCGAGAACACCAGGCACACGAGCAGAGCCACAAGGGACATTGGCTGGAGCTTTACTTAGCTGAACACAGTCAGGGGCCCAGAGGGTCTTGACAGGGTATCCCAAACCTCCCCCTTCCGTAAAACGACAGCATAAAGATGCAAAGCCGCAGAACAGTTATTTCTATCTGCCCGTGAACCAGCAGCCCCCGAGCCGCCCCACGCGGCTAACCCGGCATGCCAACACACAATGCGAGAATTGTGCTCTCTCCGCAGAAAGGGGAGTGGCCATGCACCAGCCCATATGACAATGTTACCATCGTCTCGGACCCCCGAGTTACAAGTATGTGCTCCAGGCATGTGCGGAGCACGCGCTCACCACGTGTTTACGCGGCTATGAAAAGCACAAAAGCCCAAGGGCCGATGTGCTTCAGCTCCCGGGGCCTGGCCTGGGGACAGCAGAGGACCGGGGTGGCGAGAAAGGACTCAGAAAAACACCACAGAAACGCTGCATTCAAAGCCATGACTGCTTTATTGTCCCCGAGTTTTTAAACGGCAGGAGTGGAAGGGGGACACTCCTCCAGAGAACAGAGGCACAGGGAAAACTGCAAAGCTTGGCAGAACGTGTAAGCCACGCCCCCTCCCAGCTAGTCTGGCTCAAGCTAAGGACACGCACCGAGCAGGGGGTCTCAGCCTCACTCTGGACAACGGGAGCCAAAAACGAGATGAAATCAATCTCTGCCAGCCACCAACAAGCAGACAATTCAGGCCTGTCCGACCAGGGCTGCTCTGTACGGACGCAGGCACCTTAGCTCCTAGCTCTGGGCCTCAGTTTCCCCAGTTGCAAGTTCTCTTTCCCTTCTGGCAGCCCAGACTGGCTCCTCTGTTGCCAGGGAAGAGAAAGGAGGGATGAGAGCAGCTGCTTCGGGACACTGTTGGTGCCCCCCGGCCCAGCTCCCACCAGTACATGGGGATGCTGATCTCAGGGCACCCGAGACGAAAGGCACCTCGGCCAGGGATTGGCTCCTGGGAAGTCTGGGGAAGCATCTGGAAGCACGAGCATCAGGAGGGACACAAGCTGCCTCAGAGGTTGACCGCGTCTCTGTGCTGGTTATTAGCTCAACCCGGCGGGGGCCCTGCTGCAGTGGGAACAGGGAAGACAAACCTAAGAAAACAAAGTTCGAAACCCAGGGTGACCAGTATTGCCCTCCTTTGGCGTTAAGGGTCCAGACAAGAAGGGGAGAGACGGCAGGGGTGGACAGCGGGTGGCCTGTAGAGAAAGACTCGCCTACAGGTAGGAAATCGATGTCTAACTACGAGAATGGAAGTCTGAAGACAAACAGCTTGAAAATGGAGGGCGCCACAGTCCGCTCAGGCTGCGATCAGAGTACCAGGAACTGCACGGCCTACCAACAACTGGCATTTCTTTCTCATAGTTCTGGAAACTGGCAAGTCCAAGACCATGGGGCCAGCAGCTTCAGCACCAGATGAGAGCCGCCTTCTCACTGTGTCCGTCCTCCTCACAGGGCAGAAGGGATGAGGGTTCTCTGGGGACTCTTCTAATGGGCGCAAACTAAGCCCATTCATGAGGACTCCCCTGTGACCTAGTCACCCCCAGAGGCCCCAGCTCCTAACACCATCACCTTGATTTCAACATACAAACTGGGGGTGGGGGGGAAGACACTCAGTCCGTAACAGCTGGAAATGAAACCTCTTTGAGCATCGAGGGTCAAGTTTCCCGGAAAATAAGATGCAAAGTTGTGTAAGTGCGTACCTCCACACAGTGCAAAAATACAAAGGAAGGTAAGACTCACTGAGTTGCCAAGGGCAGGCATTCAAGTCGCTAGCTGGGACCTGTGCAGGCTGCCCCACACCCTTGCTGAGGTAAACACTATAGCGTATGACACCCTCTTCAACAATGTGGTTTCAGCACAGCGCTTCTCAAAGTGTGGTCCCTGGACTGGCAGCAGCAGCCGCCTCACCAGGGAATTTGTCAGAAATGAAGTTTCAGTCCCCACCCCAGCTGACTGATTCAAAAACTCTCTGTGAGTGGGGTCCGGCCATCAGTGTGGTAACAAGCCCTCCAGGTGTTTCTGGTGCTCCCCAAAGTTTGGAAACCAATGTGTTTGTGCATTCGGTACCCAGAACCCTGCTACCGGAGAGGACAGTGTGGCTGAAAAACCTGAGGTCCACTGAGGCCGAGTCTCTTGTAACAGTCCATGAGGTCGGTCAGTAAAGGGTGCAAGGCCTAAGACCACCACCAGCACCTCTTCTGGGGCAGGACCTGGGGATTGAGGTACAGACGACCTAGTGCTTGTCCATAAGGAGCAAACAACCTGGAGGGACACCTAGAAGCCCAAAGGTTGACCAGCTAGTGAAATGTGTCAGAATCAGCAAGAGAAAAAAAAATGCCTGCACAACACTGGCCATAGGAGGAGGGGGAAAATGGGGTTGAGCAAAACAGGTGCAGAAAGAGGAAGGTGATACTAAATATTTGTGGGACTATGAGAAGAAAAACTTAATTCCTGGAAAAACACGAACTGCCATTTGGAGAATCTTTTCCTCACTTCCGCTTCCTCGGCTGAGTCTCTGCTGAAGAGTCAGGGCTGGAAGAATCTAAGTGTATTTTCATTTATTCTCAGAAATCTTTCTCTTTCTACCACCAGCAGAAATTATCTACTTGGGGCGCCTGGGTGGCTCAGTGAGTTAAAGCCTCTGCCTTTGGCTCTGGTCACGATCTCAGGGTCCTGGGATGGAGCCCCGCCTCGGGCTCTCTGCTCAGAGGGGAGCCTGCTTCCCCCTCTCTCTCTGCCTGCCTCTCCGCCTACTTGTGATCTCTGTCTGTCAAATAAATAAATAAAATCTTTAAAAAACAGAACAAAAAGAAATTATCTACTTGATAAATGGCAGCTTGACTGCTTGTCAAGATAATTTAAAGATTAAATCTTCGTTTAAAAAAAAATCCCGCAGTATCTGTTAAAGCCACGGAGACACTTTTAGACCAAAAAGATGAAACTAGGTGAAGCACCTGAGTGACTCCATAGGGCTGGGGGGAGGCACAGGAGGAGGGCGTCACGGGGCGTTGCAGGGGCCCCCAGGTGGAAGGTAACCGGGCAGAGGATGGCTTCTGAGTTCAGAGCCCTGTTTGTGGTGCTGTCCTCCCAGAGCCAGGAGCCACTGTGGGGGCAGCAGGGAGAGCGCTGCCCCAGCCCCGAGGAGAAGGCTGACTCTGCCAGTCCGCCTGCAGGATCGTGGTGGGAATGACCCAGAGCCCCGCGCAGTGACAGCCATGCACCACCCCTCGCCCTGCGCCAAACCTGGAAATCGAGAACTTCTCAGTCTGTCCTCAGAATGTCTGTTCTACTCCAGGGATCTCGAACTCAAGTGCTTTCTAGAGGCAAGCAGGAAACGTAACTGGGTAAAGAGCGCCAGGCGGGAGCTGTCATGTGCGTGGAGAGCGCACCCTGGGAGCAGACAGCGAGCTACTCTGGCCGCTCCGTCCAGCACTGGGGGACTGAGTGAGAAAGAGGGCCCAAGGTTAACACTCAGAATCGCTGGCCTTGTCAAAAGAAGGTGAAAATCCAGACTTCTTTGTACAATCCCAGCTTTTAAGTGTTGTCAAGAAATGCAAAAATTCCTAAAGCTTCATGGGGGTCAAGCAAATCATGACCGAGGACCACATCTGGCCCCCGGACCACAAGGGTGCAGGCTCCGGTTGCACGGATGCTGACTGCTCAAACCGATATGGCCTGCACAGCAAGGCTTCATCTTGGTTGGCGAGCTGTGTGAACTCAGGGCGTCAGTGCCCCAGCCACGCATGTCCGTCCCTGTCACTCCTGGCTCATTCTGAGTGAGCTCAAGGCCCCAAAATGACTAGAAAGCACAGACCTGGAGATCCCGAGCACGTCCAAGTAGAGCCACAAAGCTCCCAACCCCGAACCGTACATGCCTCCCCACTTGCGTACTTGGGGAGGGGACTGACCTGGGCTGTGTCCCTGCCTGGCCTCCACTCTAGAGGGCGAGCTGCAGCGTCCCTGGGAGCAGAGAGGGGCCTAGAGCCTGTCCTGCCCTCGTGAAGAGGCCTCCCTTCTGGCCTCTCACAACGTGGGCTTGGGGCAGGAAAGAGTTTCCATGCCAAACACTTGAAGCAAATGCAAGTACAGCCGGCAGATGGGACAGACAATTCTGGCTCCCTGACGCCCACAGATGGCTGGCTCCGGCCGGGTCAGCGGGAACAGAACAGCTGCTTCCTCAATCACATCTCCTGCACAGAACACAGGATTCTGTTCTGGTGACTTCTATGTGAGATATAGAAATGACAGGGGGGGTTTCCTGCCTTTTATTTCAAAATAGCCTGGGACAAACGAAGACTTCTTGTACCATAACAACACATTAAAAGGGAAAGCTCAATGAAGTGGGTTTTCTTAAATGTCAACCCACAGAGCAACCTACTTCTCTGCCCACAGGCCTTGATAAAAATGTGACTGGGGAGCCCATCCAGAGGAGCAAGAGACTTCTTTCAAACGGCAGCTCGGTCCCCGACTGTGGATAACACCAGGGGTTGAGGAGACAGGCTTTGGAACAAACGAACTGGGGTCAGGACCTGCACTTGGAAGGCTACGGCTGGAGCTCAGTTCCTTACCCACAGAGAGGGGCTAACTACCTAACAACCGACTGCGGGACAGTCAGATGAGAATGTATACACAGGGCTTGGCACATAGTACGTGCTCAGTAAAAGCTAACTCTCAAGTACGAAACAACTTCCCCGGTAATCTTACTTGCACCACGGTTCTTTCTGTACGTGTGCGGGTTCTCCCCTGTTCTGGGTGATGAGATGGCAGTGAGCAATTCAGGGCCCAGCCCGACCTGCCCTGCTCTCAGCCCTCCCCTGCTGCGGAAGGAAGACACAGGAGACCACGTGGGGAGTGGCTGGCTAGAGGCAAGCAGTGTCAAGAGGCGGGCACGCAGTCAAGCCTGGCCTTCCGTGGCTATTCTTTTCCTTTTTAAAGCAAGAGACAAAACCTCTCTGTGTGCATCCTCTTAACCCCAACTTCCTCCTTACCAAGTGCTTCAGTCTTGCACCTATGCCATGGCTAAATCCACCAGGCTGGGCTGGTTTTCCCCTTTCTTTACTTTTGCCCGGGGTTCTGCAAACTCTGCCCGGCATCTCATTCTTGCACTTTACCAGTTTTCATTCTGGCTATACAGGGAGTGGGCACTGGCTAAGCTGGGCAGATGCATGCACACTGTACCCATATAAAACAACACAGACCAGCCCGGCCGCTCCCAGGAGCAGGAGTGGACCAGACTCGTGACCACACACAGCATGTCATTAGAAACCCCAGAGCAGCCGTCCGCAGACCAGGGACGGCCCAGCAGCGAACAGCCACACAGCTTTCCTCCACACGTAGATCCATCAGTGCGCACAAAGGGGCGGGAGTTGCTTCTGGCACGGACGGGTCCAATGAACTGAAAACCCACGTTCTCTATCTTCACCTTCTCACCTCAGAAAGACTCTGCCCCTCATTAGCTTCTGAAGATTTTTTTTTTAAGATTTTACTTACTTATTAAGAGAGAGAGGAGAGTGTGTATGAACAGAGGGAGGGGCAGAGGGACAAGCAGGCTCCCCGCTGAGCAGGGAGCCCAACGTGGGGCTCCATCCCAGGACCTTGAGATCATGACCTGAGCCCACGGCAGACGCCCAACCGACTGAGCCACCCAAGCATGAGATTCTTATTCAGAGAATGTTGGACCCACGCAGACAAGAGCTCCAAGCTAGTCAACGAGCTGCCTCAGTGTTGCAGCTAAGAGCATTTTGAGGGGAAAGCCACGTGACCCGAGCTGGCTTAGGCAGCTAGGGCTCCTCTTTCTTTCCTCAAGCTCCGCAGTAGCCATGGTTCAGAAGGAATGAAGTAGTTCCTTATCTGTGTCCACGGAAAACATGGCCGCTTCATCAGAGCAAAAATGTTTCCACCCCAGCATGGTGGGAGTGGGGAGAGATGGGAACAGGGACGTGCCAGGCACAGCACCACTGATGAGGCCACCAGCCCAGTTGAGCCAAGAGGTGCAGAGGAAGGAGCAGGGCTCACAGGTTGGGAGAGCGGAGCGGCGCTGAGGGGGATCCTCAGACGGCAACCGGACACTTTCGATCAGGACCTGGGGCCTGGGCAGTCGGGGTGGCTTACCCACGGGTCATACGGAAGTCTGGGAGGCAGCTTTTTCTGCACCCACATTCCCTCCGTCATGTTACCCATTTCTCCATTACCTCTAAGTCAGTGAACTCAGTTTCAATTCTTTGCTTTGGGCCAGAAAAGGCCAGTGTTCGTTCTCTCACTGGAATGCCTCCTTTGGTTCTCTCTGATCTGGCTTTTCTACACACTGAGAGACAGTCTAGGGCGCATCCCCCCAGCGGAAGCTCCTGTGCGGACGGCGGGGGCTCACACTGTGCCGTCCAACACTAAGTACCTGACGTGGGGCTAGTGTACTGAAGAACTGAGCTTTCAATTCCACTTTGTGTCATCAACTCAAATTTAAATAACCTGACGACTTTGTCGATTATACCTCAGTGAGGCTGAAAAACTTTTAAATAGCTCTACGTATGTGGCTAGTGGCCACCATACATGACAGAACATACAGCATCCACACAGAGAAGAGTCAGCACGCTGTTCCTGTGAAGGGCCAGGTGGTAAATATTTCAGCCTCTGTAGACCGTACAGGCTCTGTTGTTGTAACGAAGGCAGCCACAGGCACTGCAAACACAAATGGGCATGCCTGCGTGCCAATAAAGTTTTACTTACAAAGGCAGGCAGTAGGCCAGATCTGGCCTGTGGGCTGAGTTTGCCAACCCCTGATACAGAACACAGAACTGGGAGTTCAAACCTCAGGACTACTGTCCACCATTGGGATGAACTTGGTCATCTTTATCTTATTAAACCTCAATTTCTTCATCTTATATAAAGAGGGGACCATCGTAGCGCCCACGACTTAAGGGGGCTCTAAGAGTTAAATGAGAAGCCTGTAACGCACTTAGCACAATGCCCACACTGAGTGGGTTTTCCGAAAGTACTTGCAGGGTAAACAGGAGCCAGATACATCCTGGGTGCTCTGACTTCCAGTCTCCTGTGTATTCCTCCCCATCCTGTCAGGCAGATGACTAGTTCCGTCTACAGGGACCTTAAATGGTCAGTTCCAAGTCAGGTGCGATAAAATGACAGGACTAGGATCCAGGGTTCCCCATTCCGTGCCCTAGTCTCAGTGTCTCCTCCATGGGGGCTCTTCTATCTGATGTCAGCCTGGCTATCTGGGCTCATGTCTGCTAGCCTGCCCTGTGAGAGGCTCACTCCTTTGTGAAGGAAATCATTAAGAAAAACAAAGCAGATCCTTTCTTACAGGCTCTAAGATATTGTGTTGTCCTCGTTCCTGTTTTGTCCACCCCTCTGGAGCCCCGGTCATCTCTGGGGACTAGAGACCCCTCACCTAAGGCTGTCGGTCACCGACACACCACAAGACATCCTCCTAGTGCGGTCCCCGTTACTGTGCTGGGTCAGAATGAGTCTTCTTCCCCATCTCCTTGGCAATTATGCCAGGATCATTCCCAAGCAGAGGACAGGGCACTCGGGACGACTGTCTTCTCCTCCAGAGCCCTAAGACACCACAGGCTGTGGCCAACATGCCGGCCTTACTGCAGCCACCAAGCAGTTGGGCCAAAACCCAAGCAGAGGCCAAATCGGCTGGGCCCCTGCTCTCTCCTTCTGCCACAGCTAGGGGCTGGAAGCTAGGCCCACGGTGCTCCCAGGAGCACCTAGGGCCTGGCCATGCCACTCACTACCATGCCACTCATGAGGGAGGTCACCGGTCTCCCCTAGACCCCATGTATTGCCCGGAAACAGAAAGGGGCAGCCTGCTCAGTCACTATCGCACAAGTCCAGGGGCAGGGCTGGGTCAGGCATTCTCACAGAGGTTCAAAGCCAAGCAGGACACCTGCAGGCATGGGGCAGCGTCTCAGGCCCCAGCAGGCAGACACCGCAGTGGCCATCCTCTGACCCGGCACAGCAGTCACTGGGGCCCTGTGCTGCGTCCCGGAGCACGAAATGCCCTGGAGTCTTTTTCGTTACACTCAGAGACATGCCTGAACCTCACACAAGTTGAGAAAACGGATTGGTTTCTATGTCAAGTCAGAAGCCCGGGTGTCGGGGCCGACAGGCGTGGCCACTATTCCCAGCATGTGGCTCTTCTGCTCCAGGTCACAGTTCACCTGTTGGCCAATGTAGCCTCAGCCAGGCCCAATCTCTTTGTACTTTCCTTTCTAATACGTCAGGGTGTCAGCTAACCTTCCTGGTAATCAGATGAACAGGGAGGTTTACCGCCGAATTGAACGCTATTTAAAGCTAACGTACTTCTCTTCTCAGGCCTGAATGCTGATGAGCAAAACCCTACAAGGCATGGAAGAGACACCCCAAAAGCCGAGATGGGCTGCTGCCATGCCCATCATCGTAGGCTCATTATTTTCCTAAATTCTCCTCCTCTGGGCCTGAGTCACATGCCGCACATCAACAGGGCCTGGAATCTGGGCTGGCATCTGAGGGTGTGGAGGCCACAGGAGCGCGCTGGGCGCCAGGAGTCAGGTGACCCAAGGCAGAACATTCTCACATGTTTGTGTCAGCAGCTCCCCCACCCCTGGAGAACACGCTATGACAGAGCCCGAAGGGTACTGAAGCTCCTATTTCAATCACACCAACATGGGCTATTTTTTTCTTTTAAGAGGGAAAAAAAAAAAAAACCAACAGGTAGTTTTATACTGAATTGGATGTTTTCAACTCACCCAATGCTAAAAAAGGCTTCGTTCATCGTGATTTCTTTAGTTCCAGTGTAGGCATAGGCAAGGGACTTTGGAAGTTCTTGGGAATCCCAAGTGTCCCTGCTGCAAGCAAGAGCTCCCACTAAAATAAACAAAGGCCACATCCCTCTGGCCGAGGAGATGGAAACTGATGGAAGTTCCACATTCTAAGAAGCTAGCCTTGGGCCCTCCAAGGAAGTCACTCCAAGGTCAAAAGGACTGGGCCCCTGGGCAGTCCTCCTGGAAGGTGGCCCCCAAAGTGAGGATTGCTGCAGAAGACTGCCCCCCCTTTCCAGGTGATGACAGGACAAGTGCTATGCCCTTCAGTCCTCACCCCACCCTGGCTCAACATCCTTCCCACGGCTCAGTCAGTGGGCTCCCAGTTGTCTGCTCCAACTGGCCCTGAGCTGCCACACCCCGAACACTGAGCCTCCAAAAGCACAAAGCATCAATATATGGCCCCGGCTCCCAGCCCTCCGCTTAAAGACAGCACTCCTTCGCTCTGCACCTGCTGCCATCCTGACCTTGACCAGCGTAGCCCAACACATTCTTATCACCAGTCCTGGTGGCAGTCAACCACCTGCTGTTCCCCAAACGCCCCAAAGCATCATGCTTCTGGGGCTCCACATTCAGAGCGTCCTGGTCTGGAACATCTCCGCTCCCCACCCTTCCTTCGCCTGTCTCAATTCCTGCTCATTCGTCAAGACTCGGGGAGCCTTTCTGCCCTCCTCCCTTTGGCTTGAAATGAGCTTCCTGAGACTCCCAAGGGACTGCAGACTCGCCAGCACCCCGTGCACCCACATCTCCGTTACACGCATCATGCTTCGTCTGGCACACAGTAGGAACTCAGTCAAAACAACTGCTGTCTCTCGGGGCACCCGGATGGCTGAGTCGAAAGAGCACGTGACTCTTGATCTCAGGGTCCTGAGTTCAAGCCCTACATTGGGTGCAGAGCTTACTAAAAACAAAAAAAGTAAAAAAAAAAACAACAGCCGTCTCACTATCCATGACACAAGCCTGTAGGCTCTGCAAAAACAGGAACTCGCTTTACTCATCTCTGAATTCTTCAGGGCCTGACACACACAGGGGGCGTTTATGAGCTACCGACGGACTGGACTATGTCCGGGGTACCACCAGCACAGCAGGGAGGCCTGTGCTCACCACAGGAACAATGACACATCTGAAAAGGCACAGAGGTGAGGAAAAGGAGTTCTGGCACATCCACCAAGATGAGAGGCAGTCCAGACGCCTGTTATCCCCCTCACACAACCCCTTGTCACAAAGCTTCATCCTGTCCAAGAGCAGGGTTGGTGTCAAGGCCATCCAGCTCGAACCACCGTGTTGGGCCCTCTGCAGGGGGCTCTCCAAAGCCGGCCTCAACCACGGATGCCAGCGTCTGAGGGGAAGAGGCTGCCACCGCCTGGAGCCAGGGCCCCCGCCAGAGCCCAGTAAATAATAGCGAGCCTTCGCACTTCAAAGGGTGCCAAGGGGACTCCCCCAAGGCTGCCCAAAGTCCAGCAGGCAATCTCTCATGCCAAGACTGTCCACCCTGTTTACCCCACAGAAGGCCAGGGTGGGGCTGACGAGGTGTAATGCTCAGAAGACACGTGGGGGGAGATGGTCAGGAACCATGGCCTGCGCCAGGAGAAGCCCGGGGACCACTGAAGAGGGTAAAGGCCATTTCCTCTGGCGACTGCGTCAAGGGCTTGGTTCAAAAGCCAAAACGACCTTAAACGAGCGCTTCCCCCTGGAGAGATGGCCAGCCACGTTCTGGTGGCACAGGGGTCCAGAGGCAACTGGAATCACACCCCAGGGGTCAGCAAGAGGCGGCCAGGCTGGGGCCAAGTGCCCCAGCTGTAACCCCATGACCTACCGCAACACTGACCGCGGTTGTGAAGGCAGCTCACAGACTCGAAAGAAGGGGCAAAACCAAATAAAGACATCAGCTGCAAAGAATCTCAGAGAGGCTGAAGAGGAGGTAAACGCCCTCCCGCTCTCAGGCCAGGGAGGTGCGCAGCCCTGGAGACTTGCAAAGAACATGCTCGCATTCGGAGGTTGGCAAGAGCAGAGCCAAGGCTCCAAGGCCACGCTGACACGCATTTACTTCCCTGTGTTTAGGACCAAAGTCAGTCACTTTTAGTAAACAGAGATTTTGTTTCCTAAGGAGAAAGCTTAAAAGAGTTCACCAGCCTTAACTCTTGTTAAGAGACACTGTGAACTAAATTCAAACACATGCTTTCAACCCTTCCTCCTGAAAAAAAAAAATCTTAGGACATCTGGGACTGCAGAATGCTGGGTGAGGAAAGGCTCTATCTGCCCCACTCTGGCCCATCCAGCCAAGCTCAGCCTGTGCTCCATCCTGTCACCCCCCAGGGCCATAAGGACAACTGCCCTGTCCTTCCCTTGTCCTGCCAGCCCTCCAATCTGTCCTCCACACAGCCTGTGCCCACCATGGGCTGCACGAGGTGCTCACTGACATTTGTAGGGAGGTAAGGGTCTCCGCGCATAGACTCACTCAGTGTCCTAAACCCACAGGTTGGGTGCTGCTGGCAAGGCCACCGTTCAGATGAGAGAACCCAAGCTGGGAGGGACAGTCACCTGCCTGAGGGCAGAGGGTCAGCACAGGGCAGACTTAGGATTTGAACCTGGGCCCTGACTCCAGAGCACCATGCTGAGCTGGCCCCGAATGACGCAGACCTGGGTTTCAGCTACGCTCTGCCCAAAGCACCTCCGTGGTCCTTCCCAGGCTGGAAGGTGGCCAGCCCTGGCCCGCGTGGTAGCACTTCTGCCCTTCTAGTCCCACGCGCATCTCCTACCTGCCGTCCCTCCACACGGCAACACACCCCACACAGGGGCTTCTCAGACCAGCTCTTAACCGCTCCTTAACGCGCTGGGAGGCAGAGCCAGCGAGACGAGAACTCCAGGGCCCAGGGGGTCACACAGCACACCAGTCCCGCAAGAGAGGGGCAGCTTACCAGAGAGCCTTCACGGGAGGATGGCCCCAGGACCATACCGCGGGGACCCCAGCACTTCACACCCCCTCTGGAGTCTCAGAACCACAGACCCCCCACCCCCGCCAAACCCCCAGCAGACGACTCCCTTTCCTCACCCAGAGCACAGAAGTGGCCGGCGACAGAGGACGCAGTCCTTCCACCTCTGAACACGCAAGGCTGCTCCCGGCCAGCGGATGGAACCTCCCTCAGCTCCCAGGCCCCTGGCCAACACGAATGCCAGAGCAAGGGGAATTCCAGGCGCGGCTAAGGCCTCTCCCAGCTGGGCCTTGTCCGTCAGGGCACTTCAAGCAAAGGGCAACTGGGAGGAGGGTGGCCTCCCTGGGCGGAGGACGGGCAAGCAGGAGCACTGGAACCCCCGCGAGACACCCCTCTCTCCAGGGCACTGCTGGAGCTGCTGGACACAGAGAGGCCCGCCAGCCGGGCTTGGGCCTGCCAGGGCCGCCCTAGCAGGCTCCGTGGCACGGCCACCCAAGCCCCTCCTGGAAGCAGCAGTGCGGTGCCCGGGCAAGGACGACCAGGGCACAGCCCCCGAATGACACCCCTACCCCGACAACATGCCCTGTGTGCAGCAGGAACTGCATCACCTGTCCACAGAGGCAGGCGCTGGACAAAGAGCAAGGGGGGCAGGGTGGTAAGAAGGCAGGACAGAAGCCAGCCAGAATGAGCTGAAATCCCACTGTCCCCTCTCTGTCCGGGCGAGTAATTGCTCCAAGCGGCAGCGTTTCCAGCAATGGATGGAGCAAGTCCCTCGGCCATCTACGCTGTGCTAAGCATTAAATGAACTAATGAAGTCAAGGGCCCAGCCCCACTCGGGACGCTCAGCAGGTGCCCAATCAATGCTTGGGAAATGAATGCCTGGAGAAAATAAGCACCCCCTCCCCACCCCCACCCCCGCTTCCCCACCTCATTAGGCCCAAGCCCAGCTCCCAGCAGAGGAGAAAGGGCCCTTATTTACCCCCACCAGCAAGGCACAGAAGAGCAGGTGGACAAACCTTGGCCAAGAAACCAACAGCCTCTCTTTGTCAAGCTCAAGGTTTCAGTATGTTCCACTGGGACTCAGTTTCCCGCGCCCCCCCCAGGTTTAGTGAGCCCACCCTCAGCAACCTAAGGGATCCCTGCTGAGCCTGCATCAGGGAGGGGGAGGGGGTGAATAACAGGACGGACTGATGATATGGACGGAGGGCAACGGATGGCACGTTTCACTAGCCGGAAGGGCTCTCAGCAGTGACTCTGTGGCCTGTCACTCTGTGCTGTGTACAGTACACTGTCCTGCAAGCAAGACTGTGTCTCAGAGTCGTCTCTCCACAGAGAACAGAGGTTCTATTTCCTCTGTGTGCCAGCTGTGTGACCTTGGCAAAGTCATCGCACCTCTGGAGGTGGGGGGAATTTCTTCTCCGTAAGCAGACACAAGCAGGCCAGAGCCACTCGTGCTCTCTACAGCCCCTGGTCATTCTAAACATAATTCTACGACGCCTAATCTCAAGCATGCAAATAAGAGGACAGGTTCTGAGCAGTCGGGTACAACCAGGTGGCTAGACAGTGTGACAGTCGCTGCAGACCGAGGAGAAAAGGAATGACCGCTCACTGAGAATCCCCAAGATGTGGCTGGGACCCAAGCTGCGTCTTCCTTCCCCTGAAACCCAGAGGGATACCCACGTGCCAAGCCTGCAGAAGGCACCAGAAGCTGAAAAGACCAGCAAGGTAGAGGGGAGGCAGGGCCCTGCGTGAGAACTACCCTGAGGCAACGAAATGGACAAAACCTGCCCTCTGCATTCCAGAAAGAAGGTGGCTCAGGGCTGCTGTACCAAATCCTGGGCAGGGAGGCACACCCAAGACCTAGGCCAGCAGAAATAGGAACTACCTGGATGATGTCTACAGCAGGCACTTCGCCCAGAGGTGGGTACCTTTCAGATCCTCCTGCACTGAGACATGGCAACAACGGAAAATTCCAGTAGGTTTATTCCACTCCTGAAGAGCAAGGTCCCTGAGGAAGTGAGGTACGCTTGGGGTCTATTCCAGCCCTCATTCCTCAGTCCTGGGTGCACAACAGGATGGAGTCAGAAGCTTCACAAACACCAATGCTGAGTCCTCCCCCTTCTCTCCAGGATTCTGACGTAACTGGGCATCAGGCCTTTTTTTTTTTTTTTGTTAAACCTCTCCAGGTGATTCTAATGCGCAGCCAAGGTTGAGAACGACTGCTCCAGAGTCAAAAATCTCAGCACGGAGGCCCCAGCCGTCTCCCACAAGCCCTTCAGGAACAGAAGAGCCAGCCAGGCAGGCCTTGCTGGAGATCGGTATCCTCCCGCCACCCCCCACCTCCACCCCCAAACCAGGATCAACCTGCAAAGAGCCATCTGTCTGAGACAGAATGCAAGGCCTTTGCCCAGCCCCGGCGGGGCTGCACGACGTTCCCACACACGGGACGCCACACAATTGTGTTTCATTATTTGATTACTTGAGGCATGTAAACAAAACGGGATACTACACAAACCTGGGGTGGCAAGCACCAAAAATGATTTACTTTGAGAGCTCTGAATTACAAATGCAAAAAAAAAAAAAAAAAAAAAAAAAAAAGTGCCAGAAACCCTTTTAACAACCTCTTTGAATGGAAAACGGAATCTGAATTAAATGGGGATGCTTCTTCTGGGCTGCCAGATTTATTTCCCATTTCCCCTAGAAGGTCGCTAGGAATAATTATATTTTCTTGTGAATCTGTCTTCTGTAAGGATGAGGCAAAACATCTCTGTCTTCCCCATTGAGGGACTGCCTTTGGTCCTACCGTAGATCTAGAATCCAAGCGCTCCTTTAAAAACAAAATTTTCTTTAAGCTGTAGGAAAAAGGGGAGCAAGGAAAAGAGGCAGTCAAAATTTCTAAGTTTCCCTGCGGTGCTAACAAGACTAAACAAAATTTATGCTTTGAGATAAAACGGAACCTACAGCCTCTACCTATCGAACCCGTCAATCAATAGCACGTGTGTACAAAACCACCATGCTCTCAGAACTGCTAGCCTCTTGGCCCAGCAGCTGTGTGGCCTTAGGCCAGTTACTTGGCCTCTCGGAGGCTCCATTTCTTTAGCTGAAACTACAGGAACGCTTTGAAAATTAGAGAGCGTGTGCAAAGCCCCTGGCCCAGGGTGGGCCCTCAATAACTAGTAGGCACTGCTATTAATCTTCGAACAATCCACACCCATTTCAGTTGAAGCCTGCTGCACCCAACTCTTCATGGTCCTGAATCTTGGGAACCACATTATACCAGTGCGGAAGGAGAATCTCTGTCTTTGTTTCAGGGGCGAAGGCAAAGAGCAAGAACCGTCAGGAGCCAGCCTGCCCCTGCATTGTGGGGTCAAACGGGCTGTTCAGCAGCATGATTTGCTCTTACCTCCTGAGAGCAGCACCATGGAAAAAGTCCTTCCGGGCACCAGAGATGCCTTGCAGCACTGCTGTTTCTGAGATATTCCTGCCCAGTCTGGCCAAAAGGCCCCCACCCCACCCCCTGCAAAAGACAGCTTCCCCTGAAGCCCCCACAGCAGGAGAGGGGCAGGACCGTTAACGAAGCAGGGGGTGCCTGTCACACTTCTCCGTAACCCCTGACGTGATGTGAAATTCTACAAGGTAGACCCTTTGAAATGCAAAATCTTCCCGAGTCCTTCAAATGTGTTTTTATTTCCTCGGGTTCCTAAGGCTGCTTTCAGACCCACCCATCAGCATTTCCCCTCTCAATCACCCGCATTTAACCAAAAAAAAAAAAAAAAAAGAAAGAAAGAAAGAAAGAAAAGAAAGGAGGAGAGAGGAGGTGGCTGCAGCAAGGACGTCTCTGTTTTTTGAAAAAGCTCAAGTATCTCCAGACGGTGCAAGGAAGAGGGGGAAAAAAAAAAAAAAAGAGATCTTGTCCACAGCTCCAGCCTCCTAACATCCCTCCTCCAAGACACCCCGAAGCCAAGTTTCCCCTGCAAGATTTCCTCCTGTCCTGACCAGCCCCGCACAGACTCTGCCCCTGCTTCGGATCTCAGAGAGCTTTCTTATTAAATCAAGGATCCGGGTGCCCTCCGACCCGAGTTCGGGAAGGTTAAGACAGGCACCACCAAAACCACAATGCACAATTTTCGAAGCCCAAGCCTTGATCCAAAACTGTGTGCACAGGAGGTTTGGATTAAACATCAAAGAAGAAATTACCTTAAAACAAAGTTGTTTGGCAAAGAAAATTACTTCACCATAAGAAGAACCCTAGGGAACCTTAAATTGCTTTTGAATATAGACTTTTCAGTGGCGCGGTCATTAATCATGTTAATGTAAACTGCGCTAAAACAAAAATTTTCTAAGCAAGTCTCCGGGCACATCAGCGTTATCTAAGCCTCTGGGTTTGTTTCCAGAGCTCACATCCCAGCACGCAATGAAACTGCTGTTAATGGGGTCAGCTATTACAGTGCAGTCCCCGACCCTGGGCCATAATAAAGGTGACTCAGCCATGTAGAAAGAACCCTCATAAAGTAAGGCAGGAAACAAACACAGAAATTAATCAGAGAGGGAGAGTCAATGATTTTGGAAAGTGTATTCATGGGACAAGTTTAAACAGCAGCTCTCCCCGGGTGATCAGACATTTCAGAAAGGAGTTGAAGGAGGCCAGTCAACATTCCTTGTAGCACGCAAGTCCCTCAGCCAGGCCCTGTTCTGTAGGGTGGAGGACAGGGCAGCAGCTGGACAAGGCGAGGAGGAGCATGGAGCCCAGCAGAGTTAAGCTGCGCTGAGCCCAGCCAGACCCGGCCATGTGCTTCATGTTGGCAACAAACTGGTTCTTTCAAGAGAGGAAGACTCTGACAAAAAGGACAGCTGCAAGCAAAGCAAGAAGCTGAGAGGAAAAAAAAAACAAAAAACAAAAAAAACCTCAAAAAAGCCCTACATTAAGGATTCTCCCCTGACGTGGAAAAAAAAAAAATCACTTTCGGGGATTGCAAGGGCTAGTCAATCTATTAACATGTCCCCCTTGCTGGATCAATTAAAGAGAGCCCCTTCACATCTGGTTTCCATCTAAAAACCGAAACTTGTATTATCAGCATATTACATAACAAATTATGCCTGCAGGTTTCTTTTATTACACATCAGAGAGGTGTGTGTGTGTGGGGGGGGTGCTGATGGCAGTTGTGCGGGTCTGAGTATTTGCTTATTTCAGGCTTTCTTAAGGGCGAGAACAAAAAAAGTTTCCGTACGGTATGCAGTTCAAGAAAGTCACACTTGCCCAGATAAAACATCAACGTGGGTCCGGCACTCGTCTCCAGGGCCCCCTGCATCAAGCAGGGGGTGAGATGGGCCAACTGTTTAAAGAGCACTGCAAACGGACACCACCAGGCTGCTCCAAGGCGTCCTCTGCTGCCAGCTCCAGGGTGTACAAGGCTCCCTCCTCTCCCATCTCCTTCGGGGGAAGAGAGCTGGCTGGCCTTTTCTGAGCTCCCACCATGGGGCAGGCGCCTGCCCCCTGAGCCCGCTTAAAGGACATGCAGCCCATGAGGCTTCCAGAGAACTAGGGAGATGGAGGCCGGGACACAGTGAAGGAACCCACAGGGAGACAGAGAAAGATGAAAGGTATGGAGAGAAAGAGCCTAAAAAATACCAACAGGGCTTCCTATAAAATGTCAACGAAGGAGAGCCCACCAGGACGACAATAAGGTATCTTAAAGCTCTTCCTAGAAGAACTTTATGAACTTCCAAAATGCTACCAGGGGCACAACTTACCCTAAATTGAAAACAGAAGGGAGAAACTGACTACGAACGTTATCAATCACAAACGTGGAATGCTCTACTTGTCCCGCCAGCCTTAGGAATTCGAGTCCACTTCTGCAACAACCAGTACTGCTAGCTTTTATTTAAAATTTGTCTTATTTAAACCTTGTCTTCAGGGTTAAAATGGGTGCATATCAATATTACCTTCTCAGGGGAAAATAGTGAGCTCTTGGCCAAAATGATTTGAACTGGTCTTAAAGCCACCTTGTTCTCTGGAGGAGCATTCCGGGGCGGGGGAGGGGGGGACACACAGACCTGCCCCAAGTCTCTCCTTCCTTTCCTAGACTGAACCACCCCCTAGAAGCTGGGTCTGCAGGATGGCTAGCAGCATCCAGATCCCAGCCAAGTGCAGACACCGAGCCAAGGGCCCAAACCTTTAAACCCAAACCTTCTTCTCCCACTAAACAGACCTATCAATGGGGACAAATAGTTGCTTTCTGCTTATCTGGCTGTCCAGGGCTGGGGGTGGGGGGGAGGAACATCAAAACCCCACAGATCTGCAATTCAGTATCAAAAGTGTAACTGAGACAAGTTACTGCTAAGTGGATAAATTAAAATGAAACTAAAACCTGGCCAAATCAGCAACAGTGAGTTTCGCCCCCTCTGCTAACTCCATTCCTTCCCAAGTTCTCAAAGCGGGTGACATCTTTCAACCGAATCTAGGATCTGGAGCAAGAGGGGATCCCCTTCCAGCCTGTGGGAAGCGCTGGGAACACATACGCTAGTATGTCATTTGGAAGTCTGCTAATGCGTTGTAAGCAGCTCAAGACGCTTGCCTGGCTTCCCAGGCCAATAAACAATGCCGTTCCAACTCCTGCAGCAGTCAATAGAAAACAGTCCCTTGTCTCCGCCATCCAACAATTCAACAAACATTTGTTCCTGTTGAACAACCGTCAGCCTGGCTCCATCTGCACCCGCTCGGGCAAGGCGAGAGCGGTGGCGGCGGCGGCACCCATGCCCTGGCCTAGGGTCCCGGGACCGGAACGCAGCCCACCGGAGGGGCCACTCGCCCAACACCACCGAGTCCCGAGGCTGTAACGTATGGAAGACTCGGAGTGTGGCCTATAGGAGGCAGAATCCCATTCATCAAATGCTGCAAAGAGCTGTTCTTTGTTCACCATCGTACGAAGTACTGTACGTGTTAATGAACCCCAGCGGTCAGATGGAGGGAGCCCGGCTTCAGGGGGCTTCCGGGGGCGAGGGACCCGAGCAAGCCAGCTCGCGCGACTCCCCCGCGCTCCGCCTCTCTGTCCCGCGCCACAAGCATTGTTCCCCAAGTCTGCGGACGGGGGTGGGGAGCTGGGGGGGGGGGTGCCCGAGAAGCCCCTGGGAGCAACGCAAACCGAGGGCCCTCCCCGGACTCTGGGTGTCCTGGCCTCCTTCGTCCCTGCCCCAGCAAGAGAAACTCCCAGCGGGAAAACTGACTCCCACAGGCTTGCCAATCAAGGACTGGCAAAAATGTGACTCGACCAGTGTGCCCGTGCCGGACGGCCCTTCACGCCATGTGCAAAGCCACGCCGGCGCCCCCCACTCCGCAAGCCCCCGCCGCCGCCACCCCGCGGGCTTCCCCCGCCCGGGGCAGAACGCCCCCTCACCCCCAGTGCGACCGCCCCGGCCGGTCCGGCAGCCGCGGAGCCAGCCGCTGTGCACCCGCATCCCGGGGGTGGCGGACGCAAACTTCCGCGAACAAAAGAGTTGTCTGCAAACGGTGCGGGAACTTCGGGGCGAGCCGGGGCGCCCGGGTCCCCGGGTTCTGGCGCCTACGCCGCGGCCGCGAGCCAGGGCTCAAGCTGAGACGCGGAGAGGAGCACACACACACACCCCCGCCCCCGCCCCCGGCACAGCAGTCCCTGCACCCGCCCCGGGGAAGCACAGACTTTTCTGCAGGGGCCGGTCTGGCTCGTTCCCCGGGCTGCGCTCTGACAAGTCTCACGCCTGCACCAGGGGCGACACTCAGCGCCCCGAGAAACCACTCGACCCAACGCGAGACAAGGCAGAAAAAAAGGAAACCAGCAATATTTAAAATAATAATAATCTTAAAACGGCAAGCCCAGCACACGCGCGAGCGGGGTCCCCCCAGCCCGAGGCTGCTGCGCACACGGCAGGGACCACCGCTCGGGACGGGCCCCCCGGCCGCCACCGCCGCCGCGCGGCCCAATGTCGCTTACTGTGCGCGACGGGGAGCTCCGGGCGCCAGCCCCGCGCCGTCGCCGCCGGCGCTCGCCAAGTCGTCCCGGCTGCCCGCCGCGCGTCCGCCGCGCGCACACTCTCCTGCCGGCGCCGAGCGCTTTGTACCGAGCGGCTCCCAGGGAGGAGGAAATCGACTTGTCACTTCCTGAACTGTTTGCAACTCGTCCCTTTAACCGGCCCCGGCCAGACCGCCCTCGCCCGCCGCGCCCGCCGCCGCCGCGGGATCGCCGGACCGCCGGACCGCGACTGTGTGTCGTTGGGTCGGGCTATCTGCCGGCGGCGTCGCGGGGCCCGGGCGCTCGGCGGCGGCGGCGGCGGCGTGCAGGAGCCGGGCGGCGTGCGGCTGCGGCGGCGGCGGCGGCGGCGGGCGAGTGTGCAGTGCGCGCAGCCGCCGGTGGGCGGGGAGTGGGGGGGTCGCGGCGCGCCGCCGACGGGGCTAGAGGGCGTCCTGCGGGCTGAGCCGCGCGCCGCTCGCCGAGCTCGCGCCTGCGAGGCCCCGGGACGCGGGAAGTGGCCCCGGGCCCGGGCCGCGCCGCCGCCACCACCCCCGCGGCTGCCCGGGCCCGGAGGCAGGGGTCCCGCAGGCTTCTTCCCCCGCCCCACGCACGAACCGGGGCAAAAACCTTGGGCCGCGTGGACTCCAGGCATCCAGCTTCCGGGTTGTTGGGTGTTTTGAGGTTTCAAAGAAACGATCGTTTCGGGGGCGTGCTGGGCAGCAGAGGGAGGGCTGTGTTAGTGTTGTCACACTTTGGGAAAATAAAGCGCTAGTTTCCCAACTAGGGGCGCTGATGGAAATAAAGGAATGTGTACTTCAGAAGCCACATGCAAAATCTACGCCACTGGGTAAGGAGGGTTTGTGGTTGCTAAGCAGACGCAGAGCATGTTTCGTTCTGTAACTTAGGATGTTGACTTAAGTTCAGGAATGTAACCCTGATAGAATAGGCGGAGTGTTTCCATTGCACTGCTCACCTGGGGGAGGGGGACTGTTGTCCTTGTGAAGCCCCAGATTTCCCATTGCTCGGTCCGACTAGTGTATGTTATTTTATTGACCTTGTACCCAAAGAGATTTTTAAAGAGGTTTTTTTTGTTTTGTTTTGTTTTTTTAAAGAACTCCCCTATGCCTGTTTTGTGTTCTCCTTTGCCAAAAAAACAAAACACCTCATTACTTTACATGGATTGTGTCTGCGCCATTTGAATGGTTCTATTCATAAATCAGGAAACTTTTTCTGTTGCTTCTAGGAACATTTAATTGGTTTTAATCCAATGTTTCAATCCCAGTATCAAACATAAATGAACAATTAACTTCTTGAGCTTCTATGCACTTGGGAAACTATTATATTTCATGGCTATTGCTGAAATATTTCAGTTTCCCATCACACAATACCCATTCTTTTTCAGAAAATCATGAGCTAACATCTTTCATACCAGCGCCAGCTCCAGTGATTTCTTCTACAAGATTAGGATGAACCACCATCAGAAGGAGGATATGTGTCTATTCATTCAATTAGATGAAGTGCAATATAATCAATTCATCCCACGAACGCCAAAATGAGCTAACAGGCAGAATGCTAAGATACTGATATCCTTATCCATAAACATTGCTTTAAAAGAATTTATCACAGGCCAATTTTGAAGGAACGAGAACCAAGTCTTCCTAAGTTAAACATAAAAGCACAAGGGATAATTTGAGAATGCTGCTACACTTCCTTAATGCCATCTTATCACAGTGTCACAATGGCCTTTGAGAGCTTTTAAGGATATAGTTTAATTTACTTTTTATTAGGAAGCCTAGAGTGACTCCTGCTGGCAAACATTCAGCTTATTCCTACAATTACCAGTTCATAGGGTCAATGAAACAAAACGCAGGGGGTGGGTGGGGGGGGGGGGGGGTTGTCCAGAGCCTGGAGACAATTATTGCAACCATGATTCCTGTTGCTTTCAGGATGATTTTAGATTCACAAAATTCCAAGGATTGTGGTTATGGCAAGCTCTTTGCTGCACACCTCCTTTCCAACCTAAAGCAGCCTGTTTTTCGGGTTCTGAGGCTTTCTTGCAAGTGCGCAGAACTAAAATATCTCCTTAAGAAGCTGAGCTACTAACCAATGAATGGCTATTTCTCATGTACTTTCATTTAAATCTCCAAAGGCTAAAAAATACATACAATAAGGACTGTGTCACTTGGCCTTCCATATTATGCGGTTCTTCCCACATTATGGAGTTAAGTCCTATAGCCCACTTTTTAGGGCTTATACTACATAGTTACTTATTATTTAAAAAATATAAACTCAGCAGTTAAACTCTGGATGTAAAACAACGTAAGCTGCAATCGGGGGATGGGGGGGCTAAACTGTCTACCTTTGTTCAATCCTTAAAGGTCAAAGCCAAATCAAAACCAGATTTAGAGCACAACTAGACACCTAAACACAAATTCATAAACCAATTTAGGAATAAATCCATAAATAATCCCAAAACGATCACTTGTAACTTTTCCATTATCACTGACCAACAACACTAACTTGGGTAAACCACGAGCACCTGGGAAATATAAAATGTAGGGATTACTTACAGTCGCACTCCAAGACCATACATGAACCCCAGGGATAAAGCACAGCAATACGGCTCTCCTGGCTCCGCTCAAAGCAGAAGCACCACGTGGAGGACTGCTTGTGTATGGCGTGCATCATGTCTACTCAAGACTCCCGAGGAGAATTTAAACTGAGCATCGCTCTGTACTAAAGAGCTCCCCTATTCCAAGTGTAAAGTTCTTAAGCAATAGGAGACGAGAAGGGTGTATTTTATTAAGAAAGGGTGTAACCAACTATAACTTGTATCAACAAGCTAATCAAGTATTCACCTAAGCATATTTGTGCTCGGGAGGGTAAAGGTTGGGTTTTAAAGATTTTATTTATTTATTTATTTAAAGGTTGGGTTTTAATACACACCAAGGAGTGTCCTAGGTAGTTAGTGGGTATCTTATTTTTGTGCCTTTAGAACCAGATTAATGTGATATTCAAGCAATAAGGAGCTAAGCTTTGAAGTCAACGTTGTTCAGTTTTACCCAACAAATCTGTGTGCCTATTCTTGTAAAAAGAGTTCACCACTAGAAAGTGATAAAGCAGTTCGTTTGTCTCTGAGAATACGTAGTATTCTTTTCAGAATAAAGTGAGTGAAACAAACATCAAACTTGCTATACGTTGGACCCAACAGCACAGTATTAACCCCTTTATTCAGCTTCCAAAAGCCACTGCCTCTTTGTCACGACTGCTGTATTAAAAGCCGGTCACTCACATTTCACACTGTCCTTTCTCAATCTGAAAAGACCTTTTATAAAGCAGAACCTTTTAAAATTGCTTATAATAGATGATAGGAAGACAGACATCACCAAGTCCACCTGAAGCATTTTCAAAGAAACTGGCTACTGAAACAAGTTAGCAAAATACATCACTTTGGATAACACATAAAGTTTTTGGTTAGAGATGAAAGCCAAAATTCTGACTCTACGATAGGGACAATTTTCTTATACAGATCTTATTCAGAAAAGTAAGTTCTATAATTGTTCCCACATCTATGAGCCAGCTACCTAAGCATGTGATGACACACTAATCCTTCTGTTCTCTCCTTTCTGTCCTTTTTATATTGTGTTCTGAAACCTTTCCACTGATGAAAATGAATTATAACTCTGGCTGGAATCTCTCTCATATAGGCAGATCCATCTACATGGACGGGGCAGCGGCATCTCCCATATCGAGGTACATACCTTTTTTAAGAGGTACTTTGGTTCTTGAAGACAGTTACTTTTTGATTCAAGAACTAAATAAAACAAATTTATCTTCATTGAAAAATAACCATGGCAGTGAATTTAATGATACCAATCTAACTCCTCTGATACAAAATGAGAGTTGAAAGCAGCTTGAAGCGGAATGCCTATTGAAATCAGTGCATGCGAATCTGCACAGCTTTGTAACCAAACGTCTAGCACCATTGAGGTACGAAGCCTGCCAGCTGGGACGGCATTGTGCACCACAAAGTGTGGGTTGTAAGCCTAAGTCCTGAGCACAAACCCTGGTTTCCAAGTTGGCAGGTGCTGAAAACACAGCAAATGTCACGCTTGCAACTCACTGGATGGAAGAACTCTGGGTAATATTAGCTAAAAGGAACAGAGCAACAGTTTAAACTTATTTCAATTTGATATATACTTTTTTCCCTTTTTTTGGCAAGCTAATAGTAGCTATTGATGTTACGTGCTACCAGAAAACACAAACATGAGAAAAACAGACAGTAAAAAGTTTATGCATGGTAAATAAGCAAAAGTAAGTATAATGAAGGCTTTTCATGATCTACATTCAAAGTTACTGGTGTTTGTAAAACTTACCAAACTATTTTACTATTTTAATAGTAACAGTGAAAAGCATAATTCATTCTTGACCTTTCCCTGATCTATTTATGATCTGAGCTGAAGTACTCTAGTATCACTATTAACACGGTTAGTCACCCATAACCTAGCTTGGCCTCATTACTCCACCAAAAAACATAGCTAACAACAAGTCACCATATTTTCACACTGTTACACATTAAATTTTAAGTAGAAAATATTTCAACAGCACACCCACACTAAATGTTTATGCTATCGTCTTCAAATGAAAACCATCTCAATTTTTTTCTTACATATCCTTTAGTGGAATTCAGATTGAGTATTTATGATACAAGCCCAAAATTTAACTTAATTTTTCTCTCCTGTCAACTATCTACCATATAAGTCATTGCCTCAAGAGCAATCTATTTTTAACTCATCCCTAGTGATATGCTGGAAGCTACTGCCATCCTGCCTAGCCCCATAAAAACGAAACAGTGAATTTCATTTTCATTAGGTAGAAAGGAAACTGTGAAACTACATACAGTCTGTGATTTCATAGAGTTTGAATACCCAATCTAAAGACTGAATCCTTCGGATTTAAAATATCAAGGAAAAAAATCAGTCTCTGGCTCCAAAGGGTAGAATACGCCGGGAGCAGTATGAAAGGAACATGTGTCCTATATAGCATATTAGCCTGTGAATTTTTTAACTCTCCTCAGCAGTTTGTCAAGCTTCTATTTTAACCAAAAGCGAAGACGTTTTGTTTTACTGTATCTATTACTGTTTCTGAGGGACTAGGTTTGCCCATTTTGTATGTACATACCCTGGACCTGACCTGAAACAGAGAACTGACATGAGAAGTTACCTTGCTATCTTAAATACTACTTTACAGCTTCTCTTAACTTTCACAAAGAAACAAAACAAACAACAACAAAAAATCTTGATCAAAACCAGGTTACTGGGTGGCTCAAGTCATGATCCCAGGGTCCTGGGATCAAGCCCCATGTTGGGCTCCCTGCTCAGCAGAAGCCTGCTTCTCCCTCTCCCACTCCCTTTGCTTGTGTTCTCTGTCAAATAAAAAAAAACTTAAAAAAAAAAAAAAAAAAACAGGTTACTTAACCATCACACTATTAAACTACTTAACTTTAGTAAACTATCCTACGAACATACATCATCATCACAACAACCGCATCCCTACAGAACTTATTAAAAATAGTTCAAAGGACTCACACTCTTTGAGGCTGACTAGAGAAAGTGACATTGCTCTGGCCAGCATTTCTCTAGTCACTAAGCAGCCCAGGCACTAAGCGAGCGACTTCACCACCAACAAAAAGGTTAAATAAACAAACAAATTTGAAAACCAAATGTTTTCTAGATTAGTATAAACAACTGATTCACTGTATATTATATACGATATGATCAGTTCCAGTATAAATTAAGGTCAAATTTGGGGCGCCTGGGTGGCTCAGTGGGTTAAAGCCTCTGCCTTCAGCTCAGGTCATGATCCCGGGGTCCTGGGATCGAGCCCCACATCGGGCTCTCTGCTCAGCAGGAAGCCTGCTTCCTCCTCTCTCTCTGCCTGCCTCTCTGCCTACTGGTGATCTCGGTCTGTCAAATAAATACATAAAAATCTTTAAATTAAGATCAAATCAGATAAAGTATTACCCAACATCGAACCTTGAAATGTCACTGTGAATAGCACTGTTAACTTAAAACAAGGAAAATAAATATGACTCACTGATCAAAGAAATCAAATCTAGATGATGCAAGGTAGAAATCAATAATAAAAAAATCTTAGCCCACTGCTTCCTAAATGCCCAGGAAGACCCAAATCCAACTCGGTTTTCATTAAACCTATGTGGTTAGTAGAGGGACCTGCTCGCAGTTCCCCTATTTCATGTCGCTGGAAATAATGCCTTAGCAAGCAAACCTAATGAAGCAAGTTGCACCATGTCCTTGACCAATTCAATGCATCTACATGAACATTTTCCCCATCATCTTTATTTATTACTAAATAATTATTACTAAATATGTATTACTAAATAATTACCACTTAGACAGTATCTTTTTTTTTTTTTTTTTTTTTTTTTTTTAAGAGGCGGGGGAGAGTAGTCTGAATTAGGTTATGAGGCCCCGGGCCAGGGTACCTCACCTCAGCCATTGAACTCACTTTGCTGGCCGTGAGTCTGTTCCAAGCTCCGGCTAAGGAAGCATCCGCCAAGCCCTTCCCCACGGGGTTGGGTCCATGGCATCTCCTGCCCAGTCTGCCCTCGCGCGGAGCCCCGTTCTCTGGGAACTCACCTCCCCGAAATCAGGGAGGACCCTGTTAGGGCCGCTCTATGGCCCCAGTCTCAGACCTTCCCAGGGGACATGGGGTAGAGTGACACAAGGCACTCAGCTCGTGGCCCCACCGATGAGCTTCCCTCCGCCCTCCACTTAGACAATATCTTAAATCTGAATATCCTTAAGGAGTCTGCTGAAACACATTGTAAAGAACATTTGGTGAAAATCTGGCATTCTATCTGGTCCTCAGTTCTTAGCTAAATAAAAAGGTGCTTTAGCACCAGCCCTATCTCCAGACTCAAGAAGGACCTACACAGTAGGATCTTTTAAGAGGTTCTGAAAGGCCCACCTGCTGCAAATGTTCACTCTTACACACTCATCTACCACTCCTCCTCTCTTCCCTCATCCAAAACTCTTAGAATACAGCTGAACTGAATACATTAACTCAGTGCCACTGAAGGGTAAAATCTTGAACAAGTCAATGCATCAGCTGCAACGGGAAGAAGGGTTCTTGGAGAAGAGACTGGTTACTGGTATGTGCTAGGAATCCTGCTAAGCTGCTTCACACTGATTCTTCTCATTGAATATTCCTGACCCTGTTACATAAGGTGTCCACAACTGCTTCTCCCTCCGATACACTGGAACTGCTTTCAAGAAATGTTCTGAAAGGAAACCACATTTAAGTATTACTATCCGGGGGCCCCTGGGTGGCTCAGTGGGTTAACCCTCTGCCTTCGGCCCAGGACATGATCTCAGGGTCTTGGGATAGAGCCCCGCATCAGGTTTTCTGCTCAGCAGGGAGCCTGCTTCTCTCTCTCTCTCTCTCTCTCTCTGCCTACTTATGATCTCTCTGTCAAATAAATAAATAAAATCTTTAAAAAAAAAAAAAGTATTACTATCCGTTAGGCACTTTCCCGGCATCTTTAACATACTTCAGCCTCCCTGAGGGGATAAGCAGGTATATGACAGGAAGACAGTAACCCAGAGAGGTTACAAGGCCTGAGAAGGGCAGACCCATGTACTGCCTATTCAAGCATGGGTTTCTGTGTAGCATGAGAAGGTAAAGTCTCAGAGCCCTGGGACTTTATGGTTCTAAATTAGATCATCTGTGAGAATGATTCCTTTGTGTTTGCTTAGGCCCAATCTTGATTTCTATGTTTCTGTATGTAAAACTGAAGGAGCCTAAACAATCAGATGTAAATTTCCTCTTGGATAAAACATAGCTATGGTCAAACAAATGCAAACTGAATTACCAAAAATATATATGACAATCAATACAAAAATCTGAAGTTTACCAATGAATGCACAAAAGATGTTTTAGATGGAAAAATACATGATTTTTTCTCCAAATGTTTTATTATATATACACTTATTTCTCATATACATAGACACCGTGGCTTAACGGAATGGTAAAGTGACCTACCAACTGGTACTTACCTAGTGGGAGCATTTAAACTTCTCATTTGTAGTGGAACCTACTTCATGAGCCCTTCTCTAAATCTTAGATCAATTTCAGCAGGTATTATGGACTGAACGTTTGTGTCCTGCCCCCAAATTCACATGCTGAAGCCCTAAGCCCCAATGTGAAGGTACTTGGAAGTGAGGCCTCTAGGAGGTAATCAGAGTCAGATGAAGTCATGTGGGTGGGGCTCTCGAGATGGAATTAGCGCCCTTCTAAGAAGAGACACAGGAGAGCTGGCCCCCACCCTTACTCTCTCCCTTGTAAGCATGCACGAGGAGGAGGCCGTGTGAACAAACAGGGGATGGCAGCCACCTGCAAGCCAAGAGCAGAGGCCTCAGAATGAAGCCTGCCTTGTATGCACCTTGACCTTGGACTTCCCAGTCTCCAGACTGTGAAAAGTAAATTTCTGCTGTTTAAGCCCCCAAGTCAATGGCAGCCCAAGCTGCCCAGGAAAGAAAAGCGACCTGCCTATATTCCAATCATTTTTTCCTCCCAAATTTAGTATTAAAAAAAAAAAAATCATTTCTCTGCAATATTTACTCTATTAACAGATTTTAAACACTAGGTTACTCTAAAATGAAAGGAATGAAAATAAATTTCAAGTTCGGAAAATAATACGGCATGTGTCACAGATTAAATCATTAATCAAATGGATTTAATAACAAAATGATGCCTCCTACTTCTGGCTATCTAAACATCTTTACCATACAGAGATTCCAAGAGGAAACCTCAGCGCACTTAAGCACCAAACCTCTGGAAAAGATGGGCTTATTTCATGGTGTGGTCCGACAAGTGGATTTCCCCTCCTAGCTCAATCTGGTTAATTACTTTTTAATTAAATAATAACCACAACGATCAGTACTTCCAACTACAAAGCCATATGGAATTCAGTCCTATCTGCTGAACAAACTATCCTATCAATTTTTTTGACCCAACTGGTTCTCTTCACGAAATCAGCTCTTTCCCTCTCCACCTGCGAAGGTTTCCACAAGGAATAAACAGCACTGACCTGTGCGCCTTGGTTAGGATTGCTTCTCAAAAATCAACAAATATTATTCTCATTCAAAACAACAGCATAAAAGCAGTTTCACTGATTCACAAATGGGCCTCAAAGGTTACATTTATAAAGAAGACAACATGCAGTTTTTCATTCACAATTTCAGGCCTGTCTTCCAAACCTTGCACACAGCTCTTTAATTCAGCCCACTTTGTTTTATTAAATGCCATATTATGATTTTCCCCATTCAGACTCCAACTAGGCTTCTTGTTGAGGACATGGAAGGAAAACTTAATTATTGCTGCTTCAGTGCATCTAAATTTATTTCATTACCAGAATCAACAGAGTAGGGCCTAGATGCTGTTGCAGAAAGGCAGACGGATATGGAATGTAAACTGCTCCTTCCTCTCCCCTTTCCCCGCCCACCCCACCCCTCAAAGTTCCAGGGTTGGAAAGCATCCTAACTTCTTTTTTTTTTAAGCCAGGATGTACTAAAATTAGATGGGAACAAAGGACTGACATTTTCATACTAGAGGGGTGAGGAGAAAACGTGCGCTGGCAGCACCCACTCCCTTCTCCATTTAGCTCCCTCCCCCGACTCTGCCCAGCTCTGACAAGCAGCATGGAGGGCCAGAGCAGGAGAGCTGCGACCCTCCCAAAGGCACTTCGGTTCTGCTGGAGTCACAGCCAATAATAAACTGCCTCATCGGTAAGTATGTTAATGAAGAATGAGAAATACAGTTCAAGGTCCCCTTATGCAACAGGAGTGTTTTCGTATTTAAGTTCCTCATATAATATCCAGGATACGCTAATCCTGGTTCATGTGTAAATTTTTAGGTATTTGGGAAAACAAATGTGTTAGATTGCTTTTCTTAAAAAGCTTCTGGACAGCACGCACAGCAAAGATCACTCACAAAATACTTTTTTTCCGATGCAGTAATAATAATACATATTTTAAAATATAACATGAAAGAATTTATCATTTCTTCAGAATAGTCCACTTAGAAATGAAAAAGGTACATTTTGGTTTTTCCCTATCTTCTTCTAATAAACTGGGCAAGTAATTTGCAATTACTCTAAGGCACAATTGATCTCATGGTTGTAAGTCTTCCTTACAATAGTATCAGCATGACAAAAGTACATTCTGCCAGCCTCTACATCCAGTTTTTGAAGTCCTACTCCATAAAAGTATGATATTGATACATTCAGGTCCTGTGAATTATTCCTATCTTTTTAATTTGGTTTCTCTGGGCCTACACTACAGGTCTACAGTGACAGCTCAAAATTCAGTTAGCCCTTTTAATGATTAGTCTAATGCACTGAGTTGTAAAGATTTTTTAAAACTCAGTAAGTACTGACTCAAGCTCTCTTTTTTCCTGGTTACTGGAGCCCATCTTGACATCTAAGCTGGAAATGAATGATCTTTCAACAACACTCCAGGGATTTTGCTAAGGTCATATTCAATCATTCATTAGGCTTCTTACCCCTCGCTTTTCAGAGTTCTATTGTAGAGCTGGTTTTATTCAGCATTTATGTAGCCTGTGGGCTTGGGTATTTGTCTGCTTAATGTTGAGTTTCATTTCTATGCCCCTAACATAGGAACCCATCAATTGACCAAAGAATTTCAAACTATTCTTTTACTTTTCTAACAAATTGCATGGTGTGTATGAAGAATAAATTAGCATTAATTTTCTTCCATTAACTGTTAATAAAACATGTTCATGTGCTCCCCCTTCATCTAAGGACATCTCTGTTTCCTGCTTAACAGAGAAATGACAAGGGTTTCCTAATTTTTTCCCACTAAGCAATTGTCCTTCAACCTACCATGCTCCTGGTCTCCCACAATCAAGCTCTAGGTCATGGGCAGCCTCCTTCCAGTGAAGTGTACTAGACAAGACTCCTTTCAGAGGCCATCAACAACCCCCACACATACAATTAGCTAAAGAGGTTACTACTGTGGAACACAAGACACTTGGTCTCTTGCTTTCAAAGCAGAAAGCTGTCTCTGGAGCACGTACATTCTAGCTCACAGTGCCAACAACAGGAAATCAAACCCAGGCCTCCCCACAGCAGCAGAATGCCGGCCTGGAGAGTAACTGAGTTTTCACATTTGTATATATTTTCATCATGGACTACCAGACACTTGCATGCATAAATACATAAAATAAAATTATTTAAGAAAACATATATCAGAGCCTATTGACATAAGCAGGGATACTCTATTTCTTTGCATACCAAGTTAAGGAAAATTATTTCAAAAGTTAGAGACTAACATAGGTTCCTTAAAAATTAAGCTTTCTACTATACTCCGGATGAACGTGAATTAAGGTCAACATATAGAATACTATATTACAGTATCACAGAAAATTAAAAATAAAAAGTGAACTGAAACACATTATTCACTCAAAGACTAAAAATCTTTTGTACAGGGCACCAGGGTGGCTCAGTCGGTTATGAGGCTGCCTTTGGCTCAGGTCATGATCCCAGGGTCCTGGGATGGAGCCCCACATTGGGCTCTCTGCTCAGCGGAAAGCCTGCTTCTCCCTCTCTCTCTCTGCCCACAGCTCTGCCTACTTGTGCTCTCTCTGTCAAATAAATAAATAAAGTCTTTTTTAAAACACTAAAAATAAAAAATAAATAGAAGTCTTTTGTATATGTTTACCTCCCTTCCTCCCCCCAAATAACAGAAAACTGCATGCACATCACAGACGAAGAAAGGCAAACTTGCTGCTACTACAATGGGGGGAAAAAATCAATTCAAGGACAGTTTGTACTTATTTTAAAATGGCTTCAGTCAAGCTGCCAAGAGGAGTGTCAGGTTTGATTCTCATATGCATAAATGCCAGTCCCAAAAAGCAACTCTAACTTGTGCACCTGGCTTAAAACAAAATGTTCTGAAACTTTCTATTTGTTAATTGGTGTAACCCACCCATTCAGCCTCAAATCCCTTCGGACTGGCCCGCGCGCGCTGCCTACACACAGACGCCCGGCTCTGCAGCAGTAACAGCGTAATGAGAAGAACAATGGCATGCAGGCTCTGGAAAGAAACTTCGTTTGCATTTCAAACAAGTTTCCTCAAAATAAGAGTGTCTTTTGATGAAATAAAATTACAATTCCAACTTCTTATGCAGAGAAACCAGCGCTCACTACATAACTCACTGCTCCCTTTTATAACCATATAATTTCTTCCAGTTACCCACACAGTCACGTGCTTTAACGAAACTCAGTTTAACAGTCACATATTTACGACTTGCTTCAGTAACTTGGGGCCATTTACTGGCCTGGTTTTTTAAAGTGTGGTATTATTTGAAAATACTAATTTAGTGTTCGCATTTTGGGACCTTCCATTTGTTCTAATTTCAACCTCTGAGAGGCTGGCTTCCAGCAGGATTAACTGATAAGGAGAGATGACAAATCCCTTCTCCTGACCTTAGCAACAGCTCCATGATTCCCCCAAATCCTTCGTCTCTGCAAATGGAACATACATCCCCGGCCACAAGGGTGACTCGAGGAGCTTTTCAACAAAGGCCCACTCCAAGCTATTGGTGAATCAAACCCAGTGCCTCAGTCTGGACCACAAGAAGCCCTTACTGTTGGAGTGATGCTTTAAAGTACCATACGTAACAGCTCAAAATTCTAAAAAAAAGTACTTCCACACTACTATCCTATTTGATATCAAGGAACAGTAATATGAAAAAATAACAAAGACCAGATCTCCTCAATAAATTATGAACTGGTTTCCTGTGGTTTAAGATCCTTTGCCTAATTTGTAACATTAACGCAATTTTTTTTGTAAGTTTAAATCACATATATTTCGAAGGAACTCCTCACTCTTTACGTGTTAAAAATTAAAGGTTTTCAAACAATGTTATTTGTGTTGAAAGCTTTTGTAAATGTCTTCAGTTATCTTCTGCAAGGCAGGTAGTAATCTTAACGGCTGATTAATTTTGATTTAAATCAAGCCCCTCTTCTCCCCGTAACCCTGTGCCCGCTCAGACACAAAAAGAAAAGAAAAAAGGATTGTAATGCTAGACTTACTCGTTACTAGGTTAACATTTACCAAACAAAAACCCAACCAATCCAAAAAGTTGAAAATCATCAAAAATTATATCACTTTAAAATCTGTATTGTGGCTCCAATATGAAAATATTATCCCAAATACAAAACTGGCATTATATATTAACACATCTCTTCAAAAACATTAACAAATAAACTTTCTCTAATTAGCCCTAACTAAAGTATCTTTGTCCCCACGTCCCCGAAGGCTTATATACACTTACAGCCTACACCACCCCTTCCCAAAAGAATGACACTACTCAGTTCTTGGTTAGGCAAGTCTGTTAAGACAAAAGGGAGATGGAGAAAAGTAGTCAAGGATGACGCACTAACTCATGGGCCACAGACCAACACTGTCACAACAAGGAGCTGCAGAACTCTTGAAAATTCGACTATTCAATTTCTCTGACAGTGTCTTCTCCGGACCAGTCCTGGTTTCCCTACTGAACTGCAAGTACCAATAAGGCAAAGACTTAGCCCCCGGGGAAGCAGAATATGCTGGAGGAAGAGAACGGGTTTTAGACCCAAAGAATCCTGGCTCCATCCTATACTAGCTATTTTTTTTTTTTTTTTAAGATTTTATTTTGGGACGTCTGGGTGGCTCAGTTGGTTAAGTGGCTGCCTTCGGCTCAGGTTATGATCCTAGGGTCCTGGAATTGAGTCCCACGTCGGGCTCCTTGCTCAGCGGGGAGTCTGCTTCTCCCTCTCTCTGCTGCTCCCCCTGTCTGTGCTCTCTCTCTGACAAACAAAATCTTTAAAATCAATAAATAAAGATTTTATTTTTAAGTAATCTCGCTATCCAATGTGGGGCTCGAACTCACAACCCCGAGATCATGTTGCATGCTCTACCAACTGAGCCAGTCAGGCGTCCCAGTACTAGCCCTTCGATATGAAGCAACAGGAATAAGTTAATAAATACCTTGAGAAGATATCTGGAGGATTCAGTGACTTAATACCATAATGTAACTTAACACGGTGCTAGCAGATAATAGGATCTGTTAGCTATCTTTCCTACTTCCTGTTTATCCTTCACAGTATGTAAAAGGCCTTCAGCAGCAAAATAGAAGCTCAATAAATATTTCTTGATCAACTCATACATTTATCTCATTTTGTTTAATTATACAGATGAAAACTAAGGGACTTTTCTCAGGTATTAAAATTTTTTTTAAAATAACCACCATTCAACCCAAAATATTATACTTATTATATGTTTCATAGACAGTTTAATAAAACACTAAGAAAGAGGTGTTTATTATTCTTGCCCTGGAGTAGTTTCATCAAATCTTAATGAGCAGCTATATTCGATTCAACTTTTCCAAGGCACAAAAACCAAGAATACATGCTTTCTGTAAATTCATTTACTGCTTTAAGGTTTTTGACTGTTCAGCAGTTACAGGAAATTTTTTTTTAATCAAAGAGAAAAATATTTACATTTCAAATACAAAATAAAACTTTAAATGGTTCTTGGTTGGTCTCTAAAACTCAACCACTCACATGTTCATATTCTTATCAACCAATTTCATCTCTTCAACATGTGCATCCTGGGTACTTACTAAGCATTTATTTGCACTGGCATTTTCTGTGTCAGGTTAACTTTGATGTGGAGCTTCTTAACGAAGCTAACTGAATTTGTCCAGTGGAACGTCTCACGTTTTCTGGAAAACCAATGCCGTTACACTGTTTCCAGATCTGCCTCCAAAGCTGAACGTGGGTGTTGGCAGCTCTTCGAAAAGTTCAAATCCTGTCAGACAAGATTAAAATATTTTTAATAGGGACTGAATCCCACAGTTAAGGGAAATTTGTATGAACAATGTACTTGCAAACCTTTTATAAAACTATTAACTGTGACGGAATTTCATTTGATAATTTTTCAGTTCTACTGTGTGCGCAGAGTGCATACCCACTAACGCTTGAAACTGAACAAGGAACAGACGAGCCCCAGATTAAACTGCAGAAAAGAGGCTTTCCATCCATTCCTCTTTCCCCCACTTCCTGTCTATGATCCCCTACACCCCACCTCGCCCCCAGACTGCCGCACCATCTCACTTGGAGGAAGCAACCATCACGTGCTGAGGTCTTCCCAGGATTCAGGCACTGTTCTGAGGGGTTTATATGTCATAACTCGATCCACGTCACACATATAAATGTACTTAATACAGAGGGGTCAAACAATGTGGAAATCGAGTCGAATTTGTAGAAGATGAAAAAGTTCTGGAGATGGACGGTGCTCGTGGCTGAACAAAAATGGGAAAGTACTTAATGTCACTGAACCGTACGCTTTAAAATGGCTAAATGGTAAATCTTACCTTATATATATTTTACCACGACAAAAAAAAAGAGTTTGTAAACAAAAACCAAGATCTGGACTGAACTAATGAAGGATCTGGGAAGAAAAGGAAGTAGTAACTTCCAAAGCAGCACAGTGTGACTTAAAAATTAATGTGGATTCAAGAGTCCCGGGTTCAAGTTCCAGCTCTACCACTTCCTAGGTGAAAGAGATGCGGCCGGGACCCTCAGTTTCTATGCAAGGAGGTTACACATGACAACACCCCTACCTACCTCACAGTGATTTTGTAAAGATCAAAATAAGATAACACAGTATTTTCCTGAACGATAAAATGAAATGGAAAGTTAACATTTCATTATTTAGTTTTTAAAAACTAAGGTAAGCAAGGCTGAAGTTAACCATGGTTTTCCCTTAGCGATGAGACTATTAGTTTGGAGGGTAGATTTTTTTTTTCCTGCGAGGTGGGGGTGTCTGCATTCTCGAAGCTTCCTTGCCTTGAGCTTCAGCTGAACTAACTCTTACAAACAGAAAAAATATAAAAGGATATATATTACGTGTCAACTGTGCATTTTAATTCATTTCTTCATCAAACTTCATCAAATCTTAACAAATATCTATAAATCAAAATGCTCATTAAAACTGATAAGAAAACTTCTCCAAAGACGGACAGGCCTTTTAAATAACATGATGTCTCTTAATGCTGGAAAACATAGTCACCGTGGTGGATACATGGGTACAAACCGTATCTTTTTTCTGTAATTTTTACGCATGTTTAAAATACTTCGTAATGAAAACGTTCAAGAGAAAATGGAGGGGTACCTGGGTGGCTCATTGATTAAGTATCTGGCTTCAGCTCAGGTCATGATCCCAGGGTGCTGGGATCGAGCCCCACATCAGGCTCCCTGATGCGGGAAGCCTGCTTCTCCCTCTCCCACTCCCCCTGCTATGTTCCCTCTCTCACTCTGTCTCTCCGTGTCAAATAAATAAATAAGATCTTTAAATAAAGAGAGAGAAAATGGAGCTGTCTGTGTGAATTCTCCAAGACTAATCTTTTAACTCCTTGGACTAACCTACAGAATTGAAGTGCTTATATTTTAATAAGTAACAGACCAAAATTTTAAAAGTGGTTGTAAGCAATGATAAGTAATGAATTATTTTAGTTATTTTAACCTATATCCTTCGTGTTGGGGTTATTGACATTCTTCAATTTTTTTCATAACAAATCTGGATTATTTACGCAGTAAAACAGGTTTTCTAGAGTTGTTTTTAACTCAGTAGTTTTAAGAAAGTAAAGTTCCTTGGACATCAAATTAGAACATCCCAATCTCTGGCAAATGATTCAAGTAATCCTCACCAAAACAAATGACAACACAAAATGTTTATATGAATAGCGCTATAAAGGAAAAATACAAGATTTATTTCAACAGTTTTGTTTCAAATAAGGAAAGAAGCAAAGAACCTTAAAAGACTGTCAAAGGGACCACCGAAGCCAGTTGTGAAAAGCCACTGGCAAGCCCCTGGGCAGTGACGCATGTATTCATTTAGTGTTCTATCTCTAACTCCAAACACCATATTCTCGAACAGATGCCTAAAAAATGTCTTCAATTCTATGTATTTATTTAACATTTCCTGTTGTAACATTTTGCTGAAATTCTGTATTAAGCTCTGAAACTGAACATAACTTAAAGTAGTTCTCAGACACAGACACAATTTTAAGCACTCTTTACCAGGCTAAAGTCTGTTCCTCATTATCAAAGACAGACAAATATGTTTTTGTCTGGTGGTTCCAAGGGTAAAAGAGAACACCTGTATTTAAAAAGCAGGAAAGAAACTTGCCCTACACAGTGTTAAATTCAAGCATTTATTAAAACTGTCAAGCTTCAGGAAAAAGGAAAGACTATGCATACAGGGCCTCAGCAGTTCTAAACGAAACAAATTTAACATGGAAGATAATAAAATTAATGGCATGAAATACAAGACAATAAATCACATATAATTCTTGTTTTCTAGAGGCAAGAGTAATGAAACCACAAGCTCACATTTCAAGCTTCAAACACTTCAAGTTTTACATTATATAACCTGCCGAATGCACACAAAAGGACTGTGTTAAGTGTTCTCCCTCCTACTGCCTATTCCCTTATTACCAAAAAGAAAACAAACTCTAAGATAAAAAATACATGCAAATAGTTATAAATTCATTTCCCATCAGCTTGTGGCAACTGAGATTCAAAATTTAACACAAATTTAGTACCATATCATATTAATATTCCATAGTCCACATAACATAATATTCCATATCATATTAATATTCCATCCTAAAAATCCCTCCCATTTCTTTAACAAAACTTCATGCTAATCTTAAAAAAAAGAGTCGGTGAAAAAAAACAAGCAAATACTAGTCCTCGATTGTCAAGGTACTTTCCCAGAAATGCCTGTGTACTACATGAACAAACTGGCAGGTAAAATATTCCTTTAAACATGCAAGAACAGTCTGCCAATGAACTCAAAATATTTGTGCATAGATTACAGATTCTCCATTCTCACAAGATTCCCATGTAGTAGACACAGCACTAATTACAATTTCTTAACGGGGCGAGAAAGGATCCTGTCTTGGCACCAAAACCTTGAAAAAGGTAGAGCTGTCCTCAAGAATTAACAGCAAGTATTTCTACTACAAAGTCCCTACTTTTTTTCTGTGCAACGTTAAAAATAATTGTTCTATGTATAATGAAAAGATAAATCCTAAATACCCAAATGACCATTAGCAAGACACAAAGTATTTAGAGACTACAAACTCTCATGTCAGATTTTTAAAAATACTGCTCCCATTTGCATATGACTGATTACTATTACTACTGGTGACCAGTCTATCAGTACACTAAAGTCAGAAGCACAATGTATATGCTTTCTGTTTGAGTCTCTAAATAAGAGATTATATAGCTTAAATGAAGAACTTAACTTTTATAGACTCATAAATGTTAGTACCTAACTGCCAGGATTTCTTGGAAAATTTTAGAAAGGACTCTGGATCTCAGGATATTATTTCTTTGTCCTTTGCATATACAGTTAAAAGAGAAGCAGGCAATTCCCACAAATGGAACAGTAAAACACTGTAACACCAAGAGGGGAAAAAAAACCATTTAAGTACATGAAACCCAAGGTAAGCACACATTAACAACACATGGCCATTTACCTTCACTGAATTCATCTAGCAACTCTTCCTTGGTCCAATTACAAGAGGTTATTAGAAAAAAGCCTTTCACGTTCAACACCCCAGACAGGGATTTCACATACTGCCTCCTCTTCTCAATCGCATTGTCAGGATTAAGGCTTATGGCATCAAAAGTTCCTTTGTCAATACAAATATGAAATCCAGACAGCTTTGTGGAAAGATTCAAAAAGTCTTCTACCTATATTAAAAATCAATGTCTTTATGAGAACAATTAACACACAATCTCTCCTGAATTCAAGTGACAATCTGTAAAAGATTATGGATAAAAAGACCAATTAATTATGATGGCATTTTACATATAATAAACATATTTTCAACTTTATAGCTAACTTTTATGTGCTTCATTCTAAGATCATTAAAGCTAACATTAGTGGGAGACTGACACTGTTTCCTGGACATTCCAAATCTCTACAAATTTGGAAACAAATCAAAGCCAGGTGTACGGCCTAATAATACCAGCACATAACGGAGCCTCCAAGCCCAGCTTATGAAAGTTATTTCTGTCAAAAAGTAGAATATTTGACATGTTCTTAAAGATGACAAAAACTATGCTGAACTCAAAACAGGTCATTAGAAATACAATGATTTTTAGCTGATATGATTACCAGTTACGTGACTTAAAGTAAACTCAGTAAAATCAGAAGTTGCTCAGCCCCGACCCAGCAGCTCAGCAAGAACTATAGGATAAAATGAATGGCATAAAGCTTAAGAAATCAGAGGACTATTTAAACTGTAGTTACTTAACTTTATAAATATCATGCAGTTTAGGTTGTAGAAGTCATACATCAGCATATCATTCATTTTCAATAACCTATTAGTATATTTTAAGCACCTGAGCCAGTGATCTGCCACAATTTCATTTAATACAATACTTCGTCAGTGTACTTAATTCTGAAAAGCTACTTTGAAAAACTGAGCAACTAGCTATTATTCATACAATCTTAATACAGTAATCATAAATACTGTATTACCTAAAACCCTTTGATTTTAAAATGTGGATCTTTATGTTTATTTACATTAGAACGTGGTTTCTTTCCTCCGCCCTCACACCAAAGTATTCATTATACCTGAAGCAAAGGATGACCACTATTCTTAAGAGCTAAGTTTAGAGAAGGTCCTATCTGAAACACCTGTATCAAAGTGCTCGTTCATTCAACAAGTATGTCGTGAACACCTATTAAATGCAGGGATTTCTCAGTCACTGAGAATATAATAGTAAACAAAAAAAGAAAGTGTCCGTGTATGAGAATATATCTTATGTTCTCTAAAGGAGACAACAAATAAATAAGCTAAACAAATAATTTTAGATGAAGTGCTATGAAGACAACAGAAACAATAATAAACACAGGGAGTGACTGGGAAGAGAGATGTTTTGGAAGAGGCAGTCAGGAAAGGTCTGAGAAGGTGGTATCTGAGCACAGATGTGACGGATGAGAATGAGCCAAACAAGCTCAGATCTGGGGCAAGAATATTCCAGACAGAGCAGCAGGTAGAAAGACTGGAAGAGAACAGGCCCGACATGTTTCAGGAGCAGAAAGCAACCCAGTGTGACTGGAATACTGGTGAGAAAGAGGAAAACAGGTGAGAAAGGAGGGGCTTTGTAAGGTGGGTGGGGATTCAGATTCCATTCTCAATGCAACAGGGAAGCCCTTGGAGGCTTGTGAGCAAGGCAGTGACACGAGCTGACTGACATTTTAAAAGATCACTCTGCTTGCCCTGTGGTAAGAGGGTGGCAAGAGGAGCAATGGAGAGGCCAAGTAAGAGGCCCCTGCAGCCACGGAGGCAAGAAATGATGGCGGCTCGGACTTAGGAGGGCACAGAGGAAACAGCAAGGAATGAGCACGTGCCTGATACACTCAGAAGATAAAACCAACAGAAGGAGACACAGGACTTAAGGCAAAGAGAAGCATCAAGGATGACTCCTCCGGTTTTAAGTTAATACAACAGGAGAATGGTGGTATCAGTAACAGAAATGGAAAGACGGCAGTAAAGCAGGTTTAAAGAGAAAGTAAGAGTTTCCTTTTGGACTAATGAGAGACACTGCTATCCAGACAGAACTGTAAAATATGCAGTTTTTAAGTCCTTCTAGAGCTCAGGGTGCCTGGGTGGCTCAGTTGGTTAAGCAACTGCCTTCAGCTCAGGTCATGATCCTGGAGTCCCAGGATCCAGTACCCACATTGGGCTCCCAGCTCCACGGGAGTCTGCTTCTCCCTCTCATCTTCTCCCCTCTCATACTCTCTCTCTCACACACACAATCTCTCTCCCTCAAATGAATAAATAAAATCTCTAAAAGTTAAAAATAAAAATAAATAAATAAATCATTCTAGAGCTCAGAGAAGCCTGAGCTAGATCTATAAATCCAAGAGTCATCATCTCCTTGTGGATCACAGGACACAAAAATAAACGAACTAATCTTTGGTGGCACTACACCATTTTACGCATTTACAACTTTTTGACCTAGTTAATCCAAAGTTAGCAGCCAGTATTTGTGTGTGTTCACAAACATAAGAATTAACACACTCACACATAAGGAAGAGGAGAAAATAACTTCCCCAAGCTGACTAGACTGAAAATTTTCAGTTACTTAAAAATGTTTCAATTTGGATTATTTATAAATTAATCCTTAATTTACAAGTTCAAAGATATTGTTAGCAAATATACTCTAGAAATGCTTAAACTTTATAACTTTTATTATAAAAATTTTATAGTAATATAATAGTTACCTTCAACTTAATGTTAGATAAACCCTCTTTCTCTATAATACTTCCAGAAAGCTGTATTGCAGAAGGTGAATAATCAATTCCGGTAATATTAGAGAAACCAAATTTTGCCTAGAGACAGAGAAACAATTTTATACTTTAGTTTAAAATAAAGTTTTAACATACTGCTTTGCTTATGAATTGTAACATTCCTTTAGGACTGGGACTGCTTTATTTACATAATAGATCAAGTGACATATACTATTCAATAATCTACAGTTGAAATTTTATTGTAGAATCTAAATAGACACTAAGAGTTCAAATTTATATCACGTGACTATTCATTTGTTTTTATAGTATTTGGTTTCTATTCCAAAAGAAAATTCGTTCTCTCAAAGATAATGAGAATGTACGTGTAATATTTTTGCCTTCAAGCAGAAAAATGTAACAAGAAACTTCTGATGTTGACATGCTCTAATTCACACATAAATCTGTCACAAATTTTACTTAGCACAATTAAGTTATATGAATAAATGAAATGCATACATAGTAAGTTCTTGAAAAATTTTCCTTCGGTATAACTACACATCACAATTTTCAACCAGCCATGTGATTATTAACCACATCACATTTGTACAGTATTTTTGTTTTTGAAATGTTGACAAAAACTATGTGAGGAAGGTTGGGCAAGTATTAATATCCCCGGGGCGCCTGGGTGGCTCAGTGGGTTAAGCCTCTGCCTTCAGCTCAGGTCCCGATCCCAGGGTCCTAGGATGGAGCCTGCATCGGGCCTGCTTCCCCCTCCCTCTCTGCCTGCTTGTGATCTCTGTCTGTCAAAGAAATAAATAAAATATTTTTAAAAAGTATTAAAATCCCCAAAGAATCAAGGCTCAGAGGACATTAAGAGTTTTGAGCCCAGAGCTTTAGCGCCGGCTGTTCACTAGCCGTATGAACCTACCTAGAGTGTGTGAGCCTGTGGCAAAAAAAAAAAAAAGATGGCTTCCGGTCCTCACCCCACCCCTTAATACTATGGCGAACATTTTCAGAACAATCAGGCTAAAGGTAATTTCAAAGGAAATTTGAAGAAGAAAAGCAGTGTAGCCTGAAATTCTATTCCTGCTCTTCACTATTTACCAAATTTATTTCCTTCAAAACTTAACCTACACCTACACCTTCCATTAAGACTACCTTGACTTTTCACCTAGTGACTAACTGTAAACTCTAGTTAACACACAAATTATATCCCACAGAATTTTTTCCCTTTGATTATTTTTATTTTAATCTCAAGGTCTACCATCCCCACTTTGATGCCAACTCTTTCAGTTGTCTCACTCCATACTCTTTGAGATCTTCATTTTCTCCTAGTTTTCTCTCAAATCCTTCTCTATCAGGAAGCCAGGATAATTCTATTAATTGACTCTTACCAGTTCCCTCTTCTCCCATGCCTATTTATTCTTACAACAGAACTTATAAAAATATCATATACAGATGTTTTAGGTTTCTAGAACAATCATTCAGAACCTCAAACTATCTGCAACATTTTTCCCATTTGGTTTCTGGCACTGAGTGAAAAATAAGCAGATATTCAAGGAAACAACAAATGATAAGAAACCAAGGGAGAAGAACTGACATTAGAAAAGACCACAGGAGACCCAAATAAAATAATGATCAGAAATCAATTTTAAAATAACTGAAATAAATGACAGTTCATGGAGAATTCTGAGAACTGAAAACTGTAACAAAGAACCAAATGAATAACAGAAATGAAAAAAGCAATAATTAAACAGATTCAAGGGTAGGCTTGACAGTAGATTAAACAAAAAAAAATTAGCAAATTGTAAGAAAGGTCAAAAGAAAATACTCCTGTTAGGCAAAGAACAAAAGGCACAATCAATTAAAAACAGGAAACAACATAAAAAAACAAAATATAACACTGTATAAAATCTAAAATAAATGTAATAGGACTCTCAGGAGAAGAAATGAGAATGGGGCATGAGAGAAAATGGCATATGGGTGAGAATTTTCTAATACCGATGAAGGACCTCAAGCCACAGACTGAAAAAGCAATATAAATCTAAAGAAGATTAAAAAAGAAAAAGAAAACCAGTACTGTGTATCTGATAAAAACCCAAAACAGGAAAACCTCAGAAGCATCCAGGGAGTAGAGGGTAGGGAGAAACAGAAGAACAAGAGACTACCTTCAAAGACTAACAGTAAGACTGATAGCTGACAATAAGTCATAAAGAAGGGAAGCCAGAAAACAGCAAAGGAAAAACTGCAGTCTAAAATTTTATGCCCAGCAAAAAAAAAAAAAATCCATCAAAAATCCATCAAAAATGTAGGTGAATCACTTAAAAAGCCCTTTTATAAGCAATGACGATTAACATCACAAAAACAGACAACAAAATATTATGTGCCACAGAAGCAAATATAAATGACCATCTATTAAGTTCATTAAAAAAAAAAAGCAAACTGAATTTGTAAAAATCTCTGAATCAGAGATTATCAAAATTTTACTTTGAAGGAACAGGGCAGGGGCACCTGGGCGGCTCAGTCAGTTAAGGCTTCTGCCTTCAGTTTGGGTCATGATTCCATGGTCCTGAGATCGAGCCCTGCATGAGGCTCCCTGCTCAGTGAGGAGCCTGCTTCTCCCTCTCCCTGCTGCTCCACCTGCTTGTGCATTCTCGTTCTTTCTCTCTCTCTCCCTCAGCCAAGTAAATAAATAAAATCTTAAAAAATAAAAATAAATAAAGGAATAGAGCAGGCAACCCTGTCAGGACCCCTCTCATTCCTGAAAGTTTTTTTTCCTGTATCCTTGCTTAATAAACTTCTATCATTTACTCACAAGAAGGAAAGAAAGAAGGGAGGAAAGGAGGAAGGAAGGAAGGGGAGAGAGAGAGAGAAAAAAAGAAAAGAAAAGGAAGAAAGTAAAGAAAGAAAGTGAAGGCAGGCAGGCAGGCATAAATATTTTTAGGCTTTCCCAGCCATACAGTCATACAGGTACGGACAGTATGTATATAAATGCGTTTCAATCAATATTTTTAAAAACAGAGGAAGGCCAGATTTGACCCTCAGACTGTAGTTCACTGTACGTTATTCTAGATCTAACTTCTGATCTACAAAAATACAGGGCGCAGAAAACATTTTAAATGACAAAAGTACAATTAGAAAAATCTACATCATGGAAAATCATTTGGGACTAATAAACTTTACCTTTTACAACAAAAATATCACATAGTTAAGTAAGGAAAAGGTGCAGGGAGAAAAAAAGCCTTAGAGAGACTATCAACCAAATGCAGTATGTAGTCTTGACAGAATAGAAATTAAAGAAGAAGAAGTCCATGAACTTGAAGACATACCAAATCTGATCAACAGAGAAAAACAGGGGGAATAAAGATGAACAGAGCCTCACAGACCTGTGGAACACTATGAAAAGTTCTAACACTGCTATTTCCAGACTCCCAAAAGGAAAGAAGAGTGATATAAATATTTTTTCTCATCAGTGAGTATAATCATGAAGTTTTTCTTCTTTAGACTGTTAATATGATAGGTTATATGATTTTCATATAATGAACTGGCATTGCAATCTCAGAACAAGCCCCATCTGGTCGTAGTATCTAATTCTGTTTATGTATTACTGAACCGATTCCTCAAAAACTGCAAACTCACTCAAATGAAATAAATAACCTTAATAGGACAATCAGAAATTCAACAAAATTCAACATCTATTCTAGAAATAGAAAGGAATCTTAACATGATAAAGGACATCTAAAAAAAAAAGCCTACAGCTGACACAACCACCCCCCCACCTTTTTTTAAAGCCAATACATCTTTAATGGTGAAATGCACAGGTAGATTGGAAAACTAAAACTGGAACAAGGGAGGCGTGTCCTGCTGTCACCACTCCTAATTAACATTGTATTGGAAGCCATACTTAATGTAATTAGGCAAGAAAAGAAAAGGCATACAAATTAAAAAGGAAGAACTAAAACTTTCCCTATTCATAAACAATGACTGTCTACATAGGAAAGCCCAGAAAACCCATCAAAAAACTCCTAGAATAAATGTAAGGTTACAGAGTACAAGGTTAATACAAAAAAATCAACCATATTTCTAGCAATAAACAATTAGAAACTGAAATTCTTTTTTTTTTTTTTTTTTAAGACTTTATTTATTTTGGGACTCCTGGGCAGCTCAGTTGGTTAAGCATCTGCTTTTGATTTAGGTAATATTCCCAGGATCCTGGGATCAAGTCCCATATCAGGTTCCCTGGTCAGCGGGGAGCCTGCTTCTCCCTCTGCCTGCTGCTCCCCCTGCTTACGCACTCTCTCTCTCTGACAAATAAATAAGTAAAATCTTAAAAAAAAAAAGATTGTATTTATTTATTCGACAGAGAAAGAGACAGTGAGAGCAGGAACACAAGCAGAAGGAGTGGGAGAGGGAGAAGCAGACTTCCTGTCAAACAGGGAGCCCAGTGCGGGGCTAGATTCCAGGACACTGGGATCATGACCTGAGCCAAAGGCAGACGCTTAATGACTAAGCCACCCAGGCGCCCCAGAAACTGAATTTCAAAAATCAATACTTTTAAAATACTTCAAAAAATATATATTGATACAAGTATAAAAATCTAAAAGGATCTATATGCTGAAAATGAAAAAATGCAGATGAAAGAAATCAAGGCAGACCTAAATAAATGAAGAGACATAACACGTTCATGGATTAGAAGACTGTAGATAGTAAAGATGTCAATTCTCATCGAATTACAAATTTAGTTCAATTCCAACCAAATTTTCAGCATGGATTCTTTTGTAGATAGATACAAACTGATTTTAAAATTTATTTGGAAAGGCAACAGAATTGGAATAGCCAAAACAACATTTGAAAAAGAAGAACAAGGGGCGCCTGGGTGGCTCAGTCATTAAGCGTCTGCCCTTAGCTCAGGTCATGATCCCAGGGTCCTGGGTTTGACTCCCACGTCAGGCTCATTGTTCAGCAGGGAGCCTGCTTTTCCCTCTCCTTATCCCTCTGCCTGCCGTTCCTCCTGCTTGTAATTATGCTCTCCAATAATAAATACAATCTTTTTAAAAAATTAGAAAAAGAATAAAATTTGCAGAATCCCACTACTCAACTTTTAAGGTTTACTAAAAAGCTACACTAATCAAGACAATGCGGTGTTACAAAGGGATAGACACATCAATGAAAAAGAGTCCAGAAACAGATACACAAAAATCTGGCCAACTGATTTTTGGCAAAAGTGAAAAGACAATTCAGTGAGGAAAGAGCAATCTTTTTAACAAATGGTATTAAAAGAAAGGGACATCAGGGCGCCTTGGTGGCTCAATCAGTTAAGCGTCTGCCTTCGGTTCAACTCATGATCCCAGAGTCCCAGGATCAAGCCCAGGTCAGACTCCCCTCTTAGCAGAGAGTCTGCTTCCCCTCTGACCCTCCCCCCATCGCGCACATGCACACTCTGTCTCTCTAATAAATAAAATCTTTAAAAGAAGTTTTTAGGGCACCTGGGTGGCTCAGTGGTTTAAAGCCTCTGAATTTGGCTCAGGTCATGATCTCAGACTCCTGGGATCGAGCCCCCAGCTCTCGGCTCAGCAGGGAGCCTGCTTCCCCACTCTCTGCCTGCCTCTCTGCCTACTTGTGATCTCTGTCATATAAATAAATAAAATCTTAAAAAAAAATTTTTTTTAAAGATTTACTTATTTGAGAGAGAATGAGTGAGAGCATGAGAGAGAAGGTCAGAGGAAGAAGCGGACCCCCCCAAGGAGCTGGGAGCCCAATGTGGGACAAGATCCTGGAAGTCCGGGATCATGACCTGAGCCGAAGGCAGTCGCTCAGCCAACTGAGCCACGCAGGCGCCCCTTTAAAAAAATTTTTTTGTAAATAAAACAAAGGGACATTTATATGCAAAAAAAAAGAATCTTGACTTGAACCTCATCTTATACAAAAATTAATTCAAAAAGGATCATCGTAAAAAATTAAAACCATAAAAACTTTTAGGGGAAAAGAAAGGAGAAAAAGTAGATAAGGCAAAGGGTTATTAGACATGACACCAAAAACACAATACATTAGGGGCGCCTGGGTGGCTCAGTCCTTAAGCATCTGCCTTCAGCTCAGGTCATGATCCAGTGTCCTGGGATTGAGCCCCGCATCCGGCTCCCTGCTCAGAGGGAAGCCTGCTTCTCCCTCTCCCACTCCCCCTGCTCGTATTCCCTCTCTCTCGCTGGCTCTCTGTCAAAGAAATAAAATCTTAAAAAACAACAACAACAACAAAAACACACAATACATTAAAGAAAAAAAAAAACTAGGGGTGCCTGGCTGACTCAGTCAGTGGAGCAAGCAACTCTTGACCTTAGAGTCAAGAATTTGAGCACGGCGCAGAGATATTTAATAGAAAAAATATAAAGAAATAACTCAAACTGGGACTTTATCAAAATTTTAAATTTTACTTTTCATCTCTTAACAGAATAAAAAGAGAAGCTAGACTGAAAAGAAGTTAGAAAACATTTACAATTATGTTTCAGAGAAGACTTGTATTCAGAACATACAAAGAACACACAAAATTCGACAGTAAGAAAACGAACAATTCAATCTGAAAATGAGCAAAAGACTTGAACAGAAATTTCACTGAACAATATATAAAGATAGCCAGTAAGTACATGAAAATATGTTCAACATAATCAGCTATCAGAGAACTACACACTAAAACCATCACTAGACGCCACTATACACATATTAGAATGGCTAAAACAGCAAACACAGGCAGTTGTGTCAGCAAAGATACAGCCAAGCGCAGCCACCGTACATTGTTTATGTATGTGAGATGTGAATGCAAAACGGTACAACCACACAGAAAAGTGCCTTGGCAATTTCTAAAAAAGGTAAACACATATTTACATTAGCGAAATTAAACACGTTCACACCAAAATGTTTCCACAAATGTTCACAGCAGCTTATTCATAATTGCCAAAAACTACCAACAATTCACGTGTCCTTTAGCAAGTACATGGATAAACAAACTGCGATATATCCATACATTGGCCACATTTCAGCAATAAAATGAATACTGCTGCATACAAAAACGTGGATGAATCTCAAAAGTACTATGCTGAGCAAAAGAAGGAAAACTCAAAAGATGGTAATACTGCATGATTCCATTCTATAGGACATTCTCAAAAACACAAACTAGTGATGGAGAACAGACTGGTGGCTAGCAGGGGAGAAAGCTGTGGTTACATAGGATGCACCTATTCTGTACCCTGACTGTAAAGATGATTGTATCAACCTGTACATGTGCTAAAATCCACAGAACTCTATGCAAAAAAGCCAATGTTATAATATGCAAATTTTTAAAATTTGACAGTAAATTATGAACTTGACACTAATAAAATTTTAACATCTAGATAAACAGATAAATTTCTTGAAAAACACAATAAAAAACCCTCCATATTCCAGAGGATGTCACTAAGAATTCTTCTGAATGTTTAAGGAAGAAACAAAGCCAATTACAAATTTTCCCAAAGAATAAAAGGAGAGTTTTCCCATCTTGTTCTGAGGCCAGCATAACCTTGATACAAAACCTTACATTAAAATTTCATGTAAAGAATATTACTTACTAATCTCTCCCATGAAACTATACAAATGGTAAGCAAAATAAATACTACCAAGTGAAATCCAATAATATATGAAAGGGATGATACACAGCAATCAAACTTGGTTTACTTCAAGAATGGAAGTTTGTTGTAACAGTGACCAATCAAGGGCATGTGTCTGGCTCAGTTGGTCGAGCATGCAACTCTGGAGCTCCAGGTCGTGAGTTCAAGCCCCACACTGGGTGCAGGGCTTACTTAGAAAATATTTAAAAAAAAAAAAAAAATCGTAAAATTTTTTGAATAAAAATGGCAATTAAGAAAAAATAAAGACATCCTGTCCCCAAAACCAATCAATTCAACATTAATAAAACCAAAGAAAAATCATCTAATCATTTCAATATCAAAGAAAGCAGCTGATCAAATTCAACACCCATTCATGATTAAAAACTTAAACTAGGAATATAAAGGAACACCCTCAATCTGATAAACTATCTATAAAAACCTATAACTAACACCATATGTAATAGTGAAATACTAGAAACTTTCCTCTTCTACTAAGCTATCTGCCTTCATATTTCTATTCAACACTGTATTCAAGAGTACAGAGCATTTCAATAAACAAGACATCAAAGTTGAAATTGAAGAATTAAAACTACATGACATTACTGTACATAAGAAAATCTAAAAGAATCTATGAATAAACTATTAGAATTAATGTCTGAATTACCAGATATAAAATTAATAGAGAAATCCGTTGTGCTTTTATTAGCAATGAACTACTAGAAATTAATTTTTTTTTGAGATTTTATTTATTCAGGGGCGCCTGGATGGCTCAGGTGGTTAAGCCTCTGCTTTGGCTTGGGTCATGACCCCAGGATCCTGGGATGGAGTCCCTTAACAGGCTCCTTGCTCAGCGGGAAGTCTGCTCCACCTTTCCCTCTACCCCTCCCCTTGCTCGTGCTCATGCGCGCTCTCTCTCTCTCTAGCACACACGCTCTCTCAAACAAACAAATAAATATCTTAAGACAAATAGATAATATCTTTTAAAAAAATCACAGATCTAAACATAAAAGGTAGGGGGCACCTGCCTGGCTCAGTCAGTGAAGCATGCTACTCTTAATCTCAGGTTTGTGAGTTTAAGTCCTACATTGGATGTGGAGTCTATGTAAAATTTAAAAAAATGAAGAGAAAATAAATGTAAACTTTAAACATTTGGAAGACAAAATAGAGGAGAAAATCTGTGTGACCTTGGGTTAGGCAAAGAGTTATTATGTTCACAAAAGCACAATCCATATGAGAAAAAAGTCAATGAACTGGACTTCATCAAAATCAAGAGCTTCTGCCCTTCAAAAGATACTATTAAGAGAATAAAAAAAGAAGCCAAAGACCAGGAGAAAATATCTGGAAACCACATATCTGGTAAAGAACTTATAACCAGAATACATAAAGAATCCTCAACTCTTACCAATAAGCAAACAAACAACCCAGTCTAAAAATGGCCAAAAGATCTGAACACCCATCACCAAACAAGATATACAAATGGCAAATAAGCACATCAAAAAGTGGTCAACATCATTAATTATTAGGGAGATATTACTTAAAACCACAGTGAGGGGCCGCCTGGGTGGCTCAGCTGGTTAAGTGTCTGCCTTTGGCTCAGGTCACCTGGGTACCTGGGATTGCACTGGAGTCAGCTCAGCCAAGAGTCTGCTTCTCTCTCTCTCTTTCTCTCTCTCTCCCTCTGCCCCAGCCCACCACCCCACCTTGCTCATGCTTGGCCGTGCATGCGCTCTCTCTCTCAAATAAATAAAATCTTAAAAACATAAATAAGGACGCCTGGGTGGCTCAGTCAGTTACCCCATCAGGCTCCCTGCTCAGCAGGAGCTGCTTCTCCCCCTGCCTGCCACTCCCCTGGCTAGCACGGCATTCTCTCTCTCTCTCTCTCTCTGACTGACAAACAGATAAATAAAATCACAATGAGAAACAAGTACAGCTAACACCAAAAACAGCCTAACATGATGACAGACATCAGAATAGTGAAAGCTTTAGGAAGGAATGGGAGTGAAGGGAGTGCACAAAGGGGCTTCTTCTATGACACTAACAACGTTTGATTTCTTGATCAGTCTGGTGAGTTACACAAGGGTGTTCATTTTGTAAATGCTATATACTTAATGACCATTTTTCCATACGTACATCACACATTTAGTAACTACACATTAAAAAAGAAAGTAACTTCCCTTAAAAGACTCCACATGTAGGTGGCTTCACCAGTAAATTCTACCAAACATTTAAGGAAGAAACACTAATCATTAATAAACTCTTTCAAAAAAAATACATTCTCATTTAATGATGTCAGCATAACCTGTTACTAAAACTTGACAAAAACACTAAAAAAATTTAAATTACTGAGACAATCTTTCTCATGGGCAGAGATGCAAAAATCCTAAACAAAATATTAACAAAGTAAATCCAATGATATATATAAGTTGGATTCATTCCAAAAATGCAATTGACATTTGAAAATGATGAATGTAATTCATCAACACAAACAGGCTAAAGAAGAAAATTCATATGATTGTCTCAACAGGAAAAACATCTGATAAATAACAAGATTTATAAGAAACACACACACTCACTCTCTTTCAGCAAAGGAGGAATAGAAAGAAACTTCTTTAGTCTGATACCAAGTGATCTACAAAACAAATTTACAAGCTAACATCATACCTAACAGTGAAACTTTCAAAGTAATCTCTGGAAAGAGGAAAAAAGACAAGGATATCTTCTGTTACCACTTCTTTTCAACATTCTACTAGAAGTCCTAAACAGTGTAATAAGAGAAGAAAAGTTATAAAGGATTGGAAAGGAAGAAAGAAAATGACCATTATTCAAAGTCTGCATAATTACACAGTTAACTATTAAACAACACAGAGGTTAAGAGTGCTGACACCCCTCGCAGTCAAAAATTTGCATTTAACATTTGATTCCCACAAAACTTTACTAATCGTCTATGGGTATTTAAGGGTTGGGTTATGACTGGGATTTAAAGGTGGGGGCTTGGTTTTAGTCTGTTTTTTTAAAGCGAGAGTGAGCCGGAGGGAAGGGCAGAGAATGAAAGAGAATCCTAAGCAGGCTCCATGCTCAGTACAGAGCATGACACCATGCTCAGTCTCACAACCCTGAAATCATGAGCTGAGCCAAAATCAAGAGTTACACGCCTAATGGACTGACCCACCCAGGCACCCCATAGCCTATTGCTGACTGGAAACCTTACTGATAAAATAACAATCGATCAACATGTACTTTGTATGCCATGTGTATTATATACTGTATTCTTACAATAAAGTTAGAGAAAGGAAAATATTAAGAAAATCACAAGGAAAATATATTTATAGGACTATACACACATTTATTGAAAAAAATTCCACAAATAAGTGGGCCTGCATAGTTCAAACTGCTGTTGTTCAAGAGTCAACTGTATATGTAAAAATATGAAAAATCTACTTTCTCAAAGTCTCAAGTCTCAAAGTCTCAAAGGATAAATCATTAACTTCTACAAATAAACTAATAAAACCCAGGGGCACCTGGGTGGCTCAGTGGGTTAAAATCCAAAAGAATCTGCAGGTAAACAAGAGAATGAATAAAGCTGAGTATAAATAAATCTTATACAGCAATGAAAATGAATGTGTTACTACTATACACAACAACTTGAGTGACTCTCACAGAAAGTGGAGAACACGCTGGAAAGCAAACTGGAGTCCTCCATGTATACATTAAAAAACAGGCAAATTAATCTCTAATGTTAAAACTCCTTGCCATTAGTGGCTACCTTTAGAGAGGAAGGAGAAAGTAATTTAGAAAGGACTGGAAGGGAGTTCAGGGGAGTTTCTAGAGTCTGTAATATTTTTTACTTCTTGACCAGGGCAATAGTTGATAGGTGACTATAGTTGTGTTCACTTTGCAGAAATTCATTGAGCCACATGCTTTTGATTTGTGCACTTGGACATACATACGTTATACCTTAAGTTTCAAAAACATTTACCAAAGTTTTTTCTAATCATACTCCACTGCTTAAAACATTTTAATGGCTTCCCATAACCTAAAAGTAAAATCTAACCTGTTAGACGTGGTATATGATATGGCTCTTACCTTTAACTTAATCCTTGCCTTTGTCCATCCCAAAAATACACTTTATATTCTAACTTACCAAATTATTTACATCCCCAGTACATGCTGCTGCTTCAAACCTTCACGTCTTTATTGATTTATTATTATTATTTTTTTTTTTTTAGCAATCTCCACACTCAACATGGGGCTTAAACTCACAACTCCAAGATCAAGAGTTGCACACTCCACAAACTAAGCCAGCCAGGCACCCCCCGATCCAAACCTTTAAATATTATTTCCACTGTTTGAAAGTCTCTCCCTCTCTCCCACACTCACCACATCCTGCCCCTGCAATTTCCACCCAACGTGGATATTAGCTCCTCCAAGACCCTTCCTATCTCTGCTCCCCAAAATTAACCGCTCTTTTTTCTATACTCGGTCATCTATTATCACACTTATCAACTTACAGCATTAATTGTTTATATGTCTGTCCATCCTCTATTGTATTCAAGTACAAGGTCTATATTTTCAGGTTGCCAATGCCTAGCACAAGGCCTGACATGTGGAAGCCATCAATAAATGTCACCATTATGTATATATCCTTTTACATTAAGACAGTAAAGCCATCTAGGAGGAAGCCTAAGTTTTATAATTTTCTCCATAGTACAAGCCACAGCCATAAGCACACAACAGGTACGCAACAGTGATGGTTTAGTTAGTGACAAAATTCAGTTCCATAGAAAAAATACGCTCTTCAAACCATACGCACATAAGGTATTTATGTCCTACAAGAAGTGTAAAAAAGTCATCTTTCTTTTATACACACAGATTTCCAGAGTTTTGAGCTAAAGAAACCAATTAAGATCACTTTGTCAATAGCTTTAGGAAAAAACCTACAATATACTACACCCAGAGAAATTAAGTGGCTTTCTTAAGGTCAAGACTAAGGCCAGAAGGGCCAAAACTGGACTCAGATCCCCTGGCTTCTCATTTAATGCTTTCTTACAATACATGCAGCCTCCCTTTTGTACTGTGTACTTCTCAAAGTAAGTGGTACAACTCCTCTACTACTTTGTTTATTTATTAGTTGTTTGGGTTTTGTTTTGTTTTTTTTTTTTTTGCTCTTCTACTTTAGATTAACATAATTAGTATCCTCACTTCCAAGATTTCTTTTTTAATTTCACTTCAAAATTTGGCTTTAACACATGAATACTAAAAGTACCAACAAGTTCAACCAAGAAAACACCATTTCCAGTTCCAATATCAAGCACTGAAGCATCCAATGGAATCTTGCGGTTTTGCATCCACCTTATTAGCCGATCCATACTCTCTTCTCCAAACCTATTAGAAACAGAGAATCCGTTATTCAAAGACCAGAGGAATATAGAGCAAAGATTATAACTATATTCCATTTAAGCAGCTTATACAATATGCTCAATTAAGCCTTTTTCTGAAAGAAGACGTAGCATCTGTGGCTGCTTAAGCTTCACCTGTGCTATTACTGAAGAGAGTATGCTCCCAAGAATAGGACACAACAGATAAGGTCACTACGTTATATATTAACGTTTCACTACATCAGCATTAGCACTTGTATATGCTAATGGCTCAAAATGTTATTGCTCATTGAACAAGGATGATCACAGGATGATAGCAACTTCCTAACACAGGTTTCCCCCACTAACGGCAAGTAGAGCACTGCTATGAAATCTTTCCTAAGGCAAAATGGCACAAAGCAAAGAAGCAATGACCAGTAATTATGTGGTAGAATTTTTGAGCATTCCCAGACTCCAAAAATAACCTCTCTTAGGCCTGATACCACAAGACACGTCTTGCTACCACAGGCACAAAATAAATCAAGATAAAGCACAGATGCTCGCAGACACTGTTCAAAGCTATGGTGGCCTGCGCTGGGATGCTGCGTGTAGTTCCTGGGGAAAGAAGCTTGGCAGCATCACTCCTGCTGCTGGGATATGCACCACCTCCCTAATGGCTCACTGAGAAACAAACGGTGAACGCTATTTTTGCTTTTCACCTTTCTTAGTACAAGAGAAAATCTTCCTACTTCTTTCAGTTAACAAAAACAGATACTAATATAAGTCTTTCATAAAAGCCTAGAGACATAATGTGAATTTTCAAAAAGCAGAGGATACCTATATTCTCATCAAATTTAAGTCTGGACCATTAAAAGAGAGAGAAGAGAGAGATTCTTTAAATCCACCTGCTAAAACCAGAATCAGTCCAAGGTTCCCAGAACTTTCAGGTTGTCTTTATTTTCTTTGGGGGTAAGCACTTAAAAGACATATACACACACTCTTCTGAATCATAATTCCGCTATTTTTTCTAACTCACCAGATTTCTCCTGTATCTCCATATTCTTGAAAAGTTTGCAGCTCTCTCTCATAGACAGCATCCCAACTATATAAATAATCAAATGCAAAGCAAGATTCTTGAATCAAACTGAATTACAATGTAAATGTTTCTAATACATTGTAGGTATTTATGACAGAAGTTTAAGACATTATCAGTGTTTTCAGTAAGTGCACTAGATCAAGCTCTTAACATCCTTGTTAAAAGAATGAAAGACACAGACAAGCAGAGTAAGTTTAACATGTAAAGCACTAAGTACAATACTTGACGCATAAAAATACTATATATATTTAGCTTAATAAAAAAAAAACCACACACACCCGCAAACAAGTATGTGTCCACGGATCCCTAAGTCCCAAACACGAGTCCAAAACTTCACTGCACAGGCACAGTGTCATCATAGCACATTTCAGTCTAAAACGTGCAGACACAAACATTTCCTACCAATACAGTGGTTCCTCACAAGGGAACTTAGCAAACACAAGCTCTGCGTAAAGATTAAACTGCACGTTTAACATTCACTCCTTGGAAGTCTAGTTCCCCCTCCCCAACATTTGCCTTCTCTTCCCACTTCCCCTCTCCAGAATCGCTGCTCCCTCTCGGTCCTCCAACTCACCCTTCATCCTTACCTTTCCCCTGGCATTCGCTCACCCATCTATTAATTCGCCCATAAATACCGAACATCGATTTAAGGTCAGATCACTTTCTCCTCGCTCCCTCCTCAGGTCATCCTCCCAGCTCCCACATCCCTACCTCACCCCCTGCCCACCAGCCCTACGTCCCGGCCCCCTCGCCCTTTTCCCAAGCCTGCCCCTCCGGTTCCAGACCCCCCCACAAGGCCTCCCCCAAGAGCTTCGGAGGCCATTCCGCACCTCACGTGCCCTTTACACGTCGGCTCCTTGCAGCGCCTCTTAACCACCCCCAGGGTTGCCCCTCGGGATTCCAGCCCACCAGTCCCCTCTTAGCTTCCTCGCGTCACCCCCCCCCCCCCAGGTCCCCCCCCCCTTCCGGGGCCCCCTTCCCCCTCCCCGTCCCCTCCCGGGGCCCAACCACGGCGGCGCTGCTCAGGCTCCCTGCCCAATGCCATACTCACTGCTCTCGGGTCCCCAGCGCCGACGGGGCGAAGCCATCCTCTCCGGGACTGCCGCTCCCGGACGGCTCCGCGGCCCCAGCACGGCCGCCGCCTCCGCCCGTGCCCGAGTTCATCCCGCTCCGCGCCCCGGAGGGCCGTTGGGGCCGCCATAGAGACGAGGCACAGGCAGAGCGGACTCGTGGGTGGGCGCCTCTAGGCGGCAGGAGGCCGCCCTCTCTATTACTCCTGGCCTCGGCTTCCTCAGCTCGTCTTGGGCCCCGAGTGGAGGTTCGCAAACCCAGGCGTGGTCGGCGGGGTCTCGCCTGCCTCTCTGGCCACTGGCGCCAGAGTCAGAGGCACCCCGTTGCTGAGGTGCCCGCCTAAGCGCCGCTGCATTGGAGGACTGCTGTTTGGAAGGGACTGTGAGAAAGAAACAGGTCCAAACGGAGTCTTTGCTAAACCTGAGACTTAATATCCAACGTTAACTGCAGATTTGAGCCTGTTCCAGGAATGGAATTTTAAACCAATCAGTATGGAATTTTCTGGTGGGCATTAGTGAAGTAATCTGCCTGAGAAGACCCCCGCCTTCCCTTAAGGGAGAGTGACAGGGCCTGAAACAATCCATTCTTTTTATTATTATTTTATTCAAGTATAGTTGACAACCTTACGTTAGTTTGGGATGTTGAAATAATCCATTCTTAATGTACTAGCCAACGAACCCCCTGCTTTTTTTTTTTTTTTTTTTTAATTTATTTGACAGAGACACAACTAAAGAGGGGACAGAAGGAGGGGAAGTGGGAGAGGGAGAAGCAGGCTTCCCATGGAGCAGGGAGCCAACGTGGGGCTGGATCCCAGGACCCTGGAATCATGACCTGAGCCTACGGCAGATGCTTTAGGACCGAGCCACCCAGGTGCCCCAACCCTCCCCACCCCCACCACCTCCAACCCCATATATGATGCCTATAAAAACCTTCCATTTTGTACAACTCCTCAGAGCTCCCTTCTACTTCATAGACTGGGTGTCATCTGCTTCATGATTCACTGAATAAGATCAATTAGATATTTAAGGTTACTCAGCTGCCTGGTGGCTCAGTCTGTTAAAACACTACTGACTCTTGATTTCTGCTGAGGTCATGATCTCAGGGTCAGGTGATGGAGCTGGGTGTTCGGGTCCATGCTCAACTCAGAGCTGGCTTGAGATTCTCTCTCGCCTTCTCTCTTTCTCTGCCTCCCCCACTTGCACATGCATTCTCTCATGCTCTCTCAATAAAGAAACAAACAAGATCTTTAAAAAAAAAAAAAGTTACTCAGCTGCACTTTTTAAAAACAGGACTATTCAAGGTACTGCATTTTGGAAAAGGCTGGCAATGGGAAAACCACGCTACCTTAAGCCAACACTGCTGATTGCAAACACAAATCACCTCATGTATGCACGTCATGGTCAGATCTGGAAATTGGATGGGACAGTCCGCTGCTTTATTCGGCTTCCTGGTCAGAGATTTAATTTGTAGTTTGGATTCTCCCTTAAAAATAGCATTCTGATAAAATAAAAAAAAATATATATATATATATTTATATATATATATATATTAGCATTCTGCCCTCTCAGAACTTGACATCACTAGTGGACACGGGAATTTATGCCCAGAGAAATGACTGCCTTACGGCACCACCACACCACATCCTCCCCGTCCCCCACACCAAAGTACTCCAATCATGGGAATCAGAGTGTGTGGAGGAAAATGCTGGGAGCCAAGATGCTCGGATGCCTGTCTTAGTTCTGCCCCTAACCAGGCACCTTGACCTTGCCCAAGGCTCCTAACCTTTGTGTGCTTCAACTTCCTCACCTGCACCATGCCTAAGATAGATGGTGGCTGGTTCTTACCAGGTTGCTCCCAAACCAGGAACCTGAAATTCATTTGCCTCTTGGTCTACCACTGGGAGTTCTGTAGTATAATGGGAGAAATCTATGAGCCAAAGGTCAGGGAGGGTTTCTGTAGCAGCAGTGAACTACTGACAGTCCAATGTCCTAGGCAAGGCTCTCAAAGGCCCCTAGGAAGGCTGCCTTCCAACCAAAAGGAATGTTTCCTAGGCCGCATTTCTGTTGACTCAGCAAACAGAAGTCCAATAAGTCCCTAGAGGTAAACAGCACCAACAGTTGACAGAAACCCCAGTGAGGATCAAATGTGCATCTTCTCCTAGGCAAGATGTTCTAAGATGTTCCAGCAACCACTGGTGCTAGAATACAGTAAAAGACAGATGGGGATCCATGTGTACAGTGATTAAAGGACTCAAGAAATAACAGACGTAACCTTATTACAGTGTAATAAAACCACCAAATGCCACATCCAATTAGTGCTACTCTGGGCAAATGGTTGTTTTGATCTTTTCCAGGCTCTAGATGTTAGAGAAAGCAAGCCTGAATGTGACCAAATCTTAAAAAGTTTTAGCTTCTAATTAAGAAGCACCCATGAAAGATAACGCCATCTTCAACCTGGTGTCCTGCCAACACTTAAGATGTTTTTTGCTGTGTGTGATGAATGCTATAAACAGTTGTTGGTATGAAGCCCTGGAAAAACCCTCTGTTTATAAAGAGTTCCTACTCTGGCTCCAGGATAACTCTGGCTGTTTAGTCCTGACGACTGTGTGGGGCACCACCTCTGATCACCCAGGGCAACAGGATTCTTAGTGGAGGGTGGAGAAGCTCAATCCGAGCAGAGCTGCCCATCACCAAGGAGAAGGTGGAATGTTCCAAGGACCACAGTCCTCTCACCAGGTGTCCATTACATAGGTGGGGTTGGGGGGTGTGGGGGGAGCTCTTCGGATGCCCTGGGTTGCCTCGTCCCTCTCTCATGCTGCCAATCCCTGCAGCCCGGAACCCTGCTTACCTACAACTTCCCTGAAACAGTGCTTTCAAGAGTTCTCAGACACTTCGCATTTGGCAAACCGAGAGTCAAGTTCCAGGCTTTACCTTCCTGGATCCTCTGCATCAGGAATCAACACCACCTAGGACGGCATTTTTGAAAACCCCTCCCTATTTTCCCAGCACCACCTGTTCTTAAGTGAGCCTTCTAAAACGGGAGGTAGGCACAAGGCTGTAGAGTTGGACTCAGGTTTTGAGTCCTGACCCTATCATGTGGGACTACAGGCAAGTTCTGTCAGTTCTCAGGGCCTCAGTATGCCCATCCTTTCAAAATAGTGCCCATGGCATACGGCCCCTGCAGAGATTAAATGAGAGAATTCCTGTGAACTCCTACATGCCTGACCCATGGTAAACACTCCATAAATGCTAGCACAGTTTCTTCGGTTATAAAACAGAGCTTACAATAGGTCTATTTGGAGCATCTCGGTGGCTCAGTCAGCTAAGCGGCTGTCTTCAGCTCAGGTCATGATCCCAGGGTTCTGGGATCAAGCCCCACGTTCTGCTTCTCCCTCTTCCTCTGCCTGCCACTCCCCCTGCTTGTTCACACACAAACTCTCTCGCTCCCTCTGTCAAATAAATAAAATTGTTAAAAAATATAAAAATTTTTAAAATCAACAAAATGCCTTTATTTCAGGGCATTGTTAGTAAAACTGAATAAGGGCATAGAATGTACATCTAAAGAGCTTAGAACAGAGCCTGGCAGATGGTCCGTGTTCGGTAAATGTTAGGTATTTTTCTTACTATTAATGACTTCCAGGTTCATCCTCTATCCCCAGCTCTAGGCTTTTACTGCTTTGGCCTAGATGTCCCTTGTTACGTGAAATTCAACCTGTTCAAAACTGAACTTTCTTGCCCTGCCGTCTCCCCCAGCTCTGATGCCTCCAAACCCTGTCTTCCCTGTATTCTCCATTCGTTTGGCCCCTGACCATCCCACCATCAACCAAAGCAGAGCATCGTCGTTGTATCGCCCTTCCTCCACCCCTCTGCATGCAGCTTCTCCTGGTCTCAGGGCTCAGGGACATTTTTGTCATTGTTCTGCCTTCCCTTGGGCTTCTTCAGGCTCACAGCTCGCTGGGGCCACCACAGCCCCTTCCCAGTAGACCTCCTTCAAACCATTCAGCTCTAGGCACCTTCTCTGTTCCCAGCTATCCTCTCTTCCCCTCTCTCCCTCTACAGAAGTCCCCAAAACCCAGCTGGGATTTCTCTCCTTCGATGCCTGATGCCACCCATTCCTTTCCTTTGTGTTCTCTTGCCTGATCACAGATTATGGAGTCAGCCATCTTGAACTTCAATCACAACTTTGTCCCTACCAGGTGTGACCTTGGGCAAAGCACTTGCTTTAAACCTTTTAGGTCCCAGTTTCCTTGACTACCCAATGGGCATAATCCAAATGAAACTGGACTTTCTTGTTTCTACTTTCAGACCCAACGTGGCAGAGCGTGGCATTTGCCGGCATACACGTACTTGCAGAAATGCACTGTTTTGTTTTGATAAATATATAGAAATGGGATCTTACCATTTGCATTGTTTGTAAGTTGCATTTTCCATTAACAATATTGTGGCAGGGTAGCTCAGTCAGTTAAGTGTCTGCCTTTGGCTCAGGTCATGATCCCAGGGTCCTGGGACTGAGTCCCCCTAGAGATACACCAGGAAGTAAATCAAAGGTGAATCCCTGTCTCCATGCAGTTCAGCATATGCCAGTGGAGGAACAAAAGCAATATGCTGGAGAAATGAGTAAGACAGAGATGATGTGAGGTGGTGATGACTGGGAAAGGGGAAGGGAAACAGGGGAAGGAAGACTGAGAATATCAGGTGAGGGCTGCAGTCTGGTTAGGGTGATAAGGAAGGATTCTCTGACAGGGTGGCACCAAGAGGAAACCTACAAGAGGTCGTCATAGGTAGTATCCCCAGGGAAGCAGAGTCACTGAGATGAACATGAAAGAAGCTTATTAGGAAGTGCTCTCAGGCTCACCACCTACTGGGGAAGGGAAAGAAACAGAGCTGGATGGAGGAAGTGGTTGGGACCGGGATATAGCTACAACAGCCCCTCAGCTAGCACTAGCATCCTTTCCCCCACAGAGCACTCTGGAACTGAGCTGACCCTTTGGAATTGCCCCAAGTTGAAGGGAAGGTGGTGGACCTTCATCCTTCTACACTGATAAGGCCTTGAATGTTGGTTGCCCAGGAAAAGGGGAATGACCTTAGGCAATGACACTTTGTTACACTGAGGGTAATTACCAGAGAAAGCAAACAATTTCGCCTGCAGCTAGGATAGTAAGTCTATCAATCCCAGAAGGGTGGGTATGGCTGACACATTACAGCATCTAGAGCAGAGATAAAGGAAGAAACTTCTAGATGCTCTATGAGAAGAGCACTCTCGGTAAAGGGAAGGGCAAGTGCAAAGGCCCTGAGGTAGGATGAGATAGGAATAGTCAGGAAGCAGAAAGACTAGTGTAGCTGAGGCAGAGTGAACAAAGGGGTCAGCAGAAAGAAAGGAAGTCAGATGAGGTCATTACAAGGTTTGGGTTTAGACCAAGAAGCAACATGATTTAAATTTTAAATTTCACTTTTAGCATGACCAGCTTAGTTGCTATGTTGAGAATAGATTTGGCAGGGAGGGGGTTAAAGAGAGAAGCTGGAATTAGGGTTTCTCAACATCATCCCATTGATGTGGGGGAGGGGAGAGGGGCTATCCTATGCTTTGTAGGATTAGCAGCCAGTGTCCTTGTCCTCTAACCACTAAATTACCAGTGGCAACCTCCCCCAAGTTGTGACATCTAAAAATGTCTCCAGACTCTGCCAAACATACCCCCAGTTAAGGCCTCTTGAGTTAGAGATGGTTAAAATGATCCAGGAGAGAGTTAATGGCTTGGACCACCATTATAGGTATTAGGTGTGCTAGCAGTGCATTCTAAGATTCTCCACATATTTTTAAGATTGTGCTGACGAATCAAAGGGGCTGTGTCAATAATAAACCGAAGATTTTTGGCCTGTGCAATTGTGAAAAGCAGTTCCATTTGCTGGACTTGATAACAGTGTGGTGGAAGGAGCCTTGACGGAGATCAGGAGTCCAGTTTTGAACCTGAACGACTGAACGAATTGAAGAATAAGGACCCCTGAGTTTCTTTTCCTAACTGTTATATTTTATTTTCACGGTTATTTTGTTGTTGTTTTTCTTTTTCTTTCCATGATTTTTCATGTTTTTTTGTACCCAGAATCCAATAGCTTCTTACCACCTCCACAGCTACCACCATTTCCTTCCATCCACCCCCAAGCCACCTTTGTCCTCCTCTGTCCCTTCGGGTTATTGGAGTACCGCCACAATTTTCCCCCCCCCCCCCCCCCCCCCCCCCCCCCGTCTCCCTCCCCGACATTGTAGTCTCGACTGCAGCTAGAATGGTCATATGAAAATGGAAATCACAGCATGTAACTCCACGTCAAACCCAAACTATACAATTGCTTGAATCATCGCCCTCCTTTCATCATTGAGCACGGCAATGTTGGCTTTTATCAGTAAGAATTTTACCCGCAAACAGAAAAGATCTGGGGAACTTTCAAGGGCTGTTCAGAAGAGGCAGTGTCTGAGGTGTGTGCCGCGCGCGAGACCCACAAAGAGGACACGTCCGCGGGGTCAGTTCCGATCACGCAAACCCGCATTTCTCAGCGCTCGCTCGCCGGCGAAGCGACCCCTTGGCCTCATCCGCCGAAGACTTCATTTCCCAGGATGCCAAGGGGCGGAACCGGCCGGAAGGCTGTGTCCCCTCCGCGGGGCATGATGGGGGAGTTGGAGATTTCCATCATGGCGGCTTCCATTTCGGGCTACACCTTCAGCGCTGTGTGTTTCCACAGCGCCAACAGCAACGCCGACCACGTAGGTGCCGGGCCCCCAGCCGCGGCGGCTGGAGCCTCCAGCCTTGGTCCCGGGCCCGTGCCTGCGGCCAAGCCGGGACCACTCGCGGCTCGCGCCCCCCCCTCCCCGGGCTCCCGGGCCGGCCCTAGGGGCTGGTGACCCGGGCGGCTCCCGCCCCCGGCGAGCTCCTGCTACCGAGGGCTCCTTCGTCCCCGGGTTGGGCCCCCTCACTCAGTGCCTGCCGCCTCCTGGCCCTCTCAGGACAGCCGTCTCCCTTTTAGCAAAGCTGTCTAGGTTGGCCGCCGGCAGTGTCAAGAGTTGCTTACTGGAGACCAAGCGTCTGCCCCTCCCTAAGAGTCAGGCTTCTAGACTTGCGAGGGGCTCCCGGGGTCGGCAAAGAGCGGAGAGACCGAGCTTTAGTCTAGGAGCCGAGGCACCCAGCCCCGCCCGCCGGTCTCACAGGTTGTCGTGGGGTGCGACGAGGGAAACCATGGCTGTCACTATTCATACTTGTGAGATACGTTCATGTGTTTTCTTCGCCTCAATGGAAAATGGAGAATGTAAACAAGAGTGTTAGGTGTCGGGTCTGCTTGCCTTGAAGTTGCATATTTAGTTCCTTGGCGAATGTTCTAAAGCCACGGCGCTAATCGCAGTGAAATAGGGAAATGACAGGCCTACGTATGAGTGATCGGAAACGCATAGGCTTCGGAGCTCAGAGGGAGCAGAGCCTGTCTGCTTCAATATCTTTATTTTCCGAATTGTCTTTTAATGTCATTCGCCTAGCTGGAAGTTTCTTTGTGAAACTAGATAATTTTTATCTTTAAGTACATAATTAATCCGTCCACCAAATTGAGAGATGGTTTTAAGAGATGTTAATAATGAGTTATTCAAATTCATTTAATAAGTGGGGGGGGTTGAGGTTATCATTACAAAGCAAAATGATACACTGTAGAATAAGGAACTGGATTTGGTTTGATGTCTGCAACTTTAGCTTCCATTAATAAAAACTGATCTCATAGAGGTGATTCTGTTAGATAATTGGATGGCATTAAATTATTCTACTTTTCCTCTGTGTAGTGTTGATGGTAGAAATTAACGATAGGAATACACACAACGAGGGTTTTTCCAGAGTTAGCAGATGTCTCTGGATGCTAAGGCCTTTGATGCTGGAGCTAGCTATTTAATAATGTAATGCAGTTCCATGTATAGGTGGTTTGTGATACTCCTAGTGTCCATGAAAGTACTAAATATGGTTTCAGTAATGCTTTTTAACATCTCTAGTTCTTGGAGTACTTAGTAATATCACAGTTTATGTAAAAGGCAAGGCGTCTCTAAGAATAAGCAGCTACCTGTTGAAAAGCAGATCGTTTTTCTACAAATGGCAGGGAGATGGCTACATTATTTAGATTGTTACTAATTTAATTCAAGACATATTCCTTTAGTAGCTATTCTGTGCCAGGCATGGTGCTAGACTTCATGGAAGTTTTCACCGTGACAGTAGTTTGCAAGTGTATTTTATGTGATCATAGCTGGTTATGTTAACCTTGCCACAATTATATATGTGGAATACTTTTGTCAATTTTACGTATTTTTAAGTTGAGGAACCAAAATTTGCCTTTGTAGCACATTCCTGTTTTTTTCTAGGCAAGAAATTAGTTTAAAACCACTCATTCTGTAGAGCTGGGGCTAGCAAGCTTTTTCCAGATAAGTAAATATTTTAGGCTTTGTGAGCCATGTGGTTTATGTAGCAACTGGTCAGTTCTGCTGCTGTACAGAGAAAGCAACCATAGACAATAAATTAATTAGGGTGACAGTTTCCAATAAAGCTTTATTTATGGACCCTGAATTTGAATTTCATATAATTTTCACATGTCATGAAATAATCCTATTTTTTTTTTCAACCATTTAAAAGTGGAAACTATTCTTAGCTTGTGGGTTGTACACTAACAGGCATGAGGCTTGATTTAACCCACACACCATAGTTTGCCTCCTCCTTCTATAAAGTAACAGTGTTCGGACAATCCAGACTAGCAGATAAGAAGCACTGGTTCATACTTTGCTTTATAATGTCTTGCTGTCATTGTTGACTTTTTCAAACTGAGGACTATGATAGAGGTCCCAGATAAAATATAGGGCACTCAGATAAATTGAATTTCAGATAAATAGGAAATAATTTTTTAGTGTAAGTATATCCTAAATATTACATAAAAATTGTTTGTTGTTTATCTGAAATTCAAATTTAACAGTATCCTATATTTTTATTTTCTAAATTTGGCATCCCTAGACTGGAACACTAGGAATCTGGAGATATGTTCTTAAAATGTAAAGTTCTGTAGGAATTTAAAAAAATTGCTTTCACCTTAATTTTTATTAACTTGTTATAAAGAGAAAGCTGCTCTTGTGTAGTGAGAATTCTTAACTGAAAGGCTTTCATGGGATAAAACAAGCTTATTTAGTCACTGTTTCTCAAACTAGTAGTCATAGATATTCCTTCAGGTTTGAGAGAATTTTTTTAAGGGAGATTTATATATTACTCAAGATTGAGAAAAGCCCTATATGTGATGGTTTAGGAACTTAGGACACTCCCTCCCCTATTCCAATACAAAAGCTATGCTGTAAAGCATCTGTCTCTCCCTCCTCACCCCCACAGATTCCAACTGGGAGTGTTTTTAAACTAGGCAATCTCTGTATTTGATTCGAAGGGTCAGCCTGGAATAGAAAGGTACGTAGTACAAGGTCACTGTTCCCACAAATACCTTCAACCAGTATGTACTGAGCACCTCATGTGTGTTGGGCACTGTGCTAGTTGCTGAGATACACAGGCACAAAGTCCCTGCTCTCACGGGGCTTAGATTTTAGTAGGTATAGGCATTTGTTAATGTAAGGATGTGGCTACTGGGAGAAGACTGAGAGGAAAACACAGGGGACAGGGTGTCTGGTGTGCCCTGTTTCTGTTACATTGGCCAGGGAAGGCCTCTCTGATAAGGTGCCGTTTGAGTAAAAAGCCAGATGGAGGGAAGGAGCAAGCCATGTGGTTCTCCAAGAAGGAGATTGCAAGGCAGCCTGTTAGCCCATCTAGGGAAGTTGCTGAGGCACATAAGAGTTCATGTTCTCCACCGTGCTTGTGCTCAACATGACAGCAAGTGCTCCCACAGTAGGTTATGTGCTACGTAATCCAGAATTTATGGCCTGTGTTGGCCAAAGGTGTAAAGAAAGTAACCTCAGCGTTTATTGAGGAAGAACATTCATGTGAGTGATTTATTTGCTGAAATCCTCATTTCCCACACCCTGTACAAGAGCAATTCGTTGTGCATTGTGTTAACTTATTTATCCTTGTATCGTTAACAGTGCTTTTAAAACAATGAAATAAATTATATGCTGTTACAAGAAAACAACCTTGGAATATTTCTGCTTCCTGAGCTTTTTTGATGTTGGTTATTACACTCGGTACGATTTAGGAAGTGGATTCATTCTGCTTATTTTTGCTTCAAAAAAACAGGTTTTTTTTTCTTTTTTTTCTTTTTTTTTTAATTTTATTTTTAAAACAGGGTTTTTTTAAGGGATTAAAAATTTCATTGTGTATGGAATCCTTTTTCCAAGCAATCTAGTTAATAGGTACATCTCAGATTGCTTTAGTCTTATTTGTTTATAGAATAGTAAGCTTGTTTGGATTAATGTCAAAAATTATTTTAAAATTATAATGCTCTCCATTTGTCTTAATTCCAGTAAAAAATACTTTCAGCCTGCAACTATCTTTTTTTTTTTTAATTACTTTTAGGAAGGATTTCTGCTGGGAGAAGTAAGACAAGAAGAAACCTTTAGCATTAGTGACTCACAAATCAGCAACACAGAATTTCTGCAAGTAATTGGTGAGTTTATCACTGAGCTTAGGAATATTTTTTCTGTATCAATGCTGTTTGTTTTGTTCTTGGGTCCTTAACTGGTTTTAATCTGAAAGATAAAAAGTACATAAAAAGCAGCTAAAATCACAATGCAAATCATGAAATGTTTTACAAGTCAGTGTGAACGTGCAGTGGTGGCTGTAAGGTTAGGTAGTCGATAAAGCTCTTATCCACCAACTGGTCTTTTACTGAATCGCTGTCTGCTGTTGCTCATGACGGTCTCTTCAAAACCACAGTCACCCTTAGATTGCATACTGGGCTGTTCCCCATTGTCGACATCACCACACACTGAAATGCAAGGATCTTCTGGGCTGGTCCTTCCCGGAGGGATCTGGCAAAGGTGTTCATACTTCTTTATATGAGCTATTTGCTAAATCTACACAGCCTTCTGGAGGACAATCCAAATCGTTTTGGGTTGATTGTTGGGGAAGACGAAGGAGTATTTATAGATGCGCTGACTGTCTTTGGATCAGTCTCTCTCTCTCTCTTTCTTTTTTTTTTTCTCTTCGGATCAGTCTCCTTTTGATAAATAGGGATCAAACTCCTTCCAGCTGCACATTGAGCATGTCACCAAAAAGCGTATCCTACTCAGGTCTCAGCAAGGGGTGCTTCACTTAGGCCACCACCATTTACTGACCGTCCGTGTGTGAGGCGTGTGCCAGGCAAGGAGAGGAGTACCCAGGTGCATCCCTAATTCCTGGAGTGGGGGAGGATAGGACAAGTGCACAGAAGTCCCAGATGACTGTACAAGATGAGTACTGTAAGAAAGGAACAGAAAATCCCATCCCTGCTAGTGGGTGAAAGTAGTAGAGAGTAAAGGTATCCTGAAGGCGGTGAACTTAGGGTCAGGGGGGCAGTGGATTCAGGGGAACACAGAGCAGGGAGTACACAAGATATACAGGTAATCTGGCCTGTTTCTATGTGGAGAAAATACAGAATGTGTCAAGGTGAGTGGTTTTGGTTTGAAGTATTGCTGGTAGGTTAGGTTATGTTGGGACCACATCATCAGTTTCAAGCCTTCCAGTTCTGATAGCCTTCTAGGATATGGGTTGGGAGGCCAGGATGAGGATTGAGGTGGGGTTAGGATTGGGGGAAAACAAGGAACAGTTCATTTCCTCAAGGACCCATACGATAAGACCCATTCCTCACAATACTGACTTGTTAAATAAAGACTCAATATGCTGTCTCCAGCTGTTCTTTCACTGAGGTTTTGTTTTTATTTCGTATAACTCTTTAAAATCCTAAAATGGAGAATTTGGTTTCATGGAACATGGGTGTAGTTTTATTGTTTGCACTTTGATTTTCAAAACTAATTTGGTATGGGAAGATTAAAATGTCAGATGTAGTTAATGGACAGCATACCAAGCAAGAAAGAGCTCTGTTACCTGGTATGACCATAAAAATAGCACTTCTAATGAATATTCTGGCTATTTATTTATTTTAAAAGAAGTAGAATGGTAAATAATTCAAATTCTACAGCTTCATGCACTGTATCTGATTCATAAACCTTCTGGTTCTTTCAGTAAATACGTTTCCATGGTACTGTAGATACAGAGAAGTACCAATCGATAGAGCCCCAGTTAATGCAGCGCCATGACAACCATCTTCTGCTGCACAACGTTTAATTTATTAGCTATATTCCGTTCATTGTATGAAACAATTGTGGCTCTCATGGGCAAAGTATTTACTGGTGTTATCTTAGGTGCATTGTTATCATTACAGTAGTTTTCTTTTGAAACTAAATACATGTTCGAAATAGAAACAGGGACTCCGAACCTAGGTTGGAAGGCCAAACGTTAGGTCAAGTGCCATGAGTAGTATTCCAGACCAGTGGTATCAAGAAATTTTCTGGCATAGCCTAACTCCAGAATAAGATGTTTTAAATAAAATGAGTCTCCCGAAGTTGTTGTTTGCTGCAAATGACTGAATCCACGCACGGACACTTTTAATCTGTACAGTAAGGACTGCATCCAGAGTGCTACATTCTGAACACGAAGTGTCGCATTCTGTGTTAACTGCATATTAATTTTAAAAGCTGGGCTGACTCACTTTAAGCAGAGTTGTCTACCCTTAGTTCTAGAAGGGGAGGGAGCAGGCAGCCACGGAAGAGCTTCCTTAGTTAATTAGATGATGCCACTGCAGTTACTGGAAACGATGGAGGAGGGAGTAGTGGAACTGTTGAGTCTCCATCAGGAGGAGAAGCAGAGGTAGGAAGATCAGTGAGACTAGGCAGAGGTGGGGGTGGGGCGGGGGATGGGGAGAACTGCTAAGGGAATGAGTGCAGTCATACATACATGAAGAGGAATCTACCGTGTGGATGAACTCTAGAGGCGTGGCAGACTCTGGAATCCCACACAGGGCTGCCCTGCTCCTGCCGGTTTCCAGCGGTCTATCAGCCAGTGTGCCGGCCAGCTTCGTTGCGGTCTGCATCTTGATCATGTTCAAGGCCTTCACCCTGTTTTTTCCATGGAAGGTTTAGGCACTGCAAAAAGTCTTACGGAGAAAGGACCAAATTCCTTTAGCAAATGCCACATGATATCTAGGGCATATCTTAAGTGTGCTGCTAATCCCAGTTGTAAATCATGACAGAAGTCTGCTGGGGCAGTTGATGACAACACTGTGTGTTTGGCATCCAGACCCACTGTAGGGTTTTTAAGAAATATTCGTTCCTTTAAAGGAGAAGGTGAGCTTTTCTTTCTTTCTTTCTCCTGAACCCTCTGTAAAGTTTTTGCTATAAATGTTCCACATTCTAATTAATTTACTAATAGTACCTCAGAAATAATGTAGGATGGCGCACTGTATTATTGCTGTTGGTAAAAGAAGGAGCAATTTCTGGATGAAGTTTTCTTATTTGCATCACTGTGTCAACAGCCATGCCAGGCAAGGAAATTTGTCTTTCCAGTGGAAGGATTGCATCTGTGTGTATGTCTTGTCAGCATTGACATCAATACAGAAGCTAATGGGCAGAGTCCCATGGCCGCCAGGGTCATGGTTTCATTTTAATTGTGTTAAAGTTGCAGCCTGGAGCTCTGTGGCTGTGGCTTTTTAGACAGCAGGTGATGAGTTTCTGTCTAGAAGAATGTTAGGAATAGGATCGAGTGGTTAATTAGTCTCATGGTCTTAGAAAGCCACCCAGATCCTAAGCCCCCTGATGAGCTTGAAGGACTTGTTTCCTCTGGGTAATCAGAGCAGTCTTTCCAGAAGCTGTTAGGATCTGCCTTACAAAGGACTATTTCCCTTGGTGCTGACCATCTTTGAAGGAGTTAACAGGCATCCAGAGCTTTCTCCTCCCTTTCCCTTCAGAACGCCTGGCCCAGCTTGTCCTGAGTCAATAGTGGGTTATTGATGGTAGGGCGGTTAGGCCCTCCTCTCCCCAAGCTGCCCTCACCCTGCTTATCCACTTTGATTAAATGCTTCCAGTTAGCTGTTACTTTTCCCTCTTATGCTTTGTTTAACTAGGTGAGATTGCATGAGGGCGCACAATGGCTGTGTGCTCCTGAGTAAAAGCTTTCGGATATGTGCTCATCAGCCGTGGACAAATGGAAACAGAACGTGTTCTCCAGCGTACTTTGACCTAAAAAGGTGTCCCTGAGTTTCAGTGTTGAGAAGACACACTGCCCTCACTAGTGTACATGCAGCACCTATCTGGGAGAGGAAAACTGTCTTTTTATTGTTTGAGGTTTCAGTAAACAAGTAGGCTATTTTGTACTTGCCTGTGTCTTATGTGATTAACTAAGCTGCGTTCCTTCTTTCTAATTACAGAAATCCATAATCATCAGCCGTGTTCAAAGCTTTTTAGGTAAGCCACATCTTCCTTTGTCACTTTTAGTCCTTATTGAAAGATTAATTGATTAGAAACTATTGAAGTTAGGCTTGTACCTGATTGTGGCTATAAAGTCCCAGGTATAACTGAGGGCATCCAAATTGACTTGTTTATTGAGTGTCCAGTGTGTGTAAGGTTAGAGATAGGGGAGGGATGGTGTAAATCGTGGCCTCCGTGGTTTACAGTGAAAGTCTACTCCAGCAGCCTCCTAAGCAAGGGCTTTTCAGCCACAGAGCAGGAAGTTAGTCAAGAATCACATACAGATAAAAGAATTTAATGGGTGTTTTTAAGAAGAATAAAAAATGTTCAGTATTCAACTTTAAAATGCAAGGAAAGGGAACATGGAATTTTCTTTTTGCATGTATGTAAGTTAACATACACCAGTTGCATACTAAGACCAACTAAAGGACAGCAAGAGAAAGAAAGGGGAGGAGCGACATTCCGAAGGGAGGGAGCAAATGAGAGATGTGTGGTGGGTGAGAGAGACAAGGGCCAATATCCCCCATCCACTAGACTTCTCCCCAGACAATATGCAGGCCTCTGTCTGCTTTCTCGGCCCCAGAGCCCTCCACCTGCTGGCTGGTGTGATGATTTCAGGTCTTTCTTCAGCACTGCACCCCCCCCCAGCATGTTCTATCTTCCCAGGAGCCAGTACTTACTTCCCTTCCCGGAGTAGGATTTAGCATTCTTGGTCAGCAGTCCCTTCTCTAACATCCGCCACACCTTGGTGCCCAGCTGTTCCTGCTGTATGTCCCCTGCTGCTTTCACCCTGATCCCTGTCCCATTCTCAGGTGACCCACACACCTAGGCCCTTGCACCCAAGAACTGCTGGGTGGCCCCCCTGCCCCACCACACACAGATACCTATCCATTTATTATTTTATTTTATTATTTATTTATTTATTTATTTTTTAAAGATTTTATTTATTTATTTGACAGAGATCACAAGTAGGCAGAGAGGCAGGCAGAGAGAGAGGAGGAAGCAGGCTCCCTGGTAAGCAGAGAGCCCGATGTGGGGCTCGATCCCAGGACCCTGGGATCATGACCTGAGCCGAAGGCAGAGGCTTCAACCCACTGAGCCACCCAGGCGCCCCATCCATTTATTATTTTAGAAGATTGTCCTCGTGCAGGAGGGTTACCTATGGACAAAGTCTAAAAGCAGCCAAGATCCTCATTACTTTTAGGTTTGCATGTAACTGAAAGCGGAGTGGGAAGCAAGACAAGCAGTTCGTTTGAGAAGAATCTCAGAGCAAATGAAAGGATTCAGGCCATGGTTCACACATTGGCTGTGTTTGGTCCACACAAGTGTCTGATTTGGCCCTGACTCTGCGAAGTTTTTCTAGGTGTGCCCTGCCTTGCCCTTCTGAGGAATTCCATGCAAGGCTGTCGGTAAAATTGTCCAAGAAGGATTTAACTAAGTTTAAATCACACACCTATAATTCTTACAGCAGAAGGAAACCTTAGAAGTCATGTGTCCACTCCACACTCTTTCTTCTGTATAGAGGGAAGTGGAGAGTACGTAGGTTCAGTGGCTTGCCCAGATTCATGCAGTGAGAAGCAGAGCTGGGCTGGGGCTGTATCTCTTGACTCCCAGTTCAGTGGGTTTTCTTTGTTTGTTTTGACCATTTCTTGAACTTCTTACTCCTTTATAAGGCCTGGGCCTAATGGTTGTGGGTTGAGAGAGGAAGGATGGCTTTCCCTTTTTTTTTTTTTTTTAAAGATTTTGTTTATTAGAGAGAGGGAGAATGAGTGCAGGGAGGGGCAGAGGGAGAGGGAGAAGCAAGCTCCCTGTTGAGCAAGGAGCATGAAGAGGGACTGGATACCAGGACCCAGGGATCATGACCTGAGCCTGAGGCAGACGCTTAACCAACTGAGCCACCCCCGGTGTCCCAAGAATGGGATTCCTAAAAGCACAGTCAGTGGTAGGAAAACCCAAACATCATTATGCCTGCTTACCGTAGGATCCTGGTCGGCTAGGTCTGTTTGAGGGGCAGACCTGGCTTCAAAGCCCAGCTCTTCCATCTTCCACCTGTATAGTTTGGGGCAAGTCACTTAAGTATCTTTACCTACAAAACTGGGAATAAAACTTGGGACACGTTGGGCTGCAGTAATACCTACTTATCAGCACTGAGGGAAGAATGAAAAGAAAGAAGCTGAGAAAGCATGCAGCCAGGCCTCTTAAGCATTCAACAGATGTTCATTTCCCTTCTGCATTTCTCAGAAAATAAGCTCCTGTATTCTTTTTTCCCCGCATAAGTAACTGATACTTAGAAACAAGGAAAAGATGTCACAGCCATTGGAAACCACACGTTTTCTAATTACTTGCTATCAGTACCTCCCACATGTGGAAGTAATACCTTTTGAATGTAACAGTCTCTTGAGTATTCTTTGATGCAAAAGATACATCATCAGTGAAGCATTGAGAATGATTTCTCTGGTTATCTGTTGAAGATAAGCAATTTTATCTTTATATCTTGTTTACCAACTTTTAGGATTCAGTGACCCATAGATGCATGAGGCTAAGTGTATTCATTTCAAAATACCATACAATTTTAATAAAATGTATTTTCTTTAAAAAAAAACAGTTTTTATGACTATGCAAGCAAAGTTAACGAAGAGAGTTTGGACAGGATTCTTAAGGATCGGAGAAAGGTATGTCCTGTTTGTTGCCCAGTCCGATTTGGAAATCACTGTTTATTTTATCACCTAAACTTAAAACCAGAAGGGAATGTAAAATGAAACAATGGGATTTGATATTAATGTATGAGAGTTCTGTTGACTTAAGTAGATTTTAAGGGTGAATGCAGATGTGAGACAATGTTTATAACCTATCAATGGAAAAAAAAATTTAGATATTTATAGTGTGATTCCATTATGTAAAAATCAGAAGGAAAAACAAGAACCATACTCTAGAGAGTTAAAAATTAGTTGAGTTGATTCTGGGTGGCTCTTTTTTTCTTTTTTGTAATTTAAAAAGTAATTTTGCAAGTATCTTACATACGTGCATTAACTTTATAACCAGGAAAAATATTTCTAAAAAAGGTAAGTCATAATTAAACATCTCTCGATATGTTACCCTTTGAAGTTCAATTAACGCCAAACATAGATGTTTTTCCAAAAGGTCATGTGTTTATTATTTCTGTCAACATATGCATATAATGTTCTGATTATGTATGGTAAGCAAGTCTGAATAGAATTGAAAATAAACCAGTTTTATTGCTGCGGCATTGTCTGATGATCTCATTTATAATTTATTCTGTTGTACCATGTGTGGGTTTTACTTTTCTACCTTGAAATATTAATTCCAGAAAAGTAGATTTGTTATTAAACCATCCCTTGAGGAAAAAAATATTAATAAAAGTTTTCAGTTTGTCACAAAAAAATGCCTTTATTTAGAAGTGTGTATTATGAAAAAGCTTTTAAAAGATTACTTGTTGAAAAAAAGAATCAGCACTGTGGGACTTGGTTCCCGAGGTGTCTGAAGAAGGGCATCAGGAGTAAGGGTGCAGTCAGAGTAAGTCAGCAGCCTTGGCGATGTGTGGGCTGGCTCAGTTGCACCATCAGTTGGAAAAGCAGAAAGAAAAGCAGGTAAGATGAAAGGAAGACTGGGAAGGCTGGAAGAAAGGACAGACAGCTTTATGGATGATGATGAGCTCAGGTCTCTAGAATCTGACCCCGTCACCGTCCACCCGGGAAAGGGAGTTAGAGCAGCCACAGACATTGGGGTCCAGCTCTCTTGTTTTCAGTTACGTGCCCAGGAGCATATATTCTGGAATCTCTCAGGAGTCCGTCCTTCCTATCCCAGCTCCAACCTATCTCCTCATTCCATTTATATTTTAGACAGTGAACTTTTATTATACTTTCTAAAACTGAAATTTTTTCCATGAAAATTCTCATCGGAACAGTTTTCTAGAGTACTCACTACACATTAAAAGTAACAGGAGTATTTTTTTTTTTTTTTAAGATTTTATTTATTTGAGAGAGAGAATGAGAGAGAGAGAGTGCATTAAGGTCAGAGGGAGAAGCAGGAGCCCAACGTGGGGCTTAATCCTGGGACTCCAGGATCATGACCTGAGCTGAAGGCAGTTGCTTAACCAACTGAGCCACCCAGGCACCTGTATTTTTTTTAAAGATTTTATTTATTTATTTATTTATTTATTTGGAAGAGAGAGAGAGTGACAGCATGAGTGGGAGGGGCAGAGAGGGGGATAGAAAGAGAATCTTAAGCAGACTCCACGCTGAGTGCAGAGCCTGATGTGGGGGTCAATCCCACAACCAATGACCTGAGCTGAAACCAAGACTGGGATGCTTAAGCGACAGTACCATCCAGGTGCCCTGAAGTATTTTTTTAAATAGATGAAAAAAATTCAAAGTGACAAAAATGAATAAAGAATATGAACAGGAAATTCACAAAAGAAAAAAGAAATACACAAATGGCCAAGAGATAATGAAAAGATGTTTATCTTCAATCCCGAAATGCAAACTGAAACAGCATGATACTATTATCTTGCTCATCAGATTAGCAAAAGTGTAAAGGGATTGCTAATACCCAGTTTTGGGTAAGGCTTTGGGAAATGGGGAAGCTGTAGTTGGTGGGAATGTTGATAACAAACAGTTAAGAGGAGAGTTTTGCAGTAACAGGATTTTATTTTTAATTTTCTTTATATTATTACTAAAGTAATCTCGATGCCCAATGTGGGGCTCAAACTTAGGACCCCGAGATCAAGAGTTACTGCTCCACATACTGAGTCATCCAGGCGCCCTGCAATAACAGAATTTTAAATACGCAGTCCCACCTCTAGGAATCCGGCCCAAGTAAACATTTGGATCTAGGCACAAAGATATGAAAGGCTGGCGTTAATGAATAGCTCAACTCTGTGCCAGGCCGCATTCTAAGCACTTTCCGGGTGTTGGAACTAGGAGGTAAATTGCTGTTCTTACCATCCCCATTTTACAATTGAGAAAACAGGGGTGAGTGACTTGCTGAAGGTCCCCAGTGGGTAATGGTGGATCCCAAGGTTAACCCCAGCAGTCTGGCCTCGGACCCCAGCATGCAAGGGTGTTTATTATGTCTTTGCTTAATAGTAAGGGTTTTGAAAGCAATCTAAATGTCCACCAATGGGAAACGGTCAAGTCGTTTGTGTTGACACCTCTACACTGTGGGATATGAAGCAGCCATTGCAAAGAATGAGGGAAGTTCTCGGGTAATGACCTAGAAAGATCTCAAAGTTGTGTTACATGAAAAAAGTAGTGTTATAATTTGAGCCTGTTTTATGTAAAAACACAAATCTGAATGAGTATTTAGATGTACAGAAAAAGATCAGGAAAAGGCAACCAAACTTAAAAGTGTTTACTTTGAGGAAGAGAATGGAGAGGTGCTGCTGATGAAGGGGAACTTTATGGGAAAAGTTTGTTTGTAATAGTGTTTGTTAATTGAAAATAAGTTGGGGAAAAAAAAGGAGTCTGCCAGGTAGGGTTTTGTTTTGTTTCTGGTTTTTTTGTTTGTTTGTTTGTGTTTTAGCTGTAAATAAGGACACATTTCTTAATTAATTTGGGGGTTTAAAAATCGGATTTGCCAGGGGGTGCCTGGCTGACTCAGTAGAATTTGTGACTCTTGACCTCTGGGTCATGAGTTCAAGCCCCATGTTGGGTGTAGAGCTTATTAAAAAAATTAAATTGGGGTGCCTGGGTGGCTCAGGCAGTTGAGCATCTGACTCTTGATTTCTGCCCAGTTCGTGATCTTGGGGTCATGCATAGGATCTAGTATTGAGCCCCACACTTGAGATTCTCTCTCTCCTTCTGCCCTAACCGCCCCCAGCTCATGTACTTGTTCTCTCTCGCTCAAGTAAATAAATAAAATCTTTAAAATAATAATAATTAACAAAGTAAAATTGGATTTGCTGTTTTGATCTTTAGTACATCCCGCATCTGTTGTTATCTGGAGGGTACGTGGCTCTCAAATGTAGAAACTCTACAACATTGCTAAAACTTTTTTTTTAACCGTAGACTTAAGATAGGGGCTAATGTTTTGTTTTTCGTTTTTTTAAGTAGGCTCCACAGCCAGTGGAGAGCCCAACATGGGGCTCGATCTCACGACCCTGAGATCAAGACCTGTGCAGAGATCAAGAGTTGGACTCTTAACCGACTAAGCCAGCCAGGCATCCAAAGGCTAATGTTTTTGATATGAGAATCCCCCAGTAGGTACAACATGGTCATCTACTGCGACGTGCAGAATTACTGCCCTGGCAGACTGCGTCTTGTGTTTACCAAGTTTGCACAAGCCTCAGGTTTGGGGCCAAGGCCAAAAAAGCAAGTGAGAAGGGGGTTTCTGCCTTCTGGAAGCATCTGCTGTGCAGTAGATGATGATAAACATAACTGCCACCTTAATATCATCGTAAGGCCCAGAGGCTCAAGAGGTGAGGATAACAAGCATGCCCTCTACTGGGGATGGTTGCTTTGCCTCCAAAAAGTATAAGTGAATATCTAGTTGAGAGTAGAGAGGAAAGTCTTTGTGAGAAGTTGTCTATGAAACTTTGGCTGAAATAAGGTTGTAGGGAAGGATGTCCACAGTTTTTCGTCATGGCCCAGGCATGGTTGTCAGAAAGGGGCTTTTTAGCGTCAGGAAGTTTCTCAGTAGCCTTGCAACGATCTTGTTAGCTCTAAAAGGTAGAATCATGGGTGTCAACAAAAGTGAATTACTTTGGCATCTCATCTTTCATTAATAAGAATAATGGGGTTGTCCTTTCAGCATATAACAAATGAATGAGTTGATTTCTGTCTGTTGAGATCCAAAATAAATGCAGAAGGCCCCTGTCTCTCAGAAAATACAGGTAGAATAAAACAGTTGGAATCCACATAAGTGAAAAGCATTATGCCGCATCCAGTAGCCCCTGTAAGATCCTGTTCATCCGTGAGTGTTTCGTGAGAGCACCCAATGTTCTGGCGAAGCTCAGGTCTCTGCAGGGTGCCAGGGAAAGGGTGGAGAGACACCCCCAGGCCTCCGAAGGAGCTGACTCCAGTGTTGTTCCTCACGCCCCAGACACACTGCTCAGAGTGCGACATTCCTTGTTCTCAGGCATCAATATCTCCAGCCAGGAGATGGCTTTTCTTACCGACTTCTTCTTCTTCTTCTTCTTTTTTTTTTTTTTTAAAGGAAACCACTCTTCACATTTTTTTTCTTTTTTTGGTATTTTATTTTTTATTTCAGCTTTACTGAGGTACAATTGACATATAAAACTGTAAGATACTTAAAGTGTACATTGTGTTCATTTGATAAGCGTATACATTGTGAAAGGATTCACTGTGATTTCCCCATTGTGAAAGGATCAATGATGGTATTTTAATCTAAATGTTTCATTAAATGAGGGTAAGTGTTCAAAGGCGCCTCTGTTTCCCTCCCTTCATCTCTTCATCTTTACATGTGGTAGGGCTTCAGCTGGAGCTTTGGTTTTCTTTTTCTTTTTTTTTTTTTTTAAGATTTTATTTATTTATTTGACAGAGATCCCAAGTAGGTAGAGCAGCAGGCAGGGGGTGGGGGTGGAAGCAGGCTCCCCGCTGAGCAGAGAGCCCGACGCGGGACTCGATCCCAGGACACTGAGATCGTGACCTGAGCCGAAGGCAGAGGCTTAACCCTCTGAGCCACCCAGGCGCCCCTGGAGCTTTGGTTTTCCAAGTGTGGTCCCTGGACCGGCAGCATCAGCGGCACCTGGGAACTTGTTAGAACCTACTCTTCACTTTTTAATGACCATCATACCAAAATATAATCTAAATTTACTGTTAATTTTATTATATTTATTTTTTTAAAAGATTTCTTTATTTAAGAAAGAGACAGAGTATGAGTGGGAGGGGCAGAGAGAGAAAAACTCAAGCAGATTCTGTGCTGAGTGTGGAGCCTGATGCTGGGCTCGACCCCACAACCCTGATATCGTGACCTGAGCCGAAATCAGGAGTCAGATGCTTAACTGACTGTGCCACCCAGGCACCCCTAAACTTACTGTTAATTTTTTAAAAAAGATTTTATCCATTTATTTGAAAGAAAGAACACGAACAGGGAGAGGAGCAGAGGGAGAGTGAGGCTCCCTGTTGAGCAGGGAGCCCGATGTGGGACTCTATCCGGCGCTCTGGGATCATGACCCAAGCTGAAGGCAGATGCATAAACAGCTGAGCCACCCAGGCACCCCTTTACTGTTAATTTTAATATGACACTAACAATTTTAAGCTACCTTTACTTCTATTTTTTAGACTGACTTTATTTATTTATTAAAGATTTTATTTATTTATTTGACAGAGATCACAAGTAGGCAGAGAGGCAGGCAGAGAGAGGGGGGGAAGCAGGCTCCCTACTGAGCAGAGAGTCCAATGTGGGGGCCCAATCCCAGGACCCTGGGATTGTGACCTGAGCCGAAGACAGAGGCTTTAACCCACTGAGCCACCCAGGTGCCCCAACTTATTTATTTTTAAAGATTTTATTTTATTTATTTGTCAGAGAGAGAGCACACAAGCAGGGGGAGCAGCGGGCAGAGGGAGAAGCAGGCTCTCTGATCAGCAAGGACCCTGATGTGGGACTTGATCCCAGAATCCTGGGATCATGACCTGAGCTGAAGGCAGCCACTTAACTGACGGAGCCACCCAGGAGTCCAAGCTACCTTTACTTCTTCTTCTTTTTTTTTTTTTTTTTTTAAGATTTTATTTATTTGACCGAGAGATCACAAGTAGGCAGAGAGGCAGGCAGAGAGAGAGGGGGAAGTAGGCTCCCTGCTGAGCAAAGAGCCTGATGCGGGGCTCAATCCCAGGACCCTGGGATCATGACCTGAGTCGAAGGCAGAGGCTTTAACCCACTGAAGCTACCCAGGCACCCCAGGCTACCTTTACTTCTTGAAACAGGATTTTCATTTAAAGAAAATGTTTCACAGAATGAGGCTATATGAAGATTATTCCTCTGATAAAGAGTTCATTGTATCTACAGTGGAGATTTCTAAACTCTAGTATAAACAAGAAAAAAATTCAAGAACTTATCTTAAATTCAGATTACTGGTTCTCCCCTTGGACATTCTAATTCTGCAGGTTTGGGTGGGCCCAGGAGCATTTTAGTAAGTGCCTGGATGTCCCGAGGATCACATTTTAAAAGATACTCTTCCAGAGAGCATATCAGTTTAATCGACTTGGGCCGTTTAGTTATCCTGTAGTTAGAGCCGATGAAGCTAAACCTCTTAAATCTTTGTACAGAGGTACAGTTGCCATACAGTGAACTACACATATTTAACAGTATTTACTTGGATACATTTTGAAATATTCATACACCCATGAACCCTTCAGTGTAATAAGATAATGACTATACCCTTGCAAGTCTCCTTTGCCCTTTTCTTTTTAAAAAAATATATCTTGTTCAAGTATAATTAATGTACAGTGTTAAATTAACTTCAGGTGTACGATACAGTGACTCAACAATTCTGTGCATTACTCAGTGCTCATCATGATCAGCGCACTCTGTTTTCTTCACCTATTTCAGCCATTCCCCCTTCACCCCCACTCTGGCCACCACCAGTTTGCTCTCTGTATTTAAGGGTATGTTTTTTGGTCTCTTTCTTTGTTCATTTGTTTCTTAAGTTCCACATATGAATAACATCATGTGGTATTTATCTTTCTCTGACTGATTTCTTTCAGTTAGTGTTAAACTCTCTAGATCCATCCATGTTGCAAATGGTAAGATTTCATTCTTTTTTATGGCCGAGTAATATCCCACTGTGTGTATGTATGCTACTTCTTTTTTTTTTTTTTT